>NC_134208.1:136917500-138167500 GCF_965140235.1 Caretta caretta | reverse complement strand
CAGGGATTGCTCCAAAAATATAGGGGGACAGGGTTTGTCACCTACTGAAAAGCAGTCCCCCAAAGCAAGGTCTAGGGGGGCACTGCATCCCCTCAGCAGTTATGAGCTCCAGTAACCATCCCAGTTCCCTATGAGTGCAGCTCCAATGGAGCCAGGCACCATCTCTGGTTTCACCTTCACTTGTGTCCATCCAAATCTATTGAAAAAGGATACTGGATTATGGCAGCAAACATGTCCCAGTATGAACATTTAACATTTTGAGATGGCTACCAGCTATCCACCCAGTGCTGTCAACTTGCAATTTTATCATGAGTGTTGCAATTTTTGGTGTTTCTCTTAAAGCCACAGTGCCTGGAGTCATGATATTTCATGAGAATCTCAGCTTTCTTAATTAAAAAGAAAGTTTCTAGCCCTCATGATTTCAGAGAAAAGATTGAAAAAGTAACCTCAGTGCATCTTAAAGGCTCAAAAAACAAGAAGATAAATAAAAAGAACCAAAAATTTATTTTTAAATGTTTCAACTTTTAAGCTAATCTTATGTTTTTTTAATGCTTTTTTAAGGTGCCACCGGACTCCTCATTGTTTTAATGCTTTGGGTTGGCGATGCTGCTTATGTGGCATGTTGTACACCTTGCAAAATCTACAATGGTGCAAGAAGGATTGGTAGCTGTTTTACAAAATCCACAGCAAGGTATGTCCGCATATTCAATAGTGTATTAACATTCTGAAGATTCATATGGTTGTATTAGGCAAGTGGTTGGCTAGTATACAGTGGGCATACAGTGACCCAGGCTCACTGATAACTAGCTACCACAATAGAAATACCTGTAAAAAAAAGCCAGACATAAATCAAATGGCTTCTTCAAGCCACTGGGCCAAAGTTAGCCCATATATTAGTGGGCAAATCCCCATTAACTTAAATGGAATTATACATCAAGGCTGAATCTGGCCCAATGTTTAAACATAGAATAAAGAGAAAGATTGATTCTTCAAGTTTCATGGGCTCGTCCACTTTCATGTCTCTCTTTGAACAGCCAAAGAGAGAGAAAGAGAGAGAGAGAGAGAGAGATATAAACCCATAACTTCTTCCTTATTGCAGAGTTTCTTACTCCTTGATTGTTCCATCATTTCCAGCATTCCCACTTGGGTTCCTTGGCTATCATTGGAGCGAGTGCAGACATCTGTTGTCAGTCATCCTGCTCATGGGTTGGGTAAAGCTCTGTCTCTGTGAAACAATGACTGGGATCTGTATAGCCCACAGATCAGAACTCTGAGTTTAGTTTAAAATAGTCCATAGATCTGAACTGTAAATTAAACAGGGAGATAATTCTTGCTTATTCTTAAAATGTTTAAATTCCATCATTTCAGACTCTTTTCCCAGGAAGACCGTCAAGCAACATTTCCAAAACATCCGTAAACTAAGTTCGCAGCAAGTCACAGTCTCTGATTATGAAATATAAACGGATTGTCCTTGTTAAATTCTAACATTCTGATTATGAACTAAAACATATGCATAGTTTTACCTCATAATATGTTTCTAAATACATCAAGAACTCCATTAGGAACTTTTGTGGTACAGATACTGCACATACCGTTGGTTTATGCAGATTAGCTTTCCCCTGGCGCTAGACTTCTGAAAGCCATATGTGAATCTAACATTCTCTGAAAATGTGTTTAAACTAAAATGGCATCACCATAGAATCATAGAAATGTAGGGCTGAAAGTGACCCAGAGAAGTCACCAAGTCCTGCCCCCTGCACTGAGTCAGGACCAAGTAAATCTAGACCATTCTTGAGAGGGGTTTTCCAACCTGTTCTTAAAAACCTCCAATGATAGGGATTCCACAACCTCCCTTGGAAGCCTGATCCAGAATTTAACTACTTTTATAGTTAGAAAGCTTTTCCTAGTATCTAATCTAAATCTCCCTGGCAGCAGATTAAGCCCATTACTTCTTGTCCTACATTCAGTGTACATCAGGTATGTCTACACTGTGATAAAAGACTCGCAGCATGGTGGCGGCTATCCCAGGTCAGCTGATTTGGGCTCACAAGGTTATAAAATTGCAATGTAGATGTGGTGGAAGTGGTCTCAGAGCACTGGCTCCAGAGGCAGCCCTAACATCTACACTGCAATTTTATAGTTTCAGAGCCCAAGCCCTGCTAGTCCAAGTTAGCTGACCCAGACGCTGAAACTCAGTGCCATGTTTTTTTTTAAATCACATTCCAGATGTATCCATGGAGAACAATTGATCACCTTCTTATATGAAAGCCCTTAACATGTATGAAGGCTGTTATCAGGTCCCCCACAGTGTTCTTTTCTCAAGAATAAACATGCCTAGTTTTCTCAACCTTTCCTCCGAGGTGAGGTTATCATTTTTGTTGCTCTCCTCACTTTCCTAAAGTGCCGTGACCAGAATTGGAAATAGTACTATAGCTGAGGCCTCACTAGTGCCAAGTAGAGTAGGACAATTGTCTCCTGTGTCTTACATTAATACTTCTGTTAATACACCCTAAAATCATATTAGCCTTTTTCACAAATGTATCACATTCTTGACTCATATTCAATTTCTGAGCCACTAAAACCCCCAAAAGCCTTTTCAGCGGTACTAGCACCTAGCCACTTATTCCCCATTTTGTGGTTGTGCGTTCAATTTTTCCTTCCTAAGTGGAGTACTTTGCACTTATCTTTATTGAATTTCTTCTTGTTGAATTCAGACCAATTCTCCAATTTGTCAAGGGCCTTTTGAGTTCTAATCCTTTCCTATAATGTACTTGCAACCCTTCCCACTTTGGTGTCCTTTGCAGATTTTGTAAGCATACCCTTCACTCCATTATCCAGGCCATTAATGAAAATATTGAATAGTACTAGACCCAGAACCGACCCCTCTGGGACCCCATTACATATGCCCTCCCACTTTGACAGTGAATCATTGATAACTGCTTTTTTATTATGTTCTTGCAACCTGTTGTGCACACCTTATAGTAATTTAATCTAGACGGCATGTCCATAGTTGCTTATGAGAATGTTCACATGAGACTGAGTCAAAACCCTTACTAAAATCAAGATATGTCATGTCTACTGCTTTCCCCCGTCCACTAGGCCAGTAATCCTGTCAAAAAGGGAAATTCAGTTGTTTTGGCATTACTGGTTCTTGACAAATCCAGCTGGTTATTACTTATAATCCTACGATTCTCTAAGTGTTTATAATTTGATTGTTTAATAATTTGTTCCAGTATCTTTCCAGATATCAAAGTTTAGCTGACAGGTCTATAATTCCTGAGGTCCTCTTTATCACAGAATCATAGGACTGGAAGGGACCTCGAGAGGTCATCTAGTCCAGTTCCCTGCACTCATAGCAGGACAAACTATTATCTAGACGGTCCCTGACAGGTTTTTGTCTAACCTGCTCTTAAAAATCTCAATGATGGAGATTCCACAACCTTCCTAGACAATTTATTCCAGTGCTTAACCACCCTGACAGTTAGGAAGTTTTTCCTAATGTCCAACCTAAATCTCCTTTGCTGCAATTTAAGCCCATGGCTTCTTGTCCTATCCTCAGAGGTTAAGAAGAACAATTCTTCTCCCTCCTCCTTGTAACTTTTTATGTACTTGAAAACTGTTATCATGTCTCCTCTCAGTCTTCTCTTTTCCAGACTAAACAAACCCATTTTTTTTTCAATCTTCCATAATAGGTAATTGTTTTCTAGACCTTTACTCATTTTTGTTGCTCTTCTCTGGATTTTCTCCAATTTGTCCACATCTTTCCTGAAATGTGGTGCCCAGAACTGGACACAATGCTCCAGCTGAAGCCTAATCAGAACATTTTAAAGATTGGTGCCTTTTCCAGTCCTCTGGGACATCACCCTCCTCCATGAGTTCTCAAAAATGACTGCTAATGATTCTGAGATGGCTTCATCTAGTTCCTTACGTAACTAGGATAAATTTCATCAGGTCCTGATGACTTGAATGCATTAATTTATATAAACATTCTTCATCCTGTTCTTTCCCTTTTCTGACTTGTGTTCCTCCTCCTCCCCTCACCCCCCCCCCCCCGCCCCGCATTATTCATATTAGTTGTGGTGAGTATCTGGCCACCGTTAACCTTTTTAGTGAAGACTGAAGCAAAACCGACAATTAAAAACCTGAGCTTTATTGATATAATCAGTTATTAGCTCTCTGCTCCCGCTAAGTAGAGGGCGTACACTTTCCTTCATCTTCCTCTTGCTCCCACTGTAATTAAAGAACCTCTCATTCCCTTTTATGTTCCTTGCTAGGTGTAATTCATTGTGTGCCTTCACCTTTCTGATTTTGTCTCTACATGCTTGTGCTTTTCTCTTGTACTCCTCCTTTGTCCCTATTTTCATTTTTTGTGGGATTCTCCTTTTTGATTTTCAGATCATTAAAGAGCTCCTGATGGAGCCATATTGGACTCTTACTATTTTTCCTTCACAAAGGGATAGTTTGCATTTTTGCTTTGTGAAGCTGCCAGCTCTCATGAACTCTTTTTTTCCTTTAGATCAGTGGCCCCCAAACTGTGGCCCCTAGAAGCTCAGAGGAAGCAGGTACCACCGGGCAGAGGCTACAGTCAGCCAGTGAGACAACTGTTGGAGGAGAAATGAACCAGGTATCCATGGGGAAAAGGAAGGCCCAGATATGGCCCAGGAACTCAAATCTCCATTATCCCTGTACAGAGATCAGGCACAGTGGATTGGGGAGGCTGGGGCTTACGGGGGGGGGGGGGGGGCAGCACTTGTTGTCTGCTCTGCCTGGCTCCAGTGCAAATTAAAGTGAACTATGTACAATTGGGACTCCAGCCCCAAATGTGTTTTTTATTCCCTCTGGCACTGACCCCAGCCCATTCCCATTGCTTGGGCAATGGTACTGTATTGATTGTTTTAGTCATCTGATTTCAATAAAGAGTGTTTTTCCTACCTACAGGTGTGACCTTTATGGCCTAGCTGTGGCAAGTGAGCTCTCTACTGACATTATAACTACCCTCTGCTCAGACGACACTCAAAGAGTAAAAGGCTAAATTTTGGCTCTGTTCATTTTTTCTTCCTAAATAAGGGCACAAAATAGCTACTTTTGCCTTCTTTGTTTGTTTTGATGTAAGTCAGGCTTGAAAAAACTTAACATCCACAGGTACGTTGTTGAAAATGGCAACAAAATGGAGATAGCATGATTTGAGATTACTATGTATTCATCTGCCACTGTCAACCAGAGTGAAGAGAGCAAGATGGTTCACCTCTAAACAAAAATCCAAATCGCAAATAACACTCACTGTAGCATTGGCTTACCCCTTTGACTTTCTTATGTTCATGGTCAGCTTAACCACTGAAAGCTGATGTGGATGCACCAGAATTTCTTTTCTTCAAAGATTTGTCCATTTTTGAGTCTTTAATTAATCACTGTAACTTAATGGTTGATAAGAAAACGCAGCTACCACATGATACTATGTGAACGGCAAAGTCATTTGAGCCTACTGTGTGTAACATCTGTCTCTCACACATACACCAGGAAGAGCAACAGCAGAAAATGCAATTTGATTATGACACTAATTAACATAAATGAGAATTTTTTCTCCTGACAAGTCACTTTTCCAAAATTCCATGGCACACCTTTTCATGCCTGACAGCATGCCAGCTGGGAAACACTGATTTAAAGGTACAGGGGGGTACAGCATACAACTTTTAAACTTTCTTTAGAGGCAGAAATAGTCTTTTCATATTCAAAGAATTTTCTGACAACACACAAAACTATTACCAGAATGTGAGCAGTTAATCCCACTTCAAAGAAGGATTACTTTTGTTCTGGATCAGACCTTTAGAAATCACTGCAGATGCGGTATCCTACTTTCCATTTGAAGCTCAGTCTTAGTTTCATTGTAACAAACTTGTACAGACTAAAGATATTAAATAAATTAATATCCTATTTAATAAAACAAGCTTTATCCTTAAAGTAGAAATTTGAAGCACATTAAAGTAACAAAATACATTATAAGCCTGTAAAATATTTCATCCAAAAGCTTTGGGTTGTAGAACAAGAGTAATGTATACCATGTTCTATATCTTTGGTCACTTTCCTTCAAAAGATAACTTGTAATAATGTATATTAGTTGTATCAAGTATTCGTGAGTTGTGGTGCATCATCTCTATATTCAGATTTTTCCCATCCATGTGGAAATTCTGGGGAGTGCCATTCCCCTACCACTATGCTACTCTTCCCTTCCACTGGAGCAGGGGCGGGCAAACTTTTTGGCCCAAGGGCCACATCTGGGTGGGGAAATTGTATGCAGGACCATGAATGCAGGGATGGGGCAGGAGTGCAGGAGGGAGTGCAGGGTGTGGGAGGTGGTGTGGTGTGCAGGAAGGGGCTCAGGGCGAGGGGTTGGGGTGCAGGAGCGGTTCAGGGCAGGGGATTGGGGTGCAGAAGGGGTGCGGGGTGCAGGAGGGGGCTCAGGGCAGGGGGCTGGGGTGCAGGAGGGGTGTGGCAGGGGGCTCAAGGCAAGGGGTTGGGTGAAGGAGCGGTGCGAGGTGCAGGAGGGGGCTCAGGGCAGGGGGCTGGGGTGCAGGGTGCAGGAGGGGTTTGGGGTGCAGGCTCCGGCCCGGCAGCGCTTACCTCGAGCGGCTCCGGGGTGGCAGCAGCACACAGTGGGGCTAAGGCAGGCTCCCTGCCTATCCTGGCCCCACGCCACTCCTGGAAGTGGTCAGCAAGTCTGGCAGTGGCTCCTGGGGGTAGAGTGGGGCAGGCAGCTCCCTCCACTGGTACTAAAAACAGCTGCAGTTGCAAAATACAAGTTTGGTTTGTTGTACCACCCCCAAAGCTCCCATTGGCTGCAGTTTCCCGTTCCTGGCCAATGGGAGCTGTGGGGGGCAGTGCCTGCAGGTGAGGGCAATGCACAGAGCCCTCTGCCCTTCCCTCCCCCAGGGGCCGCAGGGACGTGGTGGGAATAGGGCAGGCAGGGAGCTGCCTTAGCCCCACTGCACCATGGGGCTGGCAATCCCGCAGGCCGGATTGAAAGCCCTGATGGGCCAGTCCGGCCTGTGGGCCGTAGTTTGCTCACTCCTGCACTGGAACCTACAGATGCTTTTCCACTGGGGCTCCACAGAGCTCTGTGAAATGGGAAGCAACAAATGACTGATCACTCACCAAAGCACAGACTCCTGTGGCCCTCCAGATTTCTGTGCAAACATCCAGACTACAAATCAGCAAGGGAGTGGACCCAGCCAATGCCAGCATGGAACATTGAACTGCAATGTAGCTGAGAAGGGGAGCCCCTTTGGCGATTCATTAGATAATGATTGTAAAACACTGATAGCGTAATGTGCTATAGACACTAAGTATTAATTATTATGTGCAATATTATGGAGATTTTGTCCCAAACTTTTTGTGTGTTTCCTCTCTGAACTCATCCCAATTGTGGGGATAGTGTTCTAGAAGCTGTAATGAGTTTTTCTATCTATTTAGCCTTTCTTTATTAGAGAGTGTATTGTGGCATGGGATTGTTTTCACAACAATAATTAACATGAAGCAATATTTCCATCACTAGGTATATTGCTAACGGTTAATTGGTGAAAAACAGAAAACCTCTATGCAGGACTGTGTGCATTCCTGGTGGACAATTAAAACTGATCCTTTGTCTTGGAAAAGGGTTGCCCCACACTCATTTAGGAGGTAACAATCAGTCCATAAGAAAGGTGTAACTTCCACTTCCCAACCAACTTCCAGTTCCACCCCAAACAAAAGACCCAGAGTATGGACAGTGTTGTTTCTTTAGAATTCTTAAAAGGAGGTTATCCAGGCTAGATTTGTCATGGCCCAGATGTCTGGGGGAAAAAACAAAATGATAAGGCCATTTTCTGGGTCTTCTGCCACTGGATAAATGGGTCTGAATCACCACTGTCTTCCACCTTGCAGAGTTATTTAAACCTGTACGTAGTGAGTGTAATATGCTATCAAATTGTTCCCAATGTTTTTATCTTTTATTTACCCAGAACATGAAATTTACATAAAGTACTTTATAATGCGGCCAACAGGAGTCTATGTGCTGCATGATATGCACCTACGCTTCACACAGAGACAGATGACCTGATAGGATTTCTCTAGAGAAATTTGCAATGACACGCCCCATATATGTGATGCAAATCAGTCCTGACATTTCCTTCCCCAAACTGCAGTGTCTGACTTTGAAACCTCACCATTTTATCAGCACAGGAAAAGCAACGTTGATGTAGCACAAGACAGCTGTGCCACTTCCTTCTGTGCTGAGAGCAGCATCTCTTTCCTACAAAGGCTGCTAGCCCACAGAACAAAACTGTACTGTTTAGTATAAGATCAACTTTTAAACAAAGACTACAATATTTAGGAAAATTACATCTCATTTTAAAAAAGTTTAAAAACATGATGGTGTCAGCAGGCTATTTTAAATTGAGCCGACTATTGTACTCAATTTCAGGCATTTTCCCTGGGGTTTTTACTCAGACTAGCTGAAGTTCGTTTACATCTTATATATTCTGGACAGTGTTCAGACATTAAAGATTTCAAGGATCAATATTAGTAGTTCACTAATTAAGACTGAGTGGTCCCTTGGGGAATTTAGCCATGAGAAGTTTCCTTGCCCCTGAATCTAACTGCTGCTTCCCTCTTTGATGAATGATTTTTATCCCTTGGAAATAAAGCTCAAACATGTAATATTCCACTCTGACAACTTCTCTCTGCATACTTTGATATATGATTATTTAGCTACTTATGGCTAAATCCTCATGATTGTTTAAATAGTGCCTGAAGGGTCCTAGAGTATTTGCTGACATATGTCAGCATGGGCGTCTAAACTAGTGTAGCTTACGCTTTCTTCCACCACAGTGTGTATGTGTTTATATTAAACTGACTTACTTACACTCACTTAGACTCAGCGTCACTCACCAATATGTAATTTACACACCCTCTTGTGCATCACCTCTACATCTTGCACAGTGAGTCTAAGGAACTCAGAGTTGGTGTAAGTCACATGATTGGGAAGTTGTAAGAATGTGTGCATTAAAGTTTCCCATCCTACATTAACCTACACCAATGTAGATTCCTTTACTCTCATTCACATGTTAGTACATGGATGTAAGTAGATCTCAAGAGACTAAGTGTGTGTAAGGGAGTCTAAAGTATGTCACTTTACATAAGCACTTCTGAATTTGACCCAAGCTTCCTGTCCCAAAGCAACTTCAGTCAGACTACTTGCAATAAAGTTTCTGATCCTTTGAAGTCAGAGGGAGTAGTCTTTTCATTACTTCAGCTGGCACTGAATCATGCGCAGAGTGAGTAGGCTTTGGCCTGTAGTCCCTAATGGAGGAAATTCCCCTGTGTGGAGAGAGTGTGCGCACCATTTAAATCTTCAAAATATAGCTTAAAAGGGGCTTAAGTGTTGCATAGGCTTGGTGCAGGCTTTCTGTAAATGGTTGAATTTAACCCTACTGTGTTTGAAGAGCAAAGAGTGGGACTCTAACATTTTTTTAAAAGAAAATTTTTAGGGCTGCAGAACTTCCAGCTGATTTGGGGGGAAAACCCCCCCAGCAAATACAGTCCCAGTATTAAGCCTTGTCTATGCTACAGAGTTTTCCTGGAAAAAGGCTGCTTTTTGTGGCAAAACAATGGAGGTTTACCCACTGCAATGCCAATTTTGGTGACAAAAGTCTTCAGTTTTGGTGACAAAATAAAACCACCTTGATGCGAGACATAGGATTTTTTTGTGGCAAAGTGCCAGTGTAAACACCACACTTGGTTTTGTCACTGTAAATGGCCTGCAGGAGGTATCCAAAAATGCCCATCCTGACTGCTCTGGTCAGCAGTTCGAACTCCGCTGCTCTGCAGCCAGGTAAACAACCATCTACCCCTCCCCCTTTAAACCCCTGCCAGTTTTTGAAATTCCACTTCCACTTCCTGTTTGCTTGGCATGGAGAGCTCATATTGCATCTTCCCAGCTTACCATGGTGACTCTAAGCCCTGGTCTACACTAGGACTTTAGGTCGAATTTAGCAGCGTTAAATCGATGTAAACCTGCACCCGTCCACACAATGAAGCCCTTTATTTCGACTTAAAGGGCTCTTAAAATCGATTTCCTTACTCCACCCTGACAAGTGGATTAGCGCTTAAATCGACCTTGCCAGCTCGAATTTGGGGTACTGTGGACACAATTTGATGGTATTGGCCTCCGGGAGCTATCCCAGAGTGCTCCATTGTGACCGCTCTGGACAGCACTCTCAACTCAGATGCACTGGCCAGGTAGACAGGAAAAGAACCGCGAATTTTTAAATCTCATTTCCTGTTTGGCCAGCGTGGCAAGCTGCAGGTGACCATGCAGAGCTCATCAGCACAGGTGACCATGATGGAGTCCCAGAATCGCAAAAGCGCTCCAGCATGGACCAAACGGGAGGTACGGGATCTGATCGCTGTTTGGGGAGAGGAATCCGTGCTATCAGAACTCCATTCCAGTTTTCGAAATGCCAAAACCTTTGTCAAAATCTCCCAGGGCATGAAGGACAGAGGCCATAACAGGGACCCAAAGCAGTGCCGCGTGAAACTGAAGGAGCTGAGGCAAGCCTACCAGAAAACCAGAGAGGCGAACGGCCGCTCCGGGTCAGAGCCCCAAACATGCCACTTCTATGATGAGCTGCATGCCATTTTAGGGGGTTCAGCCACCACTACCCCAGCCGTGTTGTTTGACTCCTTCAATGGAGATGGAGGCAATACAGAAGCAGGTTTTGGGGACGAAGAAGATGATGATGATGATGAGGTTGTCGATAGCTCACAGCAAGCAAGCGGAGAAACCGGTTTTCCCGACAGCCAGGAACTGTTTCTCACCCTGGACCTGGAGCCAGTACCCCCCCGAACCCACCCAAGGCTGCCTCCTGGACCCAGCAGGTGGAGAAGGGACCTCTGGTGAGTGTACCTTTTAAAATACTATACATGGTTTAAAAGCAAGCATGTGAAAGGATTACTTTGCCCTGGCATTCGCGGTTCTCCTAGATGTACACCTAAAGCCTTTGCAAAAGGTTTCTGGGGAGGGCAGCCTTATTGTGTCCTTAATGGTAGGACACTTTACCACTCCAGGCCAGTAACACGTACTCGGGAATCATTGTAGAACAAAGCATTGCAGTGTATGTTTGCTGGCATTCAAACAACATCCGTTCTTTATCTCTCTGTGTTATCCTCAGGAGAGTGAGATATAATTCATGGTCACCTGGTTGAAATAGAGTGCTTTTCTTCAGGGGACACTCAGAGGAGCCCATTCCTGCTGGGCTGTTTGCCTGTGGCTAAACAGAAATGTTCCCCGCTGTTAGCCACAGGGAGGGGGGAAGGGTTGAGGGGGTAGCCACGCGGTGGGGGGAGACAAAATGCAACCTTGTAACGAAAGCACATGTGCTATGTATGTAATGTTAACAGCAAGGATTACCCTGAAAGAGTGTAGCCACTGTTTTATAAAATGTGTCTTTTTAAATACCGCTGTCCCTTTTTTTTTTCTCCACCAGCTGCATGTGTTTCAATGATCACAGGATCTTCTCCTTCCCAGAGGCTAGTGAAGCTTAGAAAGAAAAAAAAACGCACTCGCGATGAAATGTTCTCCGAGCTCATGCTGTCCTCCCACACTGACAGAGCACAGATGAATGCGTGGAGGCAAATAATGTCAGAGTGCAGGAAAGCACAAAATGACCGGGAGGAGAGGTGGCGGGCTGAAGAGAGTAAGTGGCGGGCTGAAGAGAGGGCTGAAGCTCAAATGTGGCGGCAGCATGATGAGAGGAGGCAGGATTCAATGCTGAGGCTGCTGGTGGACCAAACCAGTATGCTCCAGTGTATAGTTGAGCTGCAGCAAAGGCAGCTGGAGCACAGACTGCCACTGCAGCCCTTGAGTAACCAACCGCCCTCCTCCCCAAGTTCCATAGCCTCCACACCCAGACGCCCAAGAACGCAGAGGGGGGGCCTCCGGCCAACCAGCCATCCCACCACAGAGGATTGCCCAAAAAAAAGAAGGCTATCATTCAATAAATTTTAAAGTTGTAAACTTTTAAAGTGCTGTGCTTAAAGTGCTGTGTGGCATTTTCCTTCCCTCCTCCACCACCCCTCCTGGGCTACGTTGGTAGTCATCCCCCTATTTGTGTGATGAATGAATAAAGAATGCATGAATGTGAAGCAACAATGACTTTATTGCCTCTGCAAGCGATGATCGAAGGGAGGAGGGGCGGGTGGTTAGCTTACAGGGAAGTAGAGTGAACCAAGGGGCGGGGGGTTTCATCAAGGAGAAACAAACAGAACTTTCACACCATAGCCTGGCCAGTCATGAAACTGGTTTTCAAAGCTTCTCTGATGCATACCGCGCTCTCCTGTGCTCTTCTAACCGCCCTGGTGTCTGGCTGCCCGTAACCAGCAGCCAGGCGATTTGCCTCAACCTCCCACCCCGCCATAAATGTCTCCCCCTTACTCTCACAGATATTGTGGAGCACACAGCAAGCAGTAATAACAGTGGGAATATTGGTTTCGCTGAGGTCTAAGCGAGTCAGTAAACTGCACCAGCGCACCTTTAAACGTCCAAATGCACATTCTACCACCATTCTGCACTTGCTCAGCCTGTAGTTGAACAGCTCCTGACTACTGTCCAGGCTGCCTGTGTACGGCTTCATGAGCCATGGCATTAAGGGGTAAGCTGGGTCCCCAAGGATACATATAGGCATTTCAACATCCCCAACAGTTATTTTCTGGTCTGGGAATAAAGTCCCTTCCTGCAGCTTTTGAAACAGACCAGAGTTCCTGAAGATGCGAGTGTCATGTACCTTTCCCGGCCATCCCACGTTGAGGTTGGTGAAACGTCCCTTGTGATCCACCAGAGCTTGCAGCACTATCGAAAAGTACCCCTTGCGGTTTATGTACTCGGCGGCTTGGTGCTCCGGTGCCAAGATAGGGATATGGGTTCCGTCTATGGCTCCACCACAGTTAGGGAATCCCATTGCAGCAAAGCCATCCACTATGACCTGCACATTTCCCAGGGTCACTACCCTTGATATCAGCAGATCTTTGATTGCGTTGGCTACTTGCATCACAGCAGCCCCCACAGTAGATTTGCCCATTCCAAATTGATTCCCAACTGACCGGTAGCTGTTTGGCGTTGCAAGCTTCCACAGGGCTATCGCCACTCGCTTCTCAACTGTGAGGGCTGCTCTCATCTTGGTATTCATGCGCTTCAGGGCAGGGGAAAGCAAGTCACAAAGTTCCATGAAAGTGCCCTTACGCATGCGAAAGTTTCGCAGCCACTGGGAATTGTCCCAGACCTGCAACACTATGCGGTCCCACCAGTCTGTGTTTGTTTCCCGAGCCCAGAATCGGTGTTCCACAGCATGAACCTGCCCCATTAGCACCATGATGCATGCATTGGCAGGGCCCATGCTTTCAGAGAAATCTGTGTCCATGTCCTGATCACTCACGTGACCGCGCTGACGTCGTCTCCTCTCCCGGTATCGCTTTGCCAGGTTCTGGTGCTGTATATACTGCTGGATAATGCATGTGGTGTTTAATGTGCTCCTAATTGCCAAAGTGAGCTGAGCGGCCTCCATGCTTGCCTTGGTATGGCGTCCGCACAGAAAAAAGGCGCGGAACGATTGTCTGCCGTTGCTCTGACGGAGGGAGGGGCGACTGATGACACGGCTTACAGGGTTGGCTTCAGGGAGCTAAAATCAACAAAAGGGGTGTCTTTACATCAAGGAGTATTTCAGGTAGGACTTCATGGAGGGTTCCAATAGGAAATGGTGCACCTAAGTTATTGTTCTTATTGGAACAAGAAGGTTAGCCTGGCCTCTGATTGATACATGGCTAGATTTACTTTGCTGCACCTTCTCTGTGAGTGACTGCAGTGTGACCTAGAAGAATGAGTCCCCTAGACGGGGGAGGGGGAGAAGCAAATGAATACAGAACAAATCTGGTCTATTTCTTGTTTTGATCCACTCCATCTATCTTTTACATCTTTGGCTGGCAGCAGACGGTGCAGAAGGACTGCATGCCATCCACATCTCATGGCTGCTTGGCAGAAGATGGTACAGTACGACTGCTAGCCATCCTCATCTCTTGCCTGCCTGGCAGAAGATGGTACAATACGACTGCTAGCAATCCTCATCTCTTGCCTGCCTGGCAGAAGATGGTACAGTTCGACTGCTAGCAATCCGTATTGCCTGCCTGCTCACCATAAGACGGTTCAATAGGACTGACTGTAGGACTAAAGAGAATGACCTGGTCAAGTCACTCCAAATTTAGTCCCTGCGCCCATGTCTGTCCAGGCGCTCCCAGCCGACGTGGCCAGGAGCACCTCGGACATGACGATGACGGCTACCAGTCGTACTGTACCATCTGCTGCCACAAGGCAAGGGGTTGCTGCTACTGTGTAGCAATGCCGTACCACATCTGCCAGCACCCAGGAGTCATAGGGTGACGGTTACCTGAGCGGGCTCCATGCTTGCCATGGTATGGCGTCTGCACAGGTAACTCAGGAAAAAAGGCGCGAAACGATTGTCTGCCCTTGCTTTCACAGAGGGAGGGAGGGAACGGGGGCCTGACGATATGTACCCAGAACCACCCCCGACAATGTTTTAGCCCCATCAGGCATTGGGATCTCAACCCAGAATTCCAATGGGCAGCGGAGACTGCGGGAACTGTGGGATAGCTACCCATAGTGCAACGCTCCGGAAGTTGATTCTAGCCTCGGTACTGTGGAAGCACTCCGCCGAGTTAATGCACTTAATGCACTTAGAGCATTTTCTGTGAGGACACACACACTCGAATATATAAAACCGATTTCTAAAAAACCGACTTCTATAAATTCGACCTTATTCCGTAGTGTAGACATACCCTAAGTGGCAAATCGTCTTCCGCTTGGACCAATGCAGAGCTGTTAGATTTGCTCAGTATTTGGGGAGAGGAGGCTGTCCAGTCCGAGCTTCTCGCCAGCCATAGGAATTTCAATATCTATAGGCAGATTTCTTGTGGCTTGTGTGAAAAGGGGTACAATCGGGACATGATGCAATGCAGAGCAAAAATAAAGGAGCAGAGGCAGGTGTACCATAAGGCAAGGGAGGAAACCATCGTTCTGGTGTTGCACTGAAGATCTGCTGGTTCTTTAAGGAATTTCACACTATTCTTGGTGGCAGCTCCACCTCCACCACCAAGAGCCCCATGGACACTCTGGCAGTGCTGGAGCCAGCAGAAAGTGGGCCTAACCCAGAGGACAAAGTCATGGATCAGGAGGTGGAGTTAGAGGACGATGTAGAGCCCATCGTCAGTACGTACTAAAATTTCATACAGACAATGACTTGTTTATACTGCTCCATATACTATACACTGAAATGTAAGTACAATATTTCTATTCCACTCGATTTATTTTATAATTATATGGTAACATGAGAAAGTAAGACATTTATCAGTAATAGTGTGCTGTTACACTTTTGTAGTTTTATGTGTAATTTTGTAAGCAAGTAGTTTTTCAGTGAAGTGAAAGTTGGGGGTACACAAGACAAATCAGACTCCTGAAAGGGGTACAGTAGTCTGGAAAGGTAGAGAGGCACTGGTCTAGCCAGTCCTGACACTCCCACTCAGATGAGCAAGAAACAGGAGAGTGTTTTTTTATAAGGTAGACGGTGTTCGGTTACATGACATCCAACTTTCATTTGCTTTGTGTACTGTGAAAGTGGGTGAAGGTACAAGGCTAGCTGTGTTTCTGTGTGCTGTGCATTTCCCTGTGCAGCTGAGAAGTACAGCAGAACAGTGTGTTAATGCACACTGAGATTTCATGGGAATCCTCCAAAGAGATCTCTAGGAAACTTTCTTGGAGGTAGTTGGCAATCCTCTGCCAGAGGTTCCTTGACAGAGCTGCTTTGTTCCTTCCCCCATTTAATGAAACTTTCCCATGCCACTCTGCAATCGCTTGTGCAGAGATCAAAGTGGCACACAGGCAAGCAGCATAGGGATTGGGTTGGACGCTGCAGGCGTGCACCAGATGCAGCCTTGCTTCCTTGGTTACGTTCAGGAATGAGATATCTGCTTCCATGACCCCCACCTGTGAAAAAGACTGGAGAATGTACAATATTGTCCCTAGTTCCCTGCACCACGACCCTTTCAAAAGCACCCTCACTGTTTATCCCAGGTAGAACACTCTCCTCCCCCACTCCCCTAGGCTAAACTCACCATGCCTGTGATGTTCGTTGAGATGTGTACTTGCCAAGGGCCAGTGAGAAAGTGCTTGGTATGTTACAAGAGGTGTGCTAAACTGTAATAATTCAGTGCTGTGCATGAACTAACAATGATGCTTCTGTGTATTATTTCTTGTGCTTCTGCAGATGTGGCCTTCAGGGGAATCCCCTACACATTGGCTGAGCGCCTCCGCCAGATAAGAAAGTGGCCAAGATGGAGCAAAGAGGACATGTTCTGGGAGGTTGTGCAATACTCTGATACAGAAAAAAGGGAACACAGGGAGTGGAGAGAAACTGAAAGGCAGGACAGAAAAGAAAATCAGGACTTTGTTAAGGAAGCCACTGAGAGAATGAAAAAAGGAATGGAGGAGCAAACAGAGATGCTTAAATCCTTCATAACACTGCAGTCAGAACAGATGTGTCCCCGCCCTTCCCTGCATTACATTCAGAACTGTTTTCCACTCCCCCCCTTCCCAAACTCCACTCGTGCATTCCCTTACTCTTTCCAGAACTTCTTGGTTTCCCATTCACTCCACCCCCTTGGATAGCTTTCAAAATGATAGCTGGACCTATGTATAGCTCTGACGATCTGCCCTTCCCTGGTCCCTACTTTTCCCATCAAGTGTTTGTGTGTGTGTTTGTTTAATAAAAACAAAGAATCTGAAAGATAACTGATCTTTATTTGTGTCGTACAAATTGTGATAGCAGGTGACAGCAAGACATACACAGGCAGTTTAGACCTGTGCTTACTGAAATCCTAGACCACGAATCATCACAAGTGCACCCTAACAAAACTCCATTTAATGAAGCATTGCAGTTTGCAGCATAGAAAAAGACTTTATTGGCTCTCATTCTAAAAGTGTTGCCTCAAAGCGTTGCCTCAAATTGCCCCTGTTGAGCCCCTCTAATAGTATCAGGCTGCTCAAAATCAGCTTCCAGGTGGTGTGCCTCATCAGTCCATCTCTGAGCATACTTTTTACTTTTTAGCTTCACAAATATTGTGCAACATATAACAGGTGGCTATGACCATGGGAATATTATCCTTATTGAGGTCTAACCTGCCATAAAGGCATCATCAGTGCTTTTAATCTGCCAAACGCACATTCCACAGTCATCCTATACCTACTCAGCCTATTGTTGAAGTGTTCCTTACTGCTATCCAGATTTCCCATGCAAGGCTTCATGAGCCATGGGAGTAAGGCTGAGTTTCCCGGGATCAATATGTGTATTTCAACATCCCCCACTGAAATCTTTTGATCTGGAAAGAAAGTCCTCGCCTGCAGCTTTCTATACAGGCCAGTGTTCCTGAAAATACATGCATCATGCACCTTCCCAGACCATCTGGCTTTTATGTCAGTGAAACACCTGGGGTGATCCACAAGCGTCTGCAACACCATGCAAGGTGGTCAAGTGTCAAAACTGGGATATGCATGCCATCTATTGCCCCTTCTCAGTTAGGGAACCCCATTTCCGCAAAGCCATCCACTATTTCACGCACTTTGCCAAGAGTCATGGTCCTTCGCAGCAGGATGTGATTAACGGCACTGCACACTTACATAAATGCAGCCCCAACAGTCGACTTTCCAACTCCAAACTAATTCGCAGTCAACTGGTAGCAGTCTGGAGTCACCAGCTTGCATAATGCCATCGCCACGCGCTTCTCCACTGAGAGGGCACCTCTCATTTTGGTGTCCTTGCACAACAGTGCTGAGATGAGCTCCTCACATAGTTCCAGGAAGGTGGCTTTCTGCAGCCGCTGCTTGTCATCCCAGACCTGCATAATGACGCGATCGCAGCACTCAGTGCTAGTTTCCCGAGCCCAAAAGCAACGGTCCACCGTGTGCAGCTGCTCCATGAATGCCAAAAGTAATCATATTTTGCTCATATCCATGTCATACAGCAGGTCAGGCAAGTCTGAATCCTGTTCAGTTAGGAACTTTATGAATAACTGCACTGCCATCTGTGACGTGTTAATGACATTTAACAAAGCAGCAGAGAGCAGTGGAGGATCCATCCTTTCACACAGAGATGGCAGGAACACAGCACAGAAGGGCCATTGAAAAATGCCACAAACTGCAACCAGAAGCCCATGGAATGTTGGGACAGAAAACAATGTATCATAGGATGTTGAGCCCACACCCATGATACTCTGCAATCCACCCTGCCAACCCACAAGTCCTAGCAGCATAAGGTGGTGAGTTGCACTGTGGGATAGCTACCCACAGTGCACTGCTCTCTCTGTCGATGCTAGAGCACCAAGTGTGGATGCGCTCTACTGACAAAGGGAACGTAGTGTGAACATGCAACAGCGATATCATTATAGCGCTTTTTGGTCAATGACATAACTTTTGTCAACAAAACTCTATAGTGTAGACAAGACCTAAGTGTTTGCAGCATTGGGGCGTTAGTTTGTACAGAGAAAGCAGAGAATTGCAGGCCATTATGAAATCAAATGATAAACATTTTGAGTTGCTAGAGAAGAGCAAGAGATCATAGGTTTACGTAAGTTAAGCATATTCTGAAGCATTTTGATAATTGGGGCCAGCGGTTACAACAAACTCCAACATGTCAAAAAATAAAATAATTAAAAAATATATCTATTCACTGCCTTTGTTAGATACATAATTGAAATACTTGAGGAAAGATGGACAATGTAGGGTGAACAGAAAAATAAAACATGATATAAGAACATGTCCACTTACTTTCACGACCTCCACATTGCTGTACTCTCTCATCTTGTCCATGTGATGCTGTCTCTCTAATTCTTTATTTGACTGCTAACTTTTCTGGGAAGGGACTGTCTTCCTGAGGTGCTAATAGCTCTCGGTATTTTATGGGCACTGCCAAAATAGAAATAGTAATATTGTATGACAATAACTTGACCTGTCATCAGTCTCACCTATCTTGCATTAAACAAAAAATAGCAACTAAACATAATTTAAAAAAATCTATTTTTTTAAAGAGTTTTAAAATAAACAGGATAGACTCAAATGATGGATCTTGGCCTACGTCTCTTCTATACATCTCTGGACATGATTCTGTGGCAGGTTCTACAAAATATACAATTAACTTTGATGTTCTTGAACTTAATAAAGAGATAGGTGACAAAAATCAATCACAATATTGCTGTCATAAGTGAGCCATAGTTTAAATAGGGAGGGAAATAATGTATGTTATCTATGACAACTGTGGCACAAAGAACCAGGGCTGGCAGATGAAAGGAGTCCGTACCATTTTTCTCTCCTGCTTGAGACTGGGAGATCAAAGGAATCAATGCTAGCCGTGCATGATTTTTGTGAATGGAGAAGAGGATAGTATCTTGGCGTCAAGTACTACTCTGAGGGGGACATCACACAGTGCTAGGTTGTGTTACGTTAATTTGATCAGACACTGATAGGTCTGCCTCTCTCAGATTATGACAGGTTTTCATCACAGAAGTTTGTTAAACTAAAAAGAAATTTTTAATGAAACACTCTGTTCAGAGGAATCAGAAAACATTCATGATCTGATTCTGCAGCCTTTACACAGAGTAGCATTTACTCACATGAGTAAATCAATACTGTTTATAGTTAATAGGACTGTTTACACGAATAAAGGTTAGTCAATATAAAAGTTGCAGAATTGGGCCCAATGACTTGCTACATCCTGTTTTAATTTACATTGTAAATATTGCTGCTCTAAAAGGCATGGAAGAATTGGGATGAACATAATATTGTGTCATTGAGTGTAATGGAAAAGGCAGGATATTCTCACACTATATTCCAACAAATTTTATGGCTATCACAAACTAGGAGGTTGGTAGTTCATAGGCAGGACATTTTTTTTGGTTTTGAATAAAACTGGGCTGGAGTATTTTGCATGACATGCCTATTACAATAAAAACTACTTATATTAAAATTACTATAACATAATGCATGGTAAATATATTAAAATGTTCAGATATTTTACATCACACCACATTATTAAATACAGTGAAAATGGGTCTGTTTTATAATATGTGTACATATATTTTGTTTATTGTTGGGCATTTAGAGATAGGAGAACAATCCAGATATACTAAGAACGTCACTTGAATCCATAGTCTGTGTTCCTGACTTTCGTGAGATTTGGTGATTTTCTTAAGCCCCGGGTTCCTGGAATGCCATGATTAAGTAAGAACCTCAGCTTTCATTTCAAACAAATGAAGTACATTTCTAGCCATTTTCATTGCATAGAAAAGCTTGAAAACATGACTCAAGTGAGCCATAAAAGCTCAAAAACTAAAAGCTAAATTAATACCAACCAAACCATTTTAGAAAATAAAATCTCATGATTTGTGGCTTTCTAAAATTTCATGGTGGGAACTGGGGCAGAGAGCTGATTTATGATTATTGAATGCTTTGGGTTGGTAATACCTCATTATTCTAATCTAGGAACACTTTGGAACCACTTTTTGGGGGGAAGGATACTGAAAAGTTAAACAGGATTGGCCTTTTGGAGTCCCCTAGATTATTGGGACCCTTTGTATGTTAAAGCTAATTTCAGTTTTCATTTTAAAAAAAATCTCTGACTTTTTATTGAGAGGATAGCGTCAAAATTTGAACTGTGTTCTAGAGCTCCCTTGAGGAAAAGTCCTATACAATTTAAAAGGAAGTGTTAACAATTCCATAGGTATGTTCGAACTGTCTTATAGAATTTAACAGAAAATTATATCCCTTCTATGGAATTCTATAGCACTGCTCAAAAACCCTTGTAGAAAAGGTTTCATCCTCTGTTCAGTTGTATAGGGTTATAGCATAATTTACATAGGAGCTATCAAACTGTTGGGAGGGAGTGGGGCAGACAAGTGCAATTTCCTGATGCTGGCAATTATCCATGAAAAAAATCACTTTTTAAAAAAGCAATTTTTAACACAAAACATCTCATTTGTAAACTTTCAAGCAGCTGTACTTCAGAGTTCCAGGTACTTAGCATCTCAGGATCAGGCTCTAAATTCAGTTTTGATCATTAATTTGAAATATACTATTATTATAAAAATATACTATTGTTATATTTAGGTTTAATTTCATTTGATTTCAGTTTATCTATTTATTTATTTATTTTTAGCCTGACGTGATGCTGTTGCATTGTAGTTTACCAGGAGAAACTGAACACACAGTGGAGCCTCTTATAGCTGAGTGTGTCACAGAAAGTGTGTAATGTGGCATAACTCAAATGCAGTCCATGTCATTTCTGCCTGCCAGCCCTATAGGGGACTTCATGTCCTGCAGGGTGAGTTCCATTAAGTTCCTGGGCGGGGAAGAGGGGAGGGGGAATATTAGACACTTCTACAGATGGACTTTTAAGTGACACTGACAAATATTTCTACTATCATCTAAAGGAAGAATCTTCTGAGGAGTATGGAGGGAATATAATATTTTCCTATTGGACATATTATGAACTTTGGTAAGTCTGTTATTTTAACACATCCTCTGTGTATCACTTTCCTATTTAATACCTAAATATTTAGACATAACTTGGATTTAAATAAAGTGATAAATAAACTAATGGATTATCCAAAGTGTTTAAAAACTCAATGAATTGGAAATGCAGTTGAGACATTTTCTTAACTTCTGGAATATAATACTGTGCTGTTACAGTGTATATCATTATTTCTAATTGCTCCCCAGAGTGATAATGGTTTCTGGTTACTGCAGACTGATGCTACGTGGCATGAACAGTCCAGTCGCCATGTTATGTCACCCATACGTAATCTTTGTCACTTTAGTATTCACTTTGTCACTTTAGTATTCTATGTGATTTATCACCTACAGTATCTGTACATTAATCTATATTTTACTGTGATCTAACTTGCACATGTTCACTGCATGTGATGTTTAACTATACAGGAAACTGTTTGTCAGAAAATCCACTTTTTTCTGTGTGCTGTGACTGGCCTAGAGATACAGAATGGAGCACCCACTAGTATTCAATTCATCATCTTAAATTGCAAAAGGCTTCCAAGCATCCTCTCTTTCATTTAACTGGGGTACATTACCCCAAGTCAGAGTAGCCAAGTTAAAACAGAAGAAAACAGGATTCTCTCTCTCGCAAGAGACATGACATCAGCATTGCTTGGAGAACAAGTGAACAAAAATGTGCCAATGTAATTTCAGTCAATAACAGGAAAATTAACTTTTTGATATTATTATAAGCATTTCATAATCTTTGTGATATATATTTTCCACTCACTGAGGGGGGAAAAAAACCCTTAGAATGGCTAATTCCTACTGCTTTGTGAACACAAGAAAGAGAGAAGTAATTTAAAAAGAAAATGGGGAGAAGAGAAAGCGATATTTTAAAATTATTTAAAAAGGTGAGTCCTATGGCTGCAAACTCACAGGCATAGAAGCAAGGAAGAGCCATTTCCTCTTCTCCCACAGTGGGAAAAGGGTGGCTCATTTTCTAGAGTCTTCACTATATCTATAAATGCCTTCTGGAAACACTCCCCTCCCTGGGACTTTGTTTTCCTAGAAGAGGGGAAGGACCACCGGGGTGGGTTCAGCTACTAGGGGAGAGATATTGTTGCTGAGGGCAAAGACATTGAAGCCAAAAGCAGATGACTGAGGAGAATGAAGATTCCACTGTGCCTGTTCCCTTTGGGTGGAGGTAGTACGGGGAAAGGAAGAAAATAACAACAATTGGTATTTGAGTTAAGAGCTGTCACTACCAGTACTTAAGGAGTAGATCCAAATGGATCACTAATAATGAATACTATATTCAATGCATTTAGCGTCTTTTTCTACTTATAAAATATCCCCAAATGTGTTTGAACTTCCTCATGTTCACTACCGAATAACTTCTTTCAAAAAAGGTATGAGTGGATTGTGAACATTTTTCTGAAAAACTTTCTATTTGAGCTGCATTGGGTAGTTGTCCTGATCAGCAATATGGTATTCTTACTCATCTCCTAGCATGATGAGTATACAAGTACTTCCACAACAAATACGGGTGCATGTTTTTTTTAAACATTTTCATTTCTGCAAATACTGTGGTGTGAACTTTTGAAATGTGTATTGTCTATGAACATTCACATGGGTAAAACTTGGACAAAAATTCTCTGCTACCAGCAAACCATGCATGCAAAGGTGAAGTAGAAAAGACCATTCATGAAGATTTTAGAGTTGAGAGCAAATTAGGCTTATAACTCTTTAAACCCCCAATTCTTCTGTATTTATCCATTTTTTTTAAACCATATTTATTTAACATTTAACCATCTAATTGCACCCTGTCATTTCTCATAGCAGCTCTCCCCCAGGGTTACCTTTTCCCCTACCACACAGAACACCAGTGTTACCAGCTGTTGTGATGTCATCATGAATTTTGCAAATTTGGTGTTTTTCTTAAAGCCCCAGCTTCCAGAGTCATGTTACCACATGAGAACCACAGCTTTATCTTTATTTTTCTTTTTAAAAAAGGTAAGATTTGTTCCTCGTGGTTGTGAAGAAAAGCTTGAAATCATGAATGCTAAAGGCTAAAAAAACAAAACAAAAACAGAAGATGAATAAAAAGAACCCCAGACTTATTATTTTAAGCCAATCATGATATTTTAGGGTCTGAGTCACTGTTTTTGAACAATTGGGATTGACAATATTGGAACATTATTTCCCTCCCCATTGTTCATATAAGGCTGGGTCTGCTGTCATCAGTAGGTTCCAAGCAGCACCTTGGAGATATGTAGATGTACTGTCCTTCCATTAGAGTCTCTGGTGACACCAAGGGATTCAAAAACATTTTATAGATCTCTCCATCAAGGGAGAGGAGATTCCTGCCTTATGTTGTGCTGGAGGGGATGCCGTTAGGAGCCCAGTTCCATGTAGTGGCTCCTAGGCTTAGGCTGGGTGTGGGATAGGGGAACTCCACTCTTCCCACTGCTGCTTACTTGCAAATATTTCTCTGACATGTTTACGGGGGGTGGGGGGAGGCAGGGAGGTGGAGAATGATTGAAAGAAGCAACATTTTTGTTGCTGTTTGTGTGTGTGCTTGGGTGGGTAGGCAGGATTAGGGGGAATGGTTGGAGGAAGCACAATTTTGCATAATTGTAGGTAGAAGCTCTTCATAGTTAAAACTAAAACCTAGATCTCAAGAAGCCCAAGTGTCAGCTCCAAGGTATTTTTGATACATATGTAGTTAGAAATCCCCATAAGCTCTAGCTCCAAAAAAAATTGCAAATGTTTGCCACTGTTAAATCCCAACTTCCATCTTAAATACAATTTGCAGTGCTTCTTGGAGCTTTACTTCCTAAAAGATGCAAAGACATGCTGATCGCACCAGCAATCAAACGTGTCTGATAGAGTTGAAGCTGGCTAAATCAAAACCTTCCAGCAAATACAGTAAGAACAAGCTATAAGCCAGAACAAAGTGTGATCTTGTCCATTCTACTGTACATGACTGAAAATGTCCCTGCGAGTTTTAATGAATGTATTCTTTTGCCTGAGAGGAAGTAAAAAGTGCTAAACTCTGCAGGTACTTTAAAAAACTCAGCTAATAATTTGTATACATGTCAAGGCTCCTTCCCCACTCTGAACTCTAGGGTACAGATGTGGGGACCTGCATGAAAAAACCCCTAAGCTTATTTTTACCAGCTTAAGTTAAAACTTCCCCAAGGTACAAAGTATTTTACCTTTTGCCCCTGGACTTTATTGCTGCCAACACCAAGCGTCTAACAAACATATAACAGGGAAAGAGCCCGCTTGGAAACGTCTTTCCCCCCAAAAATCCTCCCAAACCCTACACCCCCTTTCCTGGGGAAGGCTTGATAAAAAGCCTCACCAGTTTGCATAGGTGAACACAGACCCAAACCCTTGGATCTTAAGGACAATGAAAAAGCAATCAGGTTCTTAAAAGAAGAATTTTAATTGAAGAAAAAGTAAAAGATTCACCTCTGTAAAATCAGGATGGTAAATACCTTACAGGGTAATCAGATTCAAAACATAGAGAATCCCTCTAGGCAAAACCTTAAGTTACAAAAAAAGACAAAAACAGGAATATACATTCCATTCAGCACAACTTATTTTATCAGCCATTTAAACAAAACAGAATCTAACACATATCTAGCTAGATTACTTACTAAATTCTAAGACTCCATTCCTTTTCTATTCCCGGAAAAAGCATCACACAGACAGAGAGCACCCTTTGTTTCTCCCCCACTTCAGCTTTGAAAATAACTTGTCTCCTCATTGGTCATTGTGGTCAGGTGCCAGCGAGGTTACCTTTAGCTTCTTAACCCTTTACAGGTGAAAGGGTTTTTCTCTGGCCAGAAGGGATTTAAAGGTGTTTACCCTTCCCATTATATTTATGACAATACACTTCTCAAAAGATCAAAGATAACTTGTGGTTTTTTAGTTTTGTCAGCAACAGAATAACTTCCAAGGTTCCTGCTGTACAGCTGCCACTAAGCAGTCAGATAATAAACCAAAAGGGTTGGAAAAGAAATTTGCTCTTGTGAATCAAGCTTTCAACCCTATTTGCCCTGACAATATATTTTGAAAAGGTCTCTGTGAGCTATCAAAAGTTTAATCCAGTTACTTGAAACCAGAAACAGAATAAAAAGAAAGAATAAAGGAATGTGAGGACTGGCTCACAGGACTTCAGGGTATAACAAATTAATTTGGAGAAATGGCAACCTATCACTGCCAAAACCTGTTTCTAGAATCAAAGTTAGAAAGAAATTTTTTGAAGGTTTTGAAATGTTTGGATTTTCTTGAAAAATAAATGTACATCTTTGCATTTCCATTTTCTAGCTAAAACTGCAATGACAGAATCCCAGGAGAAACTACTTTTGTTGCATTTCCAGCTGAATCCAGAAGTGAAAGCTGCTAGCAATCTTATGAATGGATGTGCTCATGAGATTTCCAGCCCAGATTTGCCGATTTGAGAGGCCTGAATGTTTCCAATGAACATCCATATTTTTGCACACTAATCCACAATTTAAACCTCATAGAAAATTTTCATTTTGATCAAAATGTCTGGTTTTTCAATGAAAAGCCAAAACATGTACAGTTTTCTGCATCTTCCTTCCCTCTACCTCCCTTTTCCATTTTGGAAAAGAGGGAGAAAAGAAAAGAGAGGGAAATGGCAATGGTGGGGGCAGGAAACAAAAACAAAAAACCCAGAAAACATTTTGGTTTTTCGTTAAAAAAATCGAAAAATTTTGACCAAAGCAAATCAGATTTCTTCTTTGTTTTTCAAACAAAATTAACGTTTCAACCATTGTACTCATATAATGGAGATGTTATTACTTCTCAAAAGATATCACAATACATTTACTAGTACACTATGAAGTGTTAATTTAAATAATTAACAGAAAACCATATGCATCAAACACAGTAGCAACGTACATTTTGAAGCCATTATCCTTGGTTATATTTTCCTTTTAATCAATCACAGGGGACAAGATTCTGCTCCCTGTATTCACATTGAGCAACAACTCCTTCCATGTCTAGCCCTATTGAAATCAATGGCGTCACTTGTGGTGTCAGGTGCAACCCAAAGAGTAAAGGTAGTAGAGTCTGGCCCTTGGCTAACATTTTGCTCAGTCTGGTAATTCACTCTATGTATTTGTGTCAGAACGTGATCTGTCCTGTGCACCAGTGCAAGGGGACATAAGGTAGCATGGGTAGCAGCACAGAGAGGAAAACAGTTTCTCCAGTTTTGCCACTATGTCCTCCCACCTCTGCATGTGTATGGGAAGTGGCACAGAATGGTGGAACCTAGCTTTCTTTACCCACATTGTGCTGGCTAATGCTCAAAAGGATATAGACAGGGTACGTCTCCGAGCTCAGGGGCACAGAGAAAATGGTGATTCCAATCTGATTCCAAGTCATGATCTGCTTCCTGGGGCAACTTGACTGTGTGTTGCCTAAACACTGGGCTTGTAGCAAAGCCAAAATTTAGCTCTCAGTTAGGAGTGTATATTAGAAAGATTACTGTTAAAAACAAACCAACATAGCAATACTATCAAGGTATGTCTACACTACGAAATTAGGTCGAATTTAGAGAAGTTGAATTTTTAGAAAGCGATTTTCTACAGTTGATTGTGTGTGTCCCCACTTAAAACCATTAAGACCATTAAGTCGGCGGAGTGTGTCCACAGTACCGAGGCTAGCATCAACTTCCAGAGCGTTGCACTGTGGGTAGCTATCCCAGAGTTCCTGCAATCTCCACCGCCCCTTGGAATTCTGGGTTGAGATCCTAATGCCTGATGGGCCAAAAAACATTGTCGCGGGTGGTTCTGGGTATATGTCGTCAAACCCCCGTTCCCTCCCTCCCTCCATGAAAGCAATGGCAGACAATCGTTTCGTACTTTTTTTCATGGGTTACCCATGCAGACGCCATGCATCGAGCCTGCTCAGTTCACTGTCACCGTACGTCTCCTGGGTGCTGGCAGACATGGGACTGCATTGCTACATCAGCAGCTCATTGCCTTGTGGCAGCAGACAGTGCAGTCCAACTGGTAGCCATCCTTGTCATCTCTTGGGTGCTCTGGCCGGCCTTGGTCAGGTCGGTCGGAGCGCCTGGGCAGACATGGGTGTTCCTGGCAGATCTTGGTGAGGTCTGTCGGGGCGCCTGCACATAAATGGGCGCGACTCAGGTTATTCTCTTCTTTAAGTTTTGTCTAATGGAGATTCATTCAGTCCTGCCTGGAATATTGGCAGGGGGATAGCTCTCCCAGCCAGCAGCACCACCTGCTGCCAGCCTACCCCTCCCTCCTTCCATGAAAACAACGGCTGACAATTATTTCACACCTTTTTCTGTGAGGGCGCCATATTTCTGTCAGCATTGTCATCCACCCGCCGCTTCCACTGCCACTCCGCTGTCATGCTCATGCCGTACCATGGCAAACATGGATCACCGTGGCAGTTGTGACCACTCTAAACACCACACGCATTATCATGCAGTATATGCAGAACCAGAACCTGCAAAAGCAGGCGAGGAGGCGATGGCAGTGCGGTGAGGAGAGTGATGAGCACATGGACACAGACTTCTTTCAAAGTACAGGCCCCGGCAATTTGGCCATCCTGGTGGCAATGGGGCAGGCTCATGCCGTGGAACGCCGATGCTGTGCCCGGGAAACAAGCACAGAGTGGTGGGACGGCATAGTGTTGCAGGTCTGCGACGATTCCCAATGGCTGCAAAACTTTCGTATGCATAAGGGCACTTTCATGGAACTTTGTGACTTGCTTTCCCCTGCCCTGAGGCACAAGAATACCAAGATAAGAGCAGCCCTCACAGTTCACAAGTGAGTGGCGATAGCCCTGTGGAAGCTTGCAATGCCAGACACCTACCAGTCAGTCGGGAATCAATTTGGAGTGGGCAAATCTACTGTGGGGGTTGCTGTGATGCAAGTAGCCAATCATTGAGCTACTGATATCAAGGGTAGTGACTCTGGGAAATGTGCAGGTCATAGTGGACGGCTTTGCTGCAATGGGATTCCCTAACTGTGGTGGAGCGATAGATGGAATGCATATCCCTATTTTGGGACCGGACCACCAAGGCAGCCAGTACATAAACCGAAAGGGGTACTTTTCAATAGTGCTGCAAGCACTGGCTGTTTACAAGGGAAGTTTCACCAACATCAACATGGGATGGCCGGGAAAGGTACATGACGCTTGAATCTTTTGGAACTCTGGTAGGTGGAAATGGCTGCAGCAAGGGACTTACTTTCCAGACCAGAAAATAACCATTGGGGATGTATGTATATAAACATCTTCTGTATTTTCCACATCCACATTATGCATCCGATGAAGTGAGCTGTAGCTCATGAAAGCTTATGCTCAAATAAATTGTTTAGTCTCTAAGGTGCCACAAGTACTCCTTTTCTTTTTGAAATGCCTATAGTTATCTTTGGGGACCCAGCCTACTCCTTAATGCCATGGCTCATGAAGCCATACACAGGCAGCCTGGACAGTAGTCAGGATCTGTTCAACTACAGGCTGAGCAAGTGCAGAATGGTGGCAGAATGTTCATTTGGATGTTTAAAAGCACGCTGGCACAGTGTACTGACTCGGTTAGACCTCAGTGAAATCAATATTCCCATTGTTATTACTGCTTGCTGTGGGCTCTACAATCTCTGAGAGAGTAAGGGGGAAATGTTTATGGTGGGGTGGGAGGTTGAGGCAAATCGCCTGGCCGCTGATTACATGCAGCCAGACACCAGGGCGCTTAGAAGAGCACAGGAGGGCGCGCTGCACATCAGAGAAGCTTTGAAAACCAGTTTCATGACTGGCCCAGGCTACGGTGTGACCTTTCTGTTTGTTTCTTGATGAAAACCAACCCCCTTGGTTCACTCTACTTCCCTGTAAGCCAACCGACCTCCCCTCCCCCCTGTGATCACTGCTTGCAGAGTCAATAAAGTCCTTGTGTTTCATATTCATGCATTCTTTATTAATTCATCACACAAATGGGGGGACAACTGCCAACGTAGCCCAGGAGGGGTGGGGGAGGAGGGAAGCACCAGGTGGGGTGGGGGAGGAGTAGAGGACAGAAGGACAAAGCCACACTGCACTTCAAAACTTATTGAATGCCAGCTTTCTGTTGCTTGGGCAGTCCTCTGGGGTGGAATGTTCTTGGGCATCTGGGTGAGGAGGCTATGGAACTTGGGGAGGAGGGCGGTTGGTTACACAGGGGCTGCAGCGGCAGTCTGTGCTCCTGCTGCCTTTCCTGCACCTCAACCATATGCCAGAGCATATCAGTTTGATCCTCCAGTAGCCTCAGCATTGCATCCTGCATCTTCTCATCATGCTGATGCCACCTCTACTCTTGCTCATCCCTCCTGTCCTCTCGCTCATCCCTCCTCTCGTCTCGCTCGTCCCTCCTGTCCTCGCATTCATTTTGTCCTTTCTTGGACTCTGACATTGTCTCCCTCAACGCATTGTGCTGGGCTCTTTCAGCATGGGAGGCCTGCATGACCTCAGAGAACATTTAATCACGAGTGCATTTTTTTCAGCTTCTAATTTTTGATAGCCTCTGGGACTGAGATGATAGAGGGAGTGTTGAAACATTTGCAGCTGCGGGAGGGAAAAAAGGGAGATTAGTCTTTAAAAAGAGACATTTTAGAGAACAATGGGTAGACTCTTTCATGGTGAACCAAGCTGTTAACATTACATAGCATGTGTGGTTTCTTTACAAGGTCGCATCTTGCCTCTTATATCGAGGGCCTGGCAGTATGCTGTGAGAGATCACACATGCAGGGCCGTCAGGAAACAGAATTCGGCTTGCAGGCAGACATGATAAGCCACAGTCTTTTGGCTTCTTTAACCTTCCTAACATGTGGGAATGGTTTCAAACAGCAGCACCCTCATTTCACATACCAAGCACCCGTTGGGTTGGCCCTTTAAAATGGGTTGGCCATTTAACAGGAGGGTCTGCGGTTTTCGGGTTAACATGCAGCACAAACCCAACTAACCCCTTCCCCCCCACACTATTCTCTGGGATGATCGCTTCACCCCTCCCCCCACCATGTGGGTAACAGCGGGAATGATTTCTGTTCAGCCACTGGCAAACAGCCCAGCAGGAACAGCCACCTCTGAATGTCCCCTTAATAAAATCCCCCTATTTCAACCAGGTGTACATGAATGATAACACAGAGAGATAAAAAGAAAAGGAGTACTTGTGGCACCTTAGAGACTAACCAATTTATCTGAGCATGAGCTTTCGTGAGCTACAGCTCACTTCATGGGATACATACCGTGGAAACTGCAGCAGACATTATATACACACAGAGATCATGAAACAATACCTCCTCCCACCCCACTGTCCTGCTGGTAATAGCTTATCTAAAGTGATCATCAAGTTGGGCCATTTCCAGCACAAATCCAGGTTTTCTCACCCTCCACCCCCCACACACAAACTCACTCTCCTGCTGGTTATAGCCCATCCAAAGTGACAACTCTCTTCACAATGTGCATGATAATCAAGGTGGGCCATTTCCTGCACAAATCCAGGTCCTCTCACCCCCTCACCCCCCTCCAAAAACCACACACACAAACTCACTATCCTGCTGGTAATAGTCTCTATTTAAACCTAAATTAATAGTATCCAATTTGCAAATGAATTCCAATTCAGCAGTTTCTCGCTGGAGTCTGGATTTGAAGTTTTTTTGTTTTAAGATAGCGACCTTCATGTCTGTGATTGCGTGACCAGAGAGATTGAAGTGTTCTCCGACTGGTTTATGAATGTTATAATTCTTGACATCTGATTTGTGTCCATTTATTCTTTTACGTAGAGACTGTCCAGTTTGACCAATGTACATGGCAGAGGGGCATTGCTGGCACATGATGGCATATATCACATTGGTGGATGTGCAGGTGAACGAGCCTCTGATAGTGTGGCTGATGTTATTAGGCCCTGTGATGGTGTCCCCTGAATAGATATGTGGGCACAACTGGCAACGGGCTTTGTTGCAAGGATAAGTTCCTGGGTTAGTGGTTCTGTTGTGTGGTATGTGGTTGTTGGTGAGTATTTGCTTCAGGTTGCGGGGCTGTCTGTAGGCAAGGACTGGCTTGTCTCCCAAGATTTGTGAGAGTGTTGGGTCATCCTTTAGGATAGGTTGTAGATCCTTAATAATGCGTTAGAGGGGTTTTAGTTGCGGGCTGAAGGTGATGGCTAGTGGCGTTCTGTTATTTTCTTTGTTAGGCCTGTCCTGTAGTAGGTGACTTCTGGGAACTCTTCTGGCTCTATCAATCTGTTTCTTCACTTCCGCAGGTGGGTATTGTAGTTGTAAGAAAGCTTGACAGAGATCTTGTAGGTGTTTGTCTCTGTCTGAGGGGTTGGAGCAAATGCGGTTGTATCGCAGAGCTTGGCTGTAGAAGATGGATCGTGTGGTGTGGTCAGGGTGAAAGCTGGAGGCATGTAGGTAGGAATAGCGGTCAGTAGGTTTCCGGTATAGGGTGGTGTTTATGTGACCATTGTTTATTAGCACTGTAGTGTCCAGGAAGTGGATCTCTTGTGTGGACTGGACCAGGCTGAGGTTGATGGTGGGATGGAAGTTGTTGAAATCATGGTGGAATTCCTCAAGGGCTTCTTTTCCATGGGTCCAGATGATGAAGATGTCATCAATATAGTGCAAGTAGAGTAGGGGCTTTAGGGGACGAGAGCTGAGGAAGCGTTGTTCTAAATCAGCCATAAAAATGTTGGCATACTGTGGGGCCATGCGGGTACCCATTGAATTGGAATTCATTTGCAAATTGGATACTATTAATTTAGGCTTAAATAGAAACTGGGAGTGGCTAAGTCATTATGCAAGGTAGCCTATTTCCCCTTGTTTTTTCCTACCCCCCCCCCCCGACGTTCTGGTTAAACTTGGATTTAAACTTGGAGAGTGGTCAATTTGGATGAGCTATTGCCAGCAGGAGAGTGAGTTTGTGTGTGTGTGTGTGTCCGGGAAAAAGGGGGGGGGGTGAGAAAGCCTGGATTTGTGCTGGACATGGCCCACCTTGATTACCATGCACATTGTAGGGAGAGTAGTCACTTTGGATGAGCTATTACCAGCAGGAGAGTGAGTTTGTGTGTGTATGGGGGTGGGGGGGTGAGAAAACCTGGATTTGTGCAGGAAATGGCCCACCTTGATTATCATGCACATTGTGAAGAGAGTTGTCACTTTGGATGGGCTATTACCAGCAGGAGAGTGAGTTTGTGTGTGGGGGGGTGGAGGGTGAGAAAACCTGGATTCGTGCTGGAAATGGCCCAACTTGATGATCACTTTAGATAAGCTATTACCAGCAGGACAGTGGGGTGGGAGGAGGTATTGTTTCATGATCTCTGTGTGTATATAATGTCTGCTGCAGTTTCCATGGTATGCATCCCATGAAGTGAGCTGTAGCTCACGAAAGCTCATGCTCAAATAAATTGGTTAGTCTCTAAGGTGCCACAAGTACTCCTTTTCTTTTTGCGAATGCAGACTAACAAGGCTGTTACTCTGAAACAGAGAGATAAAGAACTGATGTTGCTTGAATGCCAGCAAACACCGGGACCATACACTACCATGCTTTGTTATGCAATGATTCTAAACCACATGCTGCTGGGCTGCTGTGGTAAAGTGTTCTAACATGGAGGACGGAATAAGGCTGCCCTCCCCAGAAACCTTTTGCAAAGGCTTTGGGAGTATATCCAGGAGAGCTTCACTGAGATGTCCCTGGAGGATTTCCACTCTATCCACATACATGTTAACAGACTTTTCCAGTAGCTGTACTGGCCGCAAATGCATCGCAAGTCTTCAAGAAAAATTAATCATTAAACACACTTGCTTTTAAACTGTGTATTATATTTACAAAGGTACACTCACCAGAGGTCCCTCCTCCGCCTTCTGGGTCCAGGAGCCCACCTTCGGTGGGTTGGTAGGGTAGTAGATCCAGGGTGAGAAACACTTCCTGGCTGTCAGGGAAAATGGTTTCTCTGCTAGCTTGCTGTGCTTCAACCTCCTCCTCATCATCAACTTCCTCGTCCCCAAAATCTGCATCTCTGTTGCATGTGAGTCCATTGACAGAGTCCACGCACAGGGCTGGGGTAGTTGTAGGGGGTCCTAGAATGCCCGTGGAATGGCATGCAGCTCATCATAGAAGTGGCATGTCTGGGGCTCTGACCCGGCGTGACCATTTGGCTCTCTGGTGTTTTGGTAGGCTTGCCTGAGCTCTTTAAGTTTCACGTGCCACTGCTGTTGGTTCCTTTTATAGCCTCTGTCCTTCTTGCCCTTGGAGATTTTTTCAAATATTTTGGCATTTGTCTTTTGGAATGGAGTTCTGATAGCATGGATTTGTCTCCCCATACAGCAATCAGATCCAGTACCTCCCATTCAGTCTATGCTGGAGCTCTTTTGCGATTTTGGGACTGCATGTGCTGAAGAGATCTGCATGGTCACCTGTGCTGAAGAGATCTGCATGGTCACCTATGCTGATCAGCTCACCATGCTGGCCAAACAGGAAATAAAATTCAAAAGTTCGAGGGGCTTTTCCTGTCTACCTGGTCAGTGCATCTGAGTTGAGAGTGCTGTCCAGAGTGGTCACAATGGAGCACTCTGGGATAGCTCCCAGAGGCCAATACCGTCAAATTGCGTCCACACTACCCCAAATTCGACCCAGCGAGGTCGATTTCAGCGCTAATCCACTCATTGGGGAGGAGTACAGAAACCGGTTTTAAGAGCCCTTAAAGTCGGAAAAAATGGCTTCTTAGTGTGGACAGGTGCAGGGCTAAACCAATCTAATGCTGCTAAATCCAACCTAAACTCATAGTGTAGAACAGGGCTAAGTTCTTCACTTACATACATTTCCTGAGCTCCTGCTTTTAAAAGAGCTATTTCTCTGATAGATTGCACTAGGTTATAGAGAAGAGGGGGCAGTTTTGATTCATATGCACTTTAAAAGCAACCTCTCTAAGATGAGTGCTGGTTCTAATGATAGGACTTGTAAGAAAGAGTATGTGAGCAATTCCATAAAACTAAACATGCATTAGCCTTAAGTGGCTTCTAGTGATATTTAAAGTTCTCAAACTAGCTTCCAATCCACTGTGACAGTTTTGTGTGTTAAAGTAACACCACACTGGCAATGTGTATTTAAAGTTTAAATCTGCATTTCTTAGGCAGTGGTTAAACCCTATTCCATCTTTTGAAATGATCACTTCCTATAGAATTAAAATATAATTACTTCACAATCAAATCTGAATGTGTTGTCTATTGTTGCAATTTTTAAAGATAAATTGAAAGCATTGTAGAGTTTCACAACTGGGTAGGAAAATTCCATTACAAATACTAAGGCCCCAAGTTATTAATCACTATCACATACAGCATGTCTTGGAAAGCCAGTGGTTGTATAATATTTTCATGAATGCTATGGTTTAAAAAAAATAAAGAAGTTAATCCTGCCAGAATTGGAGTATGACTCCACTTTTTGTGAATGTGCTGTTATTGTTCCAACAATACAGATATGTATTATTATGAAATACTCCTTTGACAAAAATTAAATTCTATTCCAGAATCAGCAAAGAGCATAGGAGAGCAGAAAACTTACCATGGTGTAGTTTACACATTCCCTGCCAGCAAGATGAGGGATCCAGTCTGTGAAAAGGTAACCTTTCAAAATGGAGTCATTGGGACATATGTCATTGCCAGGATAAGATGCAGTGGTTTGTGAGTTTATTGCGGTAGAGTAGGATAACTTATGAGCTAGTCAGGATTCCATAATAAAAGCACAACTAAAATATTTGGGATCAAATCCTCTGCTGGTGTGTATGGGCACAGCTCCATTGACATCTATGGAATTTTGCCCAGTAGCCCCCACGCAGAGCATTTGGGCCTCAGATTTTAAAACTGATCTGTCAATTAAGTTTAATGGAATTACAAACTTCACATTGCTGATAAGCAAGAATGCCACACACATTTAGCATGTCCTTACAAAATGTTCAGCATAAACATTGGCTTTCCTTCAGCCCAGGTCAAAATCAAAATCCACACTCAGCAGTTCCACCCCATATTGTAGTCTACTACCAAGGTTGATGGTGTGTGTGTGTGTGCTATATAGCTATTTCTCCTCTCTCTTGGAAGTCATACTTTTGATTATGCCAAGGCCAGACACCGACAGATAGCTCTGACACATCTAAATTATCTATTTAGTAGCAGCACTTCTGAAGTAATTACTTAAATGGATTTTCAGCCTAAATGTTTGTATAACATTCACCAGATATTTGTGTGAGCTCCTCTTCATGTGTCATCTAATACGTTCTTTCAAGGGCAATTTATTTCTATTTTAATTAAGATTTGTGTTTTGCTGATGTTGACTGCAAATGGCTTTCTGTGAAAAGCTTTTGTTATCATTCTAGTCAATACTGACTTTTATCCATGTAGATCATCTTCAGATTTGGACTTCCTCTGATACTTCAAAAAGACACAATTGTAACAGATTTTGTACTGATGGGCCTCTTAATCTATTAATCCTTCAGTGGAATTTTTTTCTGTTATAGATTTAAGTTCTGTACCTTTTATGGGTGGGTGGTACCCAGAATCTCGGTTTAAGATTAGGTGAAATCAGCCATGGGCATATAAGTAACTGACCCAAATTCTGCCTGTCATTATTCTCAAAAAGAAAAGGAGTACTTGTGGCACCTTAGAGACTAACCAATTTATTTGAGCATAAGCTTTCATGAGCTACAGCTCACTTCATCAGACACATCCGATGAAGTGAGCTGTAGCTCACGAAAGCTTATGCTCAAATAAATTGGTTAGTCTCTAAGATGCCACAAGTACTCCTTTTCTTTTTGCAAATACAGACTAACACTGCTGTTACTCTGAAACCTGTCATTACTCTCAAACAACCTCATTTACCTCATTTACTTCTATAGGATGATATAGGTAATAGTGAGGATAGCATTTTTCTCAGTGACTTCTACAACACTATGAAATTAATATCAGTCTTTTCCAGATATAATCTAGACAACTTTAATCAACCAACAAGCCAATGTGTCATTTTTATGATGTGTTATGGGACACCTACTTAAACAATAGTGAATGCGACATTAGCAATTAATCAAATCTTAGTCAGTTCATTTACCGATGAATCTCTCTCAATTCTCCTGAACACTCATTCAAAACCAATGGACCAAAAGTCATGATGTTTAAATACGAAGGGAAATAATTTCATCATTTCATATCTTTTCATTATGAAGATTTACTGTAGATCTATAATATATGCTATGCATACTTTGGGTAAAATTTTCAAAAGCACCTAAGTCTTATTTGTAAAACAAGATAGACATCTCGGAGCCCATTGACTTGCAGTGAGATATGATCTCCTAAGTGCCTATGTCAGTGGTGCCCAACGTTTTGTCTGCCATGGCACATCTTGATACCTTTAGTTATTTTGAGGCGCACACCACCATGTTGTCTCCAAATGAACTCATGAATATTCATTCATCATAATATTCATTAGCCAATCCAGAACAAGGCCAATCCAGAACCAATCCAGCTACTGTTAGATCACAATCTGTCTTTTGTGCCATAATTAACATTATCAACAGTGGAAACTAACATTAAAGCTACATATAAGAACGGTGAACCAATGCACGCTCAGTGGAGAAAGTGACATGCACTTGAGAATAATATATTGAGATGACAAGCAATTAAAAATTAATCATTTCCTCTCATTCCCAAAATAGTCTTCCCAAGTGTGTGTAACTTTCTCCACTGTTTTTAAATGTAATATTATTAATTAAATACCACTCAGAGTATTGTCAACCTCAAGAGATAAAACAATAAATGACTCAGACCCCGACAAATCAGGAGATTGGCCCCCAAATGTGGTTATTTACAAAGAGATTATATTGTTTTTTCAGTCTGTCTAGCCTAACAGTTGGTGAACTGTCCCTGCCTATCCTGAGAGAGAGAGAGAGAGAGAGCTAATGCTGCCCAAGCTCCAAAATGTATTGAGTATGAGGATTTTGGCCCCTGAGGCCAGAGTTCTCACCCCTTCCCCTGCCCAGTAATGAATTCTGCTCCTCAACCTCCAAATCAATCCTGTGCCCCATGTCTCCAAATCAGTTCTTCCTCACAGCCCACATCAGTTCTGTCCTCACCCTCCACCAGTTCAGTCCCCACTGTACACAAATTCTGCCCCACCTGCACCAAGCCCCCACCAATTCTGCATTCCCAGCTGCCCACACCCAGCCTCCTCCAGTTCTGACTCCCCAGCTCCCCCCCACCCAGCCCCTACCTCGCCCCAATTCTGCCCCACCCAAGTCCCACTAATTCTACCCTCCCAGCTTCCCCCCACCTCCCTAGACACCACAAGTCCTGCCCCAGAACTGTGTACAGCTTTAATCTTCATTAAAGTGCTACAGGGGTCAGTTGCATCAGTTTTAAGTGTAGACCAGCCCTTAGGCTCCTAAATTATGTAGATGCTTCTGAAATTTTAGCTTGAAGCATAAGTAAGCCATTCTCCTCAGTGGTGGGTTACATTTTGTTGAGCTATTTGTAAAGTAACAGCCATATGCAGCACTAAACAAAGAACCAGGGCCTAGATCCACAAAAAAACTTACTAACAAAAGTCCAATATTTAGGCATCATTGGGAAACTCAAAAACCCTGCTCAGCTCCTCCAAAAAATCCACCATTAAAGTCTCTGAAGCACATAAGTTGCTGCCAGTGGGCATGCACACAGCTGCCTCAGTCCTGCCTACCAACACTTATCCTCAAATTAATTATTTCCCTTCCTATCTTGCCTGTGACCCCAATCTGGTAGATGTTCTCAGAGCATGCCTAACTCCACACAAAACAATCACAGAGGGGGCCTCCCTTCTACCCTTTAGCCCAGATACTCAGTTGAGACATGGGAGACTCCAGTTCAATTCCCCCCTCAACCTGATGTAGCCGAGGGATTTAAACAGGGGTCTCCCACCTCTTGGGAGAGGACTCTAATCACCGGGTTATGAGATATTCTGGTATGGAGCTCTCAGTGTCTCCTGTTGAAGCTGATCCACTGAGTATAAATAATTAAATATGGATTGGACCACAGAGAGAGTGTGAATGACTCTGTAGTCCCATGATTAGAGAACCCAATCTTAAATCCATTCTCCCATATCAGGCAGTGCCAGGAACTGAACTAGGGTTTTCCACATCCTGGGTGCTTAACCTAACCATTGGGCTTAAAGGTTAGAAAGGAGACCTCCCCTCAGCTTTTGCGGAGTTAGGTGGGTGCCACTGCCTTTCTTGCAAGGAAAGGCTTCAGCTCCTGACTCCATGAGAGGGATCAGGTCTGTGAATTGCAAATGGAGATAAGGCACCTCCACCCCAGATTTAGGTGCCTAACTTCCTGACAGGAACAAGGCCTAAGCCACACCCCTCTCTTCAGCATCAGCTATGGACTCGCTTAGGCAGCTCTCCACTTGGCTCACTGGCTTTTGTGGATCTGATTCTTAGGTGCCTATCTCTGGCCACTCATTGTATATGGAGACTGGGCATATAGCACAGGGCTGAGGATTCCACTGTGTGGCAAGATACAAAAAAGTTAGGTTCTGCAACACAGAGTTGCAGCACAAAAGTTTCTTTGTGGATTTTGCCTATAATACTTATAAAGTCCATTGTAGCAGTCTATGACCACTTACATAGACACCAAAATTACAGTGTTATTAACAGTAACAGGTTGACGTTTTCACAGTTATTATGAAATGGGGTATATACACAATATCTTCCTATATGTAGAATAATTAGTGCCTCAAACTCTGCTGCAGTAACTGTTATTAATGTCGACTCAAAGAACAACAATCTTAGGTAGCATGGAAAATGGAATTCACATACTTTAATTATAACTCAGTATACAGCTATTTCTGAAGTCTATTTTTAAAATGATTATTATTGAACCACACCCTTCTTTTCATTATTTGTCCAAACTGTTCATACAAGGTAAAAGGAAAAATGTATCCTTCTGACTAAGGGCCACAGAATGGAAATTTCCCTGGTTCAGCACCATTTGGATCAGCCTCCAGTGGTGGAGATTCTTATGGAGCCCCAGCAGGAGCTTAAAGCTGTTTTTTTTAGCAATACAATCCTCCATAGAACTCTGAGTTCAGTATTCTATTTTCAATTTATTACTCCGGTAAATGCTATATTTCAATTCAATAAATATGTATGGAGTTTTATAAATGACAAAAAAAAAATGCCAGGGGCTAGATCCTCAGCAGGTGTAGGTCAGAACAATTCCATTGAATTCAATGTACGCATGCCAATTTATACGAGTGGAGGTTCTGGCCCAGGGTGTAAAAAAGAATACCTCGCATAGACTCACATCAATAAGTGAAATTGAGATGTATCAAAGTGAAATATAAAGAATTAATCTTAATTTATTTTCATACAGGATTGCAGATATCAAGAAACAAATTTAGCCTATATTTTTTATATTTATAAAATGTAAAATACAGAATGAGGATAATGTGAATCAATTAACCTATAGGTAATAAAGAGAAGTCCTTCTGATACGAAAGAATGACTTTTAATCAAAATATTATTACAGTATCAATAAATTTATGTTGATTAGTTTGTCTCTTTAGACATAATGATTTGTTTACTGAAGCTTATGGTGGTGACTGGAATACTTGCCAGCAATCAGATAACAGCTCAGATAACATTATGCCTATCTGTAATCTCTGGTTTTGCATCTTAAGTTACTGGCAGATCTCATCAGTCTTATGGCCTAAAATGAATATTATAGCCCAAGAAGGAAACATAAAAGATAAGAAGGAAAGAAAAATAGGACAAGCGCGATCAGAAAGAAATGATAATAATGGGAACAATGAAAGGGTGTGTATAAAACAATGGACTTTTTGTTTTGTTTTGTTAATTAAGCAGGTCAAAAGCACCTAAGGTCTCAGGGCGAATTTTAGACCTGGCTTGAGTGACTCCAGATCCGCTGACATCAATGAAGTAGACTCAATTCCACCAGCTCTACGTTTTTTTCTGCTGTCATTCATCAAGTTGACCCATAGTAGGCTTCTTAAAATAACTTGGCCAAATTATGCACTCCTTTAAAATGATATAAATCTGGAGAACTCCTTTAACATCACTGGGGTTATTCCAGGCTTACAATTACCTGTATACTGAAAATGATAGAAGTTTTTTTAATTATTATTATTATTTTTAATGTTGTGCTTATGATAGATGTTGGGCACAAAAGGTCCAATGTCATTTATTTATTAGTGTATCCACCAAACAAGCAGCAGTACTTTTTGTGGGTCTGCCTCTCTTGGTACATCTATACTACAATAAAACAACCGCTGCTGGCCCATGTCAGCTGACTGTGGCTCACAGGACTTGGTCTGCGGGGCTATAATGTTGCAGTGCAGATATTCTTGGTCAGGCTCCAGCCTGGACTCTGGGACCCTCCCATCTCATGGGGTCCCTGAACCTGGGCTCCAGACTGAGCCTGAACATCTACACTGCAGTTTTATAGCCCCATAGCCCACGCCCCACAAACCAGAGTCAGTCGACATGGACCAGCCATGGGTATTTTATTGCAGTGTAGACATGCCTTAGAGGCTCTTCCAATATGTAGTTGTGAACTCAGTCCTAGTCAGGGGAAGATATCTTCAAGCCTTCAGGTTGCAGAGTCAAGAGCAAGTGATTCAGCTTGAATACAAAAATATGGGCTCACTCCTAGAGTTCACGGTCTCACTGTTTCCAAATGCAGATGCTCAAATTATTTATAGCAAATAATCTATTTGATGAGCATAGCCTAGTGTTCCATTTGTGAATTCCCTGTGATTAGGTCAGGATTTTTATAAATTTGTTCATTATTCACAATTGTTTGATAAATCGTGCCAACAAGTGTAAACTAATGATTTGTTTGTGAATATTCACTTTCATGCCATATGATAGGTCACCTAATCAAGGTGTTATTGTGTCTGTGGATGGATTCATAGAATATCAGGGTTGGAAGGGACCTCAGGAGGTCATCTAGTCCAACCCCCTTACGCAGGACCAATCCCTAATTTTTGTCCCAGATCCCTAAATGGCCCCCTCAAGGATTGAACTCACAACCCTGGGTTTAAAAGTGCTCAAACCACTAAGCTATCCCTCCCCCCCCAATTATCTAAACCATATAAACAGGAAGAAGTGCCTTTTTCTATTTATATGGTTTAGATAATCACAAATCCCTATTATGCTATATTTTCCATTTCTACTATTGACTAACATTCTGTTCACACTGACATCCACAAAGCCACCTTTCATGCCAACCGTTCTTCCTGAGGGTCTAACACATGCTATTTCAGCTCAGAGTTCTTGATCACAGTGCTGTGCTTTCATCCAGATATCCTTTCATGCACAACCCAGATAAACAGATGAAATATCAGGACATGGCACTCAGAATTCTGTGATCCAGATCAGTTTTTCATATCAGTGTGCACTGAAAGCCCGACGCAATGCTCACCAAAGCTTTGGGAGCCTGTCCACTGACTTCTCTGGGCTGTTGATCAGACTTTGACCACAGAGATTATCTCCACTTCTGTAAATATGCTATTTTACATCTATTTCCTGGTTATGCAGCAAGACCTTAGAGATCAGCTCCTGTGGTATTCCTGATGAAAAAGCACTTTATACACCAGATCGTTAATATCACCACTTCCTGGCATATTTTAAAATGATTCTTCAAACGGAAATTTTTCTTAAGAAACTGGAGACAAAAAATATAGGTCTACAATTGCTCAGGTTAATAAAGGAAAATCAATTTGTGATGTCATCCTCACTAGCCATCGGTGTTTGGATACCAAGATGATAAATGTCTCAGGAGAAAGCCAACACGTATCAGCTACTTACCAATGTTTTTGCATCAATACCCTGTTTATGACAAACACATTTGAAATATTGTTAAGCAATTTGAGTACCTGTAGCTTCAAATGAGAATCACAATATGTAATTTGCCATAATGCTAACGGGCACTTCCAGCAAATGATGACAGTTTGTCAGAGATTGTTTAGGTTTATGTGCAAATAATGAAAGTTACTGTTCTGCAGTATGTATAATTTCAATGAACAGTTGATGGTTTCGTAACACTGCCACATAGTAAGTATTGCAGAAAATTCATATTGCTCTTGGCAGTTTTAGTTTGTTTTTTAAACAAAGACTTCCCAAGAGTTACACTCACTGTTCTATTCATATTATTTAAAGGGAAAATACAATCCAATTAAAAATGCACAGGAAAGTGTTTTAATGTCTCTTTCAATAGACAAGGGAAAACGTTGACAGATAAGATAATAACTTATTGGGTTTCTTTGATGAGCAGGCCATGCTCCAGCAAATCTGAAAAAAAACCAAACTTTAATCTGAGAATGCCACTGCTTTAGAAAGTGCACTCTGGGGTTTCCATAGATAGAGGCACTCCAGAAGGCACTACTCACTACCTCCCTCTTCTCCCTTGAGATTTTGGCTCCCAAGAAAGATGTTTGTTATGCAACACCAGATCTGATGAAGAAAAAACTGCATAGAAACAGTAGCAGCAGTCCAGAATGCACTAGTGATGCTGGCAGTCCTGCCAGGCCCCAACAAGAGACACTGCTAGCATACTAAAAGCCTCCTAGAGATGCAGTGTTGCCAACTTTCACAATTTTATTGAGAGTCTCGCTATATGGGATGCTTTGCTTAAAATATCAGCTTCTGGAGTCATGTTATTTTGTGTGATAATCCTAGATTTTTTTTTAAGGACTTCTAGCCTTCATAGTTGTGGAGAAAAACCTGAAAATGTGACTGACTGTAAGGTAAAGGCAAAGGCTCAGAAACCTAAAGACAAAGACCCCCTGTAACGGGCCCTGAAGTGGTTAAAACAGCCTTGGGGAGCCAATAGTAAAAGAGCCCTGGGGAGAGCTGTAGCTGTGGGAAGAGGAGTGAGAACAGCTAGGGGAAGCTGATAATGTAGCTGACCACAGGTGTGGCTGGCTTAATTAGGGCCCAGCTGGCCCTTATAAGAGGGCTGTGAGCCAGAAGCTAGAGGAGTCTCACTCTAGTGTGAGCGAGTGAGCTCGCTCCTGCCTGGTAAACTCCCAGGCTGCAGGCCTTGTTGAAGGCCAAAAGGTACTGGGGCTGCAGAGGGGCAGCCCGAGGATAGGTAAAGGCAGCAGGTCCTAACTCCTTGCCAATGATGAGTGGCCATTACAAACTGCAGTTTGCCCCAGTGAGCGGGGGCTAGATGATGACTGGCAATAGCCAATGAGGGAAGCTGGGTTTAGAGGGTTGCGGATTCCCGCAGGAGGGGAAACCCAGAGTATGGGGGTACTGCTGGGGCAGAACCAAAAGGTAAAGGGCAACAGGGTCTGGAAGGGACATGGGGCCAGTGGCAGGTGAGACACTGGCCTGCAGAGGGTGCTCCATAAGCTGGAAAAGAGCTAATTTCCCAGATGACCAGCAGGAGGTGCTGCACCGGTGAGTCATTGCCTCGCTACAGCCCCAAAATGTATCTTTTAAAAACATGATTGTTAAGCCAATCTCATGCTTTTTAGAGGTTGGCAATACTGGGAAGATGTCACCACCTGTTTCAGTGTGAGGTACCAAGGGCTTATTAGGGTGTCCTCCAAAAGCACTATGGCTTAGAAGGATTATTGTATGAAATGGAGAACAACCACCAGAGGTATGGAGCAATAATCATGAGACCTGAAATCTTTTAATACTTAGGGTCACACATTTAATAATAATGATATGTAGAGTTTATGCAGCAATCTATATTCATACTGAATAGCATGATATTCCTAATTTATTTGTGGCTGCAGGCCTAGTTATTGGGACCCCAGCAATGGTTTTAATATTTCATAGCATGGTTTGCACTTCCATTTTGAATAAGGAGGAAACAAGACAATTTAGAATAATCTATGGCACGACTATGTTATAAAGTAACACTTTATAATGTACCAAGCTATTATAAAGAAAAAGTGTTCATTTTAAAACCATGTCAGGAAAAAAAAGTGCATGGGTAAAATTTAGTAGTGGGATACTTGAATGACAATTTTAACCAGAACTTGGACCATGGTTTGGACTACACCTCCTCCTTACAGCAATACGATATGATAGTCTGCAACAAACCGCTCCAATACTGCCTCAGTGTAAAATTATAGGACAGTTACTGTGCATTTTTAAGATATGATACATGAAATGCATTATTTGGAAGAGTTGTTAGAACATGACATTGAGTGTCAAGTTTCTGGTGACCTCCTGGTGACTGTCTATACGACTTTGAAAAGTCACTTATCTTTTCTGCTTCACTTTACCCATCTGTAAAAAGGTATAATACTTATTGTATTTCACATGTGTCTTGTGGGGCTAAGCGCTCTTGGATCATTAGAAAAATGACACTCCAGAATTTAAGAACAAAATTTTCTTTTTTCTGTTACAATTTGATGACCTCCATTAATTTTCCTAAATTAATTAGTGTCTCACCCCACAAAAGAAAAGAACACAGCATTTCCAGCCAAACAAAATAAGCAGATTTTTTTTCAAACTTTATAAAAAGGAAGGAGATGCTACTTCAAAGTAGTATCTCTGTCAGAAGAAAATACAAGTCATTTTCTACTCATGTGTTGATACTTTATATTCTCAATTTTATCTTCCTCCCTGTTCTTCCCTTATTCAGTGTGTTAAATTCACTCCTGTTCATTTTATTCATATTTATTACTGATTCTGTATCTAAGACATTTAATCCTTCTAATGAAGGAAGCACTGTGTACCCGTGAATTTTCCCATCCTTGCAAAATTTACTTTATTGGCTTTTCAAAGGATACCCAGGTGCTATCTATTTGTTGCATCTAGTGTCACTGTGTGGACATACTATCATGAAGTTTCAAGCTATTAATTTCCAGGTCACTGATCCCCTTCCCTCAGGAGGACCGTATACCCACTTCAGGGTTGCCTGCTATTGGCAAATAAATAGACTCATAAAGCGGTTTTGGTGTTCAGTTTTATCTCTAACTAAATAGTAATTTATTATAACATAAGCAAACACAAACATGACAACCATTTGTAGAATTGAATCTTGCCTAATATGTGAATGTAAGCATAGTTCCTGTCTACAATAATGTATTATCTGTCTGTTAGCAGAGGCAGCACAGGGATTTCTCTCAAAGCAGCTATTTAAATCCAGCTGCCACATACTATAATACGCTGTCCAATTCATTTAATAAGCACCAACATACATCTATCAAGTTGTCTTTATGCAAGACATCGATGACTAAATCTAGGAGCAACTGCTCTTTTTGTTGTTCTTTGTGAGTGTTACATGATTTGCTTGGGGACTCAAAGTCTCAGATAGGAATTTCTGAGTGCAGCAAGCAGAATATGTAGATTATTAAGAGACTGATCTGAATTTCACTGCATTCTTCTTTAAGAATTTCCTTTTGCAGTTCTTGGTATGCACTATCCAGGCACTTCACTCATTCTTGACTTTATGAAGTTATCTGTTTGCATTGTCCAAGGCTCCAATCTGATCTAAAGCATATATTCCTACTAGGTGAACCTGAAGTGTTTGATATTAGGTACAGTTGGTTAAATTATTCATTGTGAATATGGTGTCTAAAAATTTATCCCCATTTTTATTTGTGAATGAATTGCAAACTGATTCTAACTTGTGTGAATGCATTAGTATTTGTTAATGAAAAAATATAGCAAAGCCTTTAAGTACATGCCTCAGTCCATCCCTATTCAGAAAATCACTGAAACACAGGCAAAACTATAGCCATATACTTATGTGCTGTGCTGAATAGGAATGGCCTTCTGAATGAAGCCCAAATATCTCATGTGAACAGTTTTCAGTCTGAGATGGTTAGTAAACAAGACATTAGTGAAGTGAAAAATTCACAGCTTTATTACGATTACTTTAATGCTGTTGTGGAGTCATTCAGCCTGGGACCAGAACTTGAACTCTGCATTTCGGGGCTGCCCTACCCAATTCAGGATGGGTGATCACCCAAAGAGAGGTAAAGTGAAAGGTCTAAGGTCACCCAACAGACTAGTAGTGGAGTTGGGAATCCAATGCATGTCTCCTAGGTCCCAGAGCATTTCCTCACTAGGCCACACAGCCTCAGCAGAAGCAATAAGAGTCTTGTGGATAGTAATCAAAGACACATCATTCAGCACAAGCCATGTCTTTAGTACATAATTAAGTGCTTTGCTGAACTTGGGCCTTGGAGCAGAAGGTCCTGTGTTCTGTTCCCCAAGCTGCGTGTATAGGGTTTTTCTGTTGGGTGGGCTGGTTTTGGTTTTTTTTGCGGTATCTATATGAATAAGCATATATATAGCCAAATGTTCTGAGTTCACTTTAGATTTCTGTTCCTGGCCTTGGATATCATTAATTTGTCAGAATGGATGCTGTTAGAGCATTCCTAGGTTTTCTCATTCAACATGAACATTTTTTTCCTCAACCTTTTATCTTCTTGGGGAAATACGAAGATAATTAATGGATACCCACATGTGATTCTGTATATGTGAAATCTATCAATGAGTATACTTAGGCCACATCTACGCTAGCGAGCTTACAGCAGCACAGCTATACTGATGCAGCTGTGCTGCTGTAAGATTGCTTGTGTAGTTGCTCTATGCCGATGGGGGAGAGCTCTTCTGTAAACATAATTAAACACCCCTAATGAGTGACGGTAGCTATGTCAGTGAGAGGAGCTCTCCTGCTGACATAGTGCTGTGCACACTACCATTTATGCCAGTGAGAATTGTGTCAAACCGTGGTGTTTTGCTGACGTAAGTGGTAGTGTAGACATAGCCTTATTCAAAAAAGCTAATGCAAGTGAAGAAGAAGGTACAAAATAAACTGGAAAAGTGGCAGGCGTATCTCTGGATATTTTACATATGTAAAGGAAGGCTGAAGCAATTGAAGAATGAAATGAAAAAAAGATAAACATGATTGACGACATTATAATTTAACTATACTAAGTTGGACAAGATATTGTAATATCTGTTTTAATACACAAGTTTTCCTGTGAAGATGGACCTTTTGGTCCATAATTCATGTAGTGTTAAGTATAGCAGTGATGAAGCCCTTTCTAGTATTATAGAATTTAAAAACTTATAAATGCTAAACATTTCCTTTTGGCACAAGAAATAGTTTTGGATACAAATGTGGACCAAAGATTTTAGCATGGTGCATATCTCTCTGATAGAGGAGGAAGAAAAAAAGATATAGGCCAGAAACAGGCTGGGTAGAAGACTTTGCATTTGATTTTCTTTTCACAGTCCAAAAAGCATACATGTGTAGTTGTGAAAGTTACATGTCTATTTATCTATTTCGTTTGAATTGTCTGAATGACAAGGCTCTGACCAAGATTTTGGGACCTGCTCTATATTCTCCATCCTATACACAACACACACTATTTCATACACCTGGCTTGAATCCATTTGGCTCTCTTATATTCCCCAACCATGATCATTAATTATATGTATGTGCACCTATCCTCATTCACCTTGATGAACTTCCCCAGAACATAGGACTCTGCTGTGGACTGTAGAGAAATAACTTTTTAAAGTATTCTGTATATCATGTCATGTATGTTCCAGGTGCATTTATTACATTTACTGGACTCCCACCTTCTGTACCTAATCATCACAAGAACAGCCAGCAACACTACCACCATTTTGACATTGAGCCAATGGGGAACAATTTGGCTGAAGGATCATCTATCTCCTGAGCAGTAGTGGTTCCATAGGGTAGCTGTAATCAGGTGCTGACATTCCATCCTGACTCCTCACTTCAATATCTATCCATCCTAGAGCTGATCACAAATTTTCTGATGAATAGGTTTTTTTAATTCATTTTTGAATGCATGGAAATTTATACTTTTTTGTCAACAAATGAGTTTTAGGGGGAAAAATCAAATTTGAAAATGTAAGTTTATGCATTTGTTCATTGGCAACCAAATCAAAATATCTTTGGATGAAAACCTGAAATATGTTGAAGAAAAATTTAATTGAACAAAAAAGTATTCATCAAAATTTTTCATGGAAACAAAAGACCTTTTCCTGACCATATCTGATCCACATAACAGACATGTTGCTCAGCATACTGGAGCTGGAACATTTTCAAAGAGTCTCCAGACAAGGGACCTTTCTGCTGCACAAGTATGACCCTTTCTATCCCCTCTGTTTTGTTCTTCCCCTGCAGTCCTCATGCTATTGTTTCATTACTACTTTCTTCTTTCTACTCTTAGGCGCCTAGAATGCTTTTGGGGGCTGCTAAATAAAGAAAAGACAACTGTGTATATTTTCCATCTAGTATTTCATTCCAGTTTTTTCTTGCTTCTCAACACTCTCTTACAACCCTGAGCCATAGTTCTGTCCTATTTGGGGATCCAGGTATGCGTTTTGCTGAATAAATTTGTTACAAATAGCTCATCCACTTTTATTTAGGAGCCAGAGTAGAAAGCAAACTAGAGCTAAATGTGTAATTATTTATTTGCATGACAAGAGTGCTTACAGTCACCAGTCATAGACTAGGACCCAACTTTGCTCAGCACTGTACAAACACAGAACAAAAAGACAGGCTCTACCGCACGGAGCTTACAGTTTAAGGGCTTGTCTTCACATACTGGTGCAGCTGTGCCACTATAGCACTTTAGTGAAGACACTCCTACATTAACACTCAGTGTAGTTAATCCACCTCTATGAGAGGCAGTAGCTATGTCAACGAGAGAAGCTCTTCCATTGACATAGCACTGTCTACACAGTGGGTTAGGTCAGTATGACTACATCTCTCAGGGTGTGGATTTTTCACATCCCTCCATGATGTAACTATACTGATAAAGGTCTCTCATATAGACCAGGCCTAAGTAATAAAATGGAAGATAATGATCAGTTTAAGTTTGGGCTCTGTACCCAAAGACATGTGACAGAGTAGGGAGGTATTCATTCCTCTCTATGCAGCTGTTTAACTGCTCCTGGAACACTGCATTTATTTCTCAGAACTCCATCACCAAAAAGATCATGACAAATTGTGAGTATTTCGGGAAAGAGAAACAAAACTGCTTAGGGACCTGGGGTGATTGATTTACCAAGCAAGATTTTACCAAGCAAGATTTTAAGAGTGAAATATGTATACCTTGACTAGGCAACAGATGAGTGACCAATTTTCCATGGTCTTGTCATCTTGTTCAGTCATTTACACCTGTGTGTGTGTGTGAGAGAGAGCATGATGAAATCTAATGTGACAGTATTTCATACCTCTAAGAGGTGGTGTAAATGATGACACAAAGAGCAAGGCAGAAGAGAATCAGGCTCTCAGTTGGCAATTATTGGAATCATATATAAACAAGGAATGAGGAAGCCTAACTAATCCTAAGCCTAATGTGTGTTGGGGGGGGGGGGGAGGGTAAGAGCAAGGGGATGGAATTAAGAGAAGTGAAATTTAGGATGAATATCAAGAAAAAACATCCTGCCTAAGATCCACTTCTGTGGAATAGTCTTCCCAAGGAAAGTGGTGGAAACACAATAGTTTTTATATGTAAAATTGAGTTAGACAAGCCTGTATAAAATAGACCGAAGGAAGAAATCATATACTGGCAGAGTGGACTAAACTACAAAAATCACAGATTGTTCACCCTCACCTTGCAATTACTAGACTTACTCCACTTTTGGGTTGTTGTATCTCATTGGTAAATCAGATCCTATAACGTGTACTACAATTACCCTACCCTCCTTTGTATGTTAGATACATAATATATCTCCATGCTAAGACATCTTACATGCAGCAGGTTGAAAACACAGCATATTACATATTTCATCTGAGTCAGGAAAATAAGCTTGCATTGTGATGAGAGATTTTGCCTCAGTTGCCTGAAAAGCCTTAACACTTTAAATTGAAGGTGTCATAAATATAAAGGGAAGGGTAAACCCCTTTGAAATCCCTCCTGGCCAGGGGAAAGCTCCTCTCACCTGTAAAGGGTTAAGAAGCTAAAGGTAACCTCGCTGGCACCTGACCAAAATGACCAATGAAGAGACAAGATACTTTCAAAAGCTGGGAGGAGGGAGAGAAACAAAGGGTCTGTGTGTCTGTCTATATGCTGGTTTCTGCCGGGGATAGACCAGGAATGGAGTCTTAGAACTTTTAGTAAGTAATCTAGCTAGGTATGTGTTAGATTATGATTTCTTTAAATGGCTGAGAAAAGAATTGTGCTGAATAGAATAACTATTTCTGTCTGTGTATCTTTTTTGTAACTTGAGGTTTTGCCTAGAGGGGTTCTCTATGTTTTTGAATCTAATTACCCTGTAAGATATCTACCATCCTGATTTTACAGGGGGGATTTCTTTATTTCTGTTTACTTCTATTTTTATTAAAAGTCTTCTTGTAAGAAAACTGAATGCTTTTCCATTGTTCTCACATCCAAGGGTTTGGGTCTGTGGTCACCTATGCAAATTGGTGAGGCTTTTTATCCAACATTTCCCAGGAAAGGGGGGGTGCAAGTGTTGGGAGGATTGTTCTTAAGATCCAAGGGTCTGGGTCTGTAGTCACCTAGGCAAATTGGTGAGGGTTTTTACCAAACCTTGTCCAGGAAGTGGAGTGCAAGGTTTTGGGAAGTATTTTGGGGGGAAAGACGCGTCCAAACAGCTCTTCCCCAGTAACCAGTATTAGTTTGGTGGTGGTAGCGGCCAATCCAAGGACAAAGGGTGGAATATTTTGTACCTTGGGGAAGTTTTGACCTAAGCTGGTAAAGATAAGCTTAGGAGGTTTTTCATGCAGGTCCCCACATCTGTACCCTAGAGTTCAGAGTGGGGGAGGAACCTTGACAGAAGGATTTTAGAAAAACCTTGGGAAGGGGGTCTAAAATCGGAAAAATTATAACTTGCTTAATTGGAGATAAAATAAATGGTGGTAGTGTCAGGATCCTTTGGTATGATTAGACTATTAATTAGTTTTAAGACCAAGGCTTTAATTAAATAAAAATAGTAGTTTAAATTAAGAAAATCTAGTAATGACTGCTATAGGGTGATGTAGTGAAAAGACTCCATAGGAACACATAGAAGCCCATAAGAATGTATAGGAATGATGCAATCAGGAGATGGCATCGCATCACTTCCTGTGGGGAATGACTCAGCAAAATCCCATAGAGATACACTGTAGCTCATAGAACACATGGGACTTTCAAACAGGAACTAGCTATGGTTCATCTAAAGGTCAGCTGAAAAACTCCATAGGAATACACTGAGTCCATAGAGAGAGAGCTTCTGGTACATGTGACTAATTAGCATATGCTAATCTCTAGAAACTGGTTGGCTGAGCTTGTGTCACATGTTGGTGCATGTGACATTAGTATATGATGATCCATGGGCTGAAGTATGATAATAAATTATAGTTAATGAGCTGCAAATTGTATATAAAGGCAACACTCAGCAGGCTAAACCCTGTAGTGGGATTGGGGACCTGAAAGGGAGAAGAAGCTGCAAGACACCTACAAGGAAGAAGGTGCTTGTGCAGAAGAACCCACCTGAGCAGCAGCAGCTACAGAAGAAGCTAGGCAACTTTGGGTGGAAGCTTTGGGAGGGGGTTGCTTTGGGGTTCCACCTAAGAAGCAGCAGCAACCACAGAATTCTAAGGTCGCCATAGCAGCCCAGCCAACAGAGCTTCTCCCTCAGCAGCAGCAAGCAGACAGTGGCAGCAGACAGTGCTTATCGACATAGCAGAAGGACCAATAGTTGAATACAGAGGCAATTTGTTTGGAATGTAAATAAGAGTGTATGGGTTCTGCTTGTCAATAAAGCTGGATGCTTGAGTTTTGAATAAGATCTTCCCCTAGGCATCTAATGATTGCCTGATCAGCACTTAATAAATGTTTAGTGTTAAATATTTAGTATTGACTGTTTAATTTTTATATTGTTATATGATTATATTATATTGTTATATATTAACTAAATGGTTATATTATTGTAGCTTTGATTTGCTGTGCCTCTTTGTGTTTGTATCTTTATTTGCGCTGTGCCACTTGAAAAAATTGTTTGTATTTATTTCCTGCACCGCTTCATTCCTTTTAACTGTAACCTTTATTATATTTATCTCTATTGTTTGATTGTAACCACTCACTTCTAAATAAATATTGTTTTTGTTTTTTGAATATTTACTGCTTACTTGTCTATTCTTGATCGAAGGTCTGTATCTGTGTCCTTTCAAGGGAAAACTAGCTAGCTGTGACTTTCCCTGGCAGTTCCTTTAGGGCGGGCCACAATCTTGGTTACCAACTTAGATAATTATAAAGTAGAGGTTTTAAATTAAAAGCAGTGTTTTTAGGCAACATCATTGGTATAGTATAACTATGACACATATAGAGGTTTTAAAGTACATTTGTAGGGCAGTGCAGAGCTTTCATGGAGCACTAATGAAAGTTGCCCAGCTAAATACACCTGAGGTGCAGCTGAAAAAGTATTCCTACGTGTGCTAATAGGAAATAGTATGAATGAGAACTGCACCATAGTAACTCTAACTCGGGAACCAATCCATGCAACAAACCTTGATGCCAACTCTACCCACATATCTACACCAGCAACACCATCACAGGACCTAACCAGATCAGCCACACCATCACCGGTTCATTTACCTGCACGTCCACCAGCGTAATATACGCCATCATGTGCCAGCAATGCCCCTCTGCTATGTACATCAGCCAAATTGGACAATCCCTATGTAAAAGGATAAATGGACACAAATCAGATATTAGGAATGGCAATATACAAAAACCTGTAGGAGAACACTTCAATCTCCCTGGACACACAATATCAGATTTAAAGGTAGCCATCCCGCAGCGAAAAAACTACAGGATCAGACTTCAAAGAGAAACTACTGAGCTTCAGGTTTCAGAGTAACAGCTGTGTTAGTCTGTATTCGCAAAAAGAAAAGGAGTACTTGTGGCACCTTAGAGACTAACCAATTTATTTGAGCATGAGCTTTCGTGAGCTACAGCTCACTTCATCGGATGCGTACCATGGAAACTGCAGCAGACTTTATATATACACAGAGAATATGAAACAATACCTCCTCCCAGATGTCAAGAATTATAACATTCATAAACCAGTCGGAGAACACTTCAATCTCTCTGGTCATGCAATCACAGACATGAAGGTCGCTATCTTAAAACAAAAAAACTTCAAATCCAGACTTCCAGCGAGAAACTGCTGAATTGGAATTCATTTGCAAATTGGATACTATTAATTTAGGCTTAAATAGAGACTGGGAGTGGCTAAGTCATTATGCAAGGTAGCCTGTTTCCTCTTGTTTTTTCCTACCCCCCCCCCCCCAGATGTTCTGGTTTAACTTGGATTTAAACTTGGAGAGTGGTCAGTTTAGATGAGCTATTACCAGCAGGAGAGTGAGTTTGTGTGTGTATGGGGGTGGGGGGGATGTGAGAAAACCTGGATTTGTGCAGGAAATAGCCCGACTTGATTATGTAAAGAGTTGTCACTTTGGATGGGCTATCACCAGCAGGAGAGTGAATTTGTGTGGGGGGGTGGAGGGTGAGAAAACCTGGATTTGTGCTGGAAATGGCCCACCTGATGATCACTTTAGATAAGCTATTACCAGCAGGACAGTGGGGTGGGAGGAGGTATTGTTTCATATTCTCTGTGTATATATAAAGTCTGCTGCAGTTTCCACAGTATGCATCTGATGAAGTGAGCTGTAGCTCACGAAAGCTCATGCTCAAATAAATTGGTTAGTCTCTAAGGTGCCACAAGTACTCCTTTTCTTTTTACTGAGCTTCAGTTCATTTGCAAATTTGACACCATCAGCTCAGGATTAAACAAAGACTGTGAATGGCTAGCCAACTACAAAAGCAGTTTCTCCTCCCTTGGTGTTCACACCTCAGCTGCTAGAAGAGGGCCTCATCCTCCCTGATTGAACTAACCTCGTTATCCCTATCCTGATTCTTGCTTGCATATTTATACCTACCTCTGGAAATTTCCACTACATGCATCTGACAAAGTGGGTATTCACCCATGAAAGCTTATGCTCCAATACATCTGTTAGTCTATAAGATGCCACAGGACTCTTTGCCGCTTTTAACCATTATTTGGTTATCTTCACACAATGATTTTTGCAGAATAATGGTTTCCTGCAACTACTTTACCAAATAATTTATAGAATGGTATGGGCTGTTCCTACATGGATTAATTATTCTGTGCCATCCGTTAACTGTTCCTTGTACAAAGAATCTCTGCCTAGATTCCTTTAGGTCCTGTACTTTCCTTTGTTTAGTTCATGGCCAATGGTGGTTTTATGTGACATAAGCTTGTAGGATCTCTCCTGTCTAGTCTCTGCATGTAGGACACATTTCTCTACTTTTCTGCTATAATTTCCTACATTTGCAGCTACTCCAAAGCATGCCACCTGCTATATACTGTGACTCTCCTTAATACTTTTCCATGATAAAACAACCAAAATTGAAGTGTAATATTCTAACTTTCATCACAGAAACTTATAAAGTAACTGGCTTACATTTCTATTTTACTTGTACTCAAATGTCTATCTTTATAATCAAACTATGAATGGATTTTAGTTCCCAGACCATTTACTATTTGTAAAAAGGTAGTGCCCACAAAAGCACTACCCACACGTACATATAAATAAATCAGAAAAGTGATTAGAAGTACTGTAAGGGGAATATTTTTGAACTCCCACTAGCATTCTACACATTAAGATTGTTTTGTTCTGCAAGTTTCTTGGCCAAATATACTGAACTTCAGATTACTACATCAAACACCCACAATTAATAGTGTTGCATGGACCTGATAAGTAGTTTAGTGATCCCGGTGTACAGAAGGGAAAGAAACGTTTGGGAGAGAGGGTGCTGGATAGAGTGGATTGGGAATTTTTCAATTAAACTTCTTTTATTAAATCAGTGAAGTTGGTCATCAAAAGAGTAACTGTGTGGGGGAAAGTGTTGGTTTAGATAAATCGCATGATTCAAAAACGTCTTGAAAAGTTTCAAAATTGCCAACATGTCCTGTTTTGACATTTTTGCAACAAAATATCTAGAAAAAAGGTTTTAAAAAAATCTTCTAGGAAAAAAGTAAAAAAATAAATGTCAGAATCAAAACACATTTCAAAATGATCAAACTGAAATGTTTCAGTTGACCTAACCTATTTTTTTTTCCATATAAATAAATTGTCAAGATTTCATCCCTGACACAGGATGGATTTTGTTTTTCTGACATCTCTAAATCTCATGGGATAAGAAAACCGTTTTCTACCCATTGTTAGCACTGGAAGGTTGGTAGCAGAGTTATAGAGTCATAATCAGAGTCTGAGGCTCAAAGGAACTACAGATCATCTAGTCTGACCTTCAGTATATCACAGGCCACCAGCACCCCCATCACCCACTCAGAGAACCCAGCCACTGAAATTAGAGCAAAATATTACAACCCGCAGGAGACTAGACTACCAGCACAGAATAGGAGTGACCGAGATGCACTAGTGTCTGAGACCCCGGCAATAGCAGGGAAACGTTTAAGTGAGCTATACCGAGATAGTCTGGGCAAGTGATCTTCACTCACACACTAGTGAGCAAGAGGCACCCCCCCCCCCCAAAGATCACTGCCAATTTGACCTTGGGGAAAGTTCCTTCCTAATCCCACATGTAGCAATCTGAGCATGTGAGCAAGAACCATCCAGCCAAACACACAAGAGAGAGATTCCTTGGTACCACCTCAAAGTGCTGTCCCGCCCTGTCTGATGTCCCATCTCTAGCTCTGATGCTTCAGAAGGAGGAGATTTAGAACAAAACAGAAACTCAGAATATATTTGTGTGTGTGTGTTTGGGGTGGGGAGGGAGTGTAAATACCTGCTTGACTCCAGCAGATAGCTGGCTGAAGCATAAGAAACCCTGAAGAATAAGCTTTTAGGAACACAATACAAATGGGAAGTGAGCCCCAGGGCTGCTGAGTCCTGTCCCAGGCTATCTCAAGTAACCCTATCATGCAATCGATTAAGCTGTTTGTCCCAACAACTCTGATTGTGAAGCTGTTCTAGAACCTCACCCTGAATTTGTTCTTGGGGCAACATTGTCCTCTAGCTTAAGTAGATCTTCACCCTCCCTGGTATTTACCCCTTCCCCCAATGTATTAATAGAAAGCAGTCATATCTCCTCCCAGCTTTATTTTTGCTAGACTAAACAAGTCAAGCTCTTCTCATCTAAGGTAAGGTCGTGATGGATGGCCTTTGAAGTACAGTTGATATGGTAATGGAAAGGTGTGTTCCTGTTCATGTAGGGGTAGAGGGCATGCACAGTTTTCATTTGCTTGCTTCTTCGGTTATGTAGGAGCAACCTAACTGTTTCACAATGCACCGTTTTGCATATTAACATTTGTTCAGGCTATTCTTATTTTGCTGCAGTGGGTCCAGCCCTGACGTGTACAAGAAGGCCCAAGTCATGGGTGAGTGGAAGTAAAGTCACAGGCCCTGTCTGGGGAATGAACTAATACCTTTTGGAGGGGCTCATGTGTGTGTAGGCATGTTTCCCTGTAGGATATAGAGACAGGAATGGTGATGTCCCAGCTGACAGGGAAGCAGGTGCTGGTGGTTGTCTCCAATCAATTCTTCCCACCCATCATGTGGCTGTGGTGTCTCATGGGACTGGATAGCTCCTATAGGAGATGAGAGTCCTGATATTACATTAAGGTAAGCTGGAGTCATTTCCAGTTACGGTTGAAGAAGGATAGTAAAAGTGTTAACTGTAAGAAGTGTACAATTACATAATGTATTTATTCTATTTATTTCTTTTTCAGGAGCAAAGGATGGGATGAAACATTATTTGGTTAAATGGTACTGCCCCAACATGTTATTCTGCCTTAAGTATGTGTGGTGTTCGACAGACACGAGACTAGTTGAGTGATATCTTGGGTATTCTAGTGCCTGCAGGGGGGAGAAGAGAGACTAGACACATTGAATTAACACATAGAAAAGCAGCCCAGCATTCTGAATCCCCTTTTCAAAATCTCTGTGCCTGGAATATGACCATACTCTGTATGTGTGCATGCCTTAGACACACTCTTATTAGACCCAACTTCCAACCTGCCCGCGTGAACCCATAGTCTAGGCCCTAGGGAAATAGGGGTCAGTTCAGGGCCTCAGGGAAATAGGGCCATAGGTCAGTCTAGGCCATAGGGAAATAGGGGTCAGTTTGGTGGGGAGGAGGAGGTGTAACGCCCACACCTACTGCTGCTACTACTCTACACTACAAGCTCTGCAACTTTGGTCCTTAATAGACACTGAGACCAATCGAACTCCTTTCTCCAGAGTGGTCCCTGTAGAACAGGTTTGTGACAGGATAATTTGAAGAAAATTTTATATCAATTTCCTAGGCTATATTTAGGCTTGTCTGCACTCAGTTTTTGCACCAATATAACTGAATTGGTAGAAAAAATTGTTTAGTTAAATCAGTGGAACCCTCTATTGTGGCTGTGGTTATGGCAACATAAAGGTGTTTATACTGGTAAGGCTTGTGTCAGTCTAGAACAGGTCTATCAGTCTGGTGCCATTATGTTTACCTTAAAATGTTAAGATTTTGTCCAGATCCTAGACTAAAATAGTAGTGGAAAGCTCTTTTTAAAAAGTAGGGTTTTTGAAGTTGGATTTGTGTAAAAAACTTGAGATCATTGACCATATTCCTTTCTTTTAACTAAAATTATTAAAACTAATTGTGAGTGGCTTAAAAAATGTGCATCTGGACAGAAATTTGCATCCAAAGCATCAGTCTAATGGAATTTAAAATACATTTAGTCATGTGTATAGCATGCCAATAGGCATAATATTACATATTCATGCTAAAAAGTAGCATTTGTAATGGAACTAGTGAGAGCTTAAATGGGCAGTGCTATGCGTACAATTTAATGTAGACATAGAAAGAAAAGAAAGACAAATCAAACAATTCACCATATTCATCTGTAAGCATAAACCCTTTAAATATTCGCAAAAAGAAAAGGAGTACTTGTGGCACCTTAGAGACTAACCAATTTATTTGAGCATGAGCTTTCGTGAGCTACAGCTCACTTCATCACTCCATACATCTGATGAAGTGAGCTGTAGCTCACGAAAGCTCATGCTCAAATAAATTGGTTAGTCTCTAAGGTGCCACAAGTACTCCTTTTCTTTTTGCGAATACAGACTAACATGGCTGTTCCTCTGAAACCTTTAAATATTGCAGGTAGAAATTCTACCTAATAGGGTGAGGTATTCCCAGGGTAACTTTTTGATCTATTTTTGTAGAATAATCAAAACAAATGGTAGCAAATTCACGCTATTATCATGTGTCCCTAACTAGAGTACTTTCATCACAGAATATTTTCAGAAAACAATATAATTAAAGTGGCATATATTTTAAGTATGAGAACTCATTTGCTCTAGTTTTGATCTGTTTACCCTATTCTTTCTGAATGCAACAATAGCAATTTGACAGTAAATCATAGAATCATAGAATATCAGGGTTGGAAGGGACCTCAGGAGGTCATCTAGTCCAACCCCCTGCTCAAAGCAGGACCAATGCCCAACTAAATCATCCCAGCCAGGGCTTTGTCAAGAGGGATATTGTAGAGGTCCTTAATCTGCAATACAGGCCATAGAGCAATTCATGCTTTCTGTGTTACATCTGTTTGCCTACAAACAAAATACATTCGTTTTAAATACATTAGTGTCTATTAGATTTTTTTCTGGGTGTTTCAGTGATATGAAAGAGGAAAATTGAAAATGACTGTGCAGTCTGCTGGCTGATTAAGTGCTAAACAACTAAGTTTGCTGGAGAAGAACTTTGAAAATAAAGTATGGTGGCACATATTCTAAGACCATGGGAATTTATAGGATGAGATGCTTTTTAAAGTTTGAGTATGGTAAATATCTACTATCACAGGCTAGAGAAGTAGAAAATGCTGTCAGGACAAAATTTATTCTGCAGAATAGTAACAAATGAAGATATGTATCTACTGTCTCAGGAATCAGAGAAAGGGTAAACCTTAGGAAAACACTGTAGGAGTTAAAAATACTTACCAGCTGAAAGGGAAGAATGGGCAGCCTACAGTAGTCAGATGCAAAATGGCCCCCTTACCTGCTTCTGCCTCCCAGATTTAAAGGACCAGTAACCAGACGAGAGTACTGGGAAAGGCTCCTACAAAGCAAGTGAACTCAAACTAGAAAGCTCTGTGGTGACCAGGAAGTCACAAAGAAGTAACACTTAGGGAAAGCTTTGAGGCACAGATCCTCCAAGGTATTAAGGCTCCTAATTTCTACTTTTTGGATGGTAGGAAAAACATCAGACAACATTCTGATGTTTGCACCTCCAACATCAGATATAGTATAATGTTTCTTATGGTATGTTTATATACTAGAAATCAAGATGCTTTTTGGACATCAGTTGCTTCTTGTTTTTCTCATTGTGTTCCACATGTCTTCAGTGTGTGGTAGAACCCAGAGCATCAACTCAAGATATCACAGAGTAGAAGGAATACAAAGAAGCCACAATAGTGTTACTACAGAGAAATGAATCTATAAATTAAATATCTATAGTGGTATTTTCTCTCCTATCACTTTGTTACTCTGTTTAACAGGTAGCATTGCACTGTTGTGACAACATCAATAGAATCATAGAATTTAGATGCTAAAAATTTATTTGAGCATAAGCTTTCATGAGCTACAGCTCACTTCATCGGATGTAGCTCACGAAAGCTTATGCTCAAATAAATTTGTTAGTCTCTAAGGTGCCACAAGTCCTCCTTTTCTTTTTGCGGATACAGACTAACACGGCTGCTACTCTGAAACCAGAATTTAGATGCTCACTAATCCATCTCCCTGCCAGTGCAGCATTGTTCTCTTAAATACATTTTTCTGGTGTCTTGTCCTGTCTAGCTTTAACTCTGTCAAGCAATGGGGCTTCCATCTGTCCCTGCATGGGAAATGCTGCTGCTGGAGCAAATGCACCTGAGCTAGAGCCAACACTGGAAAAGGCAGTTGTTGTCATGTTGACTCCAATCCTGTTGTTTCATTGGCTTGGTCTCTGCCTGAGTGCCACCTGGGAGTGTGGACTGAGCCTCTGAGGTACTGGTGGAGAAGAGAGAGAGCCAGACTCTGTGCATGAAAATATCTTAGTGTGTTTATTTTGGTGTCAATGTCTATAACATAAAATATTGCATGTTCCAGGCAGCGGATGCCCTTGACAAATAATTAAATATACTTTCCAGCTAAGGCAAAAGCAGCACTTCCAAATGGTGCTGGCTGATACACTGACTCTCCTTGTAGGGCCAGCATGCTGACAGCCAGCTATTTGTTAGGGTCACCTTGCCCACCTTGACATCGTGAGCTTTTTGGTGCTAGTAAAAAGGAAAAATGTTTATGAATTTTTTTCTGCTTTCATCAGAATTTTGAAGTTTCTCAGCCACCTGTTGTTATTATGAATCTGGAATCAAGAAACCAAGTCCAGATTTTTGGACTCCCATCTTCCACTTTGACCATCATTGAAAACTTTACCAGGCACCTCGCTGTACTAGATAGAGGGTTAAATCTGCTCGCTAAAGGTTGATGTGAAAGATCAGGGCATGGAAACAGCTAGACCTACAGACAACACCTTAAAGAAAAGCCTACTCTTTAGCCCACCTACTGGGATGGAGAAGAGTGCAGGGAGTGTGCTGTCTCTGGACTCTGCTTCAAGTCTTCGGATGTCTGATACATTTGAAGTCCTCACCCATCACTGGCTTCTGGGAAACAAAAGAGCTATTTCCCTACCCACTCTACAACCAGGGCTGGATTTCCAGTTAGGCACAGTAGGCATGTGCTTAATGGCGCCGGCGTTCTAGGGGCACCTTACCTCTCTAAAACTGTGTGCAACACAAAGGTCAGCTGTAGGCAGGGGAGCACTGAAGAAGTTGTGCATATAAGAGGGCATGGAAGGAGTAAATCCAGCCCTACCTAAAGCCTGCTTACTCTTCTTCCAATTCTACTATTCTTCTCCTGATTACACTTCTCCTAGCTACTGCCAAGAATGTAACATCTCTACTCTTTCCACAGCCTATTTTTAGACTTCTCCCAAAATAGAAGTAATTGCAGTGCGTGTCTCTGCTGTTGCGCCAGACCTGGGATGTGAATGGAAGCACTAAAACCAACTAATTAATTGCACACCACGGCTGCTTGGGAGCTTGAGCAGCACTGAGGCACTGGAGTTATCTGTCTGCAGACTCAGGAAAAACATCAATACATCATGTCAAACTTGAAATGTTACCTTTGCAAACACTAAGGATGGAAACCTTTAAAAAAAGAACTAAAGGGCTACTATAGAAAGATGATCAAATCACCAAAGAAAATTTCCTTTGTATTATCCAATACTTCTTGTCCACTGAGACAGTCTAAATATAGTCCATTTTTAATTGTCCTCATCGAAATCTGGATTCTCATTTTTGGAGTGAATTTGCACAAGAACAAATGTCCAGCTTCCTGTGGACATATTTACTGTGAAGTTATTAGTTCCATTTAATACCAATTTTTCTTAACTATTGAATACTGTATCACTAACACAATCTCCCACTGGATATGGAAACATATTTCATTTTATTTCCAGTAGAAAAATGATCATTTCTCACTGCAGAAGGACATGCTAAATTAATGTTGATGGAGTTACCTTGTCTGATGAACAGCATATTTAATTTTAGAAGATTAACCCCTGAACATATGCAAGACTTGGATGGTAAACATTGTTCTAACTTAATTTTCCTTCCCCTTTCTTCTCTTCTCAGATAAAACTAGTTAATTTTTAACAAGGTGAATGGCATTTCCCTTCATTCATCCTCACTTTCAGTCCTGACTGAAATCTATAATTAGGCACTGTGGCTGAAACTGATCATTGTATTTAGCATTGACTCCTCCATAGTCTGGCAATACCTGTTTATATTCTTAATTGTTATTTAAGGTTTAAAGTATAATACCATAGTGCTCACAGGCCTCATCTGACCCCATTGTACAGGGTGTTATACTCATAGATGGAAAGATGGTCCCTGATCCAGAGTCTAAGAAATGCATAATGATATGCCATAATCTAGTTTCACCAATCTGGTTTAGCTCATTTCTCATTGTTCCATTATTTATTATTATACTGTAGCCTCCAGGTACTCTGAATTACATTATACGGTCCTTCCTTGCTCACTCCCTCTCTCTCTTTAAAATGCTGGAAAGCCTGGTGTGTTGGTGTCACAAAGAAAGTAGAGCATGCTTTTGATAATGCAGTCATGGAATGGGCTGTTTGTTATTAAAGATTGCTTCTTTTCCTCCCTGTAAATACAGCTGGGGACATATATGACTAATCAACTGATTTAATCTTTTAGGGTTCTATCCATTAAGGTACTCAGTGCCTAAATTCCGTTTTTAGGCACCACTGTAATCCACAAAACTCCTGCTTTGCTGCACCTATCCCTGTAGGTGCCTAAATTTTTGCCTCTCGGCATGCACAGTGCTGCCTTACTCTAGGCATTTGGGTACCTGTCTTCCCCCTAACCCCAGAGTAATTCAGAAACCACAGAAGAGAGCCATATGTCGGTGCCCAATTCAGTATGCATGCTCAGAAGCGGTCTATCAGATCAGGTCCCTCAGGTAAGTTTACACAAAACAGCCATCATGATGAGGACCTTCCTTGAAACCTTTCCCCCAAGAAACAGGGAATTCACCCAGGATGTGGGAGACTCCTAGTCAAATTCTCGCTCCTCCTGAAGAGCAGAAGGGGTTTGAACAGGGATTGACCACCTCTCTGGTGAGTGCCCTAAGCAGTAGGTTACAGAGTCCTTCTGATTCTTTCTCTGACCCAATTAGTATTTAATTATTAAAGTATTTAATTAAAGGGTAACAATTTCAACATGAGAGATTGAACGAGACCTACATCAAAATATTTAATATTCTTTCCTCGCTTGCTCAATGATTAATCATATTCAAAATGAATAAAAGGAAACTCTCCTTCTCTCACTTCCTTTACCTTCTCTAATCCTTTCTCATTTCCTTCATTCTCTACTCTCTTCCCCCTTTCCTCTTCTCCTACTTTCTTTTCTCTTCCCTTTCCTCTCCTAACTACCCTCTTTCAGCCCTCAAAAGCTGTAAGGCAATTTCTTTCCCATATGGATTTACTGATTAGCAAATAAGGGTCTGGGCAGGTGATGAAATGCTTCTGTCTTAGGTTTCATTGACTGAGTACAATTGCCACACAATATCCATACTGTAAAGCTTTGGTGTATGGAATTCTATTAAAACAATTTTGAACTGGTCCTTCTTTTGTTCATGCACCTGAATAACTCTCTTAATTAAAGCAACTATTAAATAACTACCAGTAATTTGCCTCTGGACTCCACTCAAAGCAGAACACATCTACTTCACCCTCCCCTTCCTACGTCTCTATCCCTTTTCTCTCCTTTAATTGTCTTTCCCCAGTTTAGTCCTTTCCATTCCCTCCTTTCTTTTCCCATTTTCTTTCCCAGTTTTCCTTGTCTTTTTAAAAAAATCTGTGTGATTCATGGTGCCCCACTGACCCACCATCTAGTTTGCCTGTATGAAGAATAAATGATAGCAATAAGGGCTCTCTCTTATATAGCACCTTTCATCAGTAGGTCTCACAGTGCTCTACTAGGAGATTGGTACTGTTATTACTATTTTATAGATGGGAAAACTGAGGCACAGGGATGTGAAGTGACTTGTTCAATGTCACCCAGCAGGCTAGAAGGAGAGTTGAAAATAGAACACAAAATTTCCTGAGTCCTGTCCAATATTTTAGCCACTAGACCACCCTACTTCTCATAGGAATAGGAAAATATATTTTTCCCTGCCACCAGGGTGGTGGTTATCATTATATGACATCACAAATGAATACAGTAGTATACAAAACATATTAAAAGACAGGAATTGTGATAGTGTAAAGCCTGAGTACCTCCACTGAGGTCAATGTGGTTAGAATGATATGAAATCAGAATCAGATCGGGCTCTTTGCCCCAGAGGGCTTACAGCTCAGATCAGACAAGTGTGATGCCAGGATCAATAGTTCAGAGTCAAAATGGTGTAATATGTTTGTGGCAAAGAGATGGGCCTGAAGGAGAATAGGGAGAGTGCGTGGCACACACAAAGTGAGAAGCTGATCCAACAGAGGAAGCGGCATCTAAGAAGGCGTGAACCCGAGAGGGGCACAGGAGGAGGAACTTGAATGTAGTGTGGAACAGGAGAGACAATCAGTGGGGGTGTTCAAGAGAGGTTGAAGGGATGTGGTTCTAGTGGCAGGGAGGAAGATCTTATTAGTGGTGCTTTGACAGAGAAGGGTTTGGATACAGCAGAAACAGCATATAAAAGGGATGTATTTTTTTTTAAAACAGGAAAGGAGATGGAGAGGAAAGGATGAATTTTAGAGATCTTGGATTGGTCCATTGGACTAAGCAGAGTTGCACTTGTGTAACAGACAGCAGATTATCATAGGACTGGAAGGGAGCTAGAAAGGTCATGTAGTCCAGTCCCCTGCACTCATGGCAGGACTAAGTATTATCTAGACCAACCCTGACAGGTGTTTGTCTAACCTGCTCTTAAAAATCCCCAATGATGGAGATTCCATAACCTCCCTGGTAAATTTATTCCAGTGCTTAACCACCCTGCTCCAGAGTCTTAACCACGCTGACAGGAAGTTTTTCCTGATGTCCAGCCTAAACCTCCCTTGCTGCTTCTATGTTCTTGAAGATGGTTATCATATCACTATCAGTCTTCTCCAGACTAAACAAACCCAGTTTTTTCAATCTTTCCTCACAGGTCATGTTTTCTAGACCTGTTGCTCTTCTCTGGACTTTTTCCAGTTTGTCCACATCTTTCCTGAAATGTGGCACCCAGAACTGGGCACAATAATCCAGTTGAGATCTTATCAGCGTGGAGTAGAGTGGAAGAATTACTTCTTGTGTCTTGCTTACAACACTCCTGTTAATATAGCCCAGAATTATGTTTGCTTTTCTTGCAACAGTGTTACACTGTTGACTCATATTTAGCTTGTGATCCATTATGACCCCCAGTACTCCTCCTTCATTTCCCATTTTGTATGTCTGTAACTGATTGTTCCTTCCTAAGTGGAGTACTCTGCATTTGTCCTTATTGAATTTCATCCTGTTTGCTTCAGACCATTTCTCCCGTTTTGAATTTCCAACCTATCCTTCAAAGCACTTGCAACCCCTCCCAGCTTGGTATCATCAGCAAACTTTATAAGTGTATTCTGTATGCCATTATCTAAATCATTGATGAAGACATTGAACAGACCAAGAACTGATCTCTGCAGATCCCACTCGATATGCCCTTCTAGCTTGACTGCGAAGCACTGATAACTACTCTCTGGGAATGGTTTTCCAACCAGTTGGGCACCCACCTTATAGTAGCTCCATCTATGTTGTAATTTCTCTCATTTGTTTATGAGAAGGTCATGTGAGACAGTATCTAAAGCCTTATTAAAGTTAAGATATACCACATCTACTGCTTCTCCCACATCCAAGGTTTGTTACCCTATCAAAGAAAATGCTGACTGTTACTTCACACATTATTATATTCTAGGGGTGTGCAAATTGTTTTCTTAATTATTTGCTCCATTATCTTTCTGGGTACAGAAGTCAAGCTGACTTGTCTATAATTACCTGGATTGTCCTTATTTCTCTTTTTATAGATGGGCACTATATTTGCCCTCTTCCACTCCCCTGCAATCTCTCCCTTCTTCCATGACTTTTCAAAGATAATAGCTAATGGCTCAGATATCTCCTCAGTCAGCTCCTTGAGTATTCTAGAATGTATTTCATCAGGCTTTGGTGACATCTAATTTGTCTAAAGTAATTTTTAACTTGTTCCTTCGCTATTTTAGCCTCTGATCTTACATCATTTTCACTGGCATTCACTGTGTTAAATTTCCAATTGCTACTAACCTTTTTGGTGAAAACTGAAACAAAAAAGTAATTTCACACTTGTGCCATTTCCACATTTTCTGTTATTGTTTATTCCCCCTCATTGACTAAGAAGGCTACCCTGTCCTTAATGTTCCTCTCGCTTCTAATGCATTTATATACTGTTTTCTTGCTACTTTTATTATGGCCCATTATAGAGCAACAAGTGAGTGTCTTTTGGATGTGGGAAGAGAGAATAGTATAAGAATAGCCATGCTGGGTCATACGAATAGTCCATCTAGCCCACTATTTTGTTTTTGGACTTGCCAGCACTGGGGATCCTTAGCTTGGTCTCTTGCAGTGGAAATCTGTAAGCAAATAGAGTCCTTATCTTAACCACTTTTACTTATGGAGCAATATAAGAAACAATCTTAAGCACCAGAGACCAGCTTCTCAAAGGAACTTAGGTGAATGACTGAATGGGAGGTAGGCACCTTACCTGCATAATCACTTTTGAAAATCCCACTAGGCACCTACGTGCATCTTTAGGCACCCAAATACTTCTGAAAATGTGGCCCCAGATTCTTAGATGTTTGAAAGTGGCATAGCTCCATAGATCACAATACTGTTACAGTATTTACACCAGCTGAGCATCTGGCCCTCATACTTTTAAAGTGATTTGTTTGAAGGTAGGCAAAATGCATTTTGGGTAAGACTTTGCTTACTAGAACAAAGCAGATAGGGTTTTTTCCCCCCTGTAGGGATACTGTGTATTCCAATAGCACTTGAGCAGAAAATCTTGACCTTTCAAGAACGCATTGTTTGGGTTAACAATTTTACAGCCATTTTCCTTTCTTCTTGTAATTTCTTGTAGACTGTTCAAAAGCTTTACAGACCTACAGATTCTATTGACCTACACTTTGCTAATTGCTAATCATAATTTAGCAAATTTCCTTACTCTTGCACCCCTCCAAATTACCACATGAAACAAATCACCCGTTTCCTACAAGATAGGTAAAATGAAGCACTGTGCCTTCAGCAGATTAGAAAGCTCATTTGTAACAGTCAAACCCCAGACTTAGGGTAAAAAAGAGCACTTTCTGAATAGAAGACCATATATAGTGATTACTGTGGTGTAGATATTTTAAGTAAGGATTAAAAGAAAAGACATGACTTGAAATTTGGGCTAAAAAGAAATATTACACAGATGAAAATTCAAATTCCTAATAATAATAAATTAGAAGAGAGAGGGACAAAGCAACAAAAAAGTATGCCACAGAGCCTCAGCTAGAATAAAGTAGAATAGCTCCATTGAAGTTAATGGAGCTGCAGCAATTTATATCAGCTGATGATCTAGTGCCAAGGCTCCTTGTACCTAAAATAAGGTATTAGAAAGAGACATAATAAGAATATGGATTATTCTGGATGACAATTTTGCAATATAGTGGTGAAATTAGCACTGACAGCTCCCTCCATTTTCACAGTCTGCTAGTATATGTATGGAGTATCATGACAGACAGGATCTATCAATAAATTACATTTCCTGCCAGAAAAAAATGATATGAGGATTTTAAAGGAAGGCACATCTATGCTACCTTGGTGATCATCTTCAGTCTTGTCTTCATAAGAAGGGGTTTTTTTTAAATAAGCTAAGTTGTGAATTTAAACTGACATAACCCTCCTTTGTACACACAGTTCTTCCAGGATAAGAATGGCTTTCTTTGGTTTAGCATATGTTACCTGGGAAGGGACTTAAGCTAAAATGAAAAAAGTCATTCAGACCAGAATAAGATTAACCACAGCAGTGGATGGTGGGATGTTGTGTATATGTGATACCTGTATAACTATAGAAATTTAACTGGTAAAACGTTAGACAAAGCCTAAGCTAGAATCTGGATATCTCTCATTCAGCATGGGCATGTGATCTATTTCTCATGTCCAAGAACAATGGGCATGCAAATCAAAAGTCAATCATATTGACTCGTGAGGAGTGTGTAGAGAGGTGGAGATCAAGGTGGCCTATGAAAGATTGGTGACAGGACATTGGGGAAACCTCCCAGAGGAGATGATTATCCAAAAGTGTGTGTGTGTATATATATTGCACACACAACCGCCCCACCATGTTAAAAGAACATTATTTAGGTTGCAAAGTCAAACACTTAAAAGTTAGGAATTAAAGTTGCCTGGGTAACTTTAATTCAGCTCCCTTGTATATATGCATTATGATACAGTGTTTAATTACAAGATCACATTCCCCTCCACACACACACACACACATCTGCTGCCTCATTCTGTGCACAGCATGGCTGGTGCTTAATGAAGGAGAAACTATTCAACAGTTTGTTTTCTCATTTTTCTTGTTGGACTTGATAAGCAGGTTGTGTCAGGGATGGGGGAGACTCTTTGAACAGCAGGCTGACCAGAGGAGTTGTCAAAAAGGGGGATGATTTCTAGAGAGATTTTTTATTCTTTTACCTGTAACTGAGCATGGGGTAACCTGCCCCACTGGCCCACACAAAATATTCAGAGGAGGTATGTTTTGCAAACTGTTTCTTTTGTTTTCACCATTTTTCTCTCCATTTTTAATAAATCTGATTTTTAAGAAGACTGCTGGCATGGTGGGTTTCACTCTGACTGCCCCTAAAGAGATAGGCAACTCTCAACCTCTAAAGACGGGTACTGAAGGGTAAAGAGTTTGGAGTCAAATCCCCCCCCCCCTCCACACACACACACTCATGGTGTCAGTTGGAGGGGGCCTGGCCAGAGGCATCCTCTCCTCTGAAGTTCTGTGGCAGGTAACCACAGGGAAGTAGCCTAAAAATCAAGAACGAGATGTGAGTTGGTGAGTATGCGGGTGACAGGTATACCTCTTAAGGAATAAAATCTTAGTAATAGGAGACATCAGCACAATACCAGCTGTTAACTCTTTTATTGAGAGGAAAGGAGATGCCCACAATTTTTTGTGCAGACTATAAAGACGGTGATTTATCTATTTATTCTACTGTATAAGATAAAACAGGCAGCTCTGTTATTTTTGCATTTCCTCCCCTCCCCTTTCCCTTTATTGATCAACTTTAATTTTTGTAGCACAATCACTTCTGTATCTTTCTATTATAGGAATGAAGGTGGATAGAAATTAGAAAGGTCTCGGTAGAAAAGGGGGTAGGGTGCTGGTGACATTAGAAGGATTGTCGTAGAGATTTCAGTGTGGTTAAAACATATATTGGAACATCAGTTCAGTCCTAATGCTTTGGCTGCTCCAGAATCACGGTACCATGAACAACTTGTTATTTCTCTACCCGTTTTCCCCTCTTTATCTGAGTCTGCTGTAGCAAAAGGAAGGCAAAGACATTTTGTATTTCAAGATGAATTTTTCTTACTGATTATTTTGATTGTTTCTCTAAACATCCTGAACAACAGAAGAGTGACAAGACAGCCAACCTCATTAGCAAGCTGAAAGCAGTATTTATCTAGCATGGCATGCCATTAGAAATGGTTACTGAGTGTGTACTATTTGTGCAATTTGGAATACATTTGACAAATTGAAGCCCATGGTACCCACAATTAAATGGCCTGGCTGAACAAATGATACAGACTGTTAAAACTACAGGTGGTACAAAATGCAGCAGAGGCAGGCATATTGTCTCACGTTGCTCTGTTAAATTTCAGAAATATCTGTGCTACCTAGTACAGGAATTGTTATGAGGTGGATCACTTAGAACCAGGTCGCTATGTACTTCAAATTTATTGCAGCCTAAAATACTTGTAAATAAACTGGACAGGATCAAATTGTTACAAACTTCAGAGAATTGTCAGCATTTAGAACAGGTGACCCCGTTAGGATGTAATATCACAAGGATGGCTGCCTACTTGTAACAAGGGAAGGTCCATGACTGAAGTCTCATCAGATTACTATCTCAGAAACATAAGCATGTAAGATGTAGCATGGCAAAATACACCACTATTACAATTGTCTTTAGAGGGAAGAGGAAACTAAAATAAGGGTGTGTGATGGTGTGTATACCCCACACAGGCTCTGAAAGAGTTACTGCAGGCCTGAGAGCCCAGTTGAGCTATATAGCTGCACCAGTGGGAAAAAGCCAGGTTTAATTAGAGATGAAGACCAGTTGGTGATGGACTGGGTAATGATTATAAAGGCAGGAAGTTTAGCACAGAGGGGGGCTGACAATTGATCACCTTTATAATATGTAAGGACTTTGCCTTAGCCAGCTTTTCCCTTTCTTTATCATTCACACATCTTGAGGTAATAGAAAATTACATTGTTATTTAGTAAAAACATGGCGGAAATTGGATATTATTAAAAATATGTTGCTACATTACCTGAAAGATACAGGGCAGAACAAGAAAATATAAACCATTAAGTATTGAGGAATTATGGTTGGCAGTAGCTATAGGCTGTTTAGTCAAGTCTGCTTTGCCACGAAAAAAAGAAAAATAAGGGGACTATAGGAAGAGAGTTTGCAGTCACTGTCTAGGATTAGAGAGAAGAAAGAGCAATGGGAGAGCAAGCCCTGGGATACTCACCTCAGTAGAGGAGGCTGAGAAGTGGACAAGAGTAATACAGGACAGCCACTGGACTGGCACAGGCCGTGGTGAGAAGCCTTGGCAAAAGGGCAGGCATTTGACTTCCTTGAAGGTATTTAATTGAGAGGGATGTAAGGTCAAGCCCAAGGAGAATAGAACTGGGTTTATAATCTTTATAATTATATATTTATAATGTTAATATAATTATATTAATGATAACATATAATTATACATTATAACATTTATAACGTTAACATATTTCATGGGACTGAGCAGGACTTGGCTGCTGGTCATGAGGTTACTGGACTATAACCCAATGTAGAGGTAAGGCACAGGTTCCCCTACCAACCACTGAAGAAGGTTGCATAAAGTCCCTGAGAAGGGGATAAAGACCAATGGAGAGCCACAAAGGAAGGGTCTGAGGACCATACGGCCAAAGACCTCTTGGTGAGAACCTTTGGATTGTTTTTGTTGGACTCTTTCCACCTTGGAAGGGGTGGACTAAACTGTGACCTGGCTGGAGGGATGAGTCACAGGAAGAGGCACAATCATCAGAGGAGTAAAGTAGACATTGTCTGGGCGTGCCAGACAAGAAGAGAGCTGCTCTGCCACAGCCAGGCACCTCAGAGGTGAGTGAACTTTTTCACAGGGTATCAGACTTTATATCTGTGTGGAGGTTCACTGCTGTCTTGCTGACCAAGTGTATCTCATTAGCTCTCCTTCAGGAGTTCATCTGACATAAGAGTAAGCGAGCAGCAACTGCAGCTGGTTTAGAAGGGAGTTTGAAATATTTGTTTCAAAGGGGAGTCTTGCCTTCCCTATGAATAAATGAACTCCCTGAGGTAGGGATTTAGTTTGGACAACCACCTGTGTGTATCTATATGTGTGTGCTGTCAGTGGTGGGGAGACGTTTGCAAGGCATTCATGCCTGACCTGCAAAGTAAAAAAAAGAACAGTGATATACAAATGGAAAGTTATCCTGCACTATCTGCAACCTCATTGGCAACACTCAGGCTAATATCCAGACAGCAGAAATCAGTCTTCCAGGAAAGTTCAAAGATTGCCATATGTTAGGCTGGGGAAGCCCACATCCCAATAAGGCAAAGTAGACATGGGCCTGAACCAAGGTGCCAAGATCTAACACCCTACAATTTTAGGGAAACTTGGATTTGGTTCTCTATTTAGCAGTCAGGACATGTCTCTAATTTCAAGAGAAACCAGCAAGGATTGTATGTCTGTCAGAAGGAGAGTGTAGACTCCTTACCCTGATACGACTGCCCCAAATTAAGTAATATGGGACCATGCGTAGACAGTTATCAACTGTATAGAATATGTCTTGCATGGAAAGTAAAGCTTCAGGCAGAAAAATGGTATATTGAGCAGTTGGAGTTGCTCTGCTTTCTCAAATGTGGTATTTTGGAAACTGGGATGGCATTATGCCGAAAGCTATTCCTGGTACTGACGCCTTTTAGAGGTACTATTATGAAGTAGTAGTATTTATTTGTATTGTGACAAAGCCCACAATGTGGAGGCACTGCCCACACATAGAAAAACACAGTTTCTGCATGAACTGTTTGCAATGAAAGAGCTTCCTTCCAGCCCATTTCACAATGAAACAAATATCTATGAACTATATTGAAAACATAGCAATGTTCGCTGGTCTATGGAATCAGTGGAGATGCATATTTGAGGAATAGGACTAAGGCTCTAGATATGTTTTCAGTACATCTGTGGATAAGATGGGTTTTGACGGCAAGCATTACTGGTTCATCCCTAATGGATATTCTGCAGTATATCCAGTGATCACTTCATTTTTTCAACTGTATAACCCTAGATAACAGCAATTTCCATAGATCTTGGGTTTTCTTTATTAGCGTTCTTTTGCCTGTGCATAATAGATGAGAGATGTGACATCTATGAAACTATACATGCATACAAGAATATCATCCTAGTGACTGGCATTTAGCATAGCAGAATGCAAGCTCAAAACTGACTAAGATACCAGAAGTGCATGAAACTTGACAAGGTCACTTTTAGGAGTAGATGTGGACATTTTATTTCTTCCGTAATTTCTGTTCACTTTCAAACATGCACTCAATATTGGTCCCAGGGAAGTATACTCAATAGGTTTTTGTTTGTTTGTTTTTGTTTTGTTTTGTTTTATTTAACAAGCCTGTTCCCAATGTAGTGTGTGCATCAAGTTCACGATGCAACACTAAACCAGGTTAGGCTTTGTGGTATAGTTTTGAGTTTTATTGTGAAGTTTTCCTATAGTTTAACCATTATGTATTCCTCCTTGTCAAACATACACTTATTCTGAAGTCTGAATTCTATTTTCTGTTAGAAGCAATGCAGCAGTGGGAGTTAGCCTAGCAGCCACAAGGCAAACAGCCTTTTCTCTTTTGCACTACCTACATATTCATGCAGAGATTTCTTTTGCTCCAAGAATCATTCAAGCATTCTAAGTAGAGTTCCTATGAGCTTGAACCTCCTCCTTTAGATGCTACTTTACATGTTTTCTTTATGCAGCTTAGGCAGGTTTCTTCCAGATTTGATGTTCCAAGCAGTTCCCTGTATTTCTAGTTTTTTCATCTTTTGTGAAAATGTTTAACTTTTCAATATTTCATATTTCTAATACCTAATGACAAATATACACAGTCAAGGAAGGAACAAAGATACAATTAGTTAGTTGGAGAGTAGGGAATAAAAGGTCGCTTAAAATATAAATGGAAATAGTGCCAGATAGAATGTAATTCATTTGATGAATTAATGGACTCAAATGGCTGAGATGTAAAAATAAAAAACAAAAATACTGAGAAATGGAACATGTACCAATTACCTGATTCTGATATTCAGTATAGGTTAAGGAAATTTGCTAACACTTACTGTAACACTATTTGTTATTTAACACTGCTATTTATTACTGGCTCTGCCCGCAGGAACTAAAATTGGGCTGAATCCTTAAAAAAAAAATGGGATGAGGGGGAATCCATTTTACATCGTTTCTCTATTCAAAATTAAACAAAACTGATTTTCACATCAGCCAGGCTTGAAAGTTTTAAACAACAATTGAACAGGAGGGTATTCATTTTTCATGGTATTAATGGTGAGGAGATGATAGTGGCATGAGAGGAAAGAAGAAGAAAATCATTTTTTCGAGATTTGCTTGTTTTATATCGGTGGACTTAAGACCCAGCTTAAATATTAAAGCAGGAAAGAAAAAAAATGGACGAGTATACACTTTAAAAATCTGATACTTCTGTGACAAGACATCAGGATGCACAAAATGCATGGGTACCATAATTATAGAATCATAGACATGTAGGGCTGGCAGGGCCTTAAAGTCAAATCCAGTCCCCTGCACTGAGGCAGGACCATGTAAACCTAGAACATCCTTGACAGGTGTGTATCCAACCTGTTTTTAAAAACCTCCAACAATGGGGATTCCACAATCTCCCTTGGAAGCCTGATCCAGAACTTAACTATCCTTATAAAGTGCCAAGTAGAATGCAACAACTACCTTCCTTGTCTTACAAACACATTCCTGTTAATACAACCCAGAATATTGACCTTTTTCATTACTGCATCATATTGTTGATTCCCGTTTGTGATCCAATGTAATACAGATCTTCCTCAGCAATACTACTACCTAGACTAGTAGTGGGCAACCTGCGGCCTATCAGGGTAATCCACTGGTGAGCCACTGCACTTCCCGCAGCCCCCATTGGCCAGGAATGGCGAACTGTGGCCACTGGGAGCTGTGAGCGGCTGTGCCTGCAGACGGTCAATGTAAACAAACTGTCTTGTGGCCTGCCAATGGATTATTCTGACAGGCCAAAGGTTGCCCACCACTTACCTAGACAGTTATTCCCCATTTTGTAGTTGTGGATTTGATTTTCTTCCTTCCTAAGTGAAGTACTTTGCACTTATCTTTACTGAATTTCATCTTGTTGAATGAGACAAATTCTCCAATTTGTAAAGGTTGTTTTGAATTCTAATCATGTCCTACAAAGTGCTTGCAATCCTTTCCAGTGTGGTGTCACCTGAAAATTTTATAAGTATTCCATTATCTGATCGTTACTGAAAATGTTGACTAGTACTGGACTCAAGACTCACCCCCATGGGACCCCATTCAATACCCCTCCCAGTTTGACAGTAAACCATTGGTAACAATACTTTGAGTACAGGCTTCAAACTAGTTGTGTACTCACTTCATAGTAATTTAGTCTAGACTGAATTTCCCTAGTTTGCTTATGAAATTTCCGTGAGGGACTGTGTCTAACGTCTTACTAAAATTGAGGTATGTCTATTGCTTCCCCACACATCCATTCGGCAAGGAAGCCTGTCAAAGAAGAAAATGAGGTTGGTTTGGAATGATTAGTTGTTGACAAATCCAAGCTGGCTATTTCTTCATAACCCCATTATCCTCTATCCCCATTAATGGGAAGGTAGGTGCGGGGAGAGAATTAGAAAAGGCAACACATTTCCATATTTCTACTCCTTACTGTGTGTTATTTTGTAACTTTTTTTCATACTATGAAATCAATGCTTGGCACATTACTCGATCAAGTGCCTGGGGATGTAAATGAGAGCCTGTACATTATCATAATTCCTACATTAATTTTATCCTCGGGCTCACACACCAAACCAATACAATCAAATGAGTCCTCTTTATAATGGAGCACATTTTGCAAGTCAGGTCAGAAACAATAAGCATTGACCACACTCCCTGCCACATTGTACCCTAACTCTATCCAACTCCACAAGGACCAGCCAAAACAGTGAGTCAGAATGGATGTGATCTAGTTAGTAGGACCAGTGGTCAGGGTGAGATTGGGGGTGAAATTCTGGCCCAACTGAACTCAATAGTAAAACTATTTCAAGAGAGCCAGGATTTCACCCCAGTCTAATCCTAGTTTTGCCATTGACTTTGAACTTGAAGTTATTTCACCTCTCTGGCAAACCATCCACTGAACAGTGTAGCCTTGCATCCGAGGTCAGCACTTCCATTGTTGTCTTTTATTGTAACTGTTTAGGTGTTATTGTCTTATTAAAAAAAATAAGTCAAAGGCACACACTTCAGATACAAATGTACAGAGTTCATTATTAATAGCATAACAGAGGTGCACATGTCATTCTATAGATAGTTGTTGCCCTGCAGAGCAGAGGAGTTTGTGGTCCTAGTCCCGTGGATTTCAACCTTTTCATTTGCAGACCCCTAAAAAATTTCAAAGGGAGGCGTGGACCCCTTTGGAAATCTTAGACATAATCTGCAGACCCCCAGGGGTCCATGGACCACAAGCTGAAAACCACTGGTCTAGTCTCAAAATCCGTTAAGGTTCCTAACAGAAGATGCACAATTACAATCCCACTTTGTGTTTTAGAAGTCTGAGGCAAGTTTCTAGTGATGTCAGTAAAAAGAACATGAGTCAGTTGAAGACAAGGCACCCTCATTGTTTAATATCTTATCAAAGGTATAGAAAATAAACTGAACTTTATGCACATCATTTATACTAAAAGTGCCCAGAGTACCTTTCTGTCATAAATATCTAATTCTTATCTCCTTTTATTTCTACACTTTGAGAGTGCAAGGGAATTTAAAAATTGTCCTCTCTATTCTCATCTGAAGATGGTAAATGAGCCCAGAGCTACCAAGGAGCTTGCTTCTAACATATCTTACAGTCAAGGAATCCAAGTATCTTCTACTGTGTTTTTATTTACTCTTAATAGGCATTGAGTTGCTATCTACTGTGTCTAGTGGCAAATCCCTCCAGCTAATTGATTTATTGTGTTACCATGGACCTTTCCAAGTAAAAAAATGGATCTAATATTTTATGTCCCAAACAAAGAAATTGTTTAATATTATGAAGACTGCTGCTATTATTGTTATTCCTTGTTAGTGAAAAACTGAGACTTTTTTTTACTACTGCTAAACTCCAAAGTAAAATAAATAATGAAAGTGCTTTCCCAGCTTTTTATTAATTCTGTTCTCTGTCGGAGATATTAGCCATGCCAATACACTTACACAGAAGATCGAGGGGCGTGATCGTTCTTCTCTATTCGACATTGGTGAGGCCTCATCTGGAGTACTGTGTTCAGTTTTGGGCCCCACACTACAAGAAGGATATGGAAAAATTGGAAAGAGTCCAGCAGAGGGCAACAAAAATGATTAGGGGACTGGAACACATGACTTATGAGGAGAGGCTGAGGGAACTGGGATTGTTTAGTCTGCAGAAGTGAAGAATGAGGGGGGATTTGATAGCTGCTTTCAACTACCTCAAAGGGTGTTCCAAAGAGGATGGATCTAGACTGTTCTCAGTGGTAGCAGATGACAGAACAAGGAGTAATGGTCTCAAGTTGCAGTGGGGGAGGTTTAGGTTGGACATTAGGAAAACTTTTTCACTAGGAGGGTGGTGAAACATTGGAATGCATTACCTAGGGAGGTGGTGGAATCTCCTTCTGTCATAAATATAAAGGGAAGGGTAAACCCCTTTAAAATCCCTCCTGGCCAGAGAAAAAAATCCTCTCACCTGTAAAGGGTTAAGAAGCTAAAGGTAACCTCACTGGCACCTGACCAAAATGACCAATGAGGAGACAAGATGCTTTCAAAAGCTGGGAGGAGGGAGAGAAACAAAGGGTCTGTGTGTCCGTCTATATTCTGTCTTTGCCGGGGATAGACCAGGAATGGAGTCTTAGAACTTCTAGTAAGTAATCTAGCTAGGTACGTGTTAGATTATGATTTCTTTAAATGGCTGAGAAAAGTACTGTGCTGAATAGAATAACTATTTCTGTCTGTGTATCTTTTTTGTAACTTAAGGTTTTGCCTAGAGGGGTTCTCTATGTTTTTGAATCTAATTACCCTGTAAGATATCTACCATCCTGATTTTACAGGGGGGATTTCTTTATTTCTATTTACTTCTATTTTTATTAAAAGTCTTCTTGTAAGAAAACTGAATGCTTTTCCATTGTTCTCAGATCCAAGGGTTTGGGTCTGTGGTCACCTATGCAAATTGGTGAGGCTTTTTATCCAACATTTCCCAGGAAAGGGGGGGTGCAAGTGTTGGGAGGATTGTTCATTGCCCTTAAGATCCAAGGGTCTGGGTCTGTAGTCATCTAGGCAAACTGGTGAGGCTTTTTACCAAACCTTGTCCAGGAAGTGGGGTGCAAGGTTTTGGGAAGTATTTTGGGGGGAAAGACGCGTCCAAACAGCTCTTCCCCAGTAACCAGTATTAGTTTGGTGGTGGTAGCGGCCAATCCAAGGACAAAGGGTGGAATATTTTGTACCTTGGGGAAGTTTTGACCTAAGCTGGTAAAGGTAAGCTTAGGAGGTTTTTCATGCAGGTCCCCACATCTGTACCCTAGAGTTCAGAGTGGCGGAGGAACCTTGACACCTTCCTTAGAAGTTTCTAAGGTCAGGCTTGACAAAGCCCTGGCTGGGATGATTTAGTTGGGGATTGGTCCCGTTTTGAGCAGGGGGTTGGACTAGATGACCTCCTGAGGTCCCTTCCAACCCTGATATTCTATGATTCTATGATAAGCACAGAGCAAAACAGATAACAGTGATGACTATTATCCTCATTACTGAACCTTTATGTTCAATTAAACAAAAGATTTTTACATCATTAAAAGGATTCTTTGGATGTACTCAGTATTACTTTGAGCACCCAAATTCATAAGTACTGTTACATTGATAATAAATCCCTCCTGGCTTTCAGAAAGCCACAATATTTTATTTCAAATTTCCCCTTTCAGAAGATAAAAGGGAAACAAATTAAAGGATTTTTCTCCTTGTTTCAAATGTATAAAGGCTGTTTTTAAACCTCTAAACTGGAATCTGCTGTCTGTGTAATTTGCATCCCTTTTAATCTCACATTACATTTCAATGTTACAGGAATCATCTGATCAGTTAAGATGGCTAAAGTTTGCCTTCCTATGCAGCATGGGGCATGGATCACTTACAGGTTTAAACTAGTTCAAATGGTGGATTCTCTGTAATTTGGAGTCTTTCAATCATGGGTTTGAGAACTTCAGTAACTCAGTTTATGGGTCTATTACAGGAATGGGTGGATGAGGTTCTGTGGTCTGCAATGTGCAGGAGGGTAGATTAGATGATCATGATGGTCCCTTCTGGTCTTAAAATCTAAGTCTATATCTTATTAGAACCAAAAGACAATGAATTAATAATTCATATTTAAAAGAAATCCACAATAAGGATCTTTGTTTTAATTTGTATGCTGTTCTGCCTATATTCACTATGGAGTCAATTATGCTAAGAGTGTTCAGTCCTGCAAAGCACAGAGCACTCTGGCCCCAGTCCAGAAAAGCACTTCAGCATATGCTTAACTTTAAGCATGAGTACTCCCACTGAACACAATTGCTGCCTCAGCCCATCTCAGAGTGACTGTTATAGGCATAGCAAAGAACTCACAGCTCAGTGGGACAGTGGCTAATGGGGCTTAAATTATCTTGTGCCATCCCAGTTCTGAGCTGCTCAAGGGGAAAAATGCTTATCAATATAATTTAGACTCCACAGAAGGCATCTGGCCGCTATCTTTCTCACTTCTTACACCAGGAGAATTCTCTCCTGGCTGGATCTGGCATTTTTAGAGCCCCTTTATGCTACTCTGGTTTCTTTATCTGGTGTACAGGGGACACAGGCATGAGAATTTCACACTCTGTCTCTATGGAGTCTTAGAGAAGTCACTTTTCAATGTTCTACCTCCATTACAGATCTGCATAATGGACGTAGGCCACTACCACTATCTCACAAGTTTGTAATGAGCTCTAAGTGCTTCAAAGTGCCACATAAATGCTAGGTACTATTACTTGGGTTGAAAAGTTTGCCGGGCCATCTTTTCTTACAAGATTTCCAATACTCTGTAGTTCCAATATGGAATGACAGTATAGCTTTTAATATGCAAGAAATTATTTAAAAAAAAATTTGTACATAAGGTTCAGTTTGGGCTTGGAATGGAGTTTTAAGTAAGAGGCCAAGTTGTATTTTTTTCCCAGTTATCCAGATTACTTTGTTCATTCCTAACTTATGTTACAGCATACAGAGGGAGTTTATTTTTTATTATGAAAACATATAATGCTGTATTCAGAAGAATTCGGTCATGTTTTAGGCCTCAATCATGAAATTAGGTATGTGTACATGCAGGAGTCTACCTGCACAGAGCTTATTGCAGAACCATCTGAGCCTTAGATCTAAAATTACCTAGCTTTGGAGCTAATGGGCCAAATGCAGCAAAGGCTTATGTAATCAGCTCCATTCCCTCACTTAAGGTAAGGACTACTGCCATCATTAAGGATTTTGGGGATCGAAGTCTGTAGTGAGAATCCTAATATTACCTTTACAAATACAAAAACCTCTAAACAAACAAAACCAGCACCAGGACTATATCAGAAATATACTTGATATAAAACAAGATACTACACATTTTTAGTCTGTGGGACTGTAACTGGGCCCTGGGGAGCATGTGCACACCCGGTGTCTGTTATGACCTTCAGTCCTTTAGGACTAATGATTTTGTGGGGGGGTTGTAGTATCTAGATAGCCGCCCCCCAACATGTGCACTAATTGTCATGTGATTGCCAACTGGAGACTTTATAAAGGAAACTTTCTCATTTAGTTTTTGGAAGACGATGGTAAAAGAAAGGTAGTGTGGGCTGTCCCTCCTTAGGGACCTACCAGAAGGCATAGAGGATAGCCAGGAAGGAATATCTACAGTGAAGGATGTCTCCTCTCCCTTTCCAATTTCCAGAAACTGGGACAGTCCTCTGTTAGCATTTTGTTGTTCTGAGACTTTTGCATGTTCTGTTAATAAAACTGGCCTGGAGGAAGTTGGAATTGAATGAGAGTTTATACTTTGTTTTGATTACCTTAGCAGGTAAATCTTTCTACCACTTTACATAAACATGACACATTTATAAGATTTCATCCATATTTTGTTCAATGTAAAGAACATTTTTAGGTTACTGAGCTTTACATGGTACCTACAATCAAATCACTTCAAGGTCCAGTGCACAGGGCAGAGAGCTGTCACAAAGCCTGGGCATTATTTATACCCTCTGAACAGGAGTGCATTTCATTTGTTATAAATTTGGCATTTACCCCTGTAATCATTGCTCAGGCAAAAAACTTCCCCCTGGGGACAATATACTTTATGGGAGTAAAGGGAAAGTGTTTCTTGTATAGGTAGTTGTCGTCTATAATTTGTTGTTTATGAAATTAATGTTTACTTTGCTTCTCTGTCAGCTTCACTGTAGCTTTGAAAAATATTATAAGGCACAATCAGTCATTCTGTTTATAGAATTTTATGTCTCGGACAAGAAATAAATAGTGTCAATAAAATTCACACTAACTTGCTGGTGAACATAAACTATGTAGTCAATTATAACAGATAAAACATTCTTCTGTACTAACAATGGAAGATGTTTGTCAACTGAGGATATTAAGAATAATTTCTGAGGGTGTAATATTAAAGTAATCTTGGAGATATGTGGGCAATGACATCACAAAGCCATAAATCTCCTGTGTTGGTTGGCGAGATTGTGTTTTGTGTGTGTGTGTGTGAGAGAGAGAGAGTGAGAGAGGGGTTGTGGTGGATTTATAGCTCCACATATTTTCACCTGAAACTCCTCCACCATTAGGAGAAAGCTATAGTATGAGAGAGGTGTAAACTTGTAAAATAAAGAGGGGTGGGATGGGGGTGGGAAATAACAATGGAGACAAATGGACACGATTTATCAGCCTGGTATCTAAGACCAAAACAACAAATAAAGGTAGCATTGGACAGGCCCTATCCCAGATCTGAGGGCAGAGCAGCTCTGATAAAATAAGAATGGATGCAAATTTTTGCCTAAAATTTGAAATAAAAATTAATCTAACTTTTTTGTTTGGCTATTTACTGATTTATTTTTCTAAATTTCAGTGTACCTCTACTTTTACTGAGGAGTTGGTTATCTAAACTGCCTTTTCTATTGAACTGCCAAAGTGTCAACCTGTCTATTGATTACCAATTATCCAAACATTCAGTAGTGCCCAGAAAGTTTGGAATTCAGCAATTTATTTGTATAGAATTTCTAGCCCCATTGGGAATGGGAAATATCGGAATGTTCTAGAAAGACAGACTGATCTCAAAAAAATTGTCACCCCACTTTTTAGACTATAGTTGGCTTGGACACACATCTGAACGAAACCAAACCTCAGAACATTCTGATGTTTAACCACCACTAAAACACAAACATGAAGATAAGATGGATTTAAAAAAAACAAAAAAAAACCAAGAGGAGCATATTCTGGGATAAGAGTGAAAAATAAGGGGCCAGATTCTCTTTCATGCTGCAGTTGGAAAGGCACAGGTTCTCCCCAAAATGCAGGAATCTACACCTGGAGTACAGATCATATAACTGCCTTCTATTCCACCCCTCTTTCACCTTTCGTAGAGGGCATGCAAGAGCTTGCTGCACTTCAGACACATCCCCGAGAGCTGGTTGCTGATTTTTGTTGCTGTGAAAACTTTTGCTGAAAATGAAAATTTTGTCAAACATCTTCATAGACTAAGGCTAGAAGCGATCATCCCTTCTGACCTGCACATTGCAGGCCACAGCACCTTACCCACCCACTCCTGTAATAGACACCTAAATTCTGGCTGAGTTACTAAAATCCTCAAATCATGGTTTAAAGACTTCAAGTTACAGAGAATTCACCATCTACACTAGCTTAAACCTGTAAGTGACCCAGGCCCCATGCTGCAGAAGAAGGCAAAAAAAAAATCAATAAAAACAGGGTCTCTGCCAATCTGACCCGGGGAAAATTTATTCCCAACCCCAAATATGGCAATCAGTTAGACCCTGAACATGTGGGCAAGACCCACTTGGCAGATGCCATCAGGGATTTTTGACACTGGCAGTGGCCGATGGGCCACGTGCCACTGTAGGCAGTCCCATCATACCATCCCCTCCATAAATTTATCAAGCTGAGTTTTGAAGCCAGTTAGGTTTTTTGCCCCCACTGCTTCCTTTAGCAGGTTATTCCGGAACTTCACTCTTCTTATGGTTAAAACTTTCACCTAATTTCAAGCCTAAGCATGTTCATGGCCAATTTATATCCATTTGTTCTTGTGTTCACATTGGCACTTAACTTAAATAACTGTTCTCTCTCCCTGGTATTTATCCCTCTGATGTATTTATGGAGAGAAATCCTATCTCCCCTCAGCCACCTTTGGATAATGCTAAACAAGCCAAGCTCCTTGAGTATCATCTCATAAGGTAGGTTTTCCATTCCTCGGATCACCCTAGTTGTCCTTTTCTGCATCTGTTCCAGTTTGAATTAATCTTTCTTAATCATGACATCAGAATTGCACATAGTATTCCAGATGAAGTCTCATCAGTGCCTGGTATTATGGTACTAACACTTCCCTGTCTCTACTGTAAATACCTTGTCTCATGCTAGGACTGCATTAGCCCTTTTCACAGCCACATCACATTGATGGCTCACAGCCATCCAGCAATCAAGCAATACACCCAGGTCTTTCTCCTCCTCCTGTTGCTTCCAACTGATAAGTCCCCAGCTTTTAGCAAAAATTCTTTTTGTTAGTCCCTAAATGCATGTCTTGCACTTTGCACTTTCCCATTTCTATTACTCCAGGTTTCAAGCTCCTACATTTCTTCTTATATGAAATTCCAGTCGTCCTCCATATTGGCTATACATCAACATTGTGTCATCCACAAATTTTATTCAAACACACTTTTTGTGCCAAGATCAGTAATAAAAATTTTAAATAAGATTGGTCCCAAGACTGATCCCTGAGGAACTTCCCTAGTAACCTCCAGCCTGACAGTTCACCTTTCATTAGGACCCAGTGTAGTCTCCTCTTTAACCAGTTCTTTATCCACCTTTCAATTCTCATATTAATCCCTGTCTTGTCCAATTTAACTAATAATTTCCCATGTAGAACTGTATCAAATCCAGGAAGATTAGATCTACTGCATTTCCTTTGTCTAAAAAAAATCAGTTATCTTCTCAAAGAAGGAGGTCAGGTTGGTCTGGCACAATCTACCTTTTGTAAAACCATGTTATATTTTTATCCTGATTACTGTTCACCTCCATGTCTTTAGGCTACTTTCTCTTTCAAAATTTGTTTTAAAACCTTCAATACAATTGAAGTCAAACTAATAGGCCTGTAGCTTCCTGGGTGGTTTTTTTTTTTTCCATTTTCTTAAATATAGGAACTATATTAGCATTTCTCCAGTCATAGGGTATGACCCGAGTTTATAGATTGGTTAAAAATCCTTGCTATTGGGCTTTCAATTGCGTAGGCCAGTTCCTTTAGTATTCTTGGATGGAGATTATCTGGGCCCTCCGATTTAGTCCCATTAAGCTGTTTAAGTTTGACTTCCACCTCACATGTGGTAATTTCTACCTCCATATCCTCGTTGCCATTAGCCACCCTGTCACTAACCCTAAGCTCTTCTATAGGTCCATTAAAAACTGAGGAAAAGTATCTGTTTAGGTGTTGGGCCATGCCTAGATAATCTTTAATCTCCACCCCATCCTCAATGCTTAGTGGTCCCACTTCTTCTTTCCTTGTTTTCTTATTTTTGTGGTTATAGAATCTTTTACTATTGGTTTTAATACCCTCTGCAAGGTCCAACTCTGCTTGGCTTTTTGAAGTTCTGACTTTATCCCTACACTTTCTGACCTTGAAGTAGCTTTTCTTGCTGATCCCTCCCATCTGCACTTCCTTGTAGGATCTCTGATTTCTCTTTATCACCTGTTTGATATGCTGGCTCATCCAGCTTGGTCTGCAACCCTTCCTTAGTAATTTTTTCCCCTTGCTTGGAATGCAGGCTTCAGCAAGCTTTTGCAACTTTGACTTAAAGTAATTCCAAGCCTCCTCCACTTTCAGATCCTTGAGTTCTTCAGTCGAGTCCATTTCCCTAATTCCCTTAAATTTTTAAAGTTAGCTCTTTTGAAATCAAGGACCCTTGTTTCAGATCTATTTTTGTTTATCCTTCAATTGAGTTTAAACTGAATTAACTCATGATCACTCAAACCAAGGTTGTCTTCTAAAACCAGTGCTTCTATGAGTTCCTCATTACTCACCAATACCAAATTCAAACGACAACACCTCTTGTTGGTTAAGCAACTATTTGGTGAAGAATTCTGTCAGCTATGACATCCAGGGAAATCTGGGCTCTACTACTTCATTTCAGTCCATTTGGTATGATGTCCATCTGTTTTCACTTGGAGAAGAAGATGATGTCTGTATCTGTGCAAGTTTTTTGTTGAGGTTGATGGATTTCCAATTCACAAAAACAACAACGAGTCCGATGGCACCTTAAAGACTGGTTAGTCTGTATCCACAAAAACAACAAGGAGTCCAAATGCACCTTAAAGACTAACCAGTTGTTTTTGTGGATATAGACTAACATGGCTACCCCCTGATACTTGATACCATGCAAGGCACTAAATTTAGCCGTATAGAGTGGAAATCCATCAACCTCAACAAAAAACTCGCACAGATACAGGTTAGTCTTTAAGGTGCCACCGGACTCCTTGTTGTTTTTGTGGATACAGACTAACACGGCTACCCCCTAATATTATTAGTAGTAGCACTTGTCCTCCAATCTATATCTAGGAAGTTAGTCTCCCATAATCACACAATTCCCCATAGTATTTATTTCATTAAAAACAACCAAGAAGTCTCTATCCATATCCAGATTGGGTCCTGGTGATCTGTAGCATACCCCCAGCACTATATCAGGGGAACCTCTATTAGCTTTCTTCCCTAAATTGATTTTAGCCCAAACAGACTCTTATCCATTCGGTCACTTCCAATTGCTTTATAGTCTATTCATCATTAATATACAATGCTAATCCTCCACCTTTGCCTTTATTTCTGTCTTTCTGAACAGCACATACTCTTCAATACCTGTAGTCCAGTCATGACTACTATTCAACCATGTTTCTGTTATCCCTATAATATCTGGTTTCAGTTCATAGAATCATCAAATATCAGGGTTGGAGGGGACCTCAGGAGGTCATCTTGTCCAACCCCCTGCTCAAAGCAGGACCTAATCCCCAACTAAATCATCCCGGCCAGGGCTTTGTCAAGCCTGACCTTAAAAACCTCTAAGGAAGGAGATTCTACCACCTTCCTAGGTAACGCATTCCAGTGCTTCACCACCTTCCTAGTGAAATAGTGTTTCCTAATATCCAACCTGAACCTCCCCCACTGCAACTTGAGACCATTACTCCTTGTTCTGTCATCTGGTACCACTTAAAACAGTCTAGATCCACCCTCTTTGGAACCCCCTTTTAGGTAGTTGAAAGCAGCTATCAAATCCCCCCCTCATTCTTTTCTTCTGCAGACTAAACAATCCCAGTTCCCTCAGCCTCTCCTCATAAGTCATGTGCTCCAGCCCCCTAATCTTTTTTTGCCCTCTGCAGGACTCTTTCCTATTTTTCCACATCCTTCTTGTAGTGTGGAGCCCAAAACTGGGCACAGTACCCCAGATGAGGCCGCACCAATGCTGAATAGAGGGGAACGATCACGTCCCTCGAACTGCTGGCAATGCCCGTACTTATACATCCAAAAATGCCATTTGCCTTCTTGGAAACAAGGGCACACTGTTGACTCATATCCAGCTTCTCGTCCACTGTAACACCTAGGTCCTTTTCTGCAGAACTGCTGCCGAGCCATTCGGTCCCTAGTCTGTAGCGGTGCATGGGATTCTTCCGTCCTAAGTGCAGGACTCTGCGCTTGTCCTTGTTCAACCTCATCAGATTTCATTTGGCCCAATCCTCTAATTTGTGTAGGTCCCTCTGTATCCTATCTCTACCCTCCAGGGTATCTACCACTCCTCCAAGTTTAGTGTCATCTGCAAACTTGCTGAGAATGCAATCCACGCCATCCTCCAGATCATTAATGAAGATATTGAACAAAACTGGCCTGAAGACTGACCCTTGGGGCACTCCGCTTGATACTGGCTACCAACTAGATATGGAGCCATCGATCACTACCCATTGAGCCCGACAATCTAGCCAACTTTCTATCCACCTTATAGTCCATTCATCCAGCCCATACTTCTTTAACTTGCTGGCAAGAATACTGTGGGAGACCGTGTCAAAAGCTTTGCTAAAGTCAAGGAATAACACATCCACTGCTTTCCCCTCATCCACAGAGCCAGTTATTTCATCATAGAAGGCAGTTAGATTAGTCAGGCATGACTTTCCCTTGGTGAATCCATGCTGACTGTTACTGATCACTTTCCTCTCCTTAAAGTGCTTTGAAATTGATTCCTTGAGGACCTGCTACATAATTTTTCCAAGGACTGAGGAGAGGCTGACTTGCCTGTAGTTCCACAGACCCTCCTTCCTCCCTTTTTCAAAGATGGGCACTACGTTAGCCTTTTTCCAGTCATCCAGAACTCGCCCGATCGCTATGAGTTTTCAAAGATAACGACCAATGGCTTTGTAATCACATCCACCAACTCCTTTAGCACCTTATGGACTGTTGCGGTTCAAATACAAGACAGAACAAGGCTTTAAGCAAGCAAGCAGGCTGGCCTGCTGACGGGCTGACCTCCTGTCAGCTTTCCACCCTCTCTTTTATTTCTCTCTCTCCCCCCGCGCATTACGTACTCCAACAGATAAAAGGAATACACTGGCTTTGTTTAATATTCTTGTGGCACCTTAGAGACTAACCAATTTATTTGAGCATAAGCTTTCGTGAGCTACATCTGATGCATCTGATGAAGTGAGCTGTAGCTCACGAAAGCTTATGCTCAAATAAATTGGTTAGTCTCTAAGGTGCCACAAGTACTCCTTTTCTTTTTGCAAATACAGACTAACACGGCTGTTACTCTGAACCCTTTAATATTCTTATTTACCAATATCTATCTACCACATTCCTTGCTCTCGGGCCTTGAGCCCAGTCCTGGGAGGCTTCCCATGGTTCATGTCATCTGGGAGAGATTCCAAGGTTCATGCCCTTGAGAGGAGCCGTGTGTGCACTGCTCCTACACAACACTCCGGGTGTGCCCTGAATGTTGCCAAGTGCATGAACCCTGCATGAATGCTACAATGGACTTGTGCTCATCCAGCTTTTCTAAATAGTCCAGAACCACTTCTTTCTCCACAAAGGGCTGGTCACCTCCTCCCCATGCTGTGCTGCCAGTGCAGTAGTCTGGGAGCTGACCTTGTTCGTGAAGACAGAGGCAAAAAAAGCATTGAGTACATTAGCCTTTTCCACATCTTCGGCCACTAGGTTGCCTCCCCCACTCAGTAAGGGACCCACACTTTCCCTTACCTGGGTCAAGACACTTCCTGCACCAGTAGTTCTAGTTCCTCCATTTTGTTACCCAGACTCTTTGCATTGCTGTATAAACATTTAACCTTTGCTGATTAGCTTCACCCACATTCCTCGCCCAATTTGGTACAGTCATTCTACTGCTAGCATCGCCTATCTGACTGGTATCGGCACTATCCTTCCTCTTACTGTCCATTCTGCTACCCACTGGTGTTTCTTTCTTTTTTGCTGTATTCTTTCTGACTTGATTTTCATCCCTCAGTGTTAAAATCAGGCATGGAGATTACAAGAGCATCTCCCAAAGGTCTCCTACAAGATCCTAGTTTAAAATTCTTGTAATGAGTTGTGCCAACTTCCATCCCAGAAGTCTATTTCCCTCCCTTCTCAGGTGAAGTCCATCCCATCAAAACGGTCCTTTATCCATGAATGCCTCCCAGTGGTTAAACATCCCAAAGCCCTCTTTATAGCACCACTGTCTGAGCCATCTGTTGATTATAATCTTGTCTTGCCTTCATTCTCCTCTAGGTAGGGGCAGAATCTGACTGACGATCACCTGAACCTCCATTTCCTTTAAGAGACTTCCCCAGCCTTGCAGAGTCTCCTTTGGTATATTTCAAAATGATTAAGATTTGTCTAACTAATTTAAGATCTTTCACGATTCTTTGGGATTATTTTCTAAATTTTTCATACATTTGATTTTCATTGGCCCCCAAAATTAAATTGTGAGACTTGAATCTCTATTCTCCTGCTTGAGATAATGAAGAATGATGACCAAGGCTGAGGTTGTATTGTGTGTTCTGAGTGGTTTCTGGGTCAAGACACGGGAAGTACTCAGTATTTCATTATCAATCATTCATTTGGCAGGCAATAAGAGTTGCAGAGAACAGACGTTTATTAAGTATGATGAGTGGCCAACTTTCATTCTTGTGCTCCTGGTGCCACATGGACCTAAGTCCTCCTGACACTTTCTTTCTCCAGTTCTGCTCATACTATACTGAGCGGCATGTTGACAAATGTCAAAGGCTGACTCATTCAGACAGGTCTAAAATAGCGGAGCTATGCTGGCAGAAGAACAATATAGAGCAGTTGTTGACCTCTGAGTTATTCTTGATAAACAAGAATTAGTTAAAACCTAAAACCGTCAAGCTAGGAAGCAATCTATATAGATTCGGTGGCATTGCAATGTTAGGTGGACACTGTATTAAGGGTCTAACACACAAGAGTGCTCCCAAGAAACTTGGTGCCTGTTTTTTTCCATTGCCTGCACCTTGTGTAGTTATAGCAATTTAAAGTTATTTATTATTGGTATAGGAGTGGTGCTTAGGAGGCCTAGTAGTGGACTAGAATCCCATTGTGCTAAATGTTGTATCAAGCATTCTTACAACTACAATACCCACCTGCGGAAGTGAAGAAAGAGACTGACAGAGCCAGAAGAGTACCCAGAAGTCACCTACTACAGGACAGGCCCAACAAAGAAAATAACAGAACGCCACTAGCCGTCATCTTCAGCCCCCAACTAAAACCTCTCCAACGCATTATCAAGGATCTACAACCTATCCTGAAGGACGACCCATCACTCTCACAAATCTTGGGAGACAGGCCAGTCCTTGCCTACAGACAGCCCCCCAACCTGAAGCAAGTACTCACCAGCAACCACACACCACACAACAGAACCACTAACCCAGGAACCTATCCTTGCAACAAAGCCCGTTGCCATCTGTGCCCACATATCTATTTAGGGGACACCATCATAGGGCCTAATCACATCAGCCACACTATCAGAGGCTCGTTCACCTGCACATCTACCAATGTGATATATGCCATCATGTGCCAGCAATACCCCTCTGCCATGTACATTGGTCAAACTGGACAGTCTCTAGGTAAAAGAATAAATGGACACAAATCAGATGTCAAGAATTATAACATTCATAAACCAGTCAGAGAACACTTCAATCTCTCTGGACACTCGATTTCTGATCTCAAAGTGACTATCCTTCAACAAAAAAACTTTGAAAACAGACTCCAACGAGAGACTGCTGAATTGGAATTAATTTGCAAACTGGATACAATTAACTTAGGCTTGAATAGAGATTGGGAGTGGTTGAGTCATTATACTAAGTGAAACTATTTCCCCTTGTTTATTCCTCCCCCCCACTCTTCCTCAGACGTTCTTGTTAACTCCTGGAAATGTGCTGGAAATGGCCCACCTTGATTATCACTTCAAAAGGTTTTCTCTCCCCCCACCCCACTCTTCTGCTGGTAATAGCTCATCTTGAGTGATCACTCTCCTTACAATGTATATTTTTTCATGGTCTGTGTGTATGTATAAAATCTCCTCACTGTACTTTCCACTTTATGCATCCGATGAAGTGAGCTGTAGCTCACGAAAGCTTATGCTCAAATAAATTGGTTAGTCTCTAAGGTGCTACAAGTACTCCTTTTCTTTTTGCGAATACAGACTAAAACAGCTGCTAGTCTGAAACCAGAACAAAAAGATGGTCTCTGACCCAGGAGCTTACACAAGTGATAACAGATGGATACAGGAAAACAGGGATACTCAACGAGACAATATTGGTCAGCATGATAGGCAGTGATCTCAACAAACCAGCTGCTTCTCACGTTTTTAAAAGCATCACAGCAGGGAGAGTTTTAAGGAGAAACCATTCCAATTTGGTAGAATTTTAAATACATTTTTGTGCTCCTTGTCTCTGGTGTAAATGACTATGCACAGTGCAAGAAAATCAGTCATGTATCCTTGGTCAGGGTTACAGCAGCTGGTACTACAGTTGATTAATAGCTTTCCTCTTCCCTCAAAATTTTAAAGATACCACCTGCCTCTATGGATAACTGAAAGGGGTGTGGGATCATATAAATTTCTTTGACACTGTTTTTGGTTCAATCTCAAAATTTTGAGACACACTTTCAATATTTCAAAGGCTGAAAAATTGCAACCAGGTCTAATTAATACTCCACTTATATGACGAGTCGAGTCCGTATCCATTATCCCCATTGGTTACTATTAGCAGCGGGACCTACAGCCTGTTCTGTGCAACAGAGACCCCTGCACATGCCTCCAACCCAACCAACACTTAGAAAAATTCTTTTCAAATGAGAACATCAGTCTGGTGAAAGCAAGGGAGATGAGGAAGAGAAAATAATGATAAAAACGGGAAAGCATCATATTCCAGAAAAGAAAAAAAGACTGTAGAGACACAGGAACAGACAAAGATGGAGAAAATTAGAAGGCATGGGGTAAAGACTAGGAAACCAAAAACAAAAGGGAGAGTTCTCAATTAAACATTACGTGATGATATACAGATTAATGTTATCAGTTGGCCCCATTCATGATTATTAAATTCTGCACCATGCAGGGACAGCAGGGGATGAGCTAATGCCTGCTGTCCGCACACTGCTAGCAGTTGGATTAAGCAGCACTATTGTATGATTTACTGTGTCATATTTTATGTAAATAGCATTTTAAAACCTTTATTGCAATTTAAGCTCTACTCCCCAGACAGTACATCTCTGGGTGATTCCAGTTCACCTCTGCTAGGCATAGTTAGTGAAAGGAGAGTCTCAAATATTTGACAGTGATTTGGAAAAGCTTCTGAACATTTGGATGTGTATTTGAACCTCTGAGGTTCCCCATGACAAATAATTCTCTAAACAAATCCTCCTCTCACAAGGCCCTGATTTTCTTTCCTGTTCTGTCCCCTGATTAGTAAAGCAGGCAGCATGTCTTCCTTACTCCTTAGTATGGAGTCTAAGCACTGGATTATCTGGCAGGCCTACTGCCCACAATTCAATCAGGTGCATGATTCTACAAACCTCTCAATGCCAACTGGCAAAGGGTTCACTGGTCTGTAACAGCAACTCCTAATGGGTCTGACAAACTCATTATACCCAGCACACTGCTTTCATAGTATTTATCTATAAAGAATGTCATGTGAGATCTTCAATAAAAGCTGGGGTATAATGCTGTGAAACGTAAGTACAAATGCCATATAAAAATATGTGTGTGCCCGTGCTTGCCTGCCTGTGTGTGTCTTATACGTGTATTCATATAATTTTTTTTCTAAAAGTCTGAATCAAGACAGCATTGACACACAGGTTCCTGCCAGACAAAGGATGTATATATTCACCTGTCTGCCTCAATTGACATGTAAATTAAGCATTGTAAGCCAACACAATGGTAGCCCCACTTACATACATACTCAACATGGTCGGTACGCCAAAAAATACACCATGGGGGGCCATCCTGACTCTGGGGATAGACAATTAACTTGGGGAGCATAAGGGGAAGGAAAAAGGCCACCCCTTTATCCTGCACCTGAGGAAGTAAATGGACAGCATGTCTGCATTCATCAAAATGGGATCTCAACCAGCTTTGGTTGGGAATGGTACCAAGGACATTTGGGTGAGATAAGAATGTTTTAGACAGATTGATAGTTAAACTTAAACTCCAGAATGAACGTTTGGATTTTGTTTTATATGTAACCCTTCTGTTTCCTTTATCCTAACTCACCATTTCTTAAAATTTTGATCTTTGTTAGTACATTCATGATTTTCATTACAAATGTAACTTAGTGCTTTAACATTATACAAGGGGCTGATCATGAGATGTCTCATTCAAGCTGATGTATGTACTATTCCTTTGGGGAGAAAAAACCTAGTATTTCTCTGAGTAGCCAGTGACAGGGGATGGCTATCACAAGGAGAATGCTTCAAAGGGGCTTGAGGACTGGGGTGCACTATTGTTAATCTGCAAAGCAAAAGTAAGGGATAGCACAGCTCAGAGGAGATTGGGTGGGTGGCTAACAGGCTGGTGGAGTCAAGGAGCTGACACCCAGATAAACATAAGCAAGTCTTCCACACAGGGTAACCAATGCAAGGAAAACATCATCAAGACTTCAGCATGTATGGGTAAGAGGAAGTTAAGTAAGACACTGCCAAGTGATTAGATTTTAATATAATGAAATCATCTGGTGGTGGTCATGAATAGCTTGGCATGTAGGCTGTCTGTTGAATGCCTCCATTATTTTGTCCTGCCAGATTCTGGAGAAATCAATATAAGATATCATAGAACAGAATTACTGTCTGTGCAGGTGAATTACAATAATCTCGCTGCTGTTTTGCTGTGTCATAAGGAATAAGGAAGAAATGTGCTATCAAGACAACCTCCCATTTTCTTTTGGAGAGAATGTTGTGTGGGTTTTGTTTTTGAATTCTGCATTTTTAGGATCACATTTTAATCTCAGGCTTCACTAATACAATGACTAAAGGGCTCAAAATACTGAAAGTAATGTATAATAGTTATAACCCACTGTGTATTTTTGAGAACATATTTGAGTGTAAGTGCCCAATTGTTTTTTCCCCCGAATAAACAATATAGAAAGGCAATGGTGGTAGATTTGAGAGGTGTGACCTCAATATAACCTAGCAGACTACCAGCAAAAATAAGTATATAATAGAATAAGGCTTCCCCAGTTTAAGCTGATGTCTGCTGAAACAAGTGCTGAAAGTCTTTTAACCCACTTGTCAGCTGCCACAACACTGGATCACTATCTCAAATTGTCTTTAAAGGAGGGAGGAGTATAGATCTTTCTTCTAGAGGTACTGGATGTAAGTAGTTACAATTTGTACTACAGCAGTGCCCTGTGCTCCCAATCAGGATGTGTAACATATAATAGAAAACAGTGCCTGCCTTAAGGAGTTTACAATCTATTTGAAGACAAGACACAACAACTAATTGTGACAAACAGAGAACTGTGGAGAGAGGACAAGAGTCATAGTGATAAGAAACATGGATACATTGACTAGCTATACACACAACTAAATGAAGTCAAATAACTTTTAAGTAGAAATATAAGATATTAATGAAATAAATATTGGAAATACTTACTGGCCACCTACCTGGACTGTCAGTTGGCATTTTCTGATAGGTAGCATGATGGAAGTTAATCTTAAGGAGAAACTGAAGAACAGGTTTACTACTTTCAGATCAGTTTGGGGAGGGTGTTCTCTGCATACAAAACAGCAAGCAAGGTGTGTGATAAATGAAGGGGAGGGGTAGCTCCCAGCCAGCCAGCCAGCTACAAAATCGCTGTTAGTAGCTATTCTCTTCTTGCTTTACCAGTAAAGGGTTAAAAAAGCCCATAGGCAAAAGAAAGGGAGTGGGCAGCTGACCAAAAGAGCCAATGAGAGGGCTAGAACTTTTAAAAATTGGAGGGAAAACTTCCCCTTTGTCTGTCTGTTGCTCTCTCTGGAGAGGAGGCACACAGCAGCAATGCTGTAAGAAGCCTGCACCAGGTACGAAAAATAATCAAATCATACCTAGAAATTACTTATTTGAAATCCCAGATATATAAGTAGATCAGGAAACGTCTAGGAAGATGTGATCAGGTTTATCTCTTTTATTTTTGTAAGGCTTGTGGACTCCTCTATGCTAACCCCAGATGCTTTTGTTTTGCTTGTAACCATCAACTGGACCTCAAGAAAGCTATCTTGATGCTTAATTCTTGTAATTGTTTTTTTTTAAATCGAGCGAAAAGCCTAAGTTCCAAATGTATTTTCTTCTTTTTGGTTTTTAATAAAATTTACATTTTTTTAAGAACAGGATTGGATTTTTGTGTCCTAAGAGGTTTGTGCATATGTCGTTTAATTAGCTGGTGGCAACAGCTGATTTCCTTTGTTTTGTTTCTCAGCTCTTCCCTGGAGAGGGGGTATGTGAAAGGGCTTGAGGGTACCACCATAGGGTACCCCAAGTGTGCCTTCCTGGGTCCAAAGGGGTTTTTTTTTGCACTAGGGTGGTGGCAGCATCTACCCATCCAAGGTCAGAGAGAAGCTGTAACGTTGGGAGTTTAATACAAGCCTGGAGTGACCACTATTTATTTTTAGAATCCTTGCCCTGCCAGAGTGGGGAATCAGCCTTGATGAGATGTTTGTGAGGAAAATGGACAAACGGATGATCAAGCTTGCCAGTATTGGTGGAGCATAGATGAGGGTGGTGGGAGCAGTGGCTTGATAAGATATGAGAGCATATGAGCAGGAAGGGGACATGTTGCATAGGCATTTAACTATTTTAGGTGATGAAATGGTAACCAGTGAAGGAACTCAAAGACAAGGGTGACTATGACATTCTGAAGTGCAATCCAGACTAGTGAGGCATCCTCCTCTGCAATTGTGGGTGCCTCACAAAGCTTTGCTTCAGTAGCTTCAAACCTGGGACCCTCAGAAACCAGCTTGCAGGTCACACTGAGTATTCCTTTATAGCTGCAGCCTACCAACTTGCATGAGCCTTAGGTACCACTTGCAGGGTGACCCCAACACACACTCATTCCTGGATTTTCCCTAAAAAACATATGCTATACACTCTCCAGTCCTCTAGTTGACAGTTCATATACTATACATTAACTTCATACGTTGGCAACATATGTCTAACAGTTTGCTACCTTAACTGGAGTTAAACAATTTAGTTAAAACACAACACTGGATCAGTTCTGATTAAAGAATAGAACAAGTTTATTTAACTGCAAAGAGAGAGATTTTAAGTGAGTACAAGTGTCAGGCATTAAAGTAAAAAATGGTTACAAGAGAAAAAGATTAAATGCTTTCTAGTAACTAAAACTTAACAAGCTAGACTTAGTTTAAAGTAAAATCCCGTACCACATATTCCCAGTACCAGGACTGACCAAATTTTCAGGTCAGAATCCCTCCTAAAGGATGGTTCTTTTGTCTTCTCAGGGGTGAGAGAGAGAGAAAGAATATACCTAGAGTGTTTTTGCCCCTCCCTTTTTCAGTCCAGCTAACCTTTGAAATGCATTTTCTTGAGGGTTACCCCTAGATAAATTTTCTTCCAGCTGTGAAGAGGGAGACATGGGGACTTGTGGTGAAAGAGTTTCCCTAAGTTTTTTTATTAAAATGCAGATTGATTTGTTCCTACCCAACTTCACTGCCAAAAGAATGGCCACTTGACTGTTGCTTGCCAATCAACTTTGACACCTGGCAACAGGTGTCAACTTGCCATTTGTCTCTGAGAAACTGGCTTACCCCCACCCCGAACTTGTCCGGTAAACATATTTCAGTTGTTACTTAAGCTTGTATTCATAACTTCACATATAATGTTGACATGTACATTTCACCATGATATTGACCAGTGAGTTATTCATTTTCAAATACCTCGTAAGGCATATTTTGTACAAAAGATTATTACAATAGTGTGTGGGGTCTGAATACAAGGGTGCTTTCAGTCACAGTGACATGCCCAGAAAAGCAGGACATGAAGATATTAAAAGTGGTGTTTTGATTGACCTGAGTGAGGCAAGTTGGGTGACACGAAGCCCAGAGGTTGCAATAACCAAAGCCTACAGGACAAGAGTTTCCACTGTATGGCCAAAGAGAAAATGCTGGTTCATACAGAAGATGAGGAAGCAACAACATTTGGACATGGGTGCCCAGATACATCATTAATGATAGAAATGGCTATTTTAGAAAGACGTCATCTAGAAATAGGTTTAACTTAAACTGAGTCAAAAGCAAAAGAATTCAGAGTGTGCTGGGTCCAATGCAACTTTAAAAAAAAACAAAACACGACTAAGGCTAGGGTAGCTCTATTGAAGCCCAGGATTTATAATAGTTTGAGGTTAGAATGTACTTGCTTCTCAGACACAAGAAAGTGTACTAAAATACCACTAAGACTTTAGAACGCTTCACCAAACTGTGATGTTATCATGATAAACAGGACGGGCTGTAGAATTCCAACTCTAATTCAGAATTTACTGTATATTCTCTACTACATGGATGTGGTTAGGGTGTGAGCCTGGCACTTATGTGACAGGTTCAAATCTCTTCACCACCAAAAATTTCCTAGGTGACTTCAGGCAAGTCACTTTACTTTATCTGTGCCTCAGTTTCCTATCTGCAAAATGTGGATATTAACATTGTAGGGATATTAACATTATAGGGATATTGTGAGGATAAATACATTAAAGAATGTTAGGCACTCAGACACTACAATAAAGGGGTACATGTAAGTATCTCAGATAAGATAAATCAAGCCCAAGAACCAATTAAATGATACATCTTTTAGACAGACAGCCATTCTTGATTTAAGAAATACAAGTGATAATGATTTTACCATTTCCCTCATTAAGCTTAGATGTATAATATTATTATAACATAGGCTTTATTATATAATTATTAGAGTTATAAGAAAAAGCTTCCTTTAAATATGTAATAAAATGTCATCTACCTGCATTGACATTCTAAAAGCTCCAAACCTATCAACTGTGTAAATATATACAAAAAGAAAAGGAGTACTTGTGGCTATCTCTAAGGTGCCACAAGTACTCCTTTTCTTTTTAAAAATTACTGATCTTCAGTGGTTACCAACTTCATAAAAGCTGGTTAGAGGGCCTAAAACATTTTCCAGAGAGGTCTGAATAACTGCAGTTTTCCAGCTTTATTATATATTGTTTCAAATTTGTTATAAGACATTTTCCCCTTAAGAGTTCCTTTGATTTTCACTAATATCAAGGGGTATTTTTGTGTACATATTCAGGAGCCAGCACCATGATGCTTCAGAGTAGCAGCCGTGTTAGTCTGCATCTGCAAAAAGAAAAGGAGTACTTGTGGCACCTTAGAAATTCATGCTGTGCATTTTGCAGCGTGTATATAGCTCCCAATTCAGTTCCACAGTAAGCGATTGCATAAAATATAAGCAGAGAACAAAAATAAATTAAATGAGTTAAGGGTTTGCAAAAGTTGTCAGGCTCTTTGCTCTGCATACTAAAGATTTCTCTTTTAGCTAGATATTGACTTGGGTTGTGTGCATGTACATGGTTAAAAGGATGTAGGTATTCCTTGCATGATACTGACCTCCACTGTAAAACACTTTGTGAATGTAAGAGTGAGGTATTATTATTATATTCTATGCAGCCTATCTGGACTTTAGACCCTGGCACACGGAGGTAAGCAGCCACAATCTTACAATCTCAGTGTTGCCAACTCTTGCAATTTGATAGTGAGTCCCACTAAATTTGCCCCTCCCCGCCCCCTTAAAGCCCCAAGCTTCTAGAGTCATATGAGAATTTAAGCCTTCATCAATAAATAAGCAAAAAATGAAATTCCTATCCCTCATGTTTGCAGAGAAAATGCTGAATGTGGAACTGGACACAGTACTCCAGTTGAGGCCTAATCAGAATGGATACAGCGGAAGAATTACTTCTTGTGTCTTGCTTACAACAAGAAGTAAGGATGGATGTTTGCTGTTTTTGCAACAGTGTTACACTGTTGACTCATAGTTAGCTCGTGGTCCACTTTGACCCCCAGATCCCTTTCTGCAGTAGTTCTTTCTAGGCAGTCATTTCCCATTTTGTATGTGTGCAGCTGATTGCGTCTTCCTAAATGGAACACATTGCATTTGTCCTTATTGAATTTCATCCTATTTACTTCAGACCATTTCTCCACTTTATCCAGATGTTTTGAATTTTAATCCTATCCTCCAAAGCACTTGCAACCCCGCCCAGCTTGGTATCATCCGCAAACTTTATAAGTGTACTTTTTATGCCATTATCTAAATCATCCAAGTCAACTTGAGGATATGAATAGGTGCCCCTCTCCTTTGGAGAGAATAAATTCCAAAGACAAGGGACTCACCAGGAGATTGCCTGCCAGTGGCTTCCTGTATTACAAACTGAAGCATCTGTCATTAGTTTGCCACCTCTGATTGTACCTATGGCAATATAGCACACAGAGAGACAGTCTTGCAAGGAGGCAGGTGTTGTGTTGTGTATTGGGACTTTTTACAGTAAGACAAACAACACCATCCAGAATCCAAAAGGCAGTCAGAGCAGACCATGACGGACCAGTGTTGTGTTCTGGTAACATATTCCACTTAACAAGCAGACCACAGCATTCTGCACTAGTTTCAGCTTACAAATGGGTTTAAGATGTTGTCATAGGTCAGACATATAATGAGGAATGAGTTGTTACTAACATCAGATATGGAATCTGTTCAGCTCTATAGCAAATAGAATATAACTGCACAAGGCACTATACTCTCAAACACGCACTGCAGTTCAGAATATTCTCCCCCCCCTCTCTCTCTCACACACACACACACGATTTGTTAGCCAAAACAAATTTGTGATTACACACTCCCACCCCCATCCTGCAAATGTCAGAAAATCATACGCACGAACCTCAATTTTTTTAAAGAAAAGTCTGTGCTTGAAAGATTTTAAACTAAGAAATATGAAGATAAATTGGTTTTAGGAACTTGTGACAGGACTTTGCCTGAGAAATTTGATTAGCCTTTTAAAGCTTAGAAAGTAAACTTCTCTGCTCCTATGGTACTTACCTTCTATAATGTTCTGATACGGCAACAGAACTGAATGCTCTGGTTTTCTAGCAGGTTTTAGCCCACATGAATATAAGGACAAAAATGATTACTCCTTAAAAGAAACTACATTAACAAAAATACACCACTGAGCACTTAAATAGAAAACACATTTGAGAAATTAACGCAGCCTGATTTGCCAGTGAGAATTCTCTGCAGGCCAGCTATTTAACAGGCAGTGAAATATCCTCTCTGGCATCATCAGAAGTGTTATTGACAGGCATAAGCAGGATTTTCACACTTTTATACAAGAAGAAAAAAATGGTAAATATTGAAGTCCCGTAATACTTCATACATTGTGACTAACTACTTCCTTTCCACAACATAATGCTGGTAAGTGTAAATATACACCTGATACTGGGCATCAAATAGGTAATTTTACAATGCAGATCTCTGCTCCCAGACATTGCCATCCAGTGAATGATAGTTTAGCTAGGCAACTTTTTCTCCCTCCACATGGAAAAACTGGAGTATGTTTATCTCCATAGTTAAATATTGAATAGCTGCTCTGTTTTTATAAGAGGAATGAGTTTTCTGTACCTTTTTTTTGGTAAGTTATTTGTCTGTAAATCTAAAGTCAGCCGATTCAGCTTTGATTTTAGTCATCCTGTAAAATGCACTACAAGTTTACTAATCAGGAAATATTCAGAAATATGACTTTTCAAACCAATAAATTAAGCAGAACACTTTGGGATTCAATGTAATTTTTGATTACTTCTCCATCTATGAGCTACATGCACATCTCACCAACTACAGTCTCTTCTCCTTTCATTGAATATGCAAAGGACCATCAATGCCAGATTATCAGTAAAAATAGGGGCTGAAGCCAAAATGTCAGACACAAAGGCTGGATCTGAACTTTGACTTCTGTAATGGTTCAAATCAGATCTGAATTTTGGAGGTCGAAATCTAGGTTCTAATCCCAGTTTTCACAAATTTGGAGGCTTGGAATTTGATGCACTATACAGAGACGTTTGATTTGCAAACTCCTATCTAAATTGGTGTAGAAGATCACGGTTTGGGTTCAGACTCATGTCCAAATAAAATATGTATGTTAAGATCCAAGTCTCTGCTCTATAAAGTAGTGTGCTCAGTACATGGTATAATGTGATCTCTAGTTTGGTCTGAAGTCCTCTGTTTGACAAGGTGATATTCTTCATTGCAGCATCCATCAAATGTCATTACACTCCCCAGACAACAGATTTTTTACCTGTTCAATTTTTTTTCCATCCACTTATAACTTTGCATCTATTGTCCAGTTTCCTACCTTCATAATCTTGGTTTTCTCTGCATTTATATTAAATAAATTAAATTTATATTAATTTTTTCAAGCTTCCCTTTCTACCTCTGATGTAAAGGCAATCATTCCATTCCACATCATGCTTAGTGTAAATCAATATCATCAGCAAAGTCAAAATTTTGTAACTCATTTCTGCTAACCTATTTTACACTATCCATGCAACCTTTTGTTGCCCATTTCCTCACCCACTCTATTGTTAGTGCAAAGAATAACTGGTGTAACACAGTCTCAATACTGAATCACTCACCAAGACTTGTATCTGGCAGATCAACATCCATCAGATAAACTCATTAGTAGGTTGATCAGCTTGTCTGGTATCCCATAGCTTCCAGCAATATTCTACAGGGTCTCTCTGTGGACTGTAAGAAAGCATGCAATAAAGTTGATTAAGATGGGTTTTTGCCAAGCAGTAGCTTTTTTTATTAAAAAAAAGCTTTGTCAAAGAGTGAACATCACAACATGATCTACTTGAACAGAACCCAGCTTCTTGCTCTTGTAATATTTCATCCACTACTGCCTTCATTCTATTCAGCATAATGGTAGCCAATACTTTGCTTGGGATTCATAGCAGAACAATACCTGTCTTTCATGCGTGAGTGAGATCACTCTTTCTTAGCAATGCCACAATGATACCATCTTTCCAGTATTGTGGCACTTGTTCTATCACCTACATTTAATGTTTTTAAGCTGTTCACTCTGAATTTCTCCTCCTAACTTTAGTACCTCTGCTTTAATTTTGTCAGTCCCAGGAGCATTGCCCTGTTTGAGGTCTTTAATGGCTGATTTAATTAATTTGTTATAAGTCCCTCCATTTCTAACTTTAGCACAGGCATTTCTTTTGAACCGGTGCATGATTGTAGGCTCTGGACAACTTAATATGGAATGGAAATATCCCTTCCATCATATAGCTTGTTCTTCATGCATTTTCAATATCTGTCCATGACAGTCCCTGATGGGTATCACCTATGACGGTCTGGTTCTTCCAGAGTCATCCTTCACTGTTCTATAGAGCTACTTGAAGTCTCTCCTCAGTGCAGCTTCTTCTGCCTTTGCAGTCTTGTCGCTAACCCAGGCATTTCTATCTTGCCTGTGTCTCCTCTTTATTTTTGTGTGTGTGCCTTTCTCTATACCTTGCACCTGTTTCTAAGAGTTCAACCTATATGTGGCAGGGCACACTTGTTCCTGCCTACTTTCTAGCCCACAAACATCTGAGACGTTCTGGTAAAAATGACTTATGCAGCTTATTTACAGTATTCTTTCCTACTACCTTTACAGACTATGCATGATCATATCAACAGTACCTTAGAGCCCTCAGCTCCTGAGCCAAGGAAGGGAGAGGTTGCTGTGGTTGCCTGCCCACCTGTCCCTCTTTCTCCCCTACCCTCTTTCCCACAACTTTCCTATGCCTTTTGTACCCTTTTTGGCTAATGGAGTTCATTAGTTTTTAAAACTCTCTTCAGCCCATCTCAATCTCTCACTTCAGCACAGTTTCCATAGTCACGTGTGCTCTGGGGCAATTAACTGGAGTTGCAGTGATCAGGGTGCTGGCTCAGCTGCTGTTGCCCAGTACTCTGTCACACTGTCTTGTGCTGTTCCTTTTTTGCCTTCAGAGCTTTCCACTCATCAGTTGCTGACCATGTTCCAGATGCAATCCATACTTCTTTCTTCCACCCTCTTCACTGGCCCACTACTTCTTCTGATGTTCCAACTATCATCTTCTTCTAGTTTGATCATCTGTCTTCCAGAATTTCATCACGCTTGTCCTGTAAAACTCTGGAATAGTTACTAAATGCAATCTGATCAGTGTTTCTTTATCTTTGAACTTCTCTACTGCTATAATACTTTTTTTGGTCCCTCTCTGTGGCCACTAAAAGATAACGATCTGAGCCAACATCTGCTCCTGCGCTGTGTCTGACATTTAGTAAAGAAGGTGTCCATCTCTTAGATATAATCACATGGTCTACTATTTGTTTAATGGTTGCACTGTCTGGTGATCTCCATATGACCTTGTGAATCCTTTTGGGCTAGAAGAGTCTTTGTCCTATCTTTAGGGTGTTTTGTGCCAAAGATTCAAGAGCCATCCACCATCAGTTTGGATGCCTTCTACTGCCTTGCCCATGACTCCATACCAGCCAGTAGAGTTGTTGCCAATTTGTGCATTGAAGTCACCTATCATCAACTTGATGTCATAGTTAGGCATATTATCCAATACTTGCTGTACCTGTTCATAAAATGTATCCTTTTGACTTTTCACAAGACAATTTTATAGAGGAAAATGTTTCTCCTCTGTATCTTTGTAAATACTTTACATTTTTATTTTCTGTATTTTTATATAACTAGATCTACTAGCCAAAATTGCCAGGATAAGCAGAGGAATAAAGTCTTATTGTATTGCAATCATTTATGATCTCATGCATAAGTTGGAATAATTATAGTCTTTAGGAAGAAATATTCTGTCTCACCCTGAGACCCTTCTTGCAAACTATGAAACATGTTTACATGAAGCACATTACAAGGGGTGCTAGATTTTTGTTGTTGCTGCCCACCACAAAGTCTAGTAGAGAAGATAAAGAGAAGAGAAGCTGCTTCAGCTTAGTGCTGGAGGCATTTTGGACTATTGTTGGTGATCTGATTGGCTGAAATATATGTGCAAACATATATCTTCAAGGGCATGATGTAACCAGGGGTAAAATTTGGCCATGTGTATAGGACAGCAGGCTGCTATTTTGCCCTCCAGAACTTGAGCTGTTTGGAAGGCAGATGTAGTCATACCTGTAGCCAAGGGAAGAAGGTTAACGTCTTCACTTCCAGTCTCTGAAAAGAGTCTACACACCCTGTTCACCTTAGTGATCTGTTTCCTAGTATGATTTCTGACTTGAATTGTGTTTGCCACTCCTGTTGCAGCAACCATGTCAATATTTGTTAGGGGGTTTATTCCTTCACCCACTTACTTCCCTGGTCCTTCTCGCATGAACAGAGAGCAACAATACCTGAAGTCCAAAGGTGCAAACAATTCGATGTTTATTGGGGTGAACTTCCAGCAAGCATGATTCCAGTTTCCTTCCTTAGTGTCCCCCTTCCTAGCTCTGACACCACAGAGCCTTACACCTGTGTCCCTGTTCCCATTCCTGCCCTTAGCCAAATATGATTCCAATTTCCCCACCCCCATTCCCTGTTCCCATTTCCCCCTTTAGCAAAACATGATTCCAATTTCCCCACCCCCATTTCCTATTCCCATTTCCCCCCCACCCCCCCACACTTCCTGATTGTCTGCAGACTATATAGTAAAACTTGAGTTCTGCTTAGCTATACCAATCATTTTACTGAAATTTAACTAACCAATCCTAACATATTGTAACATGATTATGTAACCAATTATATCCCACCACCTTAATTAGTTTACACCCAGCAAAATTAATTATACAGCAGACAGGAACAATCACAGAACCAGACAGAGATCATGCAGACAAGCAATAGGGAAGTGGGGACTACAGTGATAGAACAAACACAGAAATGAGGATTTCACATCCCCACAGTTGATAAGTGAGTTCTTGCCAGACAGGATGCTATCAAACTAAGTTTCCTTTTACATCTTCTAGGCACTTCCCCTTCTCTGGAGGTGATAAGCACTATCAGGACAGGATTGTATTCCTAAAAGCCCAATAGCACCTTCTTTCAATGTGACTAGTTTGGAATGTGAGGATGTGACCGGTCGCTTCCCATGGCTGCCTCTGCTGCTTAGCCAAAGATCTTAGCCTAAGAACAGGGCCTCAGAATGTCACAGTAAGAGAAGGACCTTACACTGGCAGACAGTGATTTTGATTCTTTCTTTTATACCTCTATAACTAGCTAAGTGATAAGAATACACCTAAATTCTTAGAGTATCGGCCTTTACAGACAAGCCTGAATATCTATATCCTAACAATATTCTCAAGTTCTTTTTCAGTTATGAGTCCTATAAGGAGACTTCACCTATTCCTGAGTGTAAACTAGCGGTGGTGGGCTATTTCCAAGGGGATTTTTATATCCTGATTGCACTACACATTTTTCCTTGTTCTGCTTCCGTCCCACCCCCAGAAATAAGGGGATAAGAGTCTGAGCCTGGGAACCTCTAAGTAACTAGATAGATATCATTTACTTGTGCTGTAAATATTTCCTTTAAATTGTGTGCCTGACAACCCACTGGCTAAAGGGGTAAAATTGCATGTGACAGAAAATGTATGTTGCTTTCAGTACAAATGTGGGACATGCAAATGAATGGATGTTGAATGATTTTCCTTGTTTATGTTTTCTGCCCAGCAGATTTGTTATTGTGGTGGTGGTGGTGTGTCTGAATGCAAGCTTAAAGTATGCAAGTCTTACTTTGGGGTAAGAAAGGGAAACAAAAATGTTAAAGACTCTGTACCTTCAAGAGGGATTTCTGATTTAAGAAATAATTGTTCTTTCTGGGGTAAAGTAAATAAGAGACTGATTACGAAATTAATCTTATGCTATACAACCCAGACACGACTGGTCTATAATAATGATTCAAGTCCTATTAAAGGACTAAGTATACTGTAAAATGTGGGTTTGATCATGCAAAAGGATAGCTAGTGACAGACAGCAATCTGCTACTTACTAAAAGTGTCCTTCTCAAAACCCGCAGCTCCCCAGAAAACAAATCTGGTGGGAAGCTGGAGCTTCTCATACTTGGGAGAGTGGTGTGAACTTTGATCGTAGGCCCATGGTCTATTGGGAAATGTAATTTAGTAAAGTACTCAGACAAATATTTGTAAAGGTCATTGCTTTGTGATTGTTTAAATTCAGGAATATGGGTTTACAAAGGGACCTTTTGTATTATTGGATGAGGACAATTAATCTCTTGCTAGAGACAGCAAATGAGATCATTAAACTCCCTAGAAAATTTTACATTTGCCACGTGTTGTAGGATAGGGTGAAGAGGCATAGTTTGTGATACATATCACCCACACCCACACACAAGAACTGAAATTATGCTTCTGATTCAGAGGCAGCTATAATGCCAATCTGGCTATAAAATTTCAGACAATGATGCATGCCCTTTATTTTATTTCTTCTTAGTTAAACATGTTATTTTCCAACAAGACTCAGTCCTCACTGAAATAGAACAGCCTGGTCTGCTAGCAGCACATAGGGTTGTTTTGTTTTTGAATGGAGGGGACAATTTTACTTCATTTGGGTGCGGGATTATGAAGAATATCATTCCACCATATAATGAAGGCTGAGATGAACAATTAGTGGCACTCTTATAGTCGAATTTAGGGACTGCAAAATGAGGGAAGTGGCACTAACTTGGTTGGAGAACTGTGCTTTCATACTTGGTAGTGCTCTAAAATAGATAATGGTCAAAGATTCACCCCATGGTTATAGGGGAGAGGGTACACACACATTCAGTTGACACCCCCTGCAGGCATAGCAGTGCTGAAAAGGGAACTGACCTCTGGAAGTGTGTGGCGATGAAGGTACGACTTCTGATACCCTCCTTCATGGTCTAGGGGAGAGCAATTTTTAAATGCAGCTTGGCGTGTCTAAGAGCATTGCCATTAGAAGCTCCCCAGGAGATGGCTTGAATCACTGCATCTCCAGCCAGTCCACCCCATCTTCTTCCTGGCTTTCTGTACCCACTATATGGCTCTGTCAGCTACTCCAGTGCCTCTGGCAGAAGAGAGAATGTGGGTGGCGTGCAGTCCCCTGACCTCAGCCTTTCTGTGCTGGAAGCTGGTGGCCTTAATGTCATTAGCACAAACTCATAGAACCCAAGTGGTGTATCTGCCTCATTGTTCTGCAGTAGGTCATTGCAGTTTCGCTTTGTATTTCTGACATGCTAGAATTAAAAAAAAAAATTAAGAGTAATCTTTCCTTGCACTTTCAATGTTACTATATCCCAATTTATCACATCCAATTCTTGCTAGTCTGAATGACAAGGAGAGCCTGGGAATTTGAATTAACAGATAGGAACATATGATGAACTAATGAAAAATGGGTAGTTCATGTCCCAGGAATTCTTTACTACTTACAGAAGACAGTTCTTGTGTGGAACTTCAAAGAAGGGTTTAGATCATCCATAAACTGGAGATATGCACAAAGAAACATCACCTTGTACCAAAAGGTGCTTTTTTTACAATTTGCAATAGTCTAAAAAGAGATGTCACTTGAAAAAAAAAAACACACCCTGGGAAAATGAACATTAGAGGCATCTTAACAGTCCCTTTTGGGGCTCTGATTGGCTGCTAATTGATGTAATTTGACTCCATCAGCTGCTGAGAACAAAGGGTATGTCTACACTACGAAATTAGTCAATGTTATAGAAGTCGATTGTTAAAAATCGATTTTACACAGTCAATTGTGTATGTCCCCACTTGTGCATTAAGTTGGCGGAGTGTGTCCTATATACTGTGGCTAGCATAGACTTACGGAGCGGTGCACTGTGGGTAGCTATCCCACAGTTCCCGCAGTCTCTGCTGCCCATTGAAATTCTCGGTTAAGCTCCCAATGCCTGATGGGGCAAAAACATTGTCAAGGGTGGTTTTGGGTACATGTCATCAGTCACCCCTCCCTCCGTGAAAGCAACGGCAGACAATCCTTTCACACCTTTTTTCCTGGGTTACTCATACAGACGCCATACCACGGCAAGCATGGAGCCCACTCAGCTCACTGCTGCTGTTGTGAGCATTGTAAACACCTTGTGCATTATTCTGGAATATGTGCAGAACCGGGCTAAGAGGACGATTGTGATGAGGACATGGACACAGATGTTCCTGAAAGCACGGGCTGTGGCAATTGGGACATCATGGTGGCAGTGGGGCTGGTTGATACAGTGGAACACCAATTCTGGGCCCGGCAAACAAGCAAAGACTGGTGGGACTGCATAATGTTGCGGGTATGGGATGATTCACAGTGGCTGCGAAACTTTTGCAAAGTAAGGCCACTTTCCTTGAACTTTGTGAGTTGCTTTCCCCTGCCCTGAATCGCAGGAATACCAAGATGAGAGCTGCCCTGACAGTTGAGAAGTGAGTGGCGATAGCCCTGTGGAAGCTTGCAACACTCAACTACTACTGGTCAGTCAGGAATCAGTTTGGAGTGGGCAAGGCTACTGTGGGGACTGCTGTGATCCAAGTAGCCAATGCAATCACTGACGTTCTGCTATCAAGGGTAGTGACTCTGGAAAATGTGCAGGACATACTGGATGGCTTTTGCTGCAATGGGGTTCCCTAACTGTAGTGGCGTGATAGATGGAACACACATCCCTATCTTGGCACTGGACCACCTTGCCAACCAGTATATAAACTGCAAGGGGTACTTCTCAATGATGCTGCAAGCACTGGTGGATCACAAGGGACGTTTCACCGACATCAACGTGGGATGGCAGGGAAAAGTGCATGACACTCGCATCTTTAGGAACTGTTTGAGCAGCTGCAAGAAGGGACTTACTTCCCAGAAAATTACTTTTGGGGATGTTGAAATGCCAATAGTTATCCTTGGAGACCCAGCCTACCCCTTGCTCCTATTGCTCATGAAGCCATACACAGGCAGCCTGGACAGTAGTAAAGAGCAGTTCAGCTATAGGCTGAGCAAGTGCAGAATAGTGGTAGAATGTGCCTTTGGACATTTAAAAGCTCACTGGCACTGTTTGCTGACTAGGTTAGATCTCAGCTCAACTAATATTCCCATTGTTATTACTGCTTCCTGTGTGCTCCATAATATCTGTGAGAGTAAGGGGGAGACGTTTATGGCAGGGTGGGAGGTTGAGGCAAATCGCCTGGCTGCCAGTTTTGAACAGCCAGACACCAGGGTGATTAGAACAGCACAGATAGGCACGCTGCACATCAGAGAGGCTTTGAAAACCAGTTTCATGACTGGCCAGGCTACGGTGTGATAGTTGTGTGTGTTTCTCCTTGATGCAAACCCGCCCCCTTTGTTGATTTTAATTCTCTGTAAGCCAAAGACCCTTCCCCCTCTGATCACAGCTGGCAAAGGAAATAAAGTAACTGTTGTTTTGAAACCATGCATTCTTTCTTTATTAATTAAAAAAAGGGAGATAACTGATAAGGTAGCCTGGGTGGTATGGGGAGGAAGGAAGGATAAGGCCACATTGCTTACTGTAGCCACACTACAAATCAAAACTGTTTGAATGACAGCCTTCTGTTGCTTGGGTCATCCTCTGGAGTGGAGTGGCTGGGTGCCTGGAGCCTCCCCCTCACCACGTTCTTGGGCATCTGGGTGAGGAGGATATGGAATCTGGGGAGGAGGGAAGGTGGTTATACAATGGATGCAGCAGGAGTATGTGCTCTTGTTGGCTTTTCTGCAGCTCCAACAGACGCTTCATCATGTCTGTTTGCTCCCCCATTAGCCTCAGCATTGCCTCCTGCCTCTGCTCTTCGTGCTTGCTTAATGCTTTCCTGGCCTCTGCCACTGAATGCCACCATGCATTAAGCTGTGCCTTATCAATGGGGGAGGACTGAATGAGCTCAGAAAACATGTCATGCGGTTTTTTTGCCTTCTAATCTGCGATAACCTCAGGGACGGAGATGATAGGGGGAGCATAGAAACATTTGCACCTGGGGGGGGGAGATAAAAAGGGAGAATAAAATTTAAGATGATACATTTCTGAGAACAAAAGGGAGACTCTTTCACAGTGAATCAAGCAATTCACAGCAGACAGCACATGTGCTTTAGGTACAAGGTCGCATTTTGCCTTTTTTATTGAGCACCCGCCGATATGGTAACATATCACACACGGCTAGGCAACAGAATTTGTTTTCCAGGCAGCCATGATAAGCCTTTTGGTACGTGGGGTTGGCTTCTTCTGCCTTCATAACATGTGGGAATGGTTTCAAAGTGCAGCGCCATTCTTTCCCATAGCAAGCAATGCTGGTTGGGTTTCACATTTAAAAGGAGGGGCTGCGGTTTTTAGATGGATGTGCAGCACACACCTCTCCCCACCCCACCAGGTGGCTATTCTCTGGGATGATCCCTTTTAGCCAAGCGCAAACAACCCAGCATGAACAGAGTCCTTTTACTGTTCCCTTACAAAATTTCCCCTATTTCAACCAGGTGACCATGAATATCACCACTTTCCTGAGGCTAACACAGAAAGATAAAGACTGAATGTTGCTTGAATGAGACCAAAACTCAGGACCATTCACTGTCATGCTTTGTGCTGCAGTGATTCCAGACTACTTGCTACTACCTTGGCATGGTAAAGTGTCCTACCATGGAGGAAAAATAAGGCAGCCCTCCCCAGAAACCTTCTGCAAAGGCTTTCAGAGTACCTCTAGGAGAGCTTCATGGAGATGTCCCTGGAAGATTCCTGCTCCATCCCCAGACACGTTAACAGACTTTTGCAGTACCTGTACTGGCCGTGAATGCATCCCCATTCTTCAGGGCAAATCAAACATTAAACACTATTGCTTTTAAACCCTGTACCGTAGTTACAAATGTGCACTCACCAGAGCTGCCTTCTCTGGCTTCAGGGTCGGGGATCCCGCCTTGGCTGGGTATTGGCTCCAGAGTGATGAAAAGTTCCTGGCTGCCGGGGAGAACGGATTCATGCCTTGCCTGCTGCACATTCTCCTCCTCCTCTTCCTCATCCACAAAATCCTCCTCCCTGTTGCGCGAGACTCCCCCACTTGCAGGTGCCACAGACAGTGGTGGGGTAGTGGTAGGGTCCCCCCCAGAATACCATACAGCTGATCATAGAAGTGGCGTATATGGGGCTCTGACCAGGAGTGACTGTTTGCCTCCTTTGTCTTCTGGTAGGCTTGCCTGAGCTCCTTAACTTTCATGAGGCACTGCTGTGTGTCCCTGTTGTAGCCTCTCTCCACCATTCCCTGGGTGATTTTGGCAAATATTTTAGCATTTCTTCTTTTTGATCAGAGTTTGGCCTGCACAGATTCTTCTCCCCATACAGCAATCAGATCCAGTGTCTCCATTTTGGTCCATGCTGGAGTTCATTTGCAATTCTGGGGGGACTGCATGGTCACCTGTGCTGCTGAGCTCGCCGCGCTGACCAAACAGGAAATTAAATTCAAAATTTCCCGGGGATTTTACTGTGTACCTGGCTAGTGCATCGGAGTTACAAGTGCTGTGCAGAGCAGTCACATTGGAGCACTCTGGGATAGCTCCCGGAGGCCAATACAGTCGAATTGTGCCTGCACTACCCCAAATTCGACCCAGCAAGGTCAATTTTAGTGCTACTCCCCTCACCGGGGAGGAGTACAGAAGTCGATTTTAAGAGCCCTTTAGGTCGATGGAACAGGATTGGTTGTGTAGATGCATTCATTTTAAAATTGACCTAACACGGCTAAATTCGATCTAGCCCCGTAGTGTAGACCAGGGTTAAGTCTTGTTGCTCAGGTGAGAAGTCACATAATATTTCCTTTCTATATTTTTATTTTCAGGGATTATCAACATGGCTAAACAAATTCATTTCTGGTTGAAATAAGCCAGAGATGATCATAGACCAGATTTGTGATGCATAAAACTCGGTGGTTTCTGTTCACAAGAGTTAATGCACAATATTTTCCAAGTTCCCTTACCACAGAGGGAGCTCTTCTCCGTGGTTGTGGCCAGATCTTCTCCAAAAAGGAAACAACAAAGCTCTATGTTCTCTCCTTCTCAGAGTATGAGCAAAAGTTAAAAGCCTTTTCCCTTTCTTTGACTGTCTACCACTTGCTTATTTATTTTGCCTATGGCAGCTGGGCCAGGGAGGGTAAAAAGTCTCAGACCTATCTGCTCTCCAGGTACCCAACCCTCATGGAGGATCTGGGCCTTAGCCCTTCACTTTCTAGCTTTACATGTCTGACAAGAAACATTGAGGCTTGGGCTTTGCCTGTACCTGGGCAACTCCAGCCACCTGGCCAGGGGCCTCATGGGACCCAGTTGGGCTGTATAGTCTCTCATATCATTTATATAGGTTTGCTTCACCTGAGTTTGATTTTGAACAAACATTCAACATGACAGTTTTTTTCTTGATGGTTTTGGATCAGTGAAGGGGATATACAGTAAGCAGTACAAATTTTTTAAATTACTGTCCTTTCTAGATTGCATCACCTGGAAAGTCAGTCACTGCAATCTTGCTAACTTCACATGCCTTATAGGGCAATGGATGGTCCTTCAGGGAGACAGGTCTTATGTTATTTTAAACATCCTATATGAAAAGTTAAATCTTAAGAGGCACGTACCTAACAATGGACAGCCAGTGGAACTCATTGAATGCAGGAATCATCCACTGATATGGGAACAAACCCTTGATCAGTCATGCTGCTGCATTCTACCACCATCTCAGTCAGTGGATTTTTCAGATGAAAAAAAGAATTTGTTGCGTACCATGCCTTATAGTCTTAAACCATGTTTTTCATAGGGGTAAATAATTGGTTAGGCCTGCTTTAGTTTTGTGCCAAGTGATAGCATTAACAAGAGGAAACCCAATAAGTTGCAGCTGATAATAATTATGGCAGCTGGGAGACCAAAGATTTCTTTCTAGTATAGTTGCTATGAATCTAACACCCTTCTAACCTCCCACACAGAAATAAACTCATTGGCATGAGAGACTACTATTTTGTACTGCTGCTTTGTATTGTGAGATTTGGATCACTGGGAATAAGAGATTAATTGAGGAAGAAAGATCCAGATTGAAAAGAGAGCATCTGTGTTTTCTTCTTAAAGTACAGAACAAAGATGCATGCATCCCTACCTTCATTGTTAAACTGTTCTTGGAACCAAAGTAGTGCAGAAAGGTTATTAGAATGAGTGTGACTATATGAAATTTAATAGCTAATCTGGAAGTGAATACCAGAGATTAATTTGCTCAAGTGCCACTGTGTACAGTATTCTGTGATAACTGCAGCTGAAGCATTTCTGAACATCACTTGAGCCCCATGATTGAATTCAGCCATGAATCCCTTCCAAAGCCATTTTATCTTTATAAATCTGCTTCAACTTTTAAACATTATGGGCTATTCACAGATTTCAGTTACACCTATTCAGCCACATTTCACTACAGTAAAGGAGAGTGGTTGGAGGTGTAACAATCTTCACTTGGATAGACTTCACTGATGTTGCGTAGGCATAAGTGAAAATATAATTTGAATTTTATATGAAACAAAGACAATGGTTTAAAATCTTTGTCCAAATTATAAATATTTCTTTATTTTCTATTTTTCCATATACTGCAATATTCCTCAGATATGGGATACAGGACAAAAAATTGTCCTGTTTCCAACTAAAATGTGTGAACATCTTGAAAAACACAGACTGTAAACATGTGGCAGCTAATCCAGAGACAATTTCCTTTTTCTCTCTCTTTTGTATTCTAGCTGCCGTTGCCTGATGGAGATTGTCAGACATTCCTTAAGGCAGTGGTTCTCAAACTAGGGGCGCCGCTTGTTCAGGGAAAGCCCCTGGCGGGCCGGGTCAGTTTGTTTACCTGCTGCGTCCGCAGGTTCGGCTGATCGCGGCTCTCACTGGCCGCGGTTTGCTGCTCCAGACCAATGGGGGTTGGGGGAAGCAGCGCGGGCTGAGGGATGTGCTGGCTGCCACTTCCCGCAGCCCCCGTTGGCCTGGAGCAGCAAACCGCGGCCAGTGGGAGCCGCGACGGGCAGAACCTGCAGACGCAGCAGGTAAACAAACTGGCCTGGCCGGCCAGGGGCTTTCCATGAACAAGTGGCGGCCCTAGTTTGAGAACCACTGCCTTAAGGTGACAGTGATTGTCTCTCACCAATGCCATGCTATACTGAGAGAAAAATATGAGCTCCAGCTTGTAAGTGATCTAGGTGGTTTAGCTAATTTGCTAGCTAGCAATGAGTAACTGTATTTTTCCAGATTGATAACAGTATTTTGGTTATATAATTTTGGATATTTTTACCCAAAGCAAATCCATGGGATTAGCTCTGTTTAAAAATAAAGAGGGAAAAGCTCACTCTTACCTTTCCCAGTTATCATTCCTTCTTTTAAGATCAATAATTTTCATTACTGTTGTTGTATCCACCTGTTCTTTTGACATGGATGGAGGAATTGGTATGCATGAGAGAAGTCTTCACGGCACACTAATTGTGGCCTGTCTTCATTCTAGCAGATTTTGCTTATTGCTTCTGAGCAGTCTGTGATTTTAAAAGCATCAAAGTTCTGCATAATATCCAGTTCTACATAATGATTTTTTTAAAAAAATGACAGAAAATATGATAAAACTAAATGTGAAAGAATGAAAGATTGAAAAGGAAGAATGGGGGGGGGGAAGCACTCTAGAATCACAGAAGTTAGAGATGAAATATTGCGTCATCTAGTCCATCTCCCGAGCCAGTTAGGTATGATTTAAAGCCCATTGAAGTCACTGGGAATCTTTTGACAGACTTCCATGGGCTTTGCAGCAAGTCCGTATTCCCTAAACTATAATATGCAAGGCTACAGGCTGCTTTTTTTAAAAATAACTATTTATATTTGTATAAGGATATTTGCATTCAAGTACACGGGTGGTTATGCAGGTTTTAAGTCTGGTATGGTATAATACATACAGGTAAGAACACAGGTACCAGATGCAAGTTCTGTTTTATATAAAATACACAGATATTTAGGGAACTTTTGCTATCCACACAAGTGCATAGTTCCAGAAATAATTGCCTCTCTTGCTACCTAGGTTTTCATACCAAACACATTTCTAGATGTCTGTGCATCTTACATTCTTCTGGTCAAACAAAAGCTCCCAAGAAGGAATTTTTGGACACACAAGGAGGAGGTATTGACAAGGAGTAAGGAAGTAATATTTTTTCCTCTCTTTTTCTAAGACCATTAAGGGAATACTGTGTCTAGTTCTGGGTACCATTTTTCAAAAGTGTCTCTGATTTAGAAGCCTAGGTCACTTTTTCAAAAATGACTTAAGTGCCTTTGTAGATATGGGCCTAGGGGCCTATGCCCCATTTTTAGGTGCCACTGATTAACAAACCCACACTTGGTTGCCACCTAACCTCACTCAACACCTAATATTTTACCACAAAAGTCCCCTAAACATCTGAATTTCTGCCTCCGGGCATGCACACTAGCACCTCATTTTAACCTCTTGGGCCTCTCAGCTAAGCTCCTGGGAGATCCACAAAGCCGGGGAAAATAGGTGTCCACCATCTTCCCTTTGGGCTCCATTTCTAAAGCCAGCATGGGTGGTAGCACCTCCCTTATAAACTTTTAACCCAGTGACTAGACCACTCACCGAGGATGTGGGAGACCTAGATTCAGTTTCCACCTCTGCCTGAGAGAGAGGGGATAGGAACACTTCCCACACCTCTCAAGAGCAAGATCTAACCACTGGACAATGAGATATTCTGATGTGGAGCTCCCTCAGTCTCTCCAGTTGAAGCTATTCCACTGTGGATAACTATTTATAGGGTCAGAGAGAGTGTAAGAATGACTTTGTGGTCCAGGGGTTAAGGGACACACCTTGGAAGAGGGGGGCCCAGGCCCACTGCTCTGAAGATTCTTAATTTACTATCCCATTAATTACTATCCCACTATTCTTAATTGATTATCCCATAGCTCAGTCGTTATGCCATGCTCCTGAGAGGGGTGGGAAACTGCTGTTCAAATCTTTTCTCTCTCTCTTAGGAACTGAATTTGGATCTCCCACATACTGAGTGGATGCTCTAACTACTGGGCTAAAAGTTGTGATGGACACCACTACCTCTTCCGACAACCAGATTTTGAATGGGACCTGAGCCAGCAGGTGGCCTACGAGCCAGATTGGGCCACTCACCCAAGACTGGCATCTTCTAGACTATCATCTCCTGCTCTGCAGATCATTCTGAGGCTTAAGAAAGAAAAAAGCATCCAGACGCCCAGAGTGCATGCCCTGAGCAAGAAACGTACCTTGGGACTCTTTTGGAAAAAAATGAGCGAGTCTAGGTGCCTAGAGCAGTGGTTCCCAAACTTGTTCCACCACTTGTGCAGGGAAATCCCCTGGCGGGCCGGGCTGGTTTGTTTACCTGCTGCATCCGCAGGTTCGGCGGATCGCTGCTCCCAGTGGCTGCGGTTCACTGCTCCAGGCCAATGGGAGCTGCTGGAAGCTGCGCGGGCTGAGGGAGGAATTGCTGGGTGAAATTCTATGGTCCATATTATGCAGGACATCAGACTAGATGATCATAATCTTAAATTCTATGAATATATTCAGTAGAATTTGTTTATGTACAAGAAAATCCATGAGTATGTTGTGCAGTGTTGTCATACCCAAGTATCAAGGTGTTATTTATTTGGTTGTTTAATATTAAAATAAGACAGCGACATCTTCTAGATAACAGTAGAGTGTAGCATTTGATTAAGGTCATTTCCCTTCTTTCCTGTTACTACCCATTGGCTAATGCTTAACTGGTGGGCAAGAGAAGAGAAGTTAATAAAAAGAACAGAATTAACTTGCACTCTACCCTGTCTTCTCTCTTTAATTTCTTTTTCTTTTTTAAACAGTCTAATCCTCAAAACTTTTCTTGTATTTTGAAATACAGCTGTAAGGCTCAGGGCAAGGTTAATGTTCTCTTCTCTATGTCATATCTATGTACAGCCTGGCAGTCCAACACTGCTAGTATTATCACACTGATTATATATATATATATATATATATATATATATATATATATATGGTAGGTCACATGCTAGTAACTCACTACTAGGCTGAAAAGTACCATAGACCTAATTAAATCATTAATGGGTTTTCCACTCTTGTACTCTCTGAATGACAGTTTAATAAGGCACTCTATACTGATCCTATAAATCAGAAGCAAACTTCAACTTAACAAGAAACATCTCAAGTGTGCTGAAAATTAGTTCCAAAGAAACTCAGTCCTTAATATTTCCAGTGGTCAAACATTTCTATTTGTTTATACTAACTTATTTTATTACCTATATTTGAAAAGCCTGGCCCTGAATATGCTCTCTTCAGTGCAGCACATTAAGAAAAATACATTTACTTATGAAAATAAAAAACTAGATAAAAATAATGAAATGTTAGTTTCCTATTTGATAACTTCCTATGTCAAAAATAGTTTTGCATCCAGATATATAAAACAAAATCCCTCTGGATTAGCCACATTCATCTTTATATTATACTCAATATGCAAATTTAATATCCGTAAAACAGCTCTCTTGGAATTAATTGGATCCTTTTGCTGCAAATGGAATAACTTAAAAGTGAGCCACAGAGCAGACTTGTTGACTTTATTTAAGGTCTGTTTATATGTTTGAGTAAATCAGGCCCTGATCCAAAAAGCAATTGAGCACATGGTTTAAAGTCAACAGGTGTTAAAGTACTTTGTTAGGCTGAAGTCTTAGGGCTTGTCTACACTACCTGCTGGATCGGCAGGCAGCAATTGATCCAGTGGGGGATCAACTTATTGCGTCTAGTATAGATGCAATAAAAAGACTACTGAGTGCTCTCCTGTCGACTCCGGTACTCCACCAGAATGAGAAGTGCAAGTGGAGTGGATAGGAGAGCGTCAGCTGTTGACTTACCACAGTGAAGACACCACGGTAAGTAGATCTAAGTACGTAGACTTCAGCTATGCTATTCACGTAGCTGAAGTTGCGTATCTTAGATCGACCCCATGCAGTAGTGTAGACAAGCCCTTAGTGAGGGACAGGGTCAAAGATAAGGCTTAGGCGTGAACGCTGACTCAAATTATGTGACTTTATTTCTTTAACATCTGGAGGGCAAACTTCATTCGCTTCTAACACCACCTCTGAGTCCCACAAAGTTCTTGACCTATTTTATTATTTTTAAGAGGATAAGATGCTCACATACTTAAATACTTGTAGATTTATATGCAAAAACACCCAAAATAGTCAAGCTGACTGAATCTATGTAAAAGAACAATGGAAATGTGACCAAAAAAGTCTGTACTAGAGCTGGTCAGAACTGAGGGAGGAAAGTTACATTAAAATAATTTAATTTTTAAATTCAAAACATTTCAGATAGCTCTCCTCTGTACCTAAGATCCAGTGAGCAACATGAAAGAGTTAATACTCACCTATGCTTAACATGGATATTGGAGGTACTACGATATTTCTCTGTACGTGCCAAGAATAACTGTGGTACTTCAGAGGCCACTGTGTGGTTATTGTTGGGTATTGTGAATTCTGACTTCCTAAATGACTGTTACAAACCAGCTCAGTACCCCTTGTACAGTCACAGGTTTGATATAGGTTGCTGGGTCCCATATGCTTCCAAGATAACCGGATCTGGTTGGAATTTAGCCACTGTTTCTAGTTCTGGGATGTTAGGGAACGCTCCTGAGCTAACACCTTTGTCTGAGATCCTTCCATAGACTGTCCAGCTGCAGTAGCTTCATAGATATTTAGGTCAGAAGGGACCATTATGATCATCTAGTCTGACCTCCTGCACAATGCAGGCCACAATTTCATATTGAAAGAGAAAGTCAAATCAAAACCTCATACTTTTTTCTCTTTAACAACTCATATTTGCAGATGGACTAGGTGAAATTCTATATCATCTAAAAGTAGTCAATGTTAACTCCTCTATTTGCATTTTTTAAATCAATGAAAAATGTTTATATAATGACAAATATGTTTAGAGAACACTGGCATATCTACAAATTACTCTATTTCTGATTCAGGAAGAAAAAGTAAAACCTCAAGCATGGTACAACCACAGGCACACTGAAATACAGCTCTGAAAATTTTACAGCAACATCTATTTTGTAATTCTCCCATTAACATGGTCTGACAGACATTGTTGACATAGGATTATGTGTGTGTTTTGCATAAATGCAGTTCTTGGCACTGACTGCATTAGATTTCAAATAAGCAACTTATAAAAATTAAAGTGGCTACTAATTTTGATTGCAGTTTAGATTTACTTTAATCATATGGTAACTATTGACAGAATATTTATCACGGCAGTTTTCTTTGAAGTTTTTCCTCTATATTAAGGGATTTCTTCTGTTGAAGTATACACAATTCTTGTAGCATCAGTGGGAGTTGAGTGTGTACATCAAAGGTATAACACTTTTATATATCTAATAAGATCATAGAATCTCTTTTAGAAAGTATGCTTAAAATGAACTTACAACAAAGTGTTCTTTACTATCTTCTACAGAATTGTAAATGTACATTTGCTTAACTTTTGTCTAGGATCCTTTCCATAGTTTAAGATGTCTGCCATTTAAGCTTTAAATTTTAGCTTTTATATACACATAATGGAATGTAATAACAGTAATCCACTGAAATAGATAATCCATTTCTGAATTATACTAGCTGCTCCAGGCAGTATGCAATTGTGCAGAGCATGGTACATAACTGGAAATGCAGTGTATCCCCAAAGTTGCTAATAATGTCAATATTTGCAATAAGAAAAGGAGTACTTGTGGCACCTTAGAGACTAACCAATTTATTTGAGTATGAGCTTTCGTGAGCTACAGCTCACTTCATCGGATGCATACCGTGGAAACTGCAGCAGACTTTATATACACACAGAGAATATGAAACAATACCTCCTCCCACCCCACTGTCCTGCTGGTAATAGCTTATCTAAAGTGATCATCAGGTTGGGCCATTTCCAGCACAAATCCAGGTTTTCTCACCCTCCACCCCCCCACACAAATTCACTCTCCTGCTGGTGATAGCCCATCCAAAGTGACATCTCTTTACACAATGTGCATGATAATCAAGTTGGGCCATTTCCTGCACAAATCCAGGTTCTCTCACCCCCTCACCCCCCTCCAAAAACCACACACACAAACTCACTCTCCTGCTGGTAATAGCTCATCCAAACTGACCACTCTCCAAGTTTAAATCCAAGTTAAACCAGAACATCTGGGGGGGGGGGGCTGTTACTCTGAAACCTGTCAATATTTGCAATGGGGACTAAGGGAGTTAGGCACCTAGGATATATTTTAAAGTGTCAAATGGCACTTGTCTCTCATTGAACATCAATGGGAGTTAGGAGCTTCAATGCCACTTGTACTTTTGAAAAAAAATCTACCCCCCAATACTTATTGACTTTCAATGAGAGCTGGGCATCTCACTCACTTAAGTCCCTTTGAAAATTCTCGCTTCACTGGTTTATCACTTATTACTGTCCTCATTCAGTTGCAGGACATGGATGTTACACTGTGGCTGTGCTTGGATGTCAAGCTCCATCCTACCCCTCGTGTACTTTTAAAACAAATTATTCCAAATATCCCAAATTTGCTTGTAGATTCTGCATTCTAGAATAAGATGTTGCCTTTCAGTGCAAGAAATGACTGTACAAATATTTCTATGGAGAGATGGTCGTAGCTTCTTTATTGTACCCTGAGCTGCTTCATGGTCAGATGCTCGAACACTTCATTTTGGAAGTTAACCCAATTTATTTTGAATTAAGTAGCATCACGCTCAAAGGTTTAATTTTATAGATGCAGTCATTTTCAAGAAAGCACAGATTTCCCTTGATGTTATGGTCTTTGCTCTATAGGGTCATACACGCACAGATGAAAAACAAAAAATATGAGACCTTGTGAAGATCCAGCATAAAGAGGGGAAAATACATTCTAAAGTGCACCCAATTAATAATCCATTAGCTTTAGAACGGTGCATCATATTCACCTATGAACAAAGCCCTTTGGGCATGGGATTCCACTGGTTAGTGGGGCGGAGGGGGAGCTTAATTTTTCAGCTCTGTTACAGATTGGATTCAAAGAGAGGGGTTTTAAGAGATGTTAGGTGTTAATGTTAAATGTTTGCACATTGGTATAATGTTTAATTTACCAATTTGTGTTTTCTGTGCAAGAGCTGAACAGTCCAGATTATGTCTTTACTCCCGTTAGTGACTATATATATATATATATGGAAACTAACACCTGGATCTCCTTGTACTCTCTCTCCCAGTGATAGGTCAAAACCAAAAGTAAAGCCCATGACGAAGCAGAAAAGCACACACTTATGGAAAAGCTGCCTATCCTCTCACCCTAAATAAATAAAAGGAGAGGAGCATGGGCTTCGCAGTCTCAATTATTTTCCATGCAATCACCCTAACTTAAATATAAAGGAAGCAGACTTGCAGGTCCAATTTTGGCCTTCCTATGACAGTGGCTAGAAAAATCAATTTGAATAATTTTCTTCAAGCACAGCTGTCCACATCATGCTAGATATAACTAATTATAACAGCGTCATAAAGGAGACAAAAGCCTTGTTCTCTTTGTCAGAGAAACCATGCTAGATTCCGGCCAGGAACAGCTGTGCATGAAGAGTGGAGATACCCAGGTTACATTAATTTGCCAACAACAGAACAGGCAGTGCATCTAGATGCCAATTGAAGTAACAACCTGCTGTTGTTCTGCATATGGAGCCCCTACTGCAGCCTGGCATAAAACTGATGGTAGGACTTAGTCTAGCCAGTTTTCACTTTGACACATGCAGAGAGAGACTGCTCCGTTCTCCCACTGAATGCAATGGCAGCATTCTGAGTAGTTTTTAAAAGGGAGCAGCACTGAGTCCAGAAGCAGCAAATCTTCCAACAGTTTATATGCAAGTAACTCTTCAGGCTAAATATTTGGACTAGAAATCTCAGAGGGATACTCCTTCTTAGGAGATTTATGGCACTACAGTTTCTGATCATGGTTGGAAATGCTTTTCTGAGCAACCTCTCTCAACTGTCATTTTGACCAGAATGTGGAAGTGAAAAGGCTTTTGAAAGTGACAAAACAAAAACTTTCAGAATCTTAAATTTCCAGTCCAAGCTCATCACTTCAAAAAGCCCAAAGGTTTGGGCAGTATCTCTCATTACAAGAGAGAGAGAACTTACCTTTCAGAACACATCTCACTATATATCTTGGTGTGCTAGTTCTCATCTAAACTACTCTTCAGCTGAACTTCTTGAACAAGAGTCAGCATTCTCACCAGAGGAGCCCTGATACTGGAATGACAGCCTCTTGCAGTCCACCAGAGCTGGACACTGGACGCATTGAAGATGTGGTGATACAGTATCTGGAAGGGCATTCTTTGTAATCAGTGAGTGGGTATTAGTAATGCTAGGGACTGATCTTTTTAGTGCTCATTTTGTTTTTAATTGTTATTAATAGGGCCAGGATGATTGTGATACAAAAAAGTCTTAGAGGTAGATTGAAACTCTGACATACACAGAGTACAAAAGCTCCCTTACCCTAGTGATTGGGTTACTATCTGCACCCAAGGTAGCAGTGTGTGGGGCAGGGGAGAGCAGTCTCCTCAGGGCTGCATTCCCCCTTTTGCACAGTTGAGCAGTGAGTAGGTAGTTCTTGGCTCCTCTCCCATCACATAATGGCAAGCACTGCTGAACCAAAGAGAGAACTTGTGCAAGGTAGGCACAGATTAGTACCCCCTTGGAGGGAACCAGGATTCATATTGTGACCCTTACAGCCACAAAAATTACAGGAAAAACCCATTATCTGGCTCTCTGTATTAACTGAACCAGGGTTGCGGGGTCCGGCCTGCCCATTCTCCTTATTATCCAAATTAGATAAGTGGTCCCAATTAGATCGGATAAACAGGGTTCCCCTGTATTTAGAGTACAAATCACCAGTTACATGGGAATTAGTTGTCCCAACTAATACTGAATATATGCATAGTAACTGTCTTCCTAATACTTATATGCATCAATGGACATCAGCTCACTCCCTCAGCAAGGATACTGGAATCCTACAAATGCAACATACCTCAGCTCAAATATCAGTACTTAGACAAGAATATTCAATACTGTACACAAATAGAGGTGAACTGAATACAGAATCTCCGCTATGTTGCCTTTTGCTATTATCCATCTGAAAACGCTACTCTAGTTTCTGCTGTAGGACAAGACAGTGTTCTCACTGTACAAGGTTAGACAAATTAGAAGGGACTGGGGTCACATCTGAGAAACTTGAACATTCCTTAGTCATCAAGTATCACTTGCAAGCTTCCATGCAACACTTGGGCTAAGGCTTAGATGGCTAGCACAATGACATCACCTTCAAAAAGGCTTTTAGCAGTAGAGTTTTCATGGTGTGTGATATATTGTTCCATGCTGATGAACAAAGAAAGGATGAAAATCAAAGGTTTCCCTTTAATCAACATATTGAAAGTTCTTTTTTTATAAAGAGAAAAAGTGGGTGAAGTAATATCTTTTAAGAGACAAAAAATAACTACATCACCCATGTGCAAAACATTTTTCACAAAATCATCATCCATATCAGAGCTCTCAGTCCTCATTCTCAAAGGAAATCTGCACACCACCTTCAAAAGATGTGCCTGGGAGCTTAAATTCATAACTTTGCTAGATTCTAAAAATCATGGTTTTAATAATGACATTGGATTCATGGCTTATTGCAACAATCTGTAACCCACTAACCCTCTTTTTTTGTCCTGTGACTGCAGAGGTGTTAACTGACCACTTCACCGTGAATGGTCTCTTACAATATTTGTTAACTGCTTATGCTAAACAATCTCTTCCACATTGTATTTAGCTGACACACTCTCCCTTTCCAGGCCTGAAGAAGAGCTCTATGTAGTTTAAAAGCTTGTCTATTTTACCAGCGGAAGTTGATCCACTGAAAGATATTACCTCACCCATCTTCTTTTCTAATATTCTGGGACCAATATGGTTACACCATCACTGCAAACAAATATGTTGATTGTTTTATAATAGCATGATGCTGGCAAACTGGGTGCCAGCTCTTGTCAAGTCTGTAGGCGTCAGCTGAGCACTAAAATTCATAGCTGGAAACCAGACCAATTCATCTATATGTTAATATTGTTCAAGACAGGTGTTTAGTGTTTCAACTCTATAAAACGCTTGTAAATAGTGCATGATCAGTCTTATGTGTAATGTCTGCATTCCATGCTACAATGTAAAAAATATAAATTTGTTTTTTAATTGTAGAAATGCCTGGTCTGACCTTGTGAACTCAGATGGGAAGAGCGGTTTTCCCGCCCATCCAGGAGGGCTATCAAAATTAAGTGTGACCATGTTGGACAAAAAGCTTTGTTGATTGCCCCCATCCACCCATGGAGAAGTATGTGCAGAAGGCCTTGTCCCATTGATTGGAATGCTGGAAGATGGAATTAAAGATTGATTTTTCCATTTCTTTGCTGTTTGGACTCTTACAAGGGCTGAAGCTAAAACAAAAAGCGGAGATCCCCAGGGTCAGCCCTACAAAGACATTCAATGCTGACAGATTATTGGTTCCAAAAAGTGACAGAGATGCACAGACTGAAGTCATTTGTGCATATATGTTGCCTGCTTTAACTTGTAAATAATCTTTTTCCTAGTTAATAAATCTTTAGTTTCCTATAGGATTGGCTACAGGCATTGTCTTTTAAGTGAAATCTAAGGTACAAACTGACCTGTGGTAAGTGACTGATCTCTTGGGACTGGGGGTAACCTGAATATTTTGTCATTTTTGGTTTAAATGACCATTTCTCACTACGTCCACTTTACCTGAGTGGTAAGATAGACTGAAGAGCCCAGGGGTATTGTCTCTGTCTCCATGGTAAGACTGTTAACAGTGATCCAGGAGTTCACATTTGTTATTGGTGAAACCTAATTATAGAACATAACATTTTAGGGTGTCTGAGCTGTTTTTGACAGTCTACTCTGAAGACAGTGTGACAGTATGGGAAATTTGAAACACTGCACATGAAGCACTCCTTTTCTGGTGGTTGCTTGGTACCCATCTTTATGGTCTGAGAGGAAAACCAGTATAGAGACTATGCTTTGCAGCATGTAGTTCAATATTTTAATGTTTGAACGTACTGCAAGGTAGCAAGTGGTTGCGGAAGAAGTCCTGCGTGTTTTACAAAGTTAGCCGGAGGTAGTTTTAACCTGATGCATCTTAGCAGCTCCACAGCTACTGAAGGCAGCTCCAAAACCATGGAGGAAAGGTTGACCTAGACCTCTGAAAGATGAAGTTGCAGCAATATTCTAGTGGCATCTAGAGACAACTCCAAACTGTGGAATTTACATTCATTATTTGCAAGGCAGCACATTTTAGAAGTCTTACGGAGAAGAACCATCCCAAAATCCAGTAGCGAAGATAACATGAAACCAAACAGCCAAACTCATGCTTAATAGAGCTGATAAGATGAGACAAAACCCAACCACCCATGTATTACCCATAATTTGTTCAGATCTATAGATATTTATCCCCAGAACTTCAGTGGATTTGATAAAATGGAGTCCAGATCTGGATTTTGCTTTTGAAAAACCAAAGCCAAATTATAACTTCAGACCATCAGTCCCACATATGGGTAGGGGGGTTGAAACCACCAGCCCTGCATGTGGGCGGGCTTTGGGCCAGCCCCAGATGCCAGAGGGGAAGGGGACCTCAGGTTGGCCCCGCACGGGCAGGAAGGGCTTGGGTGGCCCTGCACAGGGGTTCTGGCATCTTTCTCAACTTGGAAGAGCATTGTTTCCTTGTGTCTATCTAGTGATGGATGCCAGTGATGGCTTCTGTCTTTGGTTATATCTTCCAAAATTCAACAACTATTTCAAGAGTCCGGATGACCTCATGCGGTTTTTCCCTTCCTGTGGGCTTCCTATACCCTGTATGTAAATGGGGCTTCCACTGTTTCTGATTCCACCATGCTTAAATTTACATTGGAGTCAAGTAAAGAGCTGCCTTCGCTCCTGTCTGGGAAGGAGCCTTAAGCATAATGTCATTACGTATCCATATTTCCACATACACAGTATTAATACATACATTTCACAATGATATTCCTCATTGAGACTTGACTCTTTACACTCTTATAATAGAGTAATATACACAAATCAGTTGATTCAATTTCTTATCACTTGAGTTTCAGGCCCCCCTTCCCCATCTTTATAGACCAGTAAACCTTTGAAACAAAAACAGATTCTTCTGAGGGTTACCCCTCAAAGTAAAGTTGATTGAAGGTGTGAGGAAGGTAAGATGGAGTCTGGTGGTGAAGGGAGCTGCATGTTATGCTAACAAATGGCAGAAGAAATAACAGCTTTGTTTACCGAATATATAAACATGGATCTTCATTGTCTTTCCCTGAAGATCAGGCTAGTTAGGGAATAAAATATACATCCCAAATCCCCCTGACATGCCTGGTTCAAACAGTCATAATTCTAGTATATAGCCATAAACTTTAATACCCACTGCATACAGACACCACACAAGAATATTAATGATCAATGAGTTATTAGTTTTCAAATGGCACCTGAAGGCATATTTTGTACAAAGATTATTACAGTAGTGTGTACAGGGTGAATACAGGGGTGCTTCGTGTCACAGAATAATGCTGCATTTCTAATGTGTCTTACTTGAAGAGTGTGTGTGTGTGTGTGTGTGTGTATAGGATAGATAGATAGAAAGAACTTGGCCTGCTCTGTGAAATATGGGTGTGTGGTTAGGTCCAGATTTGAAACATCGTCAAAGTCAGACTTTAATCAAACAAAATATTGGGGTCAATACAGAGATAACTGGGTGAAATTTAATGGGTAATGATATATGGGAGGTCAGACTAGATGAATGGTCCCTTATAGCCTTGAGCTCTATGAAAAGTTTGGAAGTGTTTGAATTTGTTTTAACCCATGTAAGAATTTGGATCCAAGATAGGGCCTAATAATGAATCCTCCACTCCAGGTTTGATGATGTTCCCCACTCAATGCATCAAATCCAAACACCTCAACACAGGCGTTCTATATCACACATACTGATATAAAATATTTCCAATGAAAAATTGTTAAATATAAAAAGAAAAATGTTTAACAGTGGTTTGAGATCCTTAAAGGGAAACTACTAAAGATGGTAGAACATCAGCGTTATAAACACCAGAGTTACGAACTGACCAGTCAACCACACCCCTAAGTTGGAACCGGAAGTACTCAGTCAGGCAGCAGAGACAAAAAAGCAAATGCAGTACAGTTGTTATACCAATAAAATAAAAACCAGCAGGATCTTATTAAAGGGAAAAAGGCAAAATACCACATTTATTGTGAATACAGAAAGAATCATAGAAAGCAGTTAGTTCTAGTTATAACATTCCATTCAATCTCATATTTATTCACACATTCATTCATTCATACAAACACACACACACACACACAGGTTCTGCAAGGTTGTTATCATAGTTACCAGCCTTAGAGTTGCTCATGCCAAGCCACTGGCCAGGTGGCCTGGACATGAGGAGGGAGCAGGGCCTTGTCAGATGCTCATCTGATGCTCCTGGAAGTTGGTTTGCAGAATCAGACCCCAAAGTTCTCACTTTTTAGAGTCTATTTTTATAGGAATTTCTTCCTATGCCAGTCTATGGGAATTGCTTCATCATGCTGTTGCTGAATCAATCAGCAGATAGCACATTCCTGACCGCTCCAAGATGTTATCTTGTTCTTTGGTTCTCCCATTTTTGAGGCTGTTGGGTGGATTCCAGTCTGCCCTCCAGGGGGTCCTCTGGTTATTTCCACTTGACGCCTTCTTCAGCCGATGGACACTGGATTCTTAGGCTGGCACCTCCCTGATCATTCAGTTATTATCCACACCAAGCATCCATCCACATACATCCTCTATCTCTATTTTAATCACAATTGTTAATACAACAAAAGGGTGGGGAGTCTCTGGGTGCTGTTTCTGTTGTTAGAGTATTGCTTTGAGTCTCTCTCTCTGTGAATTGCTTTGAGAATAGACTCCGTCTTAGAATGTACTAACACAATTAGCAGTTCGCAAGTTTGCAAGTTTCACACATAGAGGGAGAGAAACAGTACCAAAAACCAAGAGACCTCTTAATTAGTAATACCCTGGAATTTAAACTCTGGGGAATCAAACTCATTCTTTAATCAAACTTCTTTAATATGATCCAACACAGTACTGTGTTAAACGTGAACTACTAAAAAAAATAAAGGGAAAGTTTAAAAAAAGAAGATTTGACAAGGTAAAGAAACGGTTTCTTTGCTTGTTTCATTTAAATTAAGATGGTTAAAAGCAGCATTTTTTTCCGCATAGTAAAGTTTCAAATCTGTATTAAGTCAATGTTTGGTTGTAAGCTTTTGAAAGAACCACCATAATGTTTTGTTCAGAGTTACGAACAACCTCCATTCCTGATGTGTTTGTAATTTTGAGGGTCTACTGTATTAGGATCCTGGTATTCATCAGGATACTGGAGTTGAAAAGAGAGCTGTCAGAAGAAAAAAAGCATTATGTATTTTCTCTCTCTCCCCCAATCCACCTAACTCAGTAAAGCAAATGACAGAAGTAAAGTTACTGGCCTAAGAAAAGCAACTGGCAGATAGCATGCCCTATACCCTGAATGTAAAAGATAAGAAACATACTTTAATTTGGGGCTGGAGGGTTGAATGCCAAATCCTTTTGATTAACAGCATCAGGACAAACTCTATGCTCATCTTTACAACATTGTGGGGGAGGGGGAAGCTACATGGTGACACACAAGGCAAGATTTGGTGTGTGAGGACTAGGTCATCTAATCCTTATTCAGACTGATGAGCACTTACCCATGCAAAAAGTGCTCATAAGTGAAACTGCTGCACAAAACAGTCCGACTTTAAACATAAAGAAAGGCTAGGCCTGCTTACTAAAATAATGTAATCCAGAGATACGCCTGTGCTGAAAAATTCACATCCACATGTCAGATCCACCAAAGTTGCAGAAGGCAATTGCAGGACTGGGCTGTAGTTAGCATCTTTGCGATACAAATTACCCATAATGGATTTAATTAACCCTTGTTCCAGGTACATGGAATTCTGATTGACATCATTAGGAGTTTTGTGCAAAGACAGAGGGACATACCTTCAGCAGGCACAAGTCAGGAGTTATGCTGATTTACACCAGCTAAAGATGAAGCCCAGGGCTTAGAATATGGCCATAAGCTTTTTCTAAAATATAATTTATCTAGGGATATACTTGAAAACACAATTGCATTATCTATTTTCTATTGCAGTCTATTAACCTATGCAGTAATAGAGGTCAGCAAGAGATCTCATTACACTTTATAACCACACTAACTGTTTATGGAACAGCAAAGTTTTAAGAGCCAGATTTTTAAAGGTATTTAGGCACCTACAGATACAGGTAGGTGTCTAGGTGCCTAACTCCCATTTATTCCAATACAAGCTAAATGCCTGGGCATTTTGAAAATCCTACTGCATCTATTGACACCTAAACTGATTTTAAAAAAAAAAAAAAAAATCAGCTCCAGGCATAGAACTGTTCAGCATAAAGGAAAGGGAGCTGAATTTTTCAAGTAGATTTTTTTAAATGTAACATGTATTTGAATGCAGCAAGTACATTTTTTAAAAAAAGGAGAGATTAATAACTGCACCACAGAAAATCTTGAGAGGTCTCTTTTATGGTGAGGAGTTCAAGTAATTCTCTTCCTTCTTTCAAGAGAAATAGGAGGGAGTCCTCCACCCATCTGACAACAGTTATTTGTTAACACCTCACTTGAGGCTGGAACATTGCCAATTTATTTTTTTATGCCCTCTTAAAGCTGCTGCAAGGTAAGCTTTTGATTCTATGTAAAGTTTTAAAAATTATGTATCTCGAGATAGGTACAGTTTCCTATTCCACTTTAACAGGAGTGGAAAAAACTAATTCCCAGCATGCTGCACTGAAAATTATTCCCTTTAACAGCATCTATGATGCTACTTAAACTGACCTAATCTGATGTAGATAGTACTTTATAAAAATTGGAACACTTTTTTACAAATCAATTAAGTAGAATTAAAATAATGCAAGCTAGTGGATTTGACCAGTGTTTGCTATTAACTTATAACCATAAGCAGGTACAAAACAGTAGTTTGAAGAGGAGTGAAAGGGAAGAGAGTCAGGGAAATCAAAGAAATTCCCCTTTGATAGGAAAAATCAGCATGTGATCTTGTAAATGACTTCAGGCTGGATCCTTTCCCTGAGGGGGGTCTCCCAATAGCTCTGTGAAAAGTTTTCAGAACATTCTGGTTTAATCATCTCTTTTGGGGAAGTCTGAGGGAAATTGAGCTTTTATATTTCACATGTGGATTGGACGGTGTCAAAAGATTTGGAGACTCTGAATATATTTCCCCATTGCTGAGTGCTGAGAACAGGTATGATACTTTGTTATGAGTGAAAAGAGTTTCATAGGAAATTCCATTTTAATGAAATAAGAAATTTGATAAACAATTTAGAGATTAAGTTTACAGCATACGTGCAAGGGGGCAGAGCTCAGGCTTAGCTTTTTGCCTAACTCTGCATTTCCTCACTGTAGACTGCTTGACTTTGCAAGCTTCACTTTGCCTCAGTACTGATTTTGTGGATAGATAAATTATACAATGAATCTGAACTTCAAGTGTTCAAGAATCAGGAATTACTCCCACACCCTAAAACCATGAAGTTGGCTTAAAAGTACCATGTGATTGAAAATTATTATGGGTTTTGTGTGTGCTTTCTGATGTTTTAATCTTTAGGGGAAAGGTACTATTCCCATTTCTCATGTGAGCATCTCAGGTTCAAAATTCAACTTTTAAATACACACAAATGTGGAATCTCCCCTAGCTACTCAGAGGATAGTCCACTTATTCATTCAATCTCTGTGGAAAGGGAATGACCCTTTTGTCCGTTTCCATCCTCTTCCTGACACTGTCCTACTTCCATTCTCATCCATCTACCCCCTCGTCTCCTTCCTTCCCTCCCTCCCTCATCCAATCTTCTGCCTAGACGCATTTTGTCTACATGTTTCCCACACAATCTAAGGCAGAGGTGGGCAAACTATGGCCCATGGGCCACAGCCAGTCCCCCGTCCCGTCCCCCGCATCCCCCCTTCCCCTGCAGCCTCCGCTTGCCGCGCCGCACAACCAGCACTCTGGCCCGCTGCTCCTTCTGGGCGGCGGGGCTGCAAGCTCTTGCTGCTCTGAGCGGCATGGTAAGGGGGCGGGGAGGTTGGATAAAGAGCAGGGGGTCCCAGAGGGCAGTCAGGGGACAGGAAGCGGGTGGGGTTGGAACGGGGGAGTTCCAGGGGGTAGTTGGGGGGGTCCCGGGAGGGGGCAGTCAGGGGACAAGGAGCAAGCGGGGTTGGATGGGTCAGATATTCAGGGGGTGGTGGTCAGGGGACAGGGAACAGGTCAGGTTGGATAGGCGTGGGAGTCCCGGGGGGCCTGTCAGGGGGCAAGGGGGTGGATAGGGGACAGGGCAGTCAGGGGACAGGGCACGGGGGGGCATTGGATGGGTCGGGAGTTCTTAGGGGGGCAGTTGGGGGGCGGGGGCCAGGCACAGCCTTCCCTACGCAGCCCTCCATACAGTTTTGCAACCCTGATGTGGCCATCGGGCCAAAACATTTGCCCACCCCTGATCTAAGGTCTCATACCTCCCCTACATTCCCTTTTCCTGTATTTCCATACTTGGTGTCAGGATAGAATATTCTGAGGGTGTGAGAGAAGATTTTATACATGCAGTCATCTGTACAGAGATTTTAATTAGATAAAGATTTTCTGTCAGCTATTTGATGAACTTTCATTTATGATGAACGGTTAAAAATGAACCAAACTACACAAAACCATTCTGATTTCATTTTTCTTCCAATTGTTGTGTAGACATTTTTTTAAAAAGGTCATTTGATAAAGAGTCTGATTCCCACGAATGAATTTCGGAACACTTACTATTAACATTTTATGAAAAGAAATCAAAACTATCCAAATGGCATCAAAACTAATATATAATGTGAAATATCACAATGATTGGCCACATCTGCTTGACAGAAGCAGGAGCATATGTCCCATTTTAGACCTATATTGGAATTCAACCTCAACAATGAGTTGAGACCAGGTGCCTTCATCTTATTTAACTACCAATTGCAGGAACTGCACTCATGATCTAGCCCCACTCACTCACTGGTAGTGAGTACAACAGGACTTGTTGGTAACCTTTTCTGTTCAGGAACCTCGGGTACGTGGCAGTGAAATGCTCCAGTCAGTCCTTGCAGTACCTGGAGAGTTGCTAGTATGGAAATCCTTATGATTTCTTTAAAATTGTGTAAAACCTACAAAATTGAAGCATCTGAGTCTAGTTTTAACCACATAGTTGATAGAACTTGGCCCTAACTAAGCATAAATTTGGAGTAACTCATCCATTCAACCCCCGTTCCCAGCTTCAATTGGCATATAAATTAAATGGGCCAAATTTTAATAAAGATTTATGAATTAAATGCAACTAAAACTTGCAAGGCATGAGATACCCAATTCAACATCAACCCTTTCTGTATCATGACATTGAAACCATACATCAAGTCTGAGGTTGCAAATCTATGGAAAATTATCTGTTTGATGACATACGGGAGGCCCTTCATCTCCTAAAGCATGTAGGAGCATTTCAGTTGCAAACATTCAGGGTCAGAGATGAAATTTGAAAGGGTCAAGTTTACATCTCTGATCTTACTTGCATATCTATGGAGTCTTACCTTCCCATGGACGTAAGTCTACGATCAGTCCATATCTGATTATTCAGAATCCTTAAGTAATTTTTGAAAGAAACAAATGTGCTTTTTGTCTTGCCTTCCATTTTGTTCAAGAGGGTTTAGAGTGAGGGGGAAAGATAGAAGACTGCTCCTTATATAGAGATAGCTATAAGGGAGCTGCAGAAGCAGAAAATTAAGAAGCTCAGCTAAGACAAATGCTCTGGAATGTTACAAACTTCCAGAGAGACTAATCTGATAGCCAGACTTTTTATTATTAAAGTCATTGCAGTGCAAACTCAGTTTTGCATCTTACATCCTAAAGTAACAGTAACAATTTTTTGAGAGTTAATTGTGATCATAATTTAGTGAATGTTCGAATGTGCACGTAGTACATTTTATGGAAATTCCTTTGTTACAAAGATTTGCGGAAATACAGGAGACAGCCAAAAGCTTTGTCTGTGATTGTTCTTTATAGCTCCAATATTTGAAAGATATTCTTTGACAAATTATCTTACTAAAATTATCATATGGATTGCTGATACAAGAAACTCATAAGTAATTTTGGCACCTTAGAGACTAACCAATTTATTTGAGCATGAGCTTTCGTGAGCTACAGCTCACTTCATCGGATGCATACCGTGGAAACTGCAGCAGTCTGCTCAAATAAATTGGTTAGTCTGTAAGGTGCCACAAGTACTCCTTTTCTTTTTGCGAATACAGACTAACACGGCTGTTACTCTGAAACCTGTCATAAGTAATTTGTATTAACAAAGTAGGCGGCTTGGGTATTTTTAAAAAAAATATTTTTAAGTGACTGTCAGTATCTTTAAAAGCAGATTTATTTAATGTGTATTTACTAATTCTCTTAATGGATCTTAACTACCTATTGATAGTTAATTTGCATACAAGCTATCGCTATCTGCTAAATATATTTACAATGGCATTTAAATTAGATGAATAAACAGTGAATTGAGCTGTGAGACATCACTGCAGTTCTCAGGTCTTCAACAGAATGACAGGATTTGGTGATGTACTTTATCCTCTTTGCATCTCATTTATCTGCATGCATCTCCAACCACACAGCGTACATAGATTCAGAAATGTCCTTTCCTGCTTATTAAGTAATCTACTATTGAACTGGAAGAGTGGGAGGGAAGGAAAGGGGGTTTTGACAGAGACTGACTGATATCTCTTCCCCTCCTAGGAATTTTAAATGGATGTAAATCCCTGGTAAAATTCATTCACAATTCCCCAACTGAATAATCATTCTCCCTAGAATAGCAAAATGTACATAAAAAATGGCACAGCCCAAGTTTTATCAGTGCATCTGTCCTTCGCTTTACCCATTTAAGATCTATTGTCTTGGCACAGCATGTTACATGATAAAGCAGTTCTCACAGTCCATGACAGGAAAGAGTAACCTGGGATGGATGGAAAGATGAAATAAAAGGGAAGAAAGAGGACAATGCCTATCTATTATGACTTAGTAAAACCAATCTATAAATACATGAGCAACCCTATGCAACTTCTGCTCGTTTTGAAACATTAAGGCAAAATTCGAGTATTCCAACTTATACACTGACTTTGCCATTTCATAGAATATCAGGGTTGGAAGGGACCCCAGAAGGTCATCTAGTCCAACCCCCTGCTCGAAGCAGGACCAATTCCCAGTTAAATCATACCAGCCAGGGCTTTGTCAAGCCTGACCTTAAAAACCTCTAAGGAAGGAGATTCTACCACCTCCCTAGGTAACGCATTCCAGTGTTTCACCACCCTCTTAGTGAAAAAGTTTTTCCTAATATTCAATCTAAACCTCCCCCACTGCAACTTGAGACCATTACTCCTCGTTCTGTCATCTGCTACCATTGAGAACAGTCTAGAGCCATCCTCTTTGGAACCCCCTTTCAGGTAGTTGAAAGCAGCTATCAAATCCCCCCTCATTCTTCTCTTCTGCAGGCTAAACAATCCCAGCTCCCTCAGCCTCTCCTCGTAAGTCATGTGTTTTAGACCCCTAATCATTTTTGTTGCCCTTCGCTGGACTCTCTCCAATTTATCCACATCCTTCTTGTAGTGTGGGGCCCAAAACTGGACACAGTACTCCAGATGAGGCCTCACCAATGTTGAATAGAGGGGAACGATCACATCTCTCGATCTGCTCGCTATGCCCCTACTTATACATCCCAAAATGCCATTGGCCTTCTTGGCAACAAGGGCACACTGCTGACTCATATCCAGCTTCTCGTCCACTGTCACCCCTAGGTCCTTTTCCGCATGGTACCTCATGTTCATTTTTATTAATGAAAATCATGTTGCTAGAACTTAACCTTGGCTATTTATTAAAGGTGAAATCCCAGCATCCTGTGCATAGCCAGAGTAAATGGTGGTGTGCTCGAAGTAATGCGAGATTAGAGGTGGGATGGAATCTTTCTCCAGCTCAGAGGCAGGTCACAGGTCAATAGCCAGTGTGCAGTTGCTACTACAATCTATAGAAGCATCTACAGCCGAACATGCATCATTCTCCACTCAAATATAGAGGCTAGAGGATCTGTGGAGTCCATCTGAAGGTGTTATATAAGAATCATTATTATTATTATTATACTAAAACAATCTCTTGGTTACTTGCTACTGCTTTGGCAGCTACTACCACCTAATCTGAATACAATAAACATTCTATTAATGCACCTTCTTTTCCTACTTAAATAGTTCTACACGCATGTATTTTATTGTAAGACATTTTGCTGCACTAACAGCATGAGATTAGCCAGCTCTCTTGCCCCCCCCCCGTATCAACAAATCTTTAGCAACACAATATTTCATGCTCATTGTTATATTAGTTGAAAGCGGAATAAAAATTCAATGATTACCATTCATTATACAGCGAAAGCAGATAGAAAACACAGCTATTTTGAGCTTTTCTATGGCACCCATCATTGCAGTTTCTAAGATAATACTGTTGAAAGAATTCCAAGAGAAAGGTAGAATTCTGCGTAAGCAAGAGCCTACATTTTAGGGACAACTGTAAGATAAACAAAGCTTATTTATAAGGGACAGCATATTACAAGGTTGCAGCAAAAAAGGCTAATGTCACTCTGGGATACAGGAACAAGAGCACTGTATGTAAGACATGGGAAGCAATTGTTCTACTCTGCTCGGCCCTGGTGAAACCTCAGCTGGAGTCCTGTGTTCAAAGATGTGAACAAATTGGAGAGCATCCAAATGAGGGCAACAAAAATAAGAAGTTTAGAAAGCATGACTTATAAGGGAAGGCTGACAGAACTGGGCATTTTTAGTCTAGTTAAGAGGAGGCTGAAGAAAGACATAAGTTTTCAAATAGGTAAAAGTTTGTCAGAGGATAGTGATAAACTCTTCATGTCCACCAGTGGTAGAAGAACAAGTAATTCGTTTAGTTTGCAGGGGAGATTTAGTTTGGATACTCAGAAAAAAAAAAAAAAAAACAACTTTCCAGCTACAAGGATAGTTGAGCTCTGGAACACTTACTTAGGGAGGCTGTGGAACTCCTGTCCTTGGAGGTTTACGAATTGATTTGACCAACACTGGTCAGGGAAGGTCTAAGTATACTTAATCCTGCCTCAGCACAGGGTGGGGATGGGCTAGATGGCCTCCTGATGTAAGGCTGGAAGGGACATTTCTAGGATTCTAAGGAGTAATTCTGTACCATGAGTTAAATATTTGTATGATCTTTTGCATGATTGTCTGAAAATGCCTTATGTCTGATCAGATGATTCTCAATAGCATCTTATTGCATTCAGGGCACAGGTTCTTAGGTACCAAATAAAGGACATTGATCTTCATACAGGGCAGATCATTTCCTTATCACTAGTTCAACTCTGTTTACTTTACATGGGGTAGGAGCTACATTTTAAAAAAAATTTCACAACAGACTTACCTTTTAAATTCTTCTGATGTTTGAATTATATTATTAGAACCATTCATAAATTTTCCCATTCAAGTGCTGTTGAATTAACTGCCTGTGAACGCACATCCCTGAAAACTGAAGTCCTGTATGGATTCTGACAAAACCCGATCAACTAATTTTTATAATTGGAAATACATATACAGATGGTAATAGCAATATAGCCTTCCCCACCTAGCCCTGTTAAAAGTTCAGTAATCTACTTAAACACATACCTAACTTTCAGCATGAATGTTCTATTGACTTTAATACAACTACTCAAACGGATTTCTAACTTTAAGGATGTGAGTAGTCCTACTGAAGTGGAACTACTTCAAGCACAAATATTTTAAGAGAATGCGTAGTCCCATTGAAATCAATGGGAATTTTGCCATTAAATTCAAATGAGGACAGGATCTAACCCCTTGCTGACTGTGGGCTAAAATGCTTGAATTCTGAGTAAACGTAAGTAACATAGCAAAATCCCATGGACTACTCCTGGGGGCATTCTGCATAATTTTTTTTTTTAAATTGTGTACAATATTTTAAAATTCTGCAAATTTTATTTGTCAAAATAACACTACATAATCATGCAGTTTCAATTATTTTGGTAATTTATTTCAAAATGCTTGTCAGCAAGTATGTCTGTAACAATACAGAGACACAAAAATCCCCCTATGAATAGACAATTAAAGAAACCGCTATGAGAACCCAGTTCCTGTTTATCCACCTCCTTCTCCCCCAGAGCCCAACCAGGGAGCCAGACACCCACACCCCTCCCTGCCAGAGTCCAGCTGCAGCCCCCCCCACCGCCTTGCCCAGACACCTGCCCCACCTCCAAGCCCAGGGATCCAGAGGGAGAAACAGCCTGATGCTCAGTCTCAGGCTTACATGGAGTTTCCTGTGCAATGCCCTTTCCTTCCCTCAGGGCATGCTGGGAACTGCAGGGGCCAGGAACCCTCTCGTTCCCTCCCTACTCCCCCCAGCAGTGTCTTCTATGTGCAAACTGGGCACTGTTGGGCCCAGTGGCCCCTAGTGGCGGCAAGGAAATTCTGAATGCACAATGCTAATTTCTGCAAAATTCTGCATTGTGCAGTGGTGCAGAATTCCCCCAGGAGTAATGGACAGTTTTCAAACAATGGAACAGGAGAAGTCTGTGTCATCTGTAATTTTAAGGCAATAATATGTTACTCTATTTATGTCTATAATCCCATTAAACTTAATTCAGTATTTTTTTTCCTAGTATACATTAGCAAAGCATTCAGGAAATGAATATATAGCTGTCACATACTCACATACAAAGACTGTAGGATCAGTGCTGAAAAATGAGGTTGTAGTATTATGCTCAATAATAGTCAGAAGCCATCAGTTTGGCCCAACATTTATATTCACTTATGAAACTGTCCTGTAAATGTTTCAAATGTCATCCTTTTAGAATCTCATTGGTGCAAAGTCTTGAAGTTTGTGGAACATTTCTTGACAGTTCTTTATTTACTGCATTGCAAAGAGGAAAAAAAAGCCAGTTCTCAGGAATAACTGACTCATGACAAGATTGCTTCATGAGTCACACATGCATAGAGAATTAGAAATATTAATGGAGAGAATTTAGATTTCTACTTTTATGTTCAGAATTTTTTTTCTTTTTCCTATAATTTCACTATCAAAATCTAGTCTGAAATTTGATTTTCAGTGGGCACAGTTAGTAACTGGTGGTGAACACACTCTGAATACACTATTAAAGTCTATTTATTTTGCTATGGATTATTACCACTTTGCTTCTTGATTATGCCTAGTCGTTACTGGCATTCCTATTCCAGTTTCAGAGTCTTTCAGTTAATGAAAAAAGGAGCCAACATGCAAACAAAGTTCTGGTATAGAAATTAAGAGAATCCAGAAAGATGAGGCAATGTTCAGGCTGAGTTTAAACATAATGAATTGCTACAGGTTGAATATGTACTGTAGGGGCCAAAATTGTGACCTTGCTCCTAGGAGGAAATCTAGCAGGGAAATGCAGTGATGTAGAAACAGAGCAGAGCTGTTTGGAGACTTCTGTTTATGTAGGGAAATTCCTAAGAGAGATTTAGAGGAAGTACATGGTATAGCTCTAACTTTCATCTCCTGGTATAAAGTGCCATATGTATTCCCTCACCCGGCACTGGCTACTAGAGAGCAGAATTTCTGTAAGAGGGGCAGGAACCTCTCCACATCCTCATCCCAACTGACTATATTCTCTCTTGGGATTGTGAATTACTACTTGCCACACTCACTAGTGGAGCTGTCAGGAGATGTTTCTGCAAAAAAAATTTTTTTTTTTTTTAAATTCATTTTTGTCAAAAGTTTTCAGGTTTTTGCTGAAAAGCCAAAACCCCAGACCTGGAAAATTTAGTCAAAGTTAAAATAGCTTGGTGGGTTTTTTTTGTATGCATTACAGCAAGATATAGAATAATGAACAAGGAAAAGAACAACTTTAGAAATGATTTTGCATATCCATTGGATTTGGAAAAAGTAGAAAACAAGCATAATTGTTTTTTTAAATCAAAGCAAAAATATACCATTATCTTGGCACAATTTTATCTGAGGAAATCTCATAGCAAAACCATGCTGTTCTGATTAAGTAAATATTCATTTCTTATGCAGTACAGTAATATATGTATTTCTGGGAACAGAATATCAATGGAAGAACATGACTCCTCACTGGATATTTCATGTAAATCAAACGTAATATTTGGCAGTGACTAGTGCCTTCCCACTAGCTGTGTTTCAGGTACCGAAGGCTAGAGAAGGGCTAAAAAATAATGACCACCACTTACAAAGCAACATAAGGGAATGGAAATTGACAGTGTTTGGATTATGCTTCCTATAGCCACCTCTAGGGGAGAAAGGCACTTCTGTGAAGAGAGCTTTAAAGATTGCAGGACTTAAATGTTTCCATTTTGGTCACAAGCATATCATTGATATGGCATTAGTAACATTATTCCATCACAGAAGACAGAACTATTTTTGGCCATTCTTTTTCACTTTAGCCACTAGACTACCGTGTCTCATTTGGCAATGGCAACTTTTCCAGTATCTAAAAGGTGCAATACCTAATGAATGTAGATTTCAATATTCAAAAACTACAACTGTAGGCTAAGCCTCTTTATGAATATGATAGTCTCAAATCAAATTTATTTGGAAAGCTAAAGCCCTCAGACTAAGTGCTAAAACAATAAGTTACTCATTGGTTAGTTAAAACTGATTCATAGATTTAAGACTTTATGATTATCTAGTCTGAGCTCCTGCCTAATAAAGGCCATAGAACTTCACACAGTAATTCTTGTAGTGGGCATAGTAACCATGATTGAACTCAAAAAGAATGTAGCCCTACTAACAGGGAAACCCAAGAGTCACAGTGAGTGTGACTATTGGAATTCACATCTGAACTGGTAATCTTATCCTTAAATTGCTTTTTGGAATAGAGTGCTCACTATGCAGAATTAACCTTTTCTATGTGAGTCAAAAACTCCAAACAAACACAATACCATTATAACGCGTGGAACCAGATGCTCCAAAATGCCATTAAAAACGCAAGTTCTTTTATTTGACTTCTGCTATTTTTATGAGATGCCAGTTACTTGCAAAATGTTGTTACTGATTTTCCACAATATTATGAAGGCTCAAGCAGATCATTTTCTGCTATAAGAAAAGAATTCAAATGTTTGTTTATTGTAACTTGTTCTGATGAATATTAAATACAAGACAATGGGGAAACACCACATACAAACTATAAAAAACTACACACGACAGATTTGAAAAAAATCTGTATCTTAGAAATATTTTAGAGCAGACCATCATATTGCAATATAGCATTTTCTAGGAAGTATTTAAGAATTATTTTGGAAGTTGAGAAAAAAAAACTTCTGGAAGAATACTCCAAATTCTGACCTGGTTTCATGGATTCAACTCCTTTCCCTTCATGTATATGTACCTTGTTACATTGGATCCAACTATGGACTCTCGTGTTTCTTTTGCCTAGAAATACCTTCTCATATCGAATGAAAAGATGTTAAAAGGGGCTTTTACATTTGCATCTGTACAGATATGCAAAACTTCAGTTTCTACTGCTATCTGCAAAGTGATCTGGGGTTTGGTTCATTTAGATGTGAACCTTTTGGATGAAATCTTGACACCACTGAAGTCAGACTGTTCTGCTATGCTCATTTTCTGAGTTTAGGGTGAAGGTTCAGTTTGGTTCTGGTTTTACTGGAGAGTTTGCACAGCCTTAAAAACTAACCCCTTGCTTGTCACAGACCTGCCCAGTCATAATGCCAGTTTCAGCTCTGGTGTAAATCTATATGGTTATACTTTCTGATCAGGTCCTATAGAGTTAATAAGTAGCATAAATCATAGAAACAAAAGTAGTATCAAAAGTGACAGGCTAGTCGGAGATCACATAAAAAGCCCACAAAGACAAATTAAAAAAAAAACAACCCTAACAAACCTGGCCTTACATTTTTCAGTGTCTCACTGACTTATTTCAAAGGCAAACTCAAACTATTATGTGAACCTGTAGAGGAAGGATGGTCCAGTGGCTGGGGTGCTGGCCTGAGAGACAATAAATTTCATGCTCTCCAATAGACTTCCTGGGTGACCTGAGTAAGTTCCCCATCTGTAAAACGAGGTGAAAATACTTCTCTACCTCTGATCTAGTAAGGCTGTATATTTTAGCAAGAGAGATGTTCAGATACTACAGTATCTGATTGGGGCCTGTATTGGGGAGGCTGCCCCACTCCGAAAAGCAGGGCTTAAAAGCAGCCAAACTAGGCTGATTGGGGAAGCAGTCACAGCTGTGGCTAGCTCAATTAGGGCCCAGATGGCCCTGATAAGAGGGTTGTGGGCCAGAAGCTGGAGAGGACTCGCTCTAGAGTGGGAAGGGCTAGCTGCCTGGGAGTGAGGTATCTGAAGTGGAGCAGTGCTGGGGAAGGGCGAGAGGAGCTGGGGAGCTCTAGCCTGGCAAAAGTCCTGGCTTCAGACCTTGGTGAATGCCTACAAAAGGTATGGGGGCTGCAGAGGGGCAGCCCGGGGATAGGGGTACGACCTGCTGCCTTTGCCAGTGATGAGTTACCATGACAGACTGCAGTCTGCCCCAGTGAGTGGAGGCTAGAGGACGACTGGCAGTAGCCACTGAGGCAAGGTGGGTTTAGAGGGTTGGGGGTTCCCCTGGGAGAGGGCACCCAGAGTAAGGGGGTACTGTAGGGGCAGCACCCCAAGTTAAAGGGCACTGGGGTCTGGGAGGGACATGGGTGCCAACGGCAGGCAAGACACTGGCCAGTAGGATGCGCTCCGTACACTGGAGAGCTAATTCCCGAGATGACCAGCAGGAGGCACTGTGCCGGTGAGTCTTGACCTTGCTAGATGGCCATATAAATACTTATAGAAACATACTAATCATCTTTCTAAATGTAGTCTGGTAGGCCTGTGTCCTAAAGTGAAAGTAAGTGTAAGGCTAGTGGTTCCACAGCCAAAAGTTCTGCTTCTCCTCTAACGCTATATCTGTGTGCAGAGTAAATAACTACTATCATTTCTGTATGCATCTGCCATGGATTCACTATGAAGGGGTTCAGTGTTTATCAATTCTTCTGTGTTTTCTCCAGTTTAGCAAATATTTTGTACACAGAAAATTGCTTTGGTTCTGTCTAGACAATTATTTAGTAACCACCTGGGTGAACAATGAAATACTAAGCAAAGGGTCAGAAAGCTAAATACTTCTGTGGAAAAGACATTCATTTATATAGAAGACTTTACTGTTGAGTTTTGATCTTTCAGTATGCGTGCATATAGAATATGCCCATAAAAGTTTGTAAAGTGTTTATAGACACATACGATAGAATGTGGAATTGTAGTGTTCACTCTGAAACAAAAAGAAAAGGAGTACTTGTGGCACCTTAGAGACTAACCAATTTATTTGAGCATGAGCTTTCATGAGCTACAGCTCACTTCATCAGATGTTTACCGTGGAAACTGCAGCAGACATTATATACACACAGAGAATATGAAACAATACCTCCTCCCACCCCACTGTCCTGCTGGTAATAGCTTATCTAAAGTGATCATCAGGTGGGCCATTTCCAGCACAAATCCAGGTTTTCTCACCCTCCACCCCCCCACACAAATTCACTCTCCTGCTGGTGCTAGCCCATCCAAAGTGACAACTCTTTACATAATCAAGTCGGGCTATTTCCTGCATAGATCCAGGTTTTCTCACATCCACCCCACCCCCATACACACACAAACTCACTCTCCTGCTGGTAATAGCTCATCTAAACTGACCACTCTCCAAGTTTAAATCCAAGTTAAACCAGAGCATCTGGGGGGGGGGGTAGGAAAAAACAAGAGGAAACAGGCTACCTTGCATAATGACTTAGCCACTCCCAGTCTCTATTTAAGCCTAAATTAATAGTATCCAATTTGCAAATGAATTCCAATTCAGCAGTTTCTCGCTGGAGTCTGGATTTGAAGTTTTTTTGTTTTAAGATAGCGACCTTCATGTCTGTGATTGCGTGACCAGAGAGATTGAAGTGTTCTCCGACTGGTTTATGAATGTTATAATTCTTGACATCTGATTTGTGTCCATTTATTCTTTTACGTAGAGACTGTCCAGTTTGACCAATGTACATGGCAGAGGGGCATTGCTGGCACATGATGGCATATATCACATTGGTGGATGTGCAGGTGAACGAGCCTCTGATAGTGTGGCTGATGTTATTAGGCCCTGTGATGGTGTCCCCTGAATAGATATGTGGGCACAATTGGCAACGGGCTTTGTTGCAAGGATAAGTTCCTGGGTTAGTGGTTCTGTTGTGTGGTATGTGGTTGTTGGTGAGTATTTGCTTCAGGTTGCGGGGCTGTCTGTAGGCAAGGACTGGCCTGTCTCCCAAGACTTGTGAGAGTGTTGGGTCATCCTTTAGGATAGGTTGTAGATCCTTAATAATGCATTGGAGGGGTTTTAGTTGGGGGCTGAAGGTGACCGCTAGTGGCGTTCTGTTATTTTCTTTGTTAGGCCTGTCCTGTAGTAGGTAACTTCTGGGAACTCTTCTGGCTCTATCAATCTGTTTCTTCACTTCTGCAGGTGGGTATTGTAGTTGTAAGAAAGCTTGACAGAGATCTTGTAGGTGTTTGTCTCTGTCTGAGGGGTTGGAGCAAATGCGGTTGTATCGCAGAGCTTGGCTGTAGACGATGGATCGTGTGGTGTGGTCAGGGTGAAAGCTGGAGGCATGCAGGTAGGAATAGCGATCAGTAGGTTTCCGGTATAGGGTGGTGTTTATGTGGCCATTGTTTATTAGCACTGTAGTGTCCAGGAAGTGGATCTCTTGTGTGGACTGGACCAGGCTGAGGTTGGTGGTGGGATGGAAATTGTTGAAATCATGGTGGAATTCCTCAAGGGCTTCTTTTCCATGGGTCCAGATGATGAAGATGTCATCAATATAGCGCAAGTAGAGTAGGAGCTTTAGGGGACGAGAGCTGAGGAAGCGTTGTTCTAAATCAGCCATAAAAATGTTGGCATACTGTGGGGCCATGCGGGTACCCATAGCAGTGCCGCTGATCTGAAGGTATACATTGTCCCCAAATGTGAAATAGTTATGGGTAAGGACAAAGTCACAAAGTTCAGCCACCAGGTTAGCCGTGACATTATCGGGGATAGTGTTCTTGACGGCTTGTAGTCCATCTTTGTGTGGAATGTTGGTGTAGAGGGCTTCTACATCCATAGTAGCCAGGATGGTGTTATCAGGAAGATCACCGATGGATTGAAGTTTCCTCAGGAAGTCAGTGGTGTCTCGAAGGTAGCTGGGAGTGCTGGTAGCGTAGGGCCTGAGGAGGGAGTCTACATAGCCAGACAATCCTGCTGTCAGGGTGCCAATGCCTGAGATGATGGGGCGCCCAGGATTTCCAGGTTTATGGATCTTGGGTAGTAGATAGAATATCCCAGGTCGGGGTTCCAGGGGTGTGTCTGTGCCGATTTGATCTTGTGCTTTTTCAGGAAGTTTCTTGAGCAAATGCTGTAGTTGCTTTTGGTAACTCTCAGTGGGATCATAGGGTAATGGCTTGTAGAAACTCGTGTTGGAGAGCTGCCGAGCAGCCTCTTGTTCATATTCCGACCTATTCATGATGACAACAGCACCTCCTTTGTCAGCCTTTTTGATTATGATGTCAGAGTTGTTTCTGAGGCTGTGGATGGCATTGCGTTCCGCATGGCTGAGGTTATGGGGCAAGTGATGCTGCTTTTCCACAATTTCAGCCCGTGCACGTCGGCGGAAGCACTCTATGTAGAAGTCCAGTCTGCTGTTTCGACCTTCAGGAGGAGTCCATCTAGAATCCCTCTTTCTGTAGTGTTGGCAGGGAGACCTCTGTGGATTAGTATGTTGTTCAGAGGTATTTTGGAAATATTCCTTGAGACGGAGAAGTCGAAAATAGGATTCTAGGTCACCACAGAACTGTATCATGTTCGTGGGGGTGGAGGGGCAGAAGGAGAGGCCCCGAGATAGAACAGCTGCTTCTGCTGGGCTGAGAGTATAGTTGGATAGGTTAACAATATTGCTAGGTGGGGTGAGGGAACCATTGCTGTGGCCCCTTGTAGCATGTAGTAGTTTAGAAAGTTTAGTGTCTTTTTTCTTTTGTAGAGAAGCAAAGTGTGCGTTGTAAATGGCTTGTCTAGTTTTAGTAAAATCCAGCCACGAGGAAGTTTGTGTGGAAGGTTGGTTCTTTATGAGACTATCCATTTTTGAGAGCTCATTCTTAATCCACAGAGGTCTCCCTGCCAACACTACAGAAAGAGGGATTCTAGATGGACTCCTCCTGAAGGTCGAAACAGCAGACTGGACTTCTACATAGAGTGCTTCCGCCGACGTGCACGGGCTGAAATTGTGGAAAAGCAGCATCACTTGCCCCATAACCTCAGCCATGCGGAACGCAATGCCATCCACAGCCTCAGAAACAACTCTGACATCATAATCAAAAAGGCTGACAAAGGAGGTGCTGTTGTCATCATGAATAGGTCGGAATATGAACAAGAGGCTGCTCGGCAGCTCTCCAACACGAGTTTCTACAAGCCATTACCCTATGATCCCACTGAGAGTTACCAAAAGCAACTACAGCATTTGCTCAAGAAACTTCCTGAAAAAGCACAAGATCAAATCGGCACAGACACACCCCTGGAACCCCGACCTGGGATATTCTATCTACTACCCAAGATCCATAAACCTGGAAATCCTGGGCGCCCCATCATCTCAGGCATTGGCACCCTGACAGCAGGATTGTCTGGCTATGTAGACTCCCTCCTCAGGCCCTACGCTACCAGCACTCCCAGCTACCTTCGAGACACCACTGACTTCCTGAGGAAACTTCAATCCATCGGTGATCTTCCTGATAACACCATCCTGGCTACAATGGATGTAGAAGCCCTCTACACCAACATTCCACACAAAGATGGACTACAAGCCGTCAAGAACACTATCCCCGATAATGTCACGGCTAACCTGGTGGCTGAACTTTGTGACTTTGTCCTTACCCATAACTATTTCACATTTGGGGACAATGTATACCTTCAGATCAGCGGCACTGCTATGGGTACCCGCATGGCCCCACAGTATGCCAACATTTTTATGGCTGATTTAGAACAACGCTTCCTCAGCTCTCGTCCCCTAAAGCCCCTACTCTACTTGCGCTATATTGATGACATCTTCATCATCTGGACCCATGGAAAAGAAGCCCTTGAGGAATTCCACCATGATTTCAACAATTTCCATCCCACCACCAACCTCAGCCTGGTCCAGTCCACACAAGAGATCCACTTCCTGGACACTACAGTGCTAATAAACAATGGCCACATAAACACCACCCTATACCGGAAACCTACTGATCGCTATTCCTACCTGCATGCCTCCAGCTTTCACCCTGACCACACCACACGATCCATCGTCTACAGCCAAGCTCTGCGATACAACCGCATTTGCTCCAACCCCTCAGAGAGAGACAAACACCTACAAGATCTCTGTCAAGCTTTCTTACAACTACAATACCCACCTGCAGAAGTGAAGAAACAGATTGATAGAGCCAGAAGAGTTCCCAGAAGTTACCTACTACAGGACAGGCCTAACAAAGAAAATAACAGAACGCCACTAGCAGTCACCTTCAGCCCCCAACTAAAACCCCTCCAATGCATTATTAAGGATCTACAACCTATCCTAAAGGATGACCCAACACTCTCACAAGTCTTGGGAGACAGGCCAGTCCTTGCCTACAGACAGCCCCGCAACCTGAAGCAAATACTCACCAACAACCACATACCACACAACAGAACCACTAACCCAGGAACTTATCCTTGCAACAAAGCCCGTTGCCAATTGTGCCCACATCTATTCAGGGGACACCATCACAGGGCCTAATAACATCAGCCACATTATCAGAGGCTCGTTCACCTGCACATCCACCAATGTGATATATGCCATCATGTGCCAGCAATGCCCCTCTGCCATGTACATTGGTCAAACTGGACAGTCTCTACGTAAAAGAATAAATGGACACAAATCAGATGTCAAGAATTATAACATTCATAAACCAGTCGGAGAACACTTCAATCTCTCTGGTCACGCAATCACAGACATGAAGGTCGCTATCTTAAAACAAAAAAACTTCAAATCCAGACTCCAGCGAGAAACTGCTGAATTGGAATTCATTTGCAAATTGGATACTATTAATTTAGGCTTAAATAGAGACTGGGAGTGGCTAAGTCATTATGCAAGGTAGCCTGTTTCCTCTTGTTTTTTCCTACCCCCCCCCCCCCCAGATGCTCTGGTTTAACTTGGTGTCATAAATATAAAGGGAAGGGTAAACCCCTTTGAAATCCCTCCTGGCCAGGGGAAAGCTCCTCTCACCTGTAAAGGGTTAAGAAGCTAAAGGTAACCTCGCTGGCACCTGACCAAAATGACCAATGAGGAGACAAGATACTTTCAAAAGCTGGGAGGAGGGAGAGGAACAAAGGGTCTGGGTCTGTCTGTATGCTGCTCTTGCCAGAGACAGAACAGGAATGGAGTCTTAGAACTTTTAGTAAGTAATCTAGCTAGGTATGTGTTAGATTATGATTCCTTTAAATGGCTGAGAAAAGCATTGTGCTGAATAGAATAACTATTTCTGTCTGTGCATCTTTTTTGTAACTTAAGGTTTTGCCTAGAGGGGTTCTCTATGTTTTTGAATCTAATTACCCTGTAAGATATCTACCATCCTGATTTTACAGGGGGGATTTCTTTATTTCTATTTACTTCTATTTTTTATTAAAAGTCTTCTTGTAAAAACTGAATGCTTTTTCATTGTTCTCAGATCCAAGGGTTTGGGTCTGTGGTCACCTATGCAAATTGGTGAGGCTTTTTATCCAACATTTCCCAGGAAAAGGGGGGTGCAAGTGTTGGGAGGATTGTTCATTGTTCTTAAGATCCAAGGGTCTGGGTCTGTAGTCACCTAGGCAAATTGGTGAGGCTTTTTACCAAACCTTGTCCAGGAAGTGGGGTGCAAGGTTTTGGGAAGTATTTTGGGGGGAAAGACGCGTCCAAACAGCTCTTCCCCAGTAACCAGTATTAGTTTGGTGGTGGTAGCGGCCATTCCAAGGATAACGGGTGTAATATTTTGTACCTTGGGGAAGTTTTGACCTAAGCTGGTAAAGATAAGCTTAGGGGGTTTTTTCATGCAGGTCCCCACATCTGTACCCTAAAGTTCAGAGTGGGGGAGGAACCTTGACACTTGGATTTAAACTTGGAGAGTGGTCAGTTTAGATGAGCTATTACCAGCAGGAGAGTGAGTTTGTGTGTGTATGGGGGTGGGGTGGATGTGAGAAAACCTGGATCTATTCAGGAAATAGCCCGACTTGATTATGTAAAGAGTTGTCACTTTGGATGGGCTAGCACCAGCAGGAGAGTGAATTTGTGTGGGGGGGTGGAGGGTGAGAACCTGGATTTGTGCTGGAAATGGCCCACCTGTTGATCACTTTAGATAAGCTATTACCAGCAGGACAGTGGGGTGGGAGGAGGTATTGTTTCATATTCTCTGTGTGTATATAAAGTCTGCTGCAGTTTCCACGGTAAACATCTGATGAAGTGAGCTGTAGCTCACGAAAGCTCATGCTCAAATAAATTGGTGAGTCTCTAAGGTGCCACAAGTACTCCTTTTCTTTTTGCGAATACAGACTAACAGGGCTGTTACTCTGAAAACTTTCTAGAATTATGTTCAGAGCTGAGGATTTGATTCCGACCCATCTTTTATACACTTGTGCTTTACCCTTAGGGTATCTGCTTTTCCTGATAAAACACCCATTAAAACCAATGGGAATCTTCCCAATGACATTAATGGCAATTAGGTCTGGCTCCCAGTCTGCAGGGTACTAAATTATGGTTAGCACCATTTCAACTGGTATCCCTCACCCCCTCATTTATTTGAGGATGAGAAAGAAATGAAATTAGGAAATTTCTCTTGCATAAAGGGATGAGATTCCCCTTCCATTAGTAAGAGCGAGAGTACTATTAACTTGTATCAATTACCTAGCTATACTCTGTTTTTCCACAATAGCCTCAAAAACCTTGTTAAAAGGCCAAAGTGCTAGAATTTTCTTCTTTATTGCGACAAGAAAGTGGCTTTCATCAACAGAAAAACAAAAACAAAAAACCATCTGATTTGTAGTAGTGTAATTTTTGGCTTTACTGCTCAGACGACTTTCAAGGCCAGAGAGCATCTTGTTTCTGAATCTCATTCCAGTGAATATCAGTCATTTAGAGGTGAGCGATTTCAGCTCTAGACTGCTTAAATGAGATACTTTTGTTTTTCTGTCTTTAGGTTTAAACAATATCCCTGTGAAATGCTTTCCACAGTATGCTTCAATTGCTTTTTCATTAAGAGTCAAAAATATTACAAGTTGGCAAACAAAGAAATGGCAGAAGAAGATTGCATTTCTGTGTTAATTTCAGTGTGTTAAGTTCACAAAAGGAGATAATAAATTGCTGGGGAAAGCCACTTAGCACATCACATCTAGCCTCCTTAACTTTATCTCAATGCTGCTTCCTTGTTTTGTCAACATATTCTTCTATTACCTTTTTCCCTAAAGATATTGACTTGCCTCTTACACCCATTTACTCTGTCCTTTGTTTCAATAGCCTTATTTGGTAACATAACTCCATCCCATTCGTGACAGATAAATATTTTTCTTTGCCTTTTCAATAGCTGAACTGCAGAGCTGCCAGAAGTGGATGAGTAGGCGCATGTACAAGAGGAGACTAAATAAATCATGCCCTAGCACTTCAACTGAACTGGAACCTAACCTTTTTGTAGGGCAGTAACTTAAACTGCATTATAATTATTGCTCTGTTCAAATTAATTTTTGAAGTCCCATTATTTCTATTGTTGTTCCAACTTGGTCTCCCAAGGCATTACTAGATTTCTATTGGGAGGATCGGAATATCAAGAGAGGCTATGCTACTGGCCTGACTAGAACCATGAAGTGCTAGAAATGTAATAAAACAGTTTGCTGCCATGACATTTCCAGTACAGTTTTTGCATATCTAAGAGGTTGAAAAAAGAATTTGAATCAACCCTATTGATCCTGGCCCATAAAAGATTCTTTGCTCTGACTTTCTGATTAATAGTTATGCAGCAGCTTTGTTAAGAGACGTGATATAAGACACCAACTTAGGCCTTGTCTACACTAAGTTTTGTTGGCAAAAGTTATACCACTTGTAATTAAAGCGCTTTAATTACAACCACTGTTGCATGTCCACACTATGCTCTGTGTTGGCAGAGCACATCCACACTAACAGCTCTTGCACTTACACACAGTAGTGCACTGTGGTATTTATCCCACTGTGCAACTGGCCACGGGGTGCTTTAGGAAGGGTTTTTTGCAATGCCTCATGGGGCAGGTACAGCATCATATGATGCAGGTTTCTCGATCCCATTGTTCCAATAGATTGTCAGATGCTTTTTCAAGGACAGTGTGGGGGAGGGAGGAGAGAGTGGTGTGTCTGGGGAGGGGGAGGCAACAGGCTGGCTGACCTATCCTGAGGGAGGGGGACCCTCGTGTCCCCTCACATCAGCCCCAGCTCTGCTCAGAACAGCAGTCTCCAGAAGCAGCCCGCTCTGCCTGCCTGCGGCTCTGTGATTCCCCCCGAGTTCTCCCACAGCCTCCTTAGTCCAGGAGCAGCATCCTGAGCAGCTCTGTGAGCTCTCCCCACTGAGGGATTTCAAAGCAGCAATAAGAACAGAAGTACTTGTGGCACCTTAGACTAACTTATTTGAGCATAAGCTTTCATGGGCTACAGCTCACTTCATCAGATGCATAGAATGGAACATCTAGTAAGACGACATATATATATATTATATATACACACACACAGAGAGAACATGAAAAGGTGGAAGTAGCCATACCAACTGTAAGGGGCAAATTAAGATGAGCTATTATCAGCAGGAGAAAAACAAGATGGCCCATTTAGACAGTTGACAAGAAGGTGTGACTGCCATTGCTGCTTTGTCACACACACACACACACACTCCCCACAGCAGCAGGCTGCCTGCTGCTGTGTTCCTAGTGCAGGGAAGAACAAGTGCATTCCACCTTAATTATTTGCTCTTTGTTCCCCAAAGGGAACAGCAGGTTCAGCTGTCAGATACTTCCAGGAGCTTTGAAAGGGGAGGGGCACATGCCTGCAGGGCAGCAGAGATTAAAACAGTGAGCAAAGCAGTCACTGCAAGTATTGTGGGATACTGGTGGAAGCCAATTATGCCTGCAAAACAGAGTTTTGCCACCAAAAGTAGCTTTGTACTGTGTACACCTCCCCTGTTTTGTTGGCAAAAGGCAGCTTTTATTGGGGGGAGATCAACTTGCAAACTTTTCTTCTAGCAGTTTGGTCAATTGAAAATTAATCTAGGAACTATCTTTAGCAATTTTGACTGACTTAGAGAAGATATAAAGGGATAAAAGTACCAGTCATACAGACATTTGTAAAATATATATTACACACAAGACTATGGTATAGAAATAACACCTTCATTAAGGTTACAAAGTCAAGTGCACCGCTTTTGAGAGAAACTTATTAAATATCTCCATGGGCTTTTCTATGGTGCTCATCAGTATAGCATGAATGCTTCACAAATATTAATGAATCTATTTTCAAAACACTCTACGCTATTTTACAGATTGGAACTGAAACAGAAAGAGATTAAGGTCAAAAGCATCCACGAATGCTAGATGCTTAATTTGAGACACACCTGACCTGATTTTTCAGAGTTCTGAGCAATCTATAGAACTTTAAACGTTCAATGCACCAGCTCCTACTGGTTTCACTTGCAGGTGTGAATGCAAAAGCAGACCCTGGAGTCTGAAGTCAGACACCCACAAAATGAGGAACAATTAGTAACCACCTTTGAAATGTGATTTGCCCAATACCCCACAGGGACTCTGTGGCAGAGACAGGGTTAGAATCCAGTTCTCCAGAGCAGCATTCAACTGCCTTAACCATGGCACCATCCTCTCTCTTCCTACAGTTTTTTTTATCTCGTTCACTACACTTCAACTTCTACAACAAATGAAGCCAGGGTCCTACAGACAGTTTTCTTCACTATATAACCTTAATTCATCCCTGGGTAAGGTCCATTCTGTGCACTGAATAAGACACAGTCCTACAAAAAAAGAGTGTGATCATATAAATAAAAACTGTAGTATAATGCATCTGCTCAAAGGGGCTGAATTAAGGTTACACAGACAACTTTAATTCTCATTTTTCCCTCACTTCTGAGTTTGACCTTGCAAACTTAATAAAAAAACCTCTGCTTTTATTTTTTTAAAAAGGTCTGTAAAACAAATGCAATCATGCGGCCCCATACTAACACTCACATGGGTCATCATCAGGGTTGAAGCCTTTAGATCCAGCACACTGACTTCTACTATTGGAGCTAAATCAGTAACTGACAACAGTAGTATGTTGTCATCTTCTATGTGGACAAGGACTCGAGTGGGGTAGGACACGTTGCTAGAACATGTCCCAGGATATTTGCTGACACTAGAGGAATGGTGAGATTTGGGGCCCCTGGATTCTAATCCAGATTTTAAAGGGGAATGTGTTGTACCAGACAGACTCTTCTGCCCATGATTGCCTCGTCCTGCTCCGGTCTGTGCCTGTCCCATTCTGGCCTCTTCCACATCCTTGGCTCCTCATCCCAGTCACATTCTACTCACCTAATCAGTTCCAGTCTCCACTCCTCAATCTTCTAATCCCAGTCTCTAGCCTCTGTTTGCCAGAAACTGGGAATGGACGACAGGGGATGGATCACTTGATTACCTGTTCTGTTCATTCCTTCTGAAGTATCTGGCATTGGCCACTGTCGGAAGACAGTATACTGAGTTAGATGGACCTTGGGCCTGACCCAGCATGGTCGTTCTTATGTTCAGTTGCAGTTAACTTTCCCAGCCATTCCCACATCATCATCAGATAGATCTCTTCATTACACTGACCTGCAGTAACTCCATGCCCACCTTCTCCATACCCACTGGCTCACACTCCTAATCTCATTCCCTGGGCTCCTTATTCACTCTCTGCCTAGCTAGTTGCTGTTTGCCACACCTTGGTTCTTCATCAGATCTCATCCCCTTTTCCCTCTTGGATTTTAGTCCCCATCTCCTTACCTAGCCATTTCCAGCCCCACACACCTCCCAACTCCCATTTTCCCCTCTGCCACCTCACCAACCTCCAGTTCCCAGTATCCCCCACCGGGCTCCTTGTCTCAACCTCCCCTCTGCCCTAGTAGGTCCAGCATTTGTCATCTCTGCATTTGAATCAGGCAGCTTCCTTCTCCACACTGCCTGGGCTCAGTAAAATGGGGAGCAGGAGTTATTCAAAGCACAAGAAAGATTGTCTCCTGGCTGTCAGGTCACATGCCCAGCCTGCAACAGCCCATAACTGTAATTGTAGAAGAGTCATGTTCAGTCCCAGGATGGAGCATGTTCAGTGTGCATGGAACATTTGGGGAATTTAGCTGTTAAAATTGAAGTCTCTACTGAGCATTTTGTGAACTGATTTTTCAAAGGCTTATAACTTGGCCAATTTTGGCCAGATTTTCACAGGAACAGGAAAAAAGCCCATGCCTGACAAGACTACTTCTCTGCCAGATTTCAGTAGGCATTTTCAAAGGAAAGGTCACAAATTTAACATGGGGAAAAATGTTTTATTTCCTAGTCTCAAACTCAGAAATAGCAGAACTGTTTTGGCTGAAATTTTCCAAAAATATTCAGCCTAAGGCAGACATGTGACATGGAAAATTTCAGCCCACATGGTTGAAATTTGGCAAAGTGATAAGCAACTCAAAATAGATCTAATGGGAAGTAACAGGCAACCTTAATACAAGCAGAGAAGCCTACTAAACCAAGTGAGCACAGAAGTTGTCAGATCACATGTACCCCCGTTCCACTTTCAAAAGGGGCATGGGGGGAAAAAGCACCAGGATCTTCACATACCAGTCAAAGGAGCATATGACTTTACATCACTAGTCTCAGCAGCTGGTGAAGGAAGCGTTTGACACCAAGTGCAAAAAAATCAGTTCTTGGCATTGTGGTTATGACAAGCAATACAATAGTTAAAGCCAGCCTGCTTCCAACCTGAACTACACAATTTCACCCCAAGCATTAAAGATTCATTAAAGAATGAGAGATGAACACACTAGCATCAATAGAACCAGCTTTCATGGTGTACTGTCACTTGTGACAACTTCATGGTAATCAAGCCACAGTTAAAACATGCCATAAACCGGTCTCCACACAAACTACATATGAAAGCATACTGTAAATCTTTAGCATAGCCACTCTAAAAACAAATCCAGTCTTCTTTGAAAGGGCTCCCTGATTTTTTTCCTGAATTCACTTTTTCCTCTTACTAGGGGACAACTGTGTGACTGCTAGTTTAGCAAATTGCCCTAAAAGAGACAAACTACTATGACCTCTTGCCCTGTTTTCAGACTATTTGACCACCTGAAATTCCAGTACTATATCTTTGGCACAGGATATCTGGCAATTGCTTTGAGACAATCACTAGGGGCCACTATAGAAAAGTACAGCAGACTCATTTTTGAACAATAAAAGCACCCCAGGGAAGATAGCTAGGTTTCCATAGCAGCTTCTTTACACCTATGCCAAGAAATCCTGTGTCTGGGCCAGACAGAATGTTATAATTGAAATCCTATTTAATTACCAGGAGACACGCCAATGTCTAATACGCCAATTATAATTTATACCTTCATAACAATGTCATTAGTAAATGCAGATAGCAAAAATTCCCTTCCCTCTGCACGGGAGAACTCTTTGCTGGTAGAAGGCCAAAAGAGCTAGCTCTGCCACCTCCTTCTCCCATTGCATCTGTAGGGTAAGGACAAGGAGGGGGCATTCTGGGGCTGAGGCAAGGGCAGAGGCGGCCACAGAAGGGGTATGGGGGAGTATTGTTCTGCTGTGTTCAGTTCTCTGCTAGTGGAGCCTCCCTGCTGCTTTAACATATACCAGAGCTGGATGACTGAGGATCTGGGAAGCACAACCAGTCCCCCATGCTCTCCCACTGCTGTGCCAGAGCTCTGCTTGTGTAGGGTGAAGAATTTGCCCCTACTGTGTCTGTCCTGCTGTTGACACTTGAGCTTTGTGAATGCAGAACTTTCACTTTACTAAGGGATTTATTAACTGAACCCCAAAGTTTGTTTCAAAAGGGTTCGAACCAAGTCACCCTTATTGCTGCACTTGGAAATTTGATTAAATACATTTGAAGTTCTAGAAGGAGCTGCACAGAGATGGCCCTAGCTCCCATAGCCGCTTGACACCACAATAGGGACCCTTCTCTAGTCCCTAATCAAACCTTTCCTCCAGCAAGCCCTAGGATCTCTTACCTCCACATATCTTCAGTGGAGGCCACACCACTCCTTTCTCATGGTAGTGTGTGTCTTTGGCTACCTCTTCTGGAGGATGTGAGGAAGCTGCTTTATTGCCGACCCCCTGCCTCTACCTTCTGCACAATTGTGCCTAGCCACACTGCTTAGCCGGGTGTTCAGCCAGCATATAACCAACTACACCACATACACTCAATGCCTCATAATCACACTCAATGCACAACCTAAAGTCTGACTTCTGACATTCTCACAAATACTACAAACACTTCACAGACTTTGCCACTGCACATGTGACTATAGGAAGCATATCTTAATTTTAACTCACATTTCAGCTACTGTGTGTGTTTGGGTGTGATTATGATGCACTGGACAGATGTATTGTGGTTGGCGATAGGTGAGAATTAAAAGGGGATTTGCTGTGGAGCTGAGAAGTGTGTGAATGAGTCTGGCTGGTTTCTAAAGTAAAATAGGCTGTGGATGCGATTCTTGGCTTAACTCATGATTACCTGGGCTTTTAATGATTTCTATTAGATAGGAAACATACTTGAGAAACACAATCAAAGTTTGAGTGATAACTCTATTGCTTTGTATTACCTTTTTGGCTTTAGAACTAATAGTACATTGATCTAGGTCAAGCACAATATGAAGGCCAATCAGTATATGAAATAAACCTCTCTGGAGGCCACTTCATTCAGTCTTGAAAACAGGAACTTTTTTAGCTTGAGTTTCCCTTTTTCCCCTGAAAAATCTCTTTGTAGTCTTAGATTTTATTGCATAGCTAGATTTTATTGCATAGCTAGAAAAGCCTGTTAAAAGGAATTGCACAAAAGAGTGCGCCTTTCATTAATTGCTCATCAGGTAAAGTGGAAATACAGCATTGTACCAGCTTTCTATCATTTTAAAAAATCTTCTTGCTGCTGTTTCCTTTTATCAGCTAATCGTGCGCGCTATCAGTGTTGATCTCTCCATCTTTGCAAGTGTTGCTTCCATAAAGGACATCCTGGCCCCCAGAATGGGAGCAGCAGACATGTAGAAGCAATGGATATTACACTAAAAATCTGCTATTATTGAACACTTCATCCTGTTGGACAGGAAAGAGAAAGGAAAGAAAAGAGCAGCTGTGTCTGTATAAAAGATTTTGGTCTTCCTTTGGTGTTTGAACATCAAGCTAAACCTAAAACAACAGACTGAACCTTATAATAGCAAGGAGTACAATACGACTTGGAACACATTGCTCTTTGTAATGAGCCATGATCTTAGAACAAGGGAGTTTTCTATTTAGATGAGATGATTGTGACTCTATTATCTCCCAGCTAATCCAACAAGTGCAAATTGGAACAGCAGGGTGCACAGGTCTTTCTAGAATTGCAACTTCCTGCCTGTTGCAGTCTCTCTGCTCAAGTCTCAGCCGATTTCAAACAAAAAAACCCACAAAACAAAATAGGATCACATTGCCAATAAAATCCCCCTGAAATCTCCAATTATCTCAAGTGTCAGGAGTATAGACCCATTACAAGGAATGGATCAGCTTTTAAGTTGACCAGCTGGCATCCACTCCCAGTTGTCAAAGTTTTTGGAACCCATAGTGCTCATTGAAAGAATTAATAGAAATAGAAGTTAAGTTTCCTTCAAAAGCTACGGGTGATTAGGTAATAGACAATCTTCCACAGACCACTGATAAATTGTCATGTTGGAAGGTTTCATATAACTATTAAATTTAAAATTCAAACAAGAATTTAGGAGACAATGGCATGACTTCTCAGGATTAAACATGCAGCTCTTAAGTTATTAGATATATGCAGGAGTGATTTTTTTTAAGAGAGTTATTGAACCTCAGGCTGTGATGAGTGTTTGAGAAGTTTTGTATAAGCAATAAGAAAAGGAGTACTTGTGGCACCTTAGAGACTAACCAATTTATTTGAGCATGAGCTTTCGTGAGCTACAGCTCACTTCATCAGATGTTTACCGTGGAAACTGCAGCAGACTTTATATACACACAGAAATCATGAAACAATACCTCCTCCCACCCCACTGTCCTGCTGGTAATAGCTTATCTAAAGTGATCAACAGGTGGGCCATTTCCAGCACAAATCCAGGTTTTCTCACCCTCCACCCCCCCCACACAAATTCACTCTCCTGCTGGTGCTAGCCCATCCAAAGTGACAACTCTTTACATAATCAAGTCGGGCTATTTCCTGCATAGATCAAGGTTTTCTCACATCCCCCCCACCCCCATACACACACAAACTCACTCTTCTGCTGGTAATAGCTCATCTAAACTGACCATTCTCCAGGTTTAAATCCAAGTTAAACCAGAACATCGGGGGGGGGGGGGGGTAGGAAAAAACAAGAGGAAACAGGCTACCTTGCATAATGACTTAGCCACTCCCAGTCTCTATTTAAGCCTAAATTAATAGTATCCAATTTGCAAATGAATTCCAATTCAGCAGTTTCTCGCTGGAGTCTGGATTTGAAGTTTTTTTGTTTTAAGATAGCGACCTTCATGTCAGTGATTGCGTGACCAGAGAGATTGAAGTGTTCTCCGACTGGTTTATGAATGTTATAATTCTTGACATCTGATTTGTGTCCATTTATTCTTTTACGTAGAGACTGTCCAGTTTGACCAATGTACATGGCAGAGGGGCATTGCTGGCACATGATGGCATATATCACATTGGTGGATGTGCAGGTGAACGAGCCTCTGATAGTGTGGCTGATGTTATTAGGCCCTGTGATGGTGTCCCCTGAATAGATATGTGGGCACAATTGGCAACGGGCTTTGTTGCAAGGATAAGTTCCTGGGTTAGTGGTTCTGTTGTGTGGTATGTGGTTGTTGGTGAGTATTTGCTTCAGGTTGCGGGGCTGTCTGTAGGCAAGGACTGGCCTGTCTCCCAAGACTTGTGAGAGTGTTGGGTCATCCTTTAGGATGGGTTGTAGATCCTTAATAATGCGTTGGAGGGGTTTTAGTTGGGGGCTGAAGGTGACGGCTAGTGGCGTTCTGTTATTTTCTTTGTTAGGCCTGTCCTGTAGTAGGTAACTTCTGGGAACTCTTCTGGCTCTATCAATCTGTTTCTTTACTTCTGCAGGTGGGTATTGTAGTTGTAAGAAAGCTTGACAGAGATCTTGTAGGTGTTTGTCTCTGTCTGAGGGGTTGGAGCAAATGCGGTTGTATCGCAGAGCTTGGCTGTAGACGATGGATCGTGTGGTGTGGTCAGGGTGAAAGCTGGAGGCATGCAGGTAGGAATAGCGGTCAGTAGGTTTCCGGTATAGGGTGGTGTTTATGTGGCCATTGTTTATTAGCACTGTAGTGTCCAGGAAGTGGATCTCTTGTGTGGACTGGACCAGGCTGAGGTTGGTGGTGGGATGGAAATTGTTGAAATCATGGTGGAATTCCTCAAGGGCTTCTTTTCCATGGGTCCAGATGATGAAGATGTCATCAATATAGCGCAAGTAGAGTAGGGGCTTTAGGGGACGAGAGCTGAGGAAGCGTTGTTCTAAATCAGCCATAAAAATGTTGGCATACTGTGGGGCCATGCGGGTACCCATAGCAGTGCCGCTGATCTGAAGGTATACATTGTCCCCAAATGTGAAATAGTTATGGGTAAGGACAAAGTCACAAAGTTCAGCCACCAGGTTAGCCGTGACATTATCGGGGATAGTGTTCTTGACGGCTTGTAGTCCATCTTTGTGTGGAATGTTGGTGTAGAGGGCTTCTACATCCATAGTAGCCAGGATGGTGTTATCAGGATTTTACCTAAAACTGGATTTTACTAAAACTAGACAAGCCATTTACAACGCACACTTTGCTTCTCTAGAAAGTTTAGTGTCTTTTTTCTTTTGTAGAGAAGCAAAGTGTGCGTTGTAAATGGCTTGTCTAGTTTTAGTAAAATCCAGTTTTAGGTAAAATCCTGATAACACCATCCTGGCTACTATGGATGTAGAAGCCCTCTACACCAACATTCCACACAAAGATGGACTACAAGCCGTCAAGAACACTATCCCCGATAATGTCACGGCTAACCTGGTGGCTGAACTTTGTGACTTTGTCCTTACCCATAACTATTTCACATTTGGGGACAATGTATACCTTCAGATCAGCGGCACTGCTATGGGTACCCGCATGGCCCCACAGTATGCCAACATTTTTATGGCTGATTTAGAACAACGCTTCCTCAGCTCTCGTCCCCTAAAGCCCCTACTCTACTTGCGCTATATTGATGACATCTTCATCATCTGGACCCATGGAAAAGAAGCCCTTGAGGAATTCCACCATGATTTCAACAATTTCCATCCCACCACCAACCTCAGCCTGGTCCAGTCCACACAAGAGATCCACTTCCTGGACACTACAGTGCTAATAAACAATGGCCACATAAACACCACCCTATACCGGAAACCTACTGACCGCTATTCCTACCTGCATGCCTCCAGCTTTCACCCTGACCACACCACACGATCCATCGTCTACAGCCAAGCTCTGCGATACAACCGCATTTGCTCCAACCCCTCAGACAGAGACAAACACCTACAAGATCTCTGTCAAGCTTTCTTACAACTACAATACCCACCTGCAGAAGTAAAGAAACAGATTGATAGAGCCAGAAGAGTTCCCAGAAGTTACCTACTACAGGACAGGCCTAACAAAGAAAATAACAGAACGCCACTAGCCGTCACCTTCAGCCCCCAACTAAAACCCCTCCAACGCATTATTAAGGATCTACAACCCATCCTAAAGGATGACCCAACACTCTCACAAGTCTTGGGAGACAGGCCAGTCCTTGCCTACAGACAGCCCCGCAACCTGAAGCAAATACTCACCAACAACCACATACCACACAACAGAACCACTAACCCAGGAACTTATCCTTGCAACAAAGCCCGTTGCCAATTGTGCCCACATATCTATTCAGGGGACACCATCACAGGGCCTAATAACATCAGCCACACTATCAGAGGCTCGTTCACCTGCACATCCACCAATGTGATATATGCCATCATGTGCCAGCAATGCCCCTCTGCCATGTACATTGGTCAAACTGGACAGTCTCTACGTAAAAGAATAAATGGACACAAATCAGATGTCAAGAATTATAACATTCATAAACCAGTCGGAGAACACTTCAATCTCTCTGGTCACGCAATCACTGACATGAAGGTCGCTATCTTAAAACAAAAAAACTTCAAATCCAGACTCCAGCGAGAAACTGCTGAATTGGAATTCATTTGCAAATTGGATACTATTAATTTAGGCTTAAATAGAGACTGGGAGTGGCTAAGTCATTATGCAAGGTAGCCTGTTTCCTCTTGTTTTTTCCTACCCCCCCCCCCCAGATGTTCTGGTTTAACTTGGATTTAAACCTGGAGAATGGTCAGTTTAGATGAGCTATTACCAGCAGAAGAGTGAGTTTGTGTGTGTATGGGGGTGGGGGGGATGTGAGAAAACCTTGATCTATGCAGGAAATAGCCCGACTTGATTATGTAAAGAGTTGTCACTTTGGATGGGCTAGCACCAGCAGGAGAGTGAATTTGTGTGGGGGGGGTGGAGGGTGAGAAAACCTGGATTTGTGCTGGAAATGGCCCACCTGTTGATCACTTTAGATAAGCTATTACCAGCAGGACAGTGGGGTGGGAGGAGGTATTGTTTCATGATTTCTGTGTGTATATAAAGTCTGCTGCAGTTTCCACGGTAAACATCTGATGAAGTGAGCTGTAGCTCACGAAAGCTCATGCTCAAATAAATTGGTTAGTCTCTAAGGTGCCACAAGTACTCCTTTTCTTTTTGCGAATACAGACTAACACGGCTGTTCCTCTGAAACCTGTATAAGCAATAGTTTCAGATAAATTCTGAGCGTGTGTGTGTGTGTGCGTGAAGCCACCTGCTTGAGTTAAAAAGACAAAAATCCTGGTGGCATCCCTCTATTTTCTTAAGCCCTTCCGCTTTAAAAAAAAAAAAAAAAAGTAGCCCAGCTTGTTCCTTCCCCTTGGAACTCAAAGAGGTTCCCCCCTGCCTTTTTTGGAAAATCTCAATGGAACACTCAACTTCTAAGATCACTGGCATCGACTAATGAGGTTTGAGTGGGTCATCTTTGTGCAAACAAATCTCCCCATTCTATTAATTTTAGACTTCAGAAGTCCATAGATCCAAAAAGATACCCAATTCAGTCATCAGGCCCATAGGTATTTGAGAAATTTGAGGTCATGGGTCAGTCAGACATTGCCTCAATATTTCTACAACATCCCAGCTCAAAAATAATCTTAAATACAAAGCTACCAATGAGCTGGAACTGAAATCATAGGAAACACTGATCATATACTCCCTCAGCCATGAACAGAAGAATAATTCTTTATTCTTTAACTGTTGTGCTGACACATGCTTATAGCATCCCTGTGAGGGGGTTTACAAACCCCCTTAGCCCTGGTCTACACTGGGGGGGGGGAGGAGGGGCGGAGAAATGGATCTAAGTTATGCAACTTCAGCTATGTGAATAACGTAGCTGAAGTCAACGTACTTAGACCTACTCACCACGGTCTCTTCATTACGGTGAGTCGATCGCTGCCACAAGAGGCGCCGGAGGAGTCGATGGGGGAGCGGCAGCAGAGTACAGGAGTCAACAGGAGAGCGCTCGAGGGGGTTGGGGGGGGGTTGATTTGTGTCTAGACTAGACACGATAATCAACCCCCGCTGGATTGATCTCTGCCAGCCAATCCAGCGGGTAATGTAAACATACCCTTAGAGAGCATAGAGAGAAGAGAGAGGAGAGTTTTACCCACTTACAGGAAACTAGGCTGACCACACCCCAGAACAATTATCAATCATGGAGACAGCACCAACAGCTGGGACCAATAAGGAATACAAGCCCAGCTATAAAGGAAGGAGAACAGCAATCACATTGAGGCAAAAGTCCCTGGGATGATGGAGGGGAAACAGCTCCATGCCCAACTACCTCCATGGACTCAATAGGGAGGTAGAAAGACTGCAAGTGCTGGATCTTAAAGGCTGATTGATAAATTTTATGGACTGGGCTAATTTGAGCTGAATGGAGGAGAACCAGTTCGGGGAAAGTTGTGCCACAAAAAGCAAAACTGCACACAGAACAGTTGACAATCCCCTTTTATAGTTTGGTACTCAAACGCAACTTTGAACAACATTACTGATCCTCAGGATTGGGATGAATAGTTAGAGACTTCAACTCACAGTAAAAAAAAAGTCCTCTCCTTAAATAAATCACAGTACAGTACGGGGGTTCATTTTTCATATACAGATCTATCAGCCTTACACAAGGTAAGAATGTCTTGTGAAGTCAAGCCTTCATGTTATGCCTAGAATAGGATAAAAGTCCTCATTCCCTTCCCCCACCAAATTTGTTAGCCAGCATGCTTTAATGAAACATTAAAAAACCCTAGTGTTCCCAGGATAACTTGTATTTTAATGTGGGTTAGCTGGTCAAGATGAACTGCAGGGTGTTTACACTTGTATATTTTAAAACCCTAGTAAAACTGGAAGCCATTACATTTAGAAAAAGACACCTTTTATCCTAATTTAGAGATAAGTCAACAGAAATCTGGCTTCCTCTAATTAATGACATAATAAACATTTAGAGAAGCTATGAAACCATTGTATATCTTGGCCAACATGACTAATCCAAAATACAGAAAGATACTATTGAGCCCAACACAGTAAATGAAACTGATATGTGGAACATGGAACACATGTAATTTGAGTACCTTCTTCCTAGTCTAGCCTGTAAAATTGAAAATCCCTACATCTTCACCATATCTATATTGAGAAGCAGGTTGTATCAGAGTTTGTTGTATCAACATGATGGAAATTCTGGGAGTAAAGTTACAGAAAACAGGACAGGTGAACTGAGTATTTTGTTAATTTCTAAAAAAACTTGCATATGCCGGTCCGGCAAACCTTAATCAGTTAAATGTGTTAACACTCTGTAATAAGCAAGGTGTACAAGTAAATCAAAGTTATTTGTCAGAATATCAGTAGCTAAGTGCAGGAAAGAGTGTAATAGGCCCAAGTAGCTATTAAACTGGGGACTCCATTATTTGTACTCTCAGGTCTGGTTCATATTGTCCTAGACACCACAGAAGGAAAAGCAAGACACCAGGAATATGATTTAATTAAGTTGTAACTTTATTTAGTAACACACTTGAACAATCTGGCAATAACTCATCCTATGCAGGTTAACATTCCTTCTGTAATCCATTCATCTGCCATCAACCCCCTTCCCTCCTCCATTTTCCACTCCCATTTCTGGGACCCAATAGCCCACTCCTCATATGAAGGGAGTGGGGAAGTGGGGGTTGTTTTTGGATTTTGTCAAATTAGGAGCCCCAACCTCATTCCCCACCTTCTTTAGGTGAGGTTTTCTCCTAATCTGCTTCCCATTCCTGTTTATCTGGGAACCAGTCCCCCTATTGCACAGGAAGCACCTGCCTTACGCACCTGCCAAGTTGCAACAAAATGAACTTTACAACCTAACCTACCCACCAGGTCCCTGGGCTGCTAAGAGAAAGGCAAAAATTGGCAAGGAGGGAAAAATTCCTTCCTAGCCCTGAAAGGTAGGTAGTGTGATGCCAGCAGCATAGCCCAAAACACATGTCCTAAGCTAGTCTCAAGGGGAGGAGGAAGCTTTTCCCCACCCCTGGCAGCATAAAATAGCATGCCCAGGCAGGGTGACAGGTGGGATGCCAAGTAGGCTTATGTTACACCCTTCTGCCCAGCTTGTCAGCCACAGAGCGCCTCTTCTTAAACTCACAAGGAGGGATCACAGGGCTATCATGGGTATAGGGTGTACTGCACGTTTGTGCCCTTTGAGGGAGTACACTTGACAGGAACTAAATGTTAATGCAACAGACCCAAATGAGTTTGGCACCCATAACCCCTTTAATGTTGGGTATCTGTGACCAGCAAGTTAGATTCATAGATTCATAGATATTTAGGTCAGAAGGGACCATTATGATCATCTAGTCTGACCTCCTGCACAACGCAGGCCACAGAATTTCACCCACCACTCCTGCAAAAAACCTCACACCTATATCTGTGCTATTGAAGTCCTCAAATAGTAGTTTACAGACTTCAAGGAGCAGAGAATCCTCCAGCAAGTGACCCGTGCCCCATGCTACAGAGGAAGGCGGTTGTTTCTATTGCGGTTTTCTAATCAGATTTTACCAAAATATATTATAAATCCTTTTTTCTGATCTTTATAAGAAAAATGAAATCTGAACAGAAAGTGGTGCTTGTGTGTACACATATATACAACCTCCCACCCCCATGGTAAACTTAGGGCTTGTCTACATGGTATAGCAATGCACACTAGAGGAGCATGAATTCTAAAGTGCACCAATGTGTTCAACACTCACTGGCTTGTGTAGACCCTGCTGGTGTCACCTAAAAGTTCCCTAGTGTGCACTGACAAATTAAGAATACTCAAGTGCATTTTTATCAATATAGTGGGGGGAAAGACATCAAGCAAGTCCCCACATTGACATTACACTAAATTAACATGCAAAAAAAGGTTAGTTTATAATCCCTCCCCCACCAACACTATAATGCCCACACACTCAGCTGCCCAACAGATTTGTTCTTCTAATGATACTACAAGGGGAATAAGGTTATTAAAAAAAATCCAAACAGGTCTTTAAAAATTAGTTTTACCTGGTAACAAACATACTAATACGCACGAAAGTATAATTAGTTAAGTTGATTAAGGAGACTCCAAAACAGCATATTCAAAAACAAAGCAGCATTTAGTTCTTCCCCCAAAGATGCAAAGGATGACAATAACAAAATCAATAAAAAGTCTATCTGCATAGGTCTTACACTTTAATCTTCTTTGCTAGGTTTTGTGAATTCCCCTCACCCCAGCTAACCCACCACATCACTGCCTGGGAGAAATAGATGGTCATTCTCAAAGCAGGCTCTCTCTGTATCCCCATGTCAGTCTGGTCAGCTTCCATGGACACTCCCTGGGCAGCCTCTCTTTTCTAGGCCCAGATCCTTTGAACAGTCTTTTCTCAGCTTTGTCACCAGAGTTGGGGGCTGAGGAATCTCCTCTTCATGGCTACAGTGTTTGAGGCCCTGTCTACACTACTGCTTAAGTCAATGTAAGTTATGTTGCTCAGGGGTGTAAAAAACCCACCCCTCTGAGTGACGTAACTTATATTGACTTGAGCAGTGTCTACACCACACTATGTTGGTGGGAGAAGCTCTCCCGTTGACTTACCACATCTTCACCAGACCAGCTAAATCCATGCCACTGCATCGACTGCAGTGGCACCAATTTAGTGCCGTAGTGAAGACCAGCTGTGAATGTGTGTTTGGATGCTCCTTATCTAAGCCATTTACCTTTCCTGTTGGTTCCTTTTACAGCCCCTTTTGATCTCACTCCATAGCGAGTAACCCATCAAACGCACAGACCCACATGAACCACATTCATAAAAAATACAAATAGTTCCCAGCTCAATACAAGGGCTTTCTTTCACCTGCTGGCCCAAGCAAAGCCTCCCTACCTCTGAGACTACAGGGCATGGGGGACATGTACATTAGGGGTTCTTTCAGCACTACTGTAAAGGTAGATGTAAATGAAAATTAGGCCTCTTGCCTTTTAGTTACTGAATTGTAAGGTTTTTGTTGCGCACATTGTGCATCCCATTACGTTCAAGGAATAAATTTGCTTGAGTGAACCACACAGTGTGTGTTTTGACTTGCACTTCATAAAGCTTGGTATAGGCTACTGACATTGCCTTATTACCTCAAGGCCCAAACTGAAATTGCGGGCCACATTGTGCTAGGCTCTATACAGAGAGAATGAGAGACCATCCCTGCCCCACAGAGCTTACATTCTAAACAGGGGCAGAAAGTGACTTGTCAGAGCCAGAAATAGGGCCCAGGTCCTTTAGCTCCCAATCCAGTGACCTTAGGCCATGTTTAGGTGCCTAAAGACACAGATGGACCCCTAAACATGCAGATAAGCACTTCTGAAAATCTCACTAGCATCCAAGTACCTTTAAAAATCTGATCCCTACCACAGTACCTCCTCAAGCCCTACATCCATAGGTTGTCCCCTGGACTCCCTTTTCTCCCCCTTCCAATCCCTCCAAGAGTAGGGTGAGATGTTGACCCAGCCTGGAAGGCTCACTTCAGCAGGCTATGTAGACATACCACTAGAGTCCTTTCCATCTGATTGTAGCAGCTATTTAAAAAATTAAGGAAATCCCTACAGGGAAAAACAAAACATTGATGATATCAAAGTTAAGGTTGTAGGCACACACCTGTTTGAGGTACACATTACCTTTTAAGAATGTTAAGAGTTTTAAATAAAAGGGTAAATCTCAGAAAATTCTTGCTTCTTGGGAAAGTGCAAATTTAACTCAGTCACGCTAAAAAGCACTGTAACTGCCACTCCAAAATTGCAGTAGTGGGAACCTACATAACCACAAATTCCTTTTTCTCATTACATTTCTATACACAGGGTATAAGACCTGTGTCTCCAGGGGTATGTCTACATTGGAATTAAAAGCCTGCAGCTGGCCTGTGACAGCTGACTTGGGCTCACAGGCTCAGGAGCTATTTAATTGCACTGTAGATATTTGGTTTTCTGCTGAGCTGGTAGGGCCTCTCAAGCCAGACCTACAAATACACACACATTTAAAGCCTTTTACTGAACACTATTCAGACCTTTGGGGTGTCATTCTAATCTCTTTTCCACTAGCATCCTATCTGCCTGTTCCCAGTTTAGAGAGAGAAGGTGCGTGAGGCAATTTTTATGGGACCAACTTCTATTGGGGAAAGGCGAGCTTACACAGAGCTCTTCTTTAGTCTGGAAAAATTAGGTCAGTATACCGGTATACCAGATATCAGTGTCGCTCTGGGGTGTGACAAATCCACACCCCTGAGCAATTCAATTAATCTGACCTACCCCCCCCCAGTATAGACACCACTAGGTTGATGGGAACGCAGTGTAGATGTTTGGGGTTGGGCTGCAGACCAAGCTCTGAAACCCTGAACATTTACACTGCAATTAAACAGCCCCTTAGGCCAAGTGCTGTGAGCCTGACTCAGCTGCAGTTGTAATTGCAGTGTAGATATACCTCAGGTGGCTTTCATTGTTTAGAATCTTCCCCAAAACGAACTATAGCAGATTTTTTGTTTCACATTTAAAAGCCACTACCCCACTGAGGAATTTTGCAGAATTTAAGCTTTCCTTTGCTCATTATCCAAAAATATATATAAATTAAAAGTAATATTAAGTAGTAAGGTACTCATAACTTATACTTGGGAATAAAAGATTGAGATGAAATTACTTTTTAATAATCAAGACTATGCTAGTGGGACAAATTCTGGGCTGGATGTGCAATCCCTTGTGTGTAAACAGGGAATAGGCAGGTAGAATGTCAGAGGGGAAAAGATACTAGAATGACATCCATCCCAAAGATGTAGCGAGTGTCCAGTGAAGGGCTTCTAATGTTTTTCTGTTTTAGGTCTGGTTTGAGAGGCCCTACCAGGTCAGTAGAAATCTATGGAAGCTATGGGGTTTCTGGCTAACACACAGACCTCCGGACACAGAGGAGGGACTGTTAAGAAGCTCCAACTGAAGTTCTGGATTTAAGATGACATGGTAACATATGGGAATGACATCATGTGTTCTCATTTCTAGTTACCATAGTCGCTTGTGTACTTTGGTCACAGATCCAGTGGAATGACCCCTCTTGGCCACTCACTAGACTGGTGTGAGGGGAATCAGACTTCTTGCTCCATGTGCTTTAAGCCTCCATAGTCCAAGCAGAGTCCTGGCTTAGGGTCCCCATGGCATATCCTAGGTGTATATTCCCCCCCACCCTTCTGAGATCTGGGACAGTACACTCCATCTGCCTAACCTGTTAACTTTGTTGACTCCTTGCATAAGCTTAAAACACACACTCCCCCACAACTCTAGCCATATGAAAGTTTTGTCATTCAATTGCCCGTGTAGACATAGCTTAGGTATGGTCAACTTTTCTCCATTGTCCCTAGTCTGGTGTGTACTTACTATAGATTATGTTAGTGTAATACCGAGAGACCACAGTCATCGGTGGGCAGGATCGAATCTAGGACCTCTGAAGCTAAATGCATGAGCCTCTCCTGCATGAGCTAAAAGCCATGTGGCTCTTAGCTAAGGCTGTAGCAGACTCATTATCTCTAAGTGGTCTCGGTGCCACTAGAGGGGACAGAACACCACACCCAGGAGGCATGTGGGTTACATTAGCCCATGGTGGATACACAGAGAGTGGCATTCCATGATACAGTAATTTTCATAAGAAAAACTTCACAGAATCAATTAGAATTTGTATGGAGGGATTCCCCAAGTTGTCAGATGGACTCTCAGAGTCTCCAGAATATCTGCTCTAGATCAAACACTTATGTATATTAATGAATAGAACTAGTTAGATCTAGTCAAATTTCTGTTTAATCAAAAAAATGTTAGTTATGGAAGATTGAGACAGACATTCAGTAGCCTGATGGTGAGGACATGGTCCTTACAGCTGAAAAAACAGATTCAAGTCCCTATTGTGCCCAGTTCTCTCACATACCCCTCCTAGATATTTTAACGCCTCTTTCAGATTTGAAAGACTCAGACTGAAAAATAGATAGTTTGACAATTCCATTTTCATGAAAAAAAAATTAGAAAGGTTTTATTTTCATTCAGATTTCAAAATCTTGGAAGGTGCTGCAAAATGGAATTATCCTCTCGACAGCTCTATTAATGTAGGACTGGATTCCTCCTGGTTGTTAAATGAGTGAACACACAATCGCTTCCCCCTCCCCTCGGCCCCCCTGCTTAAGAACTGCTCTGCTTGCGCTTAGAGTACAGGGGGCTGTTCCTTCCCTACTTTCCCAGGAGCATAGGGTGCCCCCAAAGAGAACAATGAGGAGTGGATGGATGGGGGCTTATGAAGTTGCTAGCAAAGCTAATCAGCTTTGGGGGATGTTTGTAGATGAAATGTGTATACAGTATCTGCACACCAAGGAATTCCAGGAAGCATTATGCTCCCCCAAACAGATGGCCCCTGTAGGAGCAGTTTGTTCCTGCATGTGCCTAACTGTGGACTTCCTAAATTGTTGTTAAATTCACAGTTTCAGGCCAGAATAGGGACCCTTTGAATTAGATCATTTAGCAGGACCTCCTACATATCACAGGCTATTATATTTCACCCACTTATCTCTGTACTGAGCCCAATAACTTATGTTGGGCTAAAGCAGATATCTTTCAGAAAGGCATCCAGTTTCCCTTTGTAGACATCAGGAGATGGAGAATGCACCACTTCTTTTTGTAGTTTGTTGCAGTGGTTAATCAGCCTCGTTGTTTGTTTATTTAAATAAGTGTCTTATTTACAATTTGACTCTCTCTGGTTTCAGCTTCCAGCCATTGGTTCTCATTGTTTTTCTTCCCTAGCTTAGAGAACCCTTTAGTACTTGGCATTTTCTCCCTGTGAAGGTATTTGTACACTAATCAAGTCACCTCTTAATCTGTTGATAAACTAAACAGATTGAGCTCTTTTAGGTCGTCAGCCTTTGAGTCAGCCTCTTTTACACCCTCTCCAAATTTTTGGCAATTTTAAAATGTAGACACCAGAACTGAAAGCTTTATTCCAGTATCCATTTCACCAATGATGTATAAGGGGTAAAATCACCTCCCTACTCCTGCTCTCCTGTTTATACATTTAAGGATTACATTAGATGTATAATCACATTGTGCCACGGCACTGCACTAGGAACTTGTGTTGAATTGCTTGTCAATTATGACCCTTAAATCCTGGCACAGTCTCTCTCTCAATAAGAAAAAACTGACCAACCTTCATGATATAAAGCATACCTGAATCACCTCTGGACATCTTTCGGAGAATCTCAAACGTTGAAAGCTGATCCTGCAATCGGCTGCAACTATTGTCGCAAACAAGTCTCAAAACACGTGTCTGACAGTTTGCAATTATCAACATACTTGTGCAATTCCTTGTTAATGCTGAAAGTTTTCTCCACGTAACAGAATGGCATAAGCACTCAGCTGAATCTTGTCACAACAGGTTTTAAAATATTTTCATGACAGTTTGCCCACATTATAATAATATTTGTCCCTAAAATGTAAGTGAACTGCAGTTAATTTTTGGTCAAGTTATCTGGGGGGAAAAAAGACTTAAATACCATTTTTAAACCTAAGGAACCATTGTCAATATTGGCAATTAAATTCTCCCTCACCCCCATAAAAAAAAAAAAAATCAGCCACAAGCCATCCTTTTTGCTTGCACATCATTTGAATGTATGCCACTGCATACTTCACATATTATTCTCCTGGACCTTTAATCCCCACAAAAATGCAAGACTACCATGCTGCCTGTTTCGCTCGTTCCACGTATAGTCTTAATTAGAAATTCACAATTCATTTTCTTGGATGAAGAAGGAACTAAGAAAGTGAAATTATTACTAAAGAGAAAAGATAAACACATAGTTGAATGTTTTGCTGTACCGGGCCCTGGGTCTGAAAATATGCTCAGGAACAACAAGTTGTTGTTCTGCCCGTTCTCATATCTGTATTTATCTGTTTATTAGTTCATGATGGACTAAATGGTTTACAAAGCACTGTGACATGACATTGTTGAAAAGAGATTAAGTATATGCTGGCTTTGTAGCTATTAGCTGATATTAAACTGCACATTGTTTTCATGCTGCATTGTGATTTAATGATGTGCACGACCAGATGATCACCATAAAAATCCAATCTAAGATACCCATTTCATTACTTTTTTACTGTAGTTTATAAGTGCTTATAAGATGGAGCAATGATACATGTGCATAGGGACCACTTAGTAATGCACTACTAAACCTGTTCTCAAGAGAGGGCATGTTCTCCAAGAAAACAGGATCAAACACCTTGTTGTTAGGCAGTGGTAGTTTGGCAATGAATAAAGAGGCCTGTAGATCACAGCAAGAACAGACAGTGATGCAGAATTGCAAATAAAGGTAAGTGTACAATCTGAGTATGGTAATAAAAATGGTTGCCTAGAAATAGGGGTAAAAAGTGCACAAGATATAAAATCTGTTCCTTAATATGTTATTTCTTCTGCATAAATTAAAATATTTGGAACTTGTAGAACACAATACATGTCTCTAAACACTATGCAGTCATTAACATATCCTAAAAACATTCCAGTGAGATAGTTAGTAGCCTAAGTGGTGGTGTCCTGATTTTATAGATTGGAAAACAGAATTTATGGGCTAAATCCACAAAGGGATTTAGCCATGGCTTGCAGGGTCCACAACTATGGAGAAGTCTACCAGAGGGACTTCCCTTGAAATGGCAACTCCAGGGCTTCTGAGATCTGTAGTTGCCCTCCAGGTGGACTGCCCCAAAATTGGAGTTCTACTTCCTATGGCAGGAGACTTGGATTTTTTTTTTTTTTGGAGTTTTGTTCCAAGTCAGAAGGAAACTAAATTTCAAAATCCTCGGCAAAAACAGAATTATCTTTTTCCACTCTGCTATAAACATTAATTCATAGAATCATAGGATGGGAAGAGACCTTGAGAAGTGATCTAGTCCAGTCCAATAACTGCTTTTGTTTATCATCTAACAGTATGTTACTAGAGAAATTGAAATGATAGAGGTAATGAGAAATGTATGTTTATTAAATCATGGGTAGCAGAAAGGTTCTAATGCTGTAATATGGTAACGCCCTGACAGAAAGATTATATAGATTAATAGAATTTATGAATCTATATACAGCATAATCAAGGCAAAAAACTTCGTTATAATTATTGTAGTTTTGTCTGATATTGACATAAGGATTTCAAAACTTGTTAAACTTCCTAAATGAATAATTTTTTTAAAACTATATTTTTCAAAATATTGACTGCTGTTTTCTTACTTTAAATATGAAAATTAAGAAATATTGGGCATGACCACCCTCATTTGCACTGCTGTAATTTAGAAGCAACTCCGAAGAAGTCAATGAAATCACACCAAAATAAAATGAATGTACATGAGTAGAGACAGGGCCGCCCCTAGCTATTTTGGTGCCCTACACAGGGGGCTGTATGGCACCCCAGGCCTCCACTGGAGGGGGCTGGACCCAGGCCTCCACGGAGGGATGGGGGCTGGCCACTTCCTGCGGGAAGTGGAGTGACCCGGCCCCAGCCTGCTCTGCTCCCCTGGCTCCCAGCCACACCGCCAGTGAGTGCTTGGGGGGTGGTTCCCCCCTTCCCCCAAGCCTGGGAGCCAGGGGAGCAGAGCAGGCTGGGGTCTGGTCACTCCACTTCCTGCAGGAAGTGCCAGCCCATGGAAGCCTGGGGCCCCAGGCTGCTCTTCTCCCTGACTCCCAGGCTTGGGGGAAGCGGGGAACAGCTGGGAGCCAGTGGTGTGGCTGGGAGTCAGGGGAGCAGAGCAGAGCAGGCTGGGGCTGGGTCACTCCACTGACCACGTGATGTGTGCAGGGTTCTGCCTGGCTGCAATCTTCAGGGGAGTAGGAGCGGGGGCCTGGGGAAAAGCCGGAGGAGGGGCTGCAGCTGCACGTAGCTGCGCAGGGCACCAGGAAATTTGGTGCCCCAAAATTTCCTGGTGCCCTACATAGCTGCGTGCTTTTCGTATTGGTAAGGATGGCCCCGAGTAGAAAACACGTGTACAAAAAAAAAAAAAGTCTGTTTGAGTCACTCTCTTGGTCCTGGTTGAGTACTGGCTAAGTTAAGAGCTTGAGAAGCAATGATGCACTGGCTACATGAGTCTTAACTTGCTAGGTGTGCTCAAGTAAGGGCTCATCTGCACCCAGAGTTATTCTGACAACTATTTCAGAACAACTCCATCTGTAGACACACTTATTTTAGAGCAAGAGTGCCTTGTTCTATTTAGCATCATCTACTTTAAAGTCATGCCTACCTTAATCCAAATTATTTTTCAAGTGTAGATAAGTCTTAAAAGTATCCAAAAGATTGAGGCTTCTTTCCTCTTCCTCCCTCCTACCCCCACATGACCCTCCAATAGTATTCCTGCTCCCTTCCCAAGTTGGATCTGTATAATAACTTCTCACCTCCCTCTCTATGACACACTAATGGGTCCAGATCAATTTGATCTCCCTTTATGTTAGCAAAATAAATTTACCTCCTCCTAGCAGACACAAAGAGAAACCTATAAAAGCTTAAAATGGTCTTATTAAATTTCTGAAACTTCAGAATGGAGCTATAAGTTCCCTGGGGCGGGGGAAGAAGCTGCACACACACATGCCTGAAGTATACGTTAAAGTAGATCTTTAATTCATAAATTTTAAAAATCATCATGAAAATTAGATTTAATGTGTGTTTTTTAACCTGCCCTCTGCCCACAGAGCTTTTGACTATGGGCCTCAAAAGTGAGCCTACAGGTGTGACTACACGTATACAATTATTGTTTGGAATTGTGTACTTTAATGCCTTAAACATAAAAAGTTATGTCCCCAACCTAAAGATACTGATCGTTTTAGTGTCCTATAACGTATGATGGTGTGGAAACAATATGGGTACATTTACAGACCTTTAAGGGTCCTCAAATGTTTTAAGATGACCAGAAGGATGACTTAAATATGCTCCTATAATGCAAATAATCAGAAACTTTGCATAAGCAAAATCTCGACCCCCTTCCTTAAAATCAATAGCCAAAGTCCATGGCTGCTAGGAAGTAGTTGTGGTTGGGGATTTTTCAGGGGGAAGGGTTAGAAGCCCAGATGTTTATTTTGTTTTCTCAAAAGTTTTGATCCTTTGGGCTATGGGCAAATATTTACATCAATTTCTTAATTTATATTAAAAAGATTTAGTACATTTTGCCTCTTTCATTCTGCTACTCTCTCCCTAGAGGATTAGAAAATTCCATATTCTCACAGTAGATAGTCATTTTACAGTTTGGAATCTCATCTTTTCTATGGTTTTTATTAGAATGTGTTGTATGGATTTTTGTGAAGTAATTATGAAATATTTGTAGGTTCTTTTAATATTTGTGGAGAACATGTGTTTTGAATGTAATTAAAATGGTTCTGTAGTGTATAGCCAAGTAGATAATTGAGAAAGGATGAGAAGTCTATGGAGAGCAAATGTTTTTTTTAAAAAATAATTAGTAATCTTTGTTAATATTCAAAGGCTTAAGAGGGGCTGAATCACTGGATTTCTCTCTTCTCTGGTCTTAAGAATTAATGTTGGGATGTATATAATCTAGTGAAGTGAAATGGTTAAATACATTTTCTTTATTGTGTATTGGTAGATCCAACATTTAGATTTTTGGTCCAGCGGCAGAAAAGGCTAATATGACGTTAACTTGTATTAAAAGTGTTCAATAGAAGACAGAAATTAGTGTCACCATATAGTTATTATAATGGAAGCCTTATTACAGTAATTCTTCTGTCACACACACAGCCTCAAAATACATTTCTGCTTGAGAACTTTGGATGTATTTTTTTTTTAAAAATACCTCTGGCAAAGTGAATGTTTCAGATTAGTGAAACGGCATTTTGGTAATTTCCCTCCCTCCCCCCCATTCTTGGAAAAAATGTTCTTCCCTTTTGGAACATCTCATTTCAGTCTGATATGGTCTAGAAATTCCAATTTTATTTTGTTCAGTCTGACCGTAACAGTTCCAAGAGTATTTTGAGGCATGTGCGTGGTTAACTTTAAGAGTCATAGAATATCAGGGTTGGAAGGGACCTCAGGAGGTCATCTAGTCCAACCCCCTGCTCAAAGCAGGGCCAATCCCCAATTAAATCATCCCAGCCAGGGCTTTGTCAAGCCTCACCTTAAAAACTTCTAAGGAAGGAGATTCTACCACCTCCCTAGGTAACGCATTCCAGTGTTTCACCACCCTCCTAGTGAAAAAGTTTTTCCTAATATCCAACCTAAACCTCCCCCACTGCAACTTGAGACCATTACTCCTTGTCCTGTCCTCTTCTACCACTGAGAATAGTCTAGAACCATCCTCTCTGGAACCACCTCTCAGGTAGTTGAAAGCAGCTATCAAATCCCCCGCTCACTCTTCTCTTCCGCAGACTAAACAATCCCAGTTCCCTCAGCCTCTCCTCATAAGTCATGTGTTCCAGACCCCTAATCATTTGTCGCCCTCCGCTGGACGTTTTCCAATTTATCCACATCCTTCTTGTAGTGTGGGGCCCAAAACTGGACACACTACTCCAGATGAGGCCTCACCAATGACAAATAGAGGGGAACGATCACATCCCTCGATCTGCTCGCTATGCCCCTACTTATACATCCCAAAATGCCATTGGCCTTCTTGGCAACAAGGGCACACTGCTGAATCATATCCAGCTTCTCATCCACTGTCACCCCTAGGTCCTTTTCCGCAGAACTGCTGCCTAGCCATTCAGTCCCTAGTCTGTAGCTGTGCATTGGGTTCTTCCGTCCTAAGTGCAGGACCCTGCACTTATCCTTATTGAACCTCATCAGGTTTCTTTTGGCCCAATCCTCCAATTTGTCTAGGTCCCTCTGAATCCTATCCCTGCCCTCCAGCGTATCTACCACTCCTCCCATTTTAGTATCATCCGCAAATTTGCTGAGTGCAATCCACACCATCCTCCAGATCATTTATGAAGATATTGAACAAAACCGGCCCAGGACCGACCCCTGGGGCACTCCACTTGACACCGGCTGCCAACTAGACATGGAGCCATTGATCACTACCCGTTGAGCCCGACAATCTAGCCAACTTTCTACCCACCTTATAGTGCATTCATCCAGCCCATACTACTTGCTGACAAGAGTCATTTATACTTAAGTCATTTATACTTAAACAATGAGCTTCTGAGAATTTGTTCTGTTCCTAGTGGAGTACATCAGGTTTCCAATAAAAACCAACAGGCCAAATCCTGAAGTTATTCAGTTTCTTCTTAGTCCTTACTCGAGCATTGAAGTCATGAAACCTATTCTCCCTGGCTCTTTTCACAGCTTTTGTCTGACCTCAGACCAACCAACGAACATCAACTAGAGAGCCAACTATCATATTTCCAATTAAATTATAAAGGAGAACATCAAACAGTTCCTGAAAGGAAAGGCCCTTACTCTACTTCTGGATGCACTTTTTTTTAAAATGGACTAATACATATATAAAAAAAGTGAAATAATTATTCAGAATCACTGCTTAAGGATAGTTTAAATATATTAAAGCTGGTCAGAAATTTCTCCTCAAAACATTTTTCAAGCAAAAAAATGCTGCTTTTTTTTTTTTTGCAAAGTTTTAATTTCAGTTAAAAGTGTCAGCTATAATCACTGCCATGGGTGGGGGTGGGGGGGGGGAGAGAGGAAGACTGGAATTTTGACATTGTTTTGGAATTGCAAAATTCATATAGGATTTTTACATTATTTCATAATGTGCCAATTAGAATTGGTGAAATATTTTGGACACTTTTACACACTGAAAAATGCAAATTTGGTTACATTGACCATTTTCAAGTTAGTATCCATTAAGCCAAATTGCTTTGGTTTTAAAAAAAACCAACAAAACAAAAAACCCACACTGAATTGTTTTCAAAGTTTTGGTTGAAATTAAAATTAAATTTGATTTACCTAAAAAAAATTGTTTGACCTGAAATCTTTTTTTGAATGGTCAGAAAGCTATAAAATTCTATTATTCACACTGCTCTAGTGTGAATAGTTGATGGTATAATAGTTTGGAATATTCTATTCTATTTATTTTTAAGATCAAGAACAGATGCTATTTAAGCTATTTCATCAGTTGCTGCCTTTTATTTAAAAAAAAAATAAACTGACATGTCAATAGCAATTGCACTATGCATGGCTGCTATTGACAAGTTGTGAACTAATGTAAAAAGTGAAAAATCTATGAAGATTCAAAATTTCAGAATTCCAAAAAGTCAGCTCTGCTTATTAATTATACACTTTTTATGGTACTGGGGCTTTACAGAACAAATAAAGACAGTTCCTGGTCCAGAAGAGCTTAAATCCTAATTTTAGACATGACAAAAAACAATCTGGAGGATGAGCATAAAAAGAGGGGAAAAAAGGTCAATTCTCTCACTTCCTACAGGCAAAACAGAAGAAATACTGTTCTGTGGAAGGTTCCAGAGTAGCAGCCGTGTTAGTCTATATTCGCAAAAAGAAAAGGAGGACTTGTGGCACCTTAGAGACTAACCAATTTATTTGAGCATAAGCTTTCGTGAGCTACGCTCACTTCATCCAGAGCTGTAGCTCACAAAAGCTTATGCTCAAATTGGTTAGTCTCTAAAGTGCCACAAGTACTACTTGTTCTGTGGAAAGGATTTTAAGAGGGAAGACTGGGGGTGGTAACTTGGCAAACAGTGAGGTTAATGGAGGGACAGAGTAAGTGCAAATATAGTTAGTAGTCAGAAGAAGGGATCAAAGAGGTATGTGGAAATGAGCAGTAAGCAGGAGATTTCAGTCAGTGACAGGAGGGAAGGAAGGGTATTAGGTCACATTGGATTGCACCAATCTTTTTATTGAAGTTACCAAGGTTTAGGCACAAATATGATGAGGGGGAGGAAGGCGGCTTTTAAGTAGCCAGTAATGACAAGCAGGCAATGGGAACCATAAGCGTTAGATTCAGCAAGTGAGAGGAAATTGCTATCCCCTCCCAAAGTGGCTTTAGTTTTGTAAGAACAAAATGGCACATTTTAAATGGAGATGGTTTATTCTGAGCTAGTTTTCAACACAATGGAATTACAACCCTAGAATGGAATATCCTGATGTGATCAATAGTTTATTGCCTAAATAACTGTCCCATGAAAGTACATTACATCAATCATAACTGTATGCAAACAAATGTGCATCTACAAAGTTACTTTTGTTGAATTTTCCATTATAAAAAAAATCATTCCAGGGACAATTGTTACATAAAACTTCTGCCACCATCAGTGTAATTATAATCTTCAACCACTTTTAGTTGGACAATATCTATGAATCTGGAAACCACCCCCCTATTTTAGAGGTTTGATATGCTTACACAGGAAGTTCAGAGATTTATTTTTAAATCAACAAAGACTTAATCACTGCCAACTGACTGAGTGGGTGTCTTTGAAGGTAAGGGACCATGTTCTTTCCTCCCAACCTGATTAACAGTTTTGTTTATGGAAAAAAATCTCCTGCTCCCAGATTGCTCAGTTTTAATTCTTCTGCTCATATACTTCTGCACAGAAGTATATAAGCTTAACACGCTGCCAGCTACAGCAGCTAAGATTAAGAGGTCTAAACGTCACTTTCAGCTTCTGTTGCAATTTATTAGCTCCAGCCTTATTTGATAGATTAGAACTATTTCTGATGAATTTATATAACTCGAGATTGTACATTCAGAAAACATGAGAAGTTTTCACTTATGTATTCAGATTAGTTCCTTTTTTTTTTTTTTAAAAAAAAGGGGGTTCAGCACTGGACAAGGCACAATAAAATAAAGACAACCCCTGAACCAAAGGTTTCAGAGTAGCAGCCGTGTTAGTCTGTATTCGCAAAAAGAACAGGAGTACTTGTGGCACCTTAGAGACTAACAAATTTATTTGAGCATAAGCTTTCATGAGCTACAGCTCATGCTCAAATAAATGTTGTGGCACCTTAGAGACTAACATTTATTTGAGCATGAGCTGTAGCTCATGAAAGCTTATGCTCAAATAAATTTGTTAGTCTCTAAGGTGCCACAAGTACTCCTTTTTTCTTTTTCCTGAACCAAAGGTCATAGGAAAGAAGGCCCAGTCCCTCAGAAATTTACACACATGCTTCACATTACATACTGCAAGTCATCCCAGGACTGAAAAGAATAGGGCACAGAGGCTAGTTTCCCTGTCAGAGTGGGCAAAGTCCTGATAAGAGACAAAGACCCTGATTTGCTACTTTAGTGGAGCAACAGTAGCAGAAAACTGGACTAAAGTAATGGAGAATCAAGCCCAGGATCTCGGCAGTGGTGGAGCTGGGAAGGGTACTGAAGACATGAGAAAAAAAAGTTTAAACTTGATTCTGATTGATATATTGGGCTTGATTCTCAGCTGCCTTGCACCTTGTGTAATCATTTACATCTCTGCAAAGTGGGCATAAGAAGCTATCATTCCGACTTGTTAGTATTTTACACCCACTTTGCACTCATAAGTGCATTAGGTATAAGCCAGTTGTGGATCAAGTCCATTTTAGATAGGACACAATCATGAACAAGTAAAAAAAAAGATCAGATTACCTTTAATGTACAGGATTGCACATTTTTTCTTTTAATAAAAAAATATACTTGTTTTTTCTTGCTAGCTTTCCTACTTGAGTTGGCAGAAAAAGATAAATATAGAGTATCAGCAGCTAATGAGAAAATGATTTTCAAAGAGCTTGGAAATTCATAAGTATGACGAATACTATGAATTTTTTGGGCTGTGTGTTACGTTAATCAAGTGGTATAAACCAGCATAGCTCCACTGATGGCAAGGAAGTGCTACCTATTTAAACTAGCTGAGGATACACCCATTATTCTTAACACAAACAAAACCTCATTGTTATTTACTGAAAAACAAAGACACACAGAGTTATATTTTGGAGAGAGAGTCAAATGCACCAGTGGTATTTAGATTATTTAGAATGGGAGATCTCACACTTATGACCTTCATTACTGCTGTATCCGAGAGCCTCATAATCTTTAATGTATTTATCCTGAAAACACCCCATGAGGCAGATTACTATTATCCCTATTTTATGGATGGGGATTGAAGGTTAAGTGACTTGCTCAAGGTCACATAGGAAGTGGAGGGGTGGATGAGATAGTTGAAGCCAGGCCTCCCAATCCCATACCAGACTCTTACCCTTTCTTTTCACCCTAGAGGAGGTGGCAAAGAGTTAGCCCATGAGTGTGGGACTGCATTAGCCATCACTCACCTACTTTTGTCCCCCCCCCCCACTTTTGTTCTCCTCCCCCATTTGAAGTATTTATTAATTATGTAATTTCATACACAAATCCTTCTTGCCTTTACTCAGGAGAGTTGTCTCCATAAGTTTTAACAAGGGAATAATGCCAGCTCAACTGTCCTTTCCACAGATAAGAGTGGTTGTTTGAGAGACAGAAGGAGAGAATGGTCATTGGCAATACCGGCCAGTGTACTTAAGATCACAGGACTGTGTTGAACTTTAGTTTGGGAAGATTTTTTTTCCTGTTTACTTTCTTGTTACAGACAATAAGTCATGAGGGTAGGTCATTTGTTGAATTCATGTAGCAGGGTCTTATTGGAAAACCCGGGAGGTGGGTGGGTGCAAGCCTGCCCACTTCTAAAGGCCCTCCCCCAGCCTAGCAGGAGGGATCACTGGACCTAGGGACCAACTGATTGCAGGGAACAACTAATGAAAAACAGGGATCGGAGTGAAGGTGCATGTACCTATTGGGTTCCAGGAAATGGGCAGGCAAGAGCCTGCCCACTGCTTAAAGGATCTCCCCCCTCGTCCCCCAGCCTAAGGGGAGGATCTACAGGACCTGGAAACCAAATGATCATAGAATATCAGGGCTGGAAGGGACCTCAGGAGGTTATCTAGTCCAACCCACTGCTCAAAGCAGCGCCAATCCCCAATTAAATCATCCCAGCCAGGGCTTTGTCAAGCCTGACCTTGAAAACTTCCAAGGAAGGAGATTCCAGGGGACAACTAATGAAACAAGGATCGGAGTGAAGGTGGATGTAGCGGGGTGGTCACACGCTGCTGCCCTGAAGGGCTTGAAATCAGCCCAGGAGAGGGCTGTGGCTAGGAGCAAGCAGTTCCCAGGCTGATTGGGGGAAGCAGGCTCAGCTGCAGCTGCCCTAATCAGGGCTCAGCTGGCCCTTATAAGAGGGCAGTGGGCCAGGAACAGACAGTCTCCTCTAGTTGTGGAGGGAGATGGGCCTGGCTGCTGGGGAGCGTACCAGGGTACCTGAGGTGAAGAAGGGCTGGGGAAGGCCAGAAGCTCCAGACTGGAAAAGCTCCAGGCTACAGGCCTAGTGTGAGGCCGGATAGGTACTGTGGTTACAGGGGGCAGCCCAAAGGTAGGCAGCAGCAGCAGGTCCAAACCTCCCTTGCCGGTGATGATTGGCTTATACACTGCAGTCTGCCCTAGTGTGCATGGGCTCAATGGTGACTGGCAGTAACCAAAGACTGAGGCAAGGTGGGGATAGTGGGTGAGGGTTCCCTGAGGAGGGGAGACCCTGAGACTGTGGGGGTACTGCCAGGGAGCAGCACCCTGGGTAAAAGGGGCTTCAGCTGTAAGGGATGACTACTTCCAAGAGGGAAGGTTGCAAGAACAGGCCTTCGTCCCCGTCTTAGTTTTAGCAACTTCAATGACAAGATAATCTCATTCAAGTGAGGGCAGAACATTCTCTCTCTGGAGAGTTGCCATTGTTGACAGAGCAGGAATGGCAGGGCTCTCTTGAGGTGCAGGGGTTGAAAAGGGTGCAGTTGCCACTCCATTGCGCACACTGCTATGCACTCCTCTGAAAAGGTCACTTGAAAAAATGCAAGCTCTCAGAACAGAGCTTGAATATTGCACTGCTTCCTTGCAGAGATAGTCGTCAGAAAGGGTACCCATTAAACAGCTTTTTTCTGAACTCCAGGAAGGTGGCTGTTGCAGAGAAATATTTAATGGTGTGAGAAACTTTTGCAACAAATCTTGAGGCCATCTTATTATTTGAGTACTTCAGTCCTCACATTGTCCCACTGAAGTTAACTGATCTACTAAAGGAGTAGTGTGCATTTTGAATATAGAGTTTTCTGTCTTACCATATTAAGCTTTTTGCCCCATTTGTTAGGGAGAAGCAGCATAGTCTAGTGGCACTGGACTAGGAGTCTGGAAACATGGATTCTATTCATGGCATTGCATCTTTTTTTAAATTCAATGTGATTATTTACTACAAACTTCTCAAATACTGTTCTGAATAGAAAATTATTAAAAATTTCCTTATGTGCTTTCCATGACACTAATAGTATCTGAGCACTACACAAACTTTAATTTTCACAACAGCCCAGGGAGTTGAGTGAGTATTGCTCTCCCATTTCCACAACTGGATAACTGTGGCATAGAGACATTAATGTAGAAAGTGTTCACTAAAGATAAGCATCACTTAAACCAATTTTCCACAGGTGACCACTACCTGTGTTTCATTTTCTGGGTGCCAAATGTGAGATACAACAGGCCTGATTTTTCCAAGGAGTTAACATTCTATGACTCTTTACACACACACACACACACCACTGACATCAGTTGCCGCGGAGAGTGCTCAGGGCTTCTGCAAAAAGAAAAAAGGAGTACTTGTGGCACCTTAGACTAACAAATTAATTTGAGCATAAGCTTTTGTGAGCTACAGCACACTTCATCAGATGCAGGGCTTCTGTAATCTAGACACCAGGGTCTCAAGAGGAACACCCAGAAAATGAGAAACTCACAATTCATGATCTCCTGGGAAAAGTCTGGTTTAAGAGACTTGCCCAGCATCACAAAAACTCTAGAAGAGCCAGGAATAGAATCCAGTTTTCCAGGGCAGCATTCAAGTTTCAAAACCACAAGGGTATCTTCTCTTCCTGCAGTCCCTGGCCTCATTCATTACACATCTTCCAACAAATGGGGCAGAGGTCCTACAGACAACACCCTCTTTAAGTACTTCATCCTTCCCCACTGAAGTCAATGAGAAGTCTAACCATCAGAGGAGTGAAGTTTTGGAATAGCCTTGCAAGGAAAGCAGTGGGGGCAAAAGACCTATCTGGCTTTAAGATTAAACTAGGTAAGTTTATGGAGGAGATGGTATGATGCGATAACATGATTTTGGCAATTAATTGATCTTCAAATATTCATGGTAAATAGGCCCAATGGCCTGTGATGGGATGTTAGATGGGGTGGGATCTGAGTTACTACAGAAAATTCTTTCCTGGGTATCTGGCTGGTGAATCTTGCCCATATGCTCAGGGTTTAGCTGATCACCATATTTGGGGTTGGGAAGGAATTTTCCTCCAGGGCAAATTGGAAGAGGCCCTAGAGGTTTTTCACCTTCCTCTGTAGCATGGGTCACGGGTCACTTGCTGGAAGATTCTCTGCTCCTTGAAGTCTTTAAGCCACAATTTGAGGACTTCAATAGATCAGACATAGGTGAGAGGTTATATCGCAGGAGTGGGTGGGTGAGATTCTGTGGCCTGCATTGTGCAGGAGGTCAGACTAGATGATCATAATGGTCCCTTCTGACCTTAGTATCTATGAGCGCAGGATCAGATCCTTAATGGACAATGTTGATTTATTTCTTGAACCATATTGACTGATGTGGGTTAGAAGCTTTAGACCCAGAGAACAGATTTCTGTCACTTACACAGAGTAACTGACAAGAGTAGTAGGTTCTTATCCTATATATAGGTCAGTCAGTAAAGACAGATGAGGCACATATTGTGGCTTTCACAGCTATTTGTTGACAGCACAAGAATATGGAGATTCTATTCCAGGCTCTGAGGAGTGTAGTCTAATGGTCAGAGACTTCTCTATTTAGGGTAATTGCCATAATATGCAAGCATCTTGCAATTGCCAATGTATTTAGCCTCTCAACAACTATTATCCCCATCTTACAGATTGGGAACTGAGGCACAAAGTGCCTAAATGAATTGCCCAAGCTCTCCAGGAAGCTTGGCTCAGAGCAGGCAATTGGACCCACATCTCCCAGTCCAAGACTAATTCCATAACCCCCGGACCATCCTTCTACCATAGGCTTCTCCAGATTGGGACTGTGGTAAGAACAGTCCATTTGAGCTAAAGTGCTAGTGGTGGGCGGAGGCATGACATAAGGAGGACATAATAGAGAAGACTAAGATGGCATCTTCTCCAGTTGGATCTTCCAACAGTTGTGATCTGGGAAAGAGGAGAGAGAGTGGATGCCTCCTTTTTCCCCCCTGTACCACTCAATTGGTTGTAGACAGCTCTGTGTGTTTGGACAGAAGGGACCTCTGAATAGAGGACTGAGTTAGTGACCATATTCTTGCTGAATCGGTGAGCTACTGCACTGTTGAGCCACTGGATGGGTAGTTGAGTTCAGGCCAATGTAAATAATTTGGTTAAGTGACTCCTTGTGATCAGGAACACTGCTGATGTTTCTTTCACCAATATTGTAGGATCATTTCAAGACAATTGTCATTGTGCCCCAAAAACTCCACTTACAAAAGAGAAGAATTAATGAATAGAAGAACTGGGATGTCCTCTAGACTTCTCTCTAAAATAAGATTATATACCTCTGATGTGCTTGTTGACCTTGATGTGTCCTCCTCAGACACCCTAATGCAAATCCCAACTCATAGTACTGAATAGTCCACCAAGAAGTCATTCAATAACAACATCTATACAGTCTCTCTAACACACACAGCATAGAAAACTTTGCAGCTACAGTATGTATCAGACTTCTATCAGAGATGGAGATTCTTACAGAAGAATCAATAGACCCACTAGAAGAATCTACCAGAATCTGGAAATTACCCTGTGACATTCCCCTGGTGTTATCTGGGCTGGTGATCTGCTAGGTCACTCCAAGCCTCGACTTTGGGAACCAGCCTTACCCTGCTCTGCTGTGAGAGCCCCTACTCCTGGGCTGGTCACACAGTAGCTCATGAAAGCTTATGCTCAAATAAATTGGTTAGTCTAAGGTGCCACAAGTACTCCTTTTCTTTTTGTGAATACAGACTAACACGGCTGTTACTCTGAAGCCAGCCTCTAACATGTAAACTGCTTGGATTGTGCGACCAAATGACACTAGCCAACATCTCCAGTCCCAGACACAACCCTAGGAACCTCTCTCTTGCAGTGTCCAGTTATGCCCGCTGGACACCTCAAGTTTGAGTTTCTCAATTTAACAAAGAAATCGATATGTACCAGGCTTGTGATCCCCAAGGGGAGTCTCTGACATACTTCAAACCAAATGCACTGCTTCAGGTAGAACAAATACATTAACTAAAAAGATAGATTTTAAGTGATAAGTCAAAGCACAACAAGTCAGATTTGGTCAAATGAAATAAAAGTAAAATGCATTTTAAGTCGATCTTAACACTTTCAGTGCCCTTACAAACTTAGCTGCTTCTCACCACAGGCTGGCTGGTTGCCCTTCAGCCAGGCTCTCCTCTTTGATCAGCGCTTCAGTCATGTGATGGTGATGTCTGTAGATGGAGGTGGAAGAGAGAGGAAGAACATGGCAAATGTCTCTCCCTTTTATCATGTTATTTCTTCCCTCTTGGCTTTGCCCCCCACCCCTTCACGATCAGGTAAGCATTACCACATCGTAGTCCTAAACTGTCCAAGGGAAGGGAGTGACTCACTCCAGAGTCCAACAGATCCTTTGTTATTGCCCAGGCCAGCGTCCTTTGTTCCCGTGAGGCTGGGCTGGGCTTGTCCCGTACATGCCCGGATCAGGTGTGAACTGCCCCTTTGTTCCTGGAGAGTTTTGCCGGGGCTTGTTTTGTTTTAAGCCATGAGGACACATTTTCAGCTTCATAGCTATATACACATGAAGTTACCACCTATAACATACCTATAACAACAATGCTCAGTGCATCATGAGCCTTCCAAAGACACCCGACATGACAAACTTTGCATTGGATACCACACAATCATTTTAGAAGGATGAACTTGGGGTGCAGGGTGTTCCCACAAGGTACAGAACATCACACACCCCAATACAGAGGTATGCTCCAGTCATATACAGGTTCTTATGGTATCCCTTTCCTTCAGTCATTATAGTGAACGTTGTCGCTGCCATATCTGTTCCAAGGGGACAAGGGAGCTCATGAGATAAGGCATAAAGTAGCCAAAAATATGCATTTCACTAGCTGGTATTTCACAGAGGATTGTGACTCCAAGCAAGGAATACAAAGCCAAAACAGATGCACTCAAAAACAAAAGCTTTGCTTTCACACAAATCTCTCTAATAAAAATAGGGAAAGAAAAAAGAACCAGAAAGTACAGTGCATGATATGCATGCAGAATTTTTAAATACAGTTAAATGCTTTAAGAGAGTTTTCCACTGGGTATCACTCTGGCTTTAGCTTCTTAGAGAGGGAGAGAGAGAGAGAATGAATACTACAATACTGACTGGACTGAATGGAATGAACCATGTTAACCCGAGTTAAAAGCTAGAATGGGAAAATGTTTTGTTTTTCCTTGAGCTTCATGAGACATTAAGAAAACACATCACAAATTAGAAACAGTTCCAGAGAGCCATGGATCCATATGCTATAACAAATAAAAAAAATGTCCAAGGCCATGTCTACACTACAAAAGTACTCCGATTTTACAGAAGTCGATTTTTGGGAACAGATTGTATAAAGTCAAGTGCATGTGTCCACACTAAGCACATTAATTTGGCGGTGTGCATCCACGGTACTGTGGCAAGTGTCCACATTCCAAGCAGTGCCCTGTGGGTAGCTATCCCACAGTTCCTGCAGTCCCCACTGCCCACTGGAATTCTGGGCTGAGCTCCCAATGCCTGATGGGGCCAAAAATTTGTCACGGTTGGTTATGGGTAAATTTCGTCAGTCAACCCTCCCTCCCTCTGTGAAAGCAACGGCAGACAATCATTTCATGCCCTTTTCCCTGGATTGCTCGAGCAGACGCCATAGCACGGCAAGCATGGAGCCCGTTCAGCTCACCGCAATGGTTATGACCATTGTAAACACCTCGTACATTATTGTGCAGTTTATGCGGAACCAGCACCTGAAAAACCAGGCGGAGGCGGCGACGGAGCATGGTGATGAGGACAAGAAGACAGATTTCTCTAAAACCGCGGTCCCTGGAAATTTGGAGATCAAGGTGTCACTGGGGCAGGCTCATGCTGTGGAACGCCAATTCTGGGCCCGGGAAACAAGCACAGAGTGGTAGGACAGCATAGTGTTGCGGGTTTGGGATGATTCCCAGTGGCTGTGAAACTTTGGCATGCATAAGGGCACTTTCATGGAACTTTGTGACTTGCTTTCCCCTGCCCTGAAGCACAAGAATACCAAGATGAGAGCAGCCCTTACAGTTCACAAGCGAGTGGCAATAGCCCTGTGGAAGCTTGCAACACCAGACAGCTACTGGTCAGTTGGTAACCAATTTGGAGTGGGCAAATCTACTGTGGGGGTTGCTGTGATGCAAATAGCAAACACAATCATTGAGCTGCTGCTATCAAAGGTGGGAAATGTGCAGGTCATAGTAGATGGCTTTGATGCAATGGGATTCCCTAAATGTGGTGGGGCTATAGACAGGACGCATATCCCTATCTTGGGACCGGACCACCAGGGCAGCCAATACATGAATTGAATGGGGTACTTTTCAGTAGTGCTGCAAACACTGATGGATCACAAGGGATGCTTCAGCATCAACGTGGGATGGCCAAGAAAGGTTCATGATGCTCACATCTTCAGGAACTCTGGTCTGTTTAAATGGCTGCAGGAAGGGATTTACTTCCCAGACCAGAAAATAACTGTTGGGGATGTTGAAATGCCTATAGTTATCCTGGGGGACCCAGCCTACCCCTTAATGCCCTGGCTCATGAAGCCGTACACAGGCACCCTGGACAGTAGTAAGGAGCTGTTCAACTATAGGCTGAACAAGTGCAGAATGGTGGTAGAATGTGCATTTGGACATTTAAAGGGTTGCTAGCGCAGTTTACTGACTCCCTCAGACCTCAGCAAAAGCAATATTCCCATTGTTATTGCTGCTTGCCGTGTGCTCCACAATCTCTGAGAGAGTAAGGGGGAGACAGTTATGGTGGGCTGGGAGGTTGAGGCAAATCACCTGGCCACAAAAAAAAAAAAGGGGAGTGAAGTATTCAAAAAGATACATTTTACAGAACAATGGCTATACTCTTTCATGGTGCACAACACTATTCACATTACATAGCACATGTGATTTTGGTACAAGGTTGCATTTTGCATCTTATATTGAGTGCCTGTGGCTTTGGTGTTAGAGATCACACACACAGTGCTGGGCAACAGAATTCAGCTTGCAGGCGGCCATGGTAAGCCATAGTCTTTCGGCTTCTGCAACCTTCATAATAGCAGCACCCTCCTCTCCCATACCAAGCAAAGCATGTTGAGTTGGCCATTTAGTGCTGCGGTTTTCCTCCTCCTCCCCATCTTCCCCATTCGCAAAATCCTCAAGCATGGTGGAGAGTACCCCATCGTCAGAGTCCATGGACACGGGTGGGGTAATGGTGGCGGCCCCCCTAGAATTGCATGCAGCTCAGCTTAGAAGCAGCATGTCTGGGGCTTTGTCCCGGAGCGTCCGTTTGATTCTTTGGTTTTCTGGTATGCTTGTCTGAGCTCCTTAAGTTTCATGTGGCACTGTGTTGTGTCCCTGCTGTAGCCTCTGTCCCTCATAGCCTCAGATTTTGAAATGTTTTGGCATTTAGTCTTTTGGAACGTAGTTCTGATATCACAGATTCCTCTCCCCATACAGCGATCAGATCTAGTACCTCCAATTCGGTCCATGCTGGAGCTCTTTTTCGATTCTGGGACTGTATGGTCACCTGTGCTGATGAGCTTGCCTGGCCAAACAGGAAAGGAGATTTAAAAGTTCCCGGTGCTTTTCCTGTACACCTGGCCAGTACATCCGAGTTCAGAGTGCTTTCCAGAGCAGTCACAATGGTGCTCTTTGGGATAGCTCCCAGAGGTCAATACCTTCAAATTGTGTCCACACTAACCCTAATTCAAAACTGGGATGTCGATTTCAGTGCTAATCCCCTCATTGGGGAGGGGTACAGAAATCTGTTTTAAGAGCCCTTTATGTTGGGAAAAAAATGGCTTTGTTGTGTGGACGGGTGCAGGGTTAATTCGATTTAATGCTGCTAAATCCGACAAACTTGTAGTGTAAACCAGGCCCAAGGTTTTTCCAGAAGTGACTTGCTATTGAGTGCTTCCACTTGAGTGTCCAAACTAATACAGATTAAAGGGGCCCAATTTTCACAATGCAATGAATGCTTCCCCTCCAAAAAATTACCGCCCTCTAAGGTGCATCAGTTGTGCACCCAAAATCATTAATCAATTTTTGAAAATATTGGTCAGTAAATGTTTGCTAGCATTGTTGTCAAGTCCTTGAGCACTGAGAGATAAGTGGGAAGCTTTCACAACACAGGCAGACCTGAGAAAGAGTCAACATGGGTAACACAGATCACATCAGGTGGGCAGCCGTCATAGCTGATCACACTGTAGTGTTAACATACCAAGATATTTAATTGTAGGTATAGTGCTATCTTAGCCTTCAAAAACCACAAGTAGCCAGGGCTAATACTTGACAGATTGAGGCCTATGCCACTGCTGTCCTATCATACGTGCCTTACCTGGTTGGTGGAGCAGGCTGGAGTCATGTTATTGTGGCAGTTCCTGGCTCTGACCACTGCTGCTGCACTTGGCAGGCAAGAAGGCCCCCTTAAAAGTACAGATCTCCTCCAAACTGTCTTGGCCATTGAAAGAGTGCCAGGTAAGAACAACCTCTAAAAATTTAGGCTCTTAATCTGTCACTTGTGTAGCTTATCCCCAATACCAGCCGAAGAAGTAACTTGTCCCAGATGGCTAAATGGACCTTTATCCAAACTGTCCACATAGAATACAGAACACAGCAAAATTTGCCAAGTACTTTAGATTACCCACAGAACAGAAAATCGGTCTCTCCAGGACTATTTGGTTATAAGAAGGGTCTCTATTCATGGGTAAAGTCACTTATGCAGTTGATTTTTCATACTTTATTTGCTACTCAGGCTGTGAATTTTATGTATTATTAAACAGTAATTATTCTTTGTGGGATGCATACAGCTGAGGGGCCATCCACAATATTTAATTGGAAATTGTGTCAACCATAGAGGTAACTGGACTCTCTACAATCAAAATTATTTCCAGTTATACAATGACTCTCTCCAAACCCCCCTCTCATCTCCACAACTAAGACCTGGATGAATGTTTTTTTTTTTAAAAAAGTACTGTACATGGAATAATATGTATAGATCAGCAGAGATGGGAGTATCACTGAGAAGACTTAATTGCTTTCACCTTGGGCTAATTACCTCAGAAATATCAGATGGAAAAAGCGCAGGAAAATAAGTATTTGGAAGCAGTGCATTAAAAAAAAAAAGAGAGACACAGACAAGATAGAATGAAAAGCAATTCTATAGCTTGAGAAGAATCGCCAAGAAAATCCATCTGGAGTTTGTCACAAACTTAAGGAAAAGAACAGGTAGAGTAAACAGAGAACTGATGATAGTAGTGTACCACTTCTCATACCAACAGCACCTAACAGTTTCTAGTGAGACAACTGATGGCTATCCTGGGATAATTGGATTGCCACTGTCAAGGGGCAGCTTCAACTTGACCTTACCTCACCCCTGCACAGCCACTGACTTTCACTGCTCCTGCTCTGGGTTGCAGATCCCTCAGCGATCAGCATGACATCAGTAGCTCCTGCTCTCACCAGGTTTCAGACAGACAAGAAATTAAGCCACATCCCGGAAAAGATTCTGTAGCTTCTCCAGTGGTCTTCCTCAGACCGTTTATGAATGGAGTATATCATCTGCCATATCACATTTAGTTTGATTCCTACCATATCTCTGCCATTGATCTGTGATTTTGTTAGTTCTTTACTGCTTTACTTCAGTGCTGCCACTATTAATTTTATTGTTGCCATGTCATCTGTAGTTTATTTTACTGTTAGCTAACACCTTTGTAATTAGAAGGAAGCTTATATAGTGGGAAAACTATTTCTAATGATGCGCTTCTAAATTCTGCCCTTTCATCTCCAGTCTCATTCACTTCTTTCCCCCCTCTTCTTCTTCTCCTCCTCCGAAGCTATATAAAGAGTCAGTTTGTTTTGGATATTGAAGTCATCCTGTTGGGTCACCTCCTTGAGAGAAATGAAAATAAGGTTTAAATCCTAGTCCCACTGAAGTATGGCAAAACTCCCAGAGACTTGAATGAGGGTTTCCTCACAATCTCTCTAGGGTTCTTCATATGTGCCAAATATTAAAGCCAGTCAATGGCTGAGAAGGGAATTGAGTGAGTGACCGACCACCACAGAAACTAGTTCACAGGCCATGACCACATCCTATTAGGAGACAGCAAGAAAGTAGTAAGGGGAACCTAGTCTTCTGTATATGGGGTCTTATGGCACATTACCATAGCATAGAGGACCTTCAAGTAACACATTAAGCAATATAACAAACTATCAGATGTTTTCATCCTCTTCCCCAGAGGTATAAGCAAGTCTAGTGGAGTGTTTATTTTGTTAGGGTTTTTGGTTTAAATATTCATGTTAAATATTTAGAGATTTCAAGGCCAAAGACAAATGCACCTTGCATTTGGAGCAGAGCGCGCGAGGTTTGTGGGAGTTTTTAGTACCTGTGGAAGTTCCGACTGGTCCCTTTGTCACTCACACACACAGACTAGCTTTGTCTTGAGTGGAGTGAGTTCCATTATGCCAGATGAGAAGTTAACCACCAACCTGGTCTTGGGAAGAGGAATCTAATGTAAATAAAGGGCATGTCCCTACACTTTTCAGGTTTGTCCCAACTCTGATGGGTTTACCAAACTGGTTTATAAACTTCAGCAAATCTTTCAGAAAAGATGGGCCAAGTTTTAGGCTAGTAATAAAGCCAGAAAACAGGCAAGTTTTGCCTGCTTTGGGATTACTATGAAAGACATGCACAATTCTAGTTAGCAATCAACTTCATTAAAAATACAATGAGCTGTTAATGGCTCCAAGCAACCAGGAGGACTTTGTTACTTCTGTGCAGCAGAGATCCTGTGCCCTCCTTTATGTGCATGCCATCATTCAGCTGAAACATAAAAACATTCTACGTTCTTCTTTCCTGAGAATTCAATTTATCAAACTACTTAGCACATGCTTAAAAGTTAAATAGATCCTTATTCAGCAAAGCATTTAAGCACAAGCTCATGTTCTTATTGAATTCAGATCTGGCTGTTTTAGTTCTTGCCCCACTTCTGAATGATGTTGTCGCTCACAGGGCAGATCAATTTTGGCTACTTTTCCGTTAGCCTGATGGACTTGAGTGAGTTACTGCACCTGAAGTGCAAAATCTCAAGGCATAGGAAGAGTGGAGAATTCTAATTCTGCTAAGTTTCAACATTTGCCTTATAAGAAGGGGGAATTTTGTGTGTGTCTGGCAATAGATTTAGCAGATGTTTTCTTTTGACTAGCTTTGTACTACATATGACAACCCATTGGAAATTGCCCCTATTATCTTTAGCAGACTGTAAGCAGTTTACTGTGCACTTTTCATATAAATTACTCTAATGGACTCATTTTTGGCATGCAAGATTCTACATGTGTATCCAGCTTGAAGGATAAATACAGTATATTATGTTGCATTATTTGGGAAATAATTTGATCACAATTAGACTATTGAGGCAAAGCTAAGGACATGAATGAAAAAATTAATATTCCTAGTTCCTGAATTGAATGTTTAACACAGCTATTGCACTTTAACATTTTAGTAATATAGGACTACTAAAAGCTTTTAGTTATTTGGTCAGCATAGTTCCTAATCCTTGGCATCTGTGGCAGGTACACAGAAGCCAATGGTGTAGGGACCATCAGGATGCACCACAAACTACATATTATGCCACTGGGGTGTCAGTCTTTGGATTAGATACCATCAAAAATTATTGCTTGCAGTCCATGGGGGAGGGGGAGCAGGGAACATGCAGAAGCAATTCCAAGCTAGATAGTGGTTGGTGAAGCAATGAACCAAGGAAAACACCAGCACAAACTTCAAAGGAGGTAAAAGTGTAGTTCAGTCTCCAGTATAATGTTCTATTATGCTGCTAAATCTGGCAATGCTTGGAGAGTTTGGGGAGGTTCACTACAATTCATTGCCTAGTTTTATATTCTGAGTTAACTGGTAGTCAATCAGAATCATTACTCTAAACAAGTGCCAGAGTAAATCTATTTGCAAAACTAATGTCTTGAAAAAAAAGTCAGAGATTGTAAGTGTCTGGCTATGCTAGAAGACAGACAGGGGACACTGGATGTGGCTTAATTAGGCCTTAATTTTATTCTTAAATATATGGGAATACCCAGCAGATACAGTTGTACAGAATTCCCTCCCGTTCTGTTACAAAACACCTGCTTCTGCCACTGCGGACTGGAAAGGCGTGTGAGACTTTTCACCACTCCTTCCTTCTTCTCATGAAGAGCCAGTTATGTGGATATGAGAGTTGCCGGTGCTCAGTCTGTTGAGGGGAAAAGAGGACTTTCACTGCCCAGCTCTGGGCACGTGTAGTCCCCCTCTCTTCCAGTCACCTGGTGGAGAGAGATGGGTCAGGACCCGATGCCAACACCTCCGCATTGTACGTAACTCACCAGTTTGCTAGCCTTCCTTAAAGGGGCAGCACAACTCTCCACCAAGCTTGACTAAAGTCCCCCTGCCTAATGCTTTGCGAGGTCATTATCCACAAAAATTAGTCACCAGTAACAGTCACTGACTAGCTTTCACTTCGTAGAAGATTTACATGGTTTTGTTTTTTTAATTTAATTGTGGTGCAAAACCAACGTTGCCCAAAGCTACTTTTTTTTTTTTTTTTTTCTTAAATCCAGACATCTTCCAGGACAGGTTTTAATTTGCACAAGTATTTGGTGAATGGCTATTCCATATGCAGAGACTGTATCCCATCCCACAACCTGCAGCTGCACAGTAATGACCACAAAGAAATGCAAGGGTAAGCACAAATAATTATTTCCAAAACAAAATGCAATATCAATCATCCATTCTGTGAGGGCACAATGGTCCATCTACATGGATGCAGTTTGTGAACAATTCATATTTTGAAATGTGTTCAAACTGTTGATCAAGTAACAGTTTCCAATTCAATGTATTCACAGACCATATGAAAAACAGGAAGATTAAAAAACCCACTGAATTTGCGGTAAACAGAATTTGCACTGAATATTTCAACCAGCTCTAGTTTTAATAAAAATAGTACTTTTGAAAGTTTTCAACTTGTGCACTTCTTTAAGGAGTTATGCACCAGCTTTTTGCATTGTCAAGAATGTTTAAGAAACATGGAATGCTACGCAACATATCTTTCAGAACTGTCACTCTGCTGTTTCTGGGTGACCATGCATGTAAAATTTCATTGAGTAGGCTAGCCTGTGTGTCTAACTCTGGGTCAGCATCAGATACTTTTAAAAACCTAAGCAGCTCAACTACTTAGTGATGACATCTGTATATTGCCCCCTGCAGTTTGGAGTAACACCATTTCTTCCTTTTGCATCAAGAGATTGCCACATCTTCACTGGGACTTAAATATCCAAAAGGGGGAGGGGGGAATAGGGGGAGGAGAGAGAAAAGCAGCTAGTTGGGCTTTTCTCAGCCTTATCCAGCTAACTTCAAGAACAGCAACTGTAATCAAGTTTCATGTTTTTATTTTAAAAAAATTGTGACATTAAATAGAGTATGTATCAATTATATATCTGCGGTGAAGGATACAAAACAGAGGGGCAGACACCCATCAGGGAAAGTCTAGGAATAGTTGGTCCTGTCTCAGCAGGGGGGAGATAGATGGACCACATGACCTCTCAACATTCCCTAAGCCAGGGGTGGCCAAACAGTTGCTCCAGAGCCACATGAGGCTCTTCAGAAGTTAATATGCGGCTCCTTGTATAGGCACCAACTCTGGGGCTGGAGCTACAGGCACCAGCTTTCCAATGTGCCAGGTGGTGCCCACTGCTCAACCTCTGGCTCTGCCACAGGCCCTGCCCACTCCCCTGAGCCTGCTGTGCCCTCACGCCTCCCACCCAGAGCCTCCTGCATGCCACAAAACAGCTGATCAGGAGGTGTTGGGAGGGAGGGGAAGGCACTGATCAGCAGGAATGGGAGTCCCTGGGAACGGGGGAAACTGATGGGGGGCTACTGACATATTACTATGGCTCTTTGGCAATGTACATTGGTAAATTCTGGCTCCTTCTCAGGCTCAAGTTAGCCACCCCTGCCCTAAACCATCTCTTTCTAGGAATCATGCTGAGTAATAGCTTCCTCTTTGAGTAATCCAGATTGGGGTCTGCCCACATATAATTGAGGGTTCCACTGCATGTCTCTTCAAAATCAGTAGGACTGCTAAAAGTAGTACGGTGCTACTCTGCATGAGTAAGGGTGGCAGAATCTAGCCCAGACTATTATTAATGAAAAATTGTCTCCCACACTTTTTTTTTTTAATAGTTGATCAAGTTAAATAAAAAGTTACCATGGTATTCCCCTCTCCCCAAATGCTTTGCATTAGCCTGACTCTGCTCCAACCTAAGTCAATGGGAGAAGAATATAGGTCCCACCATTAAAATAGTTAAAAACACATCAAATATTTTGAAATTTGGGATTCTGCATAGCTAAAATAATAAGGCAAAGTGCTTTGCATCCTTGACCCCCATTGAGATCAACAGGAGTGGAGGGTAGTCAGATTCTTAGCCTTGTGCTGCAGCTAGCATTGGCTTTGTATTCTTAAAGAATGCAAATATTATGTAGCAAGGTTTTAAGGAGTGAATGCTGTTTTTAATATGTTTTTCTACGAGGTGTTCATTTTAAGAAACAGGGCACAGAGGTAAGCTAGATTTTTGGAAACAGATACTCCTAGTGCATAATAATTGCACTAATAAGTACTAATTATTTGAAATAGCTAATATCACTGAAATATTTATCTTTTTTTACTCTTGTGGCAGAATTAGAACATTGATGATTCATTCTTACACATTTGCAGTGGATAATTTGACTATTTCCATCAAAATATTACTTGCAAAATTGTCTTCATTGTTTTAGACATTCAGGTTTCCTCAGTTTGCTATTCTGCGTCTTCTTCAGGCTATTCTAGCTCCGTTTCTCATCTATGAAGCAAGTGATTATTTCTAGTCATCTGACAAAGAAAGCAGAAATTAACACACCAGAAGCAGTGTTTAAGGTGGTTTTGATTTTAGAGTTGTTGAATTTTACATCCCACTTGAAGTGATGCATAGGCGAGGGCTGGTGAATGCAACACATATTTGCTTACTAAGAGAGGGAGCAATGCAAACTAAAGTGAAGCAGCAGCTGCTGGAGTTGGGGAGGGGGGAAGAGGAGAGAAGAGGGGGAATAAAAATGGAGCAAGATGAGGGGTTGTCCAAAATACTTGCTTTCTTATCTTGGGTGGGGAAAGACACCCTGACCTTGTTTCTGACTCTCCTCATCCCTAGGAAATCGTTGCTTTTTCCATTTCTTCTCTGCTCCTTTCCCTTTCTACCTTACTCAGTCTGCTATACTATCTATACACAAAAGGGATAGATCATGAGCACTGAAATTTGGCTTCTATTTGTTACTCAGAATCCTTTGCGTGCTTAGTCTCAGCACCTGAGGAAGATCCAGAAGGGGTAGACATTTTGGTTCTCTCTGCCTTTAATAGCTCAGAAGAGAAGAAAAAATAGAAGTTTTACCTGTAGGTCACCAGTTCAAATCTGGACAACATGATCATTTTACTTCATCACCATGATTACTATTTGCTGACCTGTGCAAAGTAAAATGGTATACTTCCAATTCCTAATGGCCAAAGGGATATACTAAGTCCTCCATTATGGAGGACATTCCCTGGCCGCTCTGAGACTAACACTGAATGGGCTAGAGAAACTTACTGGTCACTCCAAGTCAAAGTTGATGCAAGCTGATGGAAGAGTATATGGAATTAAAAAAAATAAATAAAAAAAATCAAGCTATGGCTATAGTGCAGATAAGACCTGAGTTAAGGGCTCTGGGTACAACAGGGATAAAAAAAAATAGTGTAGATAGGACCTACTGATGCTCCTGTCACAAAATGTAATGCCTGGATTATCTTTGCAGTCCTGTAGTTCTGAAGATACATAGCATTTACAAAGGGACACTCAGGAAACTTCAGTCTGATTTAACTAAAAGGGGTTTATTTAAGATGGATTGGATAAACTGCATTAAACATCTGTGAGGAGACTCATTCAGAATTAAAATGGCCTTAATTCAGTTGAATTCATTTCTAAATGAGCATCCCCACAGACATTTAATGCAGTTTAAAATACACCTGAAATCCACTCCTTTAGTTAATTGAGATTAAAAATAATAAAAAAAAAACAACACACCAACCCACCCACCCTACATCACTTTCCTGAGTATCCCCATGTAGAGAAACCCTTAAAGTCTTCAGGATTTTAAAAGTCTTTTTTCAAGAATTACTAACTGCAAAGATTAAACATGAATTGCTATGCTCTGTTGCCTAGTTTAGTTTTTCAAGTGATGTGGGGTAGAAAATACTCTCTCAAATGTCGGAGTGTATAATAATTAAACAAAAATCTCTTCAGTGCTTGCATAAAAAACCACACACACTTTATATCCTTTTGTACCAAAGGTTTCTTCATTTTTGAAAGATACATGCAGCTTTTGTAGATTAACAAATTGGTTTATTCCTGAGTGTATCCAATTATAGCTACAGTATCTCTGATTAAATCTGATTCCCCCAACTTTGACCTCTGATTTTTGTTCATGACATTCATTTTCATTTGAGCAGTGCCCAATTTTACTCTTCATATTACAAGATAGCTCGCAAACTCATGGGTTGCTTAAGTAGCTAGCAAAGCCATAGTACAGAATTTATCAAATTGACCTCACAACATTTTAAGTAAGTGGCAGTATCTAAGGAGTTATCACCTTCTACCTCTGATACGAAGGGCATGGCTACACTTGCAAGTTAGAGCGCACTGGGTTGCTTTAATGCACTCTAACTCACAATGCGTCCACGCTGTCAAGGCCCATAGAGCGCTCTGACGCCGTGGCTAGAGCGCTCCTGGTACTCCACCTTGGTGAATGGAATAATATTTGATGTGCCCCCGCTGGAGCGCCGCCAGTGTGGACGCCCTGGTCTGTTAATGTGCTCTGATCAGCTCCAGAAGTGTCCCACATGGCCTGTTCTAACTACTCTGGTCACCTGAGGGCAGGGCAGGAGAGTTCAAAGTGATGACCAGCCATCAGACCCACCCTTTAAATTCTCTGGGAATTTTGAAAATCCCTGTTTGCTCAGCCAGGTGTGGAGTGCTCTCAGTGAATCTTTCCAGGTGACCATGCTTCCACGCTCCAGGCGATCCCCCAGTATGGAGCAATGGCGAGGTGCTGGACCTCAGTGTTTGGGGGGAGGAATCTGTCCAGTCCCAGCTGAGCTCCAGCCGTAGGAATTGTGATACCTTCAGGCAGACATCAAGGGACATGATGGAAAGGAGCCATGACCAGGACGCAGTGCAGGGTTAAAGTGAAGGAGCTGCGGAATGCCTACCGCAAAGCTTGCAAAACAAACAGCCGCTCCGGTGCTGCCCCCGCGACCTGCCATGATACTTGCGCCTGGATGCGATACTTCGGGGTGACCCCATCTCCACTCTGAGTACAACCATGGACACAGAGCACAGTCCAACAAGGCAGGAGGAGGAGGAGCAGCAACAGCAGCAAAGCGGAAGCGAGGGTGCTGAGGAGAAGGAAGACACCCCGACATCTCCAGATGCATGAAGTCAGGAACTGTTCTCAAGCCAGGAGGAAGGTCACCAGTTGCTGCAGCCAGTGCTTGGGGAAGGACAAACATTAATTTTGGGAAGGAAGTTATTCAGTGGGGGCTCTTGGGGTGAGGAGGGTTAGGGCTGCATGCATGCCTAGATGTGGAATAGGGCGTTGATGTGCTCTCACATATCGCGGTAGTCTGCCTCTGTGATCTCTTCAAAGATTTTATCCAGAACTTGGGCAATGCGCTTGCACAGGTTTTGTGAGAGCCACTGTGGTCCTTGTCCCAGTCAGGCTAACATGTCTGCGCCACTGTGCCATGAGGGCACCATTACTGCACACAGGCAAGCTGCATATGGGCCAGGGTGGAGGCTGTATTGTAGAAGACGACCCTCCCTTGTTTCCCAGGTCACCCTCAGCAGTGAGATATGTTCCAGGACAAACTCCTGTGGAAAATGTGGGGACAGCGTTCAGTATAGGGGCCCCCTGCTGCTGTTGGCTCTCCCCAAGGCACAGAAACCCAGAGAACAGTACAGCCATGAAACAATCAGTCACGCTTGACCCTGTGCTGACTCACCATTTTGGGGCTCCTGGGGTTGTGTGCGCTCGCTTTGGGACAGGCAAATTATGTGATTTTGTAGATTGTGCTTGCCCTCCTTAAGTACGGGAGAATCATTGCTCTGTCTGGTGTGAGCAATGCTGCCTCTGTTAAGTATTGCATTTTGCCTTTACAGATGCAAACTTGAGATTTCTGCCATCCGTGTTATCACTGATGGAGAGCCTGCAAAGAATCAGGAAGTGGCCATGTAGAAGCAAAGAGGACATGCTGCATGAAGTCATGCAGCACTCCCTTAATGAAAATCAAAAAGTGCAGGAGTGGCGGGAGAGTGAAAGGAGGGTATGCCAGAAGAATGCAGACCACCAGCACCAAAGCACAGAGTGGCTGATAAGCATCATGGAGCACCAAGCAGATTTGATCCAGGTGCTCGTAGCCATGCAGATGGAGCAGTACTGCACCCCCCCCATAGTCCTTGTCCCAAAACTTTCCCTTGTGCCCCCATGTCACCTCCAACCCAGTTTCCCCAACATCCAGGTTCTTATCAGCTGCCTCCAACACCCAGCTTCACCACACAGCCCTGAAAACTATGATCCTTACCCACTGCACTCTACCCCTATCACCATGCAGTATAGCCATCCAGAAGTGCAGCACTCATTGCACAGCACTCCAGATGGAAAGTCTGAGTATGAGAACAGGAAATATGCAAACCTGTGATTGTACCGTTCCCCACCCCACCCCCTTGCCCTTTGTGTTTCCCAAGCAGTTGTTTTTCTTTTGAAACAATGAATTTTCTTTTCATTAAATGGATTTTGCGCTTTCAAAATATTTTTTTATTATTGCATAACATAAAAGATACCTTAGCCCAGGAAAGCAACAGGCACTGCAAGTCAGCGTATCAGATGTAGCAAACACAGATTCTGACCAACATTGGAACCACTGCACTTCACTCCCATGCAGGGCACCAGACATTACTGGTGGCATTCAGCCTCAAATTGCTCCCTCAAGGCATCCCTAATCCTTGCAGCCCTGCACTGGGCCCCTTTAATAGCCCTGGTCTCTGGCTGTTCAAATTTAGCCTCCAAGTGTTGAACCTCTGAGTTCCATGCTTGAGTGAATCTTTCACCCTTCCCTTCACAAATGTTATGGAGGATACAGCATGCGGATATAGCCATGGGGATGCTGTCATCGGCGAGATCCAGCTTCCCATACAGAGTGCCAGCAGCCCTTTAAATGGCCAAAAACACACTCCACAGTCATTCTGCACTGGCTCAGTCTGTTGAACCGCTCCTTGCTGCTGTCAAGGCGCCCTGTGTAGGGTTTCATGAGTCACAGCATAAAAGAGTAAGCTGGGCCTCTAAGGATCACAATGGGCATTTCGACTTCCCCTACAGTGATCTTCTGCTCTGGGGAAAGAAGTCCCGGCTTTCAGCTTCCTGAACAGGCCAGCATTCCAAAGATGCATACGTCATGCACCTTTCCGGGCCAGCCTGTGTTAATATCAATGAAACGCCTAAGGTGATCCACAGACACCTGGAGAACCATAGAGAAATAGCCCTTCCAATTAACATACTCTGAGGTTAGGTGGGTTGGTGCCAGAATTGGAATGTGTCCCCCATCTATGGCCCCTCCACAATTAGGGAAGCCATTTGTGCAAAGCCAGCCACAATGTCATGCACATTACTTGGAGTCACGGTTCTTCTGAACAGGATGCGATTAATGTCCCTGCAAACTTGCCTCAACACAATTCCAACGGTTGACTTCCCCACTCCAAACTGGTTAGTGACTGATCGGTAGCTGTCTGGAGTTGCCAGCTTCCAGATTGCAATAGCCACCTGCTTCTCCACTGTCAGGGCAGCTCTCAATCTTGTGTCTTTGTGCTGCAGGGTGGGGGTGAGCTCCTCACACAGTCCCATGAAAGTGGCTTTTCTCATCCAAAAGTTCTGCAGCCACTGCTCAACATCCCAGACTTGCATGACGATGTGATCCCACCACTCAGTGCTTGTTTCCCCGAGCCCAAAAGCACAATTCCACGGTGGTGAGCATGTCTGTGAATGCCACAAAAAAACAATCTCGTGTTGTATGCGTTACTTGCATTGATATCACAGTCTGAGTCCTCATTGTCAGTTTGGATGTTAAGGAGTAACTCAACTGCCAAACATGATGTGCTGGCAAGACTGGTCAGCAAATTTCTTAGCAGTTCGGGCTCCATTCTCACAGACAGAAAGGAAGATAGAGCGCACAGTACAAAAAACGTTGAAAGAGGGCACCAAATTGTAGACAGAAGCGGAGGGATTGCTGGGATGTGAACCGATGCATCACAGGGCATTGGGACAGGACCCAGAATGCCCCGCACCCCCAGCCGCCTTCCCACAAGCTACAACGGGAAGAGGTGCTTTGTGGGATAGCTGCCCACAATGCACCGCTCCCAATGCCCCTGCAAGTGCCGCAAACATGGCCATGCCATTGCGCTTTCAGCTGTCAGCGTGAACAGACTGGAGCACTTTCCCTACTGCGCTCTACGAAGTGACGAAGGCTGGTTTAACTCAAAGTGCTCTACATTTGCAAGTGTAGCCATGCCCTAAGGTTTAGATGTTCACACTATCTCTGATGCTACTACTATCTCGGATGTTATTTTGTCACGCAGTTTCAAAGAGACCATAACTTATGGCTAAATCTTGATAGTGTCAGATCCTATAAATGCTGCTTTTAAAATAGATTTAGTTAAGATTTTTAATTTATTACACCATTTCTATCTGATCAGGTCAATGTAAAATGAGATGTTTCAACCACCACCTACGGAGGCAAGTGCATGGTCACCATTAGTCAGACTAGAAATGCAGCTTCTGCTGTGAAAAAGTAGGATGAGTCACCCAGCCATTGCCTGGAAGAAGAAAGTAACAGGACACTTATTTTTAGCAATTTTTGATTCACAGCTTTTAAGCTAGGAAAGCAGACTGGTAAGCAGGCAGCCTCCACCACAGGAGGTAGCAGTTACAGTGTTTAACTATTCACTGATACATTCTGAATGGAAAGGCATGACTGCATCTCCCCTCTGCTTTTTGATAGTTTTATAATATCATGGGGGGGGACGGGGACGGGAAATATTCATATTGAAGAACTTCCATGCCGTAAGAAGGAAAGCTATGGTCTGTGTTCTGTAAGTGTAACGCATAGCGCTGTGTTTATACAAGACTATAAGATGCAGTGTCCTGCTGAGAGAGAGAGTTCTCAATTCCTATTCATATCAGGAGATCTTGTTTGTAACCCTCAAAAAACACCAATAAAGTAGGCCTTACCCTCATTTTACACATCACAAGACTTGGCCAAGGTCATCCAGCAGTTCAGTGGCAAAGCTTGGACTAGAATATAGACATTTTGATTCCACATCTTGTACTCAACCCTTCAGCCCCTGCTGCCACTCCAGGGACATTTACTGTATGTAGATGGAACTATCACTCCCACTCTATTGCAGACATTTAGTAGAGCTGTTTGAAAATGGATACCACTTAAAAAGACTTTTAAATAAAGCCTGAATTTTAAACTAAACTGGAAACTTTCTTGAAAAAAAGTTTTTGATTTGATGAACCCCCCCACTAAAATTCTGCAAAAATAATTGAACAAAAACAATTTTGACTTTTTCCATCACTTGTACATTTTTGGACCAGTCTTAGTATTTAGCAATTTCCGGAGTCAGAGAGGTGAGCTGCTTAGTATATGACAGAAATAGATAAAGAGCTTGCATGAAACATGGCTAGAACAGAGACTGAGGATGCAGAACACTATGTTTACCTGTTGTCATCACCTGAGGAAAGGATTACTTGAAATATGACTGAGTTAAACTAGCTATGGGCTTATCTACACATACATTTAGTTTGCAGCAAGCTGGGGTGTGGATCTACCCTACACTTAGTGTGTGTCAGGCTAATGTATGTGAACCCTGGTGATGCTCACTAATAGTTCCTTAGTGTCGAACCCATTTGTTTCAAAATGGAGTAGGCAGAAAACACACTAGTGTGTTGCCTGTGAGATCTAGGGTTGCCAACCATCCAGGACTGGCCTGGAGTCTCCTGGAATCAGCAATCACTCCCCTGGTGACTATTGAAAGCAATCCAGGAGATTAATAGGATATTTTAGGAAAATGACATTACATCATCGGGGGGTGGGGATCTCCTGAAATAGCTTCAGTCAAAGTTGGCAACCCTAGTGAGAGCCCATACAGTTAGCATGCAGCAGGCTAGTATGGGTAGCTCCACACCCCAGTTTAACCCAAACTAAATGTTCATGTAGATGAGCCCTTAGTCTACCTTTCCCTCCATCCCCAGGATACGAAAGAAGATCTCAGATGACTAAGAAAAAAAAGCAATCCCTTAGAAGAGCCAACCTATAGTTCCATTTACACAAATCAAAATTTTGTTTCAGATTAAATACATTATCTAATCATGGACCAATGTACTAGTAAGATCAGTGTTAAAGATTTGATCCCTTCAAAGATTTTGTTTACATTCATGAGACTAGTTAGATGCTTCTGCTGCGAAACTAGTAAACGGCATTGAATGCTCTTGTTGAGGCTCCAAACAGTCATTTGAAATCAGGCTAATTCATCTGTCTGTGGGCTTGTCTACACAGAGACTTACACACACTGGCTTAACGTGCACGATCTACAGTACACAAGCATGCCAAACCCTAAGGCTATGTCTACACTGCAATTATGTTCCCACAGCTGGCCTGGCCCATGTCAGCTGACTTGGGCTCAGGCTGCAGGGCTATTAATGGAGGTGTAGATATAGATGTTCAGGCTAAGGCTGTAGCCCAGGCTCTGAGACCCTATGGTGGGGGAGGGGTCCCAGACTCCAAGCTTGAGTCTGAGCACCTACACTGCAATTAAACAGCCCCATAATCTGAGCCCTGCAAGCCAACTGCAGATGTTTAACTGCAGTGTAGACATCCACTTAGTGGCTGCGTGGACCCTCCTACAGTGCGATTGGGCCATAGTGTGCTTTGAATCATAGAATCATAGAATATAAGGGTTGGAAGGGACCCCAGAAGGTCATCTAGTCCAACCCCCTGCTCGAAGCAGGACCAATTCCCAGTTAAATCATCCCAGCCAGGGCTTTGTCAAGCCTGACCTTAAAAACCTCTAAGGAAGGAGATTCTACCACCTCCCTAGGTAACGCATTCCAGTGTTTCACCACCCTCTTAGTGAAAAAGTATTTCCTAATATCCAATCTAAACCTCCCCCACTGCAACTTGAGACCATTACTCCTCGTTCTGTCATCTGCTACCATTGAGAACAGTCTAGAGCCATCCTCTTTGGAACCCCGTTTCAGGTAGTTGAAAGCAGCTATCAAATCCCCCCTCATTCTTCTCTTCTGCAGGCTAAACAATCCCAGCTCCCTCAGCCTCTCCTCATAACTCATGTGTTCCAGACCCCTAATCATTTTTGTTGCCCTTCGCTGGACTCTCTCCAATTTATCCACATCCTTCTTGAAGTGTGGGGCCCAAAACTGGACACAGTACTCCAGATGAGGCCTCACCAATGTCGAATAGAGGGGAACGATCACGTCCCTCGATCTGCTCGCTATGCCCCTACTTATACATCCCAAAATGCCATTGGCCTTCTTGGCAACAAGGGCACACTGTTGACTCATATCCAGCTTCTCGTCCACTGTCACCCCTAGGTCCTTTTCCGCAGAACTGCTGCCTAGCCATTCGGTCCCTAGTCTGTAGCTGTGCATTGGGTTCTTCCGTCCTAAGTGCAGGACCCTGCACTTATCCTTATTGAACCTCATCAGATTTCTTTTGGCCCAATCCTCCAATTTGTCTAGGTCCTTCTGCATCCTATCCCTCCCCTCCAGCGTATCTACCACTCCTCCCAGTTTAGTATCATCCGCAAATTTGCTGAGAGTGCAATCCACACCATCCTCCAGATCATTTATGAAGATATTGAACAAAACTGGCCCCAGGACCGACCCTTGGGGCACTCCACTTGATACCGGCTGCCAACTAGACATGGAACCATTGATCACTACCCGTTGAGCCCGACAATCTAGCCAGCTTTCTACCCACCTTATAGTGCATTCATCCAGCCCATACTTCCTTAACTTGCTGACAAGAATACTGTGGGAGACCGTGTCAAAAGCTTTGCTAAAGTCAAGAAACAATACATCCACTGCTTTTCCTTCATCCACAGAACCAGTAATCTCATCATAAAAGGCGATTAGATTAGTCAGGCATGACCTTCCCTTGGTGAATCCATGCTGGCTGTTCCTGATCACTTTCCTCTCATGCAAGTGCTTCAGGATTGATTCTTTGAGGACCTGCTCCATGATTTTTCCAGGGACTGAGGTGAGGCTGACTGGCCTGTAGTTCCCAGGATCCTCCTTCTTCCCTTTTTTAAAGATTGGCACTACATTAGCCTTTTTCCAGTCATCCGGGACTTCCCCCGTTCGCCACGAGTTTTCAAAGATAATGGCCAATGGCTCTGCAATCACAGCCGCCAATTCCTTCAGCACTCTCGGATGCAACTCGTCCGGCCCCATGGACTTGTGCACGTCCAGCTTTTCTAAATAGTCCCTAACCACCTCTATCTCCACAGAGGGCTGGCCACCTCTTCCCCATTTTGTGATGCCCAGCGCAGCAGTCTGGGAGCTGACCTTGTTCATGACAGAGGCAAAAAAAGCATTGAGTACATTAGCTTTTTTCACATCCTCTGTCACTAGGTTGCCTCCCTCATTCAGTAAGGGGCCCACACTTTCCTTGGCTTTCTTCTTGTTGCCAACATACCTGAAGAAACCCTTCTTGTTACTCTTGACATCTCTGGCTAACTGCAGCTCTAGGTACGATTTGGCCCTCCTGATATCATTCCTACATGCCCGAGCAATATTTTTATACTCTTTTATACTCTTTGACCTACTACTGTTTGAAACTGTTGGTATATTGTTTAATAATTTTTTTTTTAAATCCTCCAGAGGTCAAAGGACCTTGTCAAGGTTCCTTCCCCACTCTGAACTCTAGGGTATAGATGAAAACCCCCTGAGCTTATTTTTACCAGCTTAGGTTAAAACTTCCCCAAGGTACAAACTATTTTACTTTTTGCCCCTAGACTTTATTGCTGCCACTACCAAGCATCTAACAAATATATAACAGGGAAAGAGCCCGCTTGGAAACTCCTTTCCCTCCCAAAATCCTACACCCCCTTTCCTGGGGAAGGCTTTATAAAAATCCTCACCAATTTGCATAGGTGAGCTCAGACCCAAACCCTTGGATCTTAAGAACAATGAAAAAGCAATCAGGTTCTTAAAAGAAGAATTTTAATTGAAGAAGAAGTAAAAGAATCACCTCTGTAAAATCAGGATGGTAAATACCTTACAGGGTAATCAGATTAGAAACAGAGAATCCCTCTAGGCAAAACCTTAAGTTACAAAAAGACACAAAAACAGGAATATACATTCCATTCAGCACAACTTATTTTATCAGCCATTTAAACAAAACAATCTAGCTAGATTACTTACTAAGTTCTAAGACTCCATTCCTTTCCTGTTCCTGGCAAAAGCCTCACACAGACAGAGAACCTTTGTTTCCTCCCTGCCCCCAGCTTTGAAAGTATCTTGTCTCCTCATTGGTCATTTTGGTCAAGTGCCAGCGAGGTTATCCTAGCTTCTTAACCCTTTACAGGTGAAAGGGCTTTTCCTCTGGCCAGGAGGGATTTTAAAGTTTTTTAAACTTCCCTTTATATTTATGGCAGGCCTAAACCCAGATCCACAAAGGTACTTAGGCATCTGGTCACAGTTTTTGGCTCTGCTATGACCTACAAAACTCCTGCTTGGCTGTCTCCTAACCCTGCGTAACCTAAACTCACTTGGGTTTCTGCAGTAAATGTTCCCGAGATGCTGAAGTTTTTGCTTTTGAGCATGTGCTCTTCTGCCTCCCTCTAGACAACTAGGCCCTAGAGCAATCCACCAGGTGGGGAAAGAAGCATTTGCCTGCCTAACTTGCATGCCTGATTCAGTAGGTGTTCGAGGACTGCCTACCAAATCAGCTCTCATTCAGAGTCTGTCTGTAGGAGAAAGAGCAGGATGACAACAACAATCTTAACTTTTAGCTTAGTTGTTAGAGCACATTCCTGGGATATGAGAAACCCAGGTTCAATTCTCCCCACTCTGTCAGAGGGGGAGAAAGGTGCCTGTTCAAATCCGCTCATGAGGATGTTCTAATCACAGGGCTATAGAGAATTCTGACGTGCCACTTCACCAATATCTCCTGTTAAAGCTGTTCCACTGTGGATAAATAATGAAAGTCATTAGAGCAGGCAACCACACCCTAAGTCTCCCGCCTCTTAGGTGGGTACCTAACCACTGTAATAGAGTGTCACTCTCAGGTGCAATGACTCTTTACTTAATCCAGAGTGCAACAGCTTCAGCAGAAACACAGAGGGAGCCCCATGCCAGAATCCCCAAATGACTCAGCAGTTAGAGCACTCAGAGATCAGAGACACCGCTTCAAAGTTTTTTTTCCCCTCCCACTCAGGTAGAGAAGGGGAACTGAACCTGGGTCTCCCATTCCAGGCAAATACTGCAGTCACCAGGCTAAAAGTGAAGGCAGGCACCATTTACTCCTCCAGCTATTTTGTATGGAGCAAGGCAGATGCCTAAATCATTGTCACAACCACCAACTGTGGGGCCTAAGCCACCTCACTGCATGAGAGAGGTGTCCAGGTCATGGAATACAAGCAGAGATAGGTTCCAAACACTATGGAAGGGGCAGGGCTTTGAACATAGACCCTGTCCTCAGACTCTCCCACGGGCTAGCTTTCTGAATCACATTCAGAGCCATTCATTTTATAGGGAGCTTAATGTTCCTAAATGAGACTTTGTGGTTGAGTGAGAGATTTTACTAGGCACCACAAGACTCAAGTCACTCTGCAGATCCAGGCCCTAGTCCTTAGTGGGCCATATAAAGGAATAAGGCATCCCCTTACTCTTTTTCGGTCTACATATTAGGTACTTATATGGCCCCCATTGGTGTAGGATTTGAGCCCCTCACAATCTTTAATCCTCAATAGGAGGAGCCATTGTCCTAATTTTACAGGTGAGAAAGCGAGGCACAGAGCCAAAATTACTTCTCCAAAGTTACTCAGGAAGTCTATGGCAGAGAAAGAAATTGAAGGCTGGTCTTCCATGTCCCAGGCTATCATCCTCTGCTCAGCTAAGTGACAGTTATTCAGATTGCAGCATTGGATATGAGGGGAAGAACAGTGACTGCCTGTCATGTACTCCCTGTTTCAAGAAAATGGGTGAGTAGTTGGAGGCTGTTTCCCTCTTACTCACCCACCATTGTAGCTATCTGAGCATGGGAGGGGGAAGTAAGCTGCACCCCCCCCCGGGGCAAGAAAGAAGTTGGGAGGAACTGAGGCTCCCTGGGGCACATTTCCTTCATCCCCCGAGCTTCTGCTGGGAAGGAACAGCTGTGTGCTGCCCCACATTTTAGGCTTAGTTCATGCCAAACACACAATCCCATGTATAAGCAGTTGATAACTATTACCTGCCCATATGAGGCTAACATAGTACTTCTAGGCTGATTCAGAAAAGGCAATGGGGGGGGGGGCGCGCGTAAGTAGTGCCAGGGTGTTTAGCATCCCTCCCCCATTATATTTTTTGTTCACAAAAAGAAACAAATGAACATTAGAGTTGTCACAGTAGCAACCTAGTGACATGATATTGTACCTTTTGCAAAGGGAAGTCATTTCCCGTGAGGTGAATGGGGACTGATGGGAAACATAGACCCGAGATGCCCTTAGGTCTGAGAGGAATTGACTTTTTAATAAAAGAACAATACCACCCCTGGACACAGTTGGAGAGGTTGAGTCAAAAAACAGGCAGAGATGAAATCTAAGATAATCAAGCACCAGTTTTAATTTAATTTAAGTGGTGCCTCATAGGAATCTGTTTACATTATGAGCAGTTTAAGATGTGTAGTTCTGTAATGCCAATATCATGATAGAACAAGGAGATAAAAAAAGGTCAATGCAATTGAGCTATATTATGTAGAGGCATCTTAGTATGAAGTAGGGAGAGAATAGTCCCTTCTCTGTCTAGCTCTGCTGCTGCCTCACCTAGAAAGTGTCACTTGTTACCAGAAAGATGCAAGCAAAATGGAAGTTCAGAGAACACTGCAATGATCAGAGAGATTGATTCATGGGGAAGGATTAAAAGCTAAATATTTATTAATAGCTCAGAAGGGACAAATATTTAAGAGGTCAACACCACACATGGAGGAGGGATGGGGTGGAGTTGTGAGAGGGAACATGATCACCACATGTCTGCAAAAGTGTCCTTTATCCTAGTGCTGTTAAAATGTGCAGTTTTTCTGCAGGGTACAGGGAGAGAAGAGGATGAGGTGGTGGAAGGCTCTCATCTTGGAACACTTAAAGTAAGACCATTGAAAGCTCTAGTAAAATGTATAATAGTGGATGATGCAAGTAATCCTGTATTGGCAAGAAAAGAGAAGACATCTTTTAGATCTTTCCCATTTCTAAAGTTTGTTTCTATAATAGAAAATACTGGTAAGTAGTTCTCAACTAGTAAAGAGACATTGAATGAGACCACTTGTGATTCAATATAGAGGTACCTATTTTTCCCATCTCAGTTATTTTTGCACTGTTCCATTCAACAATTTACAATAGAGAACAGCCAGTTCCACAGGAGTAGTAATGCACTATTAAACTGAAGGCCTAGGAATCAGAAATGCAGGGCTGGAAGGAACCTTGATAGGTTATTTAACTCATTCGTGCCTCAGTGCAGGGGACTATTATCTAGACCTTCTCTGACAGGTGTTTGTTTAACCTCTTCTCAAAAACCTGTAGTGACAGATCCCACAGCTTCCCTAGGCAATGTTCCTAATTGTCAGGGTACTTAAGCACTGGAAGTTTTCCCCTAAATATGTAACTTAAATCTCCCTTGTTGCAATTTAAGCCTATTACTTATAGTGTTCTCTTTAGTGACCAAGGACAATTTATCATAGTCCGAGACGACTTTTTACATACTTGAAGACTTATGTCTCCCCTTCAGTCTTCTCTTCTCCAGAAGAAACAAACCCACTTCCCTGCCCTCCCCCCAACCACCCAATCTTCCCTCAGAGGTCATGTTTTCTAGACCTTTAATCATTTTTGTGCTCTTATGGACTGTCTCCAGAGGTTTCCTAAAGTGTGGTGTCCAGAATTGGACACGATACTCCAGTTGAGGTCTTTTCAATGTTGAGTAGAGTGGAAGAATTACTTCTCACATCTTGCTTATGACATTCTTGCCAATAAGTCCCAGAGTGATGGGGGAGTGGGGTTGGCAACAGTATTCTATTGCCGATTCTTATATAGTTTGTGATCCACTATAACCCCCAGATTATTTTCTCCAGTACTCCTTCCTAGGCAGTTTTCCAATTTTGTATTTGTGCAATTGAGTATTCCTTCCTTAGTGTAGTACTTTGCATTTGTCCCTATTGAATTTCATCCTATTTCAGACCATTTCTCAAGATTAAATTCAAAATGATCTTGACAAATTGGTCCTCTAAAGCATTGGAACCCCTCCCAGCTTGGTAGTGAAAACAAACTAACTGTGGAAGTACTCTGCCATTATCCAAATCACTGAAATTGAATAGAATTGGACCCAGGACAGATCCCTGTGGGACCCCACCTGATATGCCCTTCCAGCTTGTTAGCAATGGTTCACAATCTACTCACAGTATGGTTGGAAAATGAAAGCCAATCGTGCACTCAACCTTACAGTAGGTTAATCTAGGCTGTATTTTTCTAGTTTGTCTTTCTAGATCATTTCAGTCAGTTGGCAGGACTAGAGAAACAAACAGCTGTAAGTTTTTACTAGTATTTTTGCCTGACCAACAGAACCCTGAGATCCCCATCCCCCATTCTGTTCTTACACCAGTAAAAGTATTAGTTTTCTATTGCTAGAAGGTGCTTCAGTTACAAACATTTAAAATACAGGTGTAGATAAATTCTGAGACAAACTATTGCCGCTACAACTGTTAGCACCGGTGACAGATCAGCTAGAAAGCTATCGCACACTCAAATATACCAACACTTGAACCAGGACCAACTGTTAAAACAATGGAATGACACTTACTACACTCAGGTCCTGATGTCAGTTCAAAGAGAAAATTCCAGAGAATGACCTGACATGGGTTCTTAGGGCTGAACTCCCAAAGACCACCACCAAGGTTTCTGATCATTCCCAGTTCCCACGAAGCAAAAGCAAGTTGATTAACGTTTTTCTTTATAAACCTAAAATAATCAGCTGAAGTTTAGATGGACTAATTTTAATCCATCCCAGCCACCTCACCCATCTAGGGCTTAGAATGGGCATTAAAAAAATAGCATGCAAGAGATTCACATGTAAACCAAACAAAATCCACAATCTGTATATTCAGTCTATAAAGTATGTACTGGTAGAACTCCCATTGTCTAAGATGGGGATAGGATTTCACCCAGTGAATTTGAGTGTTAAACAACTTTTTAAAGTTCTAGTCTTTTTTAAAATAAGGTCATAACCTCTCTCACTTCACTTGATCAGATCTGTTCGAGGCGTGAGCTATTTAGGGACCTCTCAGAAAGTAAGTTGGGCACCATACAGGACACTATGTTTGGTCTCCGTGGTGGGGGAGGGCGGGTGTTTAAAAAAAAAAAAAAAGATCAGTGTTGCTTTTGCCTATGTAGACATTTAGATAGTCACCAGGGAATAAAGTTTCAGGGGAGCTCATCTACATTTAAGTGCCTAAATAAGTGGATCATTTTTCAAAACATCTCAGCATATGCTGAGCCTTTTTGAAAAACCTGGTGATTAAGTAGTATTTGCTCCCATTTTGACAATAGGTAATGTCAGGCCTCAACAATGGGTACTGAGCACTTTAAATCTGGCAGTTTGACTCAAGAATCTAGAGATCTACTTAGCAAGTTTGTGTTTCATATTTGGTTTTTAAAATTTAAAAGCTTAACAAGTATTTTTGCAGGTCTTACTAAGCCACGGTTAGAGTTAAAGCAGGAAAGCTAAGGAGAAAAATACTGAAGTTAAATCCAAAAGTTAGCAAAACAGGAGCTTTTTATAATCTTCTGCTCCACTAGATTGCTTGCTTTATCCTCTGCTTCATGGAAGGCTGCCAGTTTTTCCATGAAAGAATTTCTTGCCATCAGCAAAATTGAACAATACATATTTTGTGCACCCAGAGCTACATTAAGTTTATCAGAATAGCCAGTATTAGAACAGCTCCACCAATCTGGACTGTGTTTCAGCAACAACATTTTTTTCCTTTTAAAAAACACATCTGACAGAACACAGGAAGCAGGCATCTCTCCCTCCCCTTTCCCATTATTATTATTCTAGAAAGGAGACTTGACTGACAAACACAAAGTTACACTTTGTACACTGTAATTGAGAGAACAGCTAGAGAGGTTTTTTAGTCTAGGAAACCTTTATTATGACAATACTGTGGTTGAGGTAAGACCTCAACTAGGATTGGGACCTGATTAGATTAGGCACTGCACACACATACTAAGACAGTCCCTGCACCTATGAGCTTAAAGTTTTCTAGAAAAACAAACAAAATCTCTATATATCACACACATACAAGAATGCTCTAGCACCATCTGGTACATTGCCAAGGTACCTTGAATCACTATATGTTTCCCCACCTATGTAATAGGTTTTATTAGCAGAAATTAAAAAAAAAATCTTAACTGTCAGATTGTTTACAGTTGTCATAAAAATAGGTAGGTGCAAATGAACCAAGGTGTCTTACTGAAGCATTTGACAATACAATCATAGTGAAGCAAACAGTTAATGTGTTTACATGCACGTCTAGAGCTGGGAGAGTTCTTTTGTGCAAATCTTGTTTAGGTAAAGGGAAGGTTCAGGTTGACTGAAACAATTCACTGAAATCAACTCAAAATTAGTGAATTGTTTTTAGTTAAATAAAAATTTGGACGTGTCAAGAAGTTTCATTTAGGTATTTTGACTTCATTTTTGGAAAGTTACTTAATTTTATTTTAAAAAAATATTGAAAATGTTAAATCTCAGAAACTAAGCATTTATTTTCAGGTTGAACTAAATGTAGACATTTGTTTCATCGGGAAAAAAATATCTAAGTTTTATTTTTTAACCACTGAATTGAGAAAGAAACATTATTCACGTGACTTGGTCACAACTTCAGGCCCATACATGTTATATTTCTGTTCTAGTTCTATGGTAATTTAGCATCATTTTGCTGAAGAACATTTATTCATCTAAAGAAATGCCCTAGTCCAGCCCAGAAGAGAATCAGGAGCATACATCCTCTGTTTCAGATAAACCTCAGCAGGATATATAGCATTCCATGTTTCTCATGAGAGAGCATACATAGACGGTGGTACAGACTTTTCTGAGTAGATCCCCATTCTACAAATGGTTAGACACATACTTAACTTTACACACTGCAATGACTTCCGTTCTTTGCACTTTTAAAAGAAAATATTGTGACTGACATTTAACATAATCTGCATGCTCTCCTTCCATGCAGTAATTCTATAGGAAAAGCCTGGTTTATAGCATGCTAGATTATTCTGCACAATATCTGGCACGTTTTCCAGAGATTTTCTTTTAAAGCCCTAAGCCTACAAAAACAGACTAGTCCCACAGAGACATGTGAACATACAGCTGAGTGTATCCTTATGATTTAAGACGTTTACCTGCGGTGCATTAAGTTAAAACATGCATGTGTGTTCGTAGACTTCTGTGCATACTTACACGTGTCATCCCAATGAACTCCACAGAATGACTCACATGTATGAGTCTTGACAGGATTGGGGCCAGTGTAACAAGTTAAACAGCTTTTCATAACTCAGTTAAAAATGTTCTATTGCCCTATTGGTTTAAGAACAAATGGAAAAAATGTGTTCATTATATTTCTCTCCTTTGGTTTTCAGTTGCAGAATTCAAAATCTCTAAAGTCCATTTTCAATGCTAAATTTTTTTTCAGATGTCATAACTGAAAGTTGTTCTTAAGAACTTAATTATTGTGGAATTAATGTGAGAAATAAAGTCTATCTTTGATTATCTGATGAAATGATAAATTATGGTATGAGAATAATGTAATTTGGCTGGTGTGGTTTCCAAAGGTCCTACTGAACAATTGCAATTTTTTCTCCAGCAAAATCGAGTTCAAGTGAGCAATGCTTGTTACAGCTGTTTTATTAGGTTTGTAGCAAGTAATGAGATTTTATATCATGCTCGCTTTTGAGTCCATAACGAAACACCAGTAGTCATCTCTAAATCTTGTTTTGTTCAGACAGCTCTCAGCTTCCTTTGCAAGGTGAATGAATGTAGGTTAACACCTACTAGGAACTACTGTAGGTTTAGAGTCAAAGATGAAGAACATGTGTCTATTGTTGCTCCTTTTTGACACAAGCAGCTAGTCAAAGTTCAGGGCTCTAGGTATGCTCCACTTGGGTGGAGTGGATAACAGAATCTGATATTTCCTTCAATGCAACAACAGGAACATAATCTTGCTTATTTACAAAGCCTGTACAAAGGTCCTTCTTCTCTGAACTCAGGAGGAACTGGTAATATCTTTGCTTATAGCCCCAAGCCAGAACCAGTCCCAAAAAGCGTTTTCTATGCTACATCATGCTTACAGGATTCTGTGCGACGTCCTTGCTCTCCCTGAGTCTCTCAGGCCATGTCTACAGTACAACATTTGGTCGGCCTAATTTAAGTCGTCATACACAAGTGATTTAATAATGGTGCTTGCACACACGACTCTCTGCACTGGCAGTGCACAGCCTCACTGGGAGCTCTTATATCAATTGCATTGTCAGTGTGGGGCATCAGTGGCCTGCAGAAGCCACCCCATAACAGTCAACTTAAGCAATACAGTGTCTACACTGACACACTCAACCTAATTACATCAATCAAGACTATGTGCTGATTTCTAGGAAGCCTACCTCCCCAAGCAGCAGAGAGGTGCTTGCATTGGCAGGAGCCAGATCTGAGCAAAGACACTTCCACAGCCAGGTTGACACAAGGCAGCTTACATGGACCTAACTGTGTAGTGTAGGCCAGGCCTCAGGCTCCTGTCTGCCCCTCCTCCCCCAGCTTGTCTTTTCATACACACGCTCGCCCCCCCCCCCCGTCAGAACAATACCCAGTGGAACCTTCCGGCACATTATTAAGCCTTGTTTTAGGTGGGGTCCATTAAAGGGTTTCTTTCCAGTATCTTAATACATGTACACATTCACACCTATCCATTTCACAGTTTTAACTCAAGCCATAAGGAAGTTTAACCCAGTTCATAACAATAAGGATAGGGTCGCATCCCCTTAAATAGGGTGAGAGCCTGCTCGTGGTTCTCTTGGTTTTCTGTGTTTCTGGTGTTCTGTTAAACCAGTTAGAGAAGCAGTGCTTATGTTATATGCCTTCAGCATGCGTGTATTTAGGAAACATGGTTATTTGTGAGCCAACTGTATCCAGGTGGTTTCTTCATATTATTTTGTTGTGCAAAGAACACCTCCACCACACATGAGAACATAGCACATAGAACTAACACCACAGATACAAGAGGATGACAAACATTCATGTGTTTATATATTTTGATCACAGTCTGGTAAGGAAATCTCATGCTTTCTGTAGTGCAGAAGGTCTTTCCAACATAATCTTCCAGGTAGGTAAGTTTTTTGTAAGAGGTTAAGTGATAGCAGCCTGCAGCAATGTTTTCTCACCTCATGTGAAAAGGACAGCAAGTAGACCGACCTTTATGTCATCCCAGAGTCTTTCATAAACCAGAGGTTTGAGATCAGTCCTGTAAAATATCTATATCCCTAAAAGTTGATGTGCCATTTTAACCAGTTCCAGATTCAGGCAAGGGATTCATTTCCTATTATAAAATATTTTCAGTTGATCTCAGTGTCTTTGATGTAAAGATCAGTCGGAAGTATGTGCTTTTATGATTGCAAGTAAAGCAGGAACAAGCAAAGAAATGTGATTTCAGCAATAAAATCTTTAACTGATCCTAAATGGTATTAAACAGTATTTGTCCAGAAAGAACTCAAGTTCCCCTAGAACTGCCATGGGACTCATGCAGAAGTTACACAGCTTGAAATATACTTGGCATGGCATGAAGTCCCAGGAAAAAAAAAAAAAAAAAGGAAGATAGCTATACCTACAGGTTTGGATGCCAGAAAGACCCCTACAATGCGGTCCATGTGCTTTGAGATCATGACACCTCCCCTTTGCTCCTGTAGCTATTGACTCCACATGAAAATTAAGTGGCATTTGGTAAGATTCAATGCACTGTTCTCCACTCTTACAGCGTTGACAATTCCAGTGACTTCATTAGAGTTACACTGGCCTTATGAAGCAGAGAATCTATATTCATTCAAGCACAACTCTCAAGTTTTCCATTTTCGTTATAAAGGGCCCCAAACAACAACGGACCTCAGATAAGTCTTTGAAGGTAAATGGCATTATACTCTTGAAAGCAGTACTTGTTAGGGATGCTACTGCTTAAGGTTTAATAAAACAAAACAAACACCACAACCACACAACCGTTGACTTTGGGGGAAAAAAGAAACATAGTATCTTGTACTACGTAGTCTGCAAATCTCAACAATGAATGCATTCAGTGCCACTGCTTTGCTCTGTGGTAAGGGATGCTGTCAATCAAAATTGCTTCATTTAAACTCACAGCTGCACACATGGGGGGGGAGTGGGGAGTTCACACACACACACAGTTTGCATAATGACAACTAGTGACACCTAGTCTAAGGAGTCATGTTGTTCTGGCTGCTTTGTTTTCTTATTTTTGTAACTTTGGGCACAGCTCCTGTTATAGAAGAAAAAAAAAGATCTGTCAGAGTGTCTGTTGCAAAGTGATATACAATACCTGGCTTAAAGCAGTAAAACGGTCCATGTCACAAATATGGGAGACAGTTCTTCCTATGTAGAAATCTGCGTGTATACACTGAGGCAGGCATTTCCAAAGGAGCCTATGGAACTTTGACACCCAAATCCCTTTTAAACAGCTTAGCCCAACTGTGTGTGCCTCACTTGTATATTAAGCCAACAAATGACAGGAACTGTTTTCTTCCCACAAGTCACCAACTATAGTGTTAAGTACTGTAAAAACTGAAAACACTGCAAATAATGATTCAATGGTGTCAATTCTTCCAGAAGAGGTTTATCTAGCCTGAATAGTTTTTGCCTCTCTTCCTGAAGGTGGAAATGTCAACAATAGCAAAGTAGTTTACGAACAGAGTGAGGTGAACTGTAATTATCTACACAAGGCAGCAACGTCCAGGACATCGTGTACCTGATCTGGTGTGGTTATGTCCACACTATTTGTTAGTGAGCTAGCTTGCATTTATTAATTATTTGTATTACCACAGAACATTAGGTGCCCTAGTCATGGACAAGGGCCCCATTGTGCTAAGGTGCTGGAAAATAGCATTTCCACTCCCACAACACTGCAAGCCTTTTGAAAGGCAACCTGGATCAAACTCTCTCCCGGCATGGAGTGGTGTCATACCACTGAAGTTTGAGAATTTGGCTCCTCTGCTTGACTATATTCAACACTCTCCACAATGGAAGCATGACTTTGATTGATTTACCGGAAAGCACAGGGACATGTAGGGTTTACTAGAGTTATGGACTGTACTCTCTTTACCATCGTATACTCTGCCACTCCAATGGCAGTCTGGAATTTGCTCTGCCATGACCTGAACCTCCCCATAGCATAATTTTAGCAGTTTCTGTAAAAGTCCCAGTTTGGCTATAAATAAATACAGCTTTCTGGAAGGTTAGCTCTGATTCAAGCTGTAATCATCCACACCTGCCTTGTATTGCTATTTCACATTAGGTGGTCTGAAATAATCTAATCAGACATATCCTTGGAACTGGTATAACATTCTGTAAAGCAATATTATTTATATAGTGCTTTTCCTCCACAGCTCTCCAGCACATCCTACGTTATCTCCATTTACCGTGAGGCAAACTGATACACAACAGAAGTTAATTCTCTTGCCCAGTATCACACAGGGAGTCATTAATGGAGTCAGGAAGAGAACCTATGTCTTCATAGGTGCTCTCCTTCTCCACTAGGATACAGATGCCCTGTTGTTGCTGATGCGCAGCAAGACTGGTCAGCAGAGCACTTTCTGGGCACCTTGGCATTTTATTATTCTACCACCACACATTTGCTTTACACATGAAACATTTCTTTAATTGAAGTCAAAGTGACAAGGACTAACAACTTGTCAAGGAAAAAGAATTGCATGAAACAGACACAGCTTTAGAAGCAAACTATGCTGAATACAGACATCTGGAAATCATATTCTTGCTATCATAATAAGAAAGGCAGAGCAAGGCACAAGCACTAGGGCAAGGCAAAAAGGCACAATGGAGTGTAAATGGGAGAGGAGCTATAGGTGTCGTCAAGATATTTTCATTAGAAGAGCAGCTGAACAGACACTAATATCTAGTCAACTGCAAATGTGCCACAACATTACCATAGCACCTAGCTAACTTAATATCACCACATACAACTGTACTTATGCATGTTCTCTAACAACCTATTCCCTTCTCTTTATGCACATGCAGCTCCAATGTCTAATTAACTTAGGCCAACACTGAACATGGAGAATCACCTCTAAATTTCTCCATCCCATAAAAACATGCAGAAAGGGCGGGGGGTGGAAATCACTTCCCAAAAGGTAAAAAACTCGGTGGTCTTACCATTGCAACACACTGTCCTATGGAAATATGGGGCTGGCAGCACAGAAAAGGGAAGGGCTCTCTCCAAAAAGCGCTGAATTCCACCTGACTTATCACAGGACTACACGTATCAGTCAGTGTTCAGCAGAACTCTGTATTACACCCTTTTAGACTACAGCTGCAGGTAGAACTTTCTATTGCATCTGGGGACTTGCTTTGGCAGTACTGGTAATCACCATCCATCCTTACACTGGCTGCCCCTGTTCTGTGAACCCCTCCATCCATGCGTACAGACAAGTCCAGCACTGCTTCAAGCACAGCTTTTCACATTGGCTATTGAACATCCCTCCAGCGTTAATTACTTTCACAGTTACTACCAGGCTGAGGAGAATTCAGACAATAAAGCAGCAGTCCAGCAATAAGTGCGTAAATAAGTCAATTTTACAGGGTGCCATTTTTGCTCTAACAACTTGATTGCTAGAGAGACTCATGAAATTGAATTCAAGCAGAAATAAGAACGTGATTTGTACATGGAAATTATAGTTCACAACATTTTAATGTGTTTTAGTCAAATCCCTTTGAAGAAACCTTAATCAGAACTTAAAATAAAATGTGAAATCTAAAGAGATGTCATATTGTATTTCTGAACTGTGGATTGGAAACTAAGACTGAAAATAGCAATCAGGGGAAATGATTTATTCTCTTATTATTTCTATTCCCAGGATAAATCTGAGTGTTGAATAAGCTTATTTATTAGGCCAATTTTCAATGCAAACAGAAAATGGAGAGATAGGAATAGGAAATAGTTTCCTTAACCCAGAACGCCAATAACTGGTAGAACTCAGAGAGGATATATTTTGAATTACTACAGTTATAAAGGAAATAAATACAGACAAACAAGAAGTTAGCTAGGTTGCCTGCAACTCATATTTAGTTTAATATGTTTTCCTTATTTTGTCATGACTTTGTTATGGAGGGCATGTCCCTGCCTCTGTGTCCCCTAATAGTCTACCAGAGAGTTCATTGAGGCTTTTACGTAGCAAACAGTACCATTTCAGAAAGTCAAATTTATTTAACCCAAAGCAGACCAGTATCCTTCCTGAGGGGTGAATTTAGTCTGTTTATCCCACATAAGTCCATTTATCTCCTCCTCTTACCATCCTCCAGAAGAAGGGTTCTCCTCAAAACTCCAGGCTCCTGAAGAGATCAAAATCCTACAGCTCTCCTCCAGAATGGCAGATAGCTTCTCTGCACTCTAAACCATGTATCAGAGTCTGATAAAGTCCTTCTGGTGAGACCAGTTCTCCCTAGGGGATTGGCAATCCTAGCTCTTTCCTTTCAGAAGTACCTTTCTCCAGAGCACCTTTCCTAGGTTTCCTCTTTTCCCAGCCAGCTCCTTGAGGAGTCCTGCCCAGGAGCTCCTTGCATTCTAGAACCTCCTGACTGAGCCCTCAGAATCCTTTATTAAGCCCAGGTGTTCCTTATTTGATTTACTGCTGCCTAGCCACCTAGGCAATTAACTACACACACACGGATCTTGGTTTGCTTGTTCTTTTTAGAAGAGCCTGTCAGAGATAGGCTGGATGTTTGACTTCTTCAGGGGGCAGTTCCTCAGTAACTCCCGGGGGGAAGAGAGGGTGAAGATCGAGACACATGCTTTGTTTTTGTATACCTTTACTCATACTATCTGATAAACATGGGCCAAATCTTCCAAAAATAAGAGCCTGAAGTTAGAACTATGGATTTAAAAACCTATTGTATTATAAGTGGCCTTACTTTCAGGAGTACTGAGCACCCCACAGTTCTTATGGACCTTTATGAGAGCTACTGTGAACTGTTAAGCACTTCTGGGAAAAAAAAATCAGACAATTCATTGAAGTGCCTAAATATTGATTTAGGACCCTCATGTTAGGCTCCTCATTTTGTAAATCTTGGCCACTATCTTATTTTAAAAGGATGGAAAGAGATATTGTTTTGACATTTTCAAGATTTGCTGGGTTTTTTTAATGGAAAAATGGACTGATTTTTTAGTGAAATGTTTTTTGGGGGGGAAGCATTCTGGTTTTGTTTTGGTTTTTTTGGTCAGCTATAGAGCCTGTAAATAAGCAAATGAGATTTTGATTCTTAAACCTGGGGTCAAGTGCTGTAGCTATTTTTAGAAATCTCACATCGGTACCTTTGTTGCATTTTGTCAAATCTGCTGTGAAAGTGTTCTTAAAACAAACATGTGCTGGGACATCATCCGAGACTGCTATACCATGAAATATATGTAGAATGTGGGTAAAACAGAGCAGGGGACATACACTTCTCCCCCCAAGGAGTACAGTCACAAATTTAATTGATGCATTTTTTTTTTAACGAGCATTATCAGCATGGAAGCTTATCCTCTGGAATGGCGGCCGAAGCATGAAGGGGCATACGGATGTTTAGCATATCTGGCATTTAAATACTTTGCTACACTAGCTACAAAAGTGCCAAGCGAACACCTGTTCTCACTTTCAGGTGACATTGTAAAAGAAGCGGGCAGCATTATCTCCCGTCAATGTAAACAAACTTGTTTGTCTGAGTGATTGGCTGAACAAGAAGAAGGACTGAGTGGACTTGTAGGCTCTAAAGTTTTACATTGTTTTCTTTTTGCGTGCAGTTATGGGAACAAAAAATCTGCATTTGTAAGTTACAACTTTCACGATAAAGAGATTGCATTTCAGTACTTGTATGAGGTGAACTGAAAAATACTATTGCTTTTGTTTATCATTTTTACAGTGCATATATTTGTAATAAAATAATAATATAAACTGAGCACTGTGCATTTTGTATTCTGTGTTGTAATTGAAATCAATATTGAAAATGTATTATACTTACTGTATGTGCATTTCAAAATTTAAGTGTTTTGTGCTACAGGGGAAGTTTTTGAAATGTATCTATGGAATTCTTAATGATTGGACGTATGAACCTTCACATCTTTCTGATTTGGGTCCATATTCCAAATACCTGCTTTAGAAAACAGTGCATTCACTTTTGTTTCTACATTCTTTCTAGATATCCTTATGGCACCTGAACAACTAGACTCAAAGTGATTTCAAAGGCCCATCAAAGCAGCCAAAGTTGTTTGATATAAACATCAGAGCTAGTGTTAATGGTACAAGAGACAGTGAAATGTGAGAAAATGAAGTTTGGAACAGTCAGGATTCATTCTTTAAATTCTGAAGTGAATTAATCAAACCTATACCAATTTGCACTAAGGTGATACCACACCTTTTAATTTTTATTTTACAGAATTGTTAAAATTCCCCCCTCTCCCCAAATGAATATTAAAAAAAAAAATCTGAAATGCTGAACATCGTATTTCTAAAGTCAGGAGAAAAATAACAAAAAATTATTTGCCTGAGGCGTTGTATGATTCAGGACACTGTATTGAACTTCTCACTAGCATTACTGCATTATTTTCTTGCAGTGGCTCAGAAAGGACTTAAATGCCTTGACAAACCAAATATCCTAGTATTATCATGATTCCAGTACTCTGTGCATGTATAATCTGTGCAAAACTAGTGAGAAATTGTATTGCAAAATTTTGCATAACTTCAAAGATATGATTCTCATCGAGTGTGCAATCCAATTAGTTTTACTATGTTCATTACATATACACAGAATCCTCTCATTATACGTATTGAAACACACTTTTCCTTTTTATTCGTCCCACACACTCAGATCGCACCTCCAACATCCTACAAGAAAAAAAAAGTAGGGATTATCCCTGCTCCCCAAAATCTTGCTAAATACACTTTTGTGGTTTCAGAGGAGACGTCCTTATAGTATATTACAGAAAAGTGATCTGACAAATCAGCACTCATGCTCCCATCTTCATCATTGTTCTGAAAGTTATTTTCCAGCAAGCTTACAAAAGGGCACATTTGGCTTGTCCTACTGCATAATCATCTGGGCCTCCTTTGGTAACATGGTTGGCATCCAAAAATTTAAACTAGCTACAGACCTGAGAAAATCCATAGCTTTTAAAACTGTGTCAGTTTGAAAGCCAATAACAATGCACTACCTCTAAATTTTAAAATGAGTGAAAACACTTTACAGTAGTGATTTAATTAGTAGCTTCCCTCAGTTCAACCCTAGTATACTATACATTGATTAAAATTACACATATTGGTATAATGTTTGTTTCCCATGTGCATCAGAGAGCTAATTTTGAAATACTGCTAAGGAATGTTTTAATGTATTAATGCTGTAGCCTAGCAGCAAGTACATACAGTGAAGTTAACATAAGGCTGGAATAAGGTTTTATTGGAAATTCATATTTAGCTCAAACTATTCAATCTATTAAGAATGACAACCAAGCAACTTTAGCAACAGCAAGTATAGTCCCCTAAACCTTTTTCTTTCAAAGAGTAGTATTGACTGGGAACTGGGGATTAATAAACATGTTTGAAATAACTTAAACACATTGTATAATCTCCTGTCTTCAGAAATATAAGGAAATACATGAGTAAATCCCACCTCAGTTAGACTGTACATCTGTACATTCATGTCAGTGGAGTTACTCTAAAAATATACGTGTAACCAAGATCAGAATTTCGCCTTTCTGTATTATGAGGTAGCTCTGTCAGAAAGAGAGCAATTGCTTGGTCATATTTTCTTGGTTTTTTACAGTGATCTGGACTAAGAGAATTTCATGGATTCCTTTTTCCAGATTGGTTGTGACACATACTAAGATGAGAATTTCTGAAATTCAAAATAGATGGGTCATTTAAAAAACACATGCTCTGATCTCACATGAAATTGTCAACATGTCAACAATCCTGCAGAGTTGGTTGTTTCCAACCTTTGGTTAAATAATTCCTTAAACCAAGATATTAAAATGACCTGTGCTTATACCTACGCTGATGATATTTTCAAAGGAAAGGGTGCAGTTGTATCATTTAGGGTACAGTAAGGGATGGTGCTGAGCCACACTATGCTAGAGTCGTACAGAGGGACTTCCAGACTTCCTGGGTGTACAGAGACTGCATGGCCACTACGCTGCCTCTTAGGGGGTGCAGCATAATTCCCTCTATTAAATGGTGCAGATGGGAGGAAGAAAAGTTTAGGCGGCACAGCCACGCCCTCTCCTCCTCACCCTCTTCAGGTATTTGTGTGTATCTAGGAGATAAGGGAGGCAGCAGCCCCTGCTGCCCTGAGTTCAGAAGCTGCAGTTCTACCTGATGCTTACAAGTCAAGAATAAGTGTGGAAAAAGGCTTCCTGCATCCCTTCTCCACCCCTTCTTACATGCAAGGGCCAGGCAAACTCCAGCCATGAATACTCAGAAGGTGCCAGTATAATTAAGTGTGCAGGAAAGGCTCAACTAAAGCCACTATATCTGGGAAGAGAGTTTTAATAAATGTTTAAACAATTAAAGTAACACATTGAAATTATTTGCATTTCAGACTTTTAAGAGCAATGTTTGATTAAACACAAATTTCTTTATTTAATAAAAATTATACATAAGATTACAGTGATGGCTTGCTTTTGACATTGAAATCAAAGTGGGAAAAGAACTCTTTGTTATTATTTCTCAGAATGATTTACACAGCAACGGCTAAACTCCCACTTAGCACGGAAGATTGACACACTTGACAGGTTGAAAAAGCCTTCTCAGTCTTATTAAAATGCCACTGCTTGCTGCTCTTGGGAGCAGGAGGAAAAAGGTCCTCTGTGGTTTGACATTCACATTGATTCAGGCTGTTTACAATTCAGCCAGATGTCAGAAATGCAGGTCAAATAATTGGAAAGCTAGCCCTTCGCACTGACTGCTGCTCTGGCTTCATCTCACAGCATATCAGCATCAGATGCAGAGAGTTAAGGCATATTTCCAATTGACACTGTGTGGGGACTGCAGTGCAGAAGTGGCAGCGTGAAATGTCTGGGTTTTGCTTGTAATTCTTCTAATTTTTTAAGGCCACCACCTCCTCAAACAAGCAGGGAATTTGGGAGTTGTTCACCAGGGACTTCAGAGAATGAAAAACATCCCTCACATGGGATTTACTCTCCCAAATTTCTCATTTGTTTTCAAAATGAGATCATCCATCTTCAGATGCTCAGGGGCAGATTATAGTCTTGTGAACCAGTGCAGTAGGGTGTGTGTGGGGGGGGGGGGGGGGAGGAGAGGGCAACAGGGAAAGTATCTCTAATACTTAAACAAACATAATACCTCCATAAACAATCTCAAGTCATAATATATCCAGGGCCACAGAGGAGAGCATTCCTTAAAAACAAAACAAAAAAATCCCTGCCAAAAAATATGTCGCCTGAACTTCTTTTCCACCCTATCCTAGTGCAGCTCTGCTGATGTTTGACAGTATAGGAGTATGGACAAGCCAAACCAATGTTGCTGGTTGCAAGACTTGCTATGCCCTGATTCCCACTTCCACTTCTCAGTGTTTAATTTTCTAGACTTTCTGTAATAGGTGAACATTCAAATCATGTTCTGGTTCTTAAGACTATTGAAATAGATTTAAAGGCCCCCCCCCCCTCACTGCATGCAGAAAACAGCTTTTTTGGCATAGGGAATAATATAAGTAAACAAGCCAAGGATGGAATGAAACACAAATCAAGTTGAAAGTTGTTCGGTTCTTTTGATTTCCTTTGCAGGCTTTTCTTTTATTTCCTGCAAGGTCAGTGCACATCCCTGAGGTAGAGTGGAACTCTGATTTATCTCTGATAGGTGGAATACCCTCCTTGTAGCAGGGTGGTGGGTCTCCCCAGTTATCACTGATACACTATCTCCCACATTGTAGTTCTCCCTCACCCTTTCTCCCCATTATTGGTCCTTATGAAAACATCCTATTTCATTTATAGTAATTAGACCAACAGGATTCTATAGAAATTACCCTATCAAATTTGATAGGACGTGATAATCTCCACAGGTTTTTTGACCCATTTTATAAACAGAGCCTGCTGTGTTTTGCAGATGTACAGTTTGCTCGGGAATCCACTCTTAACTGGTCTGCTGAAGTCAATGAGAGTTTTGCCATTAACTTCAACAAGGGCAGACTTAGGCCACCACTCTGTACTTATGAAAATCCTCCCTCCCAGTGTTCTTCACAGTTCTAAAATCGCTTTCTTCTCATGTCTACTGTCAGACTGCCCATGTCCCAGTCCAGATATCTATTTCCCAAGTGGTAAAATATTTCTATGTGATATGACCTTGATTTACCAACAACCAATGGTTAAATAGATTAAGACTTTGTGTGTGGGGAGGGGGCGGTTTCTTTGTTGTTTCTTTAAAGAAGGACCTTGCTTCAGGTCTTCAGTACATCCAAAAATATTAACATGAATGGGGATACTAGATTAATTACCAAATTCCAAATCATCTTAAACTCTGTTCTTGTATAGCTCCGTGGCAAACTGAATATCTGTAAGTATCAAGAGTAAGCATTCAAAAACCAGAACTCGCATCCTAAAAAACTCATGAGATTTTTTTTAAAAGTCATTTTGGATTCTTCGGTGACTTCTGGTGTTGGGATCTTTGGAATTTTTAAGCTTTTCTGTGCAATCACTAGAGAGAGAAACTTTCATTTTTTAAAAAAGTGATAAGATTCTCAAGTAATCAGCTAAATGCAGGAGCTTTAAGAAAAGCATCATATGCCACAAAACTTGCAATAAAATCATGAGAATTGGCAACACTGTATGCATGCTCATTTTTAAATGCATGAAACATAATAGTTTTCACCAATAAGGCAACTATAAAGCTGACAAATAGAACTGCGCTGTTTTCCCTATTTCTCAAGTGAGGATATTGTGTTTTATCTATTTTTCAGACCTTAATTAATTAATATTAGATTAATTTTCTGTTCACATACACATGCTGTACCTGATTTCGTATTCAGAGTAGGAGTTTGGTCTTTTATCAACTTTCATTTGCTAAACAAATAGAGGAAAAGCCATTTGGATTTATAATTACCAACTTATATATGTTATGGTGTACAAATACTCTTAAGTGTGAAATAATAAACATGCTAGCTAACAAAACTAAAATATGGTTATCGGTTGGAATTATGTACATCCCTTTAATATTTTAGAAGGGGAAAAGTGGTTGAAGTGTTTAGGAAATATTTTTAATTGGGGAAAAAATGCACCACTGGGATTCAAAAGCAATCAGAAGATATCATAAGGATCATCTCTCCCTTATACTTAAGAATATGTGCCTGTCATGTCTATATTTTTGTTCACAATCTGAGGGCTGGAGTTTGTTGGATCCTCAGCTACTGTTGTACAATCATAACAGCAGCAGCCAGGAAGGTTCCCGCTCTATCGCCCACGTATCTGTATCTGGCTAGGAGGTTGCAATTGTTTCCTTCATATGTGACGCTTAATACTATAATTAGTGTTTTAGCCACCTCAAGACTGCATTGCATTCTTTATGGGACTGTAGCTTTGATGCCCTGGAAACTTAAATTCTGACAGATGGGGGCAGCACTTGACATCCCTGCTCCATGATCTTTATTGGCTGCCCACTCTTTGCCAAGTGAATTTTAACGAGTTTGTTTTGACTGATAAAGCCTTAAATGGCTAGGGACTCCTGCTTGAGCGACTGCCTCAGTCACAATCAGTGAGACACTCAAACCGGGTCTATCTCAATTTCAGAGAAGTGTCCAGCAGTGGAGTGTCTGCCCTCAGCTTTCCAACCAAGGTCCCTCCCCTTCTGAAATACACCTAGATCTCTTGACCTTTAGGGAATGCAGCAGAGTTAGGTCCATGAGAGTTTCACCATTGATTTTAATAACACAGGTAGGCCAACTTTGAGGGCTTTCAGAGATGGAGGAGTCTGATCAGTGCTGAGGCATGTGCAGTGGTTGGGAGTTTTGTAGGAGTCTTTGTTTGGGATTAGCTGCTGGTTTTATTATTCATCTCTAACCTAGAGTTTTAAGATAACAAATACCATTTATACATCAAAATAAATAATAAATCATCACATAATTTAATGTAAAGAACAACAAAAAATCCAGACACTACTTTCAAAGTAGCCTTCCGCAGGGATAATTATATGCAGTATACCACTTGCTACTTATTTAAATAAATAGTCTCACCTGAGTAGAGTACGAGTACATGTTTGCAACTCCATCAGGTACCCCTTAGAAAGAAAACTCAAGGCGACGTGTGAAATACCAATTTGCCAATCATTTCATGGGGGTTTTTTTATACTGGAAAAAAATACAAGGTTCAACTGGATTATGATATAGTTAATAACTCTAACAGATGTTACTAAACATTATACACACTGAATAGCAGTAGATATACACACTTTACCAATTTTTTTAAAGATAGGGCCATCAGACAGTAACATGACTATCCAAACTCAGAATAGATTATTAATCCTATAGGTACTACATTAATAGGACCTCTATGATGCAGACAGGTGCAGTAGTGCTAATGAACCCAGGGAATATTGCCTCCTGAAAATTTTCTGTATTCTACCTATTTATCATGCTCAGCCGGTAACATTAGGAGATAATGAAGAGTGATTCTTCTCTCTTGCAAGTCCAAATTGGTGCAGCAGTGGTGGAGGAAGTGGATGAGTTATAGTTCTACATACGTTGCCATGGTTTTAATTAGGAAACAGTTCTTGCATATCCACTGATTGAATGGAAATGTTTGTTTTATTCTGGAGTTGTGGCTGCACTGGGCTAGTATTTTCTAATGTGTTTGGATGGCTTAGGCTTCGTCTTATCCCAATTTACAAACAGTGGTGGACAGCCACTTGTGTAAATCCTGTGTAGCTACCCAACACTGCTGTTTGCTCTGGTGAATCCCTGCTTGAAATTACAGGCAAGTGCTCTAGTGTCTGGGGAGATGTTTTACAGCTTGCCTGACATTTTGCAGGGCCACTTCCACATTAGCAATTGTGACCTATTCTCAAAAGGATCAGTCTTCCACTTGTAATGTTTGTGCATTATTGTCTGGAGAACCTTTTGGAATATGAGGTACTGCATGTTGTAAAAACTACATGTATTTCTGTTTCTTACCACAACTGTTCTGTGTAGATGTTTGTTATTTTGATGTGTATGTCTGACCTCTGTGTGCAAAGAACAAACAAACCCACTCCTTTCACAGAGACTAATCTTTTAAAGTGGTTCATCTCCAGAGTTTGAAATCAAACAGAAGCACAAAGTACTAGAGAATTCTCCTTTGGGGAGCCAAATAATGTCATTTCTGATGATTAATTAAATATTTTTACCATTTGATTAAAATGCCACAGTGATTTCCCTTTTCCTTAAATGGCCAGTGTCTTTGCTCTCTGTTCTGAGGTATTTCTGTGTTGTAGTCAAACCACTGGACCCAGCAGAGCAACAATGGTCTTTATTTCTTCTGATCTTTTGGGATAGTAGGTGTCAATCATGCTTGATATTAGCAGTTCAGTGCTCTCAGAATTGTTTTGTTCAGGTTAATGAATGACTTGGATATTTTAGGTTTCAGAGTAACAGCTGTGTTAGTCTGTATTCACAAAAAGAAAAGGAGTACTTGTGGCACCTTAGAGACTAACCAATTTATTTGAGCATAAGCATGAAGTGAGCTGTAGCTCACGAAAGCTTATGCTCAAATAAATTGGTTAGTCTCTAAGGTGCCACAAGTACTCCTTTTCTTTTTGGATATTTTAGTAGTCTGTATTCATTTTGGTTTTGTTGATATTTGTGTAACATTCCTTTTCACTTCCCATGCAGGGATGCTCCTATTAGGAAGTTAGCCACCTCATATGCTCCATATTCTCTATGGAAAAGATTCTTTATGTGGATACTCCAAAATTTACAAGTCAAGGATTCAGCAGCAGAGTTGTTGCAAGGCCCGAAAGTGTGAATTTTTAATTCTTTGTCATGCAAGCTGATATATATGTAGCCCACAGAAAGTTGTGAAAGAAAAAAAGAATCAAGATGTTTTTCCAATCTCTATCCACAGCCTGAGCACCATGCACTCACACCAACATGAAGCTTTAACATACATCCGGAACCACAAGATGTTATATCCTCCTTTAGCTGCAGAATTGCATGTATCTGATGCAATTTGTTATTTGTTATTATTGGACATGAAAATTAAGAATTTTTTTCTAGAGTTTGCAAACAGTAAAAGTGCTGCAGCAGGATGCTGAGGCTGGCAGAGAAAGATATCTCCCTAGGTCATATTTGATCCTTGTGACTCTCATTCTAAATATCCGTTCTGCATCGGAGGCTGCCAGGATCAGAGTGAGGGGGCTATGGGGCAAGTGAGGTTTCAGTGATGATTTATCCTCCTGAACCTACACCTTGAAAGGATTTGTGGTATTTGGACTGTCCTATTTTTTTAAGTCTCTACATGTCGATGCAGAGAAAAGTCCCGAAGTCTTGTTTCTTGTTTACATCAAAGTCCAGAGAGGAGAAAATGCAAGTTGCCCAGGCTACCAAAACTGAGCTGGGCTCCCACATCCGGAGTAGCCCTATTTCCCCCCAGTTTTCTGTAGCCTCCTCCTCCAGATTCTCCTTCCCCCTTCTTTATTTTCCTTTTCTCTGAATCCTTGCTTCTAGCCACATCCTGATTTTTTTTCCTCCCCAAATTCTTCTTCCCAAATGAAGATATCCTCCCCTTAAATAAACTATCCATCCCGCTTCGAATAGATTCTTCCCTCCCAAAGCAATTAATCCTGCAACCTCCCCGAAAATCAATTCTACCTTCCCCATTTAAAGTTACTTAACGCAGACCTCCCCCTTACCTGTTTGAAGGCTGCTCTAATGCTTCTGTCCAATGTCTCACTCTTTCTTGGGGATACAGAAGAGCCTCAGTTTTCTAGCTTCTCCTTTGTACCTGGCTTTCTCACTTCTTGAGAAAGGCCAGCTCAGAGGACACTCCACTTGCTGCCTCATTCATGGGGAAAAGAAGCAGTTACTCCAGCTGCTTAGTGCCTTACCAGCACCCTGATGAATTGCTAGGAGCACTTAGGCTGGGCTTTTCTGCTCGTGCCACCCTCCTGTTCTGGCTAAGCAGGTTGGGATTAGAACAGCAGCTGGCTCAGGGAGGTCAGAATAAGCTGCATGTGCCTTGTTGAAGTCTTGTACCTAGCTAATGTCCATGAGTTCTTAGTCACAGTGCCATGATAGTAATGGAGGAAGATGAGGATAGCTCAGTGTATGGCACTTTTAACCAGTGAGAAATAGTCACTGATTTCTCTCTCAGGGCACCCTGGCACAGTGGGACAGGTGGGAAGAGAAGCCAGACCCTATCCCATGCACCCCACAGAAGCAAAAGTGGGGGGAGGGGGAGAGAAGAGGACTGAAAGGAGCCAGAGTGGTTGCATAACAGCGTTTTGGAGGGAGTCAGGGATAGCAGCTGGGAGAGATAGCTTAGGGTAGGAGACTGAGGCAGCCTGGAGAGACTGTCAGCAATGAGAGCTTGGTGTCTTGTGGGAGCAAGGCCTGGGGCAGCCTCCTCCATTCCACATCTGCTTCACACTAAGAACTTCTATTCTGCTGCTCCCTCTAACCTCCCCCAGCCTGTTCCTTCTGACCCCATCCCCCTTGAGTTTCTCATCCCCTGTCACCGACTTACTTTTGCACCAGCTCCAAGGTGACTGGCCACCAGCAGGGGAAGCATCCAGGGCACTGGAGAGACGGGCTGTGGGTCATCTGTGCCAGTACCACAGCAGCCCACAGTGGCTAGGGCAAGTCTCTGCATCTATGCTGGATGCCTGAGATTCCTGCGGGGATGAGGGCAGGTATTTAGGGGAGCCTAAAGGTGTGTTATGTCATGTCCCGAGAAGGAACTGGATTTTAGAGGCCTGAGAATTAAAGCTTCCCTGAAAGAGAGAGAAGGAGAAAAGGACTTTCCCTGAGGGGAAGGAAATCTGAGGCTACAGATGGTTCATCTTGGTGAACAGGAAGATTGTTCAAGTCTCTCTGAGGTGAGGGAAAGCCAGGAAATAAGCTGGCAGGGCCTTTCCCCTGTTTATAAAGTATACACTGTTTTACAAGCTTGGTCAACGGGAGTAGCTCTCAGGTTTTCCTGAAGGAAAAAGAAACCCTTAGACAAGGTGGCTTGTTCTTCTGGCACTGATCCCACTCCCATTCCCAACTTGATACGCTTGTGTTGATTCTTTGAAAATATACAGAGAGGGATCAAAGGGTTTTTTTTTTCCCTACCTGGCACTGTATACAGGTGTATTTCCTTTGCAGCTCCTGTTGGGGCCAGTTGTGCATCACACACAGTTGTCTAGACTGATTTCTAAATACTGATCTTTATTTTTTAAACACTGTTGTAATTATTTCACTGTAATATGCCAAAGACTGTGACTAAGTTTTAAAGTGTGTGTTATCTTGATACTTCCTGATCCCATGCTCAGTTTATGGTCTATAGTGAATGAAATAGATATTGCAAGTATAATTAAGAGACATGGTGTTCTGATTTGGCTTACTCAGTTTCTTTGCCGTTATTTTGTCTTCCTGTTCCAGTTAGGAGTAGGTTTGGAGAAGTCAGCTGTTTTGCCCCTCCCTGCTCTCCAAGTTCTAAGAGGCTGATCTATTTAACTTGATAAAGGTCAGCATTATGGTTCTAGGGATCTCTGAGGTGTGGAGGATTTGTGTACTAGCCATATAGTTGTTCTTTATCCTGAAAGTCTATGTACTTTTAGCAGAGATTTACTTGTGCATACAGGTGTCCTCTATTGCTTTACCAATGTGTCCATGATAATGTTTCCAAAAGTGATTACTTTTCTTGCGTGATATAATGCCGTATTAGCTTTCTACAGTGTTTAAGTTCTTGTCAAATTATTTTGTCTTTCGTGGGTACACCATTGATATCACTAAGTCATTTATCACCTTCTGTGTTATTACTGAAAATAATTGTGTAATTTACCAAGGGAACATGTAGTTTATTCTGATTATAGTTATCAGTGATTATTAAGCTATTGCAATGAATTTAGCAGTAAAATTGGAGGAGCACTCAGGTCAGGCAAAGATATCTGGGCTGACAGTAATGCAAAAGTTTCTCTGTTTCCAGGAATAGACAGGACAAACATTACATCTGACCTGGGAGGAGGAACAGATTAAAAATCTCAAAGATAAATTTTAGAAAATAGGGTGTCAGACTAAGTTAAAAATAGGCAGACAGCCCCCTCCCCCCCCCCAAATCTAGAAATGTCTATATACCAACACAAGAAGCTTAAAAGTAAAGTAGGTGAACTAGAATGCCCAGCAATGAAAGCCTAATTGACATTACCAGAACAGTGGAATTAATGAGACCCTGGATTATTTGGTTGTAAATGTAAAGGAAGAACAGATTAGTTCAAAAGTGAGAGAATGGCTCCAATCTGATGCAAACACTTCCGAGTGAAGGGGCCCATATATTAGAATTTGTGTGCACACAAACACCATGTCATAAGAATTCAAACATACCGGCAAGAAATTATGGTGTCATGTAGCAGACCTGTACAACCCCTGGTAAGTAACAGATTTAACTTAAACATGGTTTGAACCATAGCATTTTCCTAGCAGGCGATATTTTTCCCATTCATGCTCTGGAGAGTTACTCCTTCAACAGTTCTGTTTAAAAATAATAAACACAGTCATATTAAAATAATTTGAATATTTAAATAACTATAGCTCTCATACGTGAGCCTTTTTATTGATTTCAAAGAGCCAGATTTCTAAAATTATTTAGGCCCCTAAAGATGCAGATAGGTTCCTAATAGGATGTTCAAAAGTGCTTACATGCCCAACTCCCATTGATTTCCACTGGCCCAGAGAGTATTGCTAAAGCCCCAGTCCCTATACCTGTTTGATCTCTAACTGTCATGACAACCTCCAGGACAGTACACCAAGGACTGATCTGGGGAGCCTTAAGGCAATCTTTTCACCACCCATCAGAACTTGCACTAGGATTTCTCAGCTGTACCAGAGAATCATGGCCCAAGTCTCTAGACTCTGACTCATGCACCCTGTCCACTGCACCATGTTATTTCCCAGTCTAAGGATCATTGGGTCTTCAGGGTCACAAGCCAGCTCTAATGTTTGCAAGGCATAATCATTCTGAACCCTATTGGACATGCATTCAATGAATACATCCTGAAGTATTTGGTTTTTAAGTTTCAGGTTTTCTATATTTTCTTTCAAACTGAACCTGAATGCAAAATTCAAGGGGTCCAAAAGTAAAACTAACAAAAATGATTTAGTGGAAACCCCAAACCAGCAAGTTTTGGCATAGCTGTGTTAGCAAAGCAATGAACATACGAGTTAAAGGAGAGCACAATAGATTTATATTGGTATCACTACACGGTTTATTAAATAGAAAATGACACCACTAATGTAGGGAAGTTCCTTATACAGATGTTTTTTACATGATAAAAAATAAAAATCATATTCACATTTCATGAACTGGGCAACGGTTCCAATGGCAAATTTTTTTTAAAAAAAATGGAGAGCTGATCAAGCTCTTGGACCTTAATCATGTAGTCCTTTCCTCAGGCAAACTTCCCAGGGAGTGCAATGGGAGTTGTGCCATGGTATGGAATTGAATTGGGCCCTAAAGTGATAATCTACAGGTTCACATTAGACAGGCTTCCTTCGCATGTCTGGAACACATTGGATAATTGCTATTTCCTGAAGTACTTCTGACAAAGACAATATGACTGTGGTCTGATATCTAGTCATATTCAATTCACATCCAGTTGCTTTGGTAAACAGAATCTTTCTGCCAGGGGCTACTTCTTGTTTCTATTCCAAAAGTGCAGCACTGAAGATAAAATGGATTCCAAGCATCGTATCTGTCAGAGCTTGATATAGCAGTTTGATTTTGACACTAACAGCTTTGTACATGTCAATTTATATACCACTTTACTCCTAAATCACTTAGGCACTTTTGAAAATCCTACCGTATGTGCCCAATGAACAGTTAGTGTGGTGGTCAATACAATGGAACACTATGACACATATTTGTTTCCAACTTTCCACTTCCTGGGAGGAAAAGGGGATTTCTATCACTGGTTCTCAGTGGAGAACGATGGTAAAATAGGACTTTCCCATGCTATCTGTGTTTACTGTGGGATCTACATATTTAATATGGGGAAATAGTTCAGATATTCAAACATTTGTTTTAAGTTAGCTTCATGACACTTTTTTCAATTTTCTCATTATTTTTTCTTTATTCCCCTCTCCTGTCACTAACACGGTTGATACAAAATTCAAACCATTATTTATTAATCATTTTCCCCTCCCCCACACTATTTACCCAGCTTTACTACATGCTAGGTATTGAGTGTACTGGTTTGCTTTTGTTTGAATGTGGTATATATGTGCACTTTCAATGTGTATATAATTTTATGCCTTAAATTGGTGGATTGGAAAGCATCAGATAGTCATAGATATTGATGTTTGCTTTTAGACATAACAATACTTTACCATTATATAGTACTTTATATCTGAAGATGTTAAAATGCAAGTAAAGTATCTCCATTTATAGGCCAGTGTGATGAGGCTTAACTCCTATCACCTGCAAGGCAAGGGAAAGGACCTAATTGGTCATGCTCTGCAGCTAGGGGAGTAACTAATTGCTGCCTGGATAAAGGAGGTGGAGCTAAGCCATAAAAGTAGACTGAGCTAGCTATGGGGGGAGAGATTGTAGAGGAGGCAGGTTTTTCTGATGGAGAAAAGCCCTGGGCTTAGCAGGTAGGATACTACAAGGGAACTATAGTGAAGCCTGAAGAGGTGGAAGAGCTGTTAATTTGAAGACTTGTTTGTGCTCCCCCAGAAGATGTTTAGACTTTGATAGATGCAGACTGAGAAAGGAATTGCAGGCCAAAGAACTGGGAGGGTTTCTAAGAGGGGTAAAGTCCCCTTCAATGTTGTGGCTAGTTGCAAAGGGGTGCAGAAGCAATTTTCATAGTAGGGGTGCCGAAAGCCATTGAACCAAACTGCAAACCCTGTGTATATAATGGAAACCACTTCAAGCTAGGGGGTGTGGCAGCATCCCCAGTTCCAGCACCTATGAAGGGGCACACTTGAGGACAGAACTTATCCTTTCCTTGCTTGTTTCCTGACTGTAAGTGTAAGACTTGTTCAAGGTCATGCGCCAAGCCACTATCAGAATCCAATTTTAAAACCAGTAGTCCTGGATTGTACTCTAGTTGTTAGCTCATGCTGAATCCCCATTTCTACTCCCTTGTTGCAATGCACCTATATGATTTGGATAGGAAAAATTGATAGCATTGCTTTTCCAGCTAAACACTTTACGGGACATAAGTGTCATAACATTATGAATGTCCACCTGATCAAAAAAGGCAATGTGGAGAACCTAATACATATGACTGTTTGTGGAATTGCACCTGATGATAACACCAGCACTGAATCTGGCCAGTTCTCTTCACTGGAGAATAAGTATTACATTGATGTATGGCAGCAAACTTTAACTCTTCTCTTGTAGGTTTGCTTCCCAAATGTATTACAATATGCAAGTTTTAAAATTTTAAATACCGCATTATTCCATTATCAAGAGTTTTTTTTTTTCCTTGAGTGATGTTTCTTTGGAAAGTAACACTTAAAAGGAAGTACTTGGCTGAGAACACACACCTCAACATTTTCATGGCTACATTTCTAGCACTTTGGGTTTAATCATATTATTTAGTCAGGCACAATGGAATTGAAATGAGGAAAGATTCAGAAATTTAGCTACAGGCAATAACTATGAAACAGTGCATCCTAACTATGAAGTTGTATTCTAGACAGCTATTAATTAGACAGTGACATTCAAAACTGGAAACATCTTTCCCCTTAACCATTAAAACACTTTTTTTTAATACAAAAAAATTGAGAAATGTTTTCCTATTTCTTAATGTAAAGTTGGGAGATTCATTAGATTTTACAATTTCAGCTGGTTTAGCTTTGACTAACCTTAAAAAGATACAAGGACACTTGAAGTATAGGCATGAAACCCTGAACTACTTCAAGTTTCTCATCTAACTTGCCTCTGATTTATAAAGCCAGCTACTTACTGTTTATTAGTAACCTCTTGAAATTTACCAGAGGTACTATAAAGCTTAACTGATATCCTTCAATGAAAGACACTACAGTAGGAAGTGTTCTGGTGGATTGGTTAGCTGGCCAGGTGTCCCTGTTTGATCAGGGTAGTATATCTCAGGAAAGCAGTACATTTTTGGAAGGGAGTTTGGGGGCAGATAAGCATCCAGATTGGGACTGAAATGATAGCTGCCAAGTCTGACTGCTTTCTGCACACAGCCAGCAGGCTCCCTATGTCAATCGCAGAACCTGAAGGAGGGCAGGTTTTTTGGGCCTGTCATAAAGGCGGTTGCACCTGTCTGCAGTTGTGCTCATGGGAGTACCAAACACATTGGGCAGCATCAAGTGCTTGCTTGCTTGCTGACAAAAGTGGTGGTGCCAGAGAAAGGGAAAGTGACAGCATAGCAAATCACCTATTTCAAAGATAAAGGTTCCTATTTATCTCTCAGTCCTCTTTGGAATTACCCAGTGGACTCTCAATCAAAAATCTAAGGCATATATTTGGGAGGGCTTTAGAAATACTGTAAGGATACCATAAGAAGTAGCCAGCACTCAAATTTCTAATTCCTACTTTATTCCCTGCTTTGATTTAAAAAACACTTGGAGGAATTGATAGTTTTAGTGACATTATTTTCTCTACCCCCTACTTATTAGAATCATCCTGCTGAATGTTGTCCCTGAACCTAAATGCCACAGAATAAATATTATTGTGTATAAACCACCTTTCATACCCAAAGGAATAACTGATCTGGAGCGCTGTTATCTTCAGCACCCTACTGACTACAGACAGTATCAAAGTATGCATATTGTGTCTTATCAGCATGCCCCAGAGATGGAGCTGCTCAGCTTCTTCTCTGCAGATGTTAGCTTAGGCATGAATGTCAGCATAATATCTTACTGTCTGGCCTTTCACAATACTTCTATGGACTTCTGCATAGTAAGGAAAAAATAATTTAAGATCAGGTTTCTTGGAGGGTGAAAAATAAAAAGGGATCTGTTATATGCAGAGACACCACAAACACAGCAGTCCATAATTTACACAATTGTAGATACACAAACATACTAAAGTATTTACAGGAAGAGGAAGATGGAGGTTTACTCTGTGTTAAGGGCATAATAGAAGCTTGAGCTGCCCAGGTACCAAGATCCTCTGTCTTTCACCTCCCTCATACAGACTGTGGTACAACCTCCCCTCTTCCATCCTTTCCTCTCATAGCTCTCACTTGGGCTGTTAGACTGTATTTATATATTATATATAAAAACCTTCCCCCAAAACTGGTCTCCACACTGAACTGCAATTACTATCCTGCCTTAGTCTCAGATGTTAGCTGGGACCTATTTGATATGTTCACTTTCCACTCCACTTCTTTGGTGAAAGAGGAGTTCCAGTCCACCCTCCTCCTTGTACTCTCATCTCAGAACCTATAGCAGGAGAGAGCAGACTGGCTTTATTGACAATCACTGCACAGGTTGAGTCCTTCCTCTCCATGAGAGCACCCCTACACCACCACTGTCTCCACTGCTTCTACTGCAAGCTTGAGAAAAGGGCTACTGCTACAAAGATCCATGTGAGCATATCACCCTTGGAATCCATATACACCAATGCCTTCCTCTTCATTTTTGGGATGAACACAAAGGTCTGGTCCTACTAAGCAAGGCTTTAAATGGGTTTGGACTCTGCCCTATTAGGGTCTGCTTCACCACCCAAAACCTTCCAGAACAGTTGCATTCCACAGAGACAATGCAGCAGAAGAAACCCAGGTTTAGACTTTTGGTTGCTGGAGGCACAGACTTCTCAAGAATGTGATGGCCGCTGTGACACTCCTTGCTAATTAAAGTCAGACTGAGTCCCAACATGTCCATAGTCAGATGAAAATGGATGACCTACCTTTTCTCCCCAGCAGTGTCAATATCTAATAGGGAAGATAAGAGCAAATAAGAGATAAAAGGGAGAAGGAGGAAAAAGAGGAGAGAACATCCTGGAATGGGTAATAGATTAAATCAAATGATATGCTATAGAAATTGATACATACATTGTTTAGCTAGAAATGATGGGAGGCCAATGAAGGTGAATGAAATATGCGTTACCACTGCTTCTCTACCAACACCCTCCTTTCAGTAGCTACCAGGTACCTTTTGACTACTTTGGAAAGGGTTATTTTGCTTCACACTTTATGTACAAACTGATCTATCTTCACTAACAACTGCATTTGGCAATTTTATTAAATAACAATGTTTAATAACCTCTGTGTATTAAAGTAGTAAAAATGTGAGTGTCAGAGTTTGCACCTTTGAATTCAAGAGCTATATAAAATAGATAAGGATCTGAATGACCCGTCAACAATCTTGCATAAAATGTATACTGATGACAAAATATTCTAATAGCCTTTTCTATTAGTATGCGTTACATACTGACTCACACTTCAGTGTCTTTAGGAACTTATTTTATTTTGTGCTGTAAAATCCAGCACGCACAGTAAACTGGACAAATCTGGCAACTGGACCCAGTTTATCTGAATCCATATGATGCTTACATTATTGGACAAAACCCCACCTTATGTTCATGACTGGTTAAAGTATTTTTCATTATATGGCCTCAGCTTTTATGAGAAGTCTTTTACTTGTAAACATTCATTTCAGTTTCTTCTGTAATGATGAAGTCTGGATGTTTATCCATCTGTTAAGCATTGACAAGGAAGGACTGAAATAACGTTAAAAAATCATAATTTCTTCCATAGTATTTTCTTATATTTCTGTATATTTCATGCTGACAACCTGATTGTCAAAGTGGCAATACATAATTGGACAGCTTCTCACGCGGTATACATAGCAGGCCCACAATCAAGAAGTGCTATAGCAAAAACTAGGTATCACAATATGTTAATGTAATAGAGACCTCTAGAGATCATGGTTGAGACGTGGCTTAAATTGCAATTCAAAATGTGTAATGGTATGACTCAGCCTACTCTGGTGGATATGGGTTATAATTTTATAATCTTCATGCAATTCAAGAGAAGCCACAACTCAAAGGCTCACAACTAGAATAGCAGCTACTATTGCAAGACTGAGATGTGACCACAGTGACAGGTACCCTAGAAACACCTTAGATTAGAAAGAGGAAATTAGTAGGACTGCATAAGGGAAGCTTGTACTGTCCATGCTCTCACTATATTCCTGATCCTGATCCCATTGAAGCAAATGAACAATCTACTATTAGTTTCAGTGGTGCAGTATGGTGCTGTTGCTAGCTTCCTTGAATGTATGAACACTAAAAAACATTTCTCAAAAGCCACCAACCCCAACCTCTAGAATTCTAACCTACCTCCCCAGAGCCTGGTAGCAATGCCAAGGGAGCTGGTAAGAGGTTTATATTGAACAAGAACCTGGGAGTACATATGCACAGCATGGCTCAGTTAACATTGTGGGAACAACCTTAATTTGGGGAAATGCCTCAATTTCAAGTGCTGAGGGTAGGATTTTCAAACGTGCTGAGCGCCAGCCTAAATCTGCTTCCACTGAAGTCAGTTTCAGTGGGTATAGACAGGTTTCAGAGGAACAGCCGTGTTAGTCTGTATTCGCAAAAAGAAAAGGAGTACTTGTGGCACCTTAGAGACTAACCAATTTATTTGAGCATGAGCTTTCGTGAGCTACAGCTCACTTCATCAGATGCATACCGTGGAAACTGCCACGGGTATAGAGTATAGTGGGTATAGAGTTAGACAAGCATTGAGCTCTTGTTAAAATCCCATTTCTAGTTTCTCAAGGTTAGCATTGTGTTCTCTTTCTTTCCCCCAATGAAAAGAGACACAAAGAAAAATGCCTTGAGTATTTCAGCTTATCATGCTGACAAGCACAGCTAACTTTGGAAATGGATGTTTGTGGAAAGTTTGACTAAAATCCCTTCTTGTTTCTGAATTATGTGAGAGTGGAAAAAATACCTTTTATTCTTATACAACAAAACATTAAGATTTATGTTTGCATACCAATAGCACAAAACCAGTTTAATATACAAACTCAAGTCAGCACTTAGGAATTCATTCTTACTTAATCTGGGCAGGAAAATATATAAAAGTAGAGACTGTAAAACATGAAAACATATTTATTGGACACATTTACATACAGTTGTGCTTGCATTTATACAGATGTGCACTATTTTTACAGATTTTTTTCAGAAGTGATATGAAAGGAAGATTATATTAGGCACTCACTGTGAGTCATCCAATATTTGAATTCAAGTCCTAATGAAATCTATCCTCAAAATTTCTGGAAAAAAATGTGAAAAAAGAATGCACAGTATTTGTATAAATTCAAGCATAATTGTGTATTAATGTGCAATAATATAACTTTTCATGTTTAATCATCTTTTGATTTTTTTTGTTGTTTTTATTTTTAACCTATTGACACTTTTGTTGTATTTTAAATGGACCACCATCTGGCTAAAAGTAAAACAAAATCAGTTAGATCAATGTAAACATCTGTGATTAAGCAATTGTTAAGTTCAGTGATACATATAGATGTGGATAGTTTTAAAATCTTAGTAACTATAGGGTTCTAAGATGAGCGGAGATCATCTTAAAAAGCAAAACTAAATAAATAAAAATAAAAAAAATCTTTTCATTTGTTGTTTGCGAGGCTACTAGATCTTCATTTACATAGGAGTACAAGATTCTTTAAGTTAACTCCACTACTCACATACAGAAAAAGATAGCAGAAAGGCAGATGGTACCAGGGAAAGAGTGTTAAATATACTTGCTATCCAAACAAAATTTGGAGGCCAAGTCCTTGGCTACTCTGAGCCATGACATTGTTCTTTCAGAGTAATATATTATGCTTTACAGAAGTGTTATCTGCCTCTTTTAGAAGCTCCAGATTATGTGCCTATGTTACACTGTGTATGGGCTCACTCACACTGAGAGAAGATGAATACAGTTGCCAGTCATGAGCTGAGCTTCGATAATCTTGACTGCAAGAATATGAAATCCCTTCACCTTCCAGCTCAACATCTCCTGTTTAGTTAGATGTAAAGGAAATGATGGAAGAAACCTTCTTCCCTTAAGTATCTGGAGTAAAGATTTTTTTTCTCTCCCATTCAGAAATATGTTTGACTAAACTAGAAGTTGGTTGTTAATTATACCTTTTAGAATTTCTAAAATATGAATGAGCTAGATGTTGATAGACGAACAGGTGTGTGTGCATGCATATATGTGTGAATGTATATAATATTTAAAACCTATTGTCATGTGCACAAAGGCAAGGGCTGTAAAGGGCAGAGCCACATGGGGCAGTGTGGTCCAATGGATAGGGTACTGGATGGGGACCCAGGTTCTATTCCTAGCTCTGCTGGTGACTTGTTATGTTACAGTAGGCAACTCACTACCCTTCTGTGCCTTTGTTTTCACTCCCCTCCCTACTTTGTCTACTTAGTAGAGCTGTTCAAAGTCTCCCATGCAGAAATATTTCCTGCTGAAAATAAATATGGCTTCAAGGAAAAAAGAAGAACAAAAAAAACTTTCCTTTTTGAATCAACATTTTGAAATTCAATTTTTTGTTTTGAAATGAAAATTTGTTTTAGTTCAACTTAAACAACATTAATTCAAAAGTGTTCACTTGAAACAACTAAACCAACCAAACAAATTGAATTCATTTGAATTATTCATGGGAACAACAAAATATTGTGACTGAAAAATTTTGAATAAAAATTTTTAGTTTGAAATTTCTTTTGAGGGGAAAAAATGTATTTTTACAAGTTGATTTACCACTTAGTCTCTGCCTCAAACAGCTTTTAATCTCTTACTTTGTGTCTGCAAAGCACCTAGTGGTATACAATGGGGCGTCATGCTCATTTGGGCTTCCAGGCACTTCTGTAGTATGCATTGCAAATAATCATTGTAATAAAGGGACTAAAACCTCCATGGTTTAGCTCAGTTTTCAGGAGGAAGAGAATGGAGCACCTCAAAATGGGCAAGGGAAAGGGTAACACAAATCCCAGAGGCAGAAGATATTCTGAATGGTTGTTTAACTGGCCCTTTTAAAATCAGGAGATGGCCACGGTTTGCAGTTCCCAGCCAATGGGAGCTGTGGGAAGCAGCGCAGGTGGCAGGGACGTGCTGGCTGCCGTTTCCCACAGCTCCCATTGGCCGGGAATGGCGAATCATGGCCACTGGAAGCAGCGAGACTGCGGACGGTCAATATAAACAAACTGTCTTGCGGCCCACCAGCAGATTACCCTGATGGGCCGCATGTGGCCCGCAGGTTGCCCACTACTGGCATACATACAAGAAAATGGAAGGCTGTTTTATCATAACATGCTATGAGAGGAATGGCAAACCTACTGGACAGGTCCTCTCTCATTAGTAAGAGGCAGCGTGTTCTAGTGGATTGAACAAGTGACTCGAAATTCCTGGGAGCTGTTTTGTGTTGAGAAGATATTGTAGAAGTTGTTTATAATCTATGGGTGTTGGCTTTGTTGGATGTCCCATTTTTTTAATAAGTTAGAGAAATTGTTTTTAATGTAAGTTTTGGGATAGACACAGTGAATACAAATATATAACCTAACTCTCCCACTAACTCGTTATGTGGTTTTGCACAATTTGTAATCTCCTAGTATATCAGTTTCTCCATTTGTAAATTGGGACTATTTACCTATCTCAAAAGAGTGTTGGGAAGAGTAGTTAATGTAGAAAAGTGCTTGGAAAATGCACTGGCCATTTTAAACAATATTAATCTTGCATTCAGGATACTAATTGTTATTATTCCCTATTTAAATACTAAATAGGTTAAAATGAATATATAGTTGGGTCCATGTCAAATGTATTTCAGTAGACACAGGATTTTTGTCTGCATCTATTTAGGCTAGTGCATGATGCTAACACTAATACAAGTGATTGCCATCCCATGCACTGGGATATCCTCGCACATGCTGCAAAAGCTAAATGAAAGGGAGGTGAGTGAGAAAACATGAGCACATGGTGGTGATGTGGACTCCTTTTAAAAGGGTTTAAAATTATTTTCATAATTAAAACAAATATTGAAGTGGCCTCACTTTTTATAATCTAATTTTTCAAAACCTTTAAAAACAGATTCTATTTTAATCCCATTTTCCTTCTTTCTTCTATGGTATTTTCTTCTAATATAGTTCACACTGATCACGTGATTTTCAATGTGGTAATATATGACCGGTCACATCCTTGTACTCATTGCATTCATACCAGAGTCCAGCCTACACTGATTTTATACCCTGTTTGGAATTGCAACATCCCTTCCTGGAATAATCCCTGGCCAAAAAAATATTTTGGTTTTATTTTGTTCATAATAAAAAGTTTGTGGCAGACATGAATCTGCAGTCTCTGATTAAAGTCAATTACTTGTTCAAAAAGAAATATGTGGGGAATGGGAGATATTTACGTAATAATTTGAAAATGGATATACTAAAACAGCTAAGCTAAGAGCATCAAGAATGAACATGCCAGAGGGACAAACTAATAACATTTGAAGGATGCAAAAGCTATGGTAAATAGAAAGATTGGCCAGATTAAAAATACAGTAAGATCAAACAAAATAGAAGTTTTCCAAGCATCTGCCACCGCAAAGTAATGAAAACACTTCATTTAGGAATGTTACAGATCCTGATCCTGGAAGATGCAGAATGCTCCTATGACATGCTAAGCACTCAACTCCCAAGGAACTCAGAAGCATTCAGGAGTGAGCCCATGCTATAAAACTGGATGAGAAAAAGGATAACAGGATTAGATCTTTCAAGGTGCTGAGCATCTTATAGAATCACACTTAGAGAAACTACAGATGAAATTTCCAAAGGCAAAATTCAGAGTAAAATTTTGGATGTAAATTTGAAATCATCTGGCCCATAGAAATCATGTTTCCCCATCCACGTGGTCTCAGAGAGGGCCAACTCCTGTTCCCAGCATTGGAGCCAGGTGGCCCTTATGCACTTCAGCAAGGCAGCAACAGCTACTACAGATAGCCCTGACAACCCCTGGGCCCAATGACCTCAGAGACAGGACTTTGATGTTGAGGTTTTAGACCCTGCTCTCTAATTAGACTAGGACAGAAACCTTTTAACCAGAAAAGCTCTTTCCCAGACACCAGCATCAAGAGGATCTCTCATGTCTCTGAGACTCCCCTGGAACCACATGGGTATAAACCATCCCTACAAAAGCCTGAAGCATAGTAAGGCAGCTGCCAGAACAGACAATAACAATGGCTTGATAAATGGGCAGCTGAGGACAGATTGTGTTCAAAGAGTAAAAACAAAAATCAAATAGCGAAGGCTATTTAAATCTTATCATTTGCACATTCTTTGTGGGGCTTGAGTAAAATTTAATAGCCATTCAGAATTGTGTGAATCATAGTTACAGCAGTGGTTTTATCTGCAAATGGTGTGTAATATTGTATACAGTTAAGGTGCACATTAAACCAAGGGACCACAACTAAATAATAATAATAAAAAAAACTGTTTCATGTTTACTGCATGCAGTATTTGACACAATCTAGTGGCTAATCTGTTTATCTTGTTTCAGTACATTTAAATCACCAGTAAATCACATTCAGCTTGTAAGAACATACATAATAAAAACCCTTGCTCTTACTTTCTTGTTCCAGTATAAGTAAACTGTTTCCTTTGGACGCATACATTTTCATAATTTCTGCAGGATCAATGTCTTTAATGTCCGATTCAATGTTCAGGTTAACCAAAGCTTGGCTCATTGTTGTCCTCAAGCATATTTTAATTCAGTGCATCACTGAGAAGGAAGGTGCAGACTTTACTGAGCCAACAAGCAGCTGAAGTGCTAAATGAACCAGCAAAAAGAAACTGGGTTATTCCAAGGCTGTCAGAGTGAATCTCAGATTTTCTAATGTTACAACCTGTCCATGAGATTCAGTATTAATACATGCAATCTATATATCAGATTTTGCCAAACTGGCATTGATTCCTGTACTCTTCCCATAGATTTCCAGCATTCAGCTGCAACAGGTTCAAAAGCCAGAATGGCATCCATACTTTTTGCAAGCACTAACATTTCTTCGGAAAACCTTAGTTTCCCCTGTTAATGCATTAATAACTGGTGGGAAAAAAAAATGTTGACGACACCACTTTTGCTCACGGTTGTGTGGTTCAGCTGGAAGATGTTCTTTCTCTCCACAACTCGAGTTTTAAATTTTCTCCATTTTAAATCCTCATTGGTCACCAAACACCTGCATATTTCTCTCTGTGACAGGCGTCGGTCGGTCCTCCGAGCCCCTAGGGGCGATGGAGAGCAATGGTCTCCGTGGCAGGCCTCGGCCCCACCTCCCGGGCGTTGGGGAATTAGCGGGAAAGTGTGCCGGTAGCGCGCCCCTCCGGCAGGGGAGTGCCGGCAAGAGTCAGTAGCGCGCCCCTCCGGCAGGGGAGTGCCGGGGTAGGGGAACGCAGGCTCACCCAACTCCACTGCGTTCCAGCCCAGGGCCCTAACAGTGGCGGGAGGCGAAGGTCCCGCCGCTGGGTCAGCGGGGCAGTCCGCGCCCGCTGACCAAACACACCAACCCCGCGGTGTAGTTGGGCCCCTGGGCTACTTCCTACCCGGTCTCTCTCAGGCGGGTCGCTCCGGTCCCTCCATCTCCTCCGGGTAGTCCGCTGCGGGCAGCTCCGGTTCCTCCAGGTATTCCGCTGCAGGCCAGTCCCGCTCCCCCTCGGTATCGGACTCACGCTGGCCTGGGCTGCAGTCAGGCCCCTCCAGGTCCTCTGGGTATTCAGCGGCCGGCAGCCCTGGTTGCCACAGGCCTTCTGCCCGGTCAGGCTCCTCCTTGCCCAGGGCTTCGTCTGGGTCAACAGCAGGATCGCAAGAGAGCATCCTGTGTCTGTCTCCCTCCCTGATGCTCTCCTCACTGGGAGGAGGGCCCCGCCCTTTGTACTTCCTGTCCCACCCTTTCCCTTCTGGGGATTGGTGGAAGCTTGGCCTGGCCCCGCCCACTCAGGCTCAGAGGGTGGCTCTTTACCCTCTGGTTCGGAGGGGAGCCACCCTGGCTCCCTACACTCTCCCTCAATCGAAATTCCAACTTTTTCAGCATATTGCAAGGCATTGGCCCAAATATGCTTCAGTGATTTTTTATTTCTCATGTTCTCCGAAGTTGAGGTGGTGCTACTAACTACTTTTGCTGCTGAGGACAGTATGGCCTTTTGGCTTGCAGTGCCTTGTGAGCAACTTGAATTAATGACAGTAGATTATCAAAAAACAACAAATTGTATAATAAAATATTTTGCACTTGCTGCAGAAAACCATGTGCTTCAACAAAGCTTTGATTACTTCCCAGGCTGGCTGAGCTCATGGTAGCTTTCAATGTCATGCGCTGACATTTCTTCACCTACATGCCTACTGTATATCACTCAGACTAGTCAATTCAATGGGCTTGATTCCTAGTGGTTTCTGTACATCATGGAAAAGTCTGTGGTGCTTAGGTGTGGAGAAACAGCAATACAGTGATTCCAAAATACTAAAAAATCCTGACACAGTTCTCTTTGTTTTACAAGCATCTACAAGAACAAGCGTGTGAGGCATACAACGGGTGTAGATGGTCGAGGGTGGTTATTTCTAATTTTCCACTGTACCCCATTAGTGACACCGGACACTCGCCCCATCATAAACCTGAGCAACTATAGTAATGGTGCTTACTGCAGATGTTTCTGTTCCTTCTTTGAGGCTGTTGTAGATTCTCTGTGCATTTTATGATCCAGAACAGTCTCTAAACAGGAGAAATGGCTTGTGTGCATTTAAATCAGTGCTGCATAACAAACACAGATGGAGAGTTGCTCTTGTTTAAAAGCGCACCCTTCAGCCATCAGGCAATAAACTCCAACATTCCATGCATCCTCAGCTATGTATTTCTTCATCAGGTCAGCTGCAATGTGGAGCAACTTGTTCTGAATTTTATGCCTTGTTAAATTAAATGTACCATGCAGTTTTCAATCAAATCACTCATCATATTTTGCAACAAAGAGAACACAACTCTGGAAAATTATCCCAGCTTTCCAACGTTTGTTTCTCATCACTGCCCCCAAGGGTCAGTCCTTGGAATGAAAGGTAAAACAACAAATACATAATTTTTTTCTTGCATATTCTCTGTTTTCCTGAACAGTGATCTTGTGAGAATTTGAAAGAAGGAATACAACTGAGGCCGATTTACTAACCACTGGAAATCTCTCCACTTTCCCATACACTGTAAGTGAATATTACAGTTGGTATGTCTGTTCAGTTTCTCACCAATATTTTTCCAATCCCTCATCACCATGAGCGTATTATTCACAAGAATCACTACATTCCTTTATTTTGTGCACTTTTTCAAGAGGGCTGTCCATTTCCACACTGAATGCTTCTATTTTCCAAACCACTTTCTAAAATTAATATTGACCTAATTTGCTTTTGAGCTGTTTTTGTATTTAAACTTGACAGTCTTTGTTTATAAAAATTTCTTATCTGCCACCATTTTTTGTTAACCAGCGTACAAATCTCTGTCTCTGTACAAATCCTTTGTGTGTTTGAATGAAGGCATCAACAGGAGACCTGCCTAAAGCATACTAAGCAGCATAGCAGCAGTGCGAGCAGTAGAATAGTGAGGGACGGAAATATGGCTGGACCCCAACTTATGGTTGACAGGCAAGGACAGACTCACACTAGCTCACCAGTGTGGATACTGCAAATCCAAGCCCACCTGACTCCTGCGTCTGATATAGGGAAGAAGCAGGAGAAACTACACTGGCTAAAGGCGATGTCTGCCCCTGGTACACACAGCTACAGTAGTGAAACATGAGGTGCAAGATGAAGCCTGGAACTCTTGAGGCTGAGGAGCTGCCATGACACCCGCATATGGGGGTGAGGGGGGTCTGGCAGGGCTCCACTCGTTATGAGGGCGGGTCTCTATCAGGGTGGGAGGAACAACCTGGCTCCCAGCTCTGTGGAGATGGGCTCCTTAGGGTGGAGTGTGGTCAGGTGCCACTCCCCATCCCCATGTGAATCACGGAGGAACCCACTCTCTCGGGTGAGGGGGGCCCACTCTTTGATGTCTGTGGGGTCACCCGGTCTGGTACAGAGAGGAGGCCCCAGGGAGGTGGGAAGGGGTTGGAGAGTGAGTAAGTTCTGCACTCACTTGGGCAGTGGTGGCTCCTGTCCCGAAGGCTGGGCCTGGCTCCCTGCTCTGGGGATCCTGCCACGGCATCATGTGATGAATACATCTACAAGTAGGCGAGGCCCTCTCCCTGTGATGACCTTCCCCCCCCTTTTCTGTCCCTGGCACCATCGGACATCGGTAGGGTTGCCAACTTTCTGACCAAACAAAACTGAACACCCTTGCCCTCCCTTTCTCTGGGGCCTCGCTCTGCTCCTTCCCTCCATCACTTACTCTCCCCCACCCTCACTCGCTCACTTTCACTGAGCTGGGGAGGGTCCCTTTTTGACCAAGTGTTCGGCTGAAAACTAGACACCTGGCAACCCCAACATGGGGCTGTCAGGGTTCCTCCCCCACTCTGAACTCTAGGGTACAGATGTGGGGACCTGCATGAAAAACCTCCTAAGCTTATCTTTACCAGCTTAGGTCAAAACTTCCCCAAGGTACAAAATATTCCACCCGTTGTCCTTGGACTGGCCGCTACCACCACCAAACTAATACTGGTTACTGGGGAAGAGCTGTTTGGACGCATCTTTCCCCCCAAAATACTTCCCAAAACCTTGCACCCCACTTCCTGGACAAGGTTTGGTAAAAAGCCTCACCAATCTGCCTAGGTGACTACAGGCCCAGACCCTTGGATCTTAAGAACAATGAACAATCCTCCCAACACTTGCACCCCCCCCTTTCCTGGGAAATGTTGGATAAAGTTAGTCTCTAAGGTGCCACAAGTACTCCTTTTCAATTTGCATAGGTGACCACAGACCCAAACCCTTGGATCTGAGAACAATGGAAAAGCATTCAGTTTTCTTACAAGACTTTTAATAAAAATAGAAGTAAATAGAAATAAAGAAATCCCCCCCTGTAAAATCAGGATGGGAGATATCTTACAGGGTAATTAGATTCAAAAACATAGAGAACCCCTCTAGGCAAAACCTTAAGTTACAAAAAAGATACACAGACAGAAATAGTTATTCTATTCAGCACAATTCTTTTCTCAGCCATTTAAAGAAATCATAATCTAACACATACCTAGCTAGATTACTTACTAAAAGTTCTAAGACTCCATTCCTGGTCTATCCCCGGCAGAAACCAGCATACAGACAGACACACAGACCCTTTGTTTTTCTCCCTCCTCCCAGCTTTTGAAAGGATCTTGTCTCCTCATTGGTCATTTTGGTCAGGTGCCAGTGAGGTTACCTTTAGCTTCTTAACCCTTTACAGGTGAGAGGAGCTTTCCCCTGGCCAGGAGGGATTTCAAAGGGGTTTACCCTTCCCTTTATATTTATGACAGGGGCTATGTCTGCTGAGCCACGCATGTATGTGGGGTGGCAGTTGGTGAGCTGGCAGACAGATCTGTGGCAGCTGAGCCCCCTCTAGCTCTATTCACCTGCTGCCTGTGATTATTTGCATTACAGTGGTGCCCAAAGGCTCTGATCTGGAGCAGAGTTCCATCCAAACATAACAGAATAGTCCCTACCCCAAATACCTTACAAAGTCCCCAGTGCTCCCATTTAATGCCCATGATTGGTGGACCCATGTATCCACACGCAGTCCACATGAAGTCAATAGGGATCCACACAGCTGCAGGAGTTATGCCAGCACTGCAGGATTTGGGCCTAAATACAGACAAGATGAGAAAGGTGGTTGTAATGCACAACGGAGGAGCATGGAGGAGACAAGAGTGCCAGCAATAGGAACACACAGTTGCATGTATTAGCTAAGTGTATAATTTACTGGCTTCATAGGTTTTTTAATTAATTAGGCTAAATGAACAAGAGATTAATGAATCAATAACAGGCCACCTACCTAACCATTTTCATTAGGCTATTTTTCATGTGCGGCACTGTAGAAGTGGTTCTTAAGGGATTTGAAGATATGCTATGCTCATCATTTTGAGGAGCTGTTTCTTGCATAAGTAGCAGTATGGAAGAAGACATGAAGGTGCTTATGGGAGGAATGGACAAGAGAAAGATAGAGGCTCATTAGCAGAGCAAAGGGGATAAGATAGGAAATCAGATTTGCTGAGTTAGGAGACCAGAAATGTAGAAAGGAGTTAAATGGTCACAGCCTTGAAGATGAGAACTAGAAGTTTATTATTTTGGTTTAATAATTAATATGAATACATCCTTATAAAATTGGATATAGAGGAAAACAGAGGGTTATAGATCTAGATCACCAGCTCAGGGGGGTATATGCCATGTTGTACACTAGCCAGCCCATGGATCCACATGATCTTCCCCGTGTTACCCTTGCCCATCCTTCCTCCTCCCTTGTTTGTTAAACCTGCTTATGATTGCTTGTTTCCAAGTTAGATTATAAAAACTCTTCAAACCAGAGACAGTCTCTTGTATGACACATACCACCCCAATGCTCTAATCTTGACTGGAGCCATAGGTGCTACTGTAATAAAAGTATTTAATAATAATCCTCAGACAACCCCAGATTCATTGAATTTAATCGTCGAACAGCTCAGCATCTCTCAGGATCATCCCTTTTACAGGCAATTTTGTAGAATATTTATGAAAATATTTAAAGGCTATGAAGCTACCAAAGGGCACTGCTTCATAATGAATACTCCCTTTTCTTGCAGTTCATTTCCCCCAGTACATTCATTACCAGTTATTTAAGCAACTTGTACAATGGTGTAGCTCTGAACTAATTATGATTAATACAATGTCACCTTCCTTTGCTTTATCAGTTCATTAATAAACAGCACCACTGGAGGAATGCCTGGTCACACAATATTAGCACCAGAATCACCTGGATTGCAAGACATGTTAAGATCATTCACAGATATTTTATATAATTAGCAAATGTGAAAAAGGGAAAAAAATAAATTCATCATGCATCATGCACAAGTTATCAAGACAGTATATTAAGAATATCCCTTCTTGTTTTGCATAACATGCCATAATTAGAGCGATTGCCCCAGGATTCAGAGATATTAATCCAAATATATTTTCCTCAAGGACTATGAAAATAAACTTAAAGTGTGAAATGCAGGTGTAAATGCATGTGTATGTAGATGTAAACCTGAAGCAATTCTATTGATTTTAGTGGAATTACTCCAGTTTTACACAGATATAACAGAAAACAGAATCTGGCCGAAAATTAAGAGATTTGGAGCCTGACTCCCCACTGCCTTAGACCTTGCATTGTTTTACCACAGCACAGCTAGTGAACACAATATGATATTGGAACTCTAGAGCTAGACTGCTTAGAGGGATGGAACTCTCTGCTCCTGCTGTCAGGGAAAAGGCAGCTCTGGCAAGTCTCATTTTACATGAATTATAATATTGCTTACCCATAGCTCCACAAACTGTCTGTTATTGCTCAAGTTCTTATTTATCTATGTTTTACTGTAAAAATGTTATTGTGAGCGTACTCATAGAAGGATATCAGAATTGTGCAAGATACGCTTTGGAATAAGTGGGTCACCCTGACTTTACAGGTAGAAGACTTTGGTTTGGGATGGGGTGCAAACTCAACAAGGAGACAATGGAGGAGTCAATTCTAGAGACTAGGAGCTCTAGCTCAGGGAGCGGGGACTATGTCCAAAAGTCCTGTTTTGCTCTGGATTTCCCCCCTGAAATTTTTGAACCCAATATAGAACTATTCTGCAGGACTGGATTGGACAAGGCCGGGGTTATGGTGATACAGAGCTGACTTCAAGGATAGACCAGATTGGACCAGTGATGATAGTGGTGGCAGCACAGAGCTGACTTTGCAGTGAGAGAAGACCACTAGTGGCAGAGCTGATGTCACAGCATTGAGAATTTGGTAGTGTGGACTTTTCGGGACTAGAACAGGCAGGCAGATAAGAGCCACCCCCTGCCTACTCAAGTCTAATTGGAACTCTAAATTGGATTTTAGATGGATGCGGATTGATCTGGACCTCAACAAACTACCTAATTAATACTTGGAACTGCGGGGTTTACCAAACTTTTGAGTCACTGATGGGGTTTTGCTCATTTAGTTCCATGTGCTTATGTTTCTTTTATTTGTTGTTCCCTTTCCCCAAATAAAAGCTGTTTATGGGTTCCTGCTCCCAAGGACTCCTGAGTGCTTGCAAGTGGGGGAAAAAACACCTAGAAATGTGAGCAGGGAATACATATTTTCATTTCTCTGAGCCAGCCATAAGAGTATGGCTTTAGGTAGAGGCTTGATCCATAGCTTTATCTTAGAAAAGGACCCCTAGACAGATTGAACCCAGGCTTGCTTCTGCATGGGAGTGTGAGGAAGAAATAAACTAGAATGAACAGAGTCCTTCTTTCTCACTTGTACAAGATTAATCCAGAATCCTGGTGCTTGCAACCTCTGAGCATGTAGCCTATGGGATTCATACCACAAGTGGCTTCATTCATTCATTCATATGCCCCACAGGGGTTGTGGCTTACTGGGTTGGGAGCTAGTCACCTTAGGCCAGCACTGTGACAGGGAAGAATAATACACTTGATTAATCCTTTGAAAATGTGTAGCTTTTACTGGTCCTATATGCTGTCGTGTATCACCTTGGAAGGTATACTGCAGAGTTTTAGGAAACTGCCAGAAGTGTGTTTCAACCCACCTCACCCTTTTATACTCCCATAGCTTTTAGCCACAGTGAAGCCTGCTGGTTTCAATCTCTTCTATATCCTTCATAGTATAACTTATTAGTAAGAGGAGACACACACAAAAGGAGACCAACTAAAAGGAGTAGTGAGATTTGGGGCAGAAAACAGAAAAGGAAGAGTTACCTTTTTGTATCTCTAAAGGCTGAGGAGACACTAGGTGGGTTAGGTCATTTGTTTTTCACTTGAGAGAACCTAAATTCAACTCATCATGGTTGTCCTGTGAGAATGCACCATCTCCTCAGCAATATGAAAAAAACAACTCTAAATGAATAATATCAGGAGTAGCTTACCAGCTGGAAGAGTGGAAAAGGCAAGAAGCAGCAGCCAGTTGCATAATGGCTATTTTAGGTCTACAGCTATTTGTCTCTGACACATTTAAAGGCCAGCCCACAGAAAGGCGCACTGGGAAAAATGTCATGTAAGGGCAACAGTACTGTAGGGAGAGTCAATCGAGACCAAGCATTGCAAAGGAAAGGACTGCTTTTGTATCTTACTGCTATAGGACATGTTTTTAATCCTTGTTTACTATAAGCTTTTTAGCCTGATCCTGCAATGAGTTCTTCTATGGGATGCCCCCCATTGATTTTAAAGAGGTTCCATGAGAATGCAGGGGGTCTGACTGCATGCGATTCATTTCAGGATTGGCGCGTTCTTCATATCACAAAAGCAAACACAGTTTTTCAAGGTCAGCATTCTGGTGTGGAATGGCAGAGGGAATTTGCAGGTTTAAAATAACAGGTAATTGGAAGCTTGCTTAGTGCCTTTGGTCTTGAGTACTATAACTCAGATGAAGGGGTTCCAGAAAACTGTCTTATTTTAGTTCGGCTTTCCTTTTATTTGTTAGAATATTAGAGGCTTTTTTTTTAACTTGAAGCACCTCTCTTACCTCAGCCCCAGGCCTAATAACTGACCAATGGCAACATTCTTAGGACTTTGTTATAGAATTAGGTGTGAGGTCAAATCAGACATACAGCGGGAATTCAGTTGAAATTTTAACTATGAAGGAACTATTGCAACTAATGAATATCTATAATTGTTATTGGTATTTCAAACCAGGGAAAACAGAGTGTACTAATAAACCAAAGTGAAGATAAGGTGTTATGGGCTCCATATAAGTGTGAGAGACCTTGTTCCCATAGTCCAATTGCATCAATAGCTTTTCCATTCCATTTCTTTTCCAATTATCTTCCAATAATTTCACGAAAGTCAATAGTCAAAATATTCTGGCTACATGCAGTTGTATTATTACTTGGCCTTGGATCACATCCAGCTCACTTTGCTATGTGCTGTGGGAAGTTAACAATTATCACTGTGCTAGTAATCATGAGCTATTTTTGCATTCAGATTGAATTCTTTGGTAACAAAACTGCAGGACTTTTTTGATCTGTGGAAATTGTCTGCCTTTCTCTCTACAAACCAACATAAAATGTTATGAGAACCTGCAAAAGTGATGCCTTTACATCTTATTTTCATCCAACATCATTATTTTTTTTCTTTTTGAAGAGGCCCAGCTATTGGCTTTTACAAGTTGTGGAGTGTATAAAATTATTTTAAAAGATAGTATATTATCTTTTGTCATGTTTTTGATGTGACAGATGTGCTTGATACCATACATTTCATGTTTCTGAAAGGAAAGAGAGGATGAGAACCAGCTAATACTCAAGGCTTGTTTTCAAACTGGGAAATGGACTTTTATCAATTATTTGCTGCTGCTAAGGTACAGTGCTGCTGTTTTATCCCTGTGGCTTCCATACAGGCTTTCCCACCATTTTGAAGTTGTTTCTAATTGCCATTTGGAAGGATAAGCAGGAATTCAGTTCTGATGCCTTCTCAATTATAGTCCTCCACTGAGGAGTGACCTGCTGATACTATAAAATGATTTTCATATGATTTTGTGGCCTACTGTCCGTTAATTGCTGAGCTTATATCACCAAACTCATTTAATTTCACTCTTTACCACTCTGTGGCGAACAGCTTTTGTCCCAACAAGGAAAACCATAAGGCCTTATGAACATCCCCTGGAAGTTGACCTACTCCAATAATTATAGAGGAGCTGGCTCAAAAGATATGATTCTATACATGTTAATAGTAGATGGGGAAGAATGACTCCCTGGGTATTATAACTAAGCTTACCTAAAGCCCAGACTTCAGTTTTAGCTATGACAAGGCTTTTATATAATAATCGTATCATTCCCTACTTTTTGTATTATCCTGTCACTTGATGAATTTCTAGCCAAAGGACTGTAAACACACACACAGAAAGGGAGAATATTTCATCTGTCTTGTCCTCTTAATCTTAGGGAAGTTTATGACTTTTGTTAACTAATCTCACAGAATGTTAGGTCATGACAATGTAATGGTAGGAAAGATTAAGAATGAGCTCTCAAAAATGGATACTCTCATAAAAAACCAACCTTCCACACAAACTTCCTCGTGGCTGGACTTTACTATAGACTAACACAGCTGTTACTCTGAAATCTGTAGTGTTTCCAGTTATAGAAGTGTTTTACTTATATGGGATAGTAAACTGAGGTGTGCAGCTTGTTTTGAAAAAAAATAGAAGAACCATGCTCAACCTGCTGTGCCTTCATTCATTAAAGCTGTGAAACTTATGGAATTAAAGATGAGCCCAAACTGAGACTCTAGATCCAAACTCTCCTAAACTACAGGTGTATTTAACATCTGAGTCCAGAAGCAGAACCTGAATTTTGCAAATATGAAAATATGCCATCTCTTCAGAAATAAGAAAATCCCATTAATTTCAGTGTGATCATTCTCAAAATAAGGTAGAATTGAGCATGAGGAAGGTGGTAGAATTAGGCCCTACCTGTTGAATTACACTGTTGGGGTGAAATCCTGGCTCCCTTGAAGTCAGTGGCAAACCTTCCATTTACTTTTAATGGAGTCAGGGTTTCACCTGCTAGGTAGGTCTCCTCCAGTCTGAAGTGTATTGCTGTTGTGCCAAAGTCATAAACCCAGGCTGATTTTAAAGCACAATCCTCTCTTTAACCTTGTCCCACCTGGCACTTTTAACTTAAGATAAGGAGACACTTCTGAAAAGCAAAGTATTCACTTTTTTTAAGTGTATTTTCTTCTGAGAGAACTTTGCAACAGAAAGCTAGCAGATGTTTTCTGAAATTCATTGGTTTCACACAGCTTTACTTAAATAGACCTAATTGAAAAATGATGATGATGAGCGACTAACAGGCCAAGCAAGGCATCAATTACATTTATTTCTAAATAACCTAGTCTTTCTCCACCGGGTTCACTTTTTGTATGAGGAACGTTTTGTAATTATGCATGCAGGATTTATTTTTCTCTCATATCCTGTCTTCCCATCTCTAATATTGCCCATTATTCCTTCATCTCTCTTCAGTGCATAGATTAAGTATCATGCCTCTTCTTAAGTGTGTTTTTCCATGAAACTTTGAACCCCAATATTATATCTGCATGTGTGCTCTCTCTAATATATATTAAATATCTCATCCCACTTTTTAATAGGAATATCAAAACTTTCCTTCTCCATTGTGTAGTGATGTTTGCATCAGGGGGTTGATCCAAAATCCACTGAAGTCTGTGACAACATTGTAATACGCATATGAAGAAAGAAACAACTACCTCCAAGCTACCTGCAGGTATTCTGAACCATTGTGAAAAGGGACAAGAGAATGATCCATAGCTCATTGAAATCAGTGGACTTTGAATGATACTGAGAGTGACTGGTTAGGGAAAAAATATACAGGATTTCTTAAACAGCTTTATAAGTCAGCTGAATTAAATTTGAGCACTGAGAATTAAATCTGTACATGCAAGGGTTTGAGTTCAACAGACTCAGCCTTCATCAAGGGGTGCTCTTGAAACATGATTGAATGACTCTTGCATTACTTCATTTTAGCACCTCCCCTGAACAGCCTGTGTCCTAGCAGCCTATCCTCAGAGCCTGGGAAAAGGAGTAAGCTAACTGGTGAACCATGCAGCTGTCTCTTGCCTGATCTATTGAACTGAAATTATGATGTGATGAGACTTATGCCATTATGTTGTGTTCATCAACTTTATGGCCAGAATGAAGATTTCTTCAGGTTTGTATCACAATTCAGAGGCTGGAGTTTCAGGCCTAATGTCAAGGGTGACATGTTTGCATCTCTGCTTCAGCAGTTTCATTCCTGGCCTCAATCTCCTGAAAAAAGCATTTTGAAGGAATGGGCCTCAAACCTTTGTAAAGTTTACAGACAGTATATTAATATAGTTGGGGTAGGAAAATTACTAATCTCAGAGATCTGCTTTGTTTTAGATAAATTCCCAAAAGTTTGGATACTTATGTTTATTAAAGCTATTTGAACAACCTATGTGTAAAGCTGACAGACCAGATGCCAGCTCATGCCAAGGTCCTCATGTCTCAACTGAACACTGGGAAATGCATAGCTGGGCTCAGTCTGGCTCACTGTGTTAGTATTGTTAAAATAGGCATTAGGATTATACGTATATGTTTAGACTTTATTGAATGCTTGTGAGTTGCTGCATGTATTAATCTCACTTATAACATCTGTATCCCATACTGTGGGATAATATTTGAGCACTTGTATTGTAAGCCTCTGTGACTGTGTAAATCACAAGACTGGAGAGAGACATTAACTAGTGTGAAGAAGGTGTTACATGCTGGTCAACACCAGGTGGACTATTGTGGGGTGATAAAGAAGTTTGTTAGTTTGCCCACTCCAGTTGAAGATGAGGTATACAAGTGGATTCCACTTGTCAGCTGAGTGTACAGCGCAGAGCACAAGGGAGAAGGGGAATGAAACCCCCTAACAAGAAGGAACTGCATCTCTGTGCTGCTTGGACATGGGGGTCAGGAGGAAGGAGGCAAGGTTTATGAGGCATAAGCAAGAGGTCTCCAGTGCTTATCCTGGGTTAGCCCTATCAGTCTTATAGAGCTTGCTTACTATAGAAGTACCTATTACTTTTTGAAACTTAAGACTATAACTCATTTGTGCATATATGTTTACCTGCTTTAACTCTCCTTGTAAATAACTCTTTAATTTCCTTTCCCTACTAAATAAATCTTTATATAGCTTATTATAGGACTAGCTATTATAGGTCTTTAGTGTGGGATCTAAGGTAAAATTGACCTGGGGTAAGTGACTGGTCCTTTGGGACTGGGAGTAACCTAAATATTGCTGTGATCCTTGGTACAAGGGGCCATCTGTCACAAAGGTAGGCTCACCTGGGTGGCATAATAGACTCGAGTACCCAAGGGGACTGTCTATGATTCCATACTTAGGCCGTTACAGTGCCTAAGGAGTCTACACGTGGTAATTGTTTTGTGAAATCTAAGCGTAGAATTCACAACCAATTTAGGGTTTGTGCTGTAGTTCCTAACAATCTGCCTTGAGGTTAGTGCTCAGCCTCTCAATTCAGTGAAAGCAGCTTTACACACATTGCAAAATTGAGCTGAAAATCTTCAGACCAGGAAGTACAGGGCTTCCTGACATGTTGTGTGCTCAGGAGCACACACCAGTACATGTGGTTTCAACAAGTGAAAGTGCTTTATTAAAGATCCCTTGGAAGTGATACAGGAGAGGTAGAATTACTTATGGCTGTAGTGAGACATTCAATTAATAATGCCTACTGGCACATCTCCCCTCTTTTAAACTTGCATGTTTATTACTATTGAAAAGTTCAAACTGTTCCTCAGAGGTTTTTGTACTGCATTCATGAACAAATTATTCAAGCTCATTCCAGTAGTGCAGTAAGCAAGTCCCACTGCAAACTTTATTCAAGGACAGGGAAGACTACCTGAACCTCACTTCTTTCTTCCATTTGGGCTAGAACAGCCTCTTGCCTGGTATTTTGGCACTTCTACTTCTGCTAAAACAGAAATCTACAATTCAGTTCTCAAAAAGAGTTCAGTTTAGATTTTGAGCAAAAGTTCAGGCAGGAAGGGAGGAGCAATGGAAGGGAAGAGTTCTTTTTTTTTTTATTAGAACTGATTTGTCTATCTACAAGGCTCTGAAAAGCTTCTTGCTTAAGAGTTCTTAAATAATTTCCACAGTTCATCTTATATCTAAGTTATACAGTAGTTTCCTAAGTGTTAACAATAATCCCTTAGTAATCTTTCATTGTTAACCAAATGTACTCTCTACTATGATTGTTTAACAATGAAAGTTCTGAAATTAATTAAAGAAACAGCTGTGATTCTAACCTGTAGAATGAGCTATTTCTTGAATTAAGAAATCTTTGAGATGTATGAGAGAGGAGTAAGTCAGCTTTTTTATTGTCTTGCAGAAGTAGGCTGGAAACAAAAAAAGAAAAGAAAAAAAGCAACTGGTACTGATATTTAATATAGTCTATAAATCTGTTACCCAGCTAAAAACCACACAACATGAAAGCTGAGCAGAGGTGAGCTAGCTCCGAAAAATTGTAGCTTACTGGAGTATCACCTTTTCTCTGTTGAAAATGGACATGTGAATGACCAGGGTTGTGTTTTGTTTTTTTTTTATCAGCTTCAGAATAGATTTATCAAGGCTTCAAAAGCAAGATGAAATTGATAGAAACTTTTCTGTCTAGTCATCTTGTCCACTGCCCAGCTAACTAAATAAATACATAAACAAGCTAGCAAAGAAAACAGTTCATCTGTAACAATTACATTATGGTTTAGGAAAAAGGCACTTGCCCTTGAGATGAAGGACAAATGCGTGAAATGAAATGAAAGTATTTTGTATATGGTAATAGAAGTACAAGAGCTCTGTTAAGCACAGATTGTACCAAAGACTTATAATGACACCTCAGATTAATTTTCATTCTCCTATCTCATTACCTATTTTACATGATATTGTTTTTGTTAATTCAGCGTTAGCATTTTCTTCTCATATTTAAGAGATCTCACTGCTGTTGCTTCAGCCTATGTCTTGGGTTTTGTGTCTCTCTTTCTCTGCTGGAATTTATGGGCAGTGTGGCCTTGCTGGTGATCATGTCCCAGGGAGGACATAACCGAACAAGGTTTGTCACCAAAGCAGGTTTGTAGTTCATGGCAGTAGCTCAGACTTAGCTTTGGAAATATTTGCATGGTTGTTTGGTTGGACATGAGATACCAGTTTACAGTAGCTGCAAATTTAAAAGGTCTGTGCTAGTCAGAGAATATGTGTGTGACAGAGAAGAATAATCTACACACTGATAAAGTAGCAAATTAAGGTAAATATGCTTCTCAGCATTACAGTGCTACTACTGTAAATTCAGTTAATGGAGCCAATTTCACACAGAGAGAAATCTCTTTTCAACTTGGTCACAAAACCTGCACAACCTGAATCGTTCTGGGAAATCACTGTTTCTATTGTACTGGGCATTTACTTTTTATTAGGGGAAGGAAGGGAGCAATAATTCTTAGCAGTAAAGATGGGCATGAGCCATGAAGGCTGGACCCTTATTTGCATTCGTAATGCTTAGACACAAACAATAGTTACAGGGAGAAATAACAATAACTATAGTTAAGGTTGCCTATGCATTTCTATAATCCCATTTTCAGCTGCCTGTATTATTCTAACATGTCCACCTTTGGGACTGCGATTTTTCAGGCTTCATCATCTCTGCCCAAAGACGAATTGTGCTGAAGGGTGGAGCAAAAATGGTATAACTAAATAGGAACAGAGCAAAGGGGAGGAAAGTAATTTAGTCATTATTAAAAACATGTTCTTGTTCTCTTTTCTCAACTGCTATAACACTGAAAGGAATGGAGATAGAAAGATGAAATTTGAGAGGGAAATAGTCTATCATGACGAGAACCTCTGAGCATCCTGGTAAAAAATCATCTTGATTTACACTGACTCAGAGGGGACTTTTTATTTTATTTTGACAACAACAGTATTAACAGTCTCCCAAGGTTCCAGAAGAAAGCGGGTGATACAGCATCTGCTTGTGTGGCTAATAAGCAGTGTAGCGACAGATTGCTATTTTTAGCCAAGATTTATGCAGTTCACGTGAAACTTGAGTTGCACTATATATTTTAATTTGACAATTTTGAAAACTTCAAATTCTCCTTAGAACACAGCCTTTAGTCTTTGTTCATGTACAAATATTGTATCTTTCATTTCCAAAACGGCACTTGGTCATATTTGTATAACAAGACTGAAAACATAATCTCAGTGTTGGCACACTGCATGCATTTGTTCACTCTTTCCCCTCTACCCCCTTGGCAATCCAAGGATTCTTTTACATATGACTTCTTGTGGAGTAAGGTACTCCCCAACATAAGGTAATAAACAGAGTCATTGTAAACTGAAAGGCTAATAGAATCAGTGGGTAAGGATGCCAAAGCAGTTCAGGATCTGATCTTCAGAGGTACAGGGCAGCAGCTCTCATTGATTTCTGCTGGAATTGTAGGCGCTCAGTACTTCTGAGAAAAAAAAATCTGTCTCTTAACCCTTAGAGTAGAGCACAAATGTACTTATCCTCAGTTTTCTGATCTGATTTTGAAGAGGAATATACTTGTCATAGGTCTATCTTCTCGTTCTCCAAGACTTCTCTCTTCTTTGGGCAAACAAGGGGTCAGATTTTCTGCTAGTGTAACTGATATCTTTCCCCTGTTTATACCAGTTGAAGTTTGAAGTCAAAGCCAGTCCCATTTTTCAAGCCTTCTGCTACAAATCCCTGCCCCATTAAGTTCCCTTTTCAGAGGTGACTGTAAAAAGAGAAAGTAGAGCAGGGTGAAAACAGTCTGTATTCAATTCAGCTTTGTTCTGCCATTTTATTTCACATTTCAGCCCTTATAACAGAGAAGTCGCTCTCCAAGTGTGCTTAGCCCTTGGCATCTTGACAAAATCCATTCAGTAATATATGCTAAATGCGTGCAGACTTTGTGGTGTTAACAGCCTTTTCTAAAAAAATCAGAGCTGGGGCTATTTAACTTATAATTCTTCACTTAGAGAAATTTGATAAGAATAATTTTTTGGTCAGCTCTGGTCAAAGCTGATTTTAAGACAGTGGTGCTGGGGGAGAAAATCTCTTTAGATAATTTAAATTGTAAGCAATGAAACCTCTGGCTATATTTCAACTAAATCTAGTGCTCTAGACCAGCAACATGATGTGAGCGATTTTTGTGGCATTCACTTAGATTTAACTCTCTGGTGTAGTTGCACTTTTATATTTCTTAGATACTTTGAACAACACCAAGTCTTGACAAAAGCTTCAGTGTATATTTTGAATATTTTGGTCCTAATATGTAACCTTACCTTTTCTAGGCAATGGTATTATACTTGAGGTCATGTTCAGCTCTGGAGTAGGCTAGGAATCAGCCTGAGTCCAAATGATGGTTAGGATCTAGAATCATAGCATGGGATTTTCAAGAGCACTTGGCAGTGGCCTAAATTTGCTTCCATTAAAATCAGTGGGAGTTTTATCATAGGCATCAGTGGAAGTAAAGTTAGGCCTATGTAAAGTGACTTTGAAAATCCCAACTGTATTATACAGTGCCAAAATCTTGTGAACCATCTTGGCAAGACTTTGGACCAAATATTCCCACACTCTAATGTTAAGACAAATAATGATGGACAAACACTGATGTTTCAGTTAATTTCTAACGGGAACTTCAAATTTCAGATGTACAGCCAAATTAATCAATGACCTGGTCTGAAAGTTTGGCTGGAAATTTTGCAAAAAGAGGGTCTTTCATGAGATTTCCTGTTCTTCCAGGATGACTGGAAACACCAGGAGAAAAAAGTTGTACAGTCAGTCATGTGAAAATTTAAAAATAAATAAGCTAAAGCTATCTAATTATTTGACAAATGAAAAGGTTTTGTTTAAGTTTTCTGTGACAACTATGGTCAGTTATTTTATTTAAGCTGGTCCATTTATCCTTAATGAAAGCCTAGATTTGCAAGTTAATTCTGAATTTCCTTATTTTTGCAAGTCTGTCAGCTTCTTAACACAATTTAACATATACATTTCTGTAGCTTAATTGACCTGTGTTTTAATGATGACATGATGCATCATTAAAGTAGCTATCTGGAGTCTGATCCTGTGAGGTGCTGAATTCCGTCACTGCCCATTGCCTTCTTTGGGAATAGAAAATACTCATCACATCACATGAAGTGTTCGTTCGTTTTTTTCTGAAAAAAATTGTTATGGAATGGCTTGCATAGTGGAGGCCCTGGTGCTTTGATATAGTGCTCCAGGTTGGATTTCAGAATACTGGAGTAAAGATAGAAGCAGCTTCTAGACATATCACAAAATCTCTGACTAGGGGTGGAGTATCCAGGAATATTTATTTGAATTCAAAAGGGAATTATATCTTGACCATGGCCTTAGCCTTGTTGTGTCTTTCTGCACACATTTGAGCACTTTACTTCCTATGTATGAATTGGCATGAAAAATACATTTTTAACTTGAATATTTGCCCAAACTAAAATTTCAAAGTGTATATTCAGTTGTAAATGTCACAGTTCAAATTGTGTTGATTAGTTAAATAAGTCATTCAAGCAAGAAACAATGCCACATGACTTAGGGCATGACTACACTTGCAGATGTAGAGCGCTGTGAGTTAAACCAGCCTTCGGAGAGCACAGTAGGGAAAGCACTGCAGTGTGTCCACTGCAGTGTGTCCATGGCCACATTTGCGGCATTTGTAGTGGCATTGGGAGCAGCGCATTATGGGCAGCTATCCTACAGGGCCCCTCTTCCCATTCTGGCGCTGTGGCTTGTGGGAAGGGGGCGGGGGATGCGGGGCGCTCTGGGTCCTGTCCCAAAGCCCTGTGATGCATTGGTTCGCATCCCAGCAATTCCTGTGCTTCCATCCACATTTGGCGCCATCTTTCAATGGTTTTTGTACTGCGCGCTCTGTCTTCCCTTTCAGTCTGTGGGAATGGAGCCTGAACTGCTGAGGAATATGCTGACGAGTCTCACCAGCACATCACGTTTGGCAGTCGAGTTACTGCTTAAGATCCAAACCGACAGTGAGGACTCCGACGATGATATCGACTCGAGTAACACAGATGACACAAGACTGCTTGTGGCATTCACGGACATGCTCATCACCATGGAACACCACTTTTGGGCATGGGAAACAAGCACTGAGTGGTGGGATCACATCGTCATGCAAGTCTGGGATGATAAGCAGTGGCTGCAGAACTTTCGGATAAGAAAAGCCACTTTCGTTGGACTGTGGGACGAGCTCACCCACACCTTGTGGTGCAAGGACATGAGATTGAGAGCTGCTCTGCTGGTGGAGAAGCGGGTGGCTATTGCAATCTGGAAGCTGGCAACTCCAGACAGCTACCGATTGGTCACTAACCAGTTTGGAGTGGGAAAGTCAACCGTTGGAATTGTGTTGAGGCAAGTTTGCAGGGCCATTAATCGCATCCTGTTCAGAAGAGCCGTGACTGCAGATAATGTGCGTGACATTGTGGCTGGCTTTGCACAAATGGGTTTCCCTAAATGCGGAGGGGTGATAGATGCGACACATATTCCAATGCTGGCACCAGCCCACCTACCCTCTGAGTATGTTAATCAGAAGGGGTTTTTCTCTGTGGTTTTCCAGGCGTTTGTGGATCACCTTGTTGTGGGCATTTCATTGACATTAACACAGGCTGGCCCAGAAAGGTGTATGACACACGCATCTTTTGGAACACTCGGTTGTTCAGGAAGCTGCAAGCCGGGACTTTTTTCCCCAGACCAGAAGATCACCGTAGGGGAAGTTGAAATGCTGGTTGTGATCCTTGGAGACCCCGCTTACCCTTTAATGCCATGGCTCATGAAACCCTAAAGAGGGAGCCATGACACCAGCAAGGAGCGGTTCAACAGGCTGAGCCAGTGCAGAATGACTGTGGAGTGTGCTTTTGGCCATTTAAAGGGCCGCTGGTGCTCTCTGTATGGGAAGCTGGACTTGGCTGATGACAGCATCCTCGCTGTTATATCTGTGTGCTGGACCCTCCATAACATTTGTGAAGGGAAGGGTGAAAGATTCACTCAAGCATGGAACTCAGAGATTCAACACCTAGAGACTGAATTTGAACAACCAGAGAAAAAGGCTATTAGAGGGGCCCAGTACAGGGTTGCAAGGATTAGGGATGCCTTGAGGGAGCAATTTGAGGCTGAAAGCCACCAGTAATGTCTGTGCCCTGCACAGGAGTGAAGTGCAGTGGTTCCAATGTTAGTTGGAATCTGTGTTTGATACACTGACTTGCAGTGCCTGTTGCTTTCCTGAGCTAGGGTATCTTTTACTTTATGCAATAATAAAGAATGTTTTCTAAGCCAAAAAATCCATCTATTGAAAAGAACACAACTCCTTGGGAAAACAGAAGGGGCAAGGGGGTGGGGTGGGGAACAGTTCAATCACAGGTTTACGTATGTCCTGTTATCGAACTCAGCCTTCCTGTCTGGAGTGCTGTGCAATGAGTGCTGCACTTCAGGATGGCTATACTGCATGGTGATGGGGGTTGAGTGCAGAGGGTAAGGGTCGTAGTTTTCAGGGCTGGGTAGTGAAGCTAGAGGTGTTGGAGGCAGCTGGTGGTGAGAATAATCTGGATATTGGGGGAAGTGGGTTGGAGGTGACGTGGGGGCACAAGGGAAAGAGTTTTGGGGCAAGGGCTGCAGGGGAGTGGGAGCGGTAGTGCTCCACCTGCATTGCTACAAGCACCTGGATCGAGTCCCCTTGGCGCTCCATGATGCTTATCAGCCCATCCGTGCTTTGCTACTGGAGCACCGTGCTTTTGTGCTGGTGCTCCTCATTCCGCTGGCGGCTCCTCCTTTCACTCTCCCTCCACTCCTGCGCTTTTAGATTCTCGTTAATTGACTGCTGCATTACTTCATGCAGCATATCTTCTTTGCTCCTACGGGGCCTCTTTCTAATTCTTTGGAGTCTTTCGGCCGCTGATAACACGGACGGCTGAGATCTCAAGGTTGCATCTGTAAAGGCAAAATGCAATACTTAACAGAGGCAGCATTGTTCACACCAGACAGAGCAATGATTCCCCTGTACTTAAGGGAAAGCACAGTGTAAACAATAGCATAATTTGCCTGTCCAAAAGTGAGCACACAACCCACGGGAGCCCCAAAACGGTGAGTAAGCATAGGGTCAAGGGGGACTGATTCTTCCGTGGCTGTACTGTCCTCTGGGTTTCTGTGCCTTGGGGAGAGCCACAGCTACAAGGGGCCCCTATACTGAACATTGTCCCCACATTTTCCACAGGAGTTCGTTCTGGAAGCTATCTCGCTGCTAAGGGTGACCTGGGAAGCAAGGGAGGGTCTTCTACTACAATGCAGCTTCCGCCCTGGCCCATATGCAGCTTGCCTGTGTGCAGCAATGGTCCCCCCGCCCGTCACGGCACAGGGGCACGGACACGTTATCCTGACTGGTATAAGGACCACAGTGGCTCTCCCAAGAAACCTGCGCAAGCGCATTGCCCAAGTTCTGGATGAGACCTTTGAAGAGATCACTGAGGCCGATTAGCGTGATGTGAGAGAACACATCAATGCCCTATTCCACATCTAGGCATGCATGCAGCCCTAACCCTCCTCACCCCAAGAGCCTGCATCGAATAACTTCCTTCCCAAAATAAAAGCCGCTTACCGGGCACCTCCTCTGGTGTTTGTCCTTCCCCAAGCACTGGCTGCTGTGACTGGCTACCTTCCTCCTGGCTTGAGATCAGCTCCTGGCTGCATGCATCTAGGGATTCTAGGGTTTCTTCCTCCACCTCAGCACCCTCACTGCTGCTTTCCTCCTCCTCCTCCTGCCTTGTTGAACTCAGCTCTGAAGAGTCCATGGTGGTAATTGGAATGGAGGTGGGGTTGCCCCCAAGTATCCTGTCCAGCTCTTTGTAGAAACAGCAGGTCAGGCAGCACTGGAGAGTCTGTTTGCCTCATGGGTTTTGTGGTAGGCATTCCTCAGCTCCTGCACTTTAACCCTGCCCTGCGTCCCAGTCATGGCCCCTTTCTGTCATGACCCTTGATATCTGCCCGAAGGCATTGTCATTCCTACAGCTGGAGCACAGCTGGGACTGCACAGCTTCCTCCCCCCAAACACTGATAAGGTCCAGCATCTCGCCATTGCTCCATACTGGGGATTGCCTGGTGCATGGAGGCATGGTCACCTGGAAAGGTGCGCTGAGAGCACTCCATGCCTCCAGAGCAAACAGGAAGGGGATTTTCAAAATTCCCAGAAAATTTAAAGTGCGGGTCTGATGGTTGGTCACCTGAGGGCAGGGCAGTAGAGTTCAAAAAGTGGTGACCAGAGTGGCTTTCCAGTACAACAGATTTTCTGGTAGCAGTTCAGTAGTGGTTCAACTACTTCTCCTTCTTTACTCCACAAAATTGTCACCATCAGTAATAGGAAAGACTAGCTTTAAAAGGCCTGCTCTAGCATAGCATTGGCCACTGCCAGGAGTAAGAGATAGTATGGGAGTCAGTCTTGGTAATTATGAATATACTCCACTGAAGTAGCAGATATGGCCCAATGAGAATATATATATATAGCACAGGTATAAATAACAGGTGTTTGGAGAGGCATTTCAACTGTTATGCTACCAATTCAAGCCCTCATTTCAGGGTCCTTAATTGCATCCTTTGCAAACTCCCAAGCTGCACATACTACAAGGTAGTCCTCAAAAAAATTAAGCCAGTGCTTCTGCATAGGGAGTCCATTTGGGACAAAGGACAGAGTCCCTAGTGATATATGTAACACTATGTAGTTCAGGTCCTGAAATATAGCATCTCATATTGGTGACTTGATTTTGTGATTTCGGTAACAGTTTAAAAACCATCTCTTAGCACAGTATTTTTAATAGTGTCCTAACATGCCAAATTCAAAGTGCACCCAGAGCAATGAGTATCTAGCTCATGGATCCTCCTTTTGCAATCTAGTTGCTATAGCAGAAACTAAGCATGCTGTATTAGTGGCACCAACATATTGTCTGGGATAGTTGCTGATCCTCATTTAAATGCAATAAATTATCTTTAATTTTTAAATGATTAACTCTGCAGATATGCAGGTTATATTGTACAATCCGGTGGACCCTTCATTAACATTCATGTCAACGTCTATATCATAGGCATCAACGATCTATTTTGCTCTTTTCTGGAGAAGTCCATTTCATTTACTATAACTGTATACCACTTTCCAGAAAATCTCAGAAAATATCCTGCATGATTCTAAGAACCATTATCTCATTTTGAATAACTGGATGTGTTTGGGTTTTTTTCTTGACTTTTTCAGAAACTTTGAAATACTATCAGAGTATCCAGTTTTGAGAGCTCATTCTTAAACTTTCCCTGTTTGCTGTAGAGGACGTTGATCAGGTGGTTCCACAGTTTCTTTGAGAGCGTGTGGCACAAGCTGTCAGCACAGTCTGTGTGCTATGTAGATTGTAATAGATTTTTTACCTTCAGTCCTTTTGGTATGATGACCAGTGAATGCATCCGATGAAGTGAGCTGTAGCTCACAAAAGCTTATGCTCAAATAATTTTGTTAATCTCTAAGGTGCCACAAGTACTCCTTTTCTTTTTGCGAATACAGACTAACACGGCTGATACTCTGAAATTTGAAATACTAGGATCACATTCCATCTACAAACAAACTAGTTGAATAAAGTTGCAATCAACCTCTCCACTTTAGGGTGTATTTTCAGATTGTTCAGTGTAGTGGCCTTGCAGCGCATTGGCTGACAAAATAATTCATAATTGATAGTTTCTTTTGGAATCTCCTGTTTTCTTCTTTCTTCTGAGAGTACTGAACTTATGTCACCCACAATCTTCGTCGTCTTTTGAAGCCTAGCAGTTCCTTCATGATGCACAAAGAAGCTTGATGCCTCTCACATTTGTCACTGACCTTTTTCCGATTAGAGAATTCAGACTCTATGAAGCTCCTGTGCTCTTAATAGATAGCCTTGGAAAAATGAGTTTTTTTTATAAATTTCCATGGATAACTTGTTTCAGAGTAACAGCCGTGTTAGTCTGTATTCGCAAAAAGAAAAGGAGTACTTGTGGCACCTTAGAGACTAACCAATTTATTTGAGCATAAGCTTTCGTGAGCTACAGCTCACTTCATCGGATGCATACTGTGGAAACTGCAGAAGACATTATATACACAGAGACCATGAAACAATACCTCCTTCAACCCCACTCTCCTGCTGGTAATAGCTTATCTAAAGTGATCACTCTCCTTACAATGTGTATGATAATCACATTGTAAAGAGAGTGGTCACTTTGGATGGGCTATTACCAGCAGGAGAGTGAGTTTGTGTGTAGGGGGGCAGAGGGTGAGAAAACCTGGATTTGTGCTGGAAATGGCCCACCTTGATTATCATACACATTGTAAGGAGAGTGATTACTTTAGATAAGCTATTACCAGCAGGAGAGTGGGGTGGGAGGAGGTATTGTTTCATGGTCTCTGTGTATATAATGTCTTCTGCAGTTTCCACAGTATGCATCTGATGAAGTGAGCTGTAGCTCACGAAAGCTCATGCTCAAATAAATTGGTTAGTCTCTAAGGTGCCACAAGTACTCCTTTTCTTTTTTCATGGATATCTTGTAATTTTTAAGCTTTCCCTCCCCCCATTTTTATCTATTTAATGTTCATAGTTGCATGAAATTATGGGTTTTGAGCATTTTTTGTTTATCAGTTTAAATTTTCACAGCTGTCAAATTATTGTAGGGGCAGGAAATAATTATCTAATGACAGATGCTGAGATTCAAAAAATTAAAGCTTTATAACCATTAAAACACAAACTGTCAATATGTCAAAACATACAAATCAAAGTATGTTTAAATCAAAGTCTAAGAAGTTTGTAAGCAGCATTTTTCTTACTTTGCCTATTTGTAAATGTTGATTACAAATTGATATATATTGTCACTCACCACAGGAGTACATTTTAATGGCCAGGCTTGGCATAGCAGTCTCCCCCTATGGAGCCTCTTTGCCAATGGTCACTCTTTGCCAATGGTCACTGTATTTCAAGGAATCCCTGTTGAGGTTACAGGGACAAACCATCCCGATGAGTCGAAAGAATAGTAAATATGGCAGGCGACCAGCTTGGCTTAATAGTGAAATCCTAGCGGATCTTAAACATAAAAAAGAAGCTTACAAGAAGTGTAAGGTTGGACATATGACCAGGGAAGAGTATAAAAATATTGCCCGGGCATGTAGGAATGAAATCAGGAGGGCCAAATCTCACCTGGAGCTGCAGCTAGCGAGAGATGTCAAGAGTAACAAGAAGAGTTTCTTCAGGTATGTTGGCAACAAGAAGAAAGCCAAGGAAAGTGTGGGCCCCTTAATGAATGAGGGAGGCAACCTAGTGACAGAGGATGTGGAAAAAGCTAATGTACTCAATGCTTTTTTTGCCTCTGTCTTCACTAACAAGGTCAGCTCCCAGACTGCTGCGCTGGGCATCACAAAATGGGGAAGAGATGGCCAGCCCTCTGTGGAGATAGAGGTGGTTAGGGACTATTTAGAAAAGCTGGATGTGCACAAGTCCATGGGGCCGGACGAGTTGCATCCGAGAGTGCTGAAGGAATTGGCGGCTGTGATTGCAGAGCCATTGGCCATTATCTTTGAAAACTCGTGGCGAACGGGGGAAGTCCCGGATGACTGGAAAAAGGCTAATGTAGTGCCAATCTTTAAAAAAGGGAAGAAGGAGGATCCTGGGAACTACAGGCCAGTCAGCCTCACCTCAGTCCCTGGAAAAATCATGGAGCAGGTCCTCAAAGAATCAATCCTGAAGCACTTGCATGAGAGGAAGGTGATCAGGAACAGCCAGCATGGATTCACCAAGGGAAGGTCATGCCTGACTAATCTAATCGCCTTTTATGATGAGATTACTGGTTCTGTGGATGAAGGGAAAGCAGTGGATGTATTGTTTCTTGACTTTAGCAAAGCTTTTGACACGGTCTCCCACAGTATTCTTGTCAGCAAGTTAAGGAAGTATGGGCTGGATGAATGCACTATAAGGTGGGTAGAAAGCTGGCTAGATTGTCGGGCTCAACGGGTAGTGATCAATGGCTCCATGTCTAGTTGGCAGCTGGTATCAAGTGGAGTGCCCCAAGGGTCGGTCCTGGGGCCGGTTTTGTTCAATATCTTCATAAATGATCTGGAGGATGGTGTGGATTGCACTCTCAGCAAATTTGCGGATGATACTAAACTGGGAGGAGTGGTAGATACGCTGGAGGGGAGGGATAGGATACAGAAGGACCTAGACAAATTGGAGGATTGGGCCAAAAGAAATCTGATGAGGTTCAATAAGGATAAGTGCAGGGTCCTGCACTTAGGACGGAAGAATCCAATGCACCGCTACAGACTAGGGACCGAATGGCTAGGCAGCAGTTCTGCGGAAAAGGACCTAGGGGTGACAGTGGACGAGAAGCTGGATATGAGTCAGCAGTGTACCCTTGTTGCCAAGAAGGCCAATGGCATTTTGGGATGTATAAGTAGGGGCATAGCGAGCAGATCGAGGGACGTGATCGTTCCCCTCTATTCGACATTGGTGAGGCCTCATCTGGAGTACTGTGTCCAGTTTTGGGCCCCACACTACAAGAAGGATGTGGATAAATTGGAGAGAGTCCAGCGAAGGGCAACAAAAATGATTAGGGGTCTAGAACACATGACTTATGAGGAGAGGCTGAGGGAGCTGGGATTGTTTAGCCTGCAGAAGAGAAGAATGAGGGGGGATTTGATAGCTGCTTTCAACTACCTGAAAGGAGGTTCCAAAGAGGATGGCTCTAGACTGTTCTCAATGGTAGCAGATGACAGAACGAGGAGTAATGGTCTCAAGTTGCAGTGGGGGAGGTTTAGGTTGGATATTAGGAAAAACTTTTTCACTAAGAGGGTGGTGAAACACTGGAATGCGTTACCTAGGGAGGTGGTAGAATCTCCTTCCTTAGAGGTTTTTAAGGTCAGGCTTGACAAAGCCCTGGCTGGGATGATTTAACTGGGAATTGGTCCTGCTTTGAGCAGGGTGTTGGACTAGATGACCTTCAGGGGTCCCTTCCAACCCTGATATTCTATGATTCCATCACTGTGAGCGTCTCTTTATCCACCCCTTCCAGGGTAACAGAATCCAACCAAGCAATAGTTCCGTGACTTTATAGGAGGTCTTCTGTCTGATTCTGGGCTTCCTGGTCCTTACACCCGTTACCTGAGGGGGTTTGACCCCACCTTCCTCAGTGGCTGGTAGGGAATCCAGGCCCTCCTTCTACTCTGGGTTCCAGTCCAGGAACCCTGTAGTAGGCAGCCAAGGTCTATTCCCTCAGACTCCTTGATGCCTCCCTGGACCACTTCCTAACTCATCTGTCCCCCATAGAGTGACTTCAGATTGTCTCCCTGCATCCCTTTTCTTGACTTTTTCTGTTTTATGGCATGGTAGCCTCAGTCATTCCCTTTCTGCTGCAAACTTCCTTTCTTTATAATCACCACCCAGCCCCTCCCAAGCTTGGCTTCATTATCAGTTAAGCCTGGCTTTCTCTCTCTCCCAGGTGCTGCCACGTATGTTAATTGACCTCTCAGGCCCACATTTAACCCTCAAGGGCTCATGTGGGGTACATGCCCCACCATAGTCCATTTAGGAACATATAGTGAAATTGATATTTACTGACATTTACAGATAAAAAATGAAATCCTTCCAAACCTAACTGTACTGCAGTGAAAACAAAATATGCTGTCACTAGCTCCCAAACAATGGAACCATTGAAAATCAAACCAAGATGAACAGAAAGAATAGCTTTGTTTCCCCAAGTTATACATAGGGAAAGATTAAAGTGGAGGTTGATGAGGTGTCAGAAATGTTAACAGTATCAAGCAACTGGAACTTATTTCCTGTTGCAGGCAATGATAGGGACAGTTCAATACTACTGTAGCAAGACAATGATTCACCGGTGCAGCGCCTCCTACTGGTTGTCTCGGAAATTAGCTCTTCCAACCCAGAGCGCCCTCTGTAGGCCAGTGTCTCGCCTGCCACTGACCCCCATGTCCCTCCCAGACCCCAGTGCCCCTTTACCTTGGGTGCTGGCAGTGCCCCCACACTCTGGGTCTCCCCTCCCAGGGGAACCCCCAACCCTCTATCCCCACCTTGCCTCAGTGGCTACTGCCAGTCATCCTCTAGCCCCCACTCACTGGGGCAGATTGCAATCTGTAAACCACTCATCACTGGCAAGGATGGTTTGGACCATCTGCCTCTGCCTAACCCCAGGCACACCTCTGTAGCCTCGGTACCTCTGTAGGCCTTGCACAAGGCCTGCACCCTGGGGAGTTACTAGGCTGGAGTTCCCCAGCTCCTCTTGCCTTTCCCCGGCACTACTCTACTCAGGTACCCCTACTCAGCTCCCAGGCAGCCAGGCCCTTCTCTCTCTCTACCACTAGAGAGAGCATGACTGCTCCTGGCTCACAGCCCTTTTATAGAGTCAGCTGTGGCCTGATTGGGGTGTGGCCCCAGCTGTGGCTGCTTCCCCAATCAGCCTAGCCTTTTCTCTCTGCCCTAGCCCTCTCCAAGGGCTGGCTTTTAACCCTTTCATGGCTGGAGTGACTGCCCTGCTACAACTACAACCAGCAGAAGTTGATCCACTTGTTGGAAGAGTATGTTCCCCCTTTTTAATCAGCCATATTTTAAGTACCTGGAAAATACACACTTTATTTTTGTATTGCACTCAGTTACTATTCACTTAGTAAGAGTGTTGTAGGATTTAAAAAAAACAATATTCTCTGGGGAACTGAAACATTTAGCTGGCTTCTTGGTTTTCTAGTCACTGAATTCTTTGTAGAACAGTCTAAAATGTGGCAGAACAAAGAAAGAGAACAGCCTACACATCATCTGTTGGAAACAATTGCCTTATGTTTTGGTTATGTAACACCCTGGATTTCTGTCACCCAGAGACTCTGACAATGAAAAGAATACAAATAAGATGGCAGCTGAAGTCCTTTACACCACCAGGCATGAATGGGTTGGAGTCAGAGCCTGCAAAAGGACAGCCAAAGTATCACAGACTCTTTGATTTCTAGCCATTCCCTTTGTGAAAAGATGACACAGATATCAGGGGGGATGGGAGGTTGTATTAGTTTAGATGTAATATATGGGCCCTATGTGTTAACATAATCCAGTTACTGTCCAACATTAAAACAATGTTAAACAAGGTTTGGGGTTTGGCATATATAGACCTGCTTGGTAACAAGGCAAACACAGCATCAAGAATTCTTTTAAACCTTTATCTTTAATCAAAGAAAAGAAAGAAAACATTTGAAATGTTAAGTATTAAATAAGGCTTTTATTTTAACAACACTGTTTGTTCCCTTTCTCTTCAGTTGGAGAGGGTTTTAGAAGGGAAAAAAAGAACTGTGTTTGACAGTCTCTGAGATCGTATTAAAGTTGGTAATAACTGTTCTGATGGGGAAAAGAGAAGAAGTTAGTTGAGATGGTCTGGAGATGCTGCTGCTGTTAAAGTCTGATCCTGTTTCACCCCAGCTGGTGCTTAGGAGTCAGCTGCAGCTGGGTAGGGGTGGGGAAGTCATCTGGGTCCCTCTCTCTAGCCTGGTCTGGTTATGACATTTTAGGAGCAGGATGACGAAGGCCTGGGTTCCCAGGAAAGGGTGGGGGTGGAAGCCATGATGATGAAGCTTGCTTCTGTAGCCTCTTGTCTGTTCTCCTTTATTTCCCCACCATAACTTCTTTCTTTAAGGACCCATAAAGGGAGTGGTGGATGGAATAGTCCATCGATTCATTATTTTGTCTACCAGTGAGGCCTAATATCTTAGACACGAATTTTGCTTCATTAATTTCCTATATCACTAGGTCTTTCTTGTTTAGACTACTTTAGTCTGTTTCCTTTTCATGCCTTTTCTCATCAACATTTGTTTTTTATAGGTTATCGTGACATCTTTCCCATACCTTTTACTGCTGAGCTCACAATTAGAGTAAATTTGAAGGCTCAGTTATCACAACAGGGGGAGGGGAGGTGCACAAATGGAGGAAGAAGAGAAGATCCTGTCAGGAGGCTCTGGGAGTCAGCTCCCGACCTGTGCCTATCCCAGGTTGCCCAAGAGAGAAGAAATCAAAAATCATCATCATGAAAAGAGAAAGAGGATCAGTAGCCTTCACGAAAGGAGAAGAGAAACAACAGAAAGAATGGAAGAAGAAGACAGATGAGTCTCACCCTGGTACACAGAATTCCCCTTCACAAGAAGAGAAGACCCTGCTTGCTGAGCCATATCCCAGCCAAGGAAGAAAGAAGACAGAGCTGGGAAGACTTTCAACAGCCCTGATTACCAAGGGCCAGCTAATACCCCAGCAAAGAGGGATTTCAAGCAGCGAAGATCGTCAGAAGATGGTAACCTCCTGGGCTGAAGAAAACAACCTGAGTTGTCAGCAGTTACGCCTGCTACAATCATTAGTGAAAATGATAGTCAAGAGCTATATTGTAACTCATAGACTTTTGGTGGGAAAGGTGTGTTTGTCCATAATAGTGTAACAATAATTCATGCCTACTTTGATGCCTCTTTTCATTACCAGAGCTATGTAAAGTGAATGGGAATCAGTCCCTAAGTATTCATTACAGTACATAGAGAGAGAGACAAAATGAAATTGCTAATAGTTGAGACGTCCAAATTACGACATGCACACTTCATTAACAGTAATCAATTGTGCTGGCAACTGGTAGATTATGTGCTGTTTCACTGTTAGATATACTGTTTAAAAACACAGAATAATCATAATATTTTGCTTGGATTTTTTCCTAAATATTAAACACAAAATGTAGGAGGCCACCCTCCTGTACAAGGTAAATGTAATAGTGTTGTGCAGCTGTTTGTCCTTTCTAGGACAAGAGCGATAAATGTTAACTTGATTTTGGATGTATCTACTCTTATTTTGATACCTGTAAAAAAGGGTTAGGTGTGTGGACTTAGAAATAAGAGAAGCCAGTTCTTAAAAAGGATGCTATAATTTCTATTAAGCTGCGCTGCATTTATTTTCCTTCATAGTTACCAGTTCTAGTAAAGTGCTTCTGTAGAGTGCTTTATCTTATCACTGACTTTGAGGACAAGCTGGAGAACAGGAAAGGGAGAAGAAACCTAGTAGGGCATTGTGATGATTCATGGCTCTGTATGTACTATTTATGAATTGTGTGAGATTGTGAACTCTGTATGTACCTTTACAGAGCTGCAAACTCCATTTTGAAGGTGTGGCCATTTGTCCTCTGCTGTCCTTTCACCTCTGTGTTGGACTGAAAATAAAAAGAGGGAATGGCAAAGGCCTAACAATAGAGGGTGTGTGTAAACTCTGGAGGAGTCTGAAGGGTCAGCACTCATTACAGGTGCTGGGCAGGGCAGGGACTGTGCGGTCACAGCTCACAAGAGGGAATGTTAGAGGGTCTGTACTCCAAAGGTATGTCTAGGGACTTGAAGACTGGGACTGTGCTTGGAGTCCATTCCGAATCTGCAGGCTTAAATCAGCTGGGGACCCAGAGGCTGGATTTCCCCTCACGGAAATCCAATGAGTGGCCAAGAGGAGGTGCTCAACCAGATCTGTGACTGGCATAAAAGGTTAAGATTTCCTCATAGATTTTTTTGTGATGTCTGCACAGTCCCAAGGAACTAAGGATGCGAGGCCTCATAGAAGAGGCATAATGGTACAAAGATGTCTAGATGCACTGATACCTGGAGAAGTTATTCTGGTAAAGCACCCACAGACAGTGGAAAAATGTTCTATTGCATTTAACTACTAGTTTCCAGGGATTTGGTGGTCGTAATTCTTACGTCACAATATGGCACTGAGGTAGAGGACATTTGGGGACAGGAAAACTCATCCAAGAGTCCAGACATGGTACTATTGATCTCAGCTCTGATTTTGCAAACACTTACATGTGAGCTTAACTTTAAATGCTTGACTAGTCCCAAGAGGCACTTCTCAGGACTGGGGGATCTTGCTGTAGGTCTGTTGGGAATGGAATAGGTACTGAAATATAATACCAAGGTAAATAAAGCATTTGTGTAGGGGGGTTGGCAGCTCTCTGCTCCCTTTAGTGTATTGTCCATGGGATTTGCGTAACAGTTGGAAAAAGTGCCATCAGATTTCCCCAGTAGAGACACAGGGAATAGAACTGTATATAACAGAATCTTTCAGAACACTAGAAATGTTTACACACATCCACTGTTCATGGACCGAGCCGTGTGGACCCATCTTTAACATTAAATTCCCTTTAACCCTCCCCCCAACGGACAGCCTCTCTATATATCTTTAAATAAGATCTCTCACGTTTGTTTTGGTTTCACTCCCACTTTGAGCTCTTTTTTTTCTAAAGTATAATCACTTCAGCAAACAATTAAGAATTTCTAAATAAATGGACAAACAAAAATCCTTCTGGGGAAACCCCTCCTCCCACGTCCCCTGCACTATCTTTTGAAACAGCACATTTCCACCTTTTATTGAAAGTAACAAGGCAGGAAAGGAAAAACAGTTTTCTGAGAGCAGGAATGGAGACTAATTTATAAAACTGGGCCTGGGGTCACAATTGCAATTCAGAGAAACAAATGAGGAAAAGATGTAAAGTATTTCCCAAGCCTCCAAAATGCTCATTTTAGAGATGGAGGAGAGAATGTACTGCTATAGCATTAAACAAACAATGTAGCCAGGTTGATGGCTCAACTGCTTGGCAGGCACAGAGATATAAGGGAGTGTCAAAAAGGTTGGAGAACATTTTCTCCCTAGTGTAAAGGATGGTAACTGTAGTTGGTTGGAAAATCTGCATCTAAAGTTTTCCACTGGAAAATGCTGTTTTGACAAAACTGAAAGTTTTAGAGAAATATCATTTTAACTTAATTTCCTGTGGAAAAAACAAACAAAATGAAAACACTATTTCCAAACATCTTGTTTTGGAAAAAAAATTGCATTCTAAAACAATTTACATTTCAATTGTTTCACTTATTATTTGTACATTACGTGACATAGTAGTAGTAGACCATAATGCATCACGTCAAACCATGTTGTTATGTGATGAGATTTTTTTTAGATCGTAATGTCAAACGTAAGATAAGCGCTTTATGTACTAATTAGGGGAGCAGCTGTTTTTAATATTCCAGGCTAACACATGGATATAGAAATTAGCTGCTCCTCTAATAATATTCTGAGTGCTCATCTTATTTTCTAAATAACAGCATCAGTTTCACTGCAACACAAACAGGAGATACTGATCTAGAATAGGATAAGATGTTTCCATCTTCACTACATAGCAATTTCCCTTAATGATTAAGAATATAATAATAAAATGATATTTTGACTACTCTGCTCTACTACTAAGTAATGAAATAGTATAATAACATAAAACTAAATTTTGAAATGAAAATGGTTTCAAAAGAAAACATTTGCTTTTTTCTGAAATACTTTCCTCTCAAATGGATTTTTTTCCCTAAATTGCAGTTTTGTGAGAAATTTCAAAAATTAGTTTTTGTTCCATTGCAGAATGGAAAGTATTTTTGAAATGTCAATTTCCTGCAAAACAGAAATTCTGAGTTTTGACTATCTTTAAAACTTACCATGTTAGAGTTTCTTCATATAGGTTAAAAAATAATACTGTATAAGATACAGGTAGCTGTGATCATGTATGCTTGATGTCACAAGGAGCCCAAAGGGAAGGGGAATTAGAATTCTTAACTAATTTAATGTACTAATTTTATATTTATACACATACGGTGAGATCCTGGTCCAATCACTGCAAATGGAATTCATTGGGGCCAGGATTTCACCCACAGTGATGTTCCTCTGTTGATCTTAAAGTACTTTAGAAACATTACCAGCATTCCCCCTATCCCCCGAGAGGTAGGCAAGTATTACCAGCATTTTTCAGGTGGGGAAACGGAGGCAAAGAGGTTGTATGACTTGCCCAAGATCACACAGACCATCAATAATCAAGCTGGGATTTCACTACAAGAGTCAAAACTTCCAGTTCCTGTATATAAACAGCTAGATTATGTTTGTATGAAATATTTACAAACAATCCTACTCAGAAATTAATCTTGAAAGAGGGAATTGGTGGGAAAGAATTCAGCATAAACCTTTAAAAGGATTTGGTGATCACTTTGCAGGGCTCTGCACCCTCGGTGAATCACAGAGTTCTCTCTCATTGGGACTCCCAGAGTCCCAGCATTGAGATCTTTGGGAGTAAAGGGAGGAGCAGTCCAGTAGTTTCACCAATCATTTTCCCCCTGCAGAGTGTGGGTGTGCTGTCTGCTGGGATACTGCAGATCTCTGAGGTTGTAGCAGCCGTCGTGTGTGCTCTATTGCTGTTCTGTAGCCTGGTGGAGAGTAGATCTTTTTTGGGGAAGCCTGGCCCATAAGCCTACTACACACGCTGCCTGCTAAGTTGGGATTTGGCCCTTAGCAATTGAATTTTTCTTGTTCATATTTATTATATGTATAATATTATATTACAGTAGCAGCTAGAGGCTTCATTCATGATCAAGCAGCTGTTATGCTAGAGAATGGACAGAAAATAGCACGAGACAATCTCTGTTCTGAAAAGCTTACAGTCTAAATAGACATCGTATGGGAGGTGAAAGAGAGATGAAGTGACTTGCCCAGGGACACACAGCAGGTCAGTGTCAGAACCAGGAACATAGAATCATAGAATATCAGGGTTGGAAGGGACCTCAGGAGGTCATCTAGTTCAATCCCCAATTAAATCATCCCAGCCAGGGCTTTGTCAAGCCTGACCTTAAAAACATCCAAGGAAGGAGATCCCACCACCTCCCTAGATAACCCATTCCAGACTCCAGATCTCCTTACTCGCAGTCCCAACTAGGCCATGTGTAAAAGTGCAAGCTCAAAACATACAGCAGTGAACTTCTGCTGCTGTTATTTCAGTTAGATCTCAGAATGGGTTAAAATCATTTGGAAGTTAACTTACAACAAAAGGGTAAATATGCTGAACAATAATGCTATTGCACTCACTCAGTTGTGCTACCACACAGAACTCACTGAGTTGTAACTAAAAAAAAAAATTTGAAACAAATCAAAAACATATCTCCTGACATTTCATGAACCAGTAATGTCACCGGCATTCATTTTCATTAAGTAGTTACCTTTCCTAATATTTACACAGTGACTCCCCACAAATTCCTCTCAGTAAGTTAAAATTACCTGCCCTAATAATATTAAGACCAATGAAAGCACTAGAATGAAGTTTCTAGAGGAACTCGTGTGGACTGAGACTCACTGGTATTGGTGGCATATAGCTTGGGAGCCAGTCATTTATGCCATTTGAACTCTAGAGAACAGAATGCTTCCTAAGTGAACTGGAGAGATAGAAACTGTTTAAGCACAAGTAGGCCAGCACAATGTTTAAGCACAAGTAGGAGCCATGCTGATTTATGTTCTGAACCATTGCAGCTTTGCCCCACAACTATATTAATGTTGTTCTAAACTGGTTCAGTCATAATGTCCTCTGGGTGTCTCCAGCATAGCTCCCGGCATAGATCCTGGAAGCAGTGGATTATGGGAGATTCTGAAGGGCCCCTAAGTGAACTATGTGACAGTGGGAGAAATATTTGGTACTCGTATGTTCAGACTGAAATGGTTCTGACTAAGGGCTAATTCTCTCCTGGCCCAAACTTTGCTGAGTGTGGAGGTTTGTAAGGGTATCAGGCTGCCAATCCTGACTCCCTGATTCTGTAGGACATGCAGCTTTAAATTGTGCTATCAGCTGAGAGTTGTTAATGGACCTTGTGTAAGTGCAAGATTGCAGTGGCACCTCCTGCTAATCCCATAAATGCCCCCTTATTCTCTCAACACACCCTCTATGCCAGGCAGAGAGAGTGTGGGGGAACAGGGCCTGGCTACAGTGTGGATTTGCCAGCAGGGCATTCCATATCAACAGGGAAATTCTCTGCTGGGCCTTTGGGACTGGGTTCCAGTCCCTTGTCCATGCTCATCTCCGCTGAGCGCAAACCTAATCCAAATGGAAGCTGGCACGCACATGGAGCATTTCTGGTGAGGAGTGTAGGGCAGTGGTGGGCAACCTGTGGCCCGCGCTACTTCCTGCAGCTCCCATTGGCCGGGAACTGTGAACCGCAGCCACTGAGAGCTGCGGGGGGCCATGCCTGCGGACGGTCAATGTAAACAAACTGGCGGCCCACAGGCCTCAGGTTGCCCACCACTGGTGTAAGGTGATTTTCAACTGCGCTGGGTATTTTTCACTTGTATAGAAAACACGAGACTAAGCACACTGCCTCTTTTCCCTACAGCACAAAGTGCCAGGGTCTGAGGAGCTGCTTTTCATGATAGTCCCTAGTTGTGGCCCTTTGAGGAGTGAAGTGACTCCATCCACAGGTGCTGGAATTGGGCATGCTGGGAGTGCTGCAACACCCCCCTGGCTTGAAGTGGTTTCCATCAAATACAGGGTTTACATTTTGGTTCAATGGCTCTCAGCACCCCCAAGGTACAAATTGTTCCAGCACCCCTGACTCCATCTGTGGAATTTGTTCTATGCTGTGGAGATTAAAATGCTCTGACCCAAGAGAGGTTCTGAAGGAACAAGACTCTGTTTTTCAGCTGAGCATGTGGCATATGGCTCTGAAATAAGATGTCGTCTTCTTATTTTTCCATTTTTCAGGGGGGTTTCTCCCCACTAATGTGTGAATAGTTAAGTTAGGGGAGCAAGATGAGTATTGCTGCCCTTAGTGGGCTGTTCCAGGTTGATCTTTGCTTTTCTGTTTGATGAAGCAGATTCCACAGTAATCAGTGCACTGTAGGCTTCAAATCAAATATACACACTGCATTACAACAACAACAAAAGTTGTAGAATTCCTACATTACATTGCTTCTCCACAATATAAAACAGATACAGTATTAAAGGTCAAAGAGATGCTGAAAAGGGGGAGTAGATGGAAGCTGAGAAGGGCTAAAGCTCCCAAATGTCAGTTTTCCTTCTAGATGTAGCATTAAGAAGTTCATAGAATCATAGAATATCAGAGTTGGAAGGGACCTCTGGAGGTCATCTAGTCCAACCCCCTGCCCAGAGCAGGACCAATCCCCAACTTCTTCCCTTTTATGTGCTTTCATCTGGGTGTTTATCATTAACTGGAAGAGACATAACATTTCATTCCAGATATACTTGAACTAAATATGAGAAGGCAAAAGAACTAGTAACTTATACCTTTGTGTGCCAGCAAAACACCTTTTACCTCAGTGGGATGGGATTCAACTCGAGGGAATGCAGTGTTTCTGCCACTGCTCGCGCTCTCTTTTGAGTTCCTGACTGAGGGACTGGAATTTCAGCAGCAACACAAGGGTGGTACCTTCAGTGAGAATGCGCTTAGCCCTCACATGCATATAGCTCTCCAAGGTACTTATCTGGCCCTCATTGTCATAGTATCTAAGAGCCTCACAATCTTAAATTTATCTTCACAACACCCCGGTGAGGCAGGGAAGTACTATTATCCCCATATCACACATGTTGAACTGAAGCCCAGAGGCCCAGACCCACCTAGGTATTTAGGCTCCTAACTTCTACTGACCCACAGTCACATGGGAAGTGGGTGATGGAGCAGTAAGTAGAATCTGGGCTAGCCCCCCCACCCCCAACCAAGAGACCATTCTACTTCTCTGGGAGCAATGTCTGCAACAAATAAATAAAAAGGGGTGCAAAGTGAACTTCTCATTTTTAGAATAAATATTTGTGAATACCCAACTGCAGTATCTGCACAGCTCCATAGCCTTGAATAGGAAGAAATCACTTGACTGGCTGAGTTTTAGCCTTAGAGACACATGTGTAATTTATTACATGATGCCTGTATCTAACTTCAGGAATCTCCTCCACAAATTTATGTTTTCCTCTCTGTCAAAGTATAATGTCATTTCCAAAAATATTGTCTCTGACTTTAGGAAATGACATTACAGTGCCAGCAATTCAGGGTTTCTAATGCTCTAAGCAATGCAGTTCCTGGAAGGATCATCAGCTATTACTGTACTTTCTGGGAATAGCAATGTAACCTCATATAATTGAGAGATGGCAAAGACCTGTTAGGTCATCTTGTCCATCCCACCAATGTAGAAATATTCTCTACGACAGTATAATGTCCCTAGATTATAAGACTAGAAGAAACCATTATAATTATCTGACTTCCTGCACACACAGGACATAAATTTCCACCCAGCAATTCCTGCAACAAGCCCATAATTTCAAGCTTTATACAGCACATTTTTTAGAAAGCTATCCAATCTTGGTTTAAAGCCTGGACATGATGAAGAAACCAATGGGCTTTCATCAATGGGTGATGACAGGTCCAGTTTTAGATGCAATACGGTGTCCAGTTGTCCAAATGAGAGCCTGGTGAGCAGGATTTTGCCTTCTGGGCTTGATCATGGTATTTACACCACTGCCCTCTATAGCGTTGTGATGGTTCTCACAGTACTCAGGACTGAGTTACCTTGTTACCCCACTTCTTCCTTGCATGTAGGGGGATGCACATTCCATTCCATCCATTAGAACTGAGCAGACCGCACGCCCTAATGCACTATCCCTGCTCTGTGGGCTGGTGCAAGGGGCTGGCTGAAACTATGGCTTTGCCCCTCTTTAGCCTCTTGACCCTGTGGCAGGGAGTTGCCACAAGCATTCTCTGGGCTCCCCAGAACACAAAGTTACTATTGTGTGTGGCTCTTGCACAGCCTCACAAGTGGCAGACCACAGCTTTTTCCATCCCCCTCCTCAGCTGCACAGGGCTGCTCCTAGCCTAACCCCATAGCTATAACATTTGATGATTGTGAAAGGAAATACATGAATCAGGAAGGAATTACAACTCCAGTATCCCAGTTTATGTTTATCAAGCTCTTGTTTTATCATTGCATTTATTTTAACAGTTTTCATCGTAACAGGCAGTTTGTAAGCAACAAACTGTTCTACTTTTGCACAATACCACTGACATTTAGAACAGATTCTGGACTCAGCATTTCATCCTACTTCTGTTGTTTCCACTTCAGTGGCACCTTAGTGCTTTTTGAATGACAGGTACTTTAACAGTGACAAAATTGGTGAAAACCTGTTTTAAATTGAGTACAGAAATCCTCCCAATTCTGCTCCCTGACAACACACTATGGGAAACACAACACAGACTGTCACCATGACAAAACTTTGTTTCTATTGCCTGAATTAAACTTCCATCTGAAAAGATCCATTAAGCCCACAGACCATAATAATGATATTGTTCTCCCTCCTCCCCCCATGAAATATGGATATGGAGGATATATGAGAATATGGAGGTAGATATTACCATATCTGAGGTAGAAGCAAAACTCAAACAGCATAATGGGACTAAATCAAGGGGCCCAGATAATCTTCATCCAAGAATATTAAAGGAATTGGCACATGAAATTGCAAGCCCATTAGCAAGAATTTTTAATGAATCTGTAAACTCAGGGGTTGTACCGTATGATTGGAGAATTGCTAACACAGTTCCTATTTTTAAGAAAGGGAAAAAAGGTGATCCGGGTAACTATAAGCTTGTTAGTTTGACATCTGTAGTATGCAAGGCCTTGGAAAAAATTTTGAAGGAGAAGGTAGTTAAGCACATTGAAGTCAATGGTAAATGGGACAAAATACAACATGGTTTTACAAAAGGTAGATCGTGCCAAACCAACCTGATTTCCTTCTTTGAGAAAGTAACAGATTTTTTAGACAAAGGAAACGCAGTGGATCTAATTTACCTAGATTTCAGTAAGGCGTTTGATACCGTGCCACATGGGCAATTATTAGTTAAATTGGATAAGATGGAGATCAATAGGAAAATTGAAAGGTGGATAAGGAATTGGTTAAAGGGGAGACTACAACGGGTCCTACTGAAAGGTGAACTGTCAGGCTGGAGGGAGGTTACCAGTGGAGTTCCTCAAGGATCGGTTTTGGGACCAATCTTATTTAATCTTTTTATTACTGACCTCGGCACAAAAAGTGGGAGTGTGCTAATAAAGTTTGCGGATGATACAAAGCTGGGAGGTATTGCCAATTTAGAGAAGGACAGGGATATCCTACAAGAGGATCTGGATGACCTTGTAAACTGGAGTAATAGTAATAGGATGAAATTTAATAGTGAGAAGTGTAAGGTCATGCATTTAGGGATTAATAACAAGAATTTTAGTTATAAGCTGGGGATGCATCAATTAGAAGTAACGGAGGAGGAGAAGGACCGTGGAGTATTGGTTGATCATAAGATGACTATGAGCTGCCAATGTGATATGGCCGTGAAAAAAGCTAATGCGGTCTTGGGATGCATCAGGCGAGGTATTTCCAGTAGGGATAAGGAGGTTTTAGTACCATTATACAAGGCACTGGTGAGACCTCACCTGGAATACTGTGTGCAGTTCTGGTCTCCCATGTTTAAGAAGGATGAATTCAAACTGGAACAGGTACAGAGAAGGGCTACTAGGATGATCCGAGGAATGGAAAACGTGTCTTATGAAAGGAGATTCAAGGAGCTTGGCTTGTTTAGCCTAACTAAAAGAAGGTTGAGGGGAGATATGATTGCTCTTTATAAATATATCAGAGGGATAAATACCGGAGAGGGAGAGGAATTATTTAAGCTCAATACCAATGTGGACACAAGAACAAATGGATATAAACTGGCCACCAGGAAGTTTAGACTAGAAATTAGACTAAGGTTTCTAACCATCAGAGGAGTGAAGTTCTGGAATAGCCTTCCAAGGGAAGCAGTGGGGGCAAAGATCTATCTGGCTTTAAGATTAAACTTGATACGTTTATGGAGGAGATGGTATGATGGGATAACATGGTTTTGGTAATTAAATATTCATGGTAAATAGGCCCAATGGCCTGTGATGGGATATTAGATGGGGTGGGATCTGAGTTACCCAGGAAAGAATTTTCTGTAGTATCTGGCTGGTGAATCTTGCCCATATGCTCAGGGTTTAGCTGATCGTCATATTTGGGGTCGGGAAGGAATTTTCATCCAGGGCAGATTGGAAGAGGCCCTGGAGGTTTTTCGCCTTCCTCTGTAGCATGGGGCACGGGTCACTTGCTGGAGGATTCTCTGCTCCTTGAAGTCTTTAAACCACGATTTGAGGACTTCAATAACTCAGACATAGGTGAGAGGTTTTTCGTAGGAATGGTGGGTGAAATTCTGTGGCCTGCGCTGTGCAGGAGGTCAGACTAGATGATCCCTTGGTCCCTTCTGACCTAAATATCTATGAATCTATGAAACATTTTTCATTCTAGCCAGCTAGTATCTGCTGGCATTTCAGAAATGCTAACATATTGTCTTCACATCCCAGAGGAAGGAATCAAAACTCTTATTTATTTCCATTTTTTTAAAAAAACAGCATTAAGAATTTAACTCTCCAAATATCTATTGATGCTAAAGTGATATACTGACTATTCTTTAAAAGTCACAGTGAATTAAACATTCCTCAGGCTATGTATGGAAGTCAAGCAAGAGAGAGCTACAGTAAATATTTTACAGTAAACATCACCTTATCTCTGATTTCCCAGTGAAGTAGCATTCTGATTTTGCTTTCCACATTTAAATTATTTGCTCCTAAGTGATGGAATTTTATATTGCAATCACACAAGCAGCTGCATTTTATTAGATATGGGCTCCTAGCATTTGGTATTCTGCTGTCAGAAAGACAACTATCACATTTGTCTTTGTGACTGGGGAGTGAAGAAGATATAGTAAGTTTAGATGTTCATTCATCTGTTGCATTTATGTTTAAAGAAACTGTATCAGCACATCCAATTCAGCTTCCCATTAAAACCTCTCCCTCCTAATGGTCTAAACTGGCAGAAACTGAGCATATTTGGGATCTGCCGACTATGTCCCCCTCCTCCTTTTCCCACGTATGTAACAGTAACTACAGTTTACCAATGAATAGTCATGGTCATAGCCAAGAAGCTGTAGTTCTAAGTAAAGGGAGAACCTGTGGTATCATGCCACTTTGTAGTAACTATTTGCTGATACTGAAATTTTAATGGTGAGCGATGAACATTTTTCACATTAAAGACATTTTTTTGCATTTATGAACGGACTGCTTGACACATTGACAGCTGTGGGAGTTATCTATGGGCCACGTGCAGTGTATGGCTATAGGAGAGGGGTTTTGGTGTGTTCACAATAGCACCTGCAGACCCCAATCAGGATTGGAGCTCTGTTTTGCTTGAGGAAACAGATTAATTAGTAACATTATGGACTAAGACGACGCTAGCTGAAGAACAATATATCAGCAGAAGATTTCACATTACTTTGAGGCATGGGAGGCTCCAGCCAGCCAGCTAGCAAGCAATATTTTGTGTGAGATTTATCCTGAGATTCAGGGGTGGATAGAAATATATGAAATAGGAAATGCAAGTCACAGGCAGTGTGTGTGTGAATTATACGTGAATGGCTTTCTTGGTCTATTTGCTCTACAATAAGCATTTTCCTCTTGATTTTTGCAGTATCCTGGGGCAGCATGCAAGGTAAGAGATATGTCTGGTCAAAAGTTTTTCATCAAAACTGATTTTTGACAGAAAATTGGGGTTTTGATCAAACACAGTTTTTCACAACATTTGCTTTTTGGGGAGAACTTAAGTTTTATTTTTCCCTCAAAAGCCTGAATGCCCAACTCAAAATATTTTAATTCTGAAATGCAGCCATGGTGCTTCACAGGATATGTAATTCCTGTGTAATGCCTATTTAAATGATATTGAGCAAGAATTGCCTAGTATGTTTGTATCACAAATCATTTTTTTAAATTTTGGTCTTTCCTGTGTGGGAGGTGGAGAAATTATAGACAATCTTTTCCTATAAAGAGACCTGAGTAGAATAGGTATTGAAGGCCTTTTCTAGTCAATCTTGTAGATTTCTGGGAGCAAGTAGAACTGTAGGATGAGGAGTGAACTTGAAGGTTGGAACTTTAATGCTAACTTGTGATATAAATTGGATGACAATAGAGATCAGCTGAACGATAGTTAATTGTTTTTGTATTGTTTTTGGCCAGAGTTCTTTTTAATTTTTAGAGGTTTTTATATAAATTCCCTGCTTCCTTTCTGAGATATAATCCACACTTCTTGCAAAAACCACTAAATATGGTAACTAGAGAGGGACCAAGGCAGAACTCTAAATTTGTACCCATTCAAATTTCAATATGTTTCAGATTTGAATCCTTGATTTACGTTTGGGTTGAGAAATAGAAGGGGCCCATTGCTGGTTGTAGTTTGGATGTGTCTGAAATAATGGAAGAACAGTGATTATTTGATCTAAAATTACAGAATTCCAACTTAACTGAGGTTTGAAGATATTTTCCTGCCCCATTCCTTGCTCCATACATATAACAGCTTGTCTATAGTTCATGAAAACCGACACCCAAAGAGCATCAAGCTGTCTACTACAGGTGGTTAAGAATAAAGTGGCTCCAGGGAAAAAATGAAGTCAGCTGGCAGGTCCGATGTGATTTAACAAGCACAATACAAGACATATTTTATGCTATTGTAACAATATAGTGCACCACAGATCCTGGTGTTTGGTTTAACTGTGAATCTATCACAGTCCAGTTATCACTTTTCTCATTCAGACTCCTCTCTCAACTGCTGTCTGTACGTTTTCAGATAGGGCCTGATTCTCCACTGCTCTGATGATGATGATGATGATTGATGATGGAACATCCCATCAAGTTTGACAGACGAACTACTGTTACTTATTGTGGGTCCTGAGATGAGACTAAAGACCAATTTCAGACTACACCTGGTGTAACTTACACCTGTGCAAAGTGAGGGTAAAATATTGTCAGTACATGAGTGCAGAGTTCTGGTTTGGTAGCATTTTACATCCACTTCAGCACTCATATTATTCATCAACTTCAGAGTTCAAGGCACAGGAGAATCAGGGTCTTTACAACTAGGAGATTCTATCTTCCAAAGTCCCTTAAGGGGACTTATTCAGGAAATCTGTTGGCATCCCCCCTATTTACAACCTTACACTCAACAGCAGCCTGGCACTTAATTTGTTCCCTCTGCCTTGACCTTATTTAAAGAAACAATACCCAGCTGGGAACTCCTCTAATGCAGCATATGATATGTCACAGTGTCCTGCAATCCTGAATGAAACCTAATCCAGTATCTCATTTTGGGCTCAGCCCAGGCTTTCACTGACCATAGACTGTGAAATTATATTCTGTATGCTGATTTCATCTCCAGAATATCAAAAGATTTAAAACTCAGTATTAGTCCCAGTTGTGTTATATTTTGATCTGCTTTATATGATCAGAGATTTATGTTTTAAAGCAAGTCAAGCCATAGCATCCTACTTTTGATACATTTATCATAATACCCATAAGGACTATGGCAGTGTGAAAGTGGGGAGAAAACAACTGCCTGTAATTCTGAGATCTGGGAAGTGCATGCCATCTCCCCTCAATCCCCAGACTGGCCTAGCACTGATGCTGAATACATACACTGTTTCTGTTCACTTTGAACAAAGATAGCACAAGCAAGAAGAAAATTGCACATTGGTAAATTCACCTTCAGACCTCCAACAGAAACACAGCTGTCTCCCAGGAGAATCCAGTAGTTTCTGATACTTTTTCCACAAACTCCTTGGGCCTGATGCTCCACCGCCTTTAACTTTGTGAAGTCATTTACACCTACCTGTATGAAAAGGATTACATGCTCCCATGCCTTGTGACAGAAGGCAACCCACTGTTTCCACCTCCATCATGTTTCTTGCACCATGACCCTGACATCCTTCTCAATGGTTTTCCTCTTTTCCATCTTCCACCAGGTAGTATCCAGTTAAGTTAGAAAGGAGCATAAACTCTGACAAGTCAAGTGTAAAAGTATAATTTGGCAGCCCCCCAAAAAAGAATTTGACAAGAAACCAGCAAAAGTAAAAAAAAAACAACAACAGCAAAACAATTTTTAAGTACATCAGAGGCAGGAAGCCTGCCAAACAGTCAGTGGGGCCACTGAATGATTGAGGTGCTAAAGGAGCACTCAAGGAAGACAAGGCCATTGCGGAGAAACTGAATGTTTTTTTTTTTGCATTGGTCTTCATTGCAGAGGATGTAATGGAGATTCCTGCATCTGAGCCATTCTTTTTAGGTGATAAATCTGAGGATCTGTCCCAGATTGAGGTGTCAATAGAGGAGGTAAACAGTAATAAGTATTCACCCAAGGGTTCCGAAGGAACTCAAATATGAAATTGCAGAACTACTAACTGTGGAATGTAACCTAACACTTAGATCACCCTTTGTACCAGAGGACTGGAGGACAGCTAATGTAACTTTGATTTTTTTTAAAAGGCTCCAGAGGCAATCCTAGCAATTAAAGACCAGTAACCCTAACTTCAGTACCAGGCAAAGCAGCTGAAACTATAATAAAGAACAGAGTTATCAGACTCATAGATGAACACAGTATGTTGGGGAAGAGTCAGCACAGCTTTTGTAAAGGGAAATCATGCTTCACTAATCTACTAGAATTCTTTGAGGGGGGTCAACAAACATGTGGACAAGGGTGATCCAGTGGATATGGACTTTCAGAAAGCCTTTGGCAAGGTCCCTTACTAAAGGCTCTTAAGCAAAGTAAGCAAACATGGGATAGGAGGGAAGGTCCTCTTATGGATCAGTAACTTATTAAACATGAAACAAAAGGCAGGAATAAATGGTCAGTTTTCACAGTGGAGAAAGGTTAATAGCAGTGTCCCCCAAGGATCTGTACTGGGACCAGTGCAGTTCAACATATTCATAAATGATCTGGAAAAAGGGGTAAACAGTGAGGTGGCAAAATTTGCAGCTGATACAAAATTACTCAAGATAGTTAAGTCCAAAGCAGACTGCAAAGAGTTACAAAGGGATCTCACAAAACTGGGTGACTGGGCAACACAATGGCAGATGAAATTCAGTGTTGATAAATGCAAAGCAATGCACACTGGAAAACATAATCCCAGCTATACATATACACTGATGAAGTGTAAATTAGCTGTTACCACTGTAGAAAGAAATCTTGACGTCTATGCATATAGTTCTCTGAAAACATGAGCTCAATGTGAAGTGGCAGTCATAAAAGTTAACAGAATAGTAGGAACCATTAGGAAAGGCATAGATGATACAATAGTAAATATCATCATGCCGCTATATAAATCCATTATATGCTGACATCTTGAATATTGTGTCTAGTTCTGGTCTCCCCATCTCAAGAAAGATATGTTAGAACTGGAAAAGGTACAGAGAAGGGCAATTAAAATGATTAGGAGTGTGGAACAGCTTCCATAATATGAGAGATGAAAAAGACTGGGATTTTTCAGCTTGGAAAAGAAATGACTGGGGGCAATATGACAGTGGTCTCTGAAATCAGGAATGGTGTGGAGAAAGTGAATAGGGAAGTGTTGTTTACCCCTTCACATAATCCAAGAACCAGGGGTCACTCAATGAATAGGCAGCAGGTTTAAAACCAAAAGGAAGTAAGTACTTCTTAACAAAATGCAGTCAGCACGTGGGACTTGTTGCCAGGGGATGTTGTGAAGACCAAAACTATAACTGAGTTCAAAAAAGAATTAGATAAGTTCATGAAGGATAGTTACCCAGGTGATGCAGATGAAAACATGTTGCAGGCCAATAAGGAGATGATGTTATAAACACCCTTAACTGTACTGGGAAATGGGAGTGCAGGTCTTGATGATTTAGGCAGATGATTTTGCACAGATGCCATAGTAATGCAAAATTAATGTTAACTAATTGTCTAACTATAATATAAGGTTCTCACTCAGGTTCCTTTTCTGGCCGAGTGGTCAGGAGACTGGCACAGGAAAGCAAGTCTTCCAGGGGAGAGGATTTCTGGAGAGGGACTACATCCACTCCCCTCTGGAACTGTGCTGACAGTCTTTAGGGACTAGAACCCATGAAATCAGATGCAAGCAGGTTTGGTTTCTGGATCCAAAGTCTGGAATCCGGTGTAGGCAATCTGCAGGGCCAGCAGGCTTCAGGAGGTGACAGGAGAGATGGGTTGTCTCCTCCAGTTGCTGGCAGGCAGGCTACAGGAGGAACAGATTGTCCCCTCTTGAGGATTTTTGGTAGGCTGAAGGAAAAGCCAATCCAGTTGCTGGGCCTGGAAGTGCTTTGCTGGCAGGTTGTAAAGTGACCTTTTCTCCCTTATGCTCCCCAGCTGGTCTCTGCCACATGCAGGAAAGTCGGGCTATTCCCAACCCTGGGCATCCAAGGCTCTGCACAGGGTCAGAGACTGCTTGCAGTGCTGCTTGGCTGTCCTCTAACAAGCTGCTGGTGATTGCTGTTGTCTTCCCTCTTCCCAGTGATTGAGGGAGAAGGGTTTTCAGGGTGATTGGGAGGGGGTCATGTTCCCCTCCTTCCCTTCAGCTGTTGTGGGAAATTACCAACACAGGAGTTTGTGTCATCAACCCTATGAGGGCCCTGCTAAGGCAGGTGAAAGGCTACATAAGGATCCTTTCACCTTCGCAGAGTTTGGGGGCAAGACCCATGGCTCATACTCTAACATAAAAATCCCTCTCTCCTCCCTTGAAGGAACAATCTGACGTGGTAAGAATATGGTGGGGATTACAATTTGTAAATGTATTCATGGGATTAATACGACAGGGTTGCCTGTGATAGCAGGGGACTTGAAGATATTTCAGTTCTAAATGCTTAGAATAGTATATGTGTATATATATATATATATATGTATATATATATCCATGAATTCAGCCTCCCTGCCCACCCTCAGGCCAATGACTAAAAGGAATTGAAAGTCCAAAGTGTCAGCCCACCCAGCCTGGGGCGACACAGGCCAGGCACAAGAATTCATCAGAGTTGCCAGCTTTTCTGTTTTTTCCTTGTTACACCATTACTAATGGAATTTCCAAAATGATTTGGATCAATGTCGGGCAGAACGTGTATAGTATACATTGAAACATACTTCTTTGGTGCTTCACAGAAATGCATCTCAAAGGGCTTTCAAACTGTACCACTTTGTTTTGTTATTTCCTTGCAAAATAGCAGTGCATGGCTATGCTTTGCATATCTGACTCTCTAGGGACCATGTGAGAAGGCTAGGAGAACTGAATGAATATTGTGAGAAGGTAAACTCTGGAAAGGTGGTATATTAACTAAATACTCTGAAAAAAGTACGTGGCATGATAAACAAAACTGAACTGAGCTGAAATCCACTGATATTTCAGCCAAAGAAATGTGACTGTGATAAGGTGGGAGTACCCTAACTTCTGAACTGCAGATTAGTTTAGGTGTGAAGTACAGTGGTTCAACTTCACTTGTTTGTTTACAGATGCTAATACCATCATCATTATGTTCTCATTATGCCTCAGGCATTTAGGGGAGCAAGGAAGCTCCTCCACTCCTGTCTGTTTCTGGCAAGTCTATCAGTGGTTCCCCAGCTGTGCCCCAGGTTTTTCAGCTTGGCTTCCACAGCTCTTCACCATGTTGTTTTTGGGTGGCCTCATTTTCGCTTGCCTTCAGGTGTCCATCTTATTGCTACTCTGGTGATGGAATCAGTTTCCACCTGAATCGCATGACCAATCCATCTCCAATGCCTCCTGGCAATGATGGTGCTCATGTCCTTTTGGCAATAGATCTTCGTTTGAGATTGTTCTGGGCCAAAATATATGGAGGATTTTTCTAAGGCATGTTGTATGGAATGAAGACAGTTTGGACATGTCATACTTTCTCATTCCCCAGCATCTGCACTATAAAATAACATTGAAAGTACACAGCTCTGATAAATCTTGAGTTTGGCTTTGGTGTTATAACACACCCATAAACTTGTAATTGGCTGGATTTGGGTAATAGGAGGCTTCTAGTTACCAAGGGAAAGTGTCTTTAGCTCAAGTGGCACAGGTCTGTAGTTATTTGTTTTAAAGACAGCTCAAGAACCAGCATTCTAGTCCCATTTCTGCAACTGTATGTGTGATTTACCTAGTGAAGCACAAGGGTTCATTATTAGCCAACCCTACCAATGGCAATCAATTATCAGACACCTTTCTGTTACCCACCCAGTAGCCAAGGAGAACTAGATCAATCATTCTGAGGTATTCATTAATGCTACTTCCAGTGCCTACAGGTTGGAAGCTGTTTCTCAACCTTGAACTAAACATAGGTCTATAAACTATAGGCACACATTCTTGAATTTCAATCCAACACAGTGAATGATACATCTAACAGGCAGGAAGCGACAAGCTGCACAGGCTGTCAGGGTTCAGTTAGGCAACTGTGACTGAAATTAAACCTCAACAGAAGCAACAATTCAATTGTAAATCTGAAATTATGATGAAATTATTAGATAATCTATAATAAAATTCTTATCTTCATAAACATCTGAGAAATTCATTTTTCTCTTCCCAGTAGAGGTCTAAATACAAAGCCGTCATATAAATGTGTCTGAATATTTTAAAATTTCTCTCATCTTAAATTGCCCTTAATTTTTTTTTTACATCTGAATGTGCTTGACATTGATTGGCAATTCTTAATTATGCATACTGTTCCCAGATCACAAAAACAGTCATCATGGGACAATATTGATCCACCTCCATGGCAATACTCTATTCACTCAGAAAAGCTGAGACTCTCCCCTGACAAAGGAAGTCTGTTATTTCAAAGATGTTTCCAATTCAATCATTTCAGTAGAAAATATCAAAGTGGAGTGAAGTGAAGCACAGAGAGAGAAAGAACATAAGAACGGCCATACTGGGTCAGACCAAAGGTCCAGCTAACCCAGTATCCTGTGTTCTGACAGTGACCAATGTCAGGTGCCCCAGAGAGAATGAACAGAACAGATAATCATCAAGTGATCCATCCTGTTGTCAATTCGCAGCTTCTTGCAAAAAGAGGCTAGGGACACCATCCCTGTCCATCCTGGCTAATAGCCAACGATGGACCTATCCTCCATGAACTCATCTAGTTCTTTTTGAATCCTGTTAGAGTCTTGGACTTCTCAATGTCCTCTGGCAAGGAGTTCCACAGGTTGACTGTGCACTGTGTGAAAAAATACTTCCTTTTGTTTGTTTTAAATCTGCTGCCTATTAATTTCATTTCATGACCCTTAGTTCTTGTGTTATGAGAAGACGTCAATAACATTCCTTATTTAATTTCTCCACACCAGTAATGATTTTATAGACCTCTATCATACCCCCTCAGTCATTTCCATGCTGAAAAGTCCCAGTTTTATTAATGTCTCCTCATACGGCAGCCATTTTTGTTGCCCTTTTAGGAATCTTTTCCAATTCTAATATATCTTTTTTGAGATGGGGCGACCACATCTGCATGCAGTATTCAATATGTGAGTCTACCATGGATTTATAAAACACCTTTTTGGAAGGGTTCTACATTATCACTAATGATTTTTAGCTTCCTTAGTTTTCTAAATCACTTATTAAATTAAAGACCAATCTAGAACTTTTGTAATTATCTAAACTATTAACTTTAACAAAGACTTCCATGTCTTCACCACAGTGCTTAAGAAGGACAGTCTCAAATAATAAGGCTTCAATAAGGCTTCTGTTCCCAAACCCAGAGTTAGACAAGTACTTACAAATCATGCTAGGCCATCTGCTCCTTAACAGTCTTATGAAGGTGGTCTGTTAAGTAGAGCTATTGGAGGATAGCAATTCTGTTTTGCAGCACCTTTTGTGGTTTCAAAATTTTGTTTTAATTGCATTTTAATGAAAACAAAAGCTTGCAGACATTTTTGCAAAAGTGTGTTTGTCAAAGCGTCCAAGAGAGCATGTGTGATACTTCTTGTTAAGGCACTGGTTTGAAATGTTAGGCACCCAATTTTGAGTCCCTGCTCTGCTTAATTCCAAGTAGAGCTTTTTCATATCCAATCACTCTGATTCAGGCAGAAGAGGGACTTGAACCCAGCTCTGGCACATTCCAGGCAAGGCCTATGGCATGAGCCTCTCTCAAAAATAGTTTTGACTAAGTCTTCACCAAACCACTTGGCCAAAATGAAACTGTTGAAAACGTTTGAACCAGCTTTGTTTTAACCCTGTCTCCGCTGAGTGACCCAGCTACTGAGTTCTGGTCCTTTTCAACACATTTATTTTATGTCTTTAACATAATACTGTATAATTGCAATCTGAATTCATATGTTTTAAAACCAGTGTCATGGCAGATACTAGAGCAGATTTAGGACTGAATTCTGTTTTCAGGTGTGTATGTGCCTCCCCATGAAATTAGTGAGTGCCACATATACACAAAAGGATAGAATTATGGACCTTAATATTTTTTTTTATAGAAGGTTGAACAACAAAAGATCTGACTTATTAGGAGCACCAAGGTTAGTAATATCCAGAAGTTTACCAGTATCACAATTTGATTAATATATTCATCTCTTTCTTTGACTGAGGCCAGAGGATAAATATTATTTAATTAGATTAAAAATAAATTCCACTGAAATCTAAAACAGAACTAGATTTCATGTCACCAAAATTTAGGTGTTTGCATTTTGGGGCTCTGGTTAAAACTAGTCTAATAATGGAGGCCATTAGTTACATTTGACATGGATATTGGTGTAGATTTCAAACACCACCAATGTTGACTTTGTCTACATTGTCACACATCTTTTTCTGTCTCCACTTTGTGAATATTCTGGTAAATTTACCAACATTAACAATCTCAGAAAGTGTCTTTTATGTGAATATTGGAGTCTATGTATAGAAAACAAAATTCTGATTTTATGCAGGTATTTCCATCAGAAACCCAATGATAAGGGTTTTGCTCATCCAATTTGGGAATGGAAATAGGTCATGTGAACTACGTCCTACCAAAAAGGAACATTTTCACAACTTTAATACTTGCAACACATTGCTCAAGAACTATTCATATACGTTATTTGAATAATTTTGAATAAGTAATTTTGAATAAACTGGCCTACTGTAAACCTGCATAATTCAATATTCAAAACAGATTTCTGATAGTGTCTTCCTTAGTTGTTTAAGAGTGAAATGTAAAATTCAGCATCATTATTCTACATATGTCAACTACAGCTTTACAGACAAAGTCAACTAGGATCATTTCATTAATATGATGTCAAGAGAAAGAGACAGATATTTTCATGAAAGCAACACTTCAGCTGGCTCTGTGCATCAAGATATAGATGTAAATGTTGAATTAGAATTCAATTAGCTTTTTTCCAATGTTGGAAATACCAACTAATATGGCTGATTAAAATTAATGAAGATATATTGAGTAAGTGAAGGTTACCTAATTGCAACTTCAGTTTAAACAATGCCTGAATTGCCTAATCAAGCATGTTGTGCCTCTTGCCTAAATGGCAATTGCTTATGAATTGCTGCTTTCCCACTCAGCTGCCACTGTGATTGCCCTTCTTAAAGTTCAGTAAATTATGGTAATGCTATGAATGTGGCAAATAAACTGTATATGTGGCTGAGGAGTCATTTGCTGGTGAATCACAGATCTTTTCCTACATAAAGAGGTTCAGAACTTCGGAATGATTCTTCAAACTAATTCAGCCATCGGTACTGAAAACTATCTAGGTTTTTGCAAATCCCCTATTACTGGAATGTTACAGGAGGGGCACTGGCCTTTTAAGAGGAAAGAGGCCAGGTGTCAGAGCCTGGGCTCCAAGCATTAGGGGTAACATCTACACTGGTATCTCAAATGCAGTTGGGCCAGAACAATGGACCCCATGCATACCTGCCTGGCTCCTGCCTCTGAAGAGGAAGACAGCTAGATCTTTTTGGAGGAAAGGAAGCAGACAGATCCTACACTGAAAGCCTCCAACACAACAGGCTTTTAGGAGCTAAAGTCCCAAGATCTTGAGATATATTCCCAAAGCATAAATAGAGCTGACTGGGAATTTTTCAATTAAATTTATAATAGAAAATGAAGATTTGTTAAAACCAAGGCTTTGTGGAAACTTTGGTTTTTGGCAAAGCTTTCTCAGACCCAGGGTGTATCTGAGAACCCATCTATTATACATATAGGGGGATAGAATCTGATGTATGTAGCCATTGTGATTTCTTGTGTACTTCACCTTTTATAGGAGTCTGTTTAGGGTGGCTGCTTTGTGTTCAGTTCAGAGCAGCATGTTAGAGGAAACGTGTGTTATTTTATGGAGACTTGATCTTTGTTCATTCTTGTTATTCCTTAGCTTTAAAAAAAATCTGAAGAAAAAAAGGATATTATCTACCTTTCAAAAGTGACTAGTGATTTTGGGTGCCCAGCTTGAGACACATGATTTTCATCAAAACAGGTGCTCAGAATTGAAGCGTCCAGAGACCACTAGTCACTGTGAACATGCAGGCCACTCTTCACTGTGTACAAAAAACATAACACAGTCAAACAGAAATGCAGAACACAGAGAATGTACCTCAGGGTAGTGGAGAAACAAGGTAAGTGGTGATGAAGTAAAACTGCAAATACCAATATCCATTTGGAAATACAATGAAGATTAGTTGAAGTCTGTTTGCTGCTATTGCAGTATCAATAGGGCAAATTAAAAAAAAAAAAAAGCATGTCCAGGCACATAGGAGAGCTGTGGTGTCAGGAAGCAGGGACTGTAGCAGAGTCAGTCTCTGGCCAACCTGACAAGTGCTACTGGCCTGTAATAGGCTGCCTGATTGACTACACTACCTGATTGGCTGGAAGGATCAGCAGACTAGCTCTTAAACCCAGCAGCAGCTGCAGTTCGGTGGCAGCTCAAAGCATTTGCCCCTTGCTGCGTTATCACCTGTGCCTGCTTGTTCTCAGCCTTGCTCTCACCCTATCCTAGCCCTACCACTGCCTTGACCTGACCTGACCCTTACCCCTGCCTTACCTCATTCTAGGTAGCCTGGTTCTGACTCTGGCTCTGACCCTTGGCTCAGATTTCTGGCTACCAACTCCTGCTCTGACCACTAGACATGACTGTCCATGTTCTGGTCACTGACTTGTGGAAACTGTAGCCAGTAAAACCTAAAACTATGCAAAAAGCTTTTCCACATGGAGGTTTGGATACAAATCTGAAATTTAAAAATATTCATTTACTAATAACTAGCTCTTAACACCTTGCATCTATAGATTTCAATATGCTTTAGAAAGGAAGGTAGTCATAATCTGTTTTACATATTGAGAAACTGAGGCACAGAAGTTAAGTGGCTTGCCCCAGGCCACAGTGTGTAAGTGGCAGAGCTAAGAATAGCCCCTGAGGCATAGTCCAGTGGTCTTCTCCACAAATAAGGAGCAGCTGGTTCCATTCAGGACTTGAATGCAGGCTCTTCTATATGTAAAACAGAAGTGATAACCATTACATGTGAATCACTAACTAAGGATCACAAACCTTTCAATGAACCTGGGATGATTTCCAGTATCATTGGTGTCAATGTGAAACCAAAGGAATCTCCATGACTTTTGTATTGCTTTGAGTTCTTTGCAACCTGAAATACAAACCAAAACTTCAGACTGCATGAACCTGCAACAACAAGGATAAATATATTTCCAAATAAGGGAACTGAAGAGTCTGTTTTTGCTTCTTCATTGCATTTGTCAATTAAACTTTCACTGCTGTACACTTTATTCAATACTTTAAATCCTCCAGGGCCTAATCTCTACTTGTTAATTAATCTGGAATGGAGAGGACATATTTAATTAGTGTTTGTCTTCATTTTTTCCCTCTTTAGTGGCTTCCTCTGTGTCTTAAGAAATGTGAGGTCAGCCAATAAACCTGTTAATTACAGAAACGCTGTAGTGTACTCTTCTCTCCACCCCAAGTGTGCTCTGTATGAATCAGAACCACGCCTGCCTGCTGGGAAAAAGGGATATAAACCAGAGCAACAAGCTAAGCCAGAGAGCAAATGTTAAGAGAAGGAAAAGTGTATAAGGACTATCTCTGAAGAGACTCTTGTTCTTTTTCATTCTATGTATGAATTCTTGCTTAGAAAAGTATTTTCACATAAGATTTCAGATCATGGTTAGAGTATGTCATTTTGCTTGGGTGAGTTGGTTTCAAGGACCTTTAATGTACCACATTGTGGTTATTTTATGTTTTGGTGTGCAAGGTGGGAGGACAGTTCATAAGGAGCTTTGTCCACTCTACTTGGCTCCCTTTACAGGGGGCTGACTGGCTTTCATGTGGCACATCACTTGCTTTCATGTGGCAGAGCTGTTTCTACTAAATGTGGGGGTGTGACAGGCAAGTGTCTGGTACCCTTTCAAAGAAGCCAGACTGTTCAGGGCAGGCAAGGCTCTTCAGCCTTGGTAGATAGCCTGTCTAGGAAAAGAAATTCCTCATTCAAACTGCGGTGCCATCCCCCTCGAAGTGGATGATCTTGCTTGGATGCAATGGTAGCAGATGCTTGAGAGGAGACGGACAACACTAGTATTATTGTTCATAATCACTCATAATGACATAGAGACACTTCAGCATTGGCTACTGTGTTCAGGGGAAATAGACACATTTGCACTAGGTAATTCCAACAGGATATTCGAGAAGGGGTGACTGGATTCTGAGCAAATGAAATTGGTTAAGCAAGCGTTCTCCATTGGCACAGGCAGATTAATGAGCTCAGCTGGGTTGTGGTGGGACTGCGAGAAGCTAGAAGTCCTGCTTTTAAGCTCAGCAGCAGGTTGCTGGCTGCTCAATGTTTCAGCCTGCAGCTGAGATCACTCTTGCTCATGCTCATGTCCTGAATTGGCGCCAGCTCCTGCCTTGTTCTCATCCTGCTAGGACCTGCTCAGGGCTTGCTCCTGATTCCTGACTCCAGTTCTGACTTTTGGCTGTGGTTCCTGACTCCGGCTCTGATTTCCAGCCCCCTCAACCCAGTTCTAACCATTGAGCCGGACTGCTGGTGCCCAAGACTAACCGTTTGTGACAGTCTAGCAGGACTGGGAATGGAATGAGGATTACCATGGAAGAAAACTGATCTGAAGTGGTAATGACAGAATAAGAAAGCATGGAGTTACACTGCTCATCAGGAAGCAGACTAGCCCCTACCTAATGACCTACAAAGTGTCAGCAGCAGGTTGATGACCCTCATATTGACATCCCATTCTTATAACATAACTTGTTTATACTACTACACCTCTACTAGTGACTGTTATGATGAAGAGGTTGAGGAATTCTGTGGTGACATCAAGAAGGAATTAGCAGCTGTTCACCACAGAGACATCTTAATTGTACAAGGTGACAAACACATGAACTAGTCCCAAGAGTTACCCGGGATGGCACAGATGTGTTGGGAAGCTGATAGAGAACAACATCGCCTGCAGCATAACTGAGATCATGGATGAACTCCTGGGGAAGTGGATCCTAAAGAAGAAACCTTAGCTCATGGAGAAGACTGAGTTATGTGCGTGATCAATGAAGGAAATTAAGATAAAAAGGAAAGATGGATGCTACCGCAAGAAAGCAACATTCCCATATGATATGAAAAGTTAGATGCACTGATTAAAGTGGCAAACGATGATTGGCAAGCGAAGATGAACAACAGTGCTTCTGTAACCAGAACTCCTTTGCAGCAAATACCACTACCAAACCATCAAGACTCTTTAAAATCATTTCCCTGGCAACATAAATACCATTTCACCCAACACTTGGTAAGTATTGCTAAAAACTGTATTATATAAGAGAAATGAACTCAAAGTTTGAAGTGGAAAAAGCAGAGAAGATTTATATGACAAGCTCGACTTATCCCAAAATGAATCTCCTTCCGCAATTGAAGAAGTTGAGGATGAGGACACTAAGAGTAATAAAGCCCCTGAAGTAGCTAGGAGACAGTGGAGTGCATTCAATACTTCAATACATGGGTAGTATTACTACAAGGGATGCTAAACATCACATAGAGATCCAAAATACAGTTTGATTTGTGACTGCTGCCCTTGCGACACCCAGTCACATTTGGTGAAGCAAAGGTATTACCATGAAATGTAAGATGAAATTGCTTCAGTCTCTTGTCTTCAGGATCTTGCTATATACTTGCAAGATGCAGACGCTAAGGAAACAGGACATTGAGACTTTCTGCCTTCAAATTAGGAATTACAGGTAATTGCTGTATGTTAGCTGTACCTCTCACACAACTAACATGGAGATAATCCCCCTCATTTATGGTATGATTGGAATGACATCTGATATGATCAGACAAGGAAAACTTGAGTTTGTGGGCATGTGGGTCAGATGAGTAGAGGAAGATTGCTGAAACAAGTTTTTTTTAAGGACTGATGCCAGGTACAAAGGCAAGGAACCCCCCCAGTCCCGCCCATGAATATGGTTCGATGATATAGCTGAGTGGACAGGATATGGTATGGCACACTTCTCAAGGCTCCATGAAGACCATGAAATCTGGAGGAAGATCGCTGGCCAATGATTCCCATGTGCTGTGTTTACTGTTCATTGTGATGTGACTGGTGTTTTGCACTAAGAAAGAGTGTATGTGTGCACACACGCACGCATGCTTATGGAAATGACTGGATCCTCAGACTCTAAGTTTGGAAACGAAAGACCAGCTGAAAATTATAGTAACCTATGATGTAAAAGCAGATTCAATATTTCATATATATCGCCTGGGAGAAAAGCAACGTTTGATCACTGTTTCTACTGTGTTTTAGGTTGCTCTGTTTGTTTTTCAATTTAACTGGTGTTGTGTAATTGATTAGTTTGCTTTTGTGAAAGATTAGAATTAATAATGCAAATAAACCAGCAGCAAATGTCCAAGAGTTGGTCTCAGTTTGCAAAAGACCTCATTCTACTATAATGAGAAATAGCTTTAGAGATAAGCTACATGCTTTGTTTTCGTGCATATGTGCACCGATGCATGCATTGGGACTCCTGCTGCTATATTGTGCCCATTGACTCAGCTTCACACAGGAGCAAGGGCCCACCTGCAGGGCTGTTCCTACCCCTACACAAAATACACAGCTGCGTAGGGCACCAAGAAATTTGGGGCAACCAATTTCCTGGTTCCCTACATAGCTGCATGCTGCTCCAGCCCCTGCTCCGCCTCTTCCCATGGCCCCTGCCCCACCCCAGCCCCGCCCCCATGCCCCTGAGGACTATAGCAGGGTCAGTCCTGCACTCACCGGCGCTGGGAAGTGCAGCGGCCTGGCCCCAGCTGTGCCGCCGGTGAGTGTTGGGGGGCGGTTCCCCCCCTGCGCTCCAAGCCATGGAGGCCTGGGGCCAGCTCCCTGCACGGAGGCCTGGCCCCTTCCCCTCACAGGGGGGCTGAGTAGGGCCCCAGAATGGCTAGGGACGGCCCTGTCCACCTGCATGGTTTTGATTGCAAGATCAAGGTTTATGTGTGACCTTCGGGTTCTGGAAGTTCCCATTGTGACCACTGAGTCAGTTAGGTATCCTAGAACACAAGTTTTTGTTTTCTATTTGTATTACAGTAGCCCCTAAAGGACCAAACAATACTGGGCCCTCACTGTGGTAAGTATTGTACGTACACATAATGAGAGACAATCCTTGCTGTGGAAAGCTAACAGACAGAAAGGGTGAGGGAAGTGAAACAAAGGTGAAATGACTTCCTCGGTGTAACACATCAAGTCAGTAATAGAGCTAGGATTAGAATCTAGGTCTCCTAACAGTTTGTCCAGTGCTCTAATCACTAGATCACACTGCCCTCAATTCAAGTATTTCCTTTTTTATAATAAGCACAGAACATGGGGGGGCGGGAGGAGGGGGAAGGATTTTCCTGAATAGTGTTTCAGAATTCTTAGGCCTTCATGAGAATAGTTTATGTAAAAGCATCTGTATGTGTGAGACAGTCTATCATAAATTAAAATGTACAATAGCAAAAGCTCCCTGTAGAAGAGCATTGGTGCAGTACCAAGCCAGGGGGACCCAGGGCATATTAAACATGCCTTAGCACCTTCTTTGTACAGCTATCCAACTCACACCCAGTAATGCGTTCATAAAATCCCTAGAGAGGAGAGCGAGATAAGAGGAAATGAGACTAGTAGTAGGGAATTGGCAAAACAAATTTCAATTTCCATTTTCAAGAGAGAAAAACAGCATTCAGGCCCAATCCTGCTCTCCTTAAGATCGACACAAAATTCCCATTGACTTTAATGCAAGCCAAGTTAATTCCCTTTTGTTCTATTACTTGTTTTCTAACATCGGGGGTTAGGAGGAAGGTTTTGTTTTAATTTCAAGTGTTGATATTAAACACTTACACCATTAATTTATTATCTATAAATCCCCTCATTCTTTTAAAGTCAGACAGACACAGACTGATTTTAAGTAAGCTAAAGGCAAAGCACCATTCGTAGAGATTAAACTGAGCTGAAATGTCACATTCTTGCTATTTTCAAGCTGCATAATCAAGAAACAAAGAATTTAACAACCACTGAGCTAGTGAAACTATAAGAATGTCTAACGTTCACTTTCTATGCTGGCTCAAAACACAGCATAATGAGTAAAGAGCTCTGCGTTTCTGCTTAGCCTGAATACAAATTCAGGAACATTGTGATGAGCTATGTCACAAATTCATGTCCTGGGAGGCCCTCAAACAGCTGGACGAAGTTGTCTGGGAAAGACCAAACCCCACAACCCTGTTTTCAATGCCAGAGCTGTGGAAGTTGGAACTTTTAATTCTATAGGCCTAATTCTCTTCTTACATAAGTGTAGATCAGGAATAACTTCATTGAAGTCAGTGTAAAAGGAGAATTTGGCCCAAGCCTTTCAACACAATATCAGATCAATGTTATATTTGGTGATCAGATATTGGAATTTTAGGTTTGTCCAGGGAAGATTAAATTTCAGTGATCTAAAACCACTTTACTCCTCAATGAGAGCATTCACAAGGGGGTTTAATGTGCTTTAACTTAAGCACATTGACTTTATACTTTCAACTGATGCCTTAACTTTCCTGAGTGTCCCCATGTAGACATGTCCTTAGCAGTTCTTGGCTAGATTCACTTTTGCCAGTTCAATCCAGATTATTTTACCCCAGTGACATATTTTGCTCCAGAAGATGTAAGGCAAAGCTTACTTGATTTATTTTAAATATCATACAGTGATATGGTGTTTAAAAAAAGCAAAGAACCTCCTAGAGCTAGTTCAAGTTAAATTGATATGCCTCTCTCCCCACCCCATAATTCACTTATGCCCAGAATGTTGGTGAAACAGTTGAGCTAGAAGATATTCCAAATGTTAAAGGATATTAAAGTTCCTTTGTACAACACCAAAAACATTGAACGGTTCTTTTGAGTGCTGACAGTTTGACATTCCGACTGACATGCACTTCTGTTTTTGCAGTGCAAGGTTCAATATGTGGGTGGGGAAATATCAGTTGACAGTTAAGTGTGTAATAATTTTACAAAAATTAAGTGGCAAAGCTTTCATCAGAGATGTCACATCTTCACATGTATGTGACTCTGGTTTGGCCATGTAGAATCTTGGTAAGAATGATGAGTAGAAATGGTTCTGATATGCAGGGTTTGGAAACAGCTATGTATCAAAAATGAACTTCCCTGAAGTATGGGGAGATTCAGACAAAGGGCCTAATTCTTCTATCACTTATCCTGGTATCACATCAGTGGATGTACATTGACTTCAATCTTCATTTGCACTGGCATGAGCCTAACAGGTTATATTTTAAAAAATATAACACTGTAATCTGTTCAAATGTCATATGTCCTACATACAAGATTCACAACTCAGTTTACTTTAATTTGAGAGGATTTAAAACTAGCCTGAGGTTTTTATCATTCAGAGGCTAAAATGTATCTATGTAAAACTAGTCAAACAAATATCATGAAAATTCATGTGACACCTTTTTTTGACATTTCATCTGGCATTCTCCTACTTTCTTTTGTGAAATTTCCAGAGACTCGATATCTTTCACAAATGTGCGCAAGATCTTGGGACTAGATTGTCCCAGCTGTGGTACTGTGTCAAGGACCAGGAAGGCCTGTCTTTGTCATCCTATTGTGGATAGCCAGCCACACCTGAGATTTAACATAGACAAAACTGAGCTGCTGACCTCCTCCATTCTGCATCTAGCTTTCATTTCTCTTCCCTTGCTCTATCACCATGGACAACACTATCCTCCTCTCACTTACCCAGCCTTTTATCTCAGTGTCATCCATCACTTAACTCTCCCTCTAGACCCGAACATCATGCCACATTGAAACTACATCACTTCTTCTATAAGACATCTCTTAAGATTTTAGTCTTTTTACTGTTCTCACCACCAAAACTTTAATCCAGAGCCGTGTATTGTTTCTTGACTATTTTAAGCTCCTCCTTCCAGTCATTGATTGATGAAACCCGGATCATCTCAAAACCCATTCAAAAATACTGCTTTTGGCTCATTGCTCTGACCATGTCTGGTGCTGCTCCCTCTTTCATCACTTCACCTGTTCCCCCTTCTCCATTTATCACATCTAAACTTTGTCTCTGTCCCTAGTTCTATTAACTCAGCAATGGTAGCCTTCATTCTTCCAGTGTTCCTAGCCTTTACTGCCTACCTTTCAGCGTCTCCTTGCTCAAACACCCTTTTGTTTTCTCCCTTGTTACCTCTTACGAATGGGAAAATCCCTGACAACATTGGCTGCAACCTTATCCTGCAAATCCCTTCTCAAAAATCTCCTTTGTCATGATCATAGAATCATAGAATATCAGATTTGGAAGGGACCTCAGGAGGTCATTTAGTCCAACCCCCTGCTCAAAGCAGGATCAATGCTTATAATTCCTTGCAGGTGACCAGGGCAGGCATGGGGACAGATTCTTGTTTACGGTGTGAAACATGATTGTTTCAGTATTACCTAGTCATCCATTCCTTCTCTCCTTCTCATCCTTTTCTGTGTCTTGATTAATACTGTAAGCTCTCTGGGACAGGGAATGTGTCTTTTTTTATTTAATGTCTGTACAATAGGGAAATGGGGTCCAGATTCTCAAAGATATTTAGGTATTGATTTCAATGAGAGTTATGTGCATAAATACTTTTTGAGGATCTGGACCACAATTCCTAACTGAAACCTCTAGGTATTGGTGTCATTCAAATAATAAAATAGTGGCTCGTTTCACCAACTCCCAAGCCCAGTGGCCCTCCAAAACTAACATGTGTTAGGTGTAATAGACACTGTGGTATATCATAAGACCTAGTCAGTTATGCCTCTAAATTTTCACAGTGGGAGCAATATGTATGCACTGCTGGGTTGTCACCATGAGTTTGGTACTAAAATAAACTCTATCCTTGGTTTCCTCTACCTTCACTAAAAGAAAAGGAGTACTTGTGGCACCTTAGAGACTAACCAATTTATTTGAGCATAAGCTTTCGTGAGCTACAGCTCACTTCATCGGATGCTGTAGCTCACGAAAGCTTATGCTCAAATAAATTGGTTAGTCTCTAAGGTGCCACAAGTACTCCTTTTCTTTTTGTGAATACAGACTAACACGGCTGTTACTCTGAAATCTACCTTCACTACCAATTTACAGCCTCTTTGTCTGGTTCAGGCCTGCTGGGTTGGGGTCCTTGGCTGCTTCCCTGAATCTAGAACAAGGATACAGTCCAGGGGGAATGTTTTCAACTCTCTTCTGCCAAGGTGCAGAAACCTTGATAAGAGAAATACTTACATGGTGCTTCATTTCTTCAAAGCTCTGAACAAACATTAATTATTAATCCTCACAGCCACCTGTGGAGGGAGACAAGCTTCATCACCATTTTACAGAAGGGGGCAGGCTTTCAGAGAAGTCAGTTATAGCCAAACTTTCCAGCAGTGGCCATTGGTTTTGGGAGCCTTGGATTTTGAGGCATCTTGTGCCTGATTTTTCAGAAGCACTGAGCCCCGATCAGCCCAAATGAAGTCAGTGGGAGCTTACAGGTGCTCAGTACCTCTGAAGAACAAACAAGATATTTCAAGTCAGGAACCCAAAAGCTGAGGCACCCCAAAAGAATGGCCTCTATTGAAAATTTGGGCATTAAAGAAACAATACTCAAGTGGATTAGACATAGCTCTGGCAGTCTAGAGACTGGGATCCTAATCTTTGCACAAGTTTCTCCAATTTAAACTATAAAAGATACTTATCTAACTCATGACTTCATAAATAAATGTGTGTAGAGCATGAAGTATTAAGGCCAGAGTTCAGAAGCTTCTGTTCTCCATTCTCCAGCTAAGCAATTTTCAACTGTAGTATCATGACATAATAAGCTGATGGGATGACTGGTTAGAAACAGGTGGCAAGGTCTCTTCATCAGGAGAAAGTCCTGACAAACACAAGCCAAACAAGGTAACATGAGTCAAAAGGGCTGCAAACAAAAACTTCCCATACTTGCTTGTGGAGGGAGCATATCTTTCCATAGACATTCTCCTCCTGTCTCTCCAACAGCTCATCTAGATCATCCCTTTGCTCATGGGAAGTGCACGGGAGGTTGAAGTTAACCCCTTCTTTCCTGGGGACTAAATTATGTCACCACATATTCCAAGGTAGATCGCACACACATTTTCTCAGTGTTGGTGGCTATAACATCTACATAATCTAAATTTATTTTTAAAGCAATCATTGTATAGCCCTTATGATTGCAAAATGAACCTTCAGAATATTGTTAGCTTCTGTAATTAGGTGTATTGAATACATAGCATTGGGGAATGCACAGTTAATGAAATGTTCAATTACAAGTAAGTTATATAAAGTTGTTTTTCATAAATCTGAAATGTATATGTAATTAAATGTAAATGCCTCCCTTGACTATGGAGTGTGTGATGCAACAAACTTAAAAATATGAATCATTGTTCATTAGCACTGTGAGATGGGAGTTATCACAAAAGATTCTGAAAACAAGAACACATGTAAAAAAAATGGGGAAAAGCCCCATTAAACTGAAGAGGGAGGGATCCAAACGGGTTCTATAGACATTTTTCTCCCAGATCTATAGAATCATAAGGTTTTATTAACCATCCTACAGACTTCTTTAATATTAATAAAATTCTCTGTCAAATGTTATAAGATAACCTTTCCATAGTGGTTTTTTTTTATCTATTTCCTATTTGAGTCTTTAGGAAATTTCCATAAAGAAGACAGAATGTTTGTTTATTTTTATGAAATAGACTTGTTTTCTTATTCCTGAAATGTCTGCAAATGTAGCATTTGTACAATTTTTTTTCTTTCCTTTTTTTTTTATTTGTAAAACAGATCAGTAAAAAGGCACAAGCAATATTTTTAAATTCTGGATGTCAGTAGAAGTTTCATTGCACTTAGAAGGCATATGAGTCTTTAGGTGTATGCTTTTGATAGAAATCAAGTGAATTATAAAATTGTAAAATATGACTAATTTATAATACACATGAGTATTTTAAAAATAAAAATGCAGGTATATGAATAGAAAAAGTCAAAATTGTAATATCCTAATTACAACAAACTTTTGCCCCAGTTCATTCCCCATTAATACATGTGGTTATATGGGGTGTAACTTATGGTAGGATTGGGAACATATGGTACACTTTGCTAGACTGGGATATTTGCTACTCTGGGATATCCCAATATTCACTGCTGATATCATTGCTTGGTTTGGTGAGCTGCAAAGCTGGTTGGTTATTTTATGGTACTAATAGTACCAAGTTTGCAGGTCTAATTCCTCTTCAAGACAAAATTTAATTCAGAAGAATATTTGAATTTTAATGAACCATAGAAGATACAAAGTAAAATTCAAATACAGGATGTCATTTTGGAAACACTGGTGCATGTGCATAACTAGACTTCTGTGAATAGTCCATTGACTTCAATTCATAAACATTTGCAGGCTCAAAGACAAAGTGTGTCCTTACCTTATTATATTGGAACTATTTCCACATATAGACTTGTCTAAGTACTGGATGGAATATTCCTGCATTTGCAGGGAGACAGACAGAATAATCTAAGTGATCTGTCCTATCTCTAAGGCATATTATGTTATGATCGCTGAGTGAGTTACAGGTATATCTACGAAGAACAGAGAAACTAAAAATCTGCTTCCCTGGAGGTCTGGAATATCTTTCTGGAGCAGGTCTTCTACTGATGTAAATTGTCTTAGTTCCATTGACTGCAATGATAATTTACGCCAGTAGAGGATCTGCCCGCCGCCTCTGTTTCTGGAGGAGTGGAATCAGAGGACTACATGCGGTCTTACTACCATTTACCTCAGAATGTGACACCAGGGAAGTTGCATGGAAACAAGCAGTCACTTGCTGTAGCATAAAAATATTAATTTAATTCCTGATAACCACTATCCAATGGCACATACTTTTGCAATAAAAAAGAAAAAGCCTGAACATACTTCAGAAATATCCTGCATTGTAATACAATTTTTTGGCTTATGAACTCTAGGAATAGTACTGCAAGTCACATCTCCAATAAACAGTATACAAATGGTCAAATTCATCCTTAGTATAAATCCATTGATTCTGGTGGAAGTCCAGAAGGGAGAAATGTGGACCATACTACTTAGGGTATGCACATTAATAGGTAGGTGATGGACCCATTGATTATGTTTTCTGGGATAGTTAAAAACATATGTCTTTTTTCTAACAGATTTTATGAAATTTAAAAGAAACTTTGAGTTGTACATATGCATATGGAGCTCACCTGTTTGCGTGGACTAATTCAGTCTGTCTCCCTTTTGTATCTTTTCCAGGCAACATTTGTTATTATCAGTTATTGTGACATCTTACTTTCATATTCCTTTTTACAGTTGAACTCACAATTAGGGTAAACTTGTAGGCCCAATGATCGCAACAGGACTTGCACTTGGGTCTCACCACTCCTAGGTGAGAACCTGTTGGGTTGCCCTCAAAGTTATATAAATATGATAGAATTATAATTATGTAGTAGTAGAAATAAAGATAGACAAAAGAGTATATAGGTATTGTAAAAGGGTATGAACATCAGTTCCATGCTGTTGAATTTCACTCTGTGAGAAATGCAAGGCCAAAGTGCTAATTATTTCAGGCCGGTACAGAATAAAGACTCTGTGCTGGAAAGTGATAAGAACTTTGAGAAAACAATGCTGTTCTTTAAAATAACACCCTGATGCTCTTCCCCCACATGGGCACCTTGTCATGCCTATGTAAATCTTGGTATCCAAAGAGGGAAAAATAGATAATGGGATAAAACTTGTTAAATGAATCAAGAGTCATAGATTGTGTTGTTAAGTAAAAGAATGAATGATGAGTGCATGGAATTGAGAGCCTGAAGCAGGGAAATAATTGGTTAGTAAATGGTGCCAGACTAATCCTAAGAATTTCAACCTTGGTATCGATGGGCCAAAGAATATGCAAAATGGAGATAACTGGATGACACCCAGAGGGCGAACCGGAATCCACCCAAAATGCATCCAGGAAGAACAAGAAGATAACACCTAACCATCATGGAGCCATCATGGATGTACCACCTGCTGATTGATGGTCATCTCAGTTGTAAATTCAGCATGATGAAGCAACTTCCATAGACTTGTATTGAACCAGAGACCTATAAAAATTGGGTCTGGTTCTACAACCACCCTCCAGAAGCATTGGATGCACATCTGACAACGACTCGGCTCTACTCTCGTGTCCAGGCCACCTGGCCAGTGACTTGGCACGAGCAATGTCTAGTCTGGTAACTATAACAACCCTTTTGCAGAACCTGTGTGAATGTCTCTGTGTGAATGGACCTATGTGAATGGATTTATATAGAAATTGCGTATAGTAATATTTTGTTGTATTTAAAATAAATGTGGCATTCTGCCTTGTCCCTCTTACAAGACCTGTTGGTATCATTTTTATTAGTGTAACAAACCCAAACCACCAGGCTATCACAATCATACTCTCCCTTGGGCCCAATGACTATGCAAGTATTTTATACAAAAGGGGACAGCCTCAAGTGAATAGAGTAAGAGGCCCACCCCAGAACACCTTATAATCCAGTAGTTAAGGCACTCACCTGAGAGATGGGAGCTCCAAGTGGAAGTCCCTGCTCCAATGAACGTTTATTTACACAAAGTGGAAAAGCTTGAGAGGTCCACTCCAGGATCTGGGTCGGGGAGGACAAGAGGAATGTTCAACATGTTTCCTTTGACCCAAATTACATTTATTTGTTTTATGAAAACTTTTCAGGATTTTGGGATTTGGTTTGACCTGAACTGAAACTTTTTTGGCAACTACGGCAAACTGAAAAGATCAGTTACTCAGCCAGCTCTGCCTGGGATTAAAATGCATCAAGCAGAAAAAATGCTCTAGGGCTCCAGTTCAGCAAAGCACTTAAACATGTGCCTAAATTCCATTGAAGTTAATGGATGTAGGCATAATTTGAATGCTAAGCATGCGCTTAAGTGACTTGCCGAATTCTGCCTCTATCGAAGCAGAGGCTCAGGTTCCAACGGAACTAGGACAGTTTATACCAGCTGAGGATCTGCCCCATGACTGCAGGGGGAGCGTAGGTTCTGTTCTGTCCTTAATGAAATACATTGTGTGATGTTCCCCTTATCCCCCAACCCTCCTGTACACAGCAACCTTAAGAAAAAAAGAGAAACGTTATATTAATTATTGTTACTAGGTGAGTTAGAAGCATTCATTAGCTGTAAAACTCTAAGAAAAGAGCATTTCTCTTTACTTTATTAACTCAGTTTTTCAAGAAACGGGCTCGAGCTATATGCATTTTTCAAACAACTATGATTCCATTTTCAAATGGTGCAAATGATCTCAGTTTCTTGTGAGTATGGGTCATTTTCAAGCAAATATGTCTTCACATCAAAGAGATGGGAACCCATGTTTTTCAGTGACATTTCTGAATGAAGTTCACTTTTGGAGGTAGGAATATTTAGCATTAAATAGGCAAAAATGTTGAGGTAGAATTTTGCAAAACTGAACAGTCTGAATATTGCATATGTTTAAATATGTAATGCTCTTTCCCCTCTTGGGTTCTTAGTTCATGTGAACAAAAGTCTAGGAGTCCTAGTCTAAAGGAGAGACTTCAAAAGTCAATTACACCAAAGTGAAATAATATCTAATTTCTGTGTTGAATTCCCTGTTAAGTCATGCTTCTGTCGTCAAGAGTTTGGGTTCCTAAGAAGGCAGTAAAAATCACAGCACTTTGTTAATGACTCCGATAAACAAAATACTCCATGGCTTTAATACAGACATTTGTAGAGCTGTCTGCAGATACAGTGGTATCTCTCCATAAAGCATCTTTATTTATCCCCAGTTGACTACAGTTTGCCTAATCCAGTCTGCAGTTGTTGTTGTTTTTTCTTCTGTTAATTCTACTTTTCTTTATAGAGTCAATCAAAAACTTTCATCTAAAACAAAAATCCAAAATAACTTTAATTTAGCAACTAGCATTACACAAATAAGTTCAATAGTTTGAGGGGAGGGAAATAAACAAAAAAATCAAATCAAAATAAAACAAAAAAATCAACAAAAGCCACCATAGCATAGTGTTGACTTCCTTGGTAAAATAAAAGTATTTTTTCAAACGTAAGTAACTCCCTGTCAATATTGACCTTGCCACAGTGAACAGGGCCAGCTTTAGTAGTCTTGTGAGAGTCAGTATGTGGCCTCTTTGGCGCGCCACCATATTTAAGTCTGACTGGAAGTTCAGAGAACTACGGCAGAAAGGTTAAGTGACTTGATTAAGGCCACTGCAAAGTCGGTGTCAGAAAAAAACAGTTTTATAGTTCAGAAATCCCTTGTTTAGTTCACCAGACCTCTCACTGTATTGACTGAGCTGCCCCTCCTGATTCAGAAAACTACAAGCCTGTTCTGCTTAGCCCGCTAGATAAGAGAGGGTTTGTGTTGGCAGTAGTGCCATCAGTAACAGCCTGGGTGGCACTGCTCACAAAACCACAAATTAGTCTGTGTGGTTTCATCCTGGCCATCCCCTCATGGCCTGCAAGTGGCCCCTCAAACTCAAAGAAAAGAGGCTTTGACAAGTCCAACAGCAGCAACCCTCCTTAGGGACTGGTTTAACGTAAAATACAAAAATCAACAAGTCTCCCCTTCAGCTTTAAGTTGAGCACAGCCCCACACTCCCCTGTAGCTCAGGGTCTCCCCCACTTTAAACAGGCCTTCCTAGTTGTAGCTTCTCCCTTAGCTTCAGGGTCTTCCCTGCCTGAAGGACAGTCTCTACAGTCTCCTACGCTTCCTGCTGCCCTTCATAGGGAAATAGCTGATCTCTCTCGGGGTGCCTCTTCAGTAATCAGACTTGGCTGGGCCCAGTCCTCTGGATCACAAAGTGGCAAGCCATGCTGATACAGGCAGCAGGGAAAAAAGGGATATATAACTACATACACAGTGATGTGTATGTCATGTGTCAAGCTTAATAGCAATGATTTGAAGGGCATGACACAGGCTTGCATGGGGCAGAAATGAGATGCACCATGCCAAGGGGAAGTGCGGCTGTAGGGTAACTCAAGGAAATCCAGGGAAGTTTGCATATAGCTTTCTTACATTGCCTTACTTCTCAGAGTCTGGAAAGCACCATTAGCCAGTGCAGAGAGGGGCTCAGGGCTTGCACCCAACCCTTGGGGAAGTAAGGAAGGAGTCCCTGGACTCCCACCGCACCACAAGTGCCAGGCATAATATAGCCAAGGTGAATGGCAACATTCAGTAGCTTTGTACAGAGAATAAAGATACACAGATGACTTTTCTGAAAACTGTATAATTTTCTGTGACTTAGTAATTTGGTTTTCTACAACTTAATAATGCCAGGCTCTGGAATCACTGAAGACACTGGTCACAATGTACATTTGAGTCTACATTAAATCTTACCTGTTTGCCAGATTTAGCTCTAGGCTGGAGGCCTCGAGGACCTGCCACACCCATCCCAGAGAGGAGCAAAAGAGACAGCCTCCAAGTGGCCTACAGTAGTTGTGCAGAAGCAGCCAATGAGGGAGGCTGCAGGGAGCAGCCAATCAGGACCCAGAAGACTCACATAAAAGGAACGGAAGGACCAGAGTCACTCAGTTAATTACTCTCATAGTTAAAAATGTATGCCTTATTTTCAATCTGAATTTGTCTAGCTTCAACTATCAGCCATTAGATCACATTATACCTTTCTCTGCTCTATTGAAGAGTCCATTATTAAATATTTGTGCCACATGCAGATACTTACAGACTCTATTCAAGTCACCCCTTAACCTTCTCTTTGTTAAACAAAATAGATGGCTTTCTTTGATTTTGTCACTATGAAGCATACTTTCTAATCTGGTTTAATCATTCTCATGGTTCTTCTCTGAATCCTCTCCAATTAATCAACATTCTTCCTGAATTGTGGGTACCAGATCTGGACACTGGGGGAAGGATAGCTCAGTGGTTTGAGCATTGGCCTGCTAAACCCAGGGTTGTGAGTTCAATCCTTGAGGGGGCCATTTAGGGATTGGGGCAAAAATTGGGGATTGGTCCTGCTTTGAGCAGGGGGTTAGACTAGATAATCTCCTGAGGTCCCTTCCACTTCTATGATCCCATATTATTATTTCCACAGGACCCCTGCTGTCCTGAGCACACAGGCTGGATGCACAAGGATCAATATACTTCCAGTGAAGTGAAAGGAATTTTGATTTATACCAGCTGAGGGATCTGGCACATAATAGGCAAAAAATACTGCCCTCCCTTGTGTGACTGTGTTGGTCACTGAGAGTGAGAAACACTGCTGGGAGAGTTTGGGGAAAGGTATAAAATCCCTCGGGCAGCTCACTCAACTATCATCACTCCCTGGCTTCAAGGATGGAAGGACAACTGTTTGGGAGCCTTCCCTCAAATTGTAGTAGGCAGCAGACACTATTTTTTGCAGCAACATAGATCTCCTCAGAGTAAATGCCCCCAGGGCCATCTTGTTCTGTACTCAGCACTTACCATTCCACCTCCTTCAGCCCACCTTGAGAAGCAAGGGTATGTTTTTGTCACTGAGGCTTAGATATTTTTCCTGATAGTTTACTCATAATCCACATGAAACCAGGCAGAAAGACCTTTGGCTTTCAGTGAATAATTTATTATTGTGACTGAACATTTAGACCAATAATACCTATTTCCAAGATACATTCAGCTAGTGTAATGATCTTGCACTTTTAGTTTTTCTTTTGTCAGAATGCTCGAACTCCATATGTCTCAGACAGAATTTAAACAAAAATTCAGAATATCAAACTAACACAGCAAAGGCTCTAAGGAGGGAAAAGAGAAAATAACAAACCTATCCTGTCTCAGAATACCTATGACTGACACTGTAGATTAAGTTTCAGAGGAACAGCCGTGTTAGTCTGTATTCGCAAAAAGAAAAGGAGTACTTGTGGCACCTTAGAGACTAACCAATTTATTTGAGCATGAGCTTTCGTGAGCCACAGCTCACTTCATCAGATGGAAACAATTATATGGTTGCAGAAGAATCCACCACTCCGTTTACATTTGTAACTCCCAACTTTCACAAGCTCTTGACTTTTTTCAAAATACAGAACTAATTTTAGTTCAGATTCAGTTTAGATTTTCCATCTATTTTTCTTCATATGCAGAGTCTGAGGTTGTTTTGCCATGTACTTTAGAAAAGGAGGCTAAACAGTTTTAAAGTTTTCCAATTTGATTTGAAAACATTAAGTTCAGTTTGATTTGTTTTTTCAAACTTCTGTTATTTTGAATTCACTACTTTAGTATTATCTGTTTGAATGTACCTTAATAAAAGCTATGTTATGGAGGAAAAAAGAATAATTGTGGATTTCCTCATAATGACATTCAACAAAACTAATTTCGTTGTAACAAACTATATAAAGTTTTATTTGAATCTCTGTTATGCATAACAGTACAGAAATTTATCAGCTATTTCCTCCCTTTCCTTTTAAATAATTGACTACAATCAAGTAAATATATGCATCCCTGAAAACCACATGCAAGAATCCAACAACATATCCCACTGGAAAAAAATAGATAGTGTGGAAGACTCCTGAAGTATAATAGTTAAGACTGTATGTTTGTCACAGAAGTTATGGATTCTTTGGTTTTCATGTTATTAACAAACATGTGATATTTGATCTTTTTGTGGCTCTTCTGTTTTCCCTACACAAATACAAAAACGTACACTATTTCTAGCTGTCTTATTCTAGATAAAACAACAATCGCATTATAAATAAAACAAAAGCTGACTTTTCTTTTAGATTCTAAGGGAAACAACAGACATACAAAGAACAAATATACGATTTCCATGGGAAAAAAGGCAGAGTATCTCTGTCTGTCTGTAAGATTCTCCATCTTGAACCCTTTCTCAGCCCTGCCCCTTGGTCGATAGGCAGAAGAATAGAGAAAATCCATTAGCAAAAAGTAGTAATTTCTGTCCAAAGACTTTCTAAACAAACTTGCAACAACTTATCACCTTACACAAAGTAGGGTGTGTGATTCCCTCTTATTAGCCATGATAGTGTCCCGCTAACAGTTGAACAGATGACCATTACTCCATAGTCCCATGGGTCTGGCTCCTTTTTCCCAATGGATTAGGAAATTTATGAACATAAATAATACAATCTTCCTCAAATTGGTTTGCCATTTAGAAACTTATAGAAACTGTCTGCTCTCCCCACAGGGCAGTCAGAGCATTAACCTTTCATCAGCTAGGGACTTCCACACAGCTGATTGGCGGTCTGGCTTATAAAGCTTTGCTAAACAAAACGTGCATTTTAAACTTCTTTATCGTATACCAGAGTACCTCTAAAAAATACTCAAGATCAATGTCAGCAACATTCTTACTGACCCCTCGGAGTCTGATTCTATGAGGTGCTGGTTCCCATTGAAACATCTCCCAGGCCTGGACCCTTCATGTAATTTCAGCTACTTTTTCTGTTTTTTCATCATCTGCTATAGTGTATGTGGATGGTACACATCACGGTCCACAGATCTCAAAGTTAAAATGCAGATCATGGGTGGCTATAGATTATATATAAACCTCTTTGTGAATTGTAGCCTCTCTCTCCTTGTACTGCATTGCATTATTATAGGAGGGATGGACTGCACATTCTGGATTCAGAGTTCTTTCCAATATTTAGTGCAAGGATTTGCTTTCAAGGCACTGTTCCTAAATAAGACTTTGCTGTGAAAATATGCATAATTTATGATCCTACCTTACATCTCTACAGAGTATCTCTATTTTACCATATTATTTAATTTGGGAACAAAGTTGAAGCCTTTGAATAGGAAAAAGAATTTTTGTGACATTTCTCTTTGAGAGCTAAGATGCAGCTTTCACTTATTTAGCTTGAAGCAAATCTACACTTAGAAACATTACACCTGCAAAGTCATTAGCAAGTCAATGGTATGCCTGGGAAAATGAAAACCCCTGGGGGAGGGGGGGGTTAAAATACCATTTTCTGGCAAGAAAATCTCAGTCTTACTTTTTTTGTTTTCAACTTACTTTTTTCCAAAATTAATATTAGACTGGAGTTGCATGGTAGCAACCCAACAAATGAATGCTTTGGCTTCCTGCAGCACAAAAGCAGAAATGCCCTTTGTGGCCAGTCCTGGATTCCTGTTGTACTTTGTGTCTACATGTTACGTTTATTTTCTAAACTGTCTGAAATATATTATCTTTAAATTTCACTTTTAGCAACAGTTTTGTAAGATTCACAGCATGCATTAGGCTCTTCTAAATCAAAGGATCTTAGGCCTTTCTCAAAGTTCTAGTATAGTAGTTTATAGTGCAAAGGCTGTAAATCAGATGCATTGTTTCCTGGATGTAGGTCATGTTGGTTGGTCCCCTTGGCTGGTCATACCCAAAACTCCCATTAAAATTAGTGGGATATTGGGGTGTTAAGGAATGCAGAATAGTTCTCATCTTAGTCACAGATCCAATCAAGGACCTTTTCCCCAAGGCTAATTTATGATAGTATTGTGGAAATTAGGAACTAATCCCTGATTTATTAAGCTCGTTATTTTTTCTTCCTGTATTGGTAAAAAAAATTGTTTTAACGTTTATCATCGTTCAGGTAAAATTAAAAATAGAATTCTGTGCGTGGACTTTTTTATATGGGTGAGCCTGGAAATGACAGTAAGCCTTCCAAACATTGACTTTCATAAACACGCTCATACCGTGCACTGAAAATTACTTTGTTTCTTTAAAATGCTTGAGCATCATCAAAAATGTGCAGGCAAACCGAGGTTTTGACAGTCAGGAAAATTTTGGGGTACACATGCAGTGGATACCTCTGATCAGGAATTATTTTATGAAAAGGCTTTGTCAGAAAATGCAAAATCATTGACACCAAAACTTATCACGGAAATGTATCGGTTTTGATGAAAGGTTTGTTGGGAAAGTTTCTCAGGTTGACTTTGGAATTTCTGGTGAGTGACTAAGAGAGACCCCAAAATAGACGTATGGTTTGGGAACTCAGCCTGATTCAAAGCAGGAACTTGTTTTGTGATTTCTACGACCACTGGCATGATCTCTTGTTTTTCCACAAAAATTTTCAAGAGGTCAATTTCATTCCATGGCTGAATCCGAAAAAAAAAAAAAAAAAATTCGGCCCAGGTTTAATATTAGATGTATGATAAAACATGGGACTTAGATCAAACAAGCTAACCTTGATTTAGTGTTCAAACAGACACGTTATTGTAGGAAAATACAGCAATGCTGTCATTGCACTGCCTTTTCTCTAGGCTTCTCGTGTGAGTATTTTCTATGATAAGCTATCGTTTAATGTCATCTAACATTTTGATTTATCCTTTCCTGTATGTGACTGTATGGTACAGCACAGCCTGTGCAATGCAGATCCTCTTGCAATGGATATATATATATACACACAGTAATGTATTCTCATTAATGGTAGTGAAGAAACAAACCTTTTTTAAACACCGCTTTCTCCTCTATCATATCAGTGTGTGTGTGTGTACACAGTTCCATGTGATTGCTTCCTGGTTTATATACTAGCATGAGCGAATCGGTGAGCTGCAGTAGGCGGCCACGCAGGCCCCGCTGAGCGGTACTTCCTGCAGTGGTCTAGCATCACAGGATCCTCCAGCAGACAGTTAGCCTCAGTTTACAATGGTGATGCAGAAGCTTTGGTGATCTGAGGTTCTAGTCCCACAGGTTCTTATACAATGGCTCAAATTCAGCCTGAGCAAGATAGCAACTAGAAGGTGCTACCACAAGATGACTGTTCTGTTGTATATGTAAAATTCGTTGTTGATCGCAACTAGTAGACAAAGATCAATATTAAAATAACACCACTCTAATTGGAACTAAATCGGACCCTGATTAGCAGTCTTAGCAGGAAGACCAAGGGTTGAATGCCTATTAACCTTCTGGTGTTGTGGCTCATTGGGGGACAATTGTGAAGAATCTTGTGCTGCTGCTACTGGTGGATACTAGAAGGATTTTGCTTAAAGTTTAGCATCTTTTACAAGTACTAAATTGTCAGAAAAGCAAATACATGAGGCTTTGTAAGGGGGTTTCCCTTGTACATTTGTCTTACTGTGAAAGCATTGTTTAAATAAAGCAATGCAGGCACAGGCAGAATTAATGAAAACAAAAGTATTTGTGATTGATGCCATGTCTGTCCATGTGCGTAGTTGCTTTTTTCTGCTGCTGCCGTTCTTTCTCCTGTTTTCAACTAACTTTAATCTAAAAATGTGGGTAGCTCAAAGAATGAGTGAGAGAAAAGAAAGGAAGAACTTGGAAAGTACCAAGAAAAAAAAAGCTCCTATTGTTTTTAAATTAACGCCAAACACTTTGCTTTTGTTTATGGCCTCTTTGATTACAGGAAGTTGAAAGACACATTTAAAAACATAAAACAGGGACATGTGTACAAAAATATTTTGGGAAAAGTATTTCACTCAGTTCTGATACTTAATTACTGAGGTATAGAACCTTTAGTTGTCAAATAATCTGTTGAAATGCACATATGGCCTTCATTATTATAGTATCTAGCATCCCACTATCTATTAATGTACTGGAATACCACTGAGAGGCAAGGAATTGCTATTATATCCCTTTTATAGATGGGGGACCTGAGGCACAGAGACATTAATTGACTTGCCCCAGGTCACATAGGAAGTGCATGGAACAACAGGGAATTAAACCCAGATCTCCTAACTCCTAGACTAGTTCCCTAATCATTGCACCATTCTTATTATACTTCTATGGACAGTATAATATGATGCAGCGGGCATTTCAAACACCTAGTCCATCTATTACCACTCAAGGTCCATCTCTGGATGATGACATTCCCCCCCCCAAATGTACCTTACAGTGCCAGAAGCATACTTCCTGTGACGCTTTGATAAAGAGCACATTTTATAAACTATGGTCCTGATCGCCCTTCCCCATTAAAAAAAAAAAATCCTATTAACTCCAATAGAAGTAGGATCCTGCCCTATGAAAAGAGAGGTTAATACTTGAAGTTATAGTCATATTTTTCCAGATCTTACAAGGGTAACCCAACTTAGGCCATGTTGAAGTTAATGAGCGTTGAATTTTCAAACACAAAAGCAAAGTTATTCATATTTTCATTTGCAAAGGAATTAATTTCATGTATATCAGGTAAGTGTTAGCCTTTTCAAATTTTTTAATAATTTAGGTAAAACTAACATAGGTTTTTTCTCCTCCATGAACTATCATGATCATATTTTTACTATATTCAGATTTCTGTTGTATAAAGACTTTATTATCTGTGTAGATTTAAATAATATTAATAAAATAAAATCATCTTATTAATGATATGAAATGCAATAGGAGAGGGAAAAATAAGTCATGGACTGGGGCTTAAATTGAATGAGGCATTCTTCTACTCACAGTTGTCACATTCAAGTTTACATATAGCACTTGAAAATTGTAGCTTTTGTTAGTATATATCCTGAAGATGTGAATGTCCCTAACAGAATTCTCAAAACTCTTGTACAGTTTGACTGTCTCCTCCCCTCCTCCCACTTCCCCTATGATGGGCATAGTTCATGGGTCTACGCTGCTTTAAAATAATGTTTTTACACACAGTATGTGGATCATCTCCTGAAATGCTTCAGCAAATGAGCTCTTGAAATTTCTCAGACAGGCAATCAATGAAAGGGCACAACATGAAAAGCTGATCATACTGTGCATGTGCCTGGGGAGACTTTGAGTAGCACTACTGTTGTAATAGGAATTACAGTAGGAGAAGATATCTCTTCACATTTGTTACAGGAGAAAGGAGTTATAAGAAGAATGGGTTAAACCAGTATTTGGGGGAAAAATGACTATTTCTATCTGTTGGGGATCCACATGTGAGCTACAAGTCCTTTCCCTGTGCTTCATCTAGGTATGCAATGGAATTGTTATGTGGAAGTAACTAAAAAATGTCCAGAAATAAAGGGGCTAATCTTGAGAGAGGGTGAGCCCTGCTATTCCCATTGATGTGGGTGGGAGTTTTACGGGCTCAGCATCACTCAGGTTCCGTATCCATAATTTGTAGAGCCTACAATGGTAGTGCAGTAGACAGTGGTAATGCAGTAAGAGAACCTTTTTCTGGTGTGGCATTACTGTGTCAGTCCAATGATACCGTCCAAATGAACTGCTCATGGGTTCAGATTTACTCTTTCCATCAGTTTTTGACACAAGCTCTGGATCCACCCTCGTTTGAAATGCTCACGTTATTCATACGAACAATTCTTTCCTCCTGGAGCTTATTGCTATATATAGAGCTGTGAGAGTATAAAGAGAATGCAACAGCCATGGCAAAGACTGGTTACTGACTCATTTTGAAATCAGAGGATGAGTAGCTAAGCTCTAGACTAAGCACGCCTATTACAGATCACTATTTCCAGACAAAAATTTTAAGGGCATCATTTTCCCTTACACAAGAGTAGTGCATGCGAGAGAATGAAAACTGCAAGTTTTAACTCATGGATTTTCCATGACATTTTTCTGCCCCTTATGGAGGAGGCCAAGAATTCCACCTCAAAGGCACTGGATCTCTGGGGATGCACTTGAGGCAACTCCTTTGTTGCTCAGCCATATCCCTTCTCCTCTGCTGCAGTACGGCTTGTGGAAGAGCTATGCTTCCAGAGCCTCCCTGCGAGCTGGCTGCTCCGTGACCTCCTCCCTCCCACAAAGAGGGTGTTTTTTTTTTCAGATCAAAGAAATGGAAATGGTGTAAGTTACCATAAGAAGTCTGCTGCACTTTATTCTAGCTTTCCTGTGTGTCTGGCCAGTGGGTGTCTGCTGGAGGCCTGACAGTCCTTTGAAACCCATGGAGAACACACCCTCTGAGGTTCCTAAAGGGATGCTTCCATATAGCTTTAAGAAAGTAGGCAGAATGGAACAGAGGCAGCATTCTCCCCCCCCGGGTCCTGCTTCCTAATGAACCCGGGGAAGATCAGAATGGGTAGTACTCCGTCTGTGTGCGGATCTCAAGGGTATCTTCTCTATTATTTAATCATCTTTCTCACCTAAAGGCCTCAGCAAGGTCAGGATTCCATTGTGCTAGTGCATAATTATAGTTAATCACTGTCACTGTCCCAAAGAGCTTATAACAAATGTAAAGTTGAGACTATACTGCCTTGTAACAAACAAAACGTCTCCTAAATGCTAGAAACTCATGAGCGCTTCAGGATAAGGTGGAAGAGGTAGATGGGGCTTTTATATCCATATATGTATATAATGGTATATACCTACATGAGGTAAGTGGGGACGTGGGATACCGTGAGGAAGCACGAGCAGGAGAGCGCGAGAGGAGAAGGCTCCTGCTTCATACTGAGAAAGAGGGATGATCAGCAAGTTATCTCAAGTGCCTATGCACACATGCAAGAAGCCTGGGAAAGAAGCAGGGAGAACTGGAAGTCCGGCACAGTCAAGGAATTATGATATGATTGGAATAACAGAGACTTGGTGGGAGAACTCACATGACTGGAGTACTGTCATGGATGGATATAAACTGTTCAGGAAGGACAGGCAGGGCAGAAAAGGTGGGGGAGTTGCATTGTATGTAAGGGAGCAGTATGACTGCTCAAAGCTCTGGTATGAAACTGCAGAAAAACCTGAGAGTCTATGGATTAAGTTTAGAAGTGTGAGCAATAAGGGTGATGTCGCGGTGGGAGTCTGCTATAAACCACCGGACTAGGGGGATGAGGTGGACTAGGCTTTCTTCCGGCAATTCACGGAAGTTACTAGATCGCAGGCCCTGATTCTCATGGGAGACTTCAGTCACCTTGATATCTGCTGGGAGAGCAATATGGCAGTGCACAGAGAATCCAGGAAGTTTTTGGAAAGTGTAAGGGACAATTTCCTGGTGTAAGTACTGGAGGAACCAACTAGGGGCAGAGCTCTTCTTGACCTGCTGCTCAGAAACCGGGAAGAATTAGTAGGGGAAGCAAAAGTGGATGGGAACCTGGGAGGCAGTGACCATGAGATGGTCAAGTTCAGGATCCTGACACAAGGAAGAAAGGAGAACAGCAGAATATGGACCCTGGACTTCAGAAAAGCAGACTTTGACTCCCTCAGGGAACTGATGGGCAGGATCCCCTGGGAGAATAACATGAGGGGGAAAAGAGTACAGGAGAGCTGGCTGTATTTTAAAGAATCCTTATTGAGGTTACAGGGACAAACCATCCCGATGGGTAGAAAGAATAGTAAATATGGCAGGCGACCAGCTTGGCTTAACAGTGGAATCCTTGCTGACCTTAAACACAAAAAAGAATTTTACAAGAAGTGGAAGATTGGACAAATGGCCAGGGAAGAGTATAAAAATATTGTTCAGGCATGCAGGAGTGAAATCAGGAAGGCCAAATCACACTTGGAGTTGCAGCTAGCAAGAGATGTTAAGAGTAACAAGAAGGGTTTCTTCAGGTATGTTAGCAACAAGAAGAAAGTCAAGGAAAGTGTGGGCCCCTTACTAAATGAGGGAGGCAACCTAGTGACAGAGGATGTGGAAAAAGCTAATGTACTCAATGCTTTTTTTGCCTCTGTCTTCACGAACCAGGTCAGCTCCCAGACTACTGCACTGGGCAGCACAGCATGGGGAGGAGGTGATGAGCCCTCTGTGGAGAAAGAAGTGGTTCAGGACTATTTAGAAAACCTGGACGAGCACAAGTCCATGGGGCTGGATGCGCTGCATCGAGAGTGCTAAAGGAGTTGGTAGATGTGAGTGCAGAGCCATTGGCCTTTATCTTTGAAAACTCCTGGCTATCGGGGGAGGTCCCAGATGACTGGGAAAAGGCTAATGTAGTGCTCATCTTTAAAAAAGGGAAGGAGGAGGATCCGGGGAACTACAAGCCAGTCAGCCTCACCTCAGTCCCTGGAAAAATCATGGAGCAAGTCCTCAAGGAATCAATTCTGAAGCACTTAGAGGAGAGGAAAGTGATCCGGAACAGTCAGCATGGATTCACCAAGGGCAAATCATGCCTGACTAATCTAATTGCCTTCTATGATGAGATAACTGGCTCTGTGGATGAGGGGAAAGCAGTGGACATGTTTTTCCTTGACTTTAGCAAAGCTTTTGACATGGTCTCCCACAGTATTCTTGCCAGCAAGTTAAAAACGTCTGGGCTGGATGAATGGACTATAAGATGGTTAGAAAGTTGGCTAGATTGTTGGGCTCAACAGGTAGTGATCAATGGCTCCATGTCTAGTTGGCAGCCAGTATCAAGTGGAGTGCCCCAAGGGTCGTTCCTGGGGTCGGTTTTGTTCAATATCTTCATTAATGATCTGGAGGATGGCGTGGATTGCACCATCAGCAAGTTCGCAGATGACACTAAACTGGGAGGAGAGGTAGATATGCTGGAGGGTAGGGATAGGATACAGATGGACCTAGACAAAATTAGAGGATTGGGCCAAAAGAAATCTGATGAGGTTCAACAAGGACAAGTGCAGAGTCCTGCACTTAGGACGGAAGAATCCCATGTACCGCTACAGACTAGGGACCGAATGGCTAGGCAGCAGTTCTGCAGAAAAGGACCTAGGGGTTACAGTGGATGAGAAGCTGGATATGAGTCAACAGTGTGCCCTTGTTGCCAAGAAGGCCAATGGCATTTTGGGTTGTATAAGTAGGGGCATTGCCAGCAGATCGAGGGACGTGATCGTTCCCCTTTATTCGACATTGGTGAGGCCTCATCCGGAGTACTGTGTCCAGTTTTGGGCCCCACACTACAAGAAGGATGTGAAAAAATTGGAAAACGTCCAGCGGAGGGCAACAAAAATGATTAGGGGATTGGATCACATGACTTATGGGGAGAGGCTGAGGGAACTGGGATTGTTTAGTCTGCAGAAGAGAAGAATGAGGGGGGATTTGATAGCTGCTTTCAACTACCTGAAAGGGGGTTTCAAAGAGGATGGATCTAGACTGTTCTCAGTGGTAGCAGATGACTGAACGAGGAGTAATGGTCTCAAATTGCAGTGGGGGAGGTTTAGGTTGGATGTTAGGAAAATCTTTTTCACTGGGAGGGTGGTGAAGCACTGGAATGCGTTACCTAGGGAGGTGGTGGAATCTCCTTCCTTAGAAGTTTTTAAGGTCAGGCTTGACAAAGCCCTGGCTGGGATGATTTAGTTGGGGATTGGTCCTGCTTTGAGCAGGGGGTTGGACTAGATGACCTCCCGAGGTCCCTTCCAACCCTGATATTCTATGATTATATGTATGGTGGATAAGGAAGGCTGTCAGCTCTTGATTACTTATTAAGGGTTTGGACTCCTCAGGTTTCAGAGACTGAAGGGAGGGCTGGTGGGTTTCCAACCAGATATGTTTGGTCTTTGGTTTATAGAAAGATTTTGGTTGGAGGAGGACTATCTCTATTCCCCTCCTGCCGGCACATGGATTTCACCCAGTCTTTGTTTAAAGGCAATGGTTATTTAAGAGTATTGTTTTTGCTATCATGATATTCAGTTAATACAGTAGAATGGCAAGACAATTATGATACTGAATATAAAGTTAATATCATACAAATAATGTCTTTGTTCACACCAAGATCCATAGGCATCTTAAATTGCCTGGAAGTTAGATTTAATATCGTTCATATTTGATATTATTGTTTCAACAAAAGTAAGAATTTTCCTGCAATTTAGCTGTAAAGTTCCCCATAAAGGATACCTATTCACTAACATCACATGTAAAAAATCATTTTGATCTATACTTGGATCGACTTCTAAGAAAAAACATATGGGCCAGGAAGTAGTGGTAGTGATTTGGTGGGTGTCACTCTCGTCTCTGAGTCGCTAGTGAATGAATATTTCTGTAACACATTAGAGGACACTGTGCTGGTTTAGATTTTTTTTTTTCACATGGCTGTCTTGATCATTTGTGCGGACTGGTAGTCACTAAAAATAGTAAGGCATTTTCTGGAAGAGTGTATAAGTTAGTCCTGGTGTCCTGGCCAATTACATTCCACCTCTCAAATTCTCCATGTTTCAATCGGACATAAACGTTTGTATTAGTGGTGCAGTTAGTGACTAAAAGCAGTTGCCATGTTTCACCATGTTGCAGTGGACAAAGTGATTCCAATGTAATGATTTTACAAACTATATGCTGTATAACATTTCTGGATTCTTCTGGGTAAGAGGCTACATATGAATGTAAATCTGTCATCATGACTAATTCCAAAGATACACACAGATGTTCGTCACCAGCAGTTTGATAAGGAGCCCTGAGAAAGATGACAAATCGGGTATGTCAGTTAGGGGATGACAGTTCCTCTAACAGGCATGGAACCCAGGAGTAGAGGGTATAATAAGCACTATTGGATCAACACTTCATGGGATTTTTTCTTTATAAAAGCAAATAAAGATATACATTATCAAAGATCCACATTGTACTATTCATTTTAAAACTAAATACAATAAGAGTAATTCCCCTGAAATGGCAGCATTACCAATCTAAGATGTGTCTTGGAGCATAATAAGAGTGGAGAGGCAAAGCTTGATGTACATGGCCCATATCCAGCATTAATTGAAGATACACTCATCTTTTAAACTTGTAAGGTTAATAGTTTTGGTTAATTTTGTACAAGTTCTTTGAGTACAGTACAGATGTGGGCATTATATATATATAGATACATAGATATATGCTTTAATTTGAATATATTGTGCACACAGAGAAAGCTGTTCAAGGCACAATACAAGACCTGGTAGCTGGGGAGGACTCTCACTATATTTTTCATTTGCTTTGAACCAATATTTCAAATCTGACCAACCACAGCTCAGGCATGAGGCAATAAACCTTGACTGTAGGGGAGATATAAGATACAAAGGTTGATGTTTTGCAAAGTTCAAATTATGGTTTTTAAGACAGGAGATTGCTTACCTTCTTCTATACAAATAAAATAAAGTATAGGCGGTCTTTTGAAATTATTCCCAATAGTTGCTACCTGTGTCATCTTGATCCCCTGAACCAATCAGTAACATAACCGGGTAGTAAGATGGGGATGGAGTAACTAACCCTGACTGGTCTGTATATCTGTATATTGCTAAAGGGATTCAGGGGGGATGAATTAGATCAAATTACTGTTTTCTCTACTTTGGTATCATGCCTCCAATACTAAAACTAACTCTTCAACAGAAGGTAAACACTCCCCCCCCCCCGGCTCCTCCCCGCTCTCCTGCTGGTAATAGCTCACCTTAAGTGATCACTCTCTTGTTGCAGTGTGTATGGTAACACCCATTGTTTCATGTTCTCTGTGTACATAAAATCATCCTGCTGTATTTTCCACTGCATGCATCCGATGAAGTGAGCTGTAGCTCACGAAAGCTTATGCTCAAATAAATTGGTTAGTCTCTAAGGTGCCACAAGTCCTCCTGTTCTTTTTGCAGATACAGACTAACACGGCTGCTACTCTGAAACTTAGTCAATGAAATTCCATGTGTACATTGTGCTGCCCAAACTTCCAACCATTTTAAATTCCAGGGCAGCTGAAATAATGTATCATATTTGGTAAACCACTATTGTGCTGTTGACAAGAAAGCTGTTGTCAAGTCTTTGACAAGAAATCTTTTGCTTTGTATCACAGCAGCTTAGACACAAATTAGTGTGTGTGAGTTGTGGGAAAGAATTGTGAAGATACCAACCATTGGGCTGAGGCAAAGGAATAGGAAATTTGAAAGACATATATGCTTATGTGAACCAATAATACCCCATGTGATAGTCAATTTTATTCTATTTCTTCATAAGAAAAGATACGTAGCCTTAAAAACTTCCTACTCCGCTAATACGCTACTGTGGGAATCTGCTGTGAAGCCAAATAGCATGACAGAGACAGGGAGACAGTGGCATATTAAAAGATGGATAGGATTGTCATCCAGAGATATTAAGGGGAAAATATCAATGAAAATGAACATGAAAATGAACATACTATGCAGAAAACTGAGGGAAGAATGATTTAATGAAAAAAGCCAGAAAGGTAGAAATATTCTGAATACAAATGGAGCAGAAAAATATCTTCAAAATGATTTTTTCACAGAAGGAATAATCAGATAACTAAGAAGTATAAATAGGGCACAGGCAATTTTAACCTGAAAGCCATCGTATTTTAAAATCTATTTGGAAAAAAAGAGTGATGTATGTCTTACTATGGCAATATACAATATACACTTCAGCTATTTCTTTCTTGCTATTCTGCAGAGATTTCTGTTTGAAGAGCCCTCTAACTCTCATTTGGTTTATCAAAATCGTTACTTTCACATAAAAGCCGTGATTTTTTTAACCTAGTATCACTAAACTGTCCTGAAGAGTTCTTAAAATGACATCTATCTTCAAGATAGTCTTTTCCATGCCTTTGTAAAAGGAAATCATGAAAATTGTACATTGGATAGTACAGTAATATTTTATAAGGAGTTATCATGTGGATTTTCTAGTGACCATTTAAGGTTTTCTTTCCCATAACTCCTTCCAGGGTTGAAGGTGGTAGTTCCCATGACTACTGAATCCCCAGAGGCATTAGATGGCACTGTACCCATATGACTAATGTCCTGCCCATCTAATGGAAATTATTGCACTAGATTCCTCATTAAAGACATATGCCAGAGGATAGCGGATCCCTTAAGGGGACAGTGCGGATGAATTTTATGAGGGGCACTGGAATGAGAAACCAAAAACAAATCAGTTGATGAGACCAGTAAATAGTATGACTGGAGGATGCATCAATGAAAAGATTATTACAAATAGTACTACAGTTTTTTGTGACATCATATATTATAAGAAATGTCAGGGGCCATTGTTTGGCAAACTTTATACAAAGGTTTTCTAGTTGAAGGTTTAAGATGATTATTTCAGAGTTCCTGAGAATAAGTTGGGTGGAACACACTAAATAAACCAAACCAATTAAACCATCATAGAACTGACATCTAAAGGATCTAGTATGCCATGGAAATAATAGAATCTTAGTAATGTAGGGCTGGAAGGGACCTCGAGGTGTCATTGAGTCCAGCCCCTGTGCTGAGGCAGGAACACATATTCCTAGACTGTGCCTGACAACTGTTTGTCTAACCTCTTCTTAAGAACCTCCAAAGACAGGGGATTCCACAACCTACCTTGGAAGCCTAATTATCCTTATTGTTAGAAAGTTTTTTGTAATATCTAAACTAAATGTCCCTTGCTGCACGTTAAGCCAATTACTTCTTGTCCTACCTTCGGTGGACATGGAGAACAATTGATCACGGTCCTCTTCATGACAGTCCTTAATATATGTAAAGACTTTTATCAAGTCCTCTCTGTCTTCTTTTCTCAGACCTGATGTGTCAGACTACTTAGCATTATAGAACACTTCATATTTTCAAAACACAGCTTCCATTGACTTTAGCAAGAGCTCTGAATGCCTAGCACTTCTGCAAATCAGATCCCATGGTATCAAGTTGGGCCCCTAGAAAATGAAAAACACATAATTAGTGACTATGTGTTACATGTTGATGGAATAGTTGAGCCCAAAGAGTCAAAGGTGTTAACATGACCCTTTCACTGTACACCACTGAACAGTTAAACATGGTTCAGGGTTTCAAGTACGGAGGCTTCAGCCTGCTTAGTTCCATGGCAACAATCCATGGTTAAAAATCTTTAAAACCTTGTATTAAAGCAAAAGTTAAAATGTTTAAAATGGAAAGTATAAAGTAAAGCTTTTAATTTTACAATATTCCTCTTTCCCTTTAAATGTAGAGAGGTTTCATAGGGACCCCTTTCTCACCCCCACCCCCACCAGTTTTTTGGGAAAAGACAGCATGTTAGCTGATATGGGCTGGAGCTGGCATTGCTGTTAAGGTCTGATCCCGTTTTCTTAAAGACAAAATCAGGCAAACACATGCTAAAGGGGAAAGAAAAGAACAGCAAAGTTAGAAAATGCAGTTTCTGTCTCTGGTGCTGATATTTGCTTGCAACCTCACTACTGGAAAGACACAAGCACAGCACATACTTTTATTTGCCACACTGGGTATGTCTACACTGTAAGTTAAACCCAAGGTTAGTGGGACTCGAATCAGCTGGCCTGTATTACGGAACAAAGCCATATCCCAGAGTCCCTCATCCCCTCCCACCCAAAAATGTGGCCGCTGTAGCCCTAGGACTGTTGTGCTCTGTGGGAAAACTTTACCTGCCTTGCACATTACCAGAAAGCAGATCACTTTGCAAAGGCTTGATGAGTTTGTTCTCCCTTGCAAACCCAGGAGGCTGACTGATAGTGTGCTTGCAGATCGGTGATCAGGAGAGAATGAGTTAATGCTAATCTGAGCTGCTGCCATTCTCAAAGGGGCTGGTTTCTGTTTTCAATAGAGCAGATTGTTGGATAGAGAGCACTAAGTCGTCTCATGGAATTGTGGGATACTTCTGGCTGACTCCTGGGCCCTGAATCAAGCAGGGCTGTTTTTTCACTGCAGAGCAATAGGGCTTGGACCCTGGGTCCTAGCTTAACTTGAGCTCAGACCCTCCAGGCCTGCAGGGTCTTGGGACCCTGAGTCTAAGCCCTAGGTTAGCATAATTGCAATGTAGACATAAGAGGGGTTAGAATCTATGATGTTCCGGCTAAGAGGCAAAAATACCACCAACTGTTCCATACACTTGTACTACACTTGAAAATTAATTTGGATTAAGGTTGGGTGTTTTAGGGAACCCTGGGCTTGAGCATCTTCATTGTATTTTAACTCTTTGTTAAGACTTTTCTAACCCATGCTTGAATCCAGGGCTCTGGCAACCACACGGCAGTGCACAGACCTGAGTCAAAGTAACCATGACCCTGTGCTCAAGCAGAGGCTTACGTTTCAGTGTAGACATACCTACTGAGACCTGGAAAACTTTTACCAACATTGGGCTCTTTAGAATATGGTGTTTAGCTGACAGGAATTTTGCAGTGTTGCCAAAGAGACAGTTTTGGCTTATTAAGCTAGACACTTATTAAACAGAAGGCAAAAAGAGAGAGAGAGAGAGAGAGAGAGATTAAATAAGGTGTGGGGAGGAAAAGGACACATGAGGGAGGATGTGAAAGCAGGAACCCAAGTCTCACATTCTCACAGGTGCTGTTCAAGACTTTGCCATCTCAACTGGTGTTGGCTATGTCACTGGTTCCCTCTCTCCGGCCTAATCTAGTCAGGATATGTCTCAGGATCAGGACAAGGAAGGCCTAATGGTGTCAGGCTGGATCCTAGAGTTGGGATATTTGCAGGGGGTGGGGGTGGGGGGCAACCATTATGGTAAAGTTCCCTCTTTTACACTACCTGTCCCATCATTTTGATCTCCATCCCAAGTCTTTTATTAAGGACCCCAAAAGGGGGCAATGAGTGGAATAGTCCATTGCCTCATTATTTTGTCCACCAGTTTTGGTCCATTGGTTTTATTCTTTTGTTTACCAGTCACGAGAGCTGTACAAATAAAAGGTTTTTTGGTTTTCTGTCAATTCCAAAAAAAGAGAAAAAAATCCATTTTGTGTTGAACTGCAAACAAACTTTTGAAATTTTTGGCAAATTGAAAAGTTGAAAATATTTGTTCTGCTCAAAATGTGATATTTCTTTTTAATTTAAAGAAATAAAATCTAAGGAAATATTGAGACTAAAAGTTGTTTAGGATTAAAAATATATATAAACATTTTGTTTAGAAAATGTCAAAATGAAACCCTAAACAATTACAAAAATATTGGAATGTATTTTCAACTGAAACAATTGGCAAAATCAACCCAAATTCATGGAATATTTTGTTATAACTGAATCTACATTTAAAAAAAAAGTTTTGGATAATTTTTTTTCCGCCAGAACTACTGAATGTGATCTTAAAACAGACCTTGGGTGGTAGCTTTAGGCCTTTTTGTTTGGACTAATCCAGTCTTTCTGTCTTTAATTTTTTGTTGACTTTTTATAAACAACTTACTGCACTGTCCTCTGCGCAACATGCTCATCTGTGAAAATTTTTGTTTAAGTGACTTGCCCAGCATCCAGGAACTTTCTCACCCTGCAATCCCATGCTTCATTTACTACACGCCTTCCAATTTCTGTAACAAATGAGGCAGGGGTTCTACAGACAACACCAATTCTGTTTCATCTCTACAGCAGGTACATCCTGTGCACATCTGCCTTGAGTAGTGGTTTTTGCACTTTTCACTGGAGCATCTAGTGCTTACCACTGTGCAAGATAGGACAATGAAACTTTCAGGCAATTTTTGTCCATGTATTTAATGCAAAAAGCACACTTGCTCAAAAAGGACTAATTTTCACAAATTTTTGCTCATAGATGAACCCATTTATGCTTAGTGAAATTTTCTGCAAATATGGACTTATTTTCCACTTTAATATGAAATGTATGGTAACTTGAATTTCAAGCAGTTGTGCATTTTTCTGAATGCATATTTCACCAATTTATAGGTTTCAATCCTGCAGGTGTGCTCACTGCAACTGAATGCAGTTACTCCTCGTCTGGCTGCAGACAAAAACAAGATGGGGACTACACAGGGAGCTGCACTCAAAGGAGCTCTAAGAGGAATTCATGTGAACAGCATCAGGGAGGAAAGGGAAGTAGTGGGACAAGGTATGGGGAAACACTAGCGCAACATGAGCTTCACAGAGATATTTTTATACCCCATGCACCATGGGAGGAATTTGCTCTTTCTACCTTGGGCCAGCAGCACCCACCTGCTGACTGATGGAATCAGAGTAGGAGCAGGTTTCTGGGGTTAGATGTGGCCATTATGCTGATTGCCTTCTTCCTTTGGGGATGGGAAGGAATTTTTCATGCCCTGCCAAAAGGGGTGGTTTTTTTCACCTGCCCCATAGCTGATCCGTGACCCAGTAGAAACAGGGACAGTGTTAGGTCAGAAATGTCACAATAGGTAACGAGTTTGACTAGTGTCCCATGAAGGCATTGGTTACAGAAGGGCTATGGTTCACAGATAAACAGGAGTTGGAAAGGAGTTTGGGGAGAGGAGTTGCACAGAGTTTGGGAAAAAAGAGGATTTGGATGCTGAATGTCTGATAAAATGGAGAGACAATTGCTTCCCTTTTTCCAGTCCCTCCCTTACCCCTCATATGAGGAGACAGAGGTGGGCAGTCAGCTCTGGGACCAGAATGGAAAGGGGAAGGGTTGATGGCAGCCCTCCCAAATAAGTGTAAATGATGAAGGAAAAAACTACCTGCGTCGTATGATTTATTGCTGGTAAAGATCTTTTAAGTGAATAAGGTTGCACTCCAATTAAAGCACATCCATTGTATCTAGTTTTTCTTTCTGCACAGCAAGGTCAATGCATGTGAGTAGCTTTATTTTCATGAGTAGTTTTAGCTTCCATGAAGGAGCAGGATCTTAGTTGGAATATTCACGGTAAATTAGTCAATTCATTCAGGTTTTGCTGGAATAGTAAAATATGGATTACTGACTAGGAAGCAATTGCCATCAGCAAACATTACTCCCTTTCATTCTTTTTCTCCAGCTGTATTTTTATATTGGTGGTTTTTGTCTTATTCCAGTTGCTAGGATCTCAGTACTAATGTCACAAATAAGGGAAGAAAATAAGCATCCTTTTCTTGTGCTGCTGTTCAGAGGGGAATTGTCTTAAATGATTCTTTCAGACATTACAGATATCAACAGCTGTTTCTGTGTTGATATATGATCATTTGAAACATTTGTAAAAATTGGCTTAGAACCCAAACTTAGTGAATTTAATAAAAAGGTAATTGCAAATTACTTTATGAAGCATTCTTCCAGCATCCAGTCAAATCACCCTGAATTTCAATTCTATGCTGCATTATATTAGCTAGGTTGAGGAAGAGTTTTATATTGTTAACACTTAATCTTTTTTAATGTCATTTCAGTTAAATCACTGGGAAAATGGTGAATGCCCCCAGCCAATAAAAATAAACAAAATTTGAAGCATTGATCACCATTCCAGAAGGCTCTTTATTCCCCTACCTAACATTAGTGAAATTTCATATGCTCTGGTCACCATTTTTCTAAATAAATATTAGCCTAATACTTTATCAACTCTTCCTCAAAATCACAGAAATGGACATTCCATTCACCTACAGCTCCTGAATCTCGATAACTATAGAACAAGTAGTCCACAGGGCAATTTTTCTTGCTGAAGCATGTAAAACAAGAGGAAAGGCAAATTACTTCTGAATATCAAAACCTGAATGAAAGAAATCATTGGAGAGGGCTCCAGACTATGAATTCATACGTACTTTTCTACTACACATTGAAGAAACTAAAGGCATTGCTTCACACATATCTAAGGATGTACAGTTATAACGGGATTGTTCCTTTATATAACTTCTTTATTAAAGGTGACCAGTAAAGAAACAAGAGAACAGCAGACTTGACATTCCTGACATTTCTAAAGTAAAAATCAACAAGCAGAAAACAATTTGGAGAGAGGAGGAAATCTATGCATTCATTGCATCCTAAAGAAGCAATAGTAACCCTAGTTTTTTTGTAAAAAAAATATATATTTTTGCTGCTCACCTTTAATGTTTCAAAGGATGAGACCCAAGAAACATGTAGCACTTTGTTCTGCCAATGAAATGAGCCTCCAAGAACACAAATGTTTCAGAAGGGAAGAACATTTTGCTACTCAGTGAAGTTGCTAGCTATATGTGTGAGTGGAGAGATTCATTCAAGTTTGGCAACTTGCAGATCAATAACATTTGAAATTTTCTGGGCCAAAAAAAGGCTAAGGAATTTTATCTTCCTGCTTGCTTTTAAGTTTAGCTGAGAAAATAACATAGAATGTCAAGTTTAGTTCAAGTTTATTTCTTGAAATCTTTTTTTCCTTAACATCTGGACTTTTCTATTTCCTTAATAAAATCTTGGAAAATTGGCTCCTTTGTCATCTTTCCCTAGGGTAATTTGATTTATCCACACTTTGCCAATTGCACTACTTGCTTCTTTATTGACTCCTCTTGCAATTTCACCAGAAAGGGTTATGATTTCTGGTCAGTTGAAGTTTTTCTTACTTTTAAGACTCTGACATTGTAAGCACTCAGTTTTCTAAAGGGAGACATTCAGCTGGCAAATTAAAGTAGTTTTCTAAGTGTGTTGTCTATTGAAGTAACTGAATTACTTTTTCCTACATCTTCTGGGAATCCTAAACTTACAGTATGATTTTGTCTTGATCTATTTTCTACAGTTAATCATTTTCTGAATGTAGACTACTTTTTTTCTTGGAATTGTCCACAGTAAATTTAATATTTTCTGTACTCTACGTGACGCCATAAATGTAGACATTGAGACACTTCCATTGTTCCATTGTTCCATTCAATTGTTCCATTGAGACACGTTCCATTGAGACATAGAATTGTCAGATTCTATAGAGAGTTTTCAAATAGCTGAACTTTCAGTATCCTGTTTTGATGCATTTCCAATTATCGTCTTTGTTTTAATTTTTCAAGACAAACTTTGTTTTGTGGGTGGTTACTTGCCCAGAGGAGTGAAATTCTCCTTCATTGTGTCACGGTATACCCAGTGTGGAGGGAAGGAAGTATGGTCTAGTTGTGCATTTCTTGCAAGTAGCTCTGCAAAAAGACTGTAGTTTTCCTATAGTGTCTTAACTATACTTAAATGTGAATTCTGTCCTCCCACACCCAAATATTTAGTTTAATTCATTTAATTAAGGGGAAGTTTGTCAAATAATTAAATCTGGAAGGAGCAATCAGGACTCCTGAGTTCTTTTCTGGGCTTTGTTACTCAGTCAATATGTTGCACTGGACAAGTAATTTCAGTCAAAATTTTAAATATCACCATTCAGACAAGGCCTAAGAAATCAGCTGTCACAATAAACATACTTTGGGCCCCCAGAAGTCCTCTAATTAGAGCAGAGGAGCAGCTCAAAAAAGATTCTAGTCCTTCTTATACATTTAAAGAAGCAATAAAAAGCATAAGTCCAGTTTAAAAACAAAAACCCAACAACTTTTAGTACAGGTAACCTTCTAATAAAAGTGAAACAGAATTATACTTTGTAAGATTGGAGATTTGGAGGGTGGGGGTGAAGAAATCTCAGACATGCACTGTTGCCGGCTCTCATGATTTAATCACAATATTTCATTGCAATTTTTTTTCTTTAAGCTTTCACTGTTGGAAATAAGTGATTTTGTGAGAATTTCAGCTTTAATATATTAAAGTATGTTTTTGGCCTTCATAGTTACAGCAGAAAACCTGAAGAATAGATCTGGTTGGGAAAAAAATGTTGTCTGAACCATTTTGCATCAGTTCTATACAAATAAAAATACGTCACCAAATCATATTGATTTTTGCCAAAATTTAGGTTAGGAGAAAAAGCTGGAAAAGATTCTCATAAAGTCTAAATCTCCCAATTTGACATTTCTCGGAATGAAATGTTTTGATTGTTTTGAAATGACTTTTTTTAATATTATTTTTTATTTTAGAATTATATTGAAACAAAATGAGTTTATCAATATAAAACAATTAGATGGAGCTGAAATAAACAAACAAAGGTTCAGAATTTTCTTTGGCAGAGAGCTTCAACATATTTCAGTGTTGTTCCAAATTGGAATGAAGCAACATTTCAATCTTTATATCCTTCACAAAAAGGCATTTCCATCTTCTGCTTAGCTACTGCAGACATGAGTGCATCTCAAAAGTCAAAAACCCCAAAGGTGTTTATAAATAACCCCACATTTATTATTCTTTTAAATCTTTTGATTTTTAACCCAATCCATGATAACTGTTGGTGGTATGACTCATGAGTTTTGAACATTTAGGTTTGACGATCATGGGCATGTTTCGCTGAATTACTTCTATATACATCTTTGTGATTATAGATTCTAAATAGTTTTTAAAATGCGTTGGGTTTTAAAAAAAAAAAAAACACTTCACCTTTAAATCACTCTATTTTAAAGAAGCTGTTGGTATGATTTTTATTTATTTATTTATTTTTGGAACAGTAAGATTTATTGTTTTATTTAGAACAGAATCTTTGTCTGTGAAGTGACTCCAAACTGAAGACATAAATGATGAGGAAGGACAGTTTGCTGAACATCTGCAGTAATTTTATACCTGACAAAAAAACAAATTTGTTGCTCCTGGAAAATCTGGTGAATATGCTTCAAAATACACATTCTGGAATTAATGTTATGTTTGTCTGGAGGAAGTAAGTTCTGTCTCCCTTACAAATGGGATGGAGAGCTTTCTAGGTTTTACATAAATGCATTCTGTGTACAAGGATGTTCTTTTTAACAGGTGCAGCTGCTGCTCATAGGACTTTCCATACCACTCACATTTTTCCGTGGGTTCTGATTTAGGAGGAGTTGGGCAGTATAAGCAGCCCTCCCCATTGAGACACTAACTGCTGCTGTTGTTGCTTCCAAACCCAACCTGTCCACCTAGCTGAAGGCATTGTGTTTATGCTTCCGAAGGATCACAGGCGCACACAAACATACGCTTGCTCTATTGGCTGTTGCTCTTAGTCCAGGCCTGCTGTGGCAGTTAGGAAATTTGGCTCCAAATCAGGGATCAGGTTACAAAAGCAGTGCAGCATGATTAACTGTTTAGTGTTTGAATACTCTATAAGAGGGAATGGAGGAGTATTAACAGCAATCTTCTTCCTCCTCTGGCTCCTGGCTTTTTCTGCTTTTAGCACCTCTCTTCATACTGTTGCTGGTGCGATTGCAGCTACTGCTGCTTTCAGGGTCACCCACAGTCCTGCCTTGTCACTCCTCATTGAAAGATATCAGGACAAAAATGTTAAAATTCCCGCCTCCCCTTCGCGTGCGCACACACACTCATATTCAGGTTCAAAGGCCAGCTCTGTTTCCTGCATCTCCATCGTCCACAGTCCCTCCAGATGATGTAAGAGGTGATGGGAATTAAAACAATAACAAAAAAAACCCCTCAGTCCTTTGAAGACGCAGCTGCTGCTTTGGGACTGCAGACTGCCCTGTCCTCAGAAAGGACATCAGGGGGATGGGGATTTGAGTCTCCCAGCTTCCCTGAACAGGCTGCTTCCACCACTGACCATATTCAGCAGAGCGAGAGATTAAAAATTGCTGGTTGTTGAACAGGCTGCTGTTGCTGCTGATGTGTGGTCTGTGCAAACCTTCTTGTTTTCTTTCTGGGGATGTTGTATTTATCAGTGACATGGCTAACGTGGGAAACATCTTCTTGCCTTTGTTTCTTCCCTGGCCTGTACAATAAAGTTGATAGATATTGTATGACAATGAGCAAGTTTCATAACAATGATTTCTTGAGCTTTTGTACTCTCTCTCTCTCATTGTGTTTAACGGTTAATTTTTTAGATAATTCTCCAGACACCAGTTAAATAAAGAAGAGACGAGTATGGGAAGGGGGAAATTGGCATTTTGATCGTGCTTGTGTGTGTGTGTGCATGTTTGTGTGGGTACACATGTGTAAATAAAAATGTGGAGAGGAAAAGACATACAGGAGAACCTGAGAGTTTCGAACCCCTCAGGAATGGAGGTTTTTCATAACTCTGAAATGTTCGTAACTGAACAAAATGTTATGGTGGTTCTTTCAAAAGTTTACAATTGAACATTGACTTAATACAAATTTGAAACTTAACTAAGCAGAAGACAAATGCTGCTATTAACCATCTAAATGAAACAAGCACAGAAACAGTTTCCTTATCTTGTCAAATCTTTTATTTTAAACTTTCTCTTTGTCTTTTTAGTAGTTTACATTTAACACAGTAATGTACTGTATTTACTTTTCTTTTTGTCTGCTGCTGCTGCCTGATTGCGTCCTTCCGGTTCCAAATGAAGTGTGTGGTTGACCTGACAGTTTGTAATTCTGAGGTTCTATTGTAGTTTACATGTGGAAGAGTTATGAAATACTGAAGCTTGACATAGGAGCAAGGTTGTGGCAGTGACAGGATTCCCAGGGCAGGTTATAAACCACTGCTCATTTTGAGCATCTCTTTAGCCTATATACACACAAATCTGGCACCTAAAACAAACTTTACTTGCTTCTTATCTTAATAATCACTTTACACTCTCATGAGAGTATTTTTTTTTAAATCTCTATTCTTAATCATGTTTATTGCATTAGTGCCTAGGGTCCAAATGAAAAAGGACCCTATTGTGCTGGGCTCCGTAAGCCCTCTGTATCTCTGCTTCTTCCCCTCTTTGTACCCCTTACCAGCCTTTGAAGGCCTTTGTTTTCACAACTGTTCTTCTAGCTGCAAAGGACTGAATGTTACCCACATTGTAGTCTGTGAGCATTGCTCCTCACGTGTCTGGAAGATTCACTACTGAACAGCTTTTCCCCACATGTGCCCTGCAACGAGAAAAAAGTTCCCTTCACAGCATTCCCGGCCCCTGGCAGACCACACTGTGGCTTTGTCTTGATTGGGAAAAAAGTTGTGGTTGACATCATGTTAGGGGAGAACCTAGGTTCACCAGGACCAGCTAACATTTATTAAAAGTTGTTAACCTCTGTCTGTATGAGGGATAATGATAACAGTCATGCTAGCTAGCATGTCAGTCACAACCTCTATTCTCAACTTAGATAAGGCCCCTGAGTAGTAAATCAAGATAGGCATATATAGTATAAGCAACAGCTACTTCATTATGTTTTAAAAATCACTTTAGTAAAGAATATTTTTACAACAAATATTTTCAATTATATATAGACTCATAGACATTAAGGTCAGAAGGAACCATTATGATCATCTAGTCTGACCTCCTTCACAATGCAGGTCACAGAATCTCACCCACCCACTCCTGCGAAAAACCTCTCACCCACGTCTGAGCTATTGAAGTCCTCAAATCATGGTTTAAAGACTTCAAGGTGCAGAGAATCCTCCAGCAAGTGACCCATGCCCCATGCTACAGAAGAAGGCGAAAAACCCCCAGGGCCTCTTCCAATCTGCCCTGGAGGAAAATTCCTTTCCAACCCCAAATATGGTGATCATCTGAACCCTGAGCATGCAAGAAAGATTCACCAGCCAGTTAGGCAGGAAAGAATTCTCTGTAGTAACTCAGAACCCACCCCATCTAACATCCCATCACAGACCATTGGGCCTATTTACCATGAATAGTTAAAGATCAATTAATTACCAAAATCATGTTATCCCATCATACCATCTCCTCCATAAACTTATCGAGTTTAATCTTAAAGCAAGATAGTTCTTTTGCCCCCAATGCTTCCCTTGGAAGGCTATTCCAGAACTTCACTCCTCTGATGGTTAGAAACCTTCATCTAATTTCAAGTCTAAACTTCCTGATGGCCAGTTTATATCCATTTGTTCTTGTGTCCACATTGGTACTGATCTTAAATAATTCCTCTCCCTCTCCGGTATTTATCCCTCTGATATATTTATCGAGAGCAATCATATCTCCCCTCAACCTTCTTTTAGTTAGGCTAAACAAGCCAAGCTCCTTGAGGCTCCTTTCATAACTTGTCACACCTTTGTTGCCCTTCTCTAGGAACAGGCAGAATCCCACTGAAGATCACCTGAGCCTCGATTTCCTTAAGCGTCTTCCCCAGCCTGGCATAGTCTACCTTTATACGTTCCAGTGAGAATCTACCGGTACCATTTGTTCCCACATGAAGGACAATCATGGATTCTTTCCTGCTCCCTTTAGGATCCTTTTCAACCTCAGGTCCACATCCTGTATCTTAGCACCTGGAAGACAGCACATCCTTCTATTCTCTGGATCAGCTCTGGTTACAGGCCTGTCTGTTCTTCTCAGTAAGGAGTCCCCGATCACATAGACCTGCCTTTTCCTGGTGATGGTGTGATTCTCCGGTCTATCACCTGTTCCCTCTGGCTGCAAATTCTTTCCATTCCTATTCTCCCTTGTAATCCTCTTCAACCCATCCTGTATCCTCCTGGGGCTCATATTTAGTGTAGTCGCCATTGACTCTTCCCCTTTTCCTATAGGACAAGACTCTCTTCTCTTCTTCCTTGCCCTTCCACCTTCAGTGACCATCTGCTGAGCCCCCTCTTTATTTTCCAACTCTGAAAACCTGTTCTTGAGTTCTATTTCTCCTTTGCTAGCCCATCTTTTCCTCTGCTTGGTTCTCTTAGTCACATGCTTCCACTGTCCATTTTCTTTACCCAGCAGTGTCCCCTCAGAATTCTTCAGTCCTGCTTCCATCTGCAAATCTGAGCTTTTCCCTTCAGCTGCCTTATGTCTTTGCTCCATAATCCGCTCTAACCCCCTTATAAAACTCAACCAGACTTTCCACCTGCATCTCCAGTCCTCGGATCTTTTCTTCCATCAGCTCTATCAGGCGTCACTTCATGCAGACAAAACTCTTTACAGGTACCCCCTCCAGGATCATGTACATACCGCAGCTTCCACATCCAGTCATCTTCATTGTGTCTTCCACTACATGGGTCACTCCCACTGCTGCCTCTGTATCTGTCATAGCCTTCCCACCTAAATCCTGTTAATCTTCTCCTCCACCAGAGCACCCACTCAAACTCCCCTGTTTACAGCTCTGTTTGCTAGCTCTGGTGCGGCTGCAGCTGTCTGTGGCAAGTAAAAGAGTTATAAGGAAAGAAATAGCAAAGTTATTAGTATTTTCCATGTACCTAATACAGGGTTTTATGGCTGAATGTAAATGATATAGGTGCCCTTTTCAATACATGTATATTTTGCCATAAATGACACATCCCAGAACTTATCAAATACTTTTATTTGTAGAAATATTATTTAAAAGATTTTCCTTCCAGATGCAAGAAGAAGCTGATGCATTCCTGGACCAAGAATCAATGGATTTAGATCATCTTTACCATACAGTAAATGAGGTTGATTTGTTCCTCAAAAAGTCTGTAACTGTGAAACATACCTTTTCCAGAATAGAACATTTGCACAATATAGGATCAAATTTGCTTATTCTACCGTTGGGTCTCTAGTATAAATGAGTCTGTTACCCAAAATATAGGCCTTTATTCTCTTCAAATTGAGATAAACAAACTCACATTGTGTTTAGAGGCGTGGGTTTTTGTCAAGTTTAATCTTAACTCTTGAATTTCCTGGGTTTCTAATCTTAACATTCTTGAAAGGTGGTGGATAAAATCCTGGCTCCATTGAAGTCAATGGCAAATCTCCCATTGATTTCAGTAAGATCAGGATTTCACCCAATACTTAGTCAAACCACTGATCTCCCTTGAAACTTTAACTTTGCTTTAGCAAAGGTGTGGTGTGGGAATAGGTATAAGGGCTTGTCTACTCAGTATAAAGGAAAATCTTCCTGAAGAGTAAATGAGATATGTCTAAGGGTGAGAAAATTGAGAGTTCTGTTACAGCCCAGTGCTGTTGAGCTGGGTATTTTCAGCTGTGACGATGTAATAGGTTTGAGCAGAAAAGTAATAAATCTTATAAATAAGGGTGCAATGCCACTATTTTGGTTTGGTATAGTACTCTCTACAAGTTTTTGGATGTTTAACCAAATACATTTTGTACCCAGCTTAGTTAATTTTGTTTTAAAACACACATATTTGGGTAATGTAACAGAGTTAATCCTTGACAGAAACAGAATCTGGCTAATGTTCATTTTCAGAATATTTATGCTGGTGAGGCAAGAAATAAACTTCCATTTGTCTAAAACCTCCTCAGTATTTTGTGATGATGGGGCATACTTCAATTTGTAAAGGTTAGGGATTTGAGCTGTGATTTTTTTCTGAACACCCAAATACTTCTTAAATGACTTTTCCCACTGGAGTACAAAAGAATCGGGTAATGGTTTTTTAGCAGACTGAAAAATAGAAGTAATTGAATCTTCTGTTTTATCACTAATTTTGAAACTAGAAATTTGCCCAAAGCTATTATATAAATTAAATAGTATTAAGATCAGCAGTGGGCACAGTTTATTATTTCACACCTATAAATATTCCTGTTATTTCCTTGCGTGAAAATGGTTTCACTGAAATCATAAACTGTAGTCTGAAAATAGACTATCTGTGTCATCTGCACCAAACTACTTGATGACCTGAGCTGTTATGCTTGTTGTGTCACCATGACCAAGTTTTTCTTTTAATGACACAAAAACAAACCCTGTATTGCTGGTCTATTAATTCTACAAACCTATTAAATATTATTTTTTCACTTCCAGGAGCCAACTGGGGAAAATGACTGTCTACAACTAAAGCTCCAGCTTGGCCCTACTAACATCTGCCAACATCCACCAGCCTGAGGCCAAAGTTTTTGTCTCTGGGTGACTCATCCTGTTCTTTAACATCACAGTAGTATGTGGACCCAGTTTTGAACCCTCTTTCCTCCCTGATTCCCCACAAATCATGAAGAAGTTCTGACTCTGTGCAGGGCAGAGTGCCAGCACGTGAGGAAGAGCCTGTGATAGACTTGGATCAAGTCCATAAAATACTTAAGCAGATATCCAAAAAACAGATCCTGGTTAGGAAAACATCAGATGATATCTCTGAAATTCAAGTAATGACCAGGTTATTTTGTAGGGGCTATCCTCCATGATTAGGGAGGCAGAAACTCCACTTTAGATGACAATGTAGGCTCTGTTGGGATCGCTACAGATGAATGTTTCATCCAAAAGCTACAAGGTAGAATCAATGATCTGGAAGGCTAGTCTACAAGAAATAATTGATAGTGGTTGGGTTCCCTGAGGAATTGGCATACCTTTCAAATGTCTCACATGGTGTGGGACATCCTGCATCTTGTCCTGATTTTTAAAGTTGTCCTGTCATCTCACATTGCTATTGCAAACTCCCGGGCTGTTGCTGAGCGCTGTGCTTCAGACCTCTTGGACACAAAGCTGCTGTCCTAATTCTGTCTTCAGTTGAATGTGCTTGCTGAGTGAAATGAGGATGCAGCATGTGGGGGGTATAGCATCACAATCTGCTGCCCTGCACAATGGGTTGCTTTGCTAAGTGTGTTTGAGTAATCTAAGCATGCTCAGTAACATCTGCTGAAGCAGCTGCCCTCACTCTGCCCTTACTTGGGATTTTAGTGTGCTCCTTGCTGCTAAGGGGGAAGGGAGAGGGCTGAAGGGTGCAGTGGGGACAAAGTGGAGGAAAGAGATTAGCCAGAGTTGTGCAAGGAGGTTAACTGAATATACAGGAGGTGAATTGCCATTATTATTTAATTCTCTAAAACTAATGTATATACACAAGTGTTTACTGCTGTAAATTATAGTTAAGGCTGCAAGTTGATCACAGAAGTCTCGGATTCCGTGACTTTCCAAGACATCAAGACTTCTGCAGTGGCTGGTGCTGGCTCAGAGGCTACCCGAGCTGGGCAGCCCCTGGTCCAGCAGCAGCAGTTTGGGTATGTGGGAGGGGGCTCAGGGATAGAGGCAGGGAATTGGGAGGTGCAGGGGATGCTTACCTCGGGGAGGGAGTTTCCCACTGGCATGACCCTGCAGCTCCTAGGCGGCGAAGGGGCTGAGGGGGGGCTCTGCACTGCCCATGCCTGCAGGATCTGCTCCCACAGCTCCCATTAGCTGCAGTTCCCAGCCAATGGGGCAACCCCCAGCACCAGCGGGGTCCCGGACCACCTCCCCCAACACCTGCAGCACCCCTGGACTCTCCCCCCTAGCACCCATGGACCCCCGCCCAAGTTTTAATCACAGGTATTTTTAGTAAAAGTCATGGACATGTCACAGGCCATGAATTTTTGTTTACTGCCCATGACCTGTCCTTGACTTTTACTAGAAATACCCATGACTAAAACATAGCCTTAATTATCTTCTTTAAGGAAATATCCTGTTGAAAGCAGCAACAAAACATCAAGTTGCCTCAAGCACTAATCCAAATGAGCATATTAGTAGATCCACTTTATTAAATATGCTAATACAGTTTCAGAGCTCCATTAAATAGATTACTATTTTTGTTTTACAATTTGTCAAGCTTGCACATTTTTAACTGCCATTGCAAGTCTGTGAAGAAGTAACCATATATGTATGTTTCACTCCACTGTACTGTAATTTAATCTTAGTGAATAATAAATTGGGTAACATTCAGAATATAAACCACTAGTATTATTTGCTGTTTTCCACAAACTTATCAAATAAATAGTTGTAAAACTGTTCAAGCATTTCTATCTTACACAAATTCATTGTTTTCAGAACGTTCTATTATGAAAAATCACAGGGCAGCTGCTCTTTATGAGGAGTTGAGCCACATCCACCTTATAAAGGACCTACCTGGGGGTAACTGGCTGCCCCAGGAGGCTGATTAGTAAACAAGCGACCTGGACCTAATAAAAGTTATCCAACTTTAGTTAGAGGGGAGCTCCAGAGGGAGATGGGAGGCTCCTGTGGAGTGGAGCTCCCAGGTGAAGCCTGACCCAGTGGGCTGAGCAGGGAGCCTAGAAGATGAGCTGTGTGGGGTACTCACCAGGATAGGAGCCTGTATGAGATGCTCCCACAGAGGGGAGCGACCTAAACCAAGGGCTGAAGTAAGCAGGCACCGAAGAGGGACTGGTTTCAGCCAGGGGTCTCTGGGACACTGGCCAGAAGCAAGGATCACCTGCTGTCCCTGAAGAAGAGTCATAGTGGACAGACATCCCTGGACTGTTGGCTCCAGAAAAGGATGTTACTCCAGTAGAGGAAAGCGGTCTAACAACAGGAGCAGAGACTGGAACAATAAAACCCCAGGGGAAGAGCATGGGTAGAGGTGAACGGTGGGTTCAGGTTGGGGACATAGACTAAAATTGACCTAATGGCCCTGCTAGGATATTGAGGTGGAAACTTTTGTTTCTGTTAGGGTATTGGCTTTTCTATTAATAAATAAGACCCTCAACAAGGAGTTGCTCTTTAGCATTTAACTCGTTGTTTGGACTTGATACCTCAGGTGAGGGGAAAATCAAGTAAGGACTCACTTGCCACATCTTGTTTGCCTGCAAGTTGGGTGGGGAATGCACTGGGTCAGTCTGGAATGATGACTAATAAAGATGAGTTTCAAAATCACAGACAGGTGATGCCTGATAAAATGTTATAGGATGGATCACTTTCCAGAGACTAACCTATGCTACAGCCACAATTTTATTTTATTTACTGATAGGCATGCCTGTACTTTAAAATAAATAAATAAAACTATGTTCAATAAACAACTTTGTCTCTCATTGTCTATCATTTTGAGGGTCACTGTCCCTCATTTCAGAGTTCAGGGCTTAAGAGGAATGGGAAGTCGAAAAGAGGGCTCAATAGAATTTTTGTCTAAGACCCTACCTGAGATTCTTTCCCTATACTCTGATACAGAGCTGAGTATAGACAGAAGTTGCTGCTCCCTAGCCTCCCTGCTCCCCCACCCCAAATCTAGCTAATTCCACGTCCAGGGTATTTACATAAGAATTCTTAAAATACCATGTAAAAGAATCTACCCTTAAAAAAGACTGAGAAAAAGAAAACATGAGTTGGAAAGTGTGACATACCAGGGTACAATCCAGAGCAGAGGGGGGCTGTGTCACCCCTGCCCTGTAAATTGGGGTGCCTTGCAATGCTTTACTGTTGTAACCTCCAACTGGGACTGCTCACAACCAGCCACCACCATGCAGATCACTCCCAGATGTGTTTGTGTAACAGCTGCCTGCCAGTCACAACCTGGCTCTCACCAGCCTCAGTTATACTGTCGGGTGATCCCAACACACTCCCAGCCCTGGACCTTCCCCCAGAAATATGTGTTTTGTATGGCTCAGCACACTCATGGTCATTCTAAATATATTAATTCCATTATTCCCTTAAAGGAATAATATACACTAGCCTATTATCTCAAATAGAGTTACTATTTACACATAGTTACACTTCAATTTAAACACACTGGATTAGATAAAATAAAACAAGTTGATTCACTACAAAGAGAGAGATTTTTAAGTGAGTACAAACAATGAGGCATACAATCAGAAATGATTACAAGAAAAATAAAGATGAAAGTGCTTACTAGTACCTAACTTAACAAACTATGTTAGAGTCAAGCAACTATGTTAGATTCAAGCAAAATTTCTCACCAGCAAAATTATTGACCAAACTCTTCAGGTTAGGACCTGTATCCCCAAAGTCCAATGGCTGTTTTCCTTTGTCGACTTAGGTGTGATGCCAGAAACAGACAGGGAAGTGTTTGCCCCTCCTTTTTATAGTCACCTGTTCTTCTTTGGAAAGCATTTCCAGCTGGGAACTAGCAGACAGCCAGTCTCAGGAGGAAAATACTTCAAGCTGTTTCTTTGCTCATAGACTCACAGACTTTAAGACCAGAGGGACCATCATGATCATCTATTCTGACCTCCTGCATATTCCGGGCCATGGAACCTCACCCACCCACTCTTGTCATATACCCCTACCCTCTGTGTGAGTTACTGAAATCCTCAAATCATTGTTTAAAGACTTCAAGTTACAGAGAATTCACCATTTACACTTGTTTAAACCTGCAAATGACCCAGGCCCCATGCTGCAGAGGAAGATGAAAAAACCCCAGGGTCTCTGCCAATCTGACCCAGGGGAAAATTCCTTCCTGGCCCCAAATATGCCAATCAGTTAGACCCTGAGCATGTGAGGAAGACCCACGGGCAGATACCTGGGAAAGAATTATCTATAGTAAATCAGAGCCCTCCCCATCGAGTGTCCTGTCTTCGGCCATTGTAGCCAATAACTATATCTGCCCTCCTTTCAGTCTTTACTGTGGTACAAGAGCTGTCCCACCTCCTGTCTGAATTAGTCTTAGAGCAACTGGCAATACAAAATGTAGTGCATCAGGGGATCCAGGATATAAAAATAGGGTCCAAGAAACAAAAAAATACGCTTATAGGCTGATGCACTTTTATTCCTCACCAACCCCCTTCAGGCCATCTGCAACAAATTACAAATCATTGACTTGCTTGGGAAAATCTCAGGGTACAAAATGAACTGGCACAAGTTGCAAGCTCTGAGTATTTATCAAAGTGTGCATACTATCTTCCTCTTAGATACTACTTTTTACTGACAACAGGTGGAAATCAGGTACTTGGTAGTTCTCTTTCCTAGGAACATAAAAGAAATAGTCAAAACTAATTTCAATCCTTTTACTACACAAATGGCTTTGGATTTACATAGATGGCAGGCTCTCCCACTGTCCTTAATATATTCAAGATGAGTGTCCTTCCAGTACTTGTATTTGTTCTGAGCTCCTTCATGGTTTTTATTCACACTTATTTTTTTCCAGTTAATACCATCTTTAAGACCTTCTTTTGGGGTGCAGGAACAAGCCCAGATTATCCTTTGAAAAAAATGTAGCTACCTATCAAATCAGGAGGCTTTGGTCTGCCCAACCTAAGGCTTTTTTATGTATCTTCAATCTAGAGCAGGGGTGGGCAAACTTTTTGACCCGAGGGCCACATCAGGGTTGTGCAACTGTATGGAGGGCCAGGTAGGGAAGGCTGTGCCTCCCCAAACAGCCTGGCCCCTGCCCCCTCCTCACCCAAGAATAATAAACTAGTTGAAGATATATTTAAAGTAGATAATTAGCAAACAACTCACAGGGTCAAATGTGTTTGTGGGGAAACATCAAATACTGAACAAATTCATAACAATCAGTCTGTGAGTAATAAATGAACAGAATGATCAAATGTCTTATAAACTATTTTCTGTGAAGACCTAGTTATACTTAGTTCTACCTATCATATGGTTCTGAAAGACCACTTAAGACTAACTTTGATGGAGCAGCCAATGGCAGTTGAGTACACTATGGGTCATAGACTTGTGACTTCCCTTACATTTTTAAATGGGCCAGTAAGGGTTTTCTCTGTTCTAGTCATACATCATGTACTCAATACATGAATCTGGTAAACCCAGTTGTCATAACCATAGAGCTAAGGGTAACCTCGAATTCCTCCTTACTTATAAGGGATTAAGAAGCTCAAATAACCTGGTTGGCACCTGACCAAAAGGACCAATGGGGAAAGAAGATACTTTCAAATCTTGGTGCGGGGGCGGGGAGGTTTTGTTTGTGTTCTCTTGGGAAGCAGAGAAGCATCAGGTCAGAAAACTCCTTCTCCTATAAACCATCCTAAAAGTCTCTCATATTCCAAAAATTGTAAGTAAAAGCCAGGCAAGGCGTGTTAGATTCTCTTTTGTTCTGCTTGTGAATTTTTCCTTTGCTAGAGGACAGTTTATTCCTGTTTTTTGTAACTTTGAAACTAATCCTAGAGGAAGTTCTGCTGTGTTTTTGAATCTTTTGTTACTCTGTAAAGCTATTTTCCATCCTGATTTTACAGAGGTGATTTTTTCCTTTTTTTTTTAAAATAAAATCCTGACTGATTTCTCTATTGTCCTAAGACCCAGAGTTTAGGTCTGTGATCACTTTGTAACCAATTGGTTAGGATATTATTCTCAAGCCTCCCCAGGAAAGGGGGTATAGGGACTTGGGGGGATATTTTGGGATAATAGGAATTCCAAGTGGTCCTTTCCCTGATTCTTTGTTAAATCACTTGGTGGTGGCAGTGTACCCACCAAGGGCAAAGAATTTGTGCCTTGGGGAGGTTTTAACCTAAGCTGGTAGAAATAAGCTCAGGGGGTCTTTCATGCGGGTCCCCACATCTGTACTCTAGAGTTCAGAGTGGGGAAGGAACCCTGACACCTGTCATGGGACATTTATCTCCATATTTCCCAATGATGGGAAAACCAAGATGCAGTGAGTATTTTCAGCTAAGGAAGGGTCTTTTTATTGTGTGGACAGTGCTGAGCACCATGTAGTGAGGGCCTGTAGGTGCTCCTACAACACAAATAAATAATACTGTGGTTATGACTTCATTGGAGGACTGAGCAAAAGGTCAAAGTAAACTATGGGGAGGACAAAAGGAACTTTTAAAAACATAAATGGGCCTGATTTTTCCACTTCCTTGCACCTTGTCTTATCAGGTACATATGTGAAAAGTGGATGTAAAATACTAACATTCTTATCTGGTAGCATTTGCACAGATGTTGAGGATGGCACAAGGCATGAAGGCCAAAGTGGACAATGCCCAAATATCTGAAATAACAGGAAAGGGAATATGGCAAAACAGCAGCCAGTTTTTTATGATAATATCACCCAGCTCTTATATAGAGCTTTTTTTAGTAAGTCTCAAAGCACTTTCCCCCCATTTTACAAATGGGGAAACTGAGGCACAGAGGTGTTACCTGTTCAAGGTCACCCAGGAGGAGAGCTAGGAACAGAAGCCTGCTCTTTTGTATCTAGCTGCTAGGCCACCCTGCTTGTCATGCCTTGTATGAATGTCTTCTCTTTACTATGAACACTTTCCTTTATCAACTCAAACTAAAGGAGAACACAATATTCTTGCCCTATTGCTGCAGTGTCACTTTCAGAACCTCTGCAAACATGCCCATATGTCCAGAGAATAGTCAGCATTAGAAAGCATCAATTTATGCTTTTGAAATATTTACTCAATAGAGAGTGTAATCAGGTGAGATGGGGTGATGAAGATTAAGTGACATTCTAATCCATATCTATACCTGACTTCATTTGCACATCATTTCCATAAAATCAATGTATCTTGCAACTTAAGTATGAAATCTGAACCAGCTCGAGGGAAGTACATCTTCAGTTTGTCTTTTCTGCTTTCATGAATGGATGAAGAGAGAGCAGGACATTTCATATATTTGGTTTTTAAAGCATTCAATAGTCTCTCAAAAGCTTACCCTCTAAATTTACTCAAATTGACAGGTTTTTGACAGGAGCACTGTCATTTGTAGTGAAAAGTGTATGAAGAACTGTAAATTAAGGGCAATGAAAACTGTGAATGCATAGAGTTCAGATAAGGTTCTAGAGGGACACTGCAGAGACTGGTGTAAAGATCAGTTTTGTTTAACATACTAATTACTGATGTGGAAAGGGGAGCACATAGCACATCAGTTGAATCTGTAGATGATACTAAATTAAAATGAGATCCAAACACTGCTGAGAAATAATTCAGAGAGACCTGGCCATGTTAGAAACATTGGGCTTGATTCTGTTATTACTTACATTAGTGTAAATTGGGGGTCACGTCACTGAAGTCATTGAAGTTACAGTACTCTACATACCCGTACAACCAGAGTAATTAAGAGGTGTATTAGGCAAATTGATTTCAATGGGCATGGGGAGCACTTGACCCCCCAGAATCAGACTTTGTGTGCTTTGTTGATTCAGAGACTGCAAACAGGGCCTTCAATGTTAGTTTTAGGAATCCAGCTAGATGAGAACCCATCACTCCTGATACTGTTACTCTATCTGTTCTCTAAGGTATCGCCTTACCGCTGTGTCCTCCAAACTATTCTCTATGGTCACTGACCCTTTTGTTACCTGAACATCTCTCAAATTAAAGTTTCTCATTGGACAGCCTCAATAAACTCTTGCTGCTTCATGCAGCTAAGTGTTGGCATTAACCATGTATCTTGATAAGCATTCCTGTCCATGGCACACATTTGTAGGTCTTGGAGTTCCAGACCGTTTCTTTTTAAATGTCTCTTGACAGAGTCTTTCCATTGTGTCCTCGGTATTCTATGTCCTTTCTTTCTGTCCTCTTCCTCTTATGCTTTCTTTGCTGTGCATTCTTCTCCCATTCTTATAGGTCCAGCCTACCTTAAAAGTGTGCTTTCCATCCTATCAGTGAAAGTCCCAAGCTCATCTCTCCCCAATTTCTTCCATGCATCCTCTGTGTACCCTCTGCTTGCCCACCATTCTCCTCAATATATTATTTTCTACTACCTGTATCTTCTTTTCTTCCATCTCTGTAACACCCACTGTTTACAAACCATAGAGCAGGCAGGATCAAACACATGCAGCATACACTTTTTCCTTCTATTTGCCACTTAATTGCAAGTCCCACACTGCTCCTGCCACCTTTTTTCAGGGCTGCCCATGCACATTGGCTTTTTCTTTTCAATGCTCCAGATCTCTCTATGATGGCACTAAGTGTACTTCCCAACTACACAAATTCTTTCTTCTGCTTCAGCTTCTCTCCTGACACTTCAATCAACAGCTCTTCGTCCACCTTCTGTACTTGCATAACTTCAGTTTTCTGTGTGTTTAACTTCAAACCATGGTCTTCAAACACAGATGCCCACTCCAATACCATATTTACCAATTCCTCTTTGCTCTCAGCCAAAAGGGCCAGATCATCAGTCTACATTAGTTTTCTCTGTGTCTCTACAGGCTTGGTTCTCCTACTAATTAACTCTATAATTAGGATGAAGAGACCTGGACTCAGCATACTGCCTTGTCTCAATCTGACTGCCACCTCTGAACACTCTGAAATTCCATATATTGTTACCATCTTAGCTCTTGACCCTTGATATAGCTCCCCTAACAGCTCCACTTCTTGAAGTCCCCCTCCCATCCATCTCAATACTCCAAACACCAGTGCCCACAGAACCAAGTCATATGCTTTCTCAAGGTCAGTCAGCACTATATAGCACTTATGCACTCTACTTATCATTCTTTCAAACTTCTGTCTTATTGCAACTATTGTGTCTATAGTACTCCTTCCCTTCCTAAAATCATGTTACTCCTCTCCTATATTTTCCACCATTCTGCACCTCAACTTAACTTCAAAACTCTCTCAGTGACTTTGAGAGGCTGACTTAACAAGCTGATACCCCAGTAAGTGTTTGGATCATTTGCATCATGCTTACACTTCCGAAACAGGCACAATCAATTCCATTCTCCAGTCATTGGGTATCCTTGCTTGATCCCAGCAAACACATAGTAACCTATGACACCACTTTATTCAGTATCTCCAACTGCATTGATCATATCAACAGTTCTCTCATCTTCAACAACTGCTTTACCATTCTTCATCTTATTCAGTGCTTCTTCTGCCTCCTTTCCAGAGATTGATAGCTGTTGAGGCTTTCCCATAATTGTTGGTGGTGCTTTTATTTGCAGCTCTCTTCTCATTTGACAGCCTTTGAAAATGGTTTTTCCATACTCTACTGTCTCTTTAGGGTTAGTCAACACATAGTCCCCATCCTTCACACACAGGAATTTCTTCATATCTGGACTTTAACTGTGCTTTGTCATTTCTCTTCTACCACAAATCAGAACCAAATGGAAGTAGGTTGAGGGGACACAGCATGAAATGGGGGACAAAGGACACTGGTTGAAATGGAGTGCCCTGACATGGTTGCATTTTTATTAACGTAGGCAAGTCCTTTCTTAAAGATGCTGGTGTTTTTCTTATAAAATGCAAAAGATGTTTTTTTCTTAGAAATTGCAACTTTATTTGTCCAGGTTTGGGAAAGAGAAGTCATCCTCCAAAGCTAGATGCTCAAATGCCCCGGCAATTTAGTGAAAAAGAGGTGGTTGAGGATCCCCAATATCTATCCTCCTTAATGTGCCATAGAACCACCTGCTACTCACCTCTCCAAAATCTGGCTTTAATGTAGTCCTGTGATTATTGTTAGGACCAAGTACTTTAACATTATACAGTAAGTAGAGCATTAGCACATAGTACAATCAAATATAGCAATATGCTAGCCTTTATTACAGGCAAATTTAACATGTCCAGTGTTTAGGAACTGTCCCTTCAGGTATTTTATTTTATTTTTTTACTTGGAAAATGGGACCTTATCTTACCTAATTGTGTTTATTCTAAATCATTGGCTTGGGATTTTTTTATATACTTTGCATGATCCATATACAAAGTACATGTACACTGTAGTTATCGGCTTACTACAGGTGTTTATCATAGGGATGAGGACTCATGATTTTCTGCTACTGTGACATTGTCATCTACCTCTGGAGTTGAAGATTCTCTCTCTATTCTTTGATTTTACTTCCTCTTTTGATTTCTAGAGTTAGAGGATCATAAAGTGAATATGTTTTGTTTCCCATCCTGTAGTCAGCAGTAGTGATTCAGTACGCATGTATACAACTCAATACTTAGAGCTTTCTTCATTTCCATCTCCATTACTGTTCTACTTTACCATGTAATAATAATAGTGCTTTTCACATTTGTATAACTTTTACAAGGCTCTCAAGGCACTTTACAACCAGTTAATTAATAACCAACATCTCCCTATCAGGTAAGAGAGTAGTTCTATACCCATTTTATAAATGGGTAAACTGAGGTACAGAGAGGTTAAATGACTTACCCAGCTCCAGTGGCAGAGCCAGAGCAGAGCCTAGGAGTCCTGATTCCTAGTCCCTAGTTCTAACCAGAAGCACAGTAAGTGTAAATTTACAGTCAGTATGCTCAGGAACACATACTGATGAATAACAGGCTTTGTTTGTTTGTTTACCATCAGAGAAACAAGCTGTATAACTTCTTTTCCTGTGTAGTATGATGAAAGCCATGGAAGGAAAAACTGTAACGACTATTCTTTAATTAGAGCCCCAAAGTCGTGTATTTCTTATAACAGTCATGATTTAGAAGCTCTAGGTTCAGTCTCTTTCACAACATGATTAACAACTCTCTAGGGTGCACAACATACGTAAACTTCTCTCCTTTTTCAGTCCAAATCTGAGTGAGACTGAATTTTGGTAAAGAAGGGAATTGAATTTAAAAAAGTGGTTATAAATACGACGAGTAGAAATTCAGCAGCAATACAATATCATTTAAATTATGTGATGCTGTAGTATATAATACAATTCATAATAAATACTTCAGGAATCTCTTTTAAAGCTGAAAATAAAATTTAAGAAAATGTAAAATGTGTTTTGTAAAAAATATGTGTATTTGAAGGATAAAATGACAATAGTTTTATCAGGAATCCATTTTCCACTTGATTACGTCCACCCTACAACAATGGGAACTGAGGTAGGAAAACATGAAATCAAGAATCTTTTTACATTGGCAACATTGATGAGGAAGCCAACTTTTTTTTTTGTTAACAGCGATTGATCAGCCTCAAAGGGTCTTCAATTAGGTTCATAAAAAAATAGATATATATCCAAATGTGTTAGGTCTATGCTTCTTGCTTTTTCCAGGTTGCCTCCTTTTCACTCCTGCCTTCAAATTCAACCTAATTCTTCACTTAGCTATATTATTCCCTTTTCGCTATTTCCCGCTTCTTTAAAATTAAAAAAAATGGGAATTTCTTTTGCCAAAAACAAACAGAAACTTTTTCCTCATTAAAAGAAAGAAAGAAAGAAAGAAAGAAAGAAAGAAAGAAAGAAAGAAAGAAAGGGTGGATTTTTCCCCACCAGCTCTAGTTAACATAACTACCATTTTTCAAAAAAACAAAACAAAACAAAAAAGCCTTTCCCCACTCACCTCCTCATACCCAATTCTCTAACAATGTCTCCTAGTGACAGACTTCCATATTGGGCCCATTGTTCTGGCGGGCCAGTTACAGCATGTGCCATAGGACAGATTAGAAGAATGGGAGTGAAAAGACCTGGATTGCATTCCCAGTTTTACCAGTGATTTGGAGTGTGACCTCATTCAAGTCACTTAACTTTTCTCACCTTTTATCAAGTACCGTCATGACACTTACTCCCTTTTGGAAAGATCTTTGAAATCTATAGATTAATAGGGCTACATAAGTGGTAAGTGCTTCTACTTCAGTGCTATTGCTTCCTCCTCTCCTGATTGTGGAGAACGGTGGGCTGAATTTTTGCAGGAAACTATAGATGTCATGGAAGAAACTGTGCAGATTCCTATTTACATAGCACTTTATTTCTTGAGCACTTTCCTTATTTTGTTCTTAATCTCTTAGTTCATCCCCATAAGAATGAATCTTAATATTACAAAACTTGTTAAGCTATATACTATTTAACACTGGATAATAAAAGATTGAGTAACTTGAAAAACAATAATTAAAACTAGAGATTAATCGGTGGGTTAAATTCTCTGTTGTTGTTTAAATTGGAATTGCCTAAAGGATTTAAAGTTTACAAACCCTCACCCCCTAAATAATAAATAATTTTGTTTGTGATAGTTTCAAGAAAGAGCCACCTGCAAGTTTTTGTAAACAGATTTCCCACTATTAAAACAGAAACTGAATATGGCAAAAATGTTTTGTACTGGATCAACATTTGTACTTCAGTTGTGAATTGTTTATAGGAAGAGACAAAGACATGCAGTTGGTTCCACTATATGTAACAGTGACTACGGTCATTGGTGACTGGCACATAAACTAAGTGGCAGCTCCTCTTCACAGTTCTGAACTCTCTCCAACCCGACACTCCCTGCTCAGAATACATCCTCCCACCCCACACTCCCACTCAACGCAGGCTCACAAAACCCATCCCCAGACCTCTTCCTCCTCCTCCTACCTGACACCCAAAATTACCAGACTAAGAATCCCCTTCTCCCAGCTCCTATCCAGCTTGTTGCTGGGTATGGAGGAGCAGGAACTAGAGGCATCAAGGAGTATGCACTTGTGATCCAACATAGCTCCATAAAAGGCTGTATTCCTTGCTCAGTCCATGCTTCGTAAGGACTCCAAAGGCTGGAGGATACAGTAAGCACATGCAGACGGCCCTATATTCTGTGACTGTTGGGCTAGGCCTGCTAAAGGCTGTGTGCCTCCTTCCTCTGCTACTGCAGCCTCTTCTGCAAGGCTGGAAATACACTGATGGCAGTAGTCATAAATATACTTTTATACAAGGAAACTCTTTCTGGTGGACACCAGGAAGACTGGCATCCTCAGAGACAGTTGGTAGTTCCAACTAAATACCAGGCCAAGCTCTTGAGCTTAGCCCATGATCACCCTAGTGGCCATGCTGGGGTGAACAGGACCAAAGACCGTTTGGGGGGGTCATTCCACTGGGAGGGAATGGGCAAGGATGTTTCTACCTATGTCCGGTCTTGTGAAGTATGCCAAAGAGTGGGAAAACCCCAAGACCAGGTCAAAGACCCTTTCCAGCCACTCCCCATCATTGAGGTTCCATTTCAGCGAGTAGCTGTGGATATTCTGGGTCCTTTTCCAAAAAAGACACCCAGAGGAAAGCAGTACATACTGACTTTCATGGATTTTGCCACCCAATGGCCAGAAGCAGTAGCTCTAAGCAACACCAGCGCTAAAAGTGTGTGCCAGGCACTAGCAGACATTTTTGCCAGGGTAGGTTGGCCCTCCAACATCCTCACAGATGCAGGGACTAATTTCCTGGCAGGAACTATGGAAAACCTTTGGGAAGCTCATGGGGTAAATCACTTGGTTGCCACTCCTTACCACCATCAGACAAATGGCATGGTGGAGAAGTTTAATGGAACTTTGGAGGCCATGATACATAAATTCATAAATGAGCACTCCAATGATTGGGACCTAGTGTTGCAGCAGTTGCTCTTTCCCTACAGAGCTGTACCACACCCCAGTTTAGGGTTTTCCCCATTTGAACTTGTATATGGCCGTGAGGTTAAGGGGCCATTACAGTTGGTGAAGCAGCAATGGGAGGGATTTACACCTTCTCCAGGAACTAACATTCTGGACTTTGTAACCTACCTACAAAACACCCTCCGAACCTCTTCAGCCCTTGCTAAAGAAATGCTCAAAAAGGATGCTCAAAAAGAGCAAAAAACCTGATATGATAAACATGACAGAGAGCGTTGCTTCAAAGTAGGGGACCAGGTCATGGTCTTAAAGGCGCTCCAGGCCCATAAAATGGAAGCATAGTGGGAAGGGCCATTCACGGTCCAGGAGCGCCTGGGAGCTTTTAATTATCTCATAGCATTCCCCACCTCCAACCGAAAGCCTAAGGTGTACCATATTAATTCTCTAAAGCCCTTTTATTCCAGAGAATTAAAGGTTTGTCAGTTTACAGCCCAGGGAGGAGACGACGCTGAGTGGCCTGAAGGTATCTACTACGAAGGGAAAAGTGCTGGTGGTGTGGAAGAGGTGAACCTCTCCATGACCCTTGGGCATATGCAGCGACAGCAGATCCAGGAGCTGTGCACTAGCTACGTGCCAACGTTCTCAGCCACCCCAGGACTGACTGAACGGGCATACCACTCCATTGACACAGGTAATGCTCGCCCAATTAAAGTCCAACCTTACCGGGTGTCTCCTCAAGCTAAAACTGCTATAGAATGGGAGATCCAGGATAAGTTACAGATGGGTGTAATCCTCCCCTCTGGAAGTGCATGGGCATCTCCAGTGGTTCTAGTTCCCAAACCAGATGGGGAAATACGTTTTTGTGTGGACTACCATAAGCTAAATGCTGTAACTCGCCCAGACAACTATCCCATGCCACGCACAGATGAACTATTAGAGAAACTGGGACGGGCCCAGTTCATCTCTACCTTGGACTTAACCAAGGGGTAGTGGCAGGCACCGCTAGATGAATCTGCCAAGGAAAGGTCAGCCTTCACCACACATCTTGGGCTGTATGAATTTAATGTACTCCCTTTCGGGCTGCGAAATGCACCTGCCACCTTCCAAAGACTTGTAGATGGTCTCCTAGCGGGATTAGGGGAATATGCAGTCGCCTACCTTGACGATGTGGCCATATTTTCGGATTCCTGGGCAGACCACCTGGAACATCTACAAAAAGTCCTTGAGCGCATAAGGGAGGCAGGACTAACTGTTAAGGCTAAGAAGTGTCAAATAGGCCTAAACAGAGTGACTTACCTTGGACACCAGGTGGGTCAAGGAACTATCAGCCTCCTACAGGCCAAAGTGGATGCTATCCAAAAGTGGCCTGTCCCAAAGTCAAAGAAACAGGTTCAATCCTTCTTAGGCTTGGCCGGTTATTACAGACGATTTGTACCGCAATACAGCCAAATCGCCACCCCACTGACAGACCTAACCAAAAAGAAACAGCCAAATGCCGTTCAGTGGACCGAAAAGTGTCAAAAGGCCTGTAACAAGCTTAAAGCGACACTCATGTTGACCCTGTACTAAGGGCCCCAGACTTTGACAAACCATTCCTAGTAACCACAGATGCGTCCAAGCATGGTGTGGGAGCAGTTTTAATGCAGAAAGGACCTGATCAAGAATTCCACCCTGTAGTGTTTCTCAGCAAAAAACTGTCTGAGAGGGAAAGCATCTGGTCAGTCAGTGAAAAAGAATGTTACGCCATTGTCTACGCTCTGGAAAAGCTATGCCCATATGTTTGGGGATGGCGTTTCCACCTGCAAACCGACCATGCTGCACTGAAGTGGCTTCACACCGTCAAAGAAAATAACAAAAAACTTCTTCGGTGGAGCTTAGCTCTCCAAGATTTTGATTTCGACTTCCATCACATCTCAGGAGCTTCTAACAAAGTGGCTGATGCACTCTCCTGTGAAAGTTTCCCAGAATCAACTGGTTAAAATCGTCCTTGAGATGTGGAAAATATTGTTAGTCTTTATGTACTTGGTAGTATATTTAGAGATGCATGTGTCTTATTAACTTTGTTTTTCCTAGAGCTCCAGGAAGAAATCCCAGCCAGTGTTTCACCCTAGCTGAGATTTGGGGGGGCGTGTCATAAATATAAAGGGAAGGGTAAACCCCTTTAAAATCCCTCCTGGCCAGAGGAAAATTCCTCTCACCTGTAAAGTGTTAAGAAGCTAAAGGTAACCTCGCTGGCACCTGACAAAAATGACCAATGAGGAGACAAGATACTTTCAATAGCTGGGAGGAGGGAGAGAAACAAAGGGTCTGTGTCTATCTCTATGCTGCTTTTGCTGGGGATAGAACAGGAATGGAGTCTTAGAACTTTTAGTAAGTAATCTAGCTAGGTATGTGTTAGATTATGATTTCTTTAAATGGCTGGGAAAAGAACTGTGCTGAATAGAATGACTATTTCTGTCTATGTGTCTTTTTTGTAACTTAAGGTTTTGCCTAGAGGGATTCTCTATGTTTTGAATCTAATTACCCTGTAAGGTATCTACCATCCTGATTTTACAGAGGTGATTCCTTAACTTCTATTTACTTCTATTTCTATTAAAAGTCTTCTTGTAAGAAAACTGAATGCTTTTTCATTGTTCTCAGATCCAAGGGTTTGGGTCTGTGGTCACCTATGCAAATTGATGAGGATTTTTACCAAACCTTTCCCAGGAAGTGGGGTGCAAAGGTTGGGAGGATTTTGGGGGGAAAGACGTGTCCAAACTACGTTTCCAGTAAACCCAATTAGAGTTTTGTGGTGGCAGTGGATATTCCAAGGACAAAGAATAAAATTAATTTGTACCTTGGGGAAGTTTTAACCTAAGCTGATAAAAGTAAGCTTAGGAGGTTTTCATGCAGGTCCCCACATCTGTACCCTAGAGTTCAGAGTGGGGGAGGAACCTTGACAGCAGTCATGTGTACTGAAACCTGTCAAGGCTGGGATAACTCCAGCTCCACCAGGCATCTCCCACTGGCAGAAGATAGCACAGCAGCCTGCAGTACATCAGTCAAATTGCTGTGACATTACTGGCAGAGCTTCGCCCCATTACCCTCTGATGACCAGCCACTCTGGCTGTTTTCCTGTCTCTGGCTTACTATTACTCAGATCTGTTTTGTGGCTCTACTGGCAATTGCTATCATAGTCCTTATTGCAACAAAAAAAAATGTCATACATGAAAGGTGAACTCAAATGTATTTTTGCAGTAACCAAATGCATACATACTCTGAGACTGATGTGTAATATGCTACCTAATCCTGTTCACATGGAATTTGCATATTAACTTCAATGCAAGAAGGATCAGTCCCATAGTTTCTTATGTAGTATGTCTGCTGGATGGAATTAGACCTGCTAAAATGTTTCATTGTAAAGATGATGCATTTTTTTGGAAGTCAGTGTGTGTCAAAACATAGCAGCTTTTTCTTCTTGTACAGGTTGCATAGATTCATACAGCTAGTGATGACAGGGTCTCATGTTAACTAAATAAGCCATTGCTTATGCTAACAGAGTGCTTCACACAGAACATACGGAGGAGAAATGTTGGTAGGGAACTTGATCATCAGCAAGTCTCTTTAGTCAAAACAAACCCCTGGATTTGTTCACTCAAAACCTTCTGAACAAATCCAAAGGAAGAAAGTAAACAGATCAAATGCCAAGCTCAATTTTCAAACATGACATCTGTGCCCAGTGTTAGCTCTTCTCCATATGGCAGTATCGCTAATGACTGCTGGTCTCTATCAGGGCCAGTTTGCCAGGACTTAGAGAGAGAGAGAAAAGAGAAGGAGGTACATAGTTGCCAAGTCAATTTAGAGTGTTCTCAAGCAGCAATACAGATTTGTAACATCCCAGCATTCTTTGCTTTCCATTCACTGAGCTGGGGAGAGTGTCAGGGCCAGAACTCCCAGGCCCAAGCTGTCACAAATGCAGAAGAACTTCTCTTTTTGGCCAATGGCCACCTGTAGTCCCATTTGTGAAAACAACAAAGGAGTTGAGGGATGAAGGGGATGAGAGAGGCTGGCTCTGAGACAGAGAGCCTGAGCAGAAGCTGAAGCACAGCAAGCTAGTTCTAGCTAACTATCCATAGCACAACCAAGAAGATCATTCAGAGACGTCACCCACAGAAACCTACTCCCCTAAAAAGATTGATTTGGGATTGCCATGCCAGAAACAGCATGTAGTATAATTACCACGGGTATAATTAACATGTGTATTTATAGTGCATATATAGGATCGATAGTGAGTGTATTACAGTGTGTTCACCAAAGTTAAGACTGCAAAATAGCTTCCATTATAACCTTCCATATTCATGGGCTCATAACCGTCTACTTTTGGCGCTGACATTTTCCATGCTTTGTCTTCACCTCAAAGGTGAATGATTTTGGAAAGTTTGTGGAAAATGCCTTTAGCTATACTTGAGTATTTACATGGGTAATTGTGATAATTTCAGTTCTAACATTACCTATTTTCTCCTAAATGTTTTTTCTTTAAAATGTAATAAGTATTTTCTACAAAAAAGATGAAATAAAATGATATTAAATATAGTCTTAGGATTGCAGATTCAAAATCACAAAAAATCAGGAAATGCTTACAATTCGAAGAGCACTGTTAACTGGGCCGTATTGCATATAGGTAGAATTTTCTGTTCCTCTTTTCTGGCTAAATGTGTAATTCAAAATATTGCTGTTTCTCATCAGATGTATGCCATAAACTATACAGGATGTTTAGTGCTGCTGAATTAACATTGTTATTGGGACTTCAGCTTTTTAGCATTTTCTGACTTTTTTGTCATTTGAACTATCCTACTTTAACACTGCCTTACCACAGACTTTTATATTCAGTAGTGTATATTAGAACTGGAGAAAAAGAATAAAGACATTTTTCCATGAATATTCATTTTAATTTTGAAGTGAATTTGTTCCACTTGTTCTCAGGGATCTTTTGTGTTAGCTTCCTGTGACTACTCATGTGACTGAATTTTATAAGCAGAAATGTTCATGAAAAGAGAATGTCCAAGTCACATGAATGAGTATTCATTGACAATGCATTTTAAATTTGCATGCACGAGTGTTTGTGCTGGGAATGCTTGATCACTCATCCAGTCAGGGAACAGAAACAATATTTCAAGATGAGAGAAATCCCAGATGGAGTGAGAGGCAGTGACACAAGGGAGTCAGGAATTAGAGGAGTTTTAGTGCTAAGGGCAATAGGGTTCTAAATGAGTTGTTAAGGGACTAAAGCAAAGAAAATCTGTTCAATAAAATTAATAATGAAATAACCTCCGCATCTACATCAAGATAAAAATCTTGATCTGCCTAATGTCCAATTACAGAGTGAAGAAAATAGAGGTAAAAGACAAGCAACAGTAAAAGCAGCTTGTGGTCCCCACAGCTCAGGTAATGCATCCTGAGAGCAGAGCAGCTCAACTAGAAGAGCACAGAGAGAGTGACAAAGAGAGAAAATTATTTCTAGAGAGATCATAAGACCCACCTTAAAAATGGCTGCCTCAATTCTCTAACTGAGGAAGCTGGTCTTGTTACGGGTGGAGGAGGGGTCGCAAAAAGAAGAGACAAAACTCTCTTACGAGAGAAGCACCTCCAGATGGGAACACAGTGGAGACAGGTTTGTGGAGACAGGGGAGTCCTTCATTAGAAATCCTGATAGATGGGTAAGATTTGGTGATTTGCCTGCCATATGCAAAGTTGGTGGCTCCCACCAGACAGACAAATTACTGAAAAGTGCTGGTGAAGAGGCTGTAGTTGTGGTATGTTATGGGCTTGATGAATGATTACTAGGCAAGATTCTCTGGCCTGTATTAGGCAGGAGGTCAGAAACAACGATCATAATGGTCCTGTTGCAGGGCAGGGCTTCTCCCCAACTTCCAAACACACACTGACGCACACTGTCTCCTTTAAATAGTTTTATGTTTCAAATGTAAGCAAACCAAAACAAACACAAACCATTTCTCAGCCAGCTCCCTTTTCCTTCTGGAACCCCAGCTCCAGGGCTGCCTCCCCGAGTTCCAGGGCCCCACCACAGGAGTTATCTCCACTCTTCTATAGCCTCATTTTGAAGCACAGTTTGCCCCATTCACTCTTTCCCTTCCTGTTCTCTGACAAATCCTTATAAACCCAAGTGTAGCACTGTCCCTTTCCATTGGCTCAACTTGGTCTACCTGCTTGGACACAGGGATGCTGGGGCTGGTCTAGCCACAGGGACCAGCTCCCCTGTGACAGCTCCTTTCGACCCTTATTATTGATGAATCTATCACATTGGTACTGATGATTTAGAAAGGTGTAAAACAGTCCCTGAAAATAAAATTAAGTCATTAGGAAAAAAGTTTTTAAAAAACAACAAAAAACACCAAAACAAATAAATTATCGTTACACTGAATATATGTAAAACAACTTTTATCTAAACTCATCTTATCTGAAAATGACCATTTCCAGGAAAAACATGTGAACTGAAAAATAAATTCTTTGGAAAGGTTTGCAAATGTAGGATCCTCAAGTTAGGCCCCTTAGTCCATATTTAGACATCTGAATCAATGGCTTTATTTTTAAAATTGCTGAGCACCAAGTAGCCTCCATTGAATTCAATGGAAGCTATTGCATGCTCAGAACCTTTGAAAATTAGGCCAATAATTTAGCTGCATAAATATAAAGGTAGTGGTCTACCTTTAGATTCCTATTTTTGAAAAATATTTCCCTTATCTGAAAACCATGTATCAAATAAATTCTAACATTTTGCTTTATATTTCAATTAAAAAAGTCTATAAAACGTATAAAGATTTTGTACAGAGCATTGTTGCACTAGTATTCTCTAAAACTAATAATTCATTATTTTCTAGTTCTTACATCGAAGGTGTACACAGTGATAAAAGGTTGGGAAATTCTTATTTAGTTTTACTTTTAAGGATTTAAACACTGTCTCAGTAGGAGGGAAATTACATTAATTAAAAGGATAAATTGTCCAGCCAATCTGATATATAATGGTTCTATTAAAACCTTTCTCCTAGCAAAAAAGAAAAACCTTCAAATATCTCACAAAAGGATATTAATTCAAGCTGGCAATTCCCTTTTATTCAGACTTTAATAAATCCATATTCTGTTAATCCTGAACTAGGGGAGGGTTAGCCAAGGCTTTTGGAACCATTTGAATCTGATTTGAGATTCAGGGGTAGGAAAAGTTTGTATCAATCAGCATTGAGGTCCAACAGATGAAAAGGAAATTGAAAAAAATCCTCTCTCACTCAGAGGAATAAAATTTTGATTATTCCAATGACCATTATCAAGCCATAATTAAATCTCTCCAAGCATATAATGTGCTACTGCTCTAAATTACTAAGTGGAGACACCATCATGCACTTTTCACTCGCCACCGTTAGCTTAAAGAGGATTTTCCTGGGAAACATAATATGTATTCAGTTGCTTAGTGTCAGTCTTACATGAAGCAATGCTTGCACATTTCTGAGATTAATGTTTCAATAGGTCATAAATATTTAGTAGCAATTTTTTTCTTTCCTTTTACCTTTTGTGAGACTAATTAGTTATTTTGAGGGGAAGGGCACATTTAGCCATAGATAATGGTTTGCATTGTTACATTGTCTTTTAATGTGGGATTAGCACGAGATGACTGAAGTGGAGGAGTGGTACAGAGAGGTTATGGAGCCTTTCACCTCCAGGTCCACAGATTAGAATCGTAAGTGACCAAAAGTTGTTACATCTGTCAGCTGTTTGATAGTTGATATGCAATGTCTTATTTATCTGTGGTATACAAACCACCAACTTTACTAGCTTTCATGAACATCCTACTTCAATTGATGGGTTTGACAGAGAAAAAAATTGATATATAGACTGAGCTGTCCTGTCACTTCTGGAAGTGGTCATTCCAAAGCAGCAGCAGGGTAGCTGGAATTAGTACGTCTCTAAAACAGTAACAGTGTTGTTGTAGCCGTGTCAATCCCAGGATAGAGAGACAAGGTGGGTGAGGTAATATCTTTTATTGGCCCAACTTCTGTTGGTGAGAGAGACATGCTTTTAAGCCACACAGAGCTTGTTGGAAGGCCAGAAGTGGGGTTCAGGAAAGATTTTTTTCAGGATGGCGTCCCCATCAAGTATGAGTTGTAGTTGTTTGATGATACCTGTAGGTGTTCCTCTGTGGGGTGGTAGATGACAACTAGGGGTCTGCAGTCAGGGCGGGGTTTATTTCTATACTGAAGCAGGTTCTTTTGAGGTATTTGGAGGCCTGCTCAGCTCACCGTCACCGGACATCTCCTGGGTGCTGGCAGACGCGGGACCTCATTGCTTCACAGCCACAGCTCATTGCCTTGTGGCAGCAGATGGTGCATTACAACTGGTAGCTGTCCTCGTCGTCTCCTGGGTGCTATTGGCCAGCCTCGGTGACGTCGGTTGGGGCCCCTGGGTAGACATGGATGCTCCTGGCAGATCTCAGTGAGGTCTGTCACGGGCACCTGGGCAGATATGGCTGCTCCTGGCAGACCTCGGTGAGGTCTTTTGGGCATTTCGTCTTTTGGAACGGAGTTCCGATAGCATGGATTCATCTCCCCATACAGCAATCAGATCCCGTACCTCCCGTTCGGTCTATGCTGGAGCTCTTTTGGAATTCTGGGACTCCATCATGGTCACCTCTGCACTCACCTGCAGCTTGCCATGCTGGCCAAACAGGAAATGAGATTCAAAAGTTCGCAGGCCTTTTCCTGTCTACCTGGTCAGTGCATCTGAGTTGAGAGCGCTGTCCAGAGCGGTCACAATGGAGCACTCTGGGATAGCTCCCAGAGGCCAATACCATCGAATTGTGACCTCTCTACCCCAAATTCAACCCAGCAAGGTCGATTTCAGTGCTAATCCACTCGTCAGGGGGAGGAGTACAGAAATCGATTCTAAGAGCCCTTTAAGTCAAAGTAAATGGCTTCATCGTGTGGACGGGTGCAGGGTTAAATCGATCTAATGCTCCTAAATTTGACCTAAACTCGTAGTGTAGACCAGGGCTAAGTCTCACAGCATCCATTTACCACTAATAAGAATAGAACCCAAGCTATATACTTTGGATCGGTACTTTCCCCTGTTCAGAAGAACTAAGGTTTCAGGTTCAGATCCATTATACAAAGAAGGATGAACCACAGAGTTCAAACACAGCTCTGGACTTCTCTAAGGAAAAGAAAGTTCTGCTCCACTATTCAAGTTTGGTCCCCTCCTTGTCTGCAGGAGAAAATTGTGCCAACTGCGCAGAATGCATGCAATTTTCTATTCAGTTAAACAGCCATGGCCTTTGTCCTTCTGCTTAATGAACAAATCAACTGACACAACGACTTTTGTTTCATTCAAAGAAAACAGAAAAACTGGATTAAGAAGGGAAAGCTAAATACAGCATTGCAAAATGGTAAAACATAGCAACAACTAATCAGCTGTTCTGACCTGACTAACAAGTGTCATTAAAGAAGAAATTTGATACGCTGTAAAAATAAAAACTTTATTTCCTTATGTATGCTTTGTTACACTTATATAGATCCTCCCAGGCTATTTACGCTAGCACAAAGAATACTCACTCTTCAGGATATGTCACTATCCCTGGGAGAATTATCTATTTTGGACTTTTCCAAAAGCCAGGCAACTGCTTCCTTTTCCCAGAATGTGGTTGTCAAGAATAGCACTTAGTTTGGCGGAATACTGAACAGGAAGAAAGAGACCAATGAACTGGAAGAGAGAAGTTAAAAGCAGTGATCCAGTGGGACTACAGAAACCACTGCCGAGAGTGGGGAGAGACTGATAAGAACTGCTTTGTGGCCTGTTGAGCGGAGGCAGGATTTCTGTATTTGAAAATTCTGCATAGCATGGGGATTGTGACTGGCAGAGATGGTGACTCATTGTTGATACCAAGGGCTGAACTGCTCTGGAAGATATCTGAATATGCAAACTCTGTGTGCAACAAACAGGCAAGTACTGATGTAGTTCCCTCAGGAGGTTCTGAAAGCGAGAAACAGAAGCGCTGGGTCACTGACAAGATCAAGCAATTGAAGACTCATGAAACAATGAGATAACAGAATGGATACCAAAGGAACCAAGGTAATTCAAAGTTATGTGGTGTTCCCTTTCCTCGATGAAAGGTGATCTACATTTGTGCCAAGGGTGAGCCGACTTCATTTCGAGAGGAGAAGCAGCAGGAGCTCCAACAGCTGATATTCACAGTTGAAGTCACTGGGAGAAACCAAGGATGTCCTATTAGACAGGACACAGTGTAACAAACAGTCAGAGACATTACCGGCTGCAACCATGGATAAGAGACAGTTGTAGAGGTACAAGATGGAAGAATGCAGCAACGGGGAAAAGTAGCAGGAAGAGCAAGTGACAAATATCTATTGAGCCCTTCAATATATTCAGCAAATATTTCTATTCTGGAAAGGAACAATATGATGGCAGTAGTTCTTTCAGTAATCCGAATAATATCATCATCAAAGCACTGTGCAAAGAATGTCAATATCATTATGGCCATTTTACAGATGGGGAAACTAAGGCACAGGGCAGGGAAGTAACTTGTCCAAGATCACAAGGGCAACCAGAAGCAGAGCCAGTAATAGAACCCAGCTCTCTTAAGTCCCAGTCTAATGATCTATCAGCTAGGCCACACTGCTTTCCAAGGAAGTGCTTAGAGAAAGGGAGAAGGAAATAAGCCCAGTGGCACTGTAGTTTAGAGCCAGATTTTTAAAGGCATTAGGTGCCTAAAGATGAAGATAAGCACCTCATCAATGGGACTTTGTTGCTTAGGCGCTTTTGAAAAATCCCACTATGTGCCTAGTTGCATCTTTGCACATCTAATACCTTTAAAATTGTGGCCCTAAGTGCCTTTGTGGATACTGTGATGACTAACTGTTGAATGAGACTAATGCTGTATTAATAGCAGAGTGACCTGTCTTCCTACATCACTCTGGTTCACCACGGAACTACACCAGAGTGTGAAGGCAAAAGGTCAGAACAGTTCTTGCACAAATCCCAATCAGCCCAGTGAGATAATGTGACAGACAAGTAGAATAGTAGTCAAGAAAGCAAAACGAATCTCCTTCTCAGCAGGCCTACTCAAGTGGTTAATGTTAAGCATGTCCCCAGATTGTTGTAGGAACTGGGCCTTACAACAGAGACATATAATCAGGCAATATTGTGTGATGGTTACACCTGGGGACCAAAAATTATGACTCCGTTCTTCTGTTCTTAATTCTGAGACTGACTTTTGGCCTTAGAAAAGTGTCAAGACCCTGTCACTAGGTATATTACAGCCTACCTCACTTGGCTGTTGTATGGCTTTATATTTGCAAAGGGCTTGGAGCTCTTCATAATAGTTTGCTCCTTTCATCTGATTAAATGTGTTAACCCACCTAAATCAGCATTTGGGACTTGTAGGGAGTTCCTCTTGGGGTGGGGTGACTCTGCTGCCTTTCCAGCATGACCCGGGATCAATAAGACATAGCTGACCCCGAGGAGGCTGTCAATGCAGTTTAATGAAATTATTCCTTGCTGTTTATCATTATCTTTTGCTTACAGTCCTTCAGCAGATGAGAGACTCTGCATCAATACTTTATTGATACCCAAATGTATTATGTTCATTATTTCCCTTATGCAGTTCATCTTAAGAGTGTGATGTTTTTAAAATGATCTTAAAATTAATCCATATGGAAGAAGTCTTCCTCTGAATGAAAGAAACTTGGCAGCTGTGCCCGGTAGGGGAAAAATCATGAAGGTGATCTGCAGTCAAGGAAGCTTAATGAAAATTAATAAATTGAAACAAGTATTATGTGACATTTGATATTCCTCAAAAGACATTGATATCCATTTGTTAAATGAAATATTTTATTCAAAGTGCTCTTTTCCATCATTATTAGTTCCAAAAAAATATGGCTTAAATTTAATGTGTGATACAGTGTACTGTGCAGTTCAAAATATCTGACTTGTGGAAGAGAGAAGGCTGTGAGAAATGCTATATTTAATTTGAAAGTCTAGAATATTCAAAAGTCCTGAGGTCAAAACGTTCAATAGAGGGCCACTATCTGGCACTCCTAGGTATCTTCAGCTGGGCATTCAAAAACTGAAGCACCCAGAATTCGTGTTCTGTTCCTGAAAATGTTGGCCTTGGTGGCTTTAGAGCTCAGCGAGATCTTAAGCTTAAGATTCACAAGCATTCACATTTTCTCCTATTTTTGGGTTTGAACTTTATCTGCCATTTGGCATCATAGGAGAGAAGTAAAAATCTGAAGGAGTTTTAATCAGAGCCATATGAAGTGGGGTTGGGGGTTCAAAGGGTTCCAATTAAATCAGGCCAATCAGAGGCCCATAACAACCACCCCCAACATTTTTTGTTTGTTTGTTTGTTTTTTACATTTTTTACTTCTTACTCTCTTCTTTTGTCTTGGGACCTTCACCTTCTCTGTAACTACCCCCTTCACTTGAGCTTGGATTAACCTTATTCCTGAGCTCTGTCTCAGTTTCACCAGATATAGCCCTGAGTTTCACAGAGCTATTCTGTCCTTTGACCTAATATCTCTTAGAGTTTCACAGAGATATTAGTTAGATTTTCACTGTCATTCCAAACCTAGCAATTCATTTCTGAAGGGCTTGGTGGGTGAATTCTTATTATCAACCATGATTTCTTCCATGAATACATTCATGCACAAGAGTGGTTCTCAAAAATGCAAGCTGCAGCAGGCACATGAAACAGAAAATCAGACAAGTACAAGTGACCTACAAAGTTTTTTGAAATATGCAACATTAGACCATGCTGTTGGTGAACAATCTGTGGACAGTTCTTCTCACACTAACCCCTACCTAGTGAGGATATTGCATTGAGTTTGTCAGGCTTGTTGGGTGCCACAGTCTCTGATTTGGGACAAAAAGCTAATCAGTTTGTTGCTATGTTATTGTTATGAATGTGGATGCTGAAATTGGTCCGATTATTGAAAGACTTGGGCAGAATTTTGACTATAACAAAGGCAGATCTGGCTACTTGGACACAAGTGACGGATTCTGTTTGTTGTTTTTTTGGTAGAAAACTGTCCTGTCAATTTAGAGCAAGACTTTTCACTGAGTGAATGCAAAGAATGAAAAGTATTAAAAGTGTGGTTCTTTGTCAAAACTCCTAATAGGGAGTTATGCCAGTGATCTTAGTCTGACTCACCTCTTGCCTCCTTTATTATTTTGCTTGTTTGCTTTTCCAACCAAATTCCTCATCGTCCTTTGCAAACTGTAAAATGGGATTCATGAACTTTGTCCACTTTAGTGAGTGAATATGCCAACACAAACATTTGAAGGAATGATTGGAGGCAATTGCTCACTGGATGGAACCTGCAGAATGGTTGGAATGGATTGGAGAACTGATGAAGGTATACAACCCTGCTATCAGATGCAAGAGGACATTTGGTGCAGTGTCTTGCATTGTCTCTTGGATATTTTGCAATACTTAGGTTCAACAAGGCTAGAGGAAATCCATTCAATACAAAATCAGGTTGAGGGCGTTCTTGACACTTTAAACAAGATCAAGGTTTCACACAATCTTACAGAGTTTAAGTTGGAAGCTGATAGCTTGAATACATTTCAGCATTTTCATGTCTTGTTTTGGCCAAAATATGGTCTATTATCTTATCAGAAAATAACACTGTGAGCAAAACATTGTACAGTCTTGATCTTGACATTAGAATGGCTCACGGTTTATTTAGTGGCCTTCAAGACACTATCAGAATTACAGTCCCCTGGGTTCATTGCATATAAGGAAGCTGCTGCTACGCAGGCTGAAATATTAGGAATATCCATGCGGTTCAAAGAGAGAGGATCTCAAAGGAAGAATGTAATGCCAGGCAAACTTGCAAAGGACAAAAGATCATCAGATCCCAACAAAGTTTCTGAAGAAGTTCTCAACCCTATCTTAAAACACATTATAAACACAATTGGACAATAGGATGTGTAAGTATGAGGGGTCAGAGAAGGGTTTGCTTTTATGATGGTTGAGAAACTGAAAAGTCTCAACAGCAAAGAGTTGACTAAAGAGTCACACTCTAAATTTAGCAAGCAGCTACCTTAAGGATTACACTTTGAAAGTTTTCAGAACTAGACTTAGCTGTTTGCCAGTATTTGCAAGTAAATCTTTAAGGATGACTTGGAAATGAAGGTGCAGTGCCCATAGATCTCCTTAAATAAATTCACAAAGGTCTTTAGCTGTGAGTTTCCCTGACACAGAAACAGCACTGCATATTTTTTGCTGTCTTCCTGTAACCATGGCTGCTAATGAAAGGAGTTTCCGCAAACTGAAATTAAGCAAGACATATCTGGGAATGTCCATATGGCAGCAAATGTCAAGCAATGTGGCAGTTCTATAGAGAACTTGGAAGTAAGGCAGATAGACCGAGATGAGCTAATGAATGAGATTGTTTCAGATAAGACTAAGAAGGTCCCTTTGTAAAGTGGTAATTGCTTGTTGTGTTGTTTCTTTGAGGGGAGAAGAAGTTTTGAGGGACAGGTTTAAGTCTTTGAACCAGGCCCAGAGCATCCTTGGCATGGCACTGACTTTAATGCAATGCATTTAGAATTTTAGATTGGGTTGGACACTTGAAGACAGACACAAAGGTGTTTCTTCAAAAAGAAGAGGAGTCTCTAAGGTACCACAAGTACTCCTTTCCTTTTGTGGATACAGACTAACACAGCTGCTACTCGGAAAGGTGTTTCTTGATGGTCTCTGATTAACTGAGACTGTCTCCCATGATCAGAATGGTTTTCACCCAGTGTCTTGAATGGAGACATGGTGTTCATAATGCATTTTTTTGTCTGTTAGTCTTGAGTATAAACAAAAACAAAAGACAACATTTCAACCCTTCTCTACTGTTTGCCTGCCAGAATTGAACAACCAGTGGCCTAATATCTGTTACTTTCTTATAACTCCCTAGTTAGTATTGATATTAGTAGTGTTAGTCATCTATTATCGACTCTGCTCTGGCTGCTTTGTGCTACTCTGGCAGCACAAATCAGCTGGAAAGCCAGCTCACTGGCCACCTGTTGACACCACAAGCTCCAAAGTCATGAAGAATCAGGCCAATTATCCTGCGGAGGCCTACTCTACCTTAGGATAAACTCTAGTAACCTCTTGAAATCCATCTGTTATTAGTGCCAGGGAAATTATTTATATTTTGAAGTATTTGACATTTCTATGCCTCATATTACAGTCTCAGCTTTACAAGGCAACACTCCCCTCAGAAGGAAATCTTTGTTGCAAGATCCTAGACCTTCTTCCAACTGAATCCAGTGGGAGCTGGCCTTTGACTTGAACTGGAGCAGGATCTGGTCCCTTGGTGGTAGAGGCCTCGCTCATAGATTCCCAACGGTAGAATGAGCATGCACAAATACAGTACCCCTAAAACAGCCTTTAAATAAGGCTACTGAACTTGAAGTAATTGTTTACTTCTCACTCTCTCAAAGAGAATTAAAGCTCTCTTCACTCACTGTGATTTCTCAGTGTTGTCGAGCAAGGGTAAATAAGTCAATGCATTTAAAAGTGCTTCTTCCATGAAGTTATTCTTGCCAAGACATTTAATGATTAACCACTTTGAAAGTATAATCCCCTTTTATATGAGAAGGATTGATAGAGAGTAATTCCCAATTATTTGGGAATTGAAAAGTTTATACATATACTGTCTATAATATTAGAGGAAGCCAATGTAATCACGCACAAGGACTAAGATTTTTCTGGATAAATCAAATTAACTCCAACTACTGTCAACTGATTTAAGCTGCTGCATAAATATGCAGGACCACATACAAATAGTGCGTACAGGCCAATTTCTGGCTAGCCAACCTCACATCCCTATAAAATTCCCACAGACAAGGAATAATTTGAATGAAAATTTTATGTACAGACAATTTCTTTGTTTGGGAGGTTGCATATACATACATGTAAATCACACCCATTTCTTCCTTGGCAATGCCTTGGTTTGCCCCTTGGCAAAGTCAGTGGACGTGGCCCAGCTGGGCATTCTCTCAGAACATTATGTTAAAAATCTGAGATACTTTTTAGAGGGGGGAGCTAGAACCAGACCTGAGGACAAAAGGTGGAGAAACACCCTAGCTAGTGGGGCTGAGGTAAGGAATGAACAATGTTGGAGCCATACTTAAGGTGTGAAGTATGGTGAGATGTTAGAGCAGTACGCGGTGTGTAAGTGGACAGGTGGGACTTGAAGGATTGAATGTACTCTTTGGACTATGCTGGGGGATTCTGGACTATAGTTGTGGGGCTTTTGTATAAAATAGCCTTGAAAGAGGCTTTCATGAGGTTAGTGAGACTCCAGAAGAGGGAACTTGAGGCAGAAAGCCACCTGCAGGGCTGCCACCTATGACATTTGGTTTTGGTCTTTCACCATTTTCCTTACCTGGAAAGCCGGAAGAGAAGAAAACCTCTGCCATTTATAAGTATAACTCATTTTCTCTGGCTGTTTAAGAGTACTGCAATATTGTCTTCAGGAAATGTTTTGCTAGATATTTCTCTAATGACACAGAGTTAATGGTTGCACAGTTACAGAAGTAGAAACAACAGTGTATCTGACTAAGCTTTGGTATAGAATCTGTAGGCGATCTGACTTGAGGTGATGGTTGTGATCTCATTTTTCATTTAGTCCTTTTTTAAAATATGTTTGAAAGTTTTGTTATGGAGGAGTAGCCTTTGGCTGTGAGTAACAAAAGAGACCTTCAATGAGAACAGAGCACAAAAATCATCTCTCTCTTGTATAGTCGTGAGTAGGTTGTTTTGCTAATTTCTGACATTCTGTAGGATCGTTCTCCACATTAACTTCAGTGTAACCGAAATTTAAGCACGTAAAGTCAGTGGGACATAAGCACATGCTTAAAGTCAAACAAGTAGTTAAATGCTTTTCTGAACAGGAATTACCAGCTTGCAGAGCCTGTGTTTAACTATTTGTTGAATCATGCCCGTAAAAGAATAGATGCAGTGTTGGCGTAGTCAGAAAAAAAGAGAGAACTGTGTTCTACTTCCTATAAAAACATTTGAACTGACAATGAAATGGTATCTCTTTTGAAGAATTCTATGATGTGAGAGTACTGGAGGAGAAAATAGTAATGTTTTGAATCTTGTGAAGAAAACTGTTGCAACTATGATACCAAAGAGATGGGAAAAACTCATAGTTTCTAAATCCTACTCTACCACTTTTCCAAATGTCTTCAGTCTGGGCATAAAATTAAGCTCTAACAGTACTGTAATGGCAACATTACCAGAGAGAGAGAATACAAGGGAAACTTTGTCGCTATTAAGATAATTAAGAAAAAAATGAAGGTCATTTGGTAGAGAAAGGCTCATTAATCTATAGGCTGGAAATCACAGTTTGTTGCCAGATTTTAAGATCTTGCATGTTAGAAAAAACTAAATAAAAATAATGAGTAAAAGGAGATAAAGGAATATAGAAAGCACATTATTGAAAAGACCTTTTAAATACAGAGAAGAATTATGGGTCCAGATTCTGCTATGTTTATTCTCATTGATTAGTACCTGACTATAGTCTCACTGATATTAATGGGACTATTCACGGACTACTCAGCACAGGTATTGGTGGAAGAATTTGGCCTTCTATTAGAAATAATATCTAATTCAAAAATATGTAGTAACAAATATCCTGTTAAATCCATCTTTCTGAATAACTTTCTACAAAGTACTCTCTTTTTCAAATTCAAATCTCAGTCTAGTCATTGAACATATATTTTCTTCCCCATCAAAACTATCTATAATTTAACAGGAGAGTAAGCTGCCATTTCTGCACAAATTTTAATTCTCTAACTTTTAAGTGGTAAGAATTCATGTCTCCAAGCTTAAGCTCTCCAAAAATATATGAATTGCTTCTGCAGAAAGGAGATGAGCGTCTTTGTTCCAGTCTTCGTAAATAACATGTACCTTTTCCCAAACAAAAAGCTCACAATAGATCCATCAAATTTTCACAAATATGCCTGTGAATGTGACAAACAAAGTACTGTTGGTGTATTTAAAATGTTTTAAATATTTTTCCATTTTGTTATTTTATAAATATAATATATGCTACGGATAACAAAACAATGCATATCTATAGACTCCCACAGAAGAGTCACAGGACACTAGACAATAAACTAGGACCCTAAAAGCAACAGAAAACAGAAGGGATTGAGTCCCACAATCACAGAGCATAATTACTAGAGGACATTTTGTCAGAGAGATTTCAAGTTGTAAGTTGGACATAACAAATGGCTTCATGATTCTTTAGCTTCATGGCTGTCCCACAGTATATGGCAACAAATGTTACATCAAATATGAACAGCCAAAAGCATTGAGAGGGATTTTCAGAGTTTAACTAACTTAACAACAAGTGACTTATGCTCCTAAATTAAGCATTTTTGAAAATTCTACTGTTAATTTTAATAGTAAAAACTGAGGTATATGGAAATAGTTGGGAAGCCAACATATGGCCCTTACAAAAGGGAAATGGATTCAATTTAGTTGGGTACTTGCAACAATATGGGCTAATGAATTTCACAATACAGATGGCGCATTAGTAGAGCTCTATAGAGGATGGAAATGTTATTTTGCACAGGATTTTGAATTTTTTTCATTCTGATTTACACTAAAACCCCATAATTTTGAAAATCTTCATGAAGAAAAATTCCAAAAAAGGTAGTTTTAGACTAATCAAAAGTTTTCATTTAGGGAAAAATCAAATGTTTCATTTAGATGTTCTTGTTTGTATATAATATAATAAAAATCAAAATTCAAAATGAAAAATTGTTTCAAAATGATAAATAAAAGTTTCATTCCAAAGATGTTTTGACATTTAGAACCTGTTTTTTCTCCAAAATGAAATTTTGAAAAAAAAAAAATCAATGAGTTCGCGTAGCATTTTGATTTTGAAAGATCCACATTTTATTGGAAAATTAAGATCTCATTTATTTTTCCCAACCGACTCTAATTATTAGCAATGAAAAATGCCAGCAGAATGGAAATTCTGCGCCAAACTCTACACTGCGATTTATTAGGCAATCTTCACTAACTTCACTTGGTCTTTTAGGTGGAATTATCAAGTATGAAAATAAAAGCCATCATGTACAGTACTGCAGTGTTGTATATGAGGAAAAATCCTTTCTAACCTCTGCAGCAATCAGTTTATGCCCACAAGCGTGAGATTATCATAGCATACATAACTACAGAGTATTATTCAGCTGTTTTTAAAATCCAGCATTTGATTGTATGACTACCTGCACCTACTAATTTATGTAGGTTTCATTGCCTGCTATCATATTGCAAGAGGAAGAAGTCTTATTTCTTGCCCCCAAAACATGAACTTTAAACAGAGAAGGATTATAATATATTTTGATTTGCATTTTGGTTCTTGAGCTGGCCCTCAAAATTCAGAACTTTAATGGTGTCACAAATTAACAACAGGTCATTTATTAACTGGTCATGATATGTGCTACTTGGTTAGCTATTGTGGCAATGATCCTGCAAGGATTTGCTCAAGTACTTAATTTTATGCTTTACGAATAGGCCGATCTACTTTAATGAGAGTAGTCACAGTATGTTAGGTTAAGTATGTACCTAAATCTTTGCAGGATCTGAGCCTGTGTGTGCAACCTAGCTATGTATACACAAGTTGTAACCCTTCTTATAGTTGCCAAAGGCAGCCGCAAGGGCTGGGTCTGATCTGTGTCCAGGCCTTTCTCTAAATTAAATAAAGCTACGGCTTCACCCCTTGCCCAGTGCGTATTCCTACTTCTGGCTCTCGGAAATTGAAATGGTCATCTGTCTGTTGTTGTTCTCAGGGAGAGGCAGACAGGGAGAAGTTATGCTGTGAGAAGCTTGGGACAGGCATGAAAAAATCATCAGTATCATATCTAGATGATATCCGATGAAGTGAGCTGTAGCTCACAAAAGCTTATGCTCAAATAAATTGGTTAGTCTCTAAGGTGCCACAAGTACTCCTTTTCTTTTATCTAGAAACTACTCATTTAAAACCCAAGATATGTAAGTAGATCAGGAAATGTCTAGGAAGACGTGATTAGGTTTATTCCTTTTGTTTCTTTATGGCTTGTGGACTCCTCTGTGCTAAACCCAGGTGCTTTTGTTTTGCTTGTAATCTTTAAGCTGGATCTCAAGAGAGCTATTTTTGGTGCTTAATCCTTGTATTTTTTTTTAATCTAGCAATAGCCTGAGTTTCCAGATGTATTTTCTTTCTTTCTTTTTTTTTTAAATAAAATTTACCTTTAAGCACAGGATTGGATTTTTGTGTCCTAATAGGTTGTGCACATGTTGTTTAATTACCTGGTGGCAACAGCTGATTTCCTTTGTTTTTCTTTCTCAGCTCTACCCTGGAGGTGACCCCACAGGAAAATTCCAAAGTGTGCTTTCCTGGACTATCAAAGGGGTTCTGAACTTGGGTGGTAGCAACATCTACCAGTCCAAGGTCAGAGAAAAGCTGTAACCTTGAGAGTTTAATACAAGCCTAGAGTGGCCAGTATTCATTTTTAGAATCCTTGCAGGTCCCCGCCTTCTACTCTCAAAGTGCCAGAGTGTGGAATCAGCTTTGACATCATCTTTGCAAGTATATTCTTCACTCTTCACAAGCACTTGGTCAAGCACTTGACCAAAAAATGTAAATCCCTTCCCATGAAAAATTGCATGTTTCTGAAAAAAAATCATCCCTGACAAGGACAAGATGTAAAGTATGCAAATTTTTGGAGAGAAGAAGGGTTTTAAAGAATACTTGGAGCAGTTGGCCATACTCCTGGTACAGTTCTCCAGAAACAAAATTTTTAACTGTCTGTTTTATTGAGATTGCGTTACATAGGGAGGTGGTAGAATCTCCTTCCTTAGAAGTTTTTAAGGTCAGGCTTGACAAAGCCCTGGCTGGGATGATTTAATTGAGGATTGGTCCTGCTTTGAGCAGGGGGTTGGACTAGATGACCTCCTGAGGTCCCTTCCAACCCTGATATTCTATAATTCAGAACTCTTAGGCCTGCTTTACTCTACAGAGTTAGGTTGATGCAAGGCAGCTTATGTCAACCTAACTATGGAAGTGTCTATACTAAAATTTGGCTCCTGCCAAATTAAGGTTGACTTGATTTTGTAGTGCAGATCTGGCCAAAGTCACAAAGTAATTCCCACCCACGTACAGGTCTAATCAGACTCAATGGTAATCAGATGTTGTCAGAGAGTGTCCATCCTCTGCCAGTCTGCTCTAGTCCAGAGAAATGTGTTTGACCTGTTCCAGTTCTGTGATACCCTCTCTACTGCCGATGATCAGTTTATACCCTTGAAATCAGCTCTTGCAGCACTACTATCACTTGTCCAGTCTTGAGAAACATTTCACGCAGAGTTCAGAATCTTCATATGGGGAACTCAGAAATAAACTAGACCCTTAAGGGAGTTCCCTGTTCTCTAGGATAGTGCTCCTGGTTGCTAGGACAGATCCCTCCATGCTCTTTGCTGAACTTGAGTCCTGTTCCCAAACCAAAGTCTACTACCAGACAAGTCAATGTAACCCATTTACTCCAGGGCATGTCTTACACAATTCCCTTTCACAAATACAATCACAGAAACAATCAATTAGAATTTATATAATAGAACATAGACAAATGGCAGCTAACGTAACTAAAGACAGTTTGTGGAACTATGAAGTTTCATAATTAATGTAAATTAGTCTGGCCAGAGCTGACTTTGCCCTGAAGACATGCCAGAGAGTTCCATCTCTCTAAATCTTCTAGCACTGGGGCTTACACAAGTTGATGCAGTCAGAGGGAGTGTATGCTAGAAATAAACACCAAGGGGTAAGGTAGGCCCTATGTCATTGACTAGTGACAATATCTAGGCAATACATAAAATTAGTATTGCACAAAATTAGTGCATCAATTGATATTTAGAATTGTAAATTATCTGAAGCATAACTACATGACAAAAGATCAATACCAACTGAAAAATGTACTGTCAGTGGGAAAAAGAATGATTAGTGCAGCCGGCTTTCCCACCAGAAGAAAATCATCATTTCGACTAATCCTGTAAGTAAGTGCTCACCAAGACAAGTTAAAATTGTAGAATCAGGCCCGTGGAGTATTCTGGAGAACATCATCTCCTACAGACCAGCAGGATAAGGGTACCACTTTCTACACAGGAGTGAAACCATTGTTCTCTTCTTCCTGTGACTTAGCCATTCCTGAGCTTGCAATATTATTAAGCTATAACTACAGAAGGCATTAGGCAGTGAATTTTAGGACACTGAAACTTTATCTGGATTTTCCAAGTGTATTCATTTGTTAAAATCTGTTTTTATTCTCTTATTTAAATCTATTACTGGTTAATTATATATCCAGTGTGGCTCAGTAGGTGGGGGGTTACTTTGTGTATGGCCTTCATTTATTGCATCTTAAGCTGAATCCCAACTTCATTACCAACTCAAGCTTCAGCAGCATTCAAGCGCTAGCCCTCCTCATCCTCCCCGCCCCTCCAGGCTATCTACTGCCAGCTTAAATCTCCAGTTGCCTCCAGCTAGACATTTTTGTGGGTGAACAGAAGTCAGATGAGTGGGAGCACTCGAGTTATACCTTGAAGCAAACATGCAGTGAAAAAAAAAATCAATAATCCGAGTTTAATTTTCTCTGATGTCTTTTGCATGGTAGTCTAAAATATGATGGTTTAGTTTTATGACCTCATGGTGCCATACACTTGAAAAGAAACAATGAGTATTTTCCATGTCTTATACTCAGCTGCCCTATATCATATTTCTAATTAGTCTGGACCAAGTTCCCAAGTCTTTAATTGTAAATTCCTACTTGGGCCATTAAACACAGGTAATGTTTTCCTGCGATGCTTAAAAATGCATATTTCATATCCTATATTGGGGTAAACTGGACTGATGAGTAATGAGGCAGAACAAATATATTGCTATGTCCTAATTCATATATATTCATGTATTTCGCCAAGCACTGGCAGTCATAGGAAAGTTGCTAGTTTTCCTTTTTTTAAATGATGATGTACTCCTGCTGGTTGAGTAAAAGTAAACAAACTAGTGTGTGTGTGTGTGTGTGTGTGTGTGTGTGTGTTTGTGCATGCACATATGCACACATCTTAGAGATTTAAGGGAAATGTAAATCCTGAATATTTTGCTAATCAGTGAATAACTGTCTAGAGACGTTCAGCTCCTGAATATGCTATTTCTTTGTCACACAGCTATGGGTTTTGTTTTCTTTATGCACAAATGGCTACCAATTAGAGAGAGCAATCCAAAATCTTTTAACATATTCCCTCACCAAAAGGAGCTGCATATTTCTTCTCTCAAGTGAGCCGTCCCCAGCAGTTTTCCTGCATATTGCCTATCAGCTTGGAAAATATTATGCAGATGCAACATCAAGAAATCTATCTAATGTACAGAGATACCACCCTGCTCCTGTTATTCCACAAAGAAATAATCAGAAAATTTGAATATTATAGATTTAAGACTCCATGAACACTGGGTAACAGGATAGTCCCAACCAGTTATTTATCTGCTCAAAATTATTAGATTTATGGTATCTCAAAACACTGATGTATTAATCTAAGAATCACTAGCTATGAAACTTTTTACAGCTAGAAAAATGGTCATTAATAATTTATCTTACAGACATGTAGTATATAATACATTTCTAAAACAGGAAACAGATTATGCAGTGGTAACAAAATATTGCTCACTTGTGAGGTAACTCAGTCCTTTAAAAAATGGAATTGACAGGACTCTGTTCTCTAGTATGCATTAAGTGATAACATCTAAGTATTAATGGTTAGCTATTATGAGGTATTAGAGGTTCTACTTCACCAGTAAAAGAATAGTCAAAGTTTTCATCAGCTTAGCTTAAGCTCCATTATAATTGTAGTCAGTGTTCCCAAACAAGGAAAGAGAAGCATGTGTAAGTCAGTCAGTTTAATGAACAGTCTTTGTGGTTGGCAGGATCAAAGAGAAAATAATTTTAATCATAGGGAACCTAATGGGGTATTAGGTTTTGATATAATTTGCACTTCCAAAGGAGGGTTTGTTTTGTAATGTGTCTTTAATTAATGTGCTATTATTTGTAAATATTACCAAACACCCATAAAAAGTCAATTTTGTTTGATTTAAGTTAATTAAAGAGTGATACTATTTTCAAATGCTTCATTTCCAGCTTCCGCTTTAACAATCAGGAATTGCTCACATATTGCCTTGGTTCTTTTCATTACACATACTAATATACTGGTAAAGGGGTATGTGTGTGTTTGTTCGATTTTAGTGAATTTAGGGCTGAGGAAACAGACTGGATTGAATGCCCTGGAGAATGGAATTCTTTGATTATTCATGGAACAAGTATAGCATGAGCATTGACAGTATAAACTTCCCTTCATTTGTGCTCTGGATTGAACATCTATAGGAATAAGAGAGCTTACTGTTCATGCTTTTGTAGAGATTGACAATGACAGTGTCAGATGGGAGATTGTGTTTTTTATTGTAGGGAAACTTTGCGAGTAGGAAGAGGACTGAGACTCAGTATTCAAACTGTGTGTGTGGTGGGGGAGGGGGGAATAGTTATAATATTCCAAACTTCTCCGACAAGGCAACTTTGCTTACCTGAAATGTCAATATAGAGTGCCACTTGCAGTAGATTGTGCAGATATTGAATTGTACATGTTCTGCTGGATTCCTCAGGCTGTGCTCTCCACAAGTAAAGTTCAACACACCATGGTCTTTAAACTCTCCAAGACTCCTTTGGTTTAGCTTCCCTGTGATGGTATTGGGATGCCATTCTGGGATCTTCACCAAGGGCAGGTCAAGCCTGACCAACCTGATTGCCTTCTATGATGAGATAACTGGCTCTGTGGAGATGGGGAAAGTGGTGGTTGTGATACATCTTGACTTTCACAAAGCTTTGGATATGGTCTCCCACCGTATTCTTGCCAGCAAGTTAAAAAAAGTATGGATTGGATGAATGGACTATAAGGTGGATAGAAAGCTGGCTAGATCATCAAGCTCAATGGATAGTGATCAATGGTTCAATGTCTAGTTGGCAACCAGTATCAAGCAGAGTACCCCAGGGGTCGGTCCTGGGGCCAGTTTTGTTCAACATCATATATGCAGATGACACTAAGCTGGGGGGAGAGGTAGATCCTCTGGACCCTATCTCTACCTTCCAGTGTGACATAGACAAATTGGAGGATTGGCCCAAAATAAATCTGATTAGGTTCAACAAGGACAAGTGCAGAGTCCTGCACTTAGGATGGAAGAATCCCATGCACTGCTACAGGCTGGGGAGTGACTGGCTAAGCAGCAGTTCTGCAGAAAAGGACCTGGGGATTACAGAAACTGGATATGAGTCAGCAGTGTGCCCTTGTTGCCAAGAAGGCTAACGGCATATTGGGCTGCATTAGTAGGCGAATTGCCACTAGATCGAGGGAAGTGATTATTCCCCTTTATTTGGCACTCATGAGGCCAAATCTGAAGTACTGCATCCAGTTTTGGGTGCCCCACTACAGAAAGGATGTGGACAAATTGGAGAGAGTCCAGCAGAGGGCAAAGAAAATGATCGGGGGCTAGGGCACATGACTTATGTGGAGAGGCTGAGGGAACTGAGCTTATTTAGGCTGCTGAAGAGAAGAGTGAGAGGGCCTTTAACTACCTGAAGGGGGGGGGTTCCAAAGAGGATGGATCTAGACTGTTCTCAGTGGTGGCAGATGACAGAACAAGGAGCAATGGTCTCAAGTTGCAGTGGGGGAAGTCTAGTTTGGATATTAGGAAAAACTATTTCACTAGGAGAGTGGTGAAGCACTGGAGTGGGTTACCTAGGGAGGTGGTGGAATCTCCATCCTTAGAGGTTTTTAAAGCCTGGCTTGATAAAGCCCTGGCTGGGATGATTTAGTTGGGGTTGGTCCTGCTTTGAGCAGGGGGTTGGACTAGATGACCTCCTGAGGTCTCTTCCAACCCTAATCTTCTATGACTGTATGATTCTATTATCTGTGGGATAGGCTCCCCCTTGGTCAACCCCACACATCTGGGCTCTGCTTTTTCCCTCTGACCTTGTGTGGTGGGAGGGAGGAATGCCAGAATGATCTGTTCTGCACTGTAAATTGTACAGATAATCATAATATTTATCCTTACTTACCGAAGATTAGCTTTGCAGTAAATAAAACATTAAAAAATACACCATGAAATAATTTTTGCCTATACTGTAAAGTGTCCTAAAGAGCTGAAAACGAACCTTACAAAACAGGAACAAATTCAAAATTTCAAATGTTTTCAGCAAATAAGGTTCTCTCTCTTTGCCATGCTCTACCTCCAAGTATGTTGTTATTATTATCATGATTATTTATTTGTATTACCATAGTGCCTAGGAGCCCTAGTCATGGACCAGGACCCATTGTGCTAGGCACTGCACAGAATAAAAATAGTCCCTGCCCATTCAAGAAGCACAACCCACAATTCTCTCTGATGGAATTTCTCGCAGTTCAGTGTGATCTGTATTGAGATAACAAATACATTTTTAGCAGTGGGGTTGGGGGGGGGATGATATTCAGCCCCAATCCAGAGCCAGGGCGCAAGACTACTGGGCACAGTAGTGAATATTAGTGAATATTTCAGCCTGTGGGCTAGGATAGTGGCAGCATATCCTCTATGTCATTTGTGCAGGGTCTCTGGGACACTTACACTGTATAAACGTTAATCTGGTCTCTCCCCAGCACACCTTCTCTTGCCTTCGTAGCTGGCCTGCATTGGACTCGCATGGCGATTCTTTCTGTGGTGCAAGTGTGAAGGCACCACTGCATCATTGATGCACCTGCTGTGCCCCTGCACACCCTGTCTCAGTGCAGGGTGTGTAACACCTGTGGGTTGATCACATTGCAACTGCCCATTGCCTTCTTTTATTAGGCCAGTTTGGATGGTTGGGAACATTTCACAAACATACTTTTTGACGAATCACACACACACTTTTTAAAAAAAAAGTATTTGGAAAAGCACAACTACTAGAACCAGTGGTTAGATGACCTTAGTTTCCATTTCTGAGTTTAGAGAAGCTGTCTGTAAATATTGGACGGGTTAGTGAGTACCGTATGTTCTCTCCACCCTCACTGTGTCAATCTGCTTCTTTTGGGAAGATACTTTAGGGAGTTCCACAGCTCACCAGCATTGAGATACCGTCCAATTACACTCATTTTATATCGTAGCAAATGAGGATAATCTCCATCACTAGTTGACTGACATTTAATTATTTCCTTGTTCTGCTGAAGCAGAACTTCGCAATTTCTAGCTGTCTAATCCATAGAATATTTTAACACCATGTGAGGCAAGTAGGACATACCAAAAATATATATTTTTCCCTCCTAGATAGCCATCAATCAACCCACAGATGCAGATACAACATTGTATTATGGAAGGTCTCGTTTAATGGGAAGGTTTGGTACCCTAAACTGTTTTGTCTACAGCTCAGACTGTTTGATTTTTCACTGACTGATGCTCACTTCATGTGAATATCCACTCACTAGGAAAACAAAATACATGTTACAGCCAGAACACATTCTGGTATTACACTGTGGGATTTTAGCCCTCAGAATATCTAGCTGTCTCCATAGATTCAATAGACAAATTAAGTTATCATGGGTGAAAGTGAGCAAATTTCATGCTTTCCTGGCAGATAATTGACCTTTATTTTCCACCAGTCTTACTTGCAGATAAAATAGATTTTCTCCAGTCTGCCTTTTAACACACAGCTATGTGGGAGACTCCAGATTCTTATATGAACTGAAAGGTCAGAATTCTTTGAAGTCAAAAGAAGAATTACATAAAGCACAGACTGCTATTGAAACAGGTTAGTGATAGACTGGCATGCAGGATACATATCTGAAAAGATCTCAACACTGCACATGGAGAAAACACTTCCCTGTATTAAGATCTATTGTTAAGGAACAAGGAGTGGTTTCTTTGGGCCCAATCCAAAGCCCATTGAAGTCACTGGGCTCTGGATTAAGCCCACATAGCTGTACACCTGCACAGGTGTTGCTCATAAACTTCACGCTGGTCCAGTGAAGAAAAGTGATTGAGATGACAGTCCTTGCCAGTGGTTTCCTCAGGAATTGAAATGGGGGGAGGGGGTGGTGTCAGGGCCGATGAGGGATGAGACTGTGAGGGTGAAGGTGGGCTGTATGGCACCATAGTAAAAACTGAAAAATGTTTCATGACCATTTTATTAGATGTTTTAAAATCATCACACAAAGAAAGCTTGAGTAGCCAACTTTAATATGAAACAGTACGTCTACATCTTTCTTGTTATAACTTTGCACAACTCTGTTAATGAACTTCTTGAATGCAATGCGTTCATCTTTGGTGGCTTCTCATGTGTCCGGTACTTCCAATTCCTTCAATTGATATGCTCATTAGTTCATTCACATGATCAGGCAGAAGGCGACTTCTTTCAGAACACAAAATTCTATTCAATGATGAAAAAGAATGCTCAACTGTAGCTGTTGTGACTGGGAGTAGCAAGAGATGAATTCCTATTTCTTTCATCCCAGAAAACATAGCACAAAGATTGAGTCGAGCCACTAGTGATGATAAAACAGAAGTTGAGGTCAAATCTTCAGTCATTCGTCGTATGACATTCCACTCTGTGTTCAAATTCTCTATTCTGTCCTGATTACATGGCAGGCCCATTGCTGGTAGTGCCTCACTCCACTCAACTGTTGGTGTTTTATAGGACAGGCATCTGTAAAAGCTACGTAGAGGTTGAGTAGAATCTAGAAGTTGCTGTTGTAGATTTTTAAGAATCTGTGTACTTTTTCAGTTGTCTTAACAAACACTTCTTGTCCTCTTCACTTAAGGATTCAATATAAATGCCTTCATTAGTCAATTTCTGGACTGAAGTCTTCGCTTCTTCCAGTATTTTTTCAATGGATAGCTCTCTGATTGATCCAAATGTAGCTTCTATTGCTGTACAAAGATCTACTACTGTTGTAGCAGATACCTGGATGGCATTTTTTAATGACCCAAGTGGTTTCAACAGTAGACTTATGAGAGAGAGAATGGCAATAGTCTTCTCTGAACATAGTAGCAAAAGTAATCCACCAGCCTCACTACTTAGATCCATCCCATCTTGGTAGATACTTTCCAAAGCCAGTAATAACAGCTGGAGTAATTTTAAGACAACAGCCAAGGATTGCTCATGAGAAAGCCAGAGGGTTTTCCTAGGTTGGACTAAGATGAACTTCAGTCCCAGTGTATCGTCTATATTTTCCAAGATATTCAGTCTTTTTGGACTTTTGCTTAAAAAAGAATATAATGAAGACATTAAATTTATAGCTTTTTTAATGTCTTTTGAAGATTCTGCCACTTATAGTTGGAGCAGATGGCCTCTGCAGTGTGTACAGGAGAGATTAGGGTTACAGTTTTCTCTGAGCAAAGCTTGTACTCCACCGTGTCTTCCAGAGAAGTTTGCAGCTCCATCAAATGCACAAGCAGCCATCTGTTTGGGGTCCAATTGGTTCTCTGAAAATATCCACTCAATGGGCAGCAGCAGTCAACAAAGCAAACAGAATGCTGGGAATCATTAAGGAAGGGATAGATAATAAGACAGAAAATATCATATTGCCTCTATATAAAGCCATGGTACATGCACACCTTGAATATTGTGTGCAGATCTGGTCACCCTATCCCAAAAAAGATATATTGGAATTGGAAAAGTTACAGAGATGGGCAACTAAAATGATTAGGGGTATGAAACAGGAGGAGAGATTAAAATGACTGGGAATTTTCATCTTAGAAAAGAGACGACTAAGGGGGGATATGAGAGAGGTCTATAAAATCTTGACTGGTGTGAAGAAAGTGAATAAGGAAATATTATTTAATCCTTCACATAACACAAGAACTAGCAGTCACTGAATGAAATTAATAGGCAGCAGGTTTTAAAAAAAACAAAAAGAAGTACTTCTTCACAGAACATAAAGTCAACCCGTGGAACTCTCTGCCAGGGGATGCTGTGAAGACCAAAACTATAACAGGATTGAAAAAAGAACTAGATAAATTTCTGGAGAATAGGTCCATCAATGGCTATTAGCCAGGACGGGGAGGGACACAACACCATGCTCTGAGTGTCCCTAGCCTGTTTGCCAGAGGCTAGGAATGGGCAACGGGATGGATCACTTGATGATTACCTGTTCTGTTCATTCCATCTGAAGCACCTGGCCTTGATCTCTGTTAGAAGACCACCTGCTATATGGACCATTGGTCTGACCCAATGTGACCATTCTTATATAAAAATTAAATATAATAATAAAAATGTTTAGTACAGAAACTCCCCAACATAATGACCTCTCAAGATAGCAACAATGTGAGATAACAATCTTGGCAAATAATTCATTTTAAAAATCTTGGCCTACTAGGAAACACACGTATATAAGTTTCCATTCCCAGTCACAAATCTAGCATTCTGGAGCAAAGTCACTAAAATATAGTCCAACAAGGAAATGTTTATTCAGCGTGCCCCTCACTTTTCCCTCCACCGCACCCCACTCACTGGTGTTATCCTTGGTCAGTGGAGACTCAGAGTTCAGAGGTGCTTTCACATGAGTTCACCTCCCAGGTTGGGGGCAAGAAGGCACCTTGCTCATTCCTCCAGCTGCTCACTCTGTCCACTGTTGTTCATTGTGCCACCATTCACTCCACTGCTCTGTTGCCAATGGCCCTTCGCAGTCACCTTCTGCTGCCACCTGCCACTGTGACCTCTACGACTTGGTCTCTTGAGGTTCCAGCCAGCTCTCAGTGATTTCAGCTGAGCTCTCAGTGGGGGAACCTCACTGCTAGAGCAGACTGGGCCATCTCTTCCACAGAAACACTGTCCCACAGCAGGTCTAAGCACTTAGACCTGATTATCAGTGATTTCAGCTGTAGTGGTCACTTAACAAAACAAAAGACTATCTATGGAGCCTAATCAGCTCTGTCTTTAAATGGTGGAGAGGGGCAGGTCAAATCATACTTGTGACTCAGACAGACATCAAGCAAAACACCTGTCCCCACCCTCTCTCTTGATGCCCTCAATCAACACAGGCTAAATACAGTTCTATTGCCCTTTACTCATACAATAAGAATAACAACATTTCATTACCCCCTACCTCCCCCCCACCCCTCGCATTCAAGTGATTTGTAACCCAACCCCAGCCAAAATCTATCACTTGGGCAACACAGCTCTGTTTGCTGGATACCTAGGTATACAGCTGTATAAGTGAGCTAGTCTATGTTCATACTTTTCAAATCTATTATACTTTTTCAGATACACATATTTTATCATATATTTTATATGCTTTTAACTTCAATTCAATTTCATTTTGTTTCAATTTCAATTCAAATTCCCAAACACTCACTAAATTGGCATGTAACTAGTTCACAAAACTGGGGTGGGGGTTGGGGAAATTCAGGGTGGGTGTAGGGAAATCACTTGTTCTCTTCCTGTACTTGTTGCTTCTTTCAGCGTGTAGCAGGGTAGTCACCCTGCTCCGGCCCTGAAGGGGTTAAAACAGCCCTGGGAAAGGGCTGCCCTGGGGGAGTCAATAGGGTAGGCTAATTGGAAAGGCAGCCACAGCTGGGGCCATGCACCAATCAGGCCACAAAAAAAGGCCTGTGAGCCAGGAGTTAAGATATTCTCTCTCTAGCTGGGAGAGAAAGACTTGGCTGCTTGGGAGCCAAGCAGGGTACTTAGAGCAACAGAAAGTTATGGATCTCCCCTTGAGAAAAAAAAAAAAAAAATTAAGAAGAGTTAAGTCCTCGCAAAGTGTGGCCCATTTGTGTGTGCGCAACTTGACATGAGCATGCACCCGGTGAATATTCCTTTCCAACACTGACACCTGTCTATATGGGTGACTGTCTACTACCTGAGGGCAAAGGTTATACCTATGCAAAACACATTTGGATAATGGACCTTCAGGATATTGCTTACGAAGGCAACTTTTTTCAGCATTCTTAAAATAATGCTTGCCCAGGCCTGAATTATAAACCTAAAATCCAGACTGTATAGCTCAGTGGTTTGAGCATTGGCCTGCTAAACCCAGGGCTGTGAGTTCAATCCTTGAGGGGGCCATTTAGGGATTGGGGCAAAAATTGGGAATTGGTCCTGCTTTGAGCAGGGGGTTGGACTAGATGACCTCCTGAGGTCCCTTCCAACCCTGAGATTCTATGACAGGATCTCATCTATGATAAACCCTTTTGCTGAGGAAGATGACTTCCTCCTCTGCACTGGTGCTGATGTGTTGGCTGTCTTGAAGGGCCCTGCCTGCCCACCTACATAACAGCCTGTCAGCAGCTGCTCTCGCCTCTGCATAATGTGGATAGCTCACACATGGGGAGTAAGGAAACTCCTTGTGCCCTTTAACTCCCCGTGCAGGCTCACAGCAGGGCTCATAATTCTCTCAGAGAAACTGAGGAGGTGCAGAATTTATCCTTAAAGTGGCAGAATTTTGTAGAATTTTCCCCAGGTCCTCCAGAGTCTGATCACTGCCTTCTATATACAAAGTTTTGGAACAGTACAGGGAATAAAGACATTAGTGCAGCACAGGGAGCAGATCAATGGTTGCAAAACTTGAGGCTAGAAAGAGTTGAAATAACAACTGGATACTCTAGCCCAAATTACTGGAAAAGTAACTGACCAACTGCTCAAGGGAGAAATAAGTTCACTAACATAATATAGCCCTAAACCAAACAAGTCTAATGAAGCTAAATCTAGCTATGTGAGGTACCATAGCTGTAATACATCAATACTAGAAATGGCGCTTTCATTGTTAAAGTAAATTAAATTATATTCTAGCAGAGGTAAAAGAATTATGGGAGGAATATGTCAAATTCCTAATATTATGAAAGAGAGGCATACAATGAAGTGAAATATAAATATAAAAACAAATAACTAATATACATAGTGAAGTAATATGAGGTTTAAAGCATATTCTTATTTCAAAGTAGTTACGAAAAATGGAAATAGACTTTTTATAGCAACCGATGCATTTCCAGACCTTGAAGATGGAGCGAGAACTCTCTTGCCACAGTTCTTAAAGCTCCGTACACCACACATTGCACTTATACAACACCCAAGGAGGCACAAATGTTCTTGGAATCTCTGGCTGAACTAGAGAAAGCCAAATCAGAAAATAGTAAATCCCATCCCCCAGTAAAATAATATGTGGAGTTTTAAGATCTGGTGCTGATTTAGGGTTGCCACCTGTCCAGGTTTTCTCAGGAGTGTCCTTTATTTATTTATTTTTGAGGTAGTTGTCCTGGGAAATCTGAAAAGATACTTAGTACACACTGCCAGCAGTCCAGTTTTATGTGCTCAGGATCATCCCAAGTGTCCTGTTATTCTGTACCTCAGAGGTGGCAACGCTACAATAACTGCGAGACATTATGGCCCTCTAAGGTCTGGAACATTCTGAAGGGAGAGGTTCAAAACACTTCTCAGGTCTCAGTCCGTTACAGCTGGTGTCAGATGGAGACTCAACACAAGAATTAAATGGATAGGATCTATCTTTACTCAGTACCAAACAGATTCATTTTTGCTGTCCCTCTCTCAAGCTGCTTTTTGCCCATCCTTCTCTGCAGCATCCAGCATGATATTCCTGCTGTCTCGTGAGGCTGATGTCCTCTGACCTCAGGTTATTTCCTTTTCCTGTTTTCTAGATATTACAGAATCCTTCAGGGCAAGATACTGAAGTGAGTAGAACAGAGCTTTCTACTGACACAATTCTTTCCCTCCATCTTATTTGTGGTTTGGGGAAGGAACCAAGTAACAGGCCAGCAGGTTCATCACAAAATAGTCCAGCTTTTATCCACAGATATTTCAAGCGCATTTCTACCTTCTTCAAACCCTTGTTGAAGGTTGGTATTGTCCAGTGTCATCCCTCCAGCTCGAGGCTGATCAAGCCAATGTGCTTCCCTAGGCAAAATTTCAGTGAGCTGCCCTGCCTAATCCTTTAGAAGTTTGTGGCAAAGATCCATTCCCTATCTACCTCCTGCAACCCTCCCCAGCCTGTTCCATCCCCCAGGACCGAGGACCTTCTCCCAATCAACCCTCTGCAGCTCTCCCCTAGCCTCCCCCACACACCCCTGGCCATGTCCCCTTCCTTTTTCCCAGAGATAGCTCAATCACAAAGGGAACGGGGCATCCCCACCCTGTACCTCCTGCCTGGTCCCATACACTCTGCACCTGCAGCTGATTGCAGTCCACACTCCCCCTGCCCATCAACTCCCCACCCTACCTTCTGCACCTTTCCAGCAAAGTTCCTCACTGTTGGACTAGTAGCTTGGGCCACCCACATTGTGAGTCAAGGGTAGCAGTCTGGGCAGGGGTCTGGAGCTGCTTGGGTAGCAGGGTCCATGTGGTCCAGACACGGACATTCATAGATTCATAAATTCCAAGGCCAGCAGGGACCACTGTGATACAATTCCACATGGGATAACATTAGTTAAATTGGAAAATATGGGGATTAACATGAGAATCAAAAGGTGGATAAGGAACAGGTTAAAGGAGAGATTACAATGGGTCACACTGAAAATTGAACTAACAAGCTGGAGGAACGTTACCAGTGGAGTTCCTAAGAGATCAGTCTAGGGACCAATCTTATTTAACATTTTCATTAATGATCTGAGCACAAAAAGTGAGAATGTGTTAATAAAATTTGCAGATGACATAAAGTTGGGAGGTATTGCCAATATGGAGGAAGACTGGAACATCATAAAAGAAGATCTGGAGGACCTTGAAAACTGGAGTAAAAGAAATGGGATAAAATTCAATAAAGCAAAGTGCAAAATCATGCACTTAGAGAATAACAAGAGTTTTTACTTTTTAAGCTGGGGACATATCAGTTGAAAGTGACAGAGGAGGAGAAAGACCTGGGTAGTAGTTGATCAAAGGATGTTTATGAGCTGCCATTGTGATATGGCCATGAAAAAGGCTAATGCAATTCTAGGATTTATCAGGAAAGATATTTTCAGAAGAGATAGGAAAGTGTTGTTATCATTATTCAAGGCACTGGTGAGACCTCATCTGGAATAGTGTGTGTAATTCTGGTCTCCCATGTTGAAGAAAGATTAATTCAAAATGGAACAGATGCAGAAAAGGGCTATTAGGCTGATCAAAAGAATGGAAAACTTATATTATGAGAGGAGACTTAAAGAGCTTGGCTTGTTTAGCTTAACCAAATGAAATGTAAAGGGAGATATGATTACTCCTTATAAATACATCAGAGGGATAAACACCAGGGAGAGAGGAGTTATTTAAGTTAAGGGCCAATGTTGGCAGAAGAACAAATGAATATAAACTGGCCATCAATAAATATAGCCTATAAATTAAATGACGGTTTCTAACCATCAGAGGAGTGAAGTTCTGAACAGAATTCCAAGGGACTAGAGGGAGAAAAAAAATCTAACTTGTTTTAAGATTGATCTTGATAAATTTATGGAGGGGACTGTATGGATGAGAGTGCCTCTAATGGCATACAGCTCATCCAGGACTGCTTTAAGCAAGTATCTCCAACAGCCAGAGATGGGACATTAGATGGGCAGGGCTCTGCGTTACTAGAGAGCCCTGCCCATGGTGCCTGGCTGGCATCTCTCACCCCATGCTCAGGCTCTAACTGATCACCATATTTGGGACCAGGAAGAAATTTTCCCCCTGGTCAGATTGGAAGAGACCCAGGGGAGTTTTCATAGTCCTCGACAGCATGATGATCATGATGGTCCCTTAAAGTCTATGAATCTAAGAGCATGGACCACTGTGATCATTTAATCTGACCTTTTGTATAACATGAGCTATAGAATTTTCCCAAAATAATTCCTAGAGCATATTTCCAAGAAAAACATACAATCTTATTGATTTAAAGGTGTAGCCAATTATTTGACTACACTTTCAGTTCGTTCTTAAAATTGATCAAAGACCAAATAACCAAACTTAGCTAAATTTATTGTCTAAAGACAAAGCAGTGCAATACAAAAAAGAAATATACATACCTTTCTTCTGGGAAGCAAATTCTCCCAGCACTGTCACTTTACATAGGTGTGCTTCAAAGATTCATAGATTCATAGATATTTAGGCCAGAAGGGACCATTATGATCATCTAGTCTGACCTCCTGCACAATGCAGGCCACAGAATTTCACCCACCACTCCTAAAAAAGACCTCACACCTATATCTGTGCTATTGAAGTCCTCAAATTGTAGTTTGAAGACCTCAAGGAGCAGAGAATCCTCCAGCAAGTGACCCGTGCCCCATGCTACAGAGGAAGGCGAAAAACCTCCAGGGCCTTCCAATCTGCCCTGGAGGAAAATTCCTTCCCGACCCCAAATATGGCGATCAGCTAAACCCTGAGCATATGGGCAAGATTCATCAGCCAGATACTACAGAAAATTCTTTCCCGGGTAACTTGGATCTTACCCCATCTAAAAACCCATCACAGGCCATTGGGCCTATTTACCATGAATATTTAATTACCAAAACCATGTTATCCCATCATACCATCTCCTCCATAAACTTATCGATAAACGTTTCAGCTAGGCCATTGTGTAAGTATGGCCTATGTTTTTTGTTCCTAAATGTATAAATGTACGTTTAACCATCTTAAAACACATGTAGTTTGCTTGTGCCCAGTTTACCAGGCAAGCCTGATCACCCTGGATCAGTGACCTGTCCTCTTCATTATTTATTATTCCCCCAAGTTTGTAGAAATTTTGCCAGTGATAATTTTATGTTTTCTTGCAGGTCATTAATAAAAATATTAAATAGTGCAGGGCCAAGAACAAATCCCCGTGGGGCATGAAGCTGGGCGGGCCATTCCATTTGTGGCCAAAACCTCAACAACACTCAGAGTACTACCACCAGCACCCCGGCCACTCAGTGCCTGAGCCCTGGCTGCAGTCTTACCCAAACTGGGGGCAGATGGCATCTGGGCAGGAGACGGAGCCTTTCCCCAGTAGTACTCCATTGTGTCACTTCCTGCTGCTTGGAGCCCCAGCTGGCAGCTGCTCCCCTCCCTGGACATCCCTCCAGCCTAATACCCCACTGCCCATGGTCCCCTGCCATTCATGGAAGAAAGCAGGAGAGGTCCCAAAATCTATCACCCTGGGCAGCTGCCTAGCTTGCTTATAGCTACAATGGCCTCTGCCTTTAGTGTATCACATTGTGTAGACTTTTCCTCCACTGAAATTAAAACAGTAAGGATATCCTGAAGGTGATTTTAGGCACTACTTTCACTCAGGGACTAGGGATATTGCCTCCTCATTTATCTCACCCCTTGTCAAGTACTGCCTGTTTTACAGACACAGTAACACACACATGTAGTAAACATACTTTCAACAAGAGGCTTTTAAGTGGTTTGACAACATATATATGTAATGGCAAAGTTAAGAGATGAACATCCAAATATTTTTTCCTCCATATATAAGCCTTCTACTAAAAATATATTCAAGACATATGGTCTTCATGCAAAAATACCTAAGCATTTGCACACTTACAGTACATTTCCACATGCAATTATTGCAATTTTCCATGTAAATGTAGGTGGATAAAAGCACATGCATTTTTGCAAATATACTTCATGTTTCGTCTTTTTTAATCTGGCTTTCATTATAACAGCTTTACTTTTGATAGTGTTATTGCTTTCACATAAAAAGCACTGCATAAAAACTTAATTTCCACTCCTGTGAAACAGAAATACTCTTGTTTTAAAAAATCGACATAAAAGATTGAGTCTGCTCATAAAAAGTTTTGATTTTAAAAGTTATCTGAGAGAAAACAATTAGTTGAGAACATTTTTTCCACTGGTTTTCAACTTCAAGCTTGTGAATATTTATACTCTAGATTCAAACTACTTTTTGAATTAACATTTTTATTGGTTTTGTCAATTACAGTTTCATGAAAGCAGATTATATCAAGTTCAGAGGGAAGAATATAACAACATTAATAGGTGATGCATACACTGGGAGAACATAGTGAACCAGGCAGGATAATGAAATATATGATATGAACAGTGGGTCCTGAAATGCATCATCATCCAAATTAACATACCATATATGAATATTATCCATAACGATCAAGAAGTAGAGTGGATATCATGAAATTCTGACAGCTCATCATCCATCAGAAGTAGACAGATATACTACTGTACAAAGAAAAGGAGTACTTGTGGCACCTTAGAGACTAACCAATTTATTTGAGCATGAGCTTTCGTGAGCTACAGCTCACTTGAGCTGTAGCTCACGAAAGCTCATGCTCAAATAAATTGGTTAGTCTCTAAGGTGCCACAAGTACTCCTTTTCTTTTTGCGAATACAGACTAACATGGCTGTTCCTCTGAAACCTGTCATATTACTGTACAGAACTTCAATAGGAAGAAGTAATAATAATTTGAATAGCAGTAAAATAATGTGAAGAATATATTACAGCAAGCAACAGTTGTACATGTTATAGTTAGGGGAGAACAACTGGAGTTCTACTGTATTTTTTCCACTTGCTCATAGCTTTCTCAGCCTAATTCTTTTTGGCTGAAATTTTCTGTGCTTGAGCCCAGCTCTGAGGTGAAATTTAGTTGGAATGGTTGACCAAAACCACTTAAGTCACTTTTGAATTGTGTTGGGGTGAAAAAAACATGACTCAAACACATCTGCAGATATAACTTGGCTTCTTTTTTTAATCTCTTTGAAATCCAAAGAATAAGCAAATGTAAGTCTGAAAAATAATAGTTCACTAGTTTGACAGTTTTAAGTGTTTAAATGGGTAGATTTCACACGTTGCTTAATACAATTTGCTTTTACAAGGGTTAGGGTTTTTATCGTATAAAGAAGAGCACTTAAAAACTAAGGGGACACTGTGACATAGTTGAACTTTAAAAAGAAAAGGAGTACTAGTGGCACCTTAGAGACTAACCAATTTATTTGAGCATAAGCTTTCATGAGCTACAGCTCACTTCATCCGATGCATTCAGTGGAAAATACAGTGAGGAGATTTATATACACACAGAACATGAAAAAATGGGTGTTATCATACACACTGTAAGGAGAGTGATCACTTAAGATGAGCTATTACCAACAGGAGAGCGGGGGGGAGGGGGCGCGGGGAGAAAACCTCTTGTAGTGATAATCAAGGTGGGCCATTTCCAGCAGTTAACAGGAACCTCTGAGGAGCGGGGGGGGGGGGGGGGGAAGGGGAGGGGAGGGAAATAAACATGGGGAAATAGTTTTACTTTGTGTAATGGCACATCCACTCCCAGTCTCTATTCAAGCCTAAGTTAATTTTATCCAGTCTGCAAATTAATTCCAATTTAGCAGTCTCTCGTTGGAGTCTGTTTTCAAAGTCTTTTTGTTGTAATATTGTGACCTTTAGGTCCGAAATCGAGTGAAGTGTCCTCCGACTGGTTTATGAATGTTATATTCTTGACATCTGATTTGTGTCCATTTATTCTTTTACGTAGAGACTGTCCAGTCTGACCAATGTACATGGCAGAGCGGCATTGCTGGCACATGATGGCATATATCACATTGGTGGATGTGCAGGTGAACGAGTCTCTGATAGTGTGGCTGAAGTGATTAGGCTGCTGGAAATGGCACACCTTGATTATCACTACAAAAGGTTTTCTCCCCCCTGCTCTCCTGCTGGTAATAGCTCATCTTAAGTGATCACTATCTTTACAGTGTGTATGGTAACACCCATTGTTTCACGTTCTGTGTGTATATAAATCTCCTCACTGTATTTTCCACTGAATGCATCCGATGAAGCGAGCTGTAGCTCACGAAAGCTTATGCTCAAATAAATTGGTTAGTCTCTAAGGTGCCACTAGTACTCCTTTTCCTTTTGCGAATACAGACTAACACGGCTGCTACTCTGAAACCTGTCATAGTTTAACTTTGGATTTCTCTCTTCTTTGAGGTGGTCTAAATTCTGGCATAGGAGAGATTCTGAAGCTTTTATCAAATGCAGCAGGACTCCAGAAGTATAAAGACAAACAAACACCTCCCTGTCAAGGAATTTTCAACATATGTAGGTAAGTTATTTCTTTGTCTTGCACTAATTTCTGCACCATCCAGCAAACAAAAATGTTCAAAGGACATACCATGCAATAACCCCCCTAATATTAATAAAATATTTAGGTTGCAAATAAAGCACTTCATATCTGGGAAATGCCGAGGTACAAGTTGAAAGCTCAGCCATATCTTAGATCCCTCAGGCTTGTGACTTAAAGCAAGGTCACTTTTTGCATGAGTCTAGCCGGACTCTAACATATTTTTCAAATATGCAGTATAATAGCAAATGGAATTTGTGATACAACCTTACATTAAGTTGCAATAGAGTGAATATGTTCTTCAGACTTGATTTGACTTTTTTAAGTCTGAAAGAGAACCATAAACCAAGTCACATTTGAAGAAAATTGCTTCAGTTGTTTTAAAGAAAATTATCGTTTACATTGATTAATGTTAATTAAGGTGGGAGATCTCCTCTCCATTCCCTGTTTGTTTATTTCCACCTGAGTACAGATTAAAACATTATGGGTTGTGAAGTAACTTCAGCTTTCCCCTGTGGCATGTGTCCAACACCTCAGAGTTTAAAGAGGAGGAAGCATTGGCTGATGGATAAAGCAGAGTAGTAGGTGATCTGGGTTTCATACTTGGACCTGCAACTGACTTGATTTGACCTTGCACAAATAACCTCTCTGTGCTACAGGTTACCTCATTGACTCAGTGTGGCTAGTGGTGATTTGTGGGCAGGGAAAAGCACAGATTGACTCTCAGATCCAAAGTTGAGGCCACAGGGCTCGGAATCGGTGGAGGGGTGGAGGGAGAGGTAAGCATCCTTTTACTTAAAAAAAGAATAAAAATGATCTGGAAGTCAGTGAGAGACGTGAAGTATAGAACTTCATTATTGTATTTTTACAAAAAGAAAAGGAGGACTTGTGGCACCTTAGAGACTAACCAATTTATTTGAGCATAAGCTTTCGTGAGCTACAGCTCACTTCATCGGATGCATGAATTGGTTAGTCTCTAAGGTGCCACAAGTCCTCCTTTTCTTCTTGTGAATACAGACTAACATGGCTGCTACTCTGAAACCTGTATTTTTACAGTCATGTTTCAATAGAACCATACTTTACACTGGTAGTATTTGTGATTTTAACAGATCACATGAGCACTCTGAAGTTTTCATCTTTTTAAGAAGAGAGCGTTTGTCTATAATTTACTTTGTACTGGTGGCAAAACTTACATGACTTCAGTTATACATCACTGCATTCACTACAAATTGCATTTTAATTAGTTATAGTCTCACACTGCTTTTTACATCAGCAACAGCACTGGTTCCCCTTAGTCTTGTACAGAAATTGTTTTCTCATTATAGTATCACAAGTAATCTTTTTCCTGTATTGTAATGATCATAAGTCACTTATGATGTCAGTCCAAATGATACAGATTTTTGAAGCACATTGTCAGATTTCAATAGCAACCATATCATTTGCAGCAATCTTCTTATAAGCAAGTAATACAGAAATGCAGATTGAATTCCTTTAAACAACAAGAAGTGTGTAAGATAATCAAACAGTTGCTAATGGACAAATAAGTATTGCCTCAGGTAAGCAACTGATGCTATACCAATGACACTGTTTTTGACTGACATTTAACAACTTGGTAGTACAGCATGTAGAATATATTCTTGTGATAAGTTCACAATTTCAATAACCTGACTCCTGTAATAAAATCTTCTTTATATTTGGTCATGGAGTAACATGGGAATAATAATATGCCCCAATAAAGTAGATTCATTATAGATGTAGTATTCAGTATAGAATCAGTTCCAGGACAAAAGTGGTTTTGTGCCCAATGAGAGTATATTTTGACCTAGATTTTTAAAGGGGAGTCAATTCTCTCTCCAATTTTTTTGTCTAAAATGTTAATATATAAGTCATTGGCAGGCACATTCAGACAGGTAGATACCTGTGAGCTTTAGAAAGTGCTCAAAGCTGTTTGCACCTGCAAAACTGTGGGTGTAATTATTTATAAAACAGAGTCCTTTAATTCTCATTAACAAAACTGTTAAAGTCTCAGAGCAGCATAGATATCCAATGCCATATCTGATCATTTCTTCCTAGTTGAGTTAAGAAATACAGTGATAATGAACTCTGCAATAAACAAATACATATTTTTAAATGTCTATATTGTAACTCAAATTAATTTATTTGTTTCCTATCTGGTGAGTCAGATATTGATTCCTTACTACAGATATAATGTAAATAATCTGATCACTATATTTAACAGTTGCCCTTCATAATTTATCCTCCCTAATTTGCAATTCTTATGGGAAGAGTCAGACATGGCTTTTGAAAAGGGAAATTATGCCTCACCAGTTTATTAGAATTCTTTGAGAGAGTCAACAAGCATGTGGACAAGAGTGATCCAGTGGATATAATGTACTTGGACTTTCAGAAAGCTTTTGACAAGGTCCTTCATCAAAGACTCTGAAGCAAAGTAAGCAGTCAAGGGACAAGGGGGAAGGTCCTATTGTGGATCAGTAATTGGTTAAAAGATAGGAAACAAAGGGTAGGAATAAACAGTCAGTTTTCACAATGAAGACAGGTAAATAGTGGGGTCCCCCAAAGATCTGCATGGGGACCAGTACTGTTCATCATATTCATAAATGATCTGGAAAAGGGGGTGAACAGTGAGGTGGCAAAATTTGCAGAGGATACAAAATTACTCAAGACCGTTAAGTCCAAAGATGATCGTGAAGTTAACAAGGGATCTCACTAAATTGGATGAATGGACAACAAATGGCAGATGACTTCAATGTTGATGAGTACAAAGTAATGCACATTGGAGAAAACAATCCCAACTATGCATGCAGAATGATGCATTTTAAATGAGCTGTTACCACTCAAGAAAGAGATCTTCGAGTCATCATGGATAGCTCTCTGCTCAACGTGCAGCGGCAGTCAAAAAAGCTAACAGAATGTTAGGAGCCTTAGGAAAGGGATAGATGATATGGCACAAAATGTCATAATGCCACTCTATAAATCGATGGTACTCCCACACCTTGAATACCACGTACAGTTCTAGTCGCTCTATCTCAAAAGAGAGATTAGAATTGGAAAAGATGTGGAGAAAGGCAACAAAAGGTATTAGGAGGATGGAATAGCTTCCATATGAGGAAAAGGCTGGGACCATTCATTTTAGGATTAGATGACTAAGAGAGACTATGTGAGATTGATGCAACCATGAACAGGACAGAGGAAGTGAATTAGGAAGTGTTATTTACCCTGTCACAGAAGAGAAGAACTAAGGGATATCTGATGAAATTAATAGGCAGCAGGTTTAAAACAGACAAAAGGGAAGTATTTTTTCACCCATAACACAGTCAACCTGTGGCATTCATGGCCACTGGATGTTGTGGAGGCCAAAAGTATAACTGGGTTAAAAAAAAAAAGAACTAGATAAGTTCCTGGAGGATAGGTCTATCAAGTCAAGATGGTCAGAAATGCAACCCCATGCTCTGGGAGTCCCTAAATCTCCAACTGCCAAAAGCATCTGGCATTGGCCAGGATCAGGGACAGGATACCGGGCTAGATGGATCATTGCTCTGACCAGGGATGACTTTCCTTATGATCTTAAGTTGTTATGAATGTATATATGACTTTGAAATAAATCACAAAGGTCACACACTGACATTAAAAGCTTCATTTTTCAACTAAAACTCACACATTTTTGAGGCTTTGAATTCAGGGAACTTCTGTCAGCCTGTGTGGTCGGGTTCTGGGGTGTGGTGTGGCAGCTTTGTACTGCACTGCTGGTGAAATCTGGCCAGGTAGCCGGTGTAACTGGCCCTGGTAGGATCATTCCAACATGGGCAATCTTTTATGGTCTAGGGCCAGTGTAATGACTTCCTTCTTCCCACCCCCAGTTGCCAGTTTATGGAGCAGGCCCAGACTGTGGCTCCCCTATTCATTGCCAATATCTGGCTGCCATTTCAGTTCCTCTGCGATGTTTGCAGCTCAAGTAACTTATGGCAGTCTTTATGCTCCTTTGGGGACCAAATTGGCATACTGCCATTTTATAAACATATTGGGCCATGTTCTGGTGGTTCTGAAAATCCACTCTCACTCCACTGATGTTAATGGAGTTTCTGCAGATTTACAGTGAGGTAACAAAATGTAAAATATGGCCTAGTTCATCCATGTTGTAGTTCTCCTGAAGGAAATACCCTTCCACAAGGCCTCAGTGTAGTTCAATACATTTTTTCTTGTTAAGGTGCTCTTGTCTTACATAAAAAAGATAATTCATATTATAAAGCAGGAGTCAAAATAACGCACATTCAAAAATATATAAAGTCTTTCTTTTGTATGGATTTGTGTAAACTCAAGGTCACAGTTAATGACAGTATGATAAAGATAAGTGTTGCAATACTTTAAAAATCATGACTCCATATCAAGCTGACTGAACTAGAATCACATGGGAGTAGGAAATGAAGTACTGATAAATTTCATAGTTAACATCAGAGAAAAGATTTATGAGCCATGAATATTACATCATATTTCACTAAGCAAATGGAATAACTAATAGCGCAGGAAAGAAATCACTGAAGCTTTAAATGGATGATAGTTTGCACACAGCAAATAACCCATCTCTTTGATAAAGAAGCACTCTGACATCACCTTTTACTGATTTCCTGAATGTACATAGGCACATCATGATTTTTTTCACTGTTAACTATACCATAACATATATAAAGTGGCAAAAATACAGCTTACAACCCTTTCATAAAGCTAAGCTTCAGTTTCTTTTTTCAATGACAGAATATACACATTATCAACATTTGGTACTGGATCCATAGTTAGTGTTATCACAATTTCCCACTTCTCTAGCCCCTACACATTTGTGTGGAAAAACAAAAAAATAGAATTGTTCCTTACAATGTCTATGAATGTTTAAGTGTACTTTCGATAATTTGTCCTTTGCATTTTGCATGGTATTTTCACCTAGTTTTGTACCTACTTATTGACTGCCAGATAAGCCACTATGTTGAAACTCTACACACACATTCATACACTTCAATCTGCTGGCTTTCCACTAAGAAATTTCAGTCTCTCCAATTAAATTAAAACACCAAAGTAAAATGTTCAGGACATATGATGAATGAAAGGACTCAACCATTTAAAAAATCCTTGTTCAAACTGGATTTCACTGAAAAATTCCATGTAGCATGGAAGACTCAGCCAAAAGACATTTGTCTGAGAAAGTTATGAACAACTGAAAAAGTGAAGTTATAGGATTTGCATTACAACACTGGTACTGCTTCAACTATACTAATGAGTTCTTTAAAAAAATATCTAGTTTAGCCACAACTATTAAACTTTGCAAGCCTGAAGGCTCTCTAGCTAGATAAAAGTTGTTATGCTGGAAAGGAAAAAAAATACAAAAGGACTAACATAGAAAAGATAGGAACAAGAATATCAAGGATCTGTCTCAATCCTGAATCATTAGTAAAGTTGTGAAACTACCTCATAATTTATAAGTATTTGAAAGTGGTTTATGTATATAGAGCCTGTGAGTCACCTCTCTGCTTTAAATAGACAGCTTATCAATTTAATAAGTAGCATGTAAAATGTTCAATTACATTTTTTTAAAAAAGGTTACCATGCAAAGTGTCTGTTGATTAGCAATTCATAATGCTACAAATTGGTCATTATTTTAGTTGCACTGGTCTCCTGCCACTAGAATACGTGTATTTTAGTAAAGTCAGGAGGAAAGGTTAACCTCAACATATTTACAAAATGTATGCCTACTACAGTTGTCATCATGACACAAGTACACTTAATTGATTCAGCTGTATTTGTATTTTAATTTTTATATTTGCAGTATAAGCACTGTTAAACATTCTGCCTTAGAGCTGAGAACTGAAAGTTGGAAAAATCTTGTCACATACTAAGTAAAAAAGTAATTGACCTATTTGAATCCTAATTGCTTTTAAGAGTTGTTCCTGCCTAGAGTGAGCGAAACCCATCCTATTAGACTGGTCATTGATTGATAATTAACATTCTGAGATGTGGTCATTAGTATAAATAAAGACATCAAGGAAGAATGGGACACTATTTAAAGATGACAAGACCTGGGAGACCAGTAGATGGATATAAGTCAAAGGCATTAAATCAGATCCACTGTGAAGTCCATAATTGTGTAGGTCATAAGAAGTCATAGATGTAGATGTGGTCACTGATGTATCAGTATCCTAAATCATTGATGGATTTGAAAATCAGAAGCGGTAGTAAGCATGATATAAACACACAACATGTTATCTAAGCACCTTTCAACTTTTAAAGTTTAAAAGATTATCTAATCTAGCTTCCTCTCCCTCCTTTACTTAGTGTTAGGATCCTAGTATGTCTCATAGAATCATAGAATCATAGAATATCAGGGTTGGAAGGGACCTCAGGAGGTCATCTAGTCCAACCCCCTGCTCAAAGCAGGACCAATCCCCAACTAAATCATCCCAGCCAGGGCTTTGTCAAGCCTGACCTTAAAAACTTCTAAGGAAGGAGATTCTACCACCTCCCTAAGTAAAGCATTCCAGTGTTTCACCGCCCTCCTAGTGAAAAAGTTTTTCCTAATATCCAACCTAAACCTCCCCCACTGCAACTTGAGACCATTACTCCTTGTCCTGTCCTCTTCTACCACTGAGAATAGTCTAGAACCATCCTCTCTGGAACCACCTCTCAGGTAGTTGAAAGCAGCTATCAAAGCCCCCCTCATTCTTCTCTTCTGCAGACTAAACAATCCCAGTTCCCTCAGCCTCTCCTCATAAGTCATGTGTTCCAGACCCCTAATCATTTTTGTTGCCCTTCGCTGGACTCTCTCCAGTTTTTCCACATCCTTCTTGTAGTGTGGGGCCCAAAACTGGACATAGCACTCCAGATGAGGCCTCACCAATGTCAAATAGAGGGGAATGATCACGTCCCTTGATCTGCTGGCTATGCCCCTACTTATACATCCCAAAATGCCATTGGCCTTCTTGGCAACAAGGGCACACTGTTGACTCATATCCAGCTTCTTCTCCACTGTCACCCCTAGGTGCTTTTCCGCAGAACTGCTGCCTAGCCATTCGTTCCCTACTCTGTAGCGGTGCATGGGATTCTTCTGTCCTAAGTGCAAGACCCTGCACTTATCCTTGTTGAACCTCATCAGATTTCTTTTGGCCCAATCCTCCAATTTGTCTAGGTCCCTCTGTATCCTATCCCTACCTGCCACCATATCTACCACTCCTCCTAGTTTAGTATCATCCGGAAATTTGCTGAGAGTGCAATCCACGCCATCCTCCAGATCATTTATGAAGATATTGAACAAAACCGGCCCCAGGACCGACCCTTGGGGCACTCCACTTGATACCGGCTGCCATCTAGACATGGAGCCATTGATCACTACCCGTTGAGCCCGACAATCTAGCCAACTTTCTACCCACTTTAAAGTGCATTCATCCAGCCCATACTTCTTTAACTTGCTGACAAGAATACTGTGGGAGACTGTGTCAAAAGCTTTGCTAAAGTCAAGAAACAATACATCCACTGCTTTCCCTTCATCCACAGAACCAGTAATCTCATCATAGAAGGCGATTAGATTAGTCAGGCATGACTTTCCCTTGGTGAATCCATGCTGACTGTTCCTGATCACTTTCCTCTCGTGTAAGTGCTTCAGGATTGATTCCTTGAGGACCTGCTCCATGATTTTTCTGGGGACTGAGGTGAGGATGACAGGCCTGTAGTTCCCAAGATCCTCCTTCTTCCCTTTTTTAAAGATGGGCACTACATTAGCCTTTTTCCAGTCATCCGGGACTTTCCCCGATCGCCATGAGTTTTCAAAGATAATGGCCAATGGCTCTGCAATCACAGCCGCCAACTCCTTTAGCACTCTCGGATACAACGCATCCGGCCCCATGGACTTGTGCACGTCCAGCTTTTCTAAATAGTCCTGAACCACTTCTTTCTCCACAGAGGGCTGGTCACCTCCTCCCCATGCTGTGCTGCCCAGTGCAGCAGTCTGGGAGCTGACCTTGTTCGTGAAGACAGAGGCAAAAAAAGCATTGAGTACATTAGCTTTTTCCACATCCTCTGTCACTAGGTTGCCTCCCTCATTCATTAAGGGGCCCACACTTTCCTTGGCTTTCTTCTTGTTGCCAACATACCTGAAGAAACCCTTCTTGTTACTCTTAACATCCCTTGCTAGCTGCAGCTTCAGGTGTGATTTGGCCCTCCTGATTTCATTCCTACATGCCCGAGCAACATTTTTATACTCTTCCCTGGTCATTTGTCCAATCTTCCACTTCTTGTAAGCTTCTTTTTTATGTTTAAGATCCTCAAGGATTTCACTGTTAAGCCAAGCTGGTCGCCTGCCATATTTACTATTCTTTCGACACATCGGGATGGTTTGTCCCTGTAACCTCAATAGGGATTCTTTGAAATACAGCCAGCTCTCCTGGACTCCTTTCCCCCTCATGTTATTCCCCCAGGGGATCCTACCCATCAGTTCCCTGAGGGAGTCGAAGTCTGCTTTCCTGAAGTCCAGGGTCCGTATTCTGCTGCTTACCTTTCTTCCTTGTGTCAGGATCCTGAACTCGACCATCTCATGGTCACTGCCTCCCAGGTTCCCATCCACTTTTGCTTCCCCTACTAATTCTTCCCGGTTTGTGAGCAGCAGGTCAAGAAAAGCTCTCCCCCTAATTGGCTCCTCCAGCACTTGCAGCAGGAAATTGTCCCTACATTTTCCAAAAACCTCCTGGATTGTCTGTGCACTGCTGTAGTGCTCACCCAGCTGATATCAGGATGATTAAAGTCGCCCATGAGAACCAGGGTGTGCGATCTAGTAGCTTCTGTGAGTTGCCGGAAGAAAGCCTCATCCACCTCATCCCCCTGGTCCGGTGGTCTATAGCAGACTCCCACCACTACATCACTCTTGTTGCTCACACTTCTAAACTTAATCCAGAGACACTCAGGTTTTTCTGCAGTTTCATACCGGAGCTCTGAGCAGTCATACTGCTCCCTTACATACAGTGCTACTCCCCCACTTTTCTGCCCTGCCTGTCCTTCCTGAACAGTTTATAACCATCCATGACAGTACTCCAGTCATGTGAGTTATCCCACAAAGTCTCTGTTATTCCAATTATGTCATAATTCCTTGCCTTCACCAGGACCTCCAGTTCTCCCTGCTTGTTTCCAAGGCTTTGTGCATTTGTATATAGGCACTTGAGATAACCTGCTTATCGCCCCTCATTCTCAGTTTGAGGTAGGAGCCCTCCCCTCACAGACGTTCCTGCCTGTGCTTTCTCCCGCTTGCCCACTTACCTCAGGGCTTTGGTCTCCTTTCCCCGGTGAACCTAGTTTAAAGCCCTCCTCATTAGGTTAGCCAGCCTGCTCGCAAAGATGCTCTTCCCTGTCTTCATTAGGTGGAGCCCATCTCTGCCCAGCACTCCTCCTTCATGGAACACCATCCCATGGTCAAAGAATCCAAAGCCTTCTCTCCGACACCACCTGCGTAGCCATTCATTGACTTCCACGATTCGATGGTCCCTACCCCGGCCTTTTCCTTCCACGGGGAGGATGGACGAGAACACCACTTGCGTCTCAAACTCCTTTATCCTTCTTCCCAGAGCCACGTAGTCCACAGTGATCCACTCAAGGTCATTCTTGGCAGTATCATTGGTGCCCACGTGGAGAAGCAGGAAGAGGTAGTGATCCGAGGGCTTGATGAGTCTCGGCAGTCTCTCCGTCACATCGTGAATCTTAGCCCCTAGCAAGCAGCAGACTTCTCTGTTTTCCCGGTCAGGGCAGCAGATACATGACTCAGTCCCCCTGAGGAGAGAGTCCCCGACCACCACCACCCGCCTCCTTCTCTTGGGAGTGGTGGTCGTGGAACCCCCAACCTCAGGACATTGCATCTCATGCCTTCCAACCAGCAGAGTCTCATTGTCTTCCTCCATTATTTTTGTTGTTGTTGTAGGAAAACTCAGCTGAAAAGATGAGTTTACACTTTGTTAGTAAGGCAGTGAGGTTAGTCAGTTGTTCTCTTGTGGAGGTTGTGACCCTGGCAGAGCAGGTGTCAGCTCATGCCAAAGCCCCTCGGCCTCACTGAGCACTGACAGAAACCAGTCTGGAAACTGGAAACCAGTCTGGCTCACCTGTGCATTTGAATTGTTAACACAGATGCTAAGTTTATAAGAATGTGTTTAGTGTTTAGACTTTATGAAATGCTTGAAGGATGCTGCATATATTAATCTTCTTCCTTATAAAATCTGTACTCCATGTTATAAGGTTATATTAAGTGTTTACATTGTAATCCTCCATAATTGTGTAAGTCATCAAACAGTAAAGGAGCATTAATTAATGTTGAAATGCTGAGTTCTTAGAGAAGGTGTTAAGTCCTGCCCAACAGAAGGCGCATTGAAACTGAATGCAGCATTATACAACATTAAAGAGCAAAGACCTTGTTGATTTCAACCTAGCCCCCCAGCCCATGAAGAGAAAACATGCAGATGGGCTCGTCCCATCAGTTTTGAACTCTGAGGGAAGGGTATAAAAATCCCTGATAAGAAGGAACTGTATCTCTATGCTGCTTGAACTCTGAGGGGTGAAGATTTCTAAGCATAAGCAAGGGATCCCCAGCTGTTTGGCCTGGGTTAGTCTTAGAGGACTTAGAGCTTTCATATTACAGCAACTTCTATTGCCCTTTTGGAAACTAAGACTGTAACTCATTTGTGTGTGTATGTTTACCTGCTTAAACCTTGTCAGTAACTCTCATTACTTTTTCTTAGTTAATGAATCTTTAGTTAAGTTATTATAGGATTGGCTACAAACATTGTCTTTGGTGTAGGATCTAAAATGAAATTGACTGGGGTAAGTGAGTGGCCCTTTGGGACTGGGAGTAACTGAATATTGTTGTGATTTTTGGTGTACGGGACCATCTATGACAAAGGCACGCTTGCCTAGGTGGCAAGATAGACCAGAATACCCAAGAGAACTATCTGTGACTCTATGTTCAGGCTGTTATAGTGTTTCAGGAGTTCACACTTGAACTTGGTTGGTGAAATTTAAGTATAGAACTCACAACCAGTTTGGGGTTTGTGTCTTGCTTCTTCAGTCTGTCCTGTGGTAAGTACACTCGTGAACAACTCCAGACAGCTTGACAGAGGTGAGATCTACAATCTTGGATCAGCTGCTGAAAATACTCTATCTCTGCAGTCATGAGCCTCAGCCTTGTGGTTGACAGTTCCACTGCTCCTGAGGAACACAGCTGCTTTAGGAGGTATGGTCACATAGCTTGGGTCAAACCCATGGAGGACTTTGGAGAATAGGACCAAAACCTTAAACCTGGCTCATTGACATTGCAGCCAGTCCACAGAGTGGAACACTGGTTTAATGTGATCAAGACGATCTGTGTTGTTCAGTTAATCACTGAGTTTTCAGGTTTTTCAGATTTGGTGAGTTTTGACTCCTAATTATAATTAAAACCAAGCCTGAAGGTTACAAAAGCATGGATCACCATCCTATGTCCAAATCTGATAGGATGGGACAGAGTTTTCTGATCCTCCGTAGACAGAAATAGCTCTTTTTAGCAGCCCCAGTAATGTGAGTGCTACATAGCTGTGAGGATTTCTGAAAGACCCCAAAAGTAGATCAGCCTGATGACTGAAGGGCAGATGCCCTTGATGGAGGGAGCTACTAGGAAGATTGAAAGTTCTCTGATGGACTTTTCAAAGTTAGCAGAAGAGTCTAATGTTAGACTTGATGGTATTCTGAAATACCATTTACAGGCATTGTATGATCATGAATTTCAGATGGGTCTAATGAATAACAAATGAGAGAGTAGGTGTAACAGGATTCTCTGCATGTCAAATGGAGCTTGCTAGTCATCGAAAGGAGTGCATTCTTTACTTCTTTCTGCAATGCTTGCCAGAGCGCTCTCTTGCAGCAATACTGCCCCTTACTTTGGGCAGTGCTTTTTTGGTATAATTGAGCCTTGAATGATATTCTGAGCCTGGACACAAATAGTTTAAAAAAACAACAACAACAACAAAAATGTTCCTGGTTTTCCTTACATATAAATCACAAATCACTAATCCCTACTTGTTCTATGTTGCCGCTGGTGGCGGTGGGCAATTTACATCCTTTATATTAAAACTGTTCCTACACAGGAATATTTGCTGAATGAAGGCACTGATTAGCTGGAATTTGGATGTAATTCTTACAAGCCCTGTTTTCTCAGATTCTTCTATTTTGTGGGTGACCAGTGGTACTAATAGGAATTTCTATTCTGGTTCATGTGTAGTTTTCAAAAGGATGAGAATGTATTATTGACGCTGCACAAAAGACCATGTAGCTACACAGAATATAAATTACATTGGATTGTACTTCATTTACAATCTTTAGAATCCTTATCTCTCAGATAATATATTATTGAAATGAACAATAATGGATAATGTATTGTTGAAAATGAACTTTTCTTCATCTGTTACAATGGTTTGATCCAGATAAGGCTATAGAAACTAATGATATATTTTGTCTGCTATGCTTGCCACTGGGAATTTCATATGAAGTAGCCTTGAAAATTATGATAAAGTAGTTTCACCCTGTATAATTTTGGTTAGTAGAAACTTTAACTCAATCAGTGCAAGATTTCTTGACTCCATAAGAAAAAAGAGAAGACCATTATTGATTCATTTGGTTACCTCGAGGCACTCTATTTACTGGCAGCCTAAAAAAACAATAATTTAGGATTTGACAGTAAACACCACTGTCTCACAGATACAGCATGCTTTTCGCTGCCTATCATAATCATAACCAATATTAAAATGAAAGCAGGTGTCTAGTAATTCATCCCCCTAATTTTCAATAAATACATAACTCAATAAATAATAAACCTTGAGTCTTTATAAATACTAAAAAATGGCAGTAGGTCTCAATCACTATGATGAGACTCAAAATGAATATATTGTCTCCAGTTCATTGTTAATATTATTAAATAGTGAATATTGTGTATTTGACTAGATGTAATCCGGTGTTAAAATCTGATAGCAAATATATACAAATACATCTGCAGGCCAAGAAGCCTTTCTTATCCTTTGAGGCCTCTGTGAAAGATCTTTTGAGATGGTGTGGGTCAGCAGTTCAAGTTTCATACCAAACTCTGTGCTCAGACATGCCTGCACAACTCTCCTTAGCTTCAGTAGGTTTCAGTTCAAGGGAATTTGTGGGGACATATCTCAAGGCAGAATTTGGCCTTTTGTGTTTTGGGGAAGATAGCTGGAACCGTAAAAAATGACCTTAATTCAATCATCTGCAGATTCATAAATTTTTCAAGCCACAAGGAGCCATCAGAACATCTAATCTGACATCCTGTATATCACAGGCCATAGAATTTCATCTATTTACAACCGGCAGTAAGCTCAATATCTTGTGTCTGACCAGAGCATAAAGTTCTAGAAAGGCATCCAGTCTTGATCTGAAGACATGAAAAATCCACCACTTCTTTTGGTAATTTGTTCTAATGGTTAATCACCCTCACTATTTTTTTTAAAAAGTGTCTTGTTTCTAATTTACATTTATCTGGCTTTAACTTCCCACCAATGCCTCTTATTATGCCTTTTTAAAGTTCAGGGATGCTTACGAGTGTTGATGGGCTGGCAGATGGTTCTGGAACCCTACAATGCCACCTTGCTTTCAATAAGAAAGTGCCTTTGCACAGAAGCATAGTGTTATGAAATGACACTATGTAGAGCAGGTGGAATTTTAAGGCTGTTGAACAGTTACAGGTAGGCTGACAATAGATATTTTCTAATCTAGGGAACAAACTTTGATTATCAATTTTGCATTAGTTAGTGCTCTGCCAAAGTATGAAATATTATAATAAATTGCCTCTTCTTAATAACTGCTAATAAATCTACTGACTAAATGAAGAATTTTGTCTGTCTTGTCCACATAACTTTTCTGAAATGAGCCAGAAACCATTGTAATTGGAGAAAATCTATATGGGAAAGCACTGAAAGAAAAACAAAACAACAACAACAGGGTTTGCGGGAAGGGGAAAGTGGATATATTTTGGGAAGGAAACATTCTCAAATTTACATGAAAAAGTTAGTTGCTGGAGTAGGACACATCATGAAAAAGATGGAGAGAAATATAGAAACGTCAGAGGCCTTAAAGCAGCAAAAAACAAATAGCTAAAAACACAGGAGACATACATACTAGAGAACAACATTAGTAATCAAATTAGAGAGAGAAATGTAAATAAAGATTATTTGAAATACAGTTGGAGGACATGAATGGAGTATAAAATATACTTTCAGTATATTGATTCTAAGCAAGAACATGAAAGAAAAACAAAGAATAAAAGGGAGGATAACACCTTAGAAAGACAGAGAAAAAGAGAATGAAAACAAGATGGAAGGAAGATAAAATATTCAAGGTGATTGGACAATGGTATCTATTAATTTGGACTGGAGTAGTCAGAAGAGCTCAAGAGAGTTAGATACCCAAATCCCATTGAATTTCATTTGGAGAATATGAGTGCCTAACTTCCTTAGGCTATTTTGAAAATACCAGCCTTATATTCTAGTTTAAGGCCTTGATCCAGTGGCCATTGAAGTTAATGGGAGTCCCTCCCATGATTTTCACTAGGCATTGACTCAGGCCTACAAGCTTATTCTGTATTAAAAATAAATTGTAAATGTTCAATAGCCTGTAAACAGGAAATGGAAGAAAGCAAATCACTTATGACATTTAAAACTAGGCTGGCTAAACTGACCTATGAGGCATTTGTAGAGTCCTTTAGCAGGAAAAGAAAGTCCATCTATTAAAGGAATCAACGCATCATCATCAAGTGACATACTCTTTGTTTTTATGGACATAGTTTTCTCTCCTTCATGTGGTATATGTGACCAGCAATGAGGCGTAGAGCTCTTAATTTCTAGATCACCAGTTCAAATTCAGTCCTACGTGGCAAATATCATCAGTGGGTTCCTTACTTATCATATTAAGAAGAGCAGCCATTCCAGCCTGAAAAATCCATGGACATGGGTGTCCCTTGTCTGAGACATCATGGCCCCGTGGGCAAGGTACTGGACTAAGACTTAGGAGACCTTGGTTCCATTACTGGCTCTCACATTGGCCTGCTGGGTAACGGGAGCCAGGCACTTCACCTGTCTGTGCCTCACTGTTCCCCTCTGTAAAATAGGGATAATGATATATACTTCCTTTGTGCAGTGCTTTGAGATGTCTGGGGGAAAAGAGCTACATTAGAACTGAACTATTATTGTTGTTATTACAAATGTCCAGAGAAACCCAGTTTCCATATAAAACCCAGGTGAAATAGCCTTGTCAATATACAGTAAACTGGTTTAAACCCAGCACTGGGTTGAAAAGTTGCGACTGGTTTTTTCTGAAGACCACGGTTCTTCCCGCCACCATCATCAGCCTCTCAGGCATGACGTTTGGATCTGTGAAAACAGCGGCCACAAGTGGCTGAGACAGCTCCCCTGCTAAAACAGCCAATGTGACCTCTTACCACGAGGAGGGATGGTTCGATAACTTCAGAGAGAACACGAGCTAGTTGACTCAACAAGATCAGGCATTCTAATCCCAGCTCTAACACTGACTCCCTCTGGATCCATTATCAAATCACAGCCTTTCTGTCTTAGCTTTCCAATCCATAAAAGGGGAATAACAACACTTCCCTACCTAACAGCTGGAGGTTGGGATTAATAGATTTTAAGGCCAGATGGGACCAGAGATTATCTAGTCTGACCTCCAATATCAAACAGGCCATTTCACCCAGTTGCCTTTGTAGCAAGTTCAATAACTTGTGTCTGACTAAAGCATATCTTCTAGAAAGGCATTCAGTCTTCATGTGACGATATCAAGAGATGGAGAATCCATCACTTCCATCCGATGAAGTGAGCTGTAGCTCACGAAAGCTCATGCTCAAATAAATTGGTTAGTCTCTAAGGTGCCACAAGTACTCCTTTTCTTGTTCCAGTGGTTACTATTAATCACCCTGAGGTTTTTTATAAGTGTTTTATTTCTAATTTGAATATGTCAGGTTTCAGGTTCCACCCATGGGTTCTTGTTATACCTTTCTCCACTTTACTACCTGGTATTTTCTCCACATGAAGGTATTTAAACACTGTCATCAAGTCACCTCACAATCTTCTTTTTGATAAGATAAGCCAAAGGAGTTCTTTAGTGTCTCCCTGTAAAGCCATTTTCTCAAATGCTCCAATCACTTTTGTGGCGTTTTGCTGTACCCTCTCCAATTTTCAAACATCTTTGTTAATATGTGGACACCAGAACTGTATACAGTGTGACAGGTTTGATTGTGATCAATGATATGAGATGTCAGATAACTAGGCTCAATCAGTTTATTAAACAATATTAAACAGTACTATTCAGAAAGGTTAATACATTACCCATCCAGGAAATGGCCTTGCAATGGTTACAGCGCACACATTCTTAATATTCCACAGTGATTACAATACCGCTTATTTTTATACCTTATTTGTTTGCAGCTGGTCTAACTCATTTTTGGTGTGGTTTTGGTTACAGTTTCATAACTTGTTATAAGTAACGGAACCAATCACATTTTGCCTAACAACCACATTCCTTAGTTGTCCTGTCTGGCACAGTACATGGGTGCACATACACCACACTGGTAATTTTCTATACTTAGCAGAGCTGCAAAGTTTCATGGGACTGTAGTTCAGGTTTGGTATCTAACTCAGTTCCTCCAATTATATTACAATAATTGGTTATGTGGTTAAATTGCCCTAAACAACTGCAAAAATCCATCATACCCTTGGTACATTTACATTCCCTTTAAGGGAATGTCTTATATAAATTAATATGCTCAGAGTTACATACTCTTTTCAGTTCCTCTTGACATAACCGTGGGGGATGCTGGGAGCTGTAAGCCTCTATGGCAACAAAAGCATCCCTGCATTGGTTTCACCGATGATGTATACAGAGGTAAAAATCACCATGATGAGGTAGATAATGTTTGCAAATTGCTATATTTGTGCTACAATTCACCTAAATACACACACCACATGGCTGGGATCCAAGTGGCCTATGGATCCCCAGTTAATCTGAATCCTCTTACTCATTGGTCCAGCTAGAGGGTAGAACATCTGTCAGTCTTTATGTATCACTACTTTAATGTTCTCATTGTGTGTGTGGGCTCAACTGATTGCATAGGAAAATATCAGATTAAAACCATGAGGATGCAGCAAATAGAGATCTAAATTGATTTGTCTGTTACAATGCACAGCTGAGTAATTCTTATAGCTTACAAAATTCCAGCAGGAGAAACAAATTCTTTTCACCTCAGATCAATGAGAAGGCAAATTCTGTAGTGGTTAGTATATCTGTATAATTCTTTTGAATTCAGCTGTAGTCAAAACAGAAGCGTTTTTTACGTATGAAGATGCAACTGTTTTAGATTAACCAGATTTCAGACATCTGAAAACCCCCAGTATCACCTCTCTTTTAGTAAACACAACATCCGCTATCAAAAGGAAATTGGTATGAATTTACAATAAAATAAACCCTAGAGTCAGCATGTACTATTATTAAGAAAGATATTTGCATTTCCTTGTCTTCATGCTGGTGGATGGAAATAGCGTATGAATAAATAAATAAATTAAATACATAATAATAATGAAACCCTGTAGTGTATTACATGAACTTTTGAATTTGCTCTAATGTATCCAAAGCTTCCTGGATGCGATCAGCAGAGTAGAATTAGGCTTTGCCCAACATCTATTATTAATGGTATGTCAGCAACAAGTACCTGCTTTTAATAAAACTTCAGAGCCTCATAAATATTGGAGATGTGCTGTTTGAATTAACTACAGATAAATGCAGTTTCCTCTTAGAGATCTGTTTTGCTAAAAGTCCATCAAAACTTAATACTGAATGCTGGACCATGTATGCAATCTAAAATATTTTCCTTGTAATCCATAAGGGAAAATATTCTACAATATTATTTAGTTACATAGCATTCCTGTCCTGTTCTGCACAGACTCATAAGGCAGAAATCTAAACCCATCGTCTTTCATCCTCATAGTTTGTGTACATATATTAATCAGGTCACTTCTCTGAAGATAATGCAGGAAGCACTACCAATTCCATGTAATAGCCTAATCCTAACAAAAATGGAAGTAGTTTAAAAAATAAAATATACCTTTTATATCCGGTGCATCCTATAAATTTGGGAGCATATGGAGTTGACATAATTTGATATGATTTTACTGAAGTGGAAAGAAAACCCAATGAAGATAAAATCTTTCCCCCTGTATCAAGCCCAAATATTATAGGCAGAGAGAAGGAATCCAACCCACTGAGGCTGTGAAGTGATAGGAGACACACTTCACAGCTATTTTTGGAGCCATAAGTCTGCTGTAACCCTTAGTACCACTACACCTATGCTCCTGCTCTGTTGAGGACAGTGACAAGTGAAGAGTGTAGTGGTATAGCTCACCAATTCCTCCCTCACCCCAGTGGTCCACAAAGCAGGGAAAAAAGGAGCAGTGTTTGCATGTGAATGTGTAAATATTTTCAGATAAATCACATGTGATCTACTGACTACGGGATTGGGATCCAGTAATTCCTATCTTCTAGCTGTGACAATTATTTCCTCTGTGATCATGAACAAGTTGCTTAACATCTCTGTGCCCTGATTCCTCAGTTGTAAAATGGAGATAAAACCATATTTACAAAGTCACAGTGATATTGTGAGGATTGATTAGTTATGTTTGTGAAGCACTTTGACTATAAAAGAAGCCAATAGTTTGTTTTACAGTATCAGCCATTTTATTGACAAGAATCTCAGCCAGCGAACAGAACTTTTAACAAATGGAATCGGCTCAAGTACAGGTATAGATTTCTGACTCGATTCACTTTATCAAACAAAAGAGCCTGATTCTTGGCTTGCACTACAAGGCCCTGAGGTGAGGGTGGGGAGAAAAAAAAAACTTGGATGGATAACTGAATGCACTGTGACCGATCCAGTGTTCATGACCCCATTTGAGATTCATTTGGATGTAAAAAATGCTGCTCTCAGGTGAATCAAATGCTTTGTTGGAGTTTGCAGCTCAAGGACTCGACCTATCACTACAGGAATATTATTGATTAACTCCTATAAGCCCTTGAGTGCTGAGGCCTAACTGTTCAGTCAGGGACTGAATTATTTTAAGCCATTTCAATCATTTCAAATGAACATAAGGATGTCTGACACATGTTGATAGAGCCATAGAGGGATTGGTTTGTGGGAAATCAGCTGTAAACCCATTGAGTACTGCAGCTGTTGCTTAGCAGAATAGATTCCAAACCTTTACCACATAGGAATATGTTTTCTTCCACTATTTTTACTGGCTTCTCCTCTTTGATAAATAATTATTTTATCCTCAGTTTTGTTGGCATGACCTATTCTTTATGGACAGCAAGTCCAGGATATTTGGTTTTTGCTTATGATATCTCAGACTGTTCTAAGAGATTTATTTTTTATGAATTAATTACAAATACAAAAGGGGGCTATTGTTATATATTGGTATATATTATTATATATTGGAAAACTTCACCATCCATCATTTGGGGTCCAGCCCTGCACTCAGGGAAATGCACTGCTCTCAAGTTGGACAAGTCATTGTTGTGCTGTTTTCTATCAAATAGCTCTATTTTATAGAATTTTTTTTTGTATCACCTTTCTTTTCATAGAATCATAGAATCATAGAATATCAGGGTTGGAAGGGACCCCTGAAGGTCATCTAGTCCAACCCCCTGCTCGAAGCAGGACCAATTCCCAGTTAAATCATCCCAGCCAGGGCTTTTCAGGAATTCACTTTTAAAAAAGAATGTTGATGCAAGATGATTCCCCTCGTGTTTATGAATTATAATTTGGGTTTTATTCGTCCCAGATTCAGTGAAGTTACATCAGCTTACAAATGCAGTAATCATACTCACAGTCTTTAGTTATTTTACATAATAACATTATTCTTCCATGGTCTCCCCCTACTAACTCATTCACTAGCTATCCCTTTCTCATCCACTGTATAATCTCCAGCCTGCACAATGAGTGAGGCTGGCTTTCTGAGGGAAAAAAATAGTATATAATATTGAAAAGAAAGATTGTATCAGAATAACTACTCACAACTGGACAGAACTAACGTTACCTAGACAACCTGAACTTTAGACTTTCCTGGCTTTTGAATGTTTCACTTTGCAACCTTCATATTCTTCAGTATAAGTTGTTTATTTCTGGTTTAATTTCCTAGGGTTTGGTTTGGTTTTTTTAGAAAAACTGATAGAGAAAATAAGCTCTATATTGTGAAAGTATTGATTGGAGAGCAATAAAATATTCTGTCCTGCAAAAGATCTGGCCCACTGCATAAACAGGCAATAAAACAGGCAATACAACTGAAATAAAAGGAAATGGGAATACCACACTGCACACGGCTACCAACAGAGGTTTTTAACCCCCCTGACAAAATTCTGAATTGTAGCACCCACGGAAAAAATATAGTAGATGCTCAACACTCTCTGGCAGCCCTGACGATCAGGTCCTTAACCCTCCCCCTAGTATGTCCTGCCCGCCGGCGGGCCCCAACGGTCGGTTCCTCTGCCTCCCTCCCAGCGCCTCCTGGCCGCTGGTGATCAGCTGTTCAGTGGCATGCAGGAGGTGCTGCAAGGATCGGGAGCAGTGGGGGCCAGAACAGGTCGGGGGAAGATGGGGCATGCTCGGGGAGGGGGCAGGAAGAGGCAAGGCAGGACAGGGCGGAGGCAGGGGCAGGCTGGGTATGTGACCGTGGGGCAAGGGGTGGAGTGGGGGTGGGGCCTGAGGCAGAGCTGGGGTCGAGCACCCTCCCTGGGAACTCAGAAAGTTGGCATTTCTTGTTTCAGCAATGCATTTTATTTGCTTTAATAGCTGTTTAATCAACAGTGCACATTTCAAGCTTTGCTGTCTGTCAGTTTTTGTACTCAGCTCATTACTCATTTTGTCCTATGAGTGACAGATTGGAGACCATGTAAAGGAGGCAGAGATGTTCTTCTTGCTCAGAAGATCCATGAGAAAAATCTAAGTCTAACCCCATGAAGCCCAATGAGTGCCACACTGCTCTGCTCCCATGACCATGTCCCTCTGGCAGCAGCTGCATGGCTCACTCCAAAGTCATGCTGCCTTTGGCTGTCTCCCAGGGAGTGAATTCTCCTGGCCCCTGTAGGTGGGGTAGAAGACAATGGAGTGGCAGTAACATTAACTTCTGCTGATTTGGCTCCTAGAAAGGCTTCTTGCTTCCTAGGGGGACATAATGTGCAGAGTTAGTGTGATGTATCTCTGTCTGTGCTTTCGGATTCCCATGGAGTCCTAACGTAACAAGTGTTCACATATATGATGCAAGCCACTGGAACCATGAGAATATTTAGTGACTCTTTAAAAAAATAATGTGGGCTCTTAGTCTATCTTCAGGGGCACTCTCTGTGAGCTAGTCCAAGATGGCTATTACAGAGTTCCTTCATGTAGACTCTATATTTCCTCTTTTCTTAACTTCCTGCCATCTAAATTAAGGCATCCAGAGAGAAAGTACTTCTGCCCATTATCTGTGGAAATATACAGTGACAGGGAGAGTTTCTAATGGCTCAGGTGGTTGGGGGCGGGGGAGAGGTGAGTATGCAGTGTATTCATTTCTCTCCTCCTGCTATGTTTGTTTTCACACATTTAGGGTTCTGATTCTCCACTGCCTTGCACCTGGATAAGCCATCACACTTATGCAATTTCATCTGGTTGTAATTTACATCCTCTTCATGTTTGCTTTAGTAAGTGACCCCCAACGCAGTGAAGAATCAGGCCCTTATTCTTATCTGCGATATGTAACTGAGGCATGATTTTGACCCTAGGCAATGAATATCCATTGGAATTAGGATTGATTAGGTCTGAACACTGAGTGGGTGTTGCTGCACATAATTCCATGCATATAATAAGGAGTGATGCCAAAATCTGACACTAATTTAAAATCTTAGAGACATTGATTACTTTGCTCAAAGACTGGTTTTGTTTGTTGTTTTTTCTCCATAATCACTTCTGTTCCTGAGTGACAAGGCTCATCAATTTGATTACGTTCTGACAGTGAAGTGACAGCATGCCAGTCAGGCAGCCGCAAGCAGCTAGCTGGCCCTTTTGAAGCTGCTTAGATGCTAGATTTTGATGAGATTTCAAGGAGGTCCAGAACCCATTCTTGACACATCTAATATACCACCTATCAGCCAAAATGCATAGAAAGGGAGCTCTTTTCTAAAGCACTGTTGAATGTGTGTGTATGCGCGCCAGCTAGGAAATAGTATTTGGATGCAAAGAGTGTAGATGCCAGGTGTAATGGGGTGGCTACCCTGCTCCTAAAATAGAAGGGGTTAAAAGCAGCCCTGGAGAGGGCTGTGGCTGAGGATGGCTGACTGGGGAAGCAGCTGCAGCTTGGCCACGATCAAATCAGGCACCCAACTGGCCTGTATAAAAAGGCTGTCAGCCAAAGGCCCAAGGAGTCTCTCTCCGGGCAGGGCAGGGCAGGGCAGGGCAGGGCAGGGCAGGGCAGGGCAGGGCAGGGCAGGGCAGGGCAGGGCAGGGCAGGGCAGGGCAGGGCAGGGCTGGGCTGGGCTGGGCTGGGCTGGGCTGGGCTGGGCTGGGCTGGGCTGGGCTGCTTCCCTTCCCTTCCCTTCCCTTCCCTTCCCAGGCTGTAGGGCCTGATCCAAGGCCCATAGAGGTACTGGGAGGCAGAGGAAGGCGACAGGTCTGAACTCCCTTGCCTATGATGGGTGGCCTTTACACTGCAGTCTGCCCTAGGGAGTGTGGGCTTGGTGATGACTGGCAGTAGCCCAGACTGAGGCAAGGTGGGGATAGTGGGTTGAGGGTTCCCTAGGAAGGGGAGACTCAGAGGCAGAGTGTGGGGCTACTGCCAGGGGGCAAAACCCCAGAGAAAGGGGAACTGGGGTCTGTGAGGGACACAGGGGGCCAGAGCTGTGTGGGTCACTGGCCTGCAGAGGGTGTTCTGGAGCCTGGTGAGCTAATTCCTGATGAAGACCAGCAGGAGGCACCACAGGGTGAGTCTGCTCCTTTATACCAGGTTAGTATGTGACATAACTATTTTCCCTTCTGAATAGAAATTCAGTTAAATATTTAGAAGAGCCAAAAAACTGTTTTTACTTTGGAGCCATTTGAATAGAACTCAGAAGGATTTGGCATTGAGCTTTTAATTATTATTAAAGTCAAATGAAAACCAAGACCCACATTCTGGCACTAGATAAGAGACCATGTAATCCAAGGAGCATATGCTTGTATTCCATGTGTGCAAATAGTTATTTCACACCCCATCCAAGCATTATCTCACTACAGTGATGTTTCTGTAGGTGTAAGTAATACAACTAAAAAGGTAGAATTACCAGTGATCACATTTATTTTTTTTCAGACCGCCTCCCCATCTTATTCCCAACAACAGGTGAAGAAATATGTATTAGTTTTCTTTAAAATAAGCTGAATCAAATCTGTCATTGAATTCATAGGGTCAGTAGCTCAATCACCATGACAGTTTTATTTGTTTTGTGGTGTTGGAAAATGACTATAAATATCACACAAAGCTCTGGCATTTACAATTTAAAAGATGTTCATGCTGATAAATGGAGCCAAATGAGTTGTTTGTTGCAGTTATTTCACAAAGTTCATCCCTTTTTTCCGTTTTCCAACAGACTTGAATAAATTCAAATAAATTTAAGTATCAAGACTCAAAGCACAGCCTTCATTTTAGATCTTTGATCTGAACTAAGATTGCAAAGTTTTATATTCAGTTTCTGCTCAACAGGAGGCTCAGCTTTCTGAATTTATTCTGCAAATATAAGATCTAATAGTTCTAAAGATGAAAAACAATGCCTGGTTTCTGACAGATTACCTCAAAATACATTTGGATGGCTCATGAAAGCACGTTCTCTCATTATGTGAACATCACTTTCTGCTTGTAGTTTCATAAGAAGGACCCACAGAGCAGAGTTTTTAGCATGTTCTTACAGTTGGGGTGCTTTCTAAGGGTGTTTAAGATAAATCTCTTTGGATCCAAGGCAAAATCTGGAAGTAATTATATTTATCTTAATTCCATACAATTTGTTCAAGACATTGAAGGATATTGGCAGTTTGTTGCACTTGCTGTCCAGCTGCTTAGTCCTTCTACGTATAGCACTGACTCTTCAGACTCCCCAATACTTAAACACAGCCTTCTCCCCCAAAGGTGTGAAGCTTCTGGTTTACAGTTTAACTTCCTCAGGGGCATGCAGCAGTTGTGAAGCAGTCAACATACATGCACACCTTGAATAGGTTAACACTTTTATGCACTTTATATTTAATCATGTAAAGCACCTGAGAGCACAAAAAAAGAACTTCCTAGAACACGCCCTTCCCTTGAATCCCTGGGGATCATTTGTGTTCTGTCAGGCACTCTGTCCCTTTTCTACTAATGCCCCTGCAGCAGACTCCCTCATAGTAATCTGGTGCAAAATGGTTCTTTCTCCAGTTCCTGACTGAGAGTCCCTGTATAGACTCACTTGCTTCATATGTTCTCCTCCATTACTTCCAAACCCCCATCTCTCCAGACAAGAAGAGGAAATGTGGTCTCTCAGCTAGAGCAAACCTATTGTCCCACGGTGCTTTACTTTGAACAGAGGATTGTTGAATGCTGAGCTGGCCTGGCAGAGACATGAGACAACCCTGGAAACTCAGAGTGGATCAGCACACATATAGCCTTCCCATGATTCATTATTTTCCTGATACAATTTAATAAAGTCATCCATTATGCAGAAGTGGTAAAGACAGAACCACCCACCTACAAGTCATTAATTTTTTATTAAAAAAACCATACATAACTCCCCCAAAACACACAAAGTTGATATATTCTGAAGACTGATAATATATAATAGTAAAATTCTACATGTTAAATAATCTCTGACAGAATCCAAACACTCTTTTCAATATCAGTATTACACCTCTGATAGACCTTTAACATACTTTCACTCTAAGCCTCTCTCAATGTTACACTTGCTCTTCCCTTGGTTGGCATTGGTAAATTGCTTAGACACACACAGCACCACCATCCACCTTACAAAATTGTTTGGCTTGATAACAAGCTAAAAAAATAATTAAGCCTTAAATTAGACACAAAAGTAAGTCATTACAATGACCAGATGTAAGCTTTAATTAAGCCTGAATTTCAAGCAACATATTTATGAACTGATTTAAATACTAATGGCTTGGCAAGAATTCTGTGGCAGAATGGAAGAACAAAAACAATTATCAGAATTTTACCTGTGCTGTGAGGTTTCGTTAATGTAACAAGACTCCAGCCATACTGGAGGTTAAATAGTAGCCAGAGACAGCAGAAAATCTGCCTCCTTACACAGCTTGATGAGATTTCATTAAATTTTCTCTCATCTAGGGACAGATGGGATTGGTCGGGCCAGGTTAACACTTGAATGGGAGGGTCACTGTGAAATACTCTGGAGGAAGGACACTGCAGGGAGTGCTTCTGGTCATTCTGCCCTCTGAGTCAGCATTAAACCAGTGCCCCATCACAGTGGCTGTATTTTGGATAAGATGTAAAACCAAGGAGTTGGCCAGTTCAGTCCATTAAAGATCCCATGACACTTGTCAAAGTGTAGAGGTGTTAACGTCAGTGTATTCCTAATTGCATAACCTCATTCTTATTTTAATTCCCCTTGCATTTTCAATTAAATAGAATAACTTCCATTTTCTCTTGTAAACCCTTTTGTGCATTTATGTGCTATTAAACGGTTGCCAAGTTTTGCCACATTGGTGGCTGCACTTCAGTGCTGACAAATGGGATTCATACGTGTGAAGTTTACATAATCACTTAGGGCTTCTATACACAGTGCATTAATCTGCAGTAGAAGGGTGTAAATTCTAGTGAGCACTAGTGTAACTGGTCCATGTGAATCTTGCTGGCCCACACTAAAAATTCCCTACTGCACATGAATACAGTAAATAGGACTGCATTAACACACACTAGGGAACTTTTAGTATACGATATCAGGGTCCACACAGGCCAGCTAGTGTGCAACACACTAGTGCCCACTAGAATTTACACCCCTCTAGTGTGGCCTAATGTAGACAAGCACTTAGTAAAGTTTGCAAAGTGTGTGAGAAGTTGTGTGGATGAAAAGAACTATATAAATACAAGATCATTGTTTTTCCTTTTTTGTTTTAATTCTATGAGATTTCAGAATTAAGGGATATGGCACAAGTTTGAAGCTTGTCTTCTCACTGTACATTTAATATATTCCTTCCCTATGAATAAAATAGATCTTTAAATGGGGTCATGTAGGCAATGATTGGGTGGTTGGGATATCTGTTTATGTGCTTGCTGACACATTCTTGTGTATTCCACTGAGATTAACACATAGCAGGGCTAGGATCTTCTTTTGAGTACTTTTTATAGCAAATATTTACTGTATTTCTTCAAGTTGACATCTCTTTTGATACCACTGCAACACCTTAAGTGTCAGTTGTATCCCTTACAAGTCTGAGAGCAATAAGCCAAGCCACAAAACAATCACTTCTAGTGTTTATAGCTAGACTACGACACAGCTCTAATGTAATGTCTGACTTTTAGCAAGAGTTCCAAAAAAAAGATGACAGTTTTATTACGTGCTCTCTAACTGAGTCTGAATCAAACCCCTGAATCCAATTATTTCTGAACTTTGTTGGAGTTTTGAATCTGGATCTGAACTCTGTAGCTTGGGCTCATTTTTATGCAAACATTTATTGCAACACCTTCTATGTTCAGTAAATATTCATCAGAGGATTCATACATATCTTATCAGCTGCTTACAAATCAGTCCTCTGAATTGGTGATACATATTTTGAATACCACTCATTGTGGATTTTAATCCTTTTTTTCTGCATCTGAATACTTCATGTAGTGATCCTAATTAGCTTTTTGTAAGTAGCTGCTGAACAGTTCATACAAGCAAATGACTAAGTAACAAATATTCATTCTAAATGCTAAAATCTGTGAAGTTTTCAGGGTTCACAACCATTTTTATGAACAACTGGTGTCTAAATACTCATGAACAATACTGTGATTTAGGATGTCCTATTATGCAAATAGAACTTGCTACTTTTATTTGCAAATATTCACTTTTTTCAACCATCTCTGGCCCTGATAACCCTTTGTGCACAGAGGACACAAAAATAAAAAATGAGCTGAAAACGTACAGCTGTTGGCCCATGAAACTAGCACAAGGCCTTTCCATTGAAAATTGTACACTGCCAACATATTTCCACCAATGGAAGGAGTGCAGCCGATGGTTCTATGGCCATATAAGGTAACAGAACTGTTGATGGAAATGCCATGAAAAGTATACATGCCAGGAGGTAATACTTTCAGTGGTGGAAAGTGTCCAGTGAAATAACCAGGGCTTTTAGCTAAGAACAAAAAGCAGGAGAAAGAATGGCACACACGGAATGGTGAAGATTTGGTTATTAATGGCCATAATTAGGTGGCTAACAATGCGGCACAGAGAAGGAGCAAGATGGTTATGGAGAGGGTGAAGCAGGAATGATTCAGGATTGAAAATGGTTTAGAAGGCCAGTTACCACAACTGTCCAGACACAAGCCAATACAGCAACAGTGACTGTTCTCCTGCAAATACCTGGAGGGGTGGGGGGAAATGACAACGAGTACATAAAGCCAGGTGGTATGATGTCAGGCCAGATCCTTGGTTCTGGCTGAACTGCACTCTAAGCAGAATCTGGGGGGAAGAGGAAAGGTAGATTAGATTCAACTCTTTTCTCCTTTCTTGATCCTGGGGTTGACTACAGGCAAAGCTGGCCCCCAGCTGGACTAAAGCCTGCTTTAAATTATGCCAGTTAAAATGGTTGTTTAGAGACTGTCTAGGCATGCTTCCCTCACCTGTGCTGTAGGGATGCAACTAAAGTAGAACCAGCTGTATACCTTTAACAGTGAGGATAATTAATCATAGGTACAGATTACCACAGGACATGATAAATTCACCTTCCTGTGGAGTTTTTAAATCTAGATGGGATGCCTTTCTAAAATATATGTTCCACCTCAATTACAAGAGGACCATTTGGACTCGAATCACTGGGTGAAATTCTATAGCCTATATTATACAAAAGGTCAGACAATCATAATGGTCCCATCTGGCCTTACATTCTATTAATCTAAATGTCACATGGTGATTCTTGTAAATCAGGGGAATCCCCAGCTGCCTTTTTGTACTGCACAAAGGGGAAACTCGGATTCATAAAGAAATTTAAGCACTTCATCCTCAGATTTAGGTGGCTAAGTCCCATTTTTAGGTTTACAACTCCCCTCCTTCCCCTCTCCCCCCACAACTGCCATGAAATCCTATAGGTGCTTAAACTCACTCAGCACCAAGTTTTTGGGTAAAAGTTCCCTAGGAGCCTATGTTTCTGCACCTGGGCATGTGCACTGCTGCCTCACTTGAGGAACCCAGGCACCTAACTGGTACCTGTGAGGATATCTCTTTAACGCAGCCATGGTTGGGATTTGGCTCCATCTAGTCTGCCTGAGCACAAGGAGTTGCAGAGCCAGAGAGACTCTCAGAGAGAGTGGTCAGACTTTGCAGATGGTCTAGGTCTTACTTCTAAGAAAGAACCATCTCCCTCAGCTTTTTCTAAGTCTCCTTCATAAGAACTCATGGTCGCTACATTGTTCCAGGAATCAGGTGACGAGGACCAAGACTGGAAATGTAGCATCTCTGAGCCCAACCAGAGCTCAGAATCACCACCAATGCAGCAGACAAATGGAGGAGTTTCAAACAGCTTTTCAGGATCTCCATGCTGGCAAATGGAGCCACCGATAAGGAAGATAAACAAAAGGTAGCTATTTTCTTTAATATACCTGGGCTGGAAGCACTAGATGCATAGAATAGTCTATTGTTAAGCCACGAAGAGGAAGCTACTTATAAGACAGTGCCACAAAAATTGGAGAAGTACTGCACTCCCAGAAATAATGAGATTTTTGAAAGATACAACTTTTATTTGGGAGCTCAAAGAGAGGTAGAAACTTTAGAGGAATTTGACTGATCTCAGGCTGCTTGGGCAATGCTGTAATTATTGAAAGCTCACATATTCCCCAACTAGAGACCAGATTGTTATGGGGATCAGAGACATAAAGCCCAGAAAGAGACCACTGGAAAATCCAGATGTGAATTTAGAAAAGCAATCAGAATTTACCAGGTAACGGACATTACTCAGGCCAGATGAAAGCTGTTGAAGGGAAAACAATACACTGAAGAAGTGGACAGGGTTACCTGTAAGCTACAGAAAAGTACAGAGGCAAAATAGATATGAAGGATCTAAAGAGAAATCTGGAAAAAAAAAGAGAGAAAATCAGAATGAACTTCCAGAAGGCACCACTAATTGTTGTACACAGCGGCAGACATGAGCTGTAGCAATGTCCTGCGTTTGGAAAAATGATGCAACAACTTCAAAAATCTTAACCACTTTCTTTCTGTTTGAGCACATGTTGCCCTGCTTGCAAACTCTTACAGAGTGTGCACATCCTGTACCAGGAAGAGAACAATACAAGCACCCATGAAGAAGATTTCATCATAGAAACAATACATGAAACAGTAGCACCGAGTGACTGGACTATTACTTTAGAATAATAGCTTCGAGCAGGGGGTTGGACTAGATGACCTTCTGGGGTCCCTTCCAACCCTGATATTCTGATTCTATGAAAATAATGGAACCTCTGGGCCTTTTAAGTTGGACACAGTTGCATAAGCAAATATGGTGCCATAATCTATTATACAAGAATCAAAGAAAAAGCCAAAGCACACTGGGGAAAAGAGCTAACAGTGGGGAGCTGATTCCAACTGTTGATATTGTGAGCTCAAAGTAAAGGTAAAACACAGTGTGAAAAGGATAATGTTTATAATTGTGCAATGGAAAAAATGTACCGATACTAGGTTGAAAATATGTTGGACCCTGGGACTTATACAGAGAGTGTTCTTTAGAAGGGCAGGGGATCACATACTCTGAGGACTAGTTTCAAGATGTCTTTATGGAGACAGGAAGGCATTGGAGCCACATTTGTGCAAAGGTATGGTAAACAATGGAGACCTGCGGCATATTCTTCCAGGACACTAACAGAAACAGAGTTTCCATATGCTGAGATAGAAAAGGAGGCCATAGCCTTGGTTCATGGATATAAATGTTCCATGTTTGTATTATGGGAAACTGATAAGAGCAGAAACAGATCACAAGCCACTTGTAGCTATAGCAAACAATGGGTAAGCAGGTTTCAGAGTAGCAGCTGTGTTAGTCTGTATTCACAAAAAGAAAAGGAGTACTTGTGGCACCTTAGAGACTAACAAAATTATGTGAGCATAAGATTTCGTGAGCTACAGCTCACTTCATCGGATGCAGACACTCCTAGGATACAAGAGATTATTCTTTCAGGTACATGATTTACACTTAGTATACAGACTTGGAAAAGACCTTGTGGTGGCAGACACATTTTCCTTTAGACCTGATAGAACTGTAGAGGAACAAAATGCTGATTTGGACATGGGAATATTGTAAGAAAAACATGTCCAGTCTCAGACAAAATATGGAGTGTAATTGCTGAAGCCACAGCTAAGGATTAGGCATTGCAAAGAGTCATCCAAGCTATATGTGCAATGTTGCCTGGGCTACCTAACTCATCCTTACAATCGGTTTAAAGGAGAAGTTTCTATACTGAATGGGATTCTAATTGTTCCAAAAGCATTACAGGGATATATGGATGGAAAAATCCAAAAGACGTTTTATTACAGCCTCATATGAGAAGAAACCATTAGAGTTTTTGAAATATGTCAGAAATACAGACCTAGTTAAGCAAAGGACCCCATGATGATAATTCAGGAGACTTTGGCTCCATGGTATAAAGTGGGCACTGATTTGTTCATATATGCTGGGGGGAGGAGAGGAGGGGAACTGTGCACTGGGTTTGGATTATTTATTTCACTTTTGAGAAATAGCATTGCTAGAAGACACTACTGCAAAAAATTTAATTATGTGCATAAAGTCCATTTTAGCTAGACATTGTATACCAAAAGTGGTTATATCAGATAATGGACCACAATTTGATGGATATGAGTTCAGACAATTTGCTAACAAATATGCATTTAAACATATTACATCTCATCCTAGATATCCTCTAATGGCTTAGTAGAAAATGGTATAAAAATAATCATAGAATCATAGAATATCAGGGTTGGAAGGGACCTCAGGAGGTCATCTAGTCCAACCCCCTGCTCAAAAGCAGGACACATCCCCAATTAAATCATCCCAGCCAGGGCCTTGTCAAGCCTGACCTTAAAAACTTCTAAGGAAAGAGATTCCACCACCTCCCTAGGCAACGCATTCCAGTGTTTCACCACCCTCCTAGTGAAAAAGTTTTTCCTAATATCCAACTTAAACCTCCCCCACTGCAACTTGAGACCATTGATTAATCAAAAGACTGCTTAAAAATGCAGAGGAGTCTAACTTGTACCATTAGCTAGCATTGCTGAATTCTAGGGCTGTGCCCATAAAGCATGGGTTGTCACTAGTAGAGGTTTAGTTCAGTAGAAACTGAAAAACAGAAATGCCTAATTTTGTAGAGATTGATGTAACAAATAAAAAATGTATAAGAAAACTGACAAAACATAAACAAAATTTTTGGACAGAGGATCATGAAAACTTGAGCCTTTACAGCAACATGATTATGTGTGTGTATGTATGTGTGTGTGTGTGTGTGTATATATATATATATATATATGAAAATATTTGGTCACAAAAAGCAGTGCTCTCTCATGAAGTGGCTCCTAGGTCCTACAATGTCCCAACTTCTGAGGGACTGATATATAGATAGAATAGGAGACACCTTCAACAAATCCCAGGACGAAAGGAGGACAAGGAGACAAATGAAACCTCAGGCAAGTACTCTAACCTCTCTTGCTAAGTCATCTTCACCTGGTTCATGGATCTCAAGCAGAGATAGATGCTGAACTCTGTGAGAAAGGCAGGGTTTAGGACATACTCCTCTCCTTAGCATTTCCATTGGTTAGCTTAGGTGGCTCCTAACCTAGCATGCTGGCTTTTGTGGATCTCATTCTTAGGTGCCAATTTCTCCCCATTTGTTGTATAGGGAGCTTAGGCACCTAACTCAAGCCATGTGGAGGGCATTGTTGTTCCTGTGATTTTTCTAGGCATCTAAAAGTTAGGCATTGTAATGCTTGGCATTGCAACTCCTAAGTCCCTGTGTGGATCCAGGTTTGGGGGCCAGGATGTGGCCCATCAGGTGTATTAGAAGGGCAAAACAGTAAGCGACATACCGTTACTCTTCTAACACGTTTCTCACACATCCCACAATACGTGCATGACTGGCTAAGAGTGCTTGATTATGCTGACAACAGCCCAAAGAGTGGCATCTCCATAATGGGACAAGAAGATGGTATGAGTGCCTCAGCCTAGCCTAGATTCACCTATACTTTCCATGACTTACATCCCTCTTTTACTATAATAACAGTTGTGTGTGCTACGAACAGTGTTCTTGAATTTGCCTGTGGCAGCTTTATATTGTATACTCCTTCTACCTTATCTGTTCATGTGCTATCTGGGGGAGCATACTGTGCAGCTGTAGGTCATGGCCGAGAGCTGTCTGTGTCTTTGGCATGTTCCTATGGGATATACAGCATTAATTTACACCCTTCCCATTTAACATTCAGAAGGTACAGTAAATGTCACTGACTGAGCTTTGGTGCCCACCCTGAGATGAAAAACCTCTGGTGCTTTCTGACTTGAGACCTCTGACATGAAAAAAATGAAATCAATGTGCAGCAGTGATGTCAGCATGTATTTCTTGTGGGCACAAAACCAAACTAGATTTACCTATGACTGTAGCAGATGCATTGAACTAGAAGTTAGAGGTGCTGTCTCATAGACCGTAGATGAATGATAAAAACAAGTCTGTCAAATAACTTTTGAGCATTGACTTCAGGAATGACAGTATTTAGCTGGCTCGGTAGTATGGACAATGTGGTAACTGACATGGCTGATGGCGTTGTCACTTGGACAACTATTGCAACATCATTGTGTTAAACGTTACTCAAAATAACTGCGGTGCAAAAGAGCACTTGATCCAGATACAACAGTTTCAGATTTGTAAAGCATTCTCTTAGCTTAGCTCACTTGGGACAGAGAGAGAAATAACTGCCAACCTGAAAGGAACTGACCTCAGAATTGGATGGCTTTACCCTCACCTTTATTTCATTTGCACATGGCTGAACAAGAAAGTTGAAATGCGCAAGGGGACAAACAAAGTGTCACTTTCATTTTGTTTTTCTCTTTTTTGATCTTTCTTTGGAATGTTAGTATCATGAAGGCAATGACTGAGTTTGTATTACCTTGATGTGCAGTATGTCTTGTTATACTTGCTGAAAAGCAAGCAGCAACAGACACAAAACTACTTGTCTGTGAAAACAAGATTTCCAGTTCAGCCTTTAATTACCCCCTGGTAAAAACATATTCAGTGATGGACAGCAGGTATTTTATGTTGGGAATGCAAAACTGTAACGCATGAACTATTTGCGAGGCCTTAATTTAGAATCAGTTTATGCTTATGCAGATCTAACCAGGGGTAGTCATAAAATATAAACACATCATCAACAATATAATTCTCAGAAGTATAAACAATATAATTCTCAGAAGTACCACATTTCTGGGCAAAGATTCCAGCATTTTCTTCACAGGTAATATATTCGGTGGGGCAGGTGTATCCATGTTCCCTCTGGGGTAAAAATACAAACCTAAATAATCCTGGAGGTGTGTGTGTCTTCCACAGCTACAGTCATAACCACAATAGTAACCTCAGTTTGAGTCATGCAATACCTAGACAAGGCACATTGAGCCAATTTTGTTTCTGGAATGTAAGTCCAGGCCTATTACTCAATAAATAGCGCACGTGTTTTAATGAGTCTTCCTGGAACTTGGAGCCTTGAACAGAATGAGATAACCCAGTTGCAAAGCCTTGTACCTTGTGCTCACAGTATAAATGAGTTAAAATTTAAGTAATTAGTCTGTGCATTAGATTGCATAAATCAACATTTAGTAATATGGTTACAGAGAATGTTCTGAATATTGCTATGTATAATGTAATATAACTTGTCCAGCCTGAAGCACATAACTCTAGAAGCTTAGTGGAGTATTTCATTTACATGTTGAAAACACTGACCCAGATCAAGCATATATTCTTGACTGCACAGACAAATAATGTGGTATTTGTAGCATATTGCATGCTATCACTTTAAAATTAAAGCATCATGACTGGCCTATGAATCACTTCCACTAGGAGATGGCTTTAGATATAGCCACAGAGAGGCTCTGTTCCAGAGGAGCTACAAAGCAGATTTAGGGCCAGATTATCAGTCCCTATTTCCAGCTGCTTAGGCCTTGTCTACTTTACAGAGTTGTACCGAGTATAGTTACAGCGGTACAACCCCTGGCCCCACCCGGCCCCAGTGTGGATACAGTTTTACTAGTATAAAAGCATCTTATATGAGTAGAACTATTTCCACATCAGAAAGGGAATAAGCTCTGTGGTAAAAGCGCATTTATACAGCTATAACTGCATCCACATTAGAGTATAACCTGTACCTACATAATATCAGTTATAACAATTGGTGGGGTTTTTTATCAGTAAAACGTTTAAAGGTAGACTAGGGGCTTGTCTATGCTGGCAGTAAAGTAGCTTTTTGTGCTCAAACTGCAGCCGTGTACACACCGCTAAGCCACTTTGTGCGCAGAAACTCCTCAGTTGCAGCACTGCAAAAAAACCACCTTGACGAGAGTCGTCAGGCTGTTTGCGCAGAGGCTCCAGTGCTCTATTGCCAGTGTAGATATTTGATTTCCACGCTGTAATTGACCTCCGGAGCTGTCCCATAATGCCTCAAGTGGCCACTCTGTTCATTGTTTTTAACTCAGCTGCCCTGGAGACATGCACCCCTCCCCTTTCAAAGCTCTGTTTCTGACAGCCCTTGCATGCCCTGCTGATCTGCTCCAGGACCCAAAGCAAACCATTAATGTGGAATGTCCATGCAGTTGAACGCAGAGGGGTGTGTGTGTGTGAGATATATAGATATATTGCTGTGCAGGGAGCCCAGGGAGGGAGGCCGGGGCTGACGTTGGGGTTCCCCCCTCCCCCTGCATCAGGACTGGTTGCTTCCTGACACTGTCTGAACTTACAAGACAGCATGCTGACACACTCTCTGTCCCTCAAAACACACTGTGTCTCCCACTCCCCTCCATACACACACACTCCCTGTCACACACTCTGCCCCCACCCCCCGCACTTCAGTTGAAAAGCAGCTGGCAATGTAGTAGGATGCCCATGGAACAATGGGATTGGGAAACCTGCGTCGTGTGATGCTGTGCCTGCCCCATGAAGCATTGCAAACCCTTCCCAAAGCACCCTGTGGCCAGTTGCACAGTGGGATAGCTACCACAATGCACTGCTGTCTTTGCGTTGCAAGAGCTGCTAATATTAATGCACTCCAGCAACAGCGGTTTAATTCCAGCGTTTTAATCAAAGTGGCATAACTTGTGGCACAGAAACTTGCCAGTGTAGACATACCCTAAGCCTTAGATAGCACAAAGCAGCTGGAAAGGATTCCCAGAGATAGTTGACACTCTCCCTTCCTTGTAGCAGTCGAGGAGGTGAGATTGCTTTATGTAGTATGATTTAGAGCAGCCCTTTGCATCTGTTAGCTCCAGAATCAGGGGAGTGTGAACCCAGCCAAGCTGAGGTTTTCACTCTTTATGATTTAGAACTTGATTCTCATCCCACTCATGCTGGTTTTATTCTAGTGTAATTCCACTGATTTCAATCAAGGTCCTCTTGCTTTACACCATTGTAAAGGTCACATCAGAATCAGACCTAATCAGATCCAGAAAGTAAAGAGCCTACTTTGCCCCTCAGTTGTAATGACTTTACACTGCTGGGACATCACTGAAGTCAATAGTTATACCACCATAAAAAGAATATAACATAGAGGAGAATTAGAGCCATATTGTGCATATTCCCTGTGTATTTTGTGTCTTAAGTGTGTGTGTGTGTGAGATAGGCTGGGCCTTTCTCTGGGATCACGCTCAGGCAGTTTCAGAGTCTCTTCTCCTTCCAAAGCCCTTTCCCTGCTTGGGAAACTTACTTCAGCCTTTCTAGGTTCTCAGTTGTGGGACTGTTCCATTTCTGAGTTGTCTATAATGGTCTGGTTTGTTTATAGCAGTCCGGCATGGCTGGACCCCAGGTTGTGCTTTATCTTCGATCCCTGGCCATGGTGACAAGCTTGCCCGAGATCTGTTAAGTCCTTGTGAGTGACAGAGGCTTGCTAGCTGTTTCTGTCTTAGTGGTTCTGTAGCAAGAGTCAACTCCTTCTCAAGCACAACCGCTTTCCTTCTGGTTGCCAACTCTTCATTCTTCTGCTGCTGCTTTATGGTGAATTATACTCATCTACTGAGTAACCACCACCTACTATATTCCTTGTACATTCATGCTGTCTTACCCTGTTCTATATTCTTTAAAAAACATAGTAGACCTTTTTAAATGTTACCTTACTTTCCCAGTACTCTCACTGAACCCCTCATGGTATATTCTGTCACTTTAAAGCATCTGAATTCTTCATAAAGAATCTGTCTTTCCTGGGAACACTCCCATATCGGGTAATCAACTGTTTCTTTTACAACTCCTTTCTGTGAGAAGCTCTCCTTTTGAAGCTGGCTTCCTCCGGCTGGAGCAGGCTCTGCAAGTGTGCCTATTTAGTATTGATTGAGCCCAGAGGGACTCATTAGTCTTCTCCTGATTGGGATATGGGCATGCCTCATTGCGATGTGTAAAACCAAAAATATACTATAAAAAACCTACTATGGGCTACACTCAGCTCTCAAAAACAAAAGGAGTACTTGTAGCACCTTAGAGACTAACCAATTTATTTGAGCATGAGCTTTCGTGAGCTACAGCTCACGTGAGCTGTAGCTCACGAAAGCTCATGCTCAAATAAATTGGTTAGTCTCTAAGGTGCTACAAGTACTCCTTTTCTTTTTGCGAATACAGACTAACACGGCTGTTACTCTGAAACTCAGCTCTCAGTCACACCGGTGTACAGCTAGAATAATTCCATAGACTTCAGTGCAATTAATATGCATTTACACCAGGATATGAGAGAACGGACTCTGTCCCTATATAGTTGGTGTTTATCAAAATGTTTAACTTCATAAAGCTTATGCTGTTCCAGCCAAACAAACACAATTATCACATACATATTGCAGTAACACACCAGCATACATGATCACAGCTTTTTAATAAGATAATCAGTGGTACAGTATTAGCTTTTAGATATCTTCCAAATAATATTTAGCACTTTTACTGTGCTTTTCATCTTCAAAATGCTTACCATTATTCATGCCATAAAGGTAAATATTATGTATCTCTCTAACATTTTGGGGATCACCCAGACCAATAAGGGGTTCGGTCAATGCCTGCCTTGTAAATTAAAATTGAACCCAAACAGTTACGTTCCTCAGAAACATAATACCATTGAACCAGAATACCTACATTTACTAATAAACATTATCCCCTAGTTATGCAGCCTCCGTAAAGTTTTTTGTTTACTATGACTCAAACTGACAAATGTGTAAATCAGTCCTTTAAGTATGAATTGTTAAAATATTTAAGATTGTATTTTTATCAAAATTACCTTGAGAAGAAGGAATAACCTCAATTGACCTTCCTCTTTCATTTTCTGATGAAACTGATAGTAGAGATGTGTGAAGAACTCGACTAAATAACTCTGAAACATGTTTCACTTGCTTTGGGGTTTCATTACCAACCTGAAACTTGATTCAGGCTTGCCAAATGGTTCAAAGGACATGCAGGCAAACCTAGACTAGATTTTGAGTCAGCCTGGGCTGTTCTGTGACTTCCTGTAGAAATATTGTGCATCTCAGAGTTGAAACCAGACACACTTGGTGATTTTGGCTGGGATTTGAATTTATTTTTTTGACTTTCAAAATCTTCTCTAATTTGCATCAGTTGGCAATGGTCTCAAGGTATTGTGCATGAAGATGTCCTGGCCACATCCCTTTTTCCCAAGCCATGTCCCCATGTCATTTCTATACTATCAGTTGCGGTCTTTGCAAAGCAGGGTTGGGTTGCAAAGTGGCTGCAGTGTAACCCAGAACCTGGGCCTTTAATTGGCATGAGTAGTTTGTTGCAATGTATTCTAAAGGCTAGCCACTGCCTTTCACTGGTAATTAAAGAGTGTGCTTTCATGAAAGGGAGGATATTTTAATGGTTAAGGTACTGGCCTAAGATTCAGTTCAATTCTTTGCTCTGCGCTAGGCTTCCTGTGGCATCTTCGGTAATTCACTCAGTCTCTCCGTGCCTCTATTCCCAATCTGTAAAACGTGAGTACTAGAACCTGCCTTCCTCAGAGGGGTGTTGTGGGGATAACGTTAAAGATAGTGCGGTGCTCCAATGCGGTAGAAATGGAGGCCGTTGTAAATAGATAATGTCTCTAGCCATCCCTCTGCTTGCAGCTCCCATGTGCTACATTCAGCTGTGCGGGAAGCTAACCGTGCACAGAGCTTTTATTTCAGTAACTTTACAAATTATTCAGCATTCGTTATTCAGCACAAGTGGTTACAGAGCATCCTTCCCTCACCGTGTCACAAAATGCTCCGATCATAAGCTAAAGAGAAGTTAGAAGTAGATGATCAGACCGGTCACTCTGATCTGGAAAACAATCCAGATAATACTTCAGTTTTATTCAGCTGTAATTTTCAGCCTCTGAATTTCACATAAAATAAAACTGCTCTCATTTATAATAGTCTGTAGTTTTATAGACAGCTGGTTGGGATTTTTTTCATATTTTTTTCGTATTTTTTTTCAGCAGAAAATGCTGATTTGTCAAAACTGAAACATTTTATAGAAGTGTATGGGTTTTACCAAATCATTTTCAGGTCCAGGATAGAATTGCATGAGCGAGTCCCTCCCACACTAGAATAGCCACTAGCGTGGTGGTTTGGGCACCCAGGTTCCAATCTGTGCTCTGAATCAGGCAGAGTAGGGATTTGAATTTGGGCCTGCTACATCCCTGCTGAATGCCCAAGCTATTGTCTATTTAAAGAGGGGAGGGGGTCTCTGATTAACAAATGGAATGTTTCTAGTGCAGGTGTGTTCGTCTTTTGAATACCGATTTTCTTTCTGCAGCTCCATTGGAATACTTGAATTCCCTATTCTCCCATGGACCCCAGTCTTATTTCTTTGTAGTGTTTGTGGGTGGGGAGAGAGACTATGTAAACTGAGGAATTTCAAACAGTGAAATGAAAATAAATGCAGCTGGTCTTTGGTCATCTCTAATTTTTCATTCAGGAAAAGCCTCATGCCACCTGATAACATAAGTGCCAAAATAAAAGGAAAGGAGTACTTGTGGCACCTTAGACTAACCAATTTATTTGAGCATAAGTTTTCGTGAGCTACAGCTCACTTCATCGGATGCATACTGTGGAAAATACAGAAGATGTTTTTATACACACAGACCATGAAAAAATGGGTGTTTATCACTACAGAAGGTTTTCTCTCCCTCCACCCTACTCTCCTGCTAGTAATAGCTTATCTAAAGTGATAAACAACCATTTTTTCATGGTCTGTATGCATAAAAACATCTTCTGTATTTTCCACAGTATGCATCCGATGAAGTGAGCTGTAGCTCACGAAAGCTTATGCTTAAATAAATTGGTTAGTTTCTAAGGTGCCACAAGTACTCCTTTTCTTTTTGTGAATACAGACTAACATGGCTGTTGCTCTGAAACCTGTAAAAATAAAAGGAGTTACTTTAGAAATAAATGAAGAGAAGAGCTTACATTGTGATAGGCTGCCACTGAGCTACTGAATGGCACAAGGAAACAATCTATCAAGATTAGCATCAAACAGAAAATCAGTGGTGTTGTAAGGGAAAACAAGAATGGTTGGATTACAGAGCTACTCCGGTCTGGATGGCAACAGCAGGTAAAATGAACAAAATGTATTAGCTTCAAGAAAATGGAAATGCTTAGCAGCCACAGAACACCTGCCCAGATCAATTAATTGAGACACCAATGAAGGTCTTTGACTAAGAGATTTTTGAGGACTCAGTGATTCAATCAGTAAATCACCTCTATCCATTGGCTGAAGGAATGAAATAGAAGAAGAGGTGTGGATGTGTTCATACAGGCAGATAAAAGTTTATGCAATATTTTCTCCTTTGTGACCAGGTCTGGATACAATTACTTTGCAGCTGAGGTTGGTGCTATGAGAAGCAGTGAACAATGGCATTTTGAATGCTGTTATCTGCTTTCAATAAGAAAAAGTCATATTTTCAATCAGCTCTTTGGCTCTTCTGAATATGTTGGTAGAAATCCAATCACAACATTACATCCAGCATAAAAGAATCAAATTGATGCTGCAAGAAAGGAGGTGGAACAGGGTCCCAGCAGAATGCATCTGTAAGGCCTATGCAAACTAAAGGAAATATGAAGGCTTTTTAAATGTATTTATTTTTACAATTCAAACAGGGAAACTACCAAAATTATTTCCCACTATAATTCATATTATATTCTTGACAAAATCGGTGATTAACTGAGACATTTTTCTAACCTACACTTAATTTGTTCAGTGCCAGATCTGAAATATTTACTCCTACCTGCTAAGAGTGGAAAGGAGTGCAACTGGAATCTCTTTTGGGTGGCACAGGAATTCGGCTCAGGTCCTTGTGAATTCAATTGAAAGCTCTTGTTTTAATAATGGCCAGATCCTCAGTTGGTGTAAATGACTTTTGACTTCCAAATAAAAATGCTTCCCGGAACCCAAAAGTTTGTACACTAAAGCTGAAACTCAGGGAATTTGTTTGAAAAGATAATGGCAGACTGCTATTTGATTTGGGAGGAACTAATGTAATGGTGGTGTGATTGGGTTCTATAGAAGGTTTTTTTCTGTCTTTTATGTTCTCCCTGCACTGGAGAAGGTATTAATTCAACATCTCTCACTCGTGAAAATGACAGGAAAAAGAATAGATTTAAATTTTTCCCACCCACATAGCTTTCTTGGTAAAGGAGGTGGTGTTGCTGTCTAGTGGTCAGAGCAAAGAAACTGGCATCAGGATGACTGGTTTCTATTTATTGCTTTTGTTACTGGCTTACTGAGAGATTTGAACAAATCACTTAAGGTAGTAATGTACTGACTTAAGTCTTCTTGCACAGCTATTAAAACATGTCTTTTAAAAAAATATTGCTGAGGCCTAGACTGCTTTACAAAGTTAGGTTGATGTAAGCATCTTTTCATTCACTTAGTTGTGCATATGTCTACACTTAAATTTGTTTAACACTGATGTAAGTGCTCCATTACTCTAACATAGTAACACCACTTCCCTGAGCGGTGCTGAGCCATGGTCAATGTATTGAGGTTGACACGACACAGATGTAGACACTGTGTTACCTATATTGACCCAAACGATCCTCTAGAATCTATCCCACGATGCCAATCTCTGACTGCTCTGGTCGCAGTTGTGAACCTTGCTGCTCAGGGGTCACAGAGACTGGAAGCCTCCCCCTTTTAAAACGCTGAATATTTTTGAAATGCCTTTTCCTGATTGTCTAGCTTGGCGTGCACACCTAGCAGCTCTCCATTGTTGTGCACTACTGCCCAGCTGACCATGCCAGCTACATGCTCCGGATACACTCTGTCGAGGCGTAGATAGGAGATATTTGACCTCCTGGACCTGTGGGGAGAAGAGGCTCTCCAAGGGCAGGTGTGGAGCTGCCCTAGAAATGTGGACATCTACGAGCAGATTGCACAGGGGATGCAGAAGAAGAGGCACTAACAGGGATCAGCAGCAGTGTCATATGAAAGCAAAGGAACTGTGGTAAGCATATCAGAAAGCCACGGAGGCCAACAGTTGATTTAGTGCCAAGCCACAGAACTGCCATTTTTACAAAGAGCTGCATGACATACTTGGCAGAGACCCCGCCACTACCCCGCAGATCACTATGGATACCTCTGAGAAGCCCAAGTCATAGGTCCCTGCTGTGAATAGCAGCAAGGACAAGGAGGAGGTGGAGAAGGATGAGGATGGTGGACGTGCAACCGGGGCGGGGAGGGGGCAGCTGTGCGGCAAGCCAGGACCTGTTTGAGACTCTACTGCAGTTGAGTCCATCCTGGCAATTGAGCACAGGTGAGCCTGATGCAGAGGAAGGAACCTCAGGTACATGTGTACATTTATTTCCCATTCCAGTGACAATGCCCCCAACTTAGCAGAACACAGCTATTGACTTTACTCATACTAGAAGAGGTAGCAGTACAACAAACAGAGCTAGAATTGATATCTGGTTTTTCATTCCCCCTGTAGAGTTAGGCAAGGGGCAGGGGCATGCAGAGCAGTTTGTTTAGGTACACAGGAATGTCCCTTGAATCCTTCTGAAACATCTCAATGAAACTCCCTGGAGGTACTCTGCAATTTTCCTCTGAAGGTTTCTAGAGATGGCAGCCTTATTTTTTCCTCCAGGGGAGGAGACTTTCCTATGCCAGTTGGCGAGAACTTCAACAGGGACCATTGAAGTACACAGGCATACGGGCCTGGGCAACTTTGGGGTGCCAGAAGCAGCTGAGCTTTCTCTGTCTTTTACTCTGGGGTGGGAGATATCAGCTAAAACTACCATTGCCTGTGGAAAACTGTGCCAAATATGCAGCACCATTGATTTGTACTCCATAGTTTCATGCAACTGAGCAATTTCCTCTTCATTTTCTTTACCCCTGGTGGGCCATATACACCACTGGCTGATGCTGTGTGTCGTGCCAAGCACGGGTATTTCAGAGAAGAAGCGTCAAAAAGCATGTCTCGTTTAAAACTGTCGGGGAGCAAGAGAAAGGAGTTCTGAAGCTTAACTTTCACTCTTCATTGTCACAATACTGACAGTGGTATGTCTGGTTTCAGAGTAACAGCCGTGTTAGTCTGTATTCGCAAAAAGAAAAGGAGTACTTGTGGCACCTTAGAGACTAACCAATTTATTTGAGCATGAGCTTTCGTGAGCTATCTGCAACCATTGCAGCCTTGAGAGGTTCCCCCTCCACACCTACAGAATGGGTGAGCCAGATGAGAAGAAAGAAGAGGACTCGGGAGGACATGTTCAGTGAGATCCTGCAAACTAGTGCTGCATTGGACCATGAGCGGAGAGGCTGGAGGGTGAACACTGCAGACTGTATGGAGAAAGTCCCTCTTCTTTTCCTGCTGGGCCATGCACCAGAGCATAAAGGGGCTTCTCTGGCAGCAAACACTGATGCTGCAGACTCTTGTGGACCTACACATTCTGCAATCCTGGGCTCACCTCCCTTTGCCGTCCATGGAGAATTCCACTGTAGCACCTCCCAACACAGCGCCCCCTGACATCAAAATGCCAGATCACATGAGGGCCGCATCCCTACCCCTATCACAGCTTCACATACATTAACTGTGGCTCTCACATGTCCGTGTATGTGCAGCTAAAATGGACATGAACATTCTTTCCCCTCCTTTAAGCTCTGTTGCATAAATTGATTAAGGTTGTAATGTATTTGCTTTCAACTTGCACAGAATTTTGAGTGTTTCTTATTAAAAAAAACATTTGTTTGGAGAATAATTCATCTTTATTAGTTCATAACATATGATTCACCCTGACTAGCGGTAGGGAGAGCACCCACCTCTGGTTATTATACAGTATGACACAACTGGTAGGATCAGGGATAGTGTAATAATCCATAAATGTACAGCAAGCACTACACAACTGATAGGTGCGTTGCCAGTGCTATATTCGTAGATGTACACCAAGCACCACGCATTTGCTAACAGGCCTCCAAACTGCAGGGCCAAGTAGAGCTCAGTATGCCACCGTGCACTACTGTGGGTCACTATTTAAGTGCTCTTTCAAAGCCTCCCTGAACTGTATAACTCCAGGTTGAGCTCTCCTAATCGGCTTTGAGTCTGGCTGGTCAAATTCATCTGCTCCATGTCTGCCCTCTACCCTGGCAGCACCTTTCCCCCTTTTGCTATGCACAGGACAAAGCAGGCAGCTATAACCACTGGGATATTTTTCTCAGAGATCCAATTGTGTTGTTTAATCTACCAAAAGCACATTCAGTTCTATGCCAGTAGCTGAATCTTCCCTTGGTGCTGTTGAAGTGGCTGGTGTACAGCTTCATGAGCAAGGGGCAGGCTGGGTCCCCCAAGATCATGACTGGAATTTCAACGTCGCCAATAGCAATCTGCCAACTGGGAAAGAAAGTCCTGGCTTCTAGGTTTCTGAGCAGCCCTGTATTAAAGATTCAAGCATCATGCACTTTTCCTTACCAGCCAACATTGATGTTGAAGTGTCCCCTGTAATCCTCCAAGGCTCATACCCTAGAAAAATAGCCCTTTCAGCTGATGTATCCTGAAGCAAGGTGGTCTTGGGCCCAGAAGTGATGCTCCACCATCTGCTGCTGCTCGATGAACACCAACAACTTTCACTTGGTTCTTGCTATATCCCACAGAAATCAGTCCTCCAGGAAATCGTCATGTTCCCTATGGCTCTTCTTGGGGCTCTGCAACTACCAGAGGATTGTGCAGCCAGTGCTTGCAACAGCCATGGCAATAGTGCAGAGTTGTGTAGGATCCATGCTTCATGCAAAGTCAAGTCCCATGTGGGTTATTGGGATTTTACAAGTAGGTTAAAAAATTATGGGCTAGGGATGGCATTATGGGATGGAGAAAGGTGTTTGGGAACTTGACCTCACAGTCCCAGTCATCCCAGCACAGCTCGCTTCTGCCCCACCATGCATAATATGCATAGAATCCTAGAATCCTAGAATAACAGAGTTGGAAGGGACCTCTGGAGGTCATCTAGTCCAACCCCCTGCTCAAAGCAGGACCAATCCCCAACTAAATCATCCCAGCCAGGGCCTTGTCAAGCCTGACCTTAAAAACTTCTAAGGAAGGGGATTCCACCACCTCCCTAGGTAACACATTCCAGTGTTTCACCACCCTCCTAGTGAAAAAGTTTTTCCTAATATCCAACCTAAATCTCCGCTCACGAAAGCTCATGCTCAAATGAATGGGTTAGTCTCTAAGGTGCCACAAGTTCTCCTTTTCTTTTTACAAATAGCACTATGGTTGTGCTGTCATGGCCCTCTAAATAAAGCTGTGTTAGTTGTTCCAGGTGTACATGGAGCTCTTTTGGAGGGTCATCAAGGAGGCATGGATTAGTGTTTGCAATAAACTGGTGCCATCCAGCTCTCTTACCTTTATGTATGACCTGGAGGGTGCACTGGTGCACCTCTCACAGCCTGTGTCAGCAGTGTAGGCCTAGATGAGAGCAAGCAGACTGACATTCGCTGCAGAAAAGCCTGAGGGTTGGTTGATATGGTAGATTGGACAAAGGCAGAGATTTTTATAGGTCCCTCTGATTAAGTATCTGCTATTTGTCACTAAGCGGGTCGGTTGGACTTCTAGCTGCTGGTTTTGATGATCAGATGCAGCAGTGACCAAACCAGCTTTTTTCCTAAATGCATCTAGTCAGGAGGTCGCTGTTAGCAAGATCTGCATCAGAAATGGTGCCATTATGACTTTGTCCTTTCAAGATAAGACTATTGCAATTCTGTCTACGTGCAGCGGCAAATTAAATCCACTCAAACTGAAGCCAATACTGAAAGCAGCATATCTGGTAGCGAGCACATAATTTAGAACCTCTGTAAAATGTGGAATCCCCAGTATCAGCTCAGGAAAAGGTCTGGGAAGCTCAGTGAAAGCTTTTGCTCAATGTGCAGCTGCAATCAAAAGTGCAAACTGTGTTAGGGTGCAGGATAGAGAATAATATGGAAAATGTTATAATGCCATTATAAAGTAGTGATTTTCCTTCATTTTAAAATAGTCTGTGCCATACTGGTTTGCTCATCTTAAAAAGGATATTGCAGAAGCTGAGACAACAAGAAGGATTAGAGCATGACAACGTTCTATATGAAAAATTGAAAAGGTTGGGATTCTTTACTTAGAAAGGTGATAAATAAGTGGGGACATTATATACTTTTATCAAGTATAAAAGTATATAAAATAATGAATGGTGTAGCACAGGTGGATTAGGAACTTCTGTTTGACCTGTGTCATTACACAAGAACCAGGTGACATTCAATGAAATTAAAAAGTGTTAAATTCAAATTTGATAAAAGGAAATATTTTTTTTTCATTTAATGCATAATTAGATTCTGGAACTCACTGCCCCATGAAGCCATTAAGGCCAAGAGTTTAACTAGATTTAAAGAGCAACTGGACATTTATATTGCTAACAGGAATAGTCAGAATTAATTATTTAATGCTAAAAAAGTTTTGGAAAATCTTCATGCTTCAGGATTTATGATACCCACTAACTGTTAGAAATCAGGATGAGACCTCACAAGAGGCAGATTATCCCACCTTTGCTGGCTGTAGAATTCTGAAGCATGTGGCAATCCCTATGTTCTTATTCTAGTGCTCTGTAATCTGTGCTGCCTGCCTATTGGTTCTGACCAGATCAGGTTGGAACACTCCTTACTAATTTGTGGAATTAGGGTTTTTCTTTGCTTCTGACCAGAGAGGCTTGAAGCCATGACAGAATGAGAGAGTGATTCTCTGTAACCTGGTGTTTAGGGCGCAAGCCTGGTATGTTAGAGACTCAAATTCTGTTTGATTCAGAATGATCTAGGTTGAGAAAATCTCTAATCCAAATTAGGCAGAACAGGGACTTGAACCTTTGACATACTAGGGTAGAATCCAGACCAGTGAGTAGCATGTCACCCCTGACCTCTAACCTGGGATGTCCTTTACAATGCTTTGCTACTCACAAACAGCCTCCCGGGTGTAAGTCAGTCCCAGCTCAGTCTGTGTGTGTCTGCTGCAGCTAGCCAGCCACACCTTGGCTCTAACCACCCTTAAAGTTTACCATAGAGTGACTCCAACACACTCACAATCTCAGATTTCCACCCAGAAATGTATGTCCTGTATTGCCCCGCCCTCTCCTGGTCATGCAAATATATTGAGCGTGTTATTCCTTTAAGGGAATAATATGCACACAACTTGTTACCCCAGATGGAGTTACACTTGTTTTACTATTTGAAATATCTGGGTATTAACTACAAGGAGATAGATTTTACTAGTACGTGACAAGTAATGAGGCATAAACATCAGAAATGGTTACCAAAAAATTAAAGAGAAAATGTTTACTAATATCTAACTATATTCGATTCAAGCACAGTTTCTCACCACATGCTCCAGCAGATTACTGACCAAACTCTGAGATCAGGGCCCCTCCCCTGGAGTCGAATGCCTGCTTCCTTTATCTCTTCAGGTGCAGTTATTGGGATAGGCAGAGAGAGAGAGAGAAGGGTGCCCTGGGATGTTTGTCCCTCCTTTTTATAGTTTCAGTCCACCTCTTGACAAATGTTTCCAGCTGAGAACCAGGAGCCAAAGAGTCTATGTGGAAGGATAGTCCCTGCTGGTTTTTTCAGCTGTTTGAACTTCGTCTTCCTTCCTGCTTGATGACACTGTTTACTACTTAAATGCAAATTAAGCAGAGCACACATTCCTTTGTTTAGGGCAGACCAGTTTGTCAACTTACATTTGGGCAGGGCTGTGAGGTTTGGAACACGTGTACTAGAGAATTGAATAACTTCACATTTACAATGTTGCCATACATAATTTACCAAGACAATACTGACCAGCAAATTGAGTTTTCAAATGGTACCTTAAAAGGCATATTTTGTACAAAGATTATTACAATAGTGTGTAGAGTGTGAACATGGGAATGTATCCTGTCACACCTGGCACCAGGCTATCTAGTGTGTCTCTCTTGTGACTTCTGACCAGAGAGCCATGGACCCAAAACAACTTCCCAAATCAAAAACCTCAGGTTTTGATACAAAAATGGACATTTTGACACAATTCCCTTTTGGTGAAAACATTAGAAATGTTGAAAGTTATCGCAAAATGGAACTATTGTTCTCTGGACAACTCTAATTTTTACCTACAAACTTTGGACCTGCTTGTTTGAGTGACTACCTTTCTCGGTGAGATTCTGTCACAGTTGAGATGAGCAGGGGTGGTCAAACTGGAGCTCCCTTTGTTTATAAGAAAGGGAGCAGCTGGAAAGGTATACTCTGTGAGGGCCTCTCAAATACTCCTGGCCTTGGTACAAAATAATTGACCATTTGGGCATGCTGCAAAGCCTATTCCTTTGCATAGCTGTTTGTGGAAGCTTGGGGAGGAGAGGGTGGATATTTATTTGGCGGGATTAGGGATCGCTCTTATTACTTGCTTTGTCTCAAAGTGGCTATTAGTAACTGCAACACTGGTTAGTTTGTTGGTGCTACTGGCCAAAACACAAATGTACACAGTTACATTAACAGCTCAAGAATAATGGTTCTTAATGCCTAATAAAACCTGTATTTCTAAGAAGTGAACAAAGTAGATTACAGTTGAAGGATGTTTGGATTCAGAATCGTCCCCTATTCCCCCTAGGAGTCATTTTCATTGCAAACCAATCTTTATAATATCAGAATCTCAAGCTCCACAGTGTCACCAATTACAGCTTTCTGCAATAGTGGAACAGTGGACTCTCAAGGGATGTCCGTGGGTATTTGTCTCTGTAGGCTCCAGTGCTTTGTTTAACAAGTGCAAGGAGGCACTAGAAACAGCATATGTGGAAACCTAGCTTTCTCCCCAGGGTAATTCCAAAGGTAGCGCTCAGATCAGAGGTAGATATGACTCCCTACTGTGTGGATACTCTTGAGGTTTAATCACAGCATGGCAACACTAGTAAATCTGCTGCTGCCATTTTCTCTGGGGCACTTTCATTAGGTAGTATAACCCCTTCCCTAGAAAAACAGTTTTACTTTTTTCCTTTCATTCATCTTAACACAGCTTTAACTTTCATCATTACTCTGAGCAAAACCTTGTAGTCATAACTGAAATATGGATTTAATTGGATTATATGGATTGTAACTGGACTGAACATTTGCACTGAGGTTGAGATAGGAGTGGAGGCAGACCTGTTGAAAGTCTGTGGGTAATGGCAAAAGGGTAAAAAAAACAAGGGTAACATCACGGTAGGGGTCTAACTACGGACCACCTAACCAAGAAGAGATGGATGAGGCTTTTTCTGAACAACTAACAAAATCATCCAAAGCACAAGACTTGATGGTGATGGTGGAATTCAGTTGAGCAGATCTCTGTTGGGAAAATAATACAACAAGGCACAGATTATCCAAGAAGTTCTTGGAATGCAATGAAGACCACTTTTTATTGAAGGTGGTGAAAGGGGAGAGGCTGGTCTAGATATGATTTTGATAAGGAATGGTAGAAGGGAAAGCAGCAGAATAAAAACAATGGATTTCAAGAAGGGAGACTTTAGCAAACTCTGAGATTTGGTAGGTAAAATACTGTGGGAAAACAAGTCTAACGGGAAAAAATGTTCAGGAGAATTGGCAATTTTTTTTTTCAAGAAACATTATTAAGAGCAAAAGAGCACACTACCCCAACTAGGAAATTTTGAATGACCTGAAACTGAAAAGAGTCATACACAAAGTGGAAACTAGCTCAAATTACAAGTAACAAATATATTAAAAAAACAACAAAAGCATGCAAGGACAATTGGAAAGACCCAGCACAAAACAAGATTAAAGTAGCAAAGGACAAAACTGATAACAAGAAAACATTTTACAAATACATTAGAAGCAAAAGGAAGACCAAGGATAGAGCAGGCCCATTACTTAATGAGGAGGGAAAGACAATAACAGAAAACACAGTAATGGCTGAAGTGTTAAATGACTTTTTTTGTTTCAGATTTCACCAAAAAGGTTAGCAATGATTGGACAATTAGCATAGTGAACATCAGTGTAAATGGAGGAGGATTTGAGTCTAAAATAGGAAAAGAACAAGTTAAGAATTATTTAGACAAGTTTAGATGTCTTCAAGTCAGCAAGGCATAATGAAATACTACTTTGAATACTTAAGGAACTAGCTGAAGACCTCTATGAGCCACTAATGATTATCTCTGAGATAATCGTGGAGGATGGGAGGCATCTCAAAGTACTGGAAAAGGGGCAAATATACTACCTATTTTGACAGACCCAGACCAGTTGGGTGCAGGAGTCTGGTCCTATTGGGATCCAGGGAGTGGGCGGGTGGAGCTCGTCCACTACGAAAGGAGCCCCCCCCAGCCTAAGGGGGGGATCCACAGGGCCTGGAGAGCCAACTAATTACGGGGGACAACTAATGAAAAACAGGGACGGGAGTGCGGTCAAAGGGTCAAACGAAGGGAACCGGACGGGGACACCGAGCAGAGAACCCCGGACAGCGCCCACCGCTCCTCAAAGGTGTCAAGGGAGTCGGTGGACGCCGCCCAGAGGAACTCCGCTCGGAGACGTGAACGGACAGAGGATCGGAAATAGGCCCCGCAGTCGCAGGAGACTCCATCGGCCAACCTCCTCACCCTGGTTTTATAGATGGCCGCTTTAGCTAGGGCCAGGAGGAGGTTGACCAGGAGGTCCCGCGACTTAGTGGGGCCACGGACAGGGAGTGCGTAGATGAGAAGGTGAGGAGAAAAGTGCAACCAAAACCGTAACAAAAGGTTGGTGAGGAGCCGGAATAGGGGCTGCAACCTGGCGCACTCCAGATAGACATGCGCCAGGGTTTCCCTCACGCCGCAAAAGGGGCAGGTGTCCGGAATCGGGGTGAACCGCGCCAAATACACGCCCGTGCTCACGGTCCCGTGAAGGAGCCGCCAACTGATATCCCCGGCGGGCCTCGGCACTAAGGTGGAATAGAGGCTGGCCCACCGGGGCTCCTCACCCTCTAGAGGTGGCAGAAGGTCCCGCCACTTTGTGTCAGGGCGGGACGCGAGGGTGAGGACATGAAGGGTGTGGAGCACGAGCGTGTAGAGATGTCGTTTTGGCGCGGTCTGGAACCGGACCGGCTGCAGCTCGCGGAGCCGGCTCACAGTGAAGGGGCGGGGGGGGCGGTCGGGTCCACGGGGCAGGGGCCCGATGAGAAGGTCCGGAGGGCCTGGGGTGGAGGGTGGGCGGGGCGCGCCCTCTCGCAGGACTCGGTCAAGGTAAACCCGAGCAGCGGGCAGCAAAGCGGCCCTCACCTCCTGAAGTACGCGCAGGGCAGTACGCGGTCTGGAGAGCCCCATGCGCTGAGCGAGCGTCAGGGGATCCAGCCAGTCTCCCCGGTCATAGTCCAGGAGGTCTCCGACTCTGGTGACTTCCGCCAGGACCAACCTCTGGCGCACCGAGGGGGACTCCGCCGCCTGCACACGGAGCTGGGGGTTGTGTAGCAGGGGCTCCGCGAGGAGGTCTACCCCCAGGGAGGCCGCCACGGACCTGGTCGCTGCGAACAGTTTCCAGGTCCGGAGGAGGTCCTGGTAGAAGACCGGCAGCCCGGAGAGGTCTCGCGGAAGACCCCTCGGGTGGAGATAAAGGAGCTGCCGGTCATATCGGAGCCCTCGGAGGCGGCGCAGGAAGGCGTGCGCCAATGCGCTCCACGCCGGACTACCTGCACCATAAAGGAGCCTCTGCAGGGCCTGGAGGCGGAAGACGTGGACCTGAGTGCGGAGACACTTCAGGCCCTGCCCTCCCTCCTCCAGGGGCAGATGGAGAACCCCTGCAGAGACCCAGTGCAGTCCTGACCAAAAGAACTCCAGAACCAATTTCTGGAGGTTGGCCAGGAAATCCGGGGCCGGAACCAGGGTGTTGAGCCGGTACCAGAGCATGGACAGGACCAGTTGGTTGAGCACCAGTGCCCGCCCTCGAAAGGACAGACACCGGAGCAGTCCTGTCCATCTCCGGAGCCGCTCTACCACCCTGCCCTCTAAACCGTGCCAGTTCTCCGGCGGAGACGGATGCGTGGCAGAAAGGTAAACGCCGAGATAGAGCAGCGGACCCGCGCTCCACCGGATGGCTTGAAGCGCGGGTGGGAGGGAGCTCGCCTGCCGCCAGTCCCCTACCACCAAGCCAGAGCTCTTGACCCAGTTGACCCGGGCGGAGGAGGCTGCCGAGTACACAGCCTGGCAAGCCTCCACCTGCGCCAAGTCGCCCGGGTCCTGGACCACGAGGAGGACATCGTCGGCGTATGCCGACAGGACCAGCCGCAGCTCCGGCTCCCGTAGCGCCAACCCCGTCAACCTCCTGCGGAGGAGACAGAGGAAGGGCTCGATCGCCAGAGCATACAGCTGGCCCGAGAGGGGGCACCCCTGCCGTACTCCCCGCCCGAAGCTGACCGGTTCGGCCAGGGTCCAGTTGAGCCTGACCAGACACTCCGCGGAGGCGTACAGCACCTGGAGAAAACCCACAAACTGGGGACCCAAGCCAAACGCTCGCAGAGTGCCCAGGAGATACCCGTGATCCACCCTGTCGAACGCCTTCTCCTGATCCAGGGACAGGAGGGCGAACGACAGACTGTCCCTACACCCGAGTTCCAAAAGGTCCCGGACCAGATAGAGGTTGTCGAAAATGGTGCGGCCCGGGACGGTGTAGGTCTGGTCCGGGTGGATCACGTCCGCCAGCACGGACCCCAGCCGCAGCGAGATGGCTTTCGCTACGACCTTGTAGTCCGTGCTGAGGATGCAGGAGTCTGGTCGAAGGCAAATATACTGGCCGCTGGATAAACAGTTTTGTTCCCTGAGTGACCACAGCAGGGAATGTCCTAGAGCAATCAGGAACCTGTTAGAACCAATTAAGACAGGTAAGCTAATCAAGAGACCTGGAGCCAATTAAGAAGTTTCTAGAATCAATTATGGCAGGCAGGCTAATCTGGACCCCTGGTTTAAAAAGGACCTCCCGTCAGTTAGTAGGGGAGTACGCAAGGAGCAGGGAGTGAGAAGACGTGCTGCTGGAGGACTGAAGAGTTCAAGCATGATCAGGCTTCAGGAGGAAGAACCTGCAGTGAGGATAAAGAAGGTGCTGGGGGGAAGGCTATGGGGAAGTAGCCCAGGAAGTTGTAGCTGTCACGCAGCTGATACAGGAAACATTGTAGACAGCTGCTATCCACAGGGCCCTGGGCTGGAAGGGTAGAGGGTGGGCCTGGGTGGGTCTAGGTTCCTCCCATCCCCCCAACTCCTGATCGGACACGGGAGGAGTTGACCTGGTATGTGAGAAACGCCAAAAGGGAAAGCCTAAATTGGAAAGGGATCTGGCCTGTCCCTGACCCACTAGGTGGGACACAGAGACTGCGGGGATTGTTTTCTGTTTCCCCCATGCTAGCCGGTGATGAGGTTAGCTGAGTGGACGGCAGGTTTGAGCCACTAGCAGAAGTGGCCAAACTGAGGGCTGCTGTGAACCTTTGAGGCAAGCAAATCCACCAAGAAGCGGAGGACCCACAAAGGCAGAAGAGGAACTTTGTCACACTATCTATAAAAAGGAAATAAGGACAACCTGGGGATTTATAGACCAATCAGCATAACTTCAGTATCCAGAAAGATAATGCAGGAAATAATCAAGCAATCAATTTGTAAGCACCTAGAAGAACATGGATTTGTCAAGCACCAACAATATCAAAACAACCTAATATCCTTCTTTGACATGGTAACAAGCCTTGTGGATGTGGGGAAGTAGTAGATCTCAGTTTTAGTGAGGCTTTTGATACTGTCTCACATGACCTCATAAGCAACTAAGGAGATATAACCTAGATGAACATACTATAAGGTGGGTGTACAACTGGTTGGAAAATCATACCCAGAGAGTAATTATAAATAGTTCACAGTGAAGCTGGAAGGGCATATCATGTGGTGCCCCATGGGGTTCTGTTCTGGGTCCTGTTCTTCATAAATTATTTGTATCATGGCATAGACAGTACACTTATAAAGTTTGCAGATGCAACCTCTCCCAGCTTGGTATCAAGTGCATTGGAGGACAGAAATAGAATTCAAAATGATCTTGACAAACTGAAGAAATGGTCTGAAATAAATAGGATGAAATTCAATAGGGACAAATGCAAAGTACTCCACTAGCCAACTGTTCAAATACAAAATGGGAAATGACTGCCTAGGAATGAGTAATGCAGAAAAGGATCTGGGATTTATAGTGGATCACAAACTAAGTATGAGTTCACAATATAGTACTGTTGCAAAAAAACCAACAACCCCTAACATCATTCTGGAATGTATTAGCAGGAGTGTCGTAAGCAAGACATGAGAAGTAATTATTCTGCTCTACTGGGAACTGATAACACCTCAGCTGAAGTACTGTGTCCTGTTCTTGGCATCAGACTTTGGGAAAAATGTGGAAAAATTGGAGAAAGTCCAGGGGAGAACAAAAAACAAGATTAAGAGTATAGAAAACATGACCTATGAGGAAAGATTAACAAAACTGGGTTTGTTTAGTCTGGAGAAGAGAAGACTGGGGGAGGCATGATAACAATAAAGAAAAGGGTGATAAATTGTTCTCCTTATATACTAAGAACAGGACAAGAGGTAATGGGCTTAAATTGCAGCAAGGGATAGTTGTTAGACATTAAGAAAAACTTCCTAACTTTAAGGGTAGTTAATTACTGTAACAAATTGCCTAGAGAGGTTGTAGAATCTCCATTGCTGGAGGTTTTTAAGAACAGGTTAGAGAAACACCTGTCAGAGATGGTCTAGATTAATACTTAGGACTGCCTCATTGCAGGGAACTGGGATAGATAATGCATTGAGGTTCCTTCCAGTCCTACATTTATAAAATTCAGTGAACTAGCAGAACTAAAAATCTTTGTGCCTGACTCTGAATAGTATCGTCCCGTGCCTCACCAAAATATTTTCTGCTGCTCATCCAAGTCTCTGACCTTCACTGCCCTCCTTATGATGTTGTCAGACCCCTTCTCCTGCTATTTCCCCCTCAAAGACCCCAGTCCAATCTCTGACCCTCCCCCACATTTTCTGTTCTCTTCCATCTTCCAACCCTTTTCCACTGCTGCCCACCTACACTTGATCCCTGAGACTTGTCAGGTCCCTGACCTTCTGACACAGCTCTGAGATGACCAGAATGGATCTATATCCAAGATGACATCCTTCGTTGCACCTTCTGCTGGCTCTCTCCTTTGTTTTGAAGGTTCCTACTTTCTTCTAGTTTCAGAGTAGCAGCCGTGTTAGTCTGTATTTGCAAAAAGAAAAGGAGGACTAGTGGCACCTTAGAGACTAACCAATTTCTTCTAGTACCTGCACTTGGAGAAAGGAAAGATTCAGTGCAACCATGCTTTTAATTCCTGCTGCTGTGCTACCTCTGCTGCTGTTAAATGGTCAAGCTCTGTGACTCTGGTGTGTACAGAATGTAGATTTAACAAAGGGTATTAAATAATACTTTATATTCATAGCACAATGCACCAGAGGTTCTCAAGAAGCCTTAGAAATGTTTGTGAAATCAAGTCTCACAACATCCTCACAAGTATCAGTAATTACATTCTGCAGGAGAAGTTTTTGTCACCGAGTTCACTGCTGCTCCTCCGTCCCTTCTGTTCTCTTCCTGTGACATGTAATAGTTTAGTCTCCTTTGGGCTATAATTCTTTGATCTAATTTCAGTTGTTCGGTTTAGTGTGCAGGTGCTGGGTGGTGCCGGTGGCTTGTGGTGATGTACAGGGGGTCAGACTAGATGATCTAGTGGTCCCTTCTGGCCTTAAACTCTGACACTAAAGGTATGTCTACAATACAATAAAAGATCTGCGGCTGGCCCCTGTCAGCTGACTCTGGCTTTCCAGGTTTGGGCTGTGGAGCTATAAAATGTACTGTAGACATTTGGGCTTGAGCTGAAGCCTTGGCTCTGAGAACCAGGGGGGAGTCCCAGAGCCTGGGCTCCAGCCCAACCTGAACTTCCACTCGGCACATTTACAGTGCTGTAGCATGAAACCCTGAACATTTACCCAGCAAATTTGTTGCCCACTGGCCTGAATCAGCTGACCTGGGCCAGCCGTGGCTGTGCCGCAGGTCTTTTATTGCAGTATAGCTGTACCCTAAATTACTTAGTGAAGGTCACACAGGAAATCTGTGCCAGAAGCAGCCATAGAACACCGCTCTTCCAGCTAGCAATCCTGTGCCATAAGAATCAGACTCTTTCCTCCCCCTGTAACCATAGGATAAGCAGACTAAAGTTCACAGCAAAATGATCTATAGGGCTGGGTTAAATATGTGCATCAAATAACTTTATTCAGCATATTAGTCTTTCATATTTTTTCTGTTCACTTAGTTAACAATGAGCAAAGTTTGGGGTCCCCCCCCCGTGAATGCTGGCTTTTTGGCATGTCACCTGCACTGAAGTAGTTTTTCCCCCCTCCCATTAGTATTGGTTATATATGCTTAATGGATATTCCCAAAGTAGGAGCTAAGAAAGTGGATTTCTAACTAAGATACATCTATATATAGTATTTTCATATGTCAATATTCTTTGAAAAATGATGCTTATTGTCTGTCCATTTTGTGTATGCATGTTACAACTTCTGCTGTGAGAATTTTTCTGTTCCTCCACAGTGTACACATTGTTCCTTGTTTCTTGTGGGTATTTTTGACTTCAGATGAATGTCATTCACAAGACATGTTGACTTCCTCCTTTGCTACAATACTCTGAGATGTCCAAAGAAAACAATTTAAGGTAATGAGAGTTAAAAGGAGGATGTATATAGAGCTCATGTTTATGGAGTGTTACACCAGAGATGTGCTAAACCATCTGTGAAAAGAATTTAGTTGCTTAATGGTACAATACAGAGCATCACGCAGTTCAGTTACTCATATGCTAAGCTTCTGTCTCCCACAGTACATTTAAATTACACAATGCAAATAATTTCAGCAATCAGACACAGAAGGAATGGTTTGTTTCAAGTTCCTTATTCCTCAGTTTGAGTTGCGTCTAATAACATGTTATCTTGCATTAAAAAATGGGCAATATTTAGTGTGAGACATTGGGCCAACAATATCCTTACCATTCAGAAAATATCTCTGGAAGATGATTAGCAAAAGTTATTCACTGATAATGAAAAGGAGTACTTGTGGCACCTTAGAGACTAACCAATTTATTTGAGCATGAGCTTTCGTGAGCTACAGCTCACTTCATCAGATGTTTACCGTGGAAACTGCAGCAGACTTTATATACACACAGAAATCATGAAACAATACCTCCTCCCACCCCACTGTCCTGCTGGTAATAGCTTATCTAAAGTGATCAACAGGTGGGCCATTTCCAGCACAAATCCAGGTTTTCTCACCCTCCACCCCCCCACACAAATTCACTCTCCTGCTGGTGCTAGCCCATCCAAAGTGACAACTCTTTACATAATCAAGTCGGGCTATTTCCTGCATAGATCAAGGTTTTCTCACATCCCCCCCACCCCCATACACACACAAACTCACTCTCCTGCTGGTAATAGCTCATCTAAACTGACCATTCTCCAGGTTTAAATCCAAGTTAAACCAGAACATCTGGGGGGGGGGGTAGGAAAAAACAAGAGGAAACAGGCTACCTTGCATAATGACTTAGCCACTCCCAGTCTCTATTTAAGCCTAAATTAATAGTATCCAATTTGCAAATGAATTCCAATTCAGCAGTTTCTCGCTGGAGTCTGGATTTGAAGTTTTTTTGTTTTAAGATAGCGACCTTCATGTCTGTGATTGCGTGACCAGAGAGATTGAAGTGTTCTCCGACTGGTTTATGAATGTTATAATTCTTGACATCTGATTTGTGTCCACTTATTCTTTTACGTAGAGACTGTCCAGTTTGACCAATGTACATGGCAGAGGGGCATTGCTGGCACATGATGGCATATATCACATTGGTGGATGTGCAGGTGAACGAGCCTCTGATAGTGTGGCTGATGTTATTAGGCCCTGTGATGGTGTCCCCTGAATAGATATGTGGGCACAATTGGCAACGGGCTTTGTTGCAAGGATAAGTTCCTGGGTTAGTGGTTCTGTTGTGTGGTATGTGGTTGTTGGTGAGTATTTGCTTCAGGTTGCGGGGCTGTCTGTAGGCAAGGACTGGCCTGTCTCCCAAGACTTGTGAGAGCGTTGGGTCATCCTTTAGGATAGGTTGTAGATCCTTAATAATGCGTTGGAGGGGTTTTAGTTGGGGGCTGAAGGTGACGGCTAGTGGCGTTCTGTTATTTTCTTTGTTAGGCCTGTCCTGTAGTAGGTAACTTCTGGGAACTCTTCTGGCTCTATCAATCTGTTTCTTTACTTCTGCAGGTGGGTATTGTAGTTGTAAGAAAGCTTGACAGAGATCTTGTAGGTGTTTGTCTCTGTCTGAGGGGTTGGAGCAAATGCGGTTGTATCGCAGAGCTTGGCTGTAGACGATGGATCGTGTGGTGTGGTCAGGGTGAAAGCTGGAGGCATGCAGGTAGGAATAGCGGTCAGTAGGTTTCCGGTATAGGGTGGTGTTTATGTGGCCATTGTTTATTAGCACTGTAGTGTCCAGGAAGTGGATCTCTTGTGTGGACTGGACCAGGCTGAGGTTGGTGGTGGGATGGAAATTGTTGAAATCATGGTGGAATTCCTCAAGGGCTTCTTTTCCATGGGTCCAGATGATGAAGATGTCATCAATATAGCGCAAGTAGAGTAGGGGCTTTAGGGGACGAGAGCTGAGGAAGCGTTGTTCTAAATCAGCCATAAAAATGTTGGCATACTGTGGGGCCATGCGGGTACCCATAGCAGTGCCGCTGATCTGAAGGTATACATTGTCCCCAAATGTGAAATAGTTATGGGTAAGGACAAAGTCACAAAGTTCAGCCACCAGGTTAGCCGTGACATTATCGGGGATAGTGTTCTTGACGGCTTGTAGTCCATCTTTGTGTGGAATGTTGGTGTAGAGGGCTTCTACATCCATAGATCTACATCCTGGCTACTATGGATGTAGAAGCCCTCTACACCAACATTCCACACAAAGATGGACTACAAGCCGTCAAGAACACTATCCCCGATAATGTCACGGCTAACCTGGTGGCTGAACTTTGTGACTTTGTCCTTACCCATAACTATTTCACATTTGGGGACAATGTATACCTTCAGATCAGCGGCACTGCTATGGGTACCCGCATGGCCCCACAGTATGCCAACATTTTTATGGCTGATTTAGAACAACGCTTCCTCAGCTCTCGTCCCCTAAAGCCCCTACTCTACTTGCGCTATATTGATGACATCTTCATCATCTGGACCCATGGAAAAGAAGCCCTTGAGGAATTCCACCATGATTTCAACAATTTCCATCCCACCACCAACCTCAGCCTGGTCCAGTCCACACAAGAGATCCACTTCCTGGACACTACAGTGCTAATAAACAATGGCCACATAAACACCACCCTATACCGGAAACCTACTGACCGCTATTCCTACCTGCATGCCTCCAGCTTTCACCCTGACCACACCACACGATCCATCGTCTACAGCCAAGCTCTGCGATACAACCGCATTTGCTCCAACCCCTCAGACAGAGACAAACACCTACAAGATCTCTGTCAAGCTTTCTTACAACTACAATACCCACCTGCAGAAGTAAAGAAACAGATTGATAGAGCCAGAAGAGTTCCCAGAAGTTACCTACTACAGGACAGGCCTAACAAAGAAAATAACAGAACGCCACTAGCCGTCACCTTCAGCCCCCAACTAAAACCCCTCCAACGCATTATTAAGGATCTACAACCTATCCTAAAGGATGACCCAACGCTCTCACAAGTCTTGGGAGACAGGCCAGTCCTTGCCTACAGACAGCCCCGCAACCTGAAGCAAATACTCACCAACAACCACATACCACACAACAGAACCACTAACCCAGGAACTTATCCTTGCAACAAAGCCCGTTGCCAATTGTGCCCACATATCTATTCAGGGGACACCATCACAGGGCCTAATAACATCAGCCACACTATCAGAGGCTCGTTCACCTGCACATCCACCAATGTGATATATGCCATCATGTGCCAGCAATGCCCCTCTGCCATGTACATTGGTCAAACTGGACAGTCTCTACGTAAAAGAATAAGTGGACACAAATCAGATGTCAAGAATTATAACATTCATAAACCAGTCGGAGAACACTTCAATCTCTCTGGTCACGCAATCACAGACATGAAGGTCGCTATCTTAAAACAAAAAAACTTCAAATCCAGACTCCAGCGAGAAACTGCTGAATTGGAATTCATTTGCAAATTGGATACTATTAATTTAGGCTTAAATAGAGACTGGGAGTGGCTAAGTCATTATGCAAGGTAGCCTGTTTCCTCTTGTTTTTTCCTACCCCCCCCCCCAGATGTTCTGGTTTAACTTGGATTTAAACCTGGAGAATGGTCAGTTTAGATGAGCTATTACCAGCAGGAGAGTGAGTTTGTGTGTGTATGGGGGTGGGGGGGATGTGAGAAAACCTTGATCTATGCAGGAAATAGCCCGACTTGATTATGTAAAGAGTTGTCACTTTGGATGGGCTAGCACCAGCAGGAGAGTGAATTTGTGTGGGGGGGTGGAGGGTGAGAAAACCTGGATTTGTGCTGGAAATGGCCCACCTGTTGATCACTTTAGATAAGCTATTACCAGCAGGACAGTGGGGTGGGAGGAGGTATTGTTTCATGATTTCTGTGTGTATATAAAGTCTGCTGCAGTTTCCACGGTAAACATCTGATGAAGTGAGCTGTAGCTCACGAAAGCTCATGCTCAAATAAATTGGTTAGTCTCTAAGGTGCCACAAGTACTCCTTTTCTTTTTGCGAATACAGACTAACACGGCTGTTCCTCTGAAACCTGTCACTGATAATGGACATACAAGGTGGGTGAGGTAATATCTTTTATTGGACCAACTTCTGTTGTTGAAAGAGTTTTTTTTCAAACTACACAGAGCTCTTCTTTAGGTCTGGGAAACTTATCCAGAGTGTCGCAGCTAAATATAAGATGAAGCAGATTGTTTAGCATAAGTAAAAAGAACAAGACTACTTGTGGCACCTTAGAGACTAACCAATTTATTTGAGCATAAGCTTTCGTGGGCTACAGTCCACTTCATCAGATGCATAGAATGGAACATATCGTAAGAAGAGATTTGTACATACAGAGAACATGAAAAGGTGGAAGTTGCCATACCAGCTCTAAGAGGCTAATTAATTAAGAGGAGCTATTATCAGCAGGAGGGAAAAAAAAAACTTTTGTAGTGATCATCAAGATGGCCCATTTCAGACAGTTGACAAGAAGGTGTGAAGATACTTAACTTGGGGAAATAGTTTCAATTTGTGCAATGACCCAGCCACTCCCTGTCTCTATTCAAAGCCCAAGTTAATGGTATCTAGTTTGCAAATTAATTCCAGTTCAGCAGTTTCTCCTTGGAGTCTGTTTTTGAAACTTTTCTGTTGCAAAATGGCCACCTTTAAGTCTGTTACTGAGTGACCAGAGAGACTGAAGTGTTCTCCAACTGGTTTTTGACTGTTATGATTCCTGATGTCGGATTTGTGTCCATTTATTCTTTCACGTAGAGACTGTCCGGTCTGGCCAATGTACATGGCAGAGGGGCATTGCTGGCACAGGATGGCATATATCACATTGGTGGATGTGCAGGTGACTGAGCCCCTGATGGAGTGGCTGATGTGATTAGGTCCTATGATGGTGTCACTTGAATAGATATGTGGACAGAGTTGGCATCAGGCTTTGTTGCAAGGATAAGTTCCTGGTTAGAGTTTTTGTTGTGTGGTGTGTGGTTGCTGGTGAGTATTTGCTTCAGGTTGGGGGGCTGTGTCTGTAAGCAAGGACTGGTCTGTCTCCCAAGATCTGTGAGTGAGGGATCGTCTTTCAGGATAGGTTGTAGATGCTTAATGATTTGCTAGAGAGGTTTTAGTTGGGGGCTGAAGGTGACGGCTAGTGGTGTTCTGTTATTTTCTTTGTTGGGCCTGTCCTGTAGTAGGTGACTTCTGGGCACTATTCTGGCTCTGTCAATCTGTTTTTTCACTTCAGCAGGTGGATATTGTAGTTTTAAGAAAGCTTGATAGAGATCTTGTAAGTGTTTGTCTCTGTCTGAGGGATTGGAGCAAATGCAGTTGTATCTTCGAGCTTGGCTGTAGACAATGGATCGCATGGTGTGTCCTGGATGGAAGCTGGAGTTATGTAGGTAAGTATAGCGGTCACTAGGTTTCTGGTATAGGGTGGTGTTTATGTGACCATTGCTTATTAGCACAATAGTGTCCAGGAAATGGACTGCTTGTGTGGATTGGTCCAGGCTGAGGTTGATGGTGGGATGGGAAATTGTTGAAATCATGGTGGAATTCCTCAAGGGCTTCTTTTCCATGTATCCAGATGATGTCCTCAATATAGCGCAAGTAGAGTAGGGGCATTAGGGGACGAGAGCTAAGGAAGCTTAAATTCAGATCTTTGCTAGACACTAAGTCATGGACTGAATAGAGACACTGGATTTATGGATTTTTTTTTTTTACTAAGGCTATGATTCAATCGGAGAGGCCACAGATTCCATGATTTTACATGATCTCTGTGACTTCAGGCCTGGGCAGTGGGGCTCAGGCTTCCAGGGTCTATTGTTTATTGCCCACGTCCTGTGCATGACTTTTTTACTAAAAGTACCGTGCCAAAATCTTACTTATTACAACAATCTATAAACTACTAACAATTCCCACAGCTGCTTTCTCCCCTCTCCCCTTATGACTGCAGGGGTGTTAATGGGCCTCTTCACTTAAAATGGTCCCTTGAAATGTGTTAACTACTTATGTAACCTTTTTTTTTCTTTTTTCTTTTTTTTCATTTGCAGATCCCTACAAAATTTCAAATGAAGGTGTGGACTTCTCTGAACATCTTAGACGTAGTCTGCAGACCCCACGTGGTCCACGGACCATAGATTGAAAACCACTAACATGCTAAACCATCTGCTCCACCTTGTATTTAGCTGTGACACTCTGAGTACATTTCCCAGACCTGAAGAAGAGCTCTGTGTAAGGTCAAAAGCTTGTCGCCGACAGAAGTTAGTTCAATAAAGATATTACCTTACCCATCAGGTCTTTCTAATATCCTAGAACCGAAACAGCTACAACAGCACAGCCTACAGTCACTGAAAATGGGTCATTTATGAGCAGATAATTCCAACCTCTGGCTAATTTATTATCTGCTTCCCTCTCCTCACATCTTCCCTCTATGCCTCTATTTGTTTCTCAGTGTGTACAGAGGTGAAAATTCTTGTCATCCAGTACTAGCAAAAATACCAAGCTGCTTTAAAGTAACGCACCTTTTATATCCTACCCTGTAGAGTAATCAACAGAAACATATGCCTGACTCTGTGGGAGATCAAGACACGTTGGCCAACAAGTTCTTTCATCTTAAAACACAGTGTGACATACAGGTGCTCATACAGCAGCTATTCTTAAGGGACCAGGCAACCTTTAAAATCACAGGCAGGGTAAGCAGTTTTAACTGACAGATCACTGAAAGGAAGACTACAAATTATTTCAACAGTACTAAATCAGATGAATGATCAGTCGAGATCATTTCATTTTCATTTTCCTTTAAAGGTCTTTAAAGACTCACTAGAGAAACACAAAAGATTTGGAAATCTAACAGCTGTGTGCAGTATTCTGAATATTGCAAAATAGATTTCTTTAGATAAAAATCTGCCTTGATCCTTTTTTTCTAAAACAAGAAATGTAAAGAAGCATTAACTTTCACTACAACATCTTAATTTAAGACATGCTTTGTTAGATTTTTTTCATGCTTTATTCTGCTAACTGGATGGTGTGAAATAAAAACTCTATAGCTCTGAAAAATGCTGATGTTTCCATATTTATTTTATTTTAATTCACAGAATACATCCAATCAGTTTGTTCATATTAAAGATAGGGATTAATAACTAGAGACACATAGACATCCAGGATGTTTATAGTGCCCTCCTAGTGCTTTACAATTCATGTCCTGCAGAAAATGTGTTTCACTTGAATAGGAACACCATAATAGTCAATGGTCAGCCCCTTACAACCAAGAAACTCCCTGCTGAGCAGATGGGATTTTTTTCATGGTACAGAATGGTTTCAATGTTTGCAGTAAAAGCTAAAAAAGTTAAAGAAAACAATTAAAAGACAAATTAAATTAATGATAAGTCAGCTGGTGCCTGATCCTGCAAATCAATGCTTTCTACGCTGAGTAATTCCATTGGCTTCAATGGGACTACTCAGGGGAGTGAGCATTATGCTTAGTGGTGTCAGCAGGATTGGACCATTAGCTTATGCAAGACTTTTGAAGTATCATTGGAACTAGTATTCCATGGATCTCATCCAAATCCAATTGAAGTCCATGAGGTCCAGGCCCCTAGATATTCAGCCAACCAATGTGAATGTAAGACTATTGTCTGCCTACTGCAAGCCACAAAAGGCCTCAGGAAAAATAAGTGTTTCTAGGGGGAAGGTATAGTGTGGTGTGGGAAACACTGCCCTTTATGTCCTGGGTGAAGTAAAGAGGGGAACAACCAGGCAGTCTTTTTCCCTCTCTCCCAGCATGCAACAGTAGGACACATTCCAAACATTCTGCTCACCAGACCCCTTATGCAGTGACCAACTACCTTGAAGAGTGTATATTGCTGGAATGGGGCATGGCCACACATCTCTGAGCACAGGATGTGGTTAGCAAGAAGATCTAGAGGGCGCACACCATTCCTTTTTGGAACAGCACAAAGATGTGCTCTGGAATGCCTCCGTACCCAGACACTACGTTAAGCTGTCCTGTCCCATCTAACTATAAAGTGACCCTCTTCCTTTGTGAAACATTAAAGTGAGCCTTTGAGATGCCCAGTGAAAGTTCCTTGAATTGCTCTTCCTCTTCCCTGATTTCATTAACTCTTATACTTGAAAAAGAGGCAACAGTCTTCAGAAATATTTTCCCCTTGTGCTTAAATACAAATCCATGGATTTGATGTGATTGGAATAATAATGTTTTTCAGGATAGATTCACACGATAAGCCCACTTTAATCATTAATATAGAGACTAGGTATATACAGCCGCAGCCTTTCAAAGTGAGTTAAGTTATATAATTTGAAACAAGGGCTGATTAGTTGATCCTGCCCTTGAATGTTAAGTTGCCCGAACTGCCAATGAAGACTAGTTAGTTAAATATAACTCAGCACACTGTGCTGTATTCATATTTTACATACTAGGTCAGCCTGCTCTGAAAAGATTGTCACAGAGTGGCTGGCTCTGTGCCAGAGCTGTTGATCCAGTTAAGGGGGGGGCGGGAGCTACACGTGGGCTATTAAGGGTCAGAGGGAGTTCAGTGAGTGCTAAGCTAGAAGAGCACCAGTACAGTGAAGCTGTAGGGAGAGAGACTCCTGTTGTTTCTGAGGAAGGGAGTTAGGGCTGCATAAAAAGAGTCAGCTGAAAGTTTTGTTTTCCTTTGAAGAAGGTAGGCCAGGCCAGGCCAGGCCAGGCCTTGCATCTTTTCCAGGTGCTCTGAGAGCAGGATGGGATAACATCTGAGGGAGGAGGGGCTGTGTCTAGGTTAAGGCTGAGTGGAAGGGTTTGTTTTTCTGCTTGTTTTTTTTTTTTTTTTAACTTTGTGTTATTAAAGAAACCAGATCCCAAGAAGGGTTGTGAGTGGATGAGCACGACTATGCGGAGCTTTGTTTAACTAACCCTGAAGAAGGGGAAAACTGGGACAGGGCACTGCAGAGGCACCCCTGGCCATGAAGGGGGATTTGAGTGGACCACCATGTTAACAAGACAGATTTCAGTGGTAACAAGTCAGGAAAAAATGGCACTTTACATGTGTAAATGTATTGTACCTCTACTAATAGTTACCAATGTTCAGTTACTCTGCTGCTCTGACTAGATATAATATCTCCTCCAAGTTGTTCTTGTTCTTATTTGCTGTATACTAGGTTCCTAAATGTGCTAGTCTGAGATCTCATTTCCGTTGTGCTAGGCACTGTACAAATACAAAATATGGGGTGGTTTCTACCCCAAAGTGCTTGCAATCTAAATAGGCAAAGAGCAAAGCAAAGAGAAGTGACTTACCCAAGGTCACACACAACAGATCAGAGATGGACCCAGGAACAGAACTCGGGTCTCTGGAGGTTGGTCTAATACACTGTCTGCTGGATCACGCACTTCCTTTTTCTTTGCAGAGGGGACATGAGGGAAATGGAGGGTTTAGACTATGAGAGCACATTATGGGGAAAAAATCATGCTGCTAATTCTGTAGGAAACCTGGGGGTGTGGAAGGGGAGACGGAAGGAATCAAGTATAGGACAAGATCAGTTATACTGGAGTCTACTATTCCCTTGCATTTTGGCCTGTCTGCAAAAATTAGTGGCCCTGGCTTCTGGCTGATCCATTCCAACAACCCGTCTCAAGCACAAGACGATACAACACAACACCAGCAACCGAAGTTCTGCAGAACTGTCCTCCTCATTCACATTGACCCTCAGTTTGTCCAATGTTTATTTTTGTGTATTTCATCATTTTATCTGTATTTCATCTGTGTGTGCGGGGGGGTGGGGTGTGTGTGTGTGTGTGTCCACATTTTGTATAAATTTAACATGTAATCATACTTCTCTGGTATTTTCATAGCCTCTTCCCTGCTCAAAGCACTGCAGGCCTGATACACAGTCCATTGAAGTGAGTGGAGACACACTCATTGACTTCACTGGGCTTTGGATCAAGACCTAAATAACTAAACTTCACAGTTCCGTGATTTGTGTGACCCTAAGCGTGTTTGTATTCACACTGTACACATTATTGTAATAGTCTTTGAACAAAATATGCCTTGTGAGGCAGCATTTGAAAACTAATAACTCACTGATCATTATTCAGATATATTCTTCCATGATCTATGCATGCAGTGGATATTAATAGTTTATGGATATATCCTGGAATTACGACTAAACTGTGTTTAAACCAGGCATGTCGGGGGATTTGGTAAACAGATCTGCTTTAGACAAAAGAATGTATATTTGATTCTCTGACCAGCCTAATTTTCCGTCAGAGGTAATGAAGGTCCATTTTTACATATTAGGTAAACAAAGCTACTAAGCTAACAAGTTGGGGAAGAAAGATTATGGAGCTTCCTTCACCACCAAATTCCTTGTCACCTTCCTTACTGCTTGAATGAACTTTACTTTGAGGGGTAAACCTCAGAAGAATCCATTTTAAAGGATAACTGGTCTATGAAGACGAGGAATCTGAACCTCAAGTGGTAAGCAATCGAATCAATTGATTTTATACAATATCACTGTATGATAAAAGTGCATTGATTGAGGTCTTTTCTGAAAGCACATGACACGGTGGTGATTAATGGTATTGTGAAACATATGTATTAGCACTGTATGAGGAAATATGGGGTACTTAATGATATTATGCTTTAAAATCTGTGGTCAAACGATGAGAAGCATGTTCCCTCCCCAACAGGGCAGAGAAGGCAGCTATTTTCCTGTCCTCTACCTAAACTAAGCATGGTGGCAGCGGAACATACTGGGTGATGGGAAGCTCAGGAGGGGAAAAATATCATGAGGTCATCTGCTTCTTCAAACAACGTCACTGAACTTTGGAAGAAATAATCAAAGACAGAAGTTATCTTTGGCATCAATCCCTAGCCAAACATGAGGGAACAGAGCTCTTGCAAGCTGAGAAAGATGTGTCCTTCAACCAAGCAGGGGGTTGAAGTCTCTGGAAACTGAATACAGGTGAGAAACCATCTTGACCAAAGCTTATACCTTGATAGATTAAATTTTAGATTTTTAGATGCATGTTTTCACTTTTATTTGCTTGAAACCCTTTCTAACTTTATTCCTTTTATGAGACATCACTTAAGCTGTGTCCTATTGTTAATAAATTTGTTTTATTTTTACTATAACCAACTCAACACCTTTCCCTTCAAACACAGTATTAAGTTCTTTTGATGTGCTTTTGTGTCTCTAAAGGAACAAACAAATCTTATTATTTCTCTGAACTGTCCAGGGAAGAGCTGGAATTTACAGAGCACATAGTTTTGGAAAAATCTGGGACTAGAAGTGGTTGGGGTCACTCTGCATGTTGTAATAAAGGCTTGTGGAAGCCAGACTGGGGCTGTAGACAGGCTGCTGGGGCAGAACTACTGAGCCAGGGCTGTCTAGCATAGATACTCAGGTTGTGACCTGCATGCTGGTAGGCTGGCTGTGAGCATCCCAGTCTGGGAGTTGCAGCAGCAAAGGACTGTGAGGCATGTTGAGAACAAAGTATTGGACGGTGATTATAAATAAATGTGAAAAAGCTGTACAATGTATTTTTTCAGGGGCATTGCAAGAGTTAGTTAGGTGTCTGAAAAATGTACTGAGCTCCACAGGTGGAAATTATGTTAGAAGTGCAAAGTGTCCTTCATTATTAATAATAATGATAATAATTCAGGATAGAATTTTCAAGGGGACCTAAGACACAAAACTCTCATTGCATTACAATAGGAGCTAAATCTCTGTTTCTTTTGAAAATCTTTGCCCTAAACAATACTATTCTATCTAAATCCATGACCTCCTTCACTGTAATATTTGAGCATACCTGAAGAAATACAGAGGCTAAGTTTAGGCACATACAGTTAGTAAGTAGACATTCTAATTTATTTAAACATTTCAACTCCATGCTGAGACCCATCCAACTATTGTGCTTGTATTTAGGCATGTGAACAATTTCACTGCCCTTAAGCATCACCTGTTAATGGTATTGTACATGCAAGTGCAATAGTATGACCTCTGAGAATGTAATTGCTAAACACAAGAGCATCTATTTGAATACTTTTAAGCCCATTCTGATCTGCAGTTTCTTGTTCATTTTTTTTTTTCAAACCAAACAATCCAGCATCTCTAGCTATCACTGGACAGTATATTGAGCTCTTCTGATTTTTTCTTAATTATTATTTTTTTCAGAGAGAGAAAACCATGCACATGAATTAGGCTTTACTTCTGCATTGGGGATGCTGTTTGCCCCCAACCTATTCTGATAGTCCTTATGTTAGCATCTGTGGAAACCAGTGGGCCAGATTTTTCCTGTTATTTCTTGAGAACTGATTCATGTGTCTATGAGTGGCCTTCCGCTTGGAGAAGTCCCATAAATTTCAGGTGGCATTGCTTCCTTCGTATTTGTTCCAAACTAATTTGAGTCTTGAATGAATTATTACCTCTCCCTTAGTCAGTTCTGAGCACAAAACCAGTACTTCCACTGTCCAGTGTTTACTACTTACAACTTATATTCCACAGGGACTCAGGGTGAGAATATTTCAATTTCAATGTGACTTACATTCAGCTTTGTCTCCTGGTGTCAGGGCTCAGTTTGATGTAGATGACAGACTGTCAGAGGGGTGTTGTCTATTGTTTTGTCAGAAGATGTTGTCTTAAAAGCTAGGGGCCAAACTGTGGGATTGACACAAGAATGTGGTGGAGGTGTTACACAGCTGCCCCGCCCTGAGCAGGCTCTACCATTTTGGTACAGTTTGGTACCCCTGTGCCCTCTGGGCTGGTGTGTAGGGCTCCATGGCCATGACTCCTCTCTGCCCCTTGGGGAGCATCAAGGGAACAGTCTTGCACTCCCTAGCTGGAGGGTCTTCAGTTGCAACACACCTTTGCAGGCTGGAGAAGGCAGGGAGAGGCTCCCCATGTGCTCCTTCTGTGCACAAACCTGTTATAATCTGGCCCTAGAAATCTGTCACAAATAAATCTAAGGTGGAGAACTGCTAGGGTTGCTAAATGTGAATTGGCATAGCAGGCTGTTTCACTGTCAGCCTTTTGGGCCAGTTGCAGTTCTAGGCTTTGTGGAAATTAACTGGTGACCTACAAGGGACATGTTGTTGCCTCATAGTTTCCCAGATGTGTTATTTAATAAAGCTGAAGCCTAATTAAACCACTTTCCCAGTATCTTGTCTTTCTTCCCTGCAGTGTCCAAGACAGTGTATGCATTTACTTTTATACTCTGCCCTGAGTTGTATGTGTATAGTGTAAAATACATGTAATCCTGTAAAACTGATCTACATTGAAATAAATGTATTTACAGTATTGGGTTGTTTTTTGGAACAAAGAAACCTTATTATCAGTGCATCCTCCAGATTATCTCCAGACTCAGCCTCAAATCAGGAATAAAGACATATATCACTATTGTATCAAGTGCGACTTCCATATTGAATTAATGTGATAGCTTCAAGCTTAAAGCCTGCACTGCTCAGGAAAACTAAGGCCTAAGAATTTGTTCTTTGCTTCTTGATTCTGTTGTGTTTCTGCTGAGTTCTTTTCATGTCTGTATATCCATGCTGTCAGAGTGCTCGGCAGGAGGATGAAAAGCACAGCATTTCCCTTGTGGTGGAAGTTTTAAAAGAAAGTAAAGCATTGTGAATCATCTGAAACAGGAAAGTATATAAGATGCAATTCTCGCCCTTTGTAGTTTAGCTGGTGAATCAACTTGGGCTATTTGAGTACTTTCTGGAATGATGCCTAAAAAATCTTAAAGCAATATTTAGTTATTTCTTTGTGACACTTTGGCTTTTTAAAATCTTTTTTTAATGATGTTCCTTCAAATAATGTGTGGCCAAACATCAGCCATTTCCTGTTGCATGCTATTTTGAGCACATGTGGATTTTGTTTTTTGTTCATTTTAAACAATACTATATCAGTACCACACACACACACACACACACAGTTTTCCAGGTGCCTTCAGGTCAGCTATGGAGCTAAAAAATAAGCCAGGTACTGTGACTACTTTCTTCCTTGCTCTTTCTGAAACTTTCCCTGTCAATTACTTCTGTTTAAAGGTAAAAACAAAACAAATAGGGTTTTCAGATGTTAAAGCTGCTATATTTCTTCCATTCATTTTCCATAATAGATGAGAAAAGAGATCATCACTATTTATATACTACTGATCATCTTCAGTACCACAGTTGCCAACTTTCACACAGTAAATAAGCACCCCCGACTTTCACAATAAGCCAAAAATTAAGCTAATCCCATTTCAAAACAAGGCCAAAACAGTCCAATCCTAAGAACCTCAACACTCTGTGACTAGATCCCCCCAGCGTGCAGTCTGAGACTGTGGTGGGCCCTCTGTGCACCCCTGACTTTCTCCCACACTTGCCCCTGCTTGCTCACCCCTTGCCTCTGCTTGCTGGGAGCCAATCAAAAAAAAAAAAAAAAGAAGAAGAAGAAGAAGAAGAAACAAGCTGCTACAAGCCAAACAAACTGCAAGCCAAAAACTAGCCAACAAGCAACTCACAAGCTAATTAAGCCAAAAAAACAATCCCAATTTCTGCATTTTTTTTCATGGGTTTGGCATGTCTATTCAGTACCTGGCTGTTCCAGAGCCAGTCACCCCGTTGCAGAGAGCACACATTAATAAAATACCTTCTTCCCAGAGCTTTGCTAAAATGCTAACATCCTTCATGGTAAAGTGTGCAAAATAATCTGTAATGGCCAAAGCAACATGCATGTTAATTCCATTGAATTAAATCATGAGGAAAATGTCAGTGATCTGGATTGTTACCCAGGAATCTGTGCCAACAGATCCTTCCTTGGCTAGATCTTCTCGTAGCTAAGAAAGGTGGCAGGGGCCAGTGTCATGTCCAGAGGGTCATGCCACCCCTACCATCCCATGGACACTATATTCAGAAGGTGCCCTGCATAATACTGAGGGCAAATAAAAGGCAGAAATGGAGGTCAATGAGCTGGCTCTTCTTCAAGGCATTGTGTCTCACTGTCCCACCAGATTTCCATGTGCAAATCCAGCTGGGTGTTAAAACAGCACAAAGCTGTACTAATTTCTCCTGGGTCCCCTCAGGCATAGGGGCCAACTCTGTGGGTGCTTCAGGGCTGGAGCACCCACAGAAAACAATAGTTTTCCCCACTGATAAGCTCCTCCACCTCCCCTCCAGCATCTCCGGCTGGCCACAGTCAGGTGTTCAGCGACATGAAGGAGGCACTGTGCGGGAAGGGGAGGAGTGGGGGCAGAAAGAGGCAGGGAAGGAGCAGAGCAGGGGTGGAACAAGGGGTGGAGTGGGGGCAGGGTCTGAGGCAGAGCAGGGGTCAAGCATCCCCGTGGAAATCACAAAGTTAGTGCCTCTGCCCTCAGGGGCTTCCATGGAGCACATTCACTTTCTATGAGGTTTTACTGTGAAAGTTTCTCACAAGTGAAGATCTTGTAGTTTCAAGTCTCTAGAGCAGGGTTTCTCAACCTGAGGGTCAGAAACAGTCGTCAGGAGATTATGACCACCCTGCCCTTCCCACACTGCTAAATGGGTGGGAGGTCCTAGCTAGACGGGAAGGGCTTCCAGGCATGGGGAACCATGCCATGAAAACGTTGAGAACCACTGTTCTGATGTTTTCATAGCTCCATAAAACAATCATGGGCAACGGTGAATAAGTTGCCAGTTCCCCCTCTATACACTAAAGCAAAATTGAGTTCAAAAAACCAACACTGAATTAAAACAAATTTTGATGATTCTTCTCATTTTCTATCTAAACGTTAACTGTGCAATTACTCTATTGTGCAGTTAATGTGAAAACTTACCTTAGGATTTCAGCAAAATTTAGCTTTCACTAAGTAATTACTAGAGTCAGAGTTTTATTCTGAAGCATGTTTGCTTTACTAGGCAGTTTTCAAGTTCAAAGAATTTTTCACCAGTTCTGCACAAAGAAGGATGTAATTAGTGATGGTAACATTGTCAATCTTGCAGTCTCTTTACAGAACATACACCCAATGAAATGAGTGTCAGGAAATTGTATGCAGCTTTGGTTGTCGTTGGGTTTTGTTTGCAAAGCCCTTGCAATAGCCTACCTGTTCTCAGCATGGTAACTGTGAACAAGCAGAATGAATTGGCCTTAAATGATTTATAAGAAGGATCCTGGCTTCCTCAGGAATGGTTTTGCTTGATGTAACACCACACTTGTGATGCGACGTATTTGAGTTACACAACAGAAGCACATTGTTACAAATCCTGTTTTCATTTTTACATGGGTGCAAGTTCCACTGACTTCAATAGGAGTTTCCCCATGGAACAGATTTTGGCTCTCTAATTAGTCATCAAACTTTTAGCAGAAACTGCTCCACATGACTTAAGTGACCAATCACACAACATGAGGTTTAATAAATATTCAAAACAAGCAGCCCAGAGACAACCAATAGGCAAATTACTTGTCCATATTATTCAGTGAAATTTATATGAGTTTTATGTTCATTTGCAGGAACTGGGACTGGTTCATGGACAATTTGCTAGCCAACAGGAGTCTAAATTTGTAATAATTACTGTAACAAATAATATGACCAACTTTCACCATCACTATGATGGTGTAAGCACCATTTACTTTTTTTTTATTGTAGATTGTGTCAAAACATGTTGCAAATATTGCAGCTAGCAGATGTTGTCCCCTTTTAATTTGTTTTGTATCACCATTATCTAAAGTCAAAGATTGATTTTGACTGATAATTTTATTTTTAAAGAAGAAATCAAGATTAACTTCTGTATAGTAACAATAATCTACACAGCAGATTGATCATTCGGTAGTAAAAACATGCACAATGAAGGCTTTTATAGGTATGAAAAGTTCTCTGAAAGCAGCAAATGCTTCCAAAATGCATCAGTTCCTTTAGGTCAATGGTATAAGGCATTTGCTATGTCCATTGAACCCACTACATCAATGCACTGATTCCAGCTTGAAACATAAGCATCTGCTCTGTGCAGCTATTCATAACTCTGAGGAATGCTATTAATCAAGTTATATTTTTCATCTCCAAATAAAAATATTTAACTGTGAAATGGTCAATTATAACTCAATAAACAAAATGACTGGGAGCCAACAGCATCTGACTGTATCCCTTCATTGTTCTTTCCTACGGTATCAAATGCTCTGGAAGGAGTGTATTATGGCAGGATAACAATCAGATTCAAGAAAGAATGTTCTCACCTAATTGAATGATTTAATCCTGAACTTTTAAGAACTCTCTTACACAATTATAGTGGCTCATGAGCACCTTGTTTGATAGGCTCTTTTTAATGTCTACATTTGTCTGTTTTAATGAAGTCATAGAAATTCACCCAAGCAGGAGAAACCTAAACTGGGGAGAGAGGTTGCAAAGCTTGGAGACTGAGCCCTCTTTGAATATAAGGGCAGGTCTACACTGGAAGTGCTACATTCCACCGATGCAGGGTCTTTTTCACATCCCTGAGTGATGTAAGTTAGATCAACTTAAGCGGTAAAGTAGACCTGCCCTAAGTAAAGACCTGCCCTACGCACAACAGGATTCACACTGTGCATTCACACAATCCCATACACCTATGCAATTCCATCATCATTACTGAAGTGGTACTTTAAGTCCTGAGGCATGGTTCCCCACCCCACCCCCCCAAAAAAGTCAAGTGTTATCTACTGCGAAGTGAACAGAAGAGTGGTTAAGTGCAATACACAGTGTAGACCAATAGAGTAAGATAAGAGGAATCAGGAAGAGAGATTAATTTATATTGGATGAATTAGCTACAGTGTTCATTTAATTGTACTTGTTCGCCATCAAAATACATAAGGCCATCAGGAAAATAGCCCATAGCTTCATAAATAAAAGTGAAGAGGCATTATACATTTAAAGAGGGACCTCAAGGGTCATGGTATCAGATATGACAATATGCTGCAATGTCCTGGACAAACCTTATGGAATTAAGTTAAATGTGATTGAATTAAGTTTAATACTTTGGGGGCCCATTGTATTCCAAGTGGTATTGTTTATATTATTGTGCAATTATATGTAACTTGTCTAGGAGACTTGACTAATATGATCTCTGGAAAGTATTAGGAACTTCAAAGGATTTTTTGGGACAATAAGTGTGAAGTGGATTTCCTAGGAAATACTTGAGGTGAGGGGAATGCAAATGACCCACCTAAAGTCCTTCTTTTTGAAGCTGTACCTTGAGTAGAAATCTATTGTCTGGCTGATTACCTATACAAGGTCTCTTCAGATTGGATAAATGATTGCCTCACAAACCCATGGACATTTCAGTTCTGGGCAAAGGCTATTTATGAACATGAAACCAAATCTCTGTGTGGGGTTCTGAAGGACTCTTCACCTGGCAGAGCTCATGTTGGAGGTGGGATGTTCTCTGTTAAGTTTATTAGCATGTATGTAGGCTCTTTTATTGTTTAAATACATTTTCTCTGTAATGCTTTTACCTTGAGAATAAAATGTGCTTGCTTAGAAAGAGCAACATTGTGCCCTTGTTGCCAAGAAGGCTAACAGCATTTTGGGCTGTATAAGTAGGGGCATTGCCAGCAGATCAAAGGACATGATCATTCCCCTCTATTTGGCATTGGTGAGGCCTCATCTGGAGTACTGTGTCCAGCTTGGGGCTCCACACTACAAGAAGGATGTGGAAAAATTGGAATGAGTCCAGCAGAGGGCAACAAAAATGATTAGGGGGCTGGAGCACATGATTTATGAGGAGAGGCTGAGGAAACTGGGATTATTTAGTCTGCAGAAGAGAAGAACGAGGGGGGATTTAATAGCTGCTTTCAACTACCTGAAAGTGGGTTCCAAAGAGGATGGATCTAGACTGTTCTCAGTGGTACCAGATGACAGAACAAGGAGTAATGGTCTCAAGTTGCAGTGGGGGAGGTTTAGGTTGGATATTAGGAAAAGCTTTTTCACTAGGAGGATGGTGAATCACTGGAATGGGTTACCAGGGAGGGGATGGAATCTCCTTCCTTAGAGGTTTTTAAGGTCAGGCTTGACAAAGCCCTGGCTGGGATGATTTAGTTGAGGATTGGTCCTGCTTTGCGCAGGGGGTTGGACTAGATGCTCTCCTGAGGTCCCTTCTGACCCTGATATTCTATGATTCTAAAGAGATGTGTGGTAACTTATACCTATGGCAATTACACTGTGTACAGTCTCTGAAGAGAAGGTGAAAAAAGCCTGTTTAGGCAACCTGTCTTTTGCTGGGGAAACCAGTTGTATGGTCTGGAAATACCCCAGTCAGAAGGGAGAGAGAGAGAGGTGTGTCTCCACCCTAGACAGCCAGTGGCTGGGGAGCTGGAAGCATAGAGTGGGGGGCCATTGCTGGACCATGGCGGCGGGGAGAACAGGACACATGTGCAGTTGCCCTGAACTGACAGCCATCCCCTGTAAAACAACAAATGCACTTTATTGCATTTTAGAAGATTTTAGAGTAGAGATTAGGCAACAACAAAAAATAAATCAAGCAAACAAAAGTCCACTCTTTACATTTGTTCTTCAATTTAGAAACTGACCTGAATAGATGGTGACATCTAGTCACCTTAGCATAAATTAACTCACTAAACTCATTTTATTTAAATACAAACCCAGGTCTCCAGAAAAAAAAAAAAAAAAACTACTGCATCTCCAAATTCTTGGACACCCATAAAATTGACCTTTCTTGAAGATTGATAAAACTGATATTTTACTATCACCGTTTTTTCCCCATTTTGCACATAGTGGTACAAGCTCCAGTTCTAGTCATGCCATTTAAAACCACTGGACTTACTGAACGAGGAAATCCTTCATTGTCCCTGCCCCGATGCTTTTTTCTCTCTTCTGACTCATTTGGTATTACAGTAAACTTTTTTTATTCCAGTGGCATAACCTGTATTGCTTTAAATACAGATTTTATGGTAATACTTTAGGAATAGTTCAGATTTAAAAATAAAGACTTTCACTAAGTGTGTTGTAAAAATTCATCCATTAATAGTATCATACTGCTCAGTCAGGGAAGATCTTCATGGCCTGATTTAAATACTATTAAGATGGTGAAATAAAATGATAGTATTAGCCACATTATAGATATATAATACAGTAGCATTCTGTCTTACCATGATAATAATACCACCTATCTCTTCTTTAGCATTTTTCAGCTGTAGGTTTCAAAAGTTTAGCTCAGCAAAAGCAAACTGTCCTCTCTCTTCAAGGAGCATGATAGTGCACTGTTCATATCTTGTACTCTTTTCATAAGTAAGACTCTGCTTTTTACACATTTTAATATCATGAGATGGTAGATTCTGATGGTAGATTCTCTGCTATGGTTACTCTTATAACACAGTCATTTTTCATGTACAACTTCACTCTAAGTAGAGGATTACTCAGTCCAAAATGCAGTCTGCACAAAAGGAAGCATAAACACCAGGAGTTCAATTTGGCTGATACTCAATGGTATTGCATAGCAGTACTTTGTGGATGGCCTTTCATATTTTTTAAATATCAAGGATTAGATTCTCTATTGAGAATACCCAATGGTCCAGCCCTCAGGCTCAAGGGAATGTATTGGCTCCCTGACAACTTCACACCCTCCCTTTTGCACTGAGCAGAGCTCAGACCGAGAGAAAAATACTGTTTAATGTTTCTTATGTTTCTGAAGATAACTTTCCAATTGCAGGGCTGCCTCAGATAAACGCATTAATAGGTCTAAAGGAAAACTGGACAGCCTCCATTTATCTCAAAGGAATGGTGACACTGAAGCCTAATTACACCACTTAAAATGTCAGTGTTGTTTACTATTGTACTGTTGATCATTTTAGCAGAAACCTCTACTTGCCCTAAGATTGTGGGAGGAACTTGTGTAAACTGCTCCTGACTCCTTTTGTTCTAATCAGATTCCTGATTGAAACAGCTTGGGATTTCCATTATACATCATTCTGCCCTGAAATACAATACATATTAATGTACTGAAAGTGGTTTTCCTTGGATGAGGGGCTATTAGTTTAGTTCCAAATGTTCTGAAAGCTTTTCAAGTCCCCTGCACTGGAAAATGTCTGTGTTTGATCATAAATTATCCCTCTGCATGGCACCTGTAGAAACAACTTATATCTTAGGGTTTTTAGTTGCATTATCCTCTCATAACTGTATAACCTTTTTTTGAATGTATGAAATGTATTTAAGTTATGGAATTGTTACACTTTAAAACCAGCAAACGACTCAGATTTCTAACTAAGCCTGTTTACTATCTATGATAGAGTGCTTGCCTTGCAAGACCCCACCTGCTATCTTGTTCTGCAGAACACACAGTTTGAATCAAACCTCTTAAAATATGCAGATAAACAGATTGCATTTTAATGGGATCCTATTTAGGAGGCAGGTGGTGCACACTCTGGCTTTCATATAGACCCTATTTCTTTTATATAAGGTTTCTCCTTAGCTTTTACTTCCCGGTTGGCTTTATTTAAACAGCAGTAATCAATTTTTCTTATGTAGGGCTTATTTGAAAATACCCTCCAGGGACAGTAATCGCCTTGGTAAATAGGAATGGCTTGCTGCCTTTCTGGAGGGTAAACTGTGTATCTAGCTGCATATTTTACAATCCTACCAAACCATATTCCTTAAAACAAACTACCCCAAAGTGAAACTAAGGGCTTGTCTATATGGTGGAGTAATGCACACTGTGGGGGTGTGATTTCTAATGCACACTAATGTGTTGAGTATTAGTTGGTCTGTGCAGTGGCTCGGGCCCGCTAAAAGTTCCTGAGTGCTCTTTACCGTAACGCCGTTTGAACTGTTTTGAATGAATAGTGAGATTGTTCACAATCTATTGTTGGTACTTCTGCTACTGCTCCAAAGGGGTCACAGTGCATGCAAACTCAGGGCTGTGGCAAGATGGGAACATAGAAAGTGCCGGATGGGATCAGACCCATGGTCCATGTAGTCCACTGTCCTATTTCCAAGAGTGCCTGTGTCAGATGCTTCAGAGGAAGGTACAAGAAACCTTGTATTAGGCAGATGTAGGAAAATCTGCCCACCACATTGTTTTCTGCTAATTCTGATAGGTAGAGGTCAGTTTAAGCCCAGAAGCATGAGATTTAATATTTCTTTTGTTAGAATTGACTATTATAACTCTGGATAGTCTTGTTATCCATATAAATGTCTAATTCCTGCTTGAATCTTGCTAAGGTTTTAGCCTTAACAACATCCCTGTGGCAATGAGATCCAAGGTCTACATTTTGTCTTTAATTTTGACACTTTTTTTTAATTTTATTGATTCAGTTAATTTCAGTTACTTTGGTCAAAGAAAGGAATGTGTCATGCACAACAGCTGTTTCCTTATGTCATCCTCTCCAACTGGCTACATCTAAACTTGCTCATTTTACGAGGTGGGGGAAACAAAAGTATGCCACTGCCATTTCTCTCATTGAGGCTGTTTTGTGCTGAATTACCTGTATTTTCCTCCCCCCTTTGGCATGCAAAAAGGGCAGACTATGGCCTTCTGTAAAAACAAACACTATTTTGATTTAAGCCATTTTTTGGGTCTCCTTGAAACACAGTGTTACCAAAAGGTCACACTTCAATATCTAATGACATCAGATTTCTTTATAGTTGTTATGTGGGTGTAGTGGGCTTTGCTCGGAAGCCAGCAGGTCTAGTGGTCAGGCCATGGCTAAACAGTCTCTACAAGACTTGGGATGGCTCTTCTAGGCAGTAGGCCCAGCAGCCAAGTCACAGTTTGTCACACCCCCTGAGCCCTCTGAGGGGTCTCAGGCAGCTAGAGGAAAAGGGAAGGGTAGGAGGACCCCGGTCATCCCTGTCCACTGGATCCCTGCCCAGGGCCCAAGGGACAGAGGTGAGGTTGGCTCAGTCCTTTCTGGCTGCTACTCCAGCTAAGCCTCCCCGGGCCATTTCTTATCTTCCCTGTTTTCCCTTCAGTTTGGGGATATCTCTATGTATAATTAATTCCACTACCATTTTAACCAATGCCCATCTAGAATAATCCTATTTGAATTAAAGCTGTGAGAAACTCACTAGTTTGGTCATGCAGGCATTCCTAGCAAAGGGTTTTTTTCCTACCCATCCATGTCTACACTGCAAAAAAAGGAGTGTTCTTAATTTGGGTTAAAATAGCAGTGAAGACACTTGGCTTTTAACTTGGGTTAGCAGCATGAATTCAAGCCTAGGCTCTCCTACAGGCTTTAACTCTAGCTGCTAACCCACGTTAAAAGCAGAGTTGCTGTGTCTTCACTGCTATTTTAACCCAGATTAGCTAATGTGGGTTAGCTACTCCTAGTTAAGAACTCTCGCAACCTTCTGTTTGAGATTTTGGTTTGAACAAACTTTGAACTTTGCATAACTAATCAAATCACAGAGGTTATGTCTATGCTGCAAGGAGGAGCAAATCCTCCAACCTGGGTAGACAGACTTGCACCTGCAGGGCTCTGATTAGCATGTTAAAAATAGCTATGTGGACATTGCAACACCCCTGGAGGCTTGAGTTAGCCACCTGAATTCAAGCTCACCCTATCCCCTGCCTCTGAGCTCAGGTGGCAGAGGCTCAAGCTAGCCAATGCCACAACATCTACACAGCTATTTTTTAGCACGCTAGCACAAGTCTGTCTACCTGAGGTGAGAGACTCTCCCCCAGCAGCAGTGGACACAGGCTCTTAATAACATGTATCTGCATTAAATGAAATGTAGTAAACTTTTTGTTATGCTTGAAATTACTTCAGCCGAAGGCCTTCAGCACATACTCACCAGACTTAATATTTTCTAATTTGCTCAAGCTAAGATCCAAAGTTAATTTTACCAAAGGAAAAGATCACAGTTGGTGAGTGAAAGGTATCTGTGTGTGCAGAACCTAAACACAAAGACAATAATTTGAGGCAATCAGTTCAGCTAAGATTCCAAATGGATCACAAGGTTGAGACGCTGATATCCAGAGGTTCTCAGGTTATCTGATGATTGCTGGTTTTGCTTGTAACAGCACATGGCAGATCAAAAATCTAGCTACACGTATGCTAATACCCCTGTGACAGCAAAGTCTGTGCACTTTGGAGTAGTGATGGTCAAATTCAGGTAATTAATTTGATCCCCTTTGAAAGAGCACAGATTAAAATGAGTTTTAAGCAAACCTTGAAAGTACTTGTAGTCTCTTATTCTTCCATTGCAAAATGCCACAAGAACTAGCAGAACTACTTCAGCTACTAATATGGAGTATAGTAGAAAATGAAAGAGTGCATATATAGATGTATTCATAGTTCCAGACTCTGGCCTCACTTACACCAATATATATCAGGAGTAACTCCTTAGAAATCAATAAAGTTACATTGGTGTAAAGCCAGTGTGACATCAGCATCAGTCTCCTAATATTTTAAAGAGGAACTGCTCTGCAATGCATGAGATGAAAGTAAAATGCTGGTGTAGGGTCAATTAATGATGCATTTGAATAAAGTACAGTGCAAAAGAAATTGTCAACTTGAATAAAGCATAGACCAAAAGTTTCTAGGAGGGAATATTTAGACCAGGCTGGAAGGGAAGAAAAGGAGGAAATGGATAAAGCAAATGGAAAGAGAGAGGCCTCAACAGAGGATAAGAGATAAGAAAGGAAAGCTTGAAAAAGAATACCACATTTTAAATACAGCACAAGATAAATACCAAAGGGACCAGGGTCAGATCTTAGAGTCATACTGTATGTTCATACTGGATCCTTGGGGCCTTAAAATCTAATTACCAGTGGTAGTAAAGTCAGCAAATGCTAATTGTGCAATCTGCCTGCAACCTGGTCTGTGATCAAGGGGTTTGTTAAGCATCAGGTGCTTCTCTCATAACATTTAGCCCAGAGATTAGGGAAGTCACCATTAATTTGGGCTTGAATAGGGACTGGGAGCATCTGACTCACTACAAAAGCCATTTTCCCTCTCTTGTTATGACACCTCCTCATCAATTATTGGGAGTGGAACACATCCACACTGACTGAATTGACCTTGTTAACACTGGTTCTCCACTTGAAAGGCAACTTGCTTCTCTTCATGTGTCAGGATATTTATGGCTGCATCTGTAATTTTCACTCCATGCATCTGAAGAAGTGGGGTATTTTAGCCAAGAAAGTTTATGCCCAAAGCTTAAGTGGGGGGGGGGGGCACGGGAGTGATAGCTCAGTGGTTTGAGTATTGGCCTGCTAAACCCAGGGTTGTGACTTCAATCCTTGAGGGAGCCATTTAGGGATCTGGGTCAAAAATTGGGGATTGGTCCTGCTTTGAGCAGGGGGTTGAACTAGATGACCTCCTGAGGTCCCTTCCAACCCTGATATTCTGTGATTCTATTCTATGAAATCCATTAGTCTTTAAGGTGTCACTGGACACCTCATTGTTTTTGTTAAATTGAAACTACGCATTTTGAGTCAGGTCAAAATGAAATATTTTGTTTTATGCAGTGTTGTCACCGTGTTTGTCCCAGGTTATTAGAGAAAGACAAGGTGGGAAGGTACTATCTTTTATTGGACCAACTTCTGTTGGTGAGGGAGAGAAGCTCCAAAGCACCAACAGAAGTGTCATGGCTGAGTCCCCACTCTGGCACCTTGACTGCAGGAAGTGGGGCCCGCAAGGATTTTAAAAATCAATATTTGCCACTCCAGGCTTGTATTAACCTCCCAAGGTTACAGCTTCTCTCGGATCTTGGCTTGGTAAATGCTGCCAGCACCCAAATGCAAAATAAAAACCCCTTTGAACACAGGAAGGAGCACTTGGGAATTTCTCTCAGTGGGGTACCCTCAAGCCCTTTCTCTCTCTCTCTCTCACACACACACACACCCGGGGAAGAGCTGAGAAAGAAAACAAAGGAAATTAGCTGTGGCTCCGAGCTAATCAAACGACATGTACAAACCTCTTAGGACACCAAAAATCCAATCCTGTACTTAAAAAAGGTAAATTTTATTAAAAACAAAAAAGAAAAAAATACACCTGGAACTTAGGCTTTTTGCTAGATCTTAAAATAAATAATTACAAAAATTAAGCACCCAAAATAGCTTTCTTGGGGGTTCAGCTTAAAGGTTACAAGCAAACAAAAGCCTCTGGGGTTAGCACAGAGGAGAGCCACAAGCCAAAATAAAAAATAAACCTAATATCATCTAACTAAACATTCCCTATCCAAATTATTTCTTCTAGGTATGGAAGATACTTTTTCATACCTGCTTCAAGCCTTACACAACATTTCTGCCTATAGCATTGCTGCTCTGTGTCCCTGCAGCCCAGAGAACAACAGACAAAGGGAAAGTTTCTTTCCCCATTTTAAAAAGTTCTAGCCTTCCCATTGGCTCTTTTGGTCAGGTGCCCACTCCTTTTCTTTTACCTGTGGGCTTGTTACCCCTTTACAGGTAGAGAACAGCTACCAAGAGGGATTTTACAGCTAACTGGCTGGCTGGGTGTCCATCAAAAGGAGCTGTCCCCCACTTTATTTATCACAAGAAGTTGATCCATCAAAACACATTTTGTTTTGACATTTCCAAAATACTTTCATAGTTTTTCAGCTTGGGCAAAGCTATTTGGTGAACTCAACATGAATTCACAAATAGTTTTGAGTCAACTGAAACTGCATTTTCTGGCAAATAAACTATAAATCAGGCTGACCAGATAGCAAGTGTGAAAAATTGTGATGGGGTGTGGGGGTAATAGGCATCTATATAAAGACAAAGCCCTGAATATCAGGACTGTCCCTATAAAATTGGGGCATCTGGTCACCCGAACTGCAAAGCTTTTGATCAAGGAGAGCACCAAGGGATGTTCTCCTGCCTGGTAGATCAGGCAGGCTGCCTCTCACTTCTGTCTAACATCAGCCATGAATGTATCTGCTCATGAACTGAGGCTAATGAAGAAGGGGCCCTTGTCCACAGGGGTTGTGGCCCTACCAAATGGAGGAGAAAGCAGGAAGCCCTATAAGGAATGGCGTTTATGGGGGGAGGAGCCTAATAGAAAGCGGGAAGGTCCCCACCTGCCCTGAGCAGTGAGAGCAGAGTGAGAGGGGTTGAGAAAGGGAATAGGGGCCAGGGGAAGGGGCTTGGAAGGTTGCAGTGAGAAGGGAAGCCCAGGGAGTTATTACATGAGACTGGGGTAAGAAGAGGACCAAAAGGAGTCGAACCCTTCCACTGAGGAGGGGTGAAAAGGGAGCCAGGTGCTTGCTTAGGAGGGCATGAGTCAACAGATGGGGTCTGTTGGGGTGGAAGATGAGAGAAGAAATAGTTACTCTGCTACTTAAGGGAATTACCTGCCTTAGATGGAGTGGTGAGGAGTAAAGTGGGAAGTACCACTGGCAGGAATAGAAAGAAAAGAAAAGAGAGGAGCTGGGGGAAGAGGAAAGGAGTGTATATGGATGGAGGGATAGATGCATGGCTGCTAAGGAAGAGAGATTCTCTCACCCGCCAAGGAGGAGAAAGAGGAATGGAGCTCCACATCTGCTGGGGGTGGGGGAAGGGGAAGACAATAGGAAGCAGAGAGAACAGGAGGCAAATGGGGAGGAAGACCCCTGAGAAAAAGACAATGAAAGCCCCAAAGGCCCCTGGGAGTAAGAGACAGAGAGAGAGGAGATGGAAACTCCCCTCGACCATAGCTTTTGAAAATTTTGTGTCTTAAATGTTCTGTACCTCCTGCACAGCGGTTTTGTGAGGATTCCTTCGTTACTGATGATTTACTGGTTAACGTTCGTACAGCACTTTGAAAATGTGCTGTGCTAGGGAAGTGTCAAGCATTCCTAAAAGAACAATGGCAGGGGGGAAAGCTAATGATCCTGTAGCAAGAGAAAGGTGAATGTGGAGAGGTTTGACAGAGTGAGAGGAGGAGGGGAAGCTTGAGTAGGAGGAGATCAGAGAGGACTGAGGGATCGTAAAGAAATAGATCCTGGCAATGAAATAATTCTTGAAGGGTCATAGGACAAGGTTAGTGGGATAGAAAAAAGTAATTATGCAGCAAGAAAAAGTGCACAAGAAGACAAAGCCGATTGAGAGCCCAGCAAAATAGACTGGCAAAAAAATAAGCAGAACCAGCAAAAATGGAGATAGAAAATAAGGACAAAATTATCATATCTGTGTTGCTTCCTCAAGATCATGTTGCTGATGGTAGAAGTTATATGACATAATTATATAGAGTATGATAAGACTATTGGTTCAGTATGCATAGCATAATTTCAGAGGTTTATATCTTTCAAATCATGCTGTGCTGAAGTTTGCATAAATGCCTTAAGCTGTTTTTTCTGTAAACCACCCGCTCACATTTTCCCAGCCTTTAGATGAGATTTTTGTTGTTGTTTGTTGCTGCAACATTTAAAGCAGCCTTTTCTTTCAAACTTACATTTTCCAGGCTGATGGTCCTTCAGTGTGGATTAATTTATTTTGAAATTCTGGAAAAGATGGAATTTAAAACAGTTACTATTTATGTTTAAGCTATGCTCTCAAGGCTACTTTTTATAACACTTTAAAGCTACAAGGAATAATTCCCCATTCTCTTAGTGTCCCACTGTCCTGGCCAGACTCCAGCTTGTGTAATGACATAATACCTTCTAATATTTAAACTTCAACCCTTTGTAGTCTCAACTGGAGAAGCTGTTCTTCACTTCCTCTTGTAAAACAACTGCTGTGTATTTTGGCTGACTTAGAATAGCATCTGACTTTCCACCATTCGAAGTAGCTTGTTTATTTAACGGATTCTGCCTGGCTCTTAAATGAGTATGCAGTGTGGAGGAAGGGACTTCGGAACTGTGTAGTGGCTGAGCAGAATTGCCCCTGCACTCAAGGGAGAGCAGAGGCATCTCCCTCACTACTACCCTTACATTTGTAATAGATGCATTCACCCCTGATTTAGGGTTACCACCTTTGAAATGCAAAAATAAAACCAGGTACACGCCCCTGCCTCAAGGGAAGCCCACTGCAACTCCAACCACAAGGCAACTCTGCAACTCCCCGCTTCAATGGCCACTTATACTAACTCGAGAGAGAACACATACAGATAAGGTTGATAACATCATTGATAACAACTGGGCGCTTGTTTTATCAGCACATTTTGTCAGCCAATCTTTGTAGTCTGTTTCCTTTAGCCAGTTGTCATTGAATGTGCAGTTTCTGATGCAAGCTTTTTTTTTCTAATGTAGTAGTAGGATCACTCCCACCATCGCCTCGCACATCTCCTCTCTTGTGCATGACTCAAACCCTGTCTCACACACACATGCGATGCTCTTGCGTGTTGTTGGGCAGACAGCTGCTTTTTATTTTCAACAGTTTTGATCTGTTATCGCTTAAACTGTGGAAGTGGGAACACTGTAGCATCTTAGCTGGACACAGAAACTTTTAAAATTAGATATCCCAGTGTATTGTGAAAATAATGCACATCTTTAGACCCACGGAAAAAAACTGGGCAGATTAAATTATTTTTTCTGGCAACTGGCAAATCCATTAAAATATACCTGGCAGAGCCAGTCAAATACCAGCCAGTGGTAACCTACTCTGACTCCAGTCCCATGTACAATAAACATATTACAGATCTTACCAAATACATAAATCATGACACCCCTTCACCCAACCAAGCTTTCCAAATTAGCAAAAATCACACCCACACAGCACTGTAACCAAATCCACCAATGGTTGTTGCTTTGTGTGCTGTGCTACAGCACCCTGCTAGACGCTTGATAGTGTGCTGGATGCAACAAATGCTCAGAGTCAAGTGCTGTAGTGCTTCCAGTGGTAGGCTCTCAGGCTCCAGCTCTCAGTGGATCCCCCTAAACCCTCAGTCCAATGAACAATAAAGGGCAGCTTTACCAGCGCTGCCGGAAGTAAACAGTGCAGTTACCCTCGGCACGATGTCCTTAAGTTATGAAGAAAAGATGAACCAACAGTTCCTCACTCAGCCACTAGGGGCAGCACAGTACAAAGTATGGAGTGGGGGTCATCCAGCCTGCTGCTAGGGAAACTTGCTCCAGGCCACCCCTCTCCCAGAGGGGATCACGGCCTGGCCTGCAGATCCCCCAGCCAGAGCTCCATCCTTTTTATCTCATGGTCCTCAGATCTATCCTCAGGGTCCCCTTGTTTGCAGGCCGCTCCCAAGTATCCATCTGTAATGGTTACCACTGAGCCCTTTGCCTGCACGAGGCTGCTTTCCAGCCTGGCTCTTGGCCTTTCAAGCTCCCAAACTGCCCAGCCTTCTCTCCACAGCGAGTTCTATGGCAGCTGCCACCTGGCTACTTTTTCTATTCTCACACAGTCTCCAGCTCCCTCCTGAACCAAGTCCCCAATAGCAGTACTTCTCTTTCCTTTACTGGATGGATTAAGGAGCGCCCTGCCAGCTGCATGTCACTCCGGCGATTAACAAAGCGTCCAATAATGAGCTAGCAGGTTCATTATAGTACATAGCCCCCACGCTCAGCCCTACAGCTGCATATCTTTGGCAAGCAGAGACTCGTAAGAGAATTGGTCTCCCACACAATTCTATTTCTGCTGTGTGATTGGTCTATAACAGTCATCCTTGACACAAGGGGAAGAAAGTTGAATGCATCTCCAAATTAGAGCTCAAATGATAAAACCTATAAGCTTGAATTTCTGCACACTGAAAATCCTTCAGCTTTGTGGAGGCACTTGTATTGCACAATGTCTAAACCCCGATATCTGAAAGGATTTCTGCGTTACAACAGCCATTTTGCGTGCACTGTAAAAATTCAGACACCATTTTAAAGGGATAGGTTTGGTCTTGATGTTATGAATACTGCATTCTGCTCAGAGAATTGTTTCAAATTAAAATTTTCTCCTTTTTTCAGTAGACTATTCTTTTCTCTCTCTCTCTCTCGTTCTCTTTCTTCCTTCTCAAGGTGTAAAATGAGGAAATCTGTAAAAATTAATGAGATCACAGTACAAAGTGGCTGCCATTTATCAGCATTTGGAATACATGATGTGGCTGAAAAATAAATAATTGATCTCAACCTGACACTTTGTAAAGTGACTAGTGATTTGGGGCAATTCAGTTTTTGGGATGCCAGCTTGGGACACCTTAAAGGGGCCTGCTTTTTCAGAAAGTGCCAAGCGCTGTGTGTCTGAAAATCATGCCCTTTCACAGGGTCTCAAATTGGGTGCTCAGAATCATTACTTACTTTTGAAAATATAGGGCATCTGACTTTTAAACAATGTAGAATGGAAAACGTGGTTCTAAATCATACATAGGGAGAATCCATAATTAAAGTAATTTACGAAAGGCTAATGATCCTGCTTTAATATTCAAGGGCATGCTCCAAGTCCAATGAATTTAATGGGATTTTTTCCGTTTTCTTCAACAGACTTTGGATCAGGCCCTACTTGTTTCTTTCTTTCCCTTCTATGGATTTTTTTCTTCACTTCTTACATTCCTTATACATAATTTGGATTTTAAAAAATCCCTCAAGATATGTCTGAGTACAACTACACAATGCCACAAACAGCATAGTGACGGTAATTGCACTTTAGAATCTGAATGCCACAGACTTTTGGGCAAAAAATTTTCAGGGCCAGACTGCTCTGCCTCTGCAAAGGGAAGAGTGAAAGGAGCTCCCTTCTTAACACAGCTGCACAGAATTTGCATGCACTCCCCTGAGCACAAGGAATGTTCCTGACTGGCTCCCATCAAATGGGTGGGAAGAAGGCAGGGTCATTGTTCCATCCTTTCTTGCCTTGATTGGAGCAGCTGGTTGGGCTCAGAGGTAAGCACATGCTGCGACCTCTAAAAAGTTAGTACAGTTGTGGTCTCTGGGAGCCATTGTGCCTGCCCAGAGGCAAAATCTCTTCCTAAGCTCCAGCACCATCTCCAATACCTTAAAATCACAAGGGAATCCTCAATTCTTCAAACGCCACTTGAGGGATAAACTTCACAGAGAGAGACTCTTTCTTCCTCATCAAAGACTTAACAGTTTGCAGCAAATTCACAGTTCGCTACCCTTATCCAGCCACCACCACTTCCCTTCTCTGCAATGCTTTTTCATGTCAAGGAAAAAAGGGCTTGGGGAACATTGTCTATATTTAAAAAAAACTAGCAGTTAAAGAATTAATGCATTGCCACACTGCACTGTAGTCTGGGTACAATAGGGACTCAGAAATGTGACTGTCCTCCCAAACATAAGGCTAGCCACACGTAATAATAGCTCAGTGGTTTGAGCACTGGCCTACTAAATGCAAGGTTGTGCGTTCAATCCTTGAGGGGGCCATTTGGGATCTGGGGCAAAAATTGGGGATTGGTCCTGCTTTGAGCAGGGGGTTGGGCTAGATGACCTCCTGAGGTCCCTTCCAACCCTGATATTCTATGAACTCTGTACAAAAGTCATCCTCAGCTAGTGCTAGATTCTGACTTTTAAGCACAGCCCAGAGCAAGGTGTGATATGTAAGCTCCATTAACCCAGGCGCAGCTGCGGGAAGCACTGTGACTCAGAGAAACCGCCAACTCTCAATTTATTCCTCATGCTCTCCTTGCTCCCAAGGTAGTAATTTAGCAGTGACCTCCCTCTCTGTAGTAAGTGTGTGTGTCTGTGGTGATGGGGGTCTGCTTTGGGGAGGGAGTAAGTGGATGAGTAGCCCTGCTTACTCCCACATGCCAGGAGCCTACGGAAAGACTGGAGACATACAGTTTGAATCAGAATCTAATCCTCTAATCCTATCCTTAAGGAACTCTCCTTATTTACCATGTGAGCCAGAAGGGAAGGTCATTCATTCAATGTAATGGAAATGTAATTGTTTTGAGGCTGCCCTTGATTTAAAGCCACAAGGGAAGAAACAAAACTGAATTTAAAGCCATGGCTTCCAAACAAAGATATATGATGTATTATCTTTTAAAAAACACAGCGACTAAATAATCTCTACTGGTTTTGAACCTCTTTGAGTTTAGTTAGGTATGTTTTGAGAAGTCTGGAGTGCTTATTTTCATGGATGAATTGATGCTGTCAAGATCACCCAGATTGTGCAGTCTCTGCCGCTGAAAGAAGTGCAGATTTTCTGAGCTTTCCTGTATTTGGAAAGGTTGTGAACCCTATTGAGACCATCAGTGAAAAAGGGATGGGTTCCTACTGAGAAGTTTGTGGATTTCTTAGTAAAATCCTACAAGATTCTATGGGTGATGGTAGGAGCAAGTCTGCAAAACTAAACACTAGCTGTACTTTGGCTGATGCAGCATCAGGGCTTTAGATGGTAAACTCCAAAAAGAAGTGAGTTTATTATTCAATTACGTGAGTTAAATGTGACAATTTCTCTGTAAGGTATAATTGGCCCAAGTCTGTGACATTGACAAGGGGTAGTGGAACAATACCCTTGTAATTTAACTTCCCATATTATTTTAATTCAATCTCAAATTGAACTATCTTGTACCTAGCTGTTGGTAGAAATGAGGGGCCTTTTCAAAACATTTCTCTCAGTCTTTTAACTGTCTTTTCAACAACTTAATAGCAAAGATTTTTTTGGACAGCCTTTCAAACAGATTTTTCTTTTCTCCTTTCTGGCCATCTATATGGTTTCTTATTAAAAAAAAAAAAACTATTGTAGTTGCTAAGCTATTTTAATACAAATAAAAACATAATTTAAAAAGTTAATCTTTAAAGAGGTTACAGATGAGAATTCTGTGAAAAAGCAGATGTTTGTTTTTAAATATTGGTGCATCCCAGCTGTGGGGAATTGAGCGCAGTGAAAAGCAGCAGGCATCATGAAAACAATTAGAGGATACACAGATGTAAACAGCAGCTATCAAGACCACTGGGAAATATTTCATTTCAAAATCTCAAGGAAGCAGAAGCTAGGCAATACAGGATGAAAAAAAAATCTTTATATAGATATGTATGTCATCCAACCAGTCCTTTCCTGGAGATTGCACCTTGACATGATGGGAAGGCTTTCCTGTTCCAATGACCCTGAGAGCTCTGCCCAGGGGAATTTTAGTTCCTGATAGGGCCACCCAAGCCAGACAGGTCAAAGAACAGGGACCAGACAAAAAACAGTCTACTGGCTCTCCAGGTTAGGGTTTGAGCAGTAGGCCACCCTATCCTCATAAAAAACCCGTCATAGAAACACAACAAGGTAGACATTCAGGGATGATAGAGAAGTTGGAGCCTTGTTCATACCCTGATGGCATGGGAAAGATTCAGATATCTAATAGGTCAGATTGTGCCTCGTTGCCTCAAAGGAGAGTAAGGTCAAAAGATTTCTTTGTTCTGAGTTCCTTTTTTGTCTTTTTTTAGTTGTGAATATCAGCTATTTTTATGTATGCTAGATATATGCAGTCATAAATATAAAGGAAAGGGTAACCACTTTTCTGTATACAGAACTATAAAATCCAACCTGGCCAGAGGAAAAACCCTTTCATCTGTAAAGCGTTAAGAAGCTAGGATAACCTCGCTGGCACCTGACCAAAATGACCCATGAGGAGACGAGTTACTTTCAAAGCTGGAGGGGGACGGGGGGAACAAAGGGTGTCTGTGTGTATATGTATGTAAACTTACTTAGTAAGTAATCTAGCTAGATATGCATTAGATTTCTGTTTTGTTTAAATGGCTGGTAAAATAGCTGTGCTGACTGGAATGTATATTTCTGTTTTTGTGTCTTTTTGTAACTTAAGCTTTTGCCTAGAGGGATTCTCTATGTTTTGAATCTGATTACCCTGTAAGGTATTTACCATCCTGACTTTACAGAGGTGATTCTTTTACTTTTTCTTTAATTAAAATTCTTTTAAGAACCTTTTAAGATTGTTTTTTTCATTGTTCTGAAGATCCAAGGGTTTGGGTCTGTGTTCACTTATGCAAATTGGTGAGGATTTTTATCAAGCCTTCCCTAGGAAAGGGGTGTACGGTTTGGAGGGGAAGACGTCTCCAAGTGGGCTCTTTCCCTGTTCTTTGTTTAACACGCTTGGTGGTGGCAGCATAGGGTTCAAGGACAAGCCAAAGTTTGTACCTTGAAGAAGTTTTTAACCTAAGCTGGTGAGAATAAGTTTCGGGGGTCTTTCATGCAGGTCCCCACATCTGTACCCTAGAGTTCAGAGTGGGGAAGGAACCTTCACATATGCTATATTTACTCTTACTTTGAATATCATAGCTACCCGCAAAAAACTTGGGTAATTAAGGTTTAAGATGTTCAGGGGTTACAGGACATTTTTAATGCACTTATTTGGTATTGGGGGATACTGCCCTGTTTAGGTTGTTAACAAGTCTGGGATAATTTAGATTTTGAATATAGCTCATACTGTGATATATATTTGTATTTGTGTATTAATCTGGTTCAAAATAGAGAAAAGCCCTTACCTCATCTTCCCCCCCCCCCCGCAAAAAAAAAGTTTTTTTCAAGTTTGTTTTCTTTTAGTCTTTCACTCCATGTGTGAAGTGAGAGAGAGACTTGACTGATCAGTAGCATTGGGAGCACATAACTGTAATATTAAGGAAATTCCTACTACAACAAAAGTGTATAAATACATTGAAGGGCAAGTAAGAAAGATTTTGTTTGTTTTGTTACAAAGAAAATTCAGGAGGAAAGAGACTGTGGAGGAGCGAGAGAAAATCCAAAACAAATATGGGAAAGGTGATGAGAAGAATCAATTAAGTTTGCTTGTTAGTGCCTAAAGAGAGCAAGCAAGGCAAAATGTGGGGTGTGGAAATGAAACCTTATAGTAGATGAAAGATGAAGTAGGAAATATATATGTTTTCTACAGGGATAGAATACATTGAGTGGAATCATCTGCAAGTGCAGATACTGAACCAGGATGGCCAGTAAGATTGGAACAAGGAAGAGGTACCTTATCCCTTTCCTCCCAAGATAGCAGAAACCCCTCCATGCAAGTAATGCATTGTTGGAGTTCTGCAGGCTTTCAGGAAGAATGACTAGCAGTCAATGGGGGGAGAGAGTAAGAGGAAACCTCTCAAGATGTTATCATTCTATGGAAATTCCAACCATTTCCCCTAGACATCCCTACTGAGGACGAAGACACTCACTGCAGCATCTTATATCTACCCTCTTTTGAGGGAGCAGGGGTTGGCAGATTCTTTATCACTCAGAGTATTTATATCAGGAATGGATATTTTTCTAAGATATGCCATTGGTGAAATTCTATGGTCTCTGTTCTACAGGATGTCAGACTAGGCGAGCATAATGGTGCCTCCTCGCTTTAATATCTACGACTCTATGAAAAATATTGTTATTAGCCATACCGCTGGGTTTTGGAGGTACCAAGGCTGATAGAGAATGCTGCAGGCAGGCTTGTTCTCTCTTTGAATACCACTAATTGTACATCTCAGGGCCTCAATGTGGTAAAATGGTCATTCTTTTACCTTCTTTGAGTCCACAGCCCTCACCTCTGGTCTCATGTAAAAAAAAACAAAACTCATATTTTATACCTTTAAAACCATGGAAATATTTGTTTGTTTTTCCCCCTTCCCGTGGTGGGTTGCTTTTTTTGTTTGTTTGTTTTTTTGGAGGGGGGAGGGAGGGAAATGTTGATTTCAACCTTTGTTTCACATGAAAGGAAGGAAAAATGAAAAATTATTGCTAATACTGCCCCAAACTCAGCATTTTGTGAAATGAAAGGTTCATATGAACATTTTTATGGTTTCAATTTGCAAAATGAACTTCAGTTGAAACCACTGAGTTTCTCCTGGTTCTTCTCTGGAAACACATGTATAACAACCAGGCAAGGTAGTAACAAATTTCAGACTCCTCAGGGAAGCAATATACTGCATTATAGTCTCCCTGTTTTCTGCTCACGCTAGCGAAATCTGTAGCGATTAGCTACTACGTTCACTTTTGGCACAAACAAGTTCTTTAATGCAATGATTGCAGTCTCATATTTATCATCTGCAAGGGGAAACGTGTAAAATGTACGCTGCCCTTCTGCTCCAAGGCAGTGGATTAGCAGAGCACACTTTCTTACTTCAGAAATCTCTGTAGCAGTGATTGCGAGCAGATAAGTCTCAAACATATGGATCCAGGCAGTAAAAGCAATTGGAGGTTCACCTGGGCTTTGCAGAAAGGGTGCATGTGGGTTCAGAGGCAGAAGATCCATCCTCGTCGCCAAAATGTTGTAACAACCAGGCAAGGTACTAACAAACTTCAACAGGACTTTATTTCTAAAGTGGAAACCTCTTTACCAAGCTGCTGCTGCACCTTCGGTAGCTCTCACTCCGCTTCCTCAACTTCTCACCCCTCCTTCCTGTTTCCTGTCCTTTCAGACTCCCAACAGCCAGTGTTCCTAGTTCTGATAATTACAAGCAGCATCTAAACACCACAATGTGGAACATTGAACTTCACAGAAACTTCTCACAGAAACTGGATAATGTTTGCAGGAACTTAGGCCCATATTTACTCAACAAAAAGTTTTTAAACTCTAGAAGATCTGGTGTGCGAGTTCCCATTCTGTTCAGTGAGCTCCCATTCTGTAAAGAAACCTAGCTACCAACGCCTGTTTCACAAAGTGAGAGGATCCTCAGACCCTGCATCCTAGGAATGCAATGCATATGCAAAGCACCTTGGACTTCTCCTCTGAGTTTCCACCCATTGCTTGGGTGCTAGATTTTGGTGTTCAAACTTGGTTCACCAATCTGGACGGTGCCATTGTGAGAGCTAAAGTCAAAGAAGAAGAATAAATAATCAAGTTGTTTGGAGTTGCTGAGATGTTGGGATTACCTGTAGCTTTGGGGGTTAGTTGATTTTCCTTTATTGACATTAATATACCACTGTTTTCTCTGCCTCTTTTTTAAAATTCAGTAATACTCAGAGCTGTACAATATATTAATGACAAAACTCAGAAGGCCCAATTCATCTCTTTAGTTACACCTGAGGAGAGTCAGATGCAAACACACACAAAACGTGCCTCAACTTCTCAGCTGCTGTTTGTCAGCCACCTATTTTTCCCTTTCTTTCCCTATGTAAAACTTATGTAAATAGCATGTACATCTGTAAGGTAATTCACAGAAAACATCTACATCTAATTCACAGATAACATCCGGAGCAATCTGTTAGATGCACTTTAAATCGAAAGTTTGCAAAAGAAATGTTTAAGTCCTCATCATTAGGCCAGGGAAGCCAGTTGCAGGTGCTCAAGAGAGAAGTCACATTCAGTGCAAGATCACTCCAGTAAGAGCTCGCTCTGTAAAGTGAACTCTTACAACAATTTGAAATTACATAGTGCTCTATCATGTCAAGCCATCTTAAGATGCTTCACAAAAGATGTACAACTATTTAATAACACAGTTTGCAATGAAAAGCTGACAGTTGAAAGTAGAGGGGAAACAACTGGGTCTTCAGTTTTATATGAAGAATGAAAGTGGAAACTTCTTTAACATCTCTGTGGGTAAGGAGTTCTAGAAAGAGTGTTGGTACTAAATAAGAACACATGTATTGGTTTGGAAAGAAATAGGAACTGCACTGGTATATCTAAAAACTTTCAACCATTTCTGGAACCAAATCTTTATGAAGATTTAAAATGTTCAAATATATTTTTCAATTGTCCAAATTGCAGCCAAGAGCCCAAATAACACGAGAGAACTAGTCTCCTGGCATTTCCAGCCCAATTCTGCAGTCCTAAGACTTTAGGGTAAGCAAACAAAAATGTTGATGTCCAACACTGTTAAATAGCAAGGTGTGTGAGCTTATTCAGACTAAGAAGTACTCATTCTAAAAGTGGAAACTGGTCCAAGTGAAGCCAAGAGAAAAGCACATAAGCTATAGAAGATAAAATTGAAATTTGCAAGGATCAATGGGAAATAAAAAATTGAATAGCCAAAGACCTAAAAATAACAGGTGACATCCTAGTGCTTCTGAAAATTGCACTAGGCATCTACATGTATCTTTAGGTGCCTAAAACCTTTTAAAAATCTGGCCCATTGCCAAAAAGCTAAATTATTTATATGCACAATTTCTGGTAATTTTTCAGTTACATAGTGCTTTTAAAAATAATTCTACATTTTATTTCTGATTTTGTGATAGGGACCTGGAGATCTTTCAGTATGAGGAAGTATCTGAACATGTATTGTTTTCTTTTTTCTGAAGTGGTTTTTCAAATATATTTTAGATGAGTTGCTGTTGCTTGTCAAGTCCCGGGCTGCAGTGAATAATTGCTTGTCACTTTTAAGCCCCTGAGTCCTGACACAATCTTAATTATAGTTAAAGAAATGCTAATTATATCATAATATCATATTTTCTCTCAGATGTGTAAAAATATATCTAATTTTCTTGTGTGACAAACTCTGATTCTAAAATAAGACTTCTAAGAACAGGAAACCCGTAAAATTTTTATATCACTTCCTGGCACCATTTTTGTGAGTCTTTTTCATTATATAAGGAGGAACGGATTTTTTTTTTCAAGTATTTCCCAGTCTACTCTAATCACAGAGAACCCCTATTAAACATGATGAAGATGATTTACAGTGTTAAATCAGAGATTACACAATTGGAAACCAAATGTTGTTTTGTTAAAAGATGGCATTATTTGAATATATTAAAATAACTCTTTTGAACAAATAAAGATAAGAATGATCAGTCCACTGGTATTTTCAGGGGATGTTTCTGAATCTGTGTTTCTGAGACTAGCTCCTCCCTCGTTAGCTGATAAAATGCTTTCCACAAAAACACAAAAAGAAAAGGAGTACTTGTGGCACCTTAGAGACTAACCAACTTACAAAAACACAGGAAATCATACCAGATCAATAATCCTCCTACGCTGGCAATTAGTCTGGTGTCCTAGTCTCTGCCTCATGCTTGAAAGTAAGGTGTTAAACCCTCTCATTGAAGTGAACACCAGGTCACAATCCAATGTAATGGCTAAGGGCTTGTCTACACTAGAAACTTGCATCGGCACCGATGCAGCTGTGTCGCTATAGCACTTCTGGTGAAAATGCTTTAAGCCGAGAGTAGAGAGCTCTCCTGTTGTCTTAATAACTCCACCTCCATGAGAGGCGGTAGCTGTGTCTCCCACCGACATATCACTGTTCACACCAGCACTTAGGTAAGTATAACTACATTTCTCAGGGATGTCACACAGACCTGAGTGACATAGTTCTACTGCAGTAATTCTGTAGTGTAGATCAGGGCTCAGAGGTCAAATGCTGTCCTTGGATGTATAAGCAAGGGAATTTAGAGTAGAAATGTAGAGAGGTGTTGTTACCACTTTCCACAGCATTAGTGAGACCATTATTGGAATATCGTGTCCAGTTCTGGTGTCCAAACTTTCAATAGGATGTTGACAAATTGGAGAAGGTTCAGAGAAGAGCTATAAGAATAACTGGAGGACTGGAAAGCATGCCTTATAGTGAAAGACTAAAGAAGCTCAGACTATTTTTTTAGCTTAACAAAGAGAAGGTAAGAAGTGAGTGAGTAAGAAAAACCATATAGATCACAGCCCATGAGTACCTGGGGAGAAAAGTTTTGATAGTAGTAGAGGTCTCTTTAATCCACTAGACAAAGACATAACAAGATCCAATGGCTGGAAGCTGAAGCTAGACAAATTTAGACTAGAAATAAGTTGCATTTTTACTGTATTTATTATTCTTTTTACAGCGAGGGTAATTAACCATTGAAACAGTAACTGGGATGTGGTAGATTTTCCATCCCTTGAAGTATTTAAATGAAGACTGGGTGTCTTTCTAAAATACATACTTTATTTCACCCAGAAGTTGTGGGCTTGATGCAGGAATTACTTGGTTGAATTCTATGGTCTGTGTTATGCAGGAGGTCAGACAAGATGATCATAACGGCCCCGCTGGCCTTAAAATCTGTGACTTTATGAATGTATATTTGACAATTATGCAATCCCATGCCTATCAGGAAAGTTTCTTCCTACCCGAGGCACTTAGTAGTTAGCTTATGTTTGATCCTGAAGCGTGAGTGCTGACATCCATTATACATTTTAGCTTAGCTAGTGTAATTATATATATTACAATTAGTCATATAAATCTCTAAGGTTTTTGGCAATATCTTCCGGCAGTGAGTTTCCCAGGCTATGTATCTACTGGGCAAAATGTGTATTTCTTTTTATCATTTTAAAATTTGGTGCCTTTCCATTTCATTGTGTCCACTTGCCCTCATAAAACATTTTTTATTCCATTTCAGTATTATCTGTTTAAAGTTATAGGGCAACATTTTATATTTAACTGAATAATCTTATTAGTGAAGGGTAGAAATAGCATCCCTGGAATACCTGGTGTACGTTATACATGATAAGAAAGCCAAATTTAGTGAGATTGACATGTCTAACATTTTCCTACTCTATTAACCCCCTAATTGTACCAATACAAGGAGACCAGTCAGTGCTGCAGTGAGGTGAAATTTTTCAATCATAAAGCAATTTTCCAGACAAATATATTCAAAGAAAAAGAAAAACCACAAAAACCATATAGATAACAGCAATTGTATCTATCCCTAACCAACCTGACAGTTTTCAGAGTAGCAGTTATGTTAGTCTCTATCCGCAAAAAGAAAAGGAGTACTTGTGGCACCTTAGAGACTAACAAATTTATTTGAGCATAAGCTTTCGTGAGCTACAGGTATGCATCCAGTGAAGTGAGCTGTAGCTCATGAAAGCTTATGCTCAAATAAATTTGTTAGTCTCTAAGGTGCCACAAGTACTCCTTTTCTTTCAACCTGACAGTGTTACAAGCTAAGGAGCAATACTAGATTCAAAAAATATTGTAGTATCAATTATTATAAAATAGCAATGCACAATATGTGAAAGCTTTACCTGTATCTGAAATGTAGGTCATAATAAAATAATAATATTTAGATCACAGTTGGGGTGAGTGCTCTAACAATTGAGCTATTGGGTAAAAAGAGGACACCTTCCTTTTCCTTTAATGGCAGTAAAGTCCCTTTGTGAATCTAGGCCCTCCCCCAAAATAATATAAGCCAAAACTATCTGACAAATTCAATATGAGTTCATAAATAGTTTCAGGTTGAGCAAAATTGTATTTTTCAGTGAATAAACTATTTTTCTGAAAAAAATCACTCAGTTCTACTCTCAGTGGTGTTACTCAAAATTTACACTTGTGCAAATGAGAGCAGAATTTGGCCTTCAAAATCCCATAACCAAGATAAAGGTAATTGGGGACAGAATTATATTAATTAGAATATGTTCTTATTGGCAACTTTGCTCATTCATGGCACAAGATATTTCAATACACCAGATATTGGTTTAACAAAAATACCAGAGAAGGAAAACTGGGATAAGACAAAATCTATCAGAATAATGGAGACATACGTTGTTATTTTAAAAAAGTCTGGGTGAAATTATTGTAAATATAATAATTTTGTCCTAGGGACAAAATAATTTTCAGTGGCTTTGCTTATAAATGTCCTAAGAAAGAAGTGTCTTATTTCAGTTTAGTCTAGAAAAGAAAAGAAAAGAAAAGAAAAGAAAAGAAAAGAAAAGAAAAGAAAAGCCAGAGGCATATATTAACTTTCTTATCTCTGATGCAACTTCTTTTCCTTTGGCTACACAGCAGGACACAAGAATGTGCTAACAGTAAAACATAAAAATGAGGACTGCAGCTCTGTTAGTGTCCTGTCCTACAAAGCCTTACTTATATGAGTAGTCCCATTGATTTAGCAGGACTTGGGATTGGGGCCATAACCTTAAATACTTAGGGCCTAATTCTCATTTACACTAAGACTCTACACCATTCCACCAGTGTAAAGCGGCCTTAAAGTGAGTTTAAATGCAATGTATGCCCACTGTAAGGCTATTTTACACTCCCAAAGTGGTGTAAAGAGTTCTCTATGTAAAAGGAAGTGAGACCTTACTATGAATAAGAAAAGGCTTATTTGAATACCTAAAATATGCCCAAAATAATACACCAAACCTTACTTCACCTGTGGGAAATATAACAAAAATTCACTGAAGAGTTAATTTTGTGAGAAAAGCAGTTTGAATGGGATTTACATAAAATTACTTGTAGGCAGATCCTTCAACAATAGCATATAGACTATTCAAATGAATACTATCATGTAGACTATTTACATGAATCCAGAGCTGGAGACTTGTATTTATTTTATTTCAAATCAGGCAAGGTGTTTTACTGTCTTTGGATGCTGAAGCATGGAGCCTTATGCACCACTATTGTGAAATAGCTGTTTTTCCATAAGAAATCCAGTTTTCAGGTTGGAGGTCATAGTCTGTATGCTGTAAGCATATGTTTGATGCTTAGGTGCTATTGTGGTGTGGATAATTTAAATACCTAGATAGATAAATGGATTCATGCATACTTACTACATGTGTATTTTATTTAAACATTAATATGCTAGACCAAAATACAACAAACCCAGATGTAATAAAATGCCTCAACAACTTGGAAATTCCTCAGGGGTTTATTTACTTTTCTGTAAGACTGTACAACTCCCATTGACATGCCTTTGTGCACCAAAATTGAAGAGTTCTGCAGTATTTGAAATGGAGATATCTTTTTGGATTTCTTTCACCTACTTAGTGGAGGATAGTACCCCATTAATAGGATTTAGAATTTTCAAAAGTCCACCAACTAAGGCCTGACCTACACTACATAGTTAGGTCAACATAAGGCATCTTATGTCAACCTAATTATGTCAGTGTACACACTACAGCCTTGTCCTGCCGATGTAAGTGCCCTACTACACTGACATAGTAACTCCACCTCCACAAGAGGTATAGAGTGTATGTCAGCATAGTTAGGGTGACACAGTGTCTGTGTAGACACTGCATGCCTTACATCAGCTGTTGGCTGTCTTGTCAATTTTGAAATTGACAAGAAAGCCAGGCAGCTAGAGCCCGGCTGCCCTGGGCTCCCCGCTCCCAGCCGTGTGGCTGCCTGGAGGCTCCCCACTCCCCTTTCAGGGAGGTGAGAAGCCCAGGCAGCTGGCCTCCACTCCCAGCTGGGAGGGAGGATCTGAGCTGGGGGTGGGGGGCACCTGGGCTCCTGGCAGAGAGCTTCATGGAGGGCTCTCAGCCACCCCACACTGCCCCTCTTCAGACCATGGAAGTGCTCTTGGTAAGGATGCATACCACCAACAGAAGGAGGGTCGTGTGGACATCAGCCACCACAGTAATTACTGCCGTGGCTGTAAGATGACCTAACGTAGGTCGACTTACGGCTATAGTGTAGACATGCCATTAGGAAGCGTTGGTGGTGGGTGGTGGAGGCTGAGGGAAGAGAGAGAGTGAGAGAGCGTGCACATGAATAAAACACAAAACACTCAGATTTATAAACATGCTTAACATGCTTGAGAGGTGATGAGAATCTCCCGTTGAAGTCAGTAGGAGGTGCTAGTATTTCGCAACTCTCACTGTAACACCCAAAAATGAGAAAATAGGTCAAAGTTTTGAAAATATTAAGAATTCAAGATGCCACAAAATGAGCAGGGTTGCGCTGAGTCAAGAATTTTGAAAACAGATTTCTAAGGAAAACCTTAGTGCTGTCAGAAACGTTTTGGGTAATTTGGTAGCTCACGGTGGCATTCTTTCCCTGAGTTGATACTATTGTATTGAACCAATGCCCTAGAGTAGTGTAGAAGAGGTCATATTGCAAAAGGCATCATATCAGCTCCCGAATGGTGTTTAAAACTGGAATAATAAAGTAGCAAATCTGGCCCAATATGTATAAACAAAGATTCTTATTCACAGTGTCATTCTTGTGGCAGTTAGAGGAAATAGATGTGAAAACTTTTGTTGTTGTTGTTGTTAAATAGGAAAATACAAAAGTCAGATCTCCATGAGAAAGCACAGTGTAAATCTCTTGTTTTACAAGCTGTCCTGATAGGAATATTAGATGACTACCGGTCACTGTAAGCAGCAGAGCTCTTAAGAGGTTTTAAAGGCAAACTACACAGAAAAGGAGACATAGCTACATTATTATTTAACATTTACAATAAAATAATTCAAAGAAGCCCTAATCAAGTTTAGAGGCATGTACAAACATGTACCAATGAATGAGAAATCCACCATGTTGATGACGTTTTAAAATATACTGCCCTTTTTGTGTGTGTGTGTCCTCTCTCAGGCTCTTTCTGGTGTATGCTACAAGATTTTCAAAGAAAGAAAACCTATGGTTGCAAATCAAGCACCTTGGTGAAGGACTAATTTATTAGCAAAAGGGAAAACTCCTTTGCCAGCTCAGCTTATGGTCCAAAACTGTGTCTCTTATTCCGCATTCAGCTGAATTATTAAAGTTAAATAGCAAAGGAAGAAAAGAATATCCTAGAATTTTTTTCTGCACTTCTGGATTTAGCTGATGCCTCAAGACTGACAGTTCAGCAGCTGGGCATGGAAATTCAAAGGATGTTGAAAACAAGTGTTATTCCCAGAAAAGTGTTTCTTTGGATAGAGGCTCTTTTATAAGGAAACTCTGTGTGTTTGTATATCTGTACACACACACACACACATATTGGACCAGGGTAATGCAGAGTAACTTCATTGGATTTAATGGAAATAATCCAGATTTATACCAGTTTAATTGAGAACGGAGTCTTGCCAATTATGCATATGTATAAGATTTGCTTAATGGGGACAAGTTTGGTCCTTTGGTGCATTTTCAGCAATGCAAAGAGGCCAGTAACTGGGCAAATCTTGCCATGTGAGAATTCACTAACATGGAGGAGTCCTCAGATGACAGAATCAGTGTAGCTCATTTCTATGCCCTTTCCCATGCAAATGGTGCGCATGGCAGAATGAGGTGGGCTGGAAAACTACCATGTCCTAGCTATTCTCAGCTGATGGATGGTCCCTTGGGGCCCATTATCAGGTGGCATAGGTTACAGCAGCCCCTAGCATAGAACTAACCTGAGAATCAGGTAACCTGATGGTGCACCCTCACTTTGAATACTCTGGTAAATAAAGGAGTTCTGACTGCCTCATCCAGAGACAATGCGTAACTGTTTTGTTTTTGTTTTAGATGGAGCCAGAAATGACATGTGAGGGGCACATGACCCCATGTTCCCCCCTCCATGCGTTACCTCTAGCCCCATATAAACAAGAACAAAATAAAAAATGTACAGCACAGCAGAAATAGAAACAATCCAGAGGCAGGAAACAAAAAATTTTGAAAGGCCTTTCTCTTCTTTGCTACATTGCATTGTAAAAATACTGGATGCACTCTGTTTGAAGTCTGCCTATACATTAATTTCCATGGAAATTTACCCAATTTAGTGGACTTCCACAGTGCTGACATTTTTTGAATTTTCATGAAAAGAATTGGTTTTGCTGTGAAATTCACCAAGGAAAATCAGCATATTCTATACAACACTCTTCATAGTGCACAATGAAGGTCAGGTTTTCATTTTTTTTCATTCATGTAGGAGACTATTAAAATATAACCCCCACTGTAAAGAAAGTAAGATGTAACATCTTCATCAACTGCAGAATACTGGCAATGGGAAAAACTGATTCAGAACAGATTTCTTGACTGTACTGGCTCACTTTCTATTGTAATTACCTTTTTGGCACAGTAGAAATTAATTCTTTTAAGTGTATTATTTCTTTTAAAGTTGAATTGAAAAACTCAGCACAATAGTAAGTAAGTAATGTAAGTTAACTTATTTTTAAAGTCTACACATTCCACTGATGGTTTTAGTTTTCAGGTTTTTTATTAAAATTTTGCAGTTCACCTTTTGTTTCATTTCATAATTCAAAAGGATAATTCTGACATAGATCCTCTAAAATTTCAGGATTAATTCATTACAATTACTTAGCTCTTTCTCAGATATAGTATTTGCATCTTCTTCCATTAACTTGGATGAAATAGGGTACTAAAAGCTCCACTTATCAACATGCATGAAAACTTAATGTCCAATACCCTCTGCTGAATATAATTAATTAATAATTTAATCTAATTATTTCTGGTAAAGTTTACACTTTATACACTCACCAAAGATATTTCCATATGTCTGTTGGTGAGTCTGGTTACATCACAACAAGGATCCCTTATCCATTCTTTCACCTTTGCACTCCAATTAATAAGCACGCAATTTACATTTAGATTAATATATATTAATGGGGATTTAAATGGTTGGCCAAGTGGTGAAACATGAATGTATAACTGAACACATATACACCTCTAAAATGGAAGAAGTCTGAGCAATTTTCTTCATAGTTTAAGCTTGTTTTCCCAAATAAGATATGGTTTTAATCAAAACTTTAGAATATTATAGGAACAAATCTTTCATGTGGTGTTCATGTGTGTCATTCATTTCCACCCATACAAACTGAGTGTAAAACTAGAAAATCACAGAGTACTCTGCATAGGTCTAAGAACCTGATTCTGATTTATACTAAGGCCACGCTGTGTCACTATGGCAATGCAAAGTAGCCTTAAAGTGGATGCTGATATAATGTGCTCCTACTTTAAAGCCCCTTTACACTGCTAGAGTCATGCAACCTGCCTTTAGTATAAATGAGAATCAGGGACTAATGGCCATATCCACAAAGAAATTTAGGCTCCTTACTTAAATTAAAATCAATGGAAGTAAGATCCCTAGATACCTTTGTGAATCTGGGCCTAAATATCTAGGTACAAATCAGAGGAGCATAAGGCCACCAGAGATCATGAAAAACTTCCCTCCATTTAATTTCATCAACCTCCAAACCTTGTCACAGCTCCTATGACCCTTTCTCATATGAGTAGTTCTAATAGTCCCATGGTCATTAAAGGAATGTTCCAAGTGCAGGTTGAAAGATTGATCCCCTTAGTTTGATTTTTGAGATGAGGGTTGGAAGAGCCATGTTGCCCAACTTCCTGTGGGTCCAATCCTTTATTCCTTAATCAGGTAAGACTCCCATTGTTTTCAGTGGAGAATAAAGTTTGAACAAAGAGTGCAGGCTTGGACCCTAAATGGATTTACCCTCTAGAGATTGGTGCATCAGGGCTAGTCTAAGCTACTGCGTACATTTGCACAGCTGCATCTGGTGAAGATGCACTATGTCGACAGAAGAGCACTCTCCCGTCAGCATAATTACTCCACCTCAGTGAGAGGTAGAAGCTATGTCAGCGGACAAGCATCTCCTGCTGACGTAGCGCGGTGTAGACACCGCTTTAAGTCGATGTAACTTACATTGCTCAGTGGGGTGGCTTTTTCACATCCTGGAGCGACATAACTTACATCGACTTAAATGATAGTGTAGACAAGCCCTCAGGAGCAACAGCATCCGAAATGGACACAGTCAAGCCTTGTTAACTATCTTTTCTTTTTGGTCTAAATGATTTGCATGTCCCATACATTACTGCATAGGATTCTCTGCTGACTGACATAACAGAGAGAGTACAGCTAATCAGCAAAAAGTTTGTCTGTTACCTTATTCAACAAACTATTGATGCCAGCTGAACTGGAATCCTGTATTGCCAACCTGCGTCCTTCTGAGATTCCTGGACTGGACATATCGCTCATCCTAACCAGTGAGCTCTGGTACTTTATTTTATGTTGTGGAATGAGTGGACTCACTCACTCAGATGTGAAATTATTATAAACTCTCCCTCCTTGAGTATATAGTTACTGTGTCTATCCCACCCCCACAACTGAAGAATTGTTCAGCTAGTCTGTGGGAAAATTCAGGTTGCCATTTATCTGACAGGAAAAAATTTCCTTGAAAAAAAATATCACTACATGGAGCAACATGCTTTTTCTCTTTCATTCACAGTGAAGATACAGATTAGTACAAGAGTTCCCAAAATGTGGCCCAAGGATAGTCCTTGTAAAACTTGCTGGTGGTCTGATGAGAACTGGATGGTCACATGGTGCTGAGTGAGCAGATACTGCAGGACAATATAATGGCCACTTCTAGAACATGTTAATAAATTATAACTAAATAATCTTTCGCACTTAGTAGGCCTTTTCCAGCTGAGGTTTTCAACGTGCTTTACAAATATTACCAAACTAAGCCTCAGACCCAACCTTCTGAGGGAGGGAAGTGGTATGGTACCTATTTGGATGAAGAAGATGAGGATAAGTGATTTACCACACATATGTTGTGCCTAAGTAATGTGTTGAAAGTGCTTATTATTTGTTTTTCAATTAGAAAGAAATAAGGCCATTTTAAAAAGAAAGTTTTTGTTATTTGAAAATACGACATTGAGTATACACAGTGCAAAATGTTATGCAGATTTTAAGGGGCAGATCCTCAGCTAGTGTAAATTGTCATCGTGCCATTGAAGTAAATTTTTCACTGCCTGATGATCTGCCCCTAAGCACCCTCAAAGACAGTGGGCCAAATTCTCTGATGGTGTAACTCCATTAACTTGAATGAAATTGCAAAAGCAGATAATTTGACCCAACTAATGTTGATTTTAGAATGACAGAGATGTGCTGCTCTCAAGCTAATATTCTTGCACTGAGATACATAAGCCAGTTTTATGTTTACATAAGGTCAGAACTCAGTCTAAGGACAGTGGCACTGGGTCTTTATTGGACCCAGTTCTCCAACTCCATGGGACTTGAGGGTGCTCAGTATCTCACACATTATCTAGTAAATTGCAATATTAGAACCATTTTTACTGCTTGTCCTTACAACTCAAATTGTATCAAAAACTTTCATCTTTCTCTATCCAATCCGTGTGGGGGAACAGTTAGTAGATCTCCTCATGGAAGAGTCCTAAAGAATTTAACGGGGATGAAACCTAGAGGGTTCCGTAAACATTAATCTAAAAATCTAAAGAAGTTAATAAAGGATGTGCTCCTTTCTGTAGGATTTTTGACCAGGGTATAATTCTCTACTAATTCTAAATGATTGTTTTACAAAGAGCCTGTGGAAACTATATCATTTTCTGTAAAGGTTTCCTGTGTGTATCAATACCACTGTACTTTCTTCCCCTTTCTCTTAGAAGAATTGTCCTGTCCAATTCTGATTTAGACTTTCATGCTCTATTTTTGAGTAATGATTCTCCTTGAATAGAAGCATTTTGCAGTTAGCTTTACATAAATATTTCATAACCTCTTTTTCTTTTAATGGGATTGTTCAAGTCCCTGACATTCTATATAATTATGTTTGCACCTTCCGTATTAAGGGAATACTGAACAAAATCCCTAGTATATTAGCTTTCCACAGTATTCTCTTTACCAATTCATTATTATCAAAACCTTTTATAAAAATCTATTCTAATTTTTTTACATTTATTGCTTTCTATCCTAGATTCCATATTAACCTGTCTTTTCCCATGTAATAAACTTTAGCTGGCAGCTAATAGTGCACATAAGCTACAACATTAAAAGTGCCTTCCAAGCAGCATTAGCTCCATCTGTACACTGAGGGTATGTCTACACTGCCGTGTAAGGCCAGGGTTAGTAGAACTCGAGTTAACAGATGCTGGGTTTGTTTACCTAGAGCTTGAGCATATATACTCATTTTGTAACCTCAGGTTAGAAATTGTTGGAACCTGGGTCCCAACCTGGGACCCCAGCATCTACACTGCATTGTGCCAGAATGCAACCACTCATATCCCAGACTACCTAGCACAGGCTCAAAATGTGGCTGCTCTAACCCTTTGTTCACAGGGCAGTGTGATAAAACTTGACTGTTCATCAAGTCTGACTGTCCAGAGGAACAAGGAAAATTGTCCCATGGGATTGTGGAATACTTTTGGCAGACTGCTGGAGCACAAGTCCAGTGTGGCTGTGTGATTCTATATGACTGAAATATGACCATTGATACCATTAATATTGCTACCATTAAACAACTGCAACCAATCTTATACAAAGCATATCATGTAAGAAGTCAATGAAAAAATTATGATTTGCAAAGTACAATTATCCTGTTTATATGCATATATCATTTTTGTATCTGAAATTATAAATATTGGCTGTGCACTGGTATCTTACATATCTAGTGTATTCCTGGGTAACACCCACCAGATAAGATTTACAACAAGGATAGATACTTAGCTCTCACAATGAGCCATAGAAGAAACTTATTCCACACAGATCATATGTGAGTCATCAAGCCATATAAGGGCATGTGATATGCTCATGTGACCCTGGACTCCATCTTGTGCCAGTAACTTTTCACAAACTGGGCTGTGAGCTTTGTTTGAAACAGAAAATGTCCAGGCACATGGCAAAGGATATAAAAGACCTTTGGGATGACTCCGTTTTGTCTCTTTCCTGCCCTGATTCTCCAGATTGTGAATTTACAACTAAAAGGAGCATATTGAACTATGGACTAAGGACCTTCCAATCTTATGGAAGTTGCCAGAGAGACTTTATAAGCCAACAGTCTATCATATCACTGCTGCAAACCTCATATAAGAACATTGCAATTATTGTATGTATATGATCTATTAACCATTTTAACTCTTATTCTTTTCTTTTATTAGTAAACTTTTAGCTGTTAGTTTCTAAAGGATTGGCACCAGCATGATTATTGGGTAAAATCTGTGTTACATATTGACCTGGCTAAGTGGATGATCTCTTGAGATTAGAAGGAGCCTATATGTGATTAAATTGGTTTTCAATAACTACTCATCATAGAGTCTAGTGCCTGGGTGGTGAGAGAAGGCCTGGAATGCCTCAGAAGACTGCATATCCAAATTTTTGTTAACTAGTATGGTGAAATAGAAGTTTATTTTTGTTACTGGCTTGGTATAATCTAATGATAGAATAACCACCAGTTTGGGGGTAATGCCCTATTTCTCAGCCGTTTGTCCTGAATATGGTAGTCTCACATGTGACCCACTAAGGCAGGGTGACAGGCTATGTCTACATTGCAAAGCAATAAGGCTTGAGCCCTGGGTCCTGGCTTGATTCAGGCTCATACCCTCCATCCCTGTGCGGTCCTGGGACTCTGGGTCTGAGCCATGGGTTAGCACTATTTGTGTAGATGGAAGAGGGCAGGGGTGGAGTTAGGCTTGAGCCTAAGTTCCAACCCTGGGTTTACATGGCAGTGTCGATATATCCAGAGGATCAAAGAATTGCAGCTTTTATATACTGTAAAATTCACTACTACGCAGAGATAAGTTACAAGTCCTAGGCAGGCCTGATGTCACAAGTAAGCCAGGCATAGACTTGAGATACACAGGCCTTGCACTTGCCCTCCACACAGGGAAGAATTCATCTATAGTGTCAATCACCATGTGATCTATTTCAGAGTACCAATCGTGTTAGTCTGTATTCGCAAAAAGAAAAGGAGTACTTGTGGCACCTTAGAGACTAACCAATTTATTTGAGCATAAGCTTTCGTGAGCTCTAGAGTTAGTCTCTAAGGTGCCACAAGTACTCCTTTTCTTCATGTGATCTATGGTGTTCTTGCAAATGGCTTCCATGTTGTGATGCCACTGACAGCCAAACTTGTCATTTTAAAATCTCTTTTCTGTAGCAATGGGTCTGTTTCCAATGTTGTATAATGCAAACATAGAGCACACCATTACTTATTCAAATAAATAAATAAAAGTATAGCTAGTAAACATTATAGGTAAACCTTCTTATCAGCAGGTCTACCGCTACATCTACACAAATTAAAAACACATGAAATGCACAAAACATTCCATATCGCCAGATATAATAATATTTCGTTTTCCTTTCATTAAGGGTTAGATTGTGTCCCTAGGATGCAGCGCATAGTAAAAGGTGGTACGTTGCTGAATATGTCCAGGAGCACCCAAAGGGAAGGCTTTGTGGCTCAGAAAGTCACAGAGCCCTGATCTCTCCCCAGGCCCTCCCATCATCCCTTTCTTGCTGCAGGGAAGTAGTGATTTGCTGATAGCTTATACCAGCAACAAATTACTGCCCCCATCCCCATTGCTGGCTCAGCTCTGCCGGCTGGGATGTTGTTGGAAAGGAGCCTGGACTCTGCCCATTCCCCACGCCCCTGCTCTGGGGCAGCACGTGCAGAGGTGTAAGAGGGAAAGGGGATTCTTTCTCCCTCTTACCTCCTGGTGCAGGCACACAAGCCAAGGGACAAACTAGCACTAAAACAAATTACTATTCAATGAAAACCAATTAGGAAAAAGAAAACTGTGTGGCTCTGATTATGCTAATATAGCCTGGGACTCATTTTGCCTTTAAATCTTTTTTGTATAATGAAATAAATGTCATCATTGTACTTGTCACGGATACCACAGTGAGGTGTAATCTTATAAAAACCTAGCTGGATAAATATCATTCTTTCTATATCTATCCAACACAGAACACAGCAAGGAGGCAGTATTAAGATTGCCTGGGCAATTGTAGTGTCATAGGGTGAAGAAGTGAAAGTGAAGAAGAGATATATAGAATGGGTGAAGAGGCTGCATCTCTTAGCTGTTCATTTTCAGACTTCCGTACTTTTGAAAAAAAATGCAACTATAAGTATTATTCTGTGGAAAATCCAATACATTTTCTGTGTGTTCGGAAGACATCGATGATGCGCACTTTAATCAGCTATTGCCGAATAAAGTACAGTTAGACAAATATCTCAGTGCTACCTTCGGGTGGCTCACTAAGTAGGTCTACTCCTTTTGCTAATAATTTTGTGTCTATAGCAAGGATAGTAAGTTCGAATCCTACTGACTCCAGTTGCTATGATGTCTAGGATCAGCACTGAGATGCCTGTGCCAGTGGTACTGAAGCGTGTTTGGGGGACTTTGAGATCTTCAGTTCAGTTGCAGCAGTTTCATTAAGGTAATTGGAACCAGAATTTATCATTGCTCAAGTTGAATTTCTTACATATATACGGGAAAGTTTGCATTTTGAAAAGAAAGTTGGGGAGCCATGCCTGTGAAGCAAATGCCCTCAGAGCTCTGCCAGTTTAAATCACGAGCCGACTGGTTTCCAGGACTTTATTTATTCCTAAAAGCACTGATCTCAAGATGTTTTTCCATGTCCAAACCATCCCAGGCTAGTTTTCATTGTCTTTGCTGATCAAAGGGCATTAGAAACTGCTCAAATTACTACAGTTCCTATTATTGAATTTCTTTGCAAGGAAAACAGGAGTAAATTGAATTGGTAAAATAGTAAAATAACCATATTACAGAAGCCATTTTGTGCCAAACTGTTCTGTTCTGCATTAAGATTGCCTAGGAAGTGTGATGGTATACTTCATATTATTGTTTTAATGACCTGGTTTCAAAGTGTTTCCCCGAATGCAAAAAGAATGAAAGAAAATACTCATGATACCTTCCTCTTACACAGCACTTTTCATCCATAGAACCCAACGTGCTTTCTCAAGAAGGGTAAATGTGAACAGAGAAGGTGAGGCATGTGAGATGAAGTCACTTGCTCACCATCACATAGCAGGTCACTGGCAGAAACAGGAATAGAAACCATTGGTAAAATGGGGCCAGAAATTTTACTTCAGGTCTCCTGATTCCTAGTCCAATGCCTTATCTAGTATCCAAGCAATATTTTCTGAGTAAATCAACCACTAAACTGACAATGAGCAATAATGATAATCATCATCATAAATAAATAAATGGGAGAAAAAGAAAAAAAAAAGAACCATGATCCTCAGTTGTTCATGTGCAACCACACTGACTTATGGGGTTATACCAAATGAAGGCAAAATATGGCCCAACATAACCAAATAAAGGGTATGTTCACATCTAAAATAAAATGAAATTCAGATAGAGCAGTAAGAATAGAATTTATCACTCTGGTATAATCTTCTGTCATGCCTCCTCCTCACCTCTCTAATTATAATCAATTTATGACCTCAAGCCTGCTGGATCTCTGGCAAAGATAAATGAGGTAATTTATAATGGCTTGATTGTAACTGTATCTATCCATCCTGTGACCCATAGAAAATGTAGTTTATTCTCTACACCACAAGCATCATTCTGATGGTTCTTTTGTCTCCTGAACTTTTCAAGCATTTAAGAATGTGTGGGCCAAATCCAGCAGTCACTACTAAGCCTTTTTTCAGGCAGAAAGTCCAATTGACTTCCATGTGTCAGGTATTAATTGCATTTATTTGATTTACAAACTTAAATGAAGTCAATATTTCATCACTTCCACTTGAAAAAATAACTTTTTGAGATCAAATATAATTCTAAAATTTTAAGGCCAAATAATGAATTTACATAAGTATCTGAAAGTCATTTATTATTTTTACAGAGCTATCTCATCCTTTTCCCAGTGACATGTGCAAAGTTGGCAATCTATTTTCACAGCTCATCTGGAGAACGAGGTAGTTATATGTAGAATTTTTAACAAATATCATATGGTTACCTGAATGATATTATCCTGCCTGAATGCACAGAATTAATTCAAAGGGAGACTGAAAGGGAGGAACCAACAGAAAATGAAACAATGGCAAAGATAAGATAATAAAGTTTAGCAGGAGTCCTGAGGAAACAATGGGGAAACCATTCACCGGGGGAATACACCCTGTCTGCATTGAGCTAGTCTGGCAAGTTGTATTCATCCCAGTCCAAAAGCCCAGGATTAAAGGGAATACTAAAACTTTAAAGATGGGGGCATAAAGAAGAGGGGCAGGTTGTCAGCAGATGGAGCCTGACACCTAGACGTAGGGCAGAGAGCTTCTCCCAGCCAGCGATGGGGGTTAGCTGGGCTGGGAGGAACTTGTAAATGCTTGCAAGGAAAAAGTGAGGTGAAGGTAATGTGTATAAGATGTTTTGCTATTTTAACCCTTTGCTCTGCCTGCTTTGTACCTTTTGGGTGAAAAAATACACAGTGTTTTGTTTTGAAGAAGCTGGTTTTCAGTCCCTAATTAGCAGTTGTCACAGGTTCCTGGGTGAAAAGGCTTATATGTACCAAACGCAGAGCCTGTCACATTAACACGCTTGGGAAATGGGGCAGTGGAGGCTTTGGCCCAGAGTGACTAAATTGTGTGATTCCACCCAGACTGAGCTGGAGAAAGGCAGGCATATAACCTGAAGGGTGCAACTGAGAAGGATAAAAAGGGATCTAAGGCGTGGTTCACCCATTAACCATGAGAGAGGTCTGTGGTGGTCACAACTTTGAGCTGTGGTAAATATATGAGCATCCTCTCTTTGTGCTGTGTTACAGACTTATATTCACTTTTTCCTTCAGAGTAAGGGAGCAGGTGGATCATTTGCTTATCTATCCAGGTGCTAGAAAGCAGACTAATGAGACTGAAAGGCTTTTCAGATTTGTTTTGGGTAAAGGAACTCTTATCTGTAAGACATTGGTTCACAGGCAACCATAGTCAGTAGTAAAGAAAAGCTAGGTCTGTTCACAGGCCTACGGGGACTCAATACAATTTTCTTAATGCAGTTCCTAGAGGATATATCCACATTCTTTATGCCAATATTCCCCAAATTTCTGAAATCTGAAACACCTGCTTTATGGATAATCTGAGAGCTTCAGTTTTCAGTGCTCCATTCCAGCATCTTTCCCAAACAATAAACATTGGGAGAGGGAAACAAATCCTAAACATAACAGATAGATGAATGTCCTGGGGGAAACATTGCTTACTCCTCAATCTCATTTTCAGCTGCTTGTGAGATGTACACCTGGGAAGTTGTTGGCAATGCATTTAGTAATAATTTGAAAGGTTCCTACAGTCACAGCTACTCAAGCGTCTTTGTTCACTCATGTAAGCTTTTTCCTTTATATTTTTGTCCCAATGTCACACAGACTTTTACAGCCTCATGTAATTATTTTAATAGCATACTAGATGTATGTATTCAAACAGAACCAAATGCTATGTTATGTACTTTTCTTAAGTAAAAGCAATTTGTTCTACCTGCCAGTAACTGATTACTAATTCTACAGTTAATTACCTATGTGAACCTCACTTAAGAAAAGAACTTCAGGTCTTTCAGCAAACTGTAGTCTGGTTCTTTGAATCAGAATGATATTACACTAAATCTTTTCTAGACATTGTACATTTAAAATTAATTTTACTAGTGCTACACAATACAGTGATCTATTTTTTAATCTTGCTCACTGGAAAGCCTGGGGGGTAGAACTGGCCAAATTTTTTCACCAAAAACGCCTTTTTGACAAAATAGAAACTATTTCACCAAAATGTCTTTGTTGGTTTGTCCAAACCAAAACAAAATTAAATTCATTTCCCAACCAGGTCTAACTGTAGAATGTTCATTTCACTTTTCCTAGTATTCCACCAGAGTATGCTGATGGCATTGAACTGGTACAATCCTCTACAATACCTGGACAACTGTGATTTGTGCCAATCAGCTTACTTCCCTCTTGAAAAGTCTGCAGTAGGAAGTTACATTTGTGTAGCTAAGCCAATGACTAAAAACTGTAGTAGAGATAATGCCACAACTCTCCTCTCTCTCTTACAGGTAGCCCCTGTGGGTCATTATAGAAGCACAGTGAGGGACAGTAAGTGAAACTTGTAGTTCTGCTTCCTATGCTGTATCTCTTTGTGGACAGATGTCAGTCTCCACTTCTGCATATCTGAGGCCTTTTATGAAAATACATGTTACTATAAAAATGTAATGATTCTTGAGGTCAGAATTAGAGTGCACCACATTTCCCCCTACACCCCGCTTCTCTTCCTGTACATTTTAGACTTAGGTTTAATATAGTTAAGTCTCAATGAGTCAGATCCTCAATTCTTTACAAAGGGCCTGTTTCTGTCTTACATGCAGGGAGTAAGGGACTATTCAACCAGAGAAGGGGGAGCAGAATCAGGTCCTTAGTTCTTACTCAATAAAAAACAAACAAAACAACCCCTCAACTATTGAGTAAAAATACTGTAGGGATTCCAGGATATGGCCCAATAGTAATATAGGAAAAAAGATTGATTGGAAGAAGCAGAAAAATCCACGACTACATGGACTGATACATGTATATGGTGCATCATCTGTTACAGAGAAGCCCAGTGTAAAACCTGTCACAGGAGATTGAAATGAATCTTATTTCAACACCTGATTTCCAATTCTCAGCTGAGCTTGGAAAGGAACAACAAAATGTCCCTTAAGACTAGCATTGTCTCTAAGAAGCAGGCATATTTATTGAAGCAATGAGCCACTTGATCGCTGAATGAACAGTAGAAAATCCTGCAGATGTTCTTCTCACCTGCAGCATACAGACGAAGATCATGGGATTACAAGTTTCAGGGGAGATCAATAATGAATTTTCTGCCATCTTCTATTCTGGCTCTGCAACCAAATGAGTATTTTGTTTTCTGTTTTGTTTGTTTTCTCTTCTGTTTACAAACGTTATTAGGACAGTTACTGCATAATTAGTATTAAGCTTATTTGTCCTAAGCTTTTGATTCGGCAGTAAGATTAGTGGGCAAGAAGGGACTAGCCCATATGTTCTTAGCCTGAAAAACACTAATCTACACAGGAGCAGGTCTTAAGAATTACACTGTAACACAGTAGATTTTATGCAATATTGTACGATACTAAAGAACCCAAAAGTATCAGATATATTTAATACACCATGTAGTAAAATAAATGTGACTCACAATGTTTACTTACAAGGATTCTTTAAGTTAGTGGATAGCTGTGGGTACAGTGACAATTATTTGTACTTCCATAGTGCTTTCAATCACAAATACTAATAATCTTCATAACACCCCTTCATTGTAGACACTAGAGGTGTATTTTAAAAAGATACCCCTCTATTAGAGGTGGAAACTGAGGCATCAAAAGGTTAAGGTCAATATTTTCACACTTGGTTGTCTAAAATCAGCTACCTAAATCCATATTTAGGTTCCTAAATAAGTGGCCTACTGTCAAGAAATGCTGAACATCTCTGAATTACTATTGAATTTAATAGTTGCTAATGCTCAGCCCCTCTGAAAATCAGGCCATGTCTAAGTACGGATATATGGGCCTCTGAATTTATGATCACAGATGTGAAAATTTTGGCCTAAGTGATTTGCCCAAGATCATAAAGAGTAGCATGGCATGGGATTTGGAGGAACATCGCAATTACCTGTCTGATGCCCAAGACCATCTTTCTCTCATGCCTACGCTGGCATCCTGTCCACAAAACAATTGTGGTAATTGATTCAAGAGATGGCTGTATATAATTAGAATGACACTGATGTGCAAAATTGGAAAAGCTTCTTTTTAAAATATTTTTTCTAAAGAATCCATAGGCTACATGTTTAAACACCACACATCGTGGTCAGTATTGGCCTACGCAATATGTCACCTCTAAACTGTTGTGAGCCCTTGCTAGTGGAAGCTCTTTACATCAGACTATTGAGTTGCTGGTAAAATACCTAACTATGAGCTTTATTGAATTGCCTATGATGTATAAATATCTACAGCATTGACTATTGGAAATATCTATTTCAGCATGCACTGGACAAGGTGTAAATGTTAGGATTGATTCTATGGGGCAGTGTCTTTTTTGGTTGTTCGAGTTACTAGGTCAGGAATCTGGGGAGGATGGCCTTATGTGAAAGGCCTAATGACCTAATATAGCTATAGCAGTCTTGCACACTGCAATATTTCATTTATAGTGCTGAGTAATTCAAATCATTAGCTCCATTTTAGGGAGATGAAATGCCACCAGGTACTATGAACAGAGATAGTGAGATACAATAAAGTGACCTCTAGCAAGATCTTGCAGAAGCTGGGCAGTTTATATGACACTATTACCACAACCCCGCTGTTTGCTCTTTGGTGTGTAGATGCCATGTTGTCTATGTTGGGATCTTCTAATTTGCATTTCCTGTTGCCTCAGTGGGCAAATATATCCCCATTGTCTTTGATTGACCATGTTTAATTTACATTAGAGACAGGGAGACAATCACCTCCCCTCCTGTCCAGAGGAAAACCTGTTTTCCCTTTGTTTGGTTTCAGACTTTAAAGCATAATAATTTATCCTACAGTGTTAATACATACATTTCACAATGATATTAGTGACTAGTGTATTAGAAGTTTTCGTTTGATACTTTACCTGACATTCTTTTGGCTAAAGGCCAGGACAGCACTGTGTTGGGTGTAGAGCATTTGTCAGGTCTGATGGAGTTGCTGTTACATGAAAGTGAATCTTTTGCCAGTAGGTCTCAAGGGGTTCCCAGGATCAGACCATCTCCACTTTCTTTTGGGAAGCTAGTGCCAGACTTGGGATTGTGGCTGCTCTCTGCATAGTTTCCTATCTTGCATTCTCCCTCCTTCCCTCCTCCAGTATTAAAGAGCTAGCCACAATCAAATATATGCAGCTAAACTGAAAGCACATATTAAATCTCACTATTATTGATTTTGCCAGAATGCCTTTCTTCAGCATTACAGTGAGACAATGATCCAGACAACTACTGTGCTTTGATGTTTATAGCCTGGGAGATTTTGTTAAGTCTGCAATATCCATCAAAAGTAACATTCCTACCCATTCTAAAATTAAATCAGTCACTTATATTAATTAAGCAGCTTCTCAGAATGTCCCCATTGGTTACCCCCATGAAGGAGTGGCAACAGACAAATACAGTAGGGCCAGGTAAACCAAAACTAGTGCAAGTTATGCACATGTATCTTTCCCAGCAAGGTGTCCATACTTCAGGGGGTGTAGCCATAGTCACTGCTAGTTACTACAAATTGTTTTCTCTTCACAACAATATGGCATTCGATCCATCTTCTTGGGCAACACTTGCAGTGTAAATGTACAGATGTGCAAACAAATGCAGCACTTAAAACTACCAGAAGTAAAAGAGATGAATATTCACTAGTTCCTATTTTTGCATCCATTTTTGTTATGTTTACTTTTAACTGAAATACTAGCTCTCCACCAGAAGAAAATTAAAAATAACTTTTGGCTGTTAAATTTCAGGTTCTGCTTTTCAGCAGCCAAAGGCATCAGTTACTGAGGCAGCAAAAAGTCTTACACAATACAAATAGTCAGACCCTTAAATACCACACAAAAATATGTAAACCCACATACTCAGAGCCCAATGAGATGGAATGAAAATCTCGTGTTAATAAGGACAGTGAGAAGATAGTTAGAGGACAATCATGCTTTCAGGTTAATTACTGGTCAATTAATGACTATGTGATTGTGCTGTGACTGATGGAACTGACAGGACTGAGGGAAGTCACGGAGATGCTAGTAGGCTTTGAACTTGAGGCAAGAAGCAACAACCTTCTGTCAAAGCATAGGCATTCCTAGAGTTACATTTCCAGTGGACTAAGAAGTCAGTCACAGGTCACTCCTTACAGTCTGCAAGGTGAATTAACAGAGTGAGCACAGTTATACTTGTTTGACACTAGAGCAGAGTTTGCAAGCTACAGTAGTTCTTTTCAACTTTGACAACTCCCAGATGGTCTATGTACATTCTTCGACAGCAGTGCTTTATTTTATTATATGCCATAAGCTTTACTGTATTTATTATGTGCCATAAACTCAAATACCCATTTTGTTAGAGCTTCAAAACTAACAGGCAGGGAAGTGTTTTTTGTGCCTCTGGTCAGTTTTAAAGTATGACCATGACCTGAGAGGGACACACTACAGGAAGGCTGTGTGGGAGCAATATCCAAAGCCAGTACTTACAGTTCTCTGAATGACTTTGCAGGACAATGAAAGCTTTCCCTGGATATCCTGTGGCATGTCAGTTTCGGGCCTGGTTCTGAAATTGTCCCATATTGACTCTGTTTGATGGGATCTGCTTATACTTGGGTTCTCCCGAGAAAAATAAGCTGGAACAAGGAATATTATGGTCTCTCTCTTAAAGTTAAAGACTCTTAAAGACTCATATCAGTCACATTAGCAAGGTCCATAATAGATAAGAGCTTTGGATACTTCCCTATAAATTGCACTGATGCTTTACAGGAAAAGTGGAATAAAATATTACCATTTATGCACTCAAGGGAGCTGGGCGTTTTTGCAATCCCTTTAGGGCAGGTCTTCAAAGAACTCTGCCTTCCTGCTTCTTGTCAGCAAGAAGAGAGTGCCCATGTCACCAGGAGAGGAGTGGTGACAGACTCCCCAGCACCCTAGCCAAGGCCTTTTCTGTCTGTTGTCCCTGCCCCCCCACACTGCAATCAGGGGGTGGGGGCCACAGAAGCAGGCCCATATAGGGGTTAGCCTTAAGCTCCAGACTGCCTTAATCCATCCATAGCCAATCTCTAGGAGTTACCTTGGACTGTCAGTTTGCACCTGAATCTCCAGAAAAGCGCTGCACTGCACTGCAGGTTACACCTTTCATACTTCCTCTACACCAGGGGTTCTCAAGCTTTTTCTGTCTGAGCCCCCAACCCCAACATACTATTAAAACTCCACGTCCTGCTTGTGCCACAACTGATTTTCTGCATATAATAGCCAGGCCCAGCGTTTGGGGGTAGCAAGCAGTGGAATTGCCCAGGGCCCCATGCCACAGGGGCCCTGTGAAGCTAAGTTGCTCAGGCTTCAGCTTTAACCCCAGGTGGCGGGGCTCAGGGCCCCAGGCTTCAGCCCCATGCAGTGGGGCTTTGGCTTTCTGTCCTGGGCATCAGCAAGTCTAATGCCAGCCCTGCTTGGCAGACCCCCTGAAACCTGTTTGTGGCCCCTCAAGGGGCCCTGGACCCCTGGTTGAGAACCATTGCTCTACACTACCTACATGCAGACAATGAAGGTTTTTCCACCTCATATTAGGCTAAGATGAGGGGCTCGGTTGTTCTGCACATACTCCCTTTCTTTTTGTCCTATTTTAGCATCATCAGGGGATGCTCACAGGACATTCGTTATGTTCACAGTATACAAACAGAAGTTAGATAAAAACATAAAATACTTTTGCTGGACAGTTGCAACATAACATTACTTTATGTCTTGAAATCCAGAAATTTAACACACAAGAACCAAAAACAGAGGGACACAAAGCGGGCTGCTCCCTAAGGCAGAGAGGCACAATTCAACTCACCTGGCTCTAGGCAGGGGCTCTTTTTGCAGATAGACTGCTGCTCAACCAGACTGTATGTTTCCTTATAGAGACCCCTAGCCTGCAAGATGGGCCAGGAAAAAACACATAGCATTTAACATGACTTACAATTATAGCACAATTTTCAATATGTTGCCTTGGATTTGAGGGGTGTGTATACCCCAGAATGTGATCAAGTTACTTGCAACCATATTATGTGCATTCAGCCACGCCGAAGTAATGAAATAGAACACCACATAGTTAAGGGTTAATTTGGAGATAGGCTTTCAGAAGCCTGGTCATAGCTAGCTGACAGTTTCTGCTAATCAGAATGAGAGGAGGGGACAAACAAGCAAACAACTGAGACTGAAAACCTTGGTGGTTGGAAAACCTTGAGTCTAGACGCCTCTGATATTAAAAGTTTATTGAAAGTTAGAAAAGTGATAATGCAATAGTCACTTACAATAGTCAATATAATAGTCACTTTATTATGACCTATGTGTTTTGTAGAAGTTAGTTATAAAAGATTAGCTTAATACAGTGTACTTTGGAGCAGTCCTCTGAAGCCATCTTGAGAGACGTTTTTCCTGACACCCTTTTTCCAGAGTGGATGAGCAACTGGCCACTGCGAACTTGCTGTTAATTACTCAATACCATTCCAGATATTAGATAAATATCTGGAATGTTCTAAACCTATTGCTTATGTTTGTGTGTGCTTAAATCTAATAAACTGCAGTGTTAGACAAGAGCATGCTTACTTGGATGAATCTTATCAGACAGAATTGCTGTGTTCCTGTTGACTTATTCCTTACACCTCCTGGAGTGAAATAGTTAAGTTGCACCTGATGAGGGTTCTGAAAACTCTGGGTAACAAATACACTGCACCATTCCCCTGCAAAGGGTCTTCAGGGTGTGGGGTTGGTGTTGGGTAACCATCAACCCCTTATCCGTACTCAATGCTGCCTGCTACAACTGCAGCTGATGACAGTAACAACACTGATAGCCGTGCTTCTCTGTTCCCTTTTTCCCCTCAGTGCTCTAGCTCCCCCTTATACACATTTTTCTTATTTTCCTACAGCTCCCTCCCCAGCTTCTATAGATTTCTCCCCCTTTCCACCTGAAAAGAAATTGAGGAATGCTGGGATTAATAAACAGAGGGTTCTGTCACTATTATACACATATTACAGATATAAACACAAGGAGGGGTTAAGGGACTTACCCAAGGTCACACATAAGAAATCTGAGGCAATGTAGGGACACGAACCTATGTGTGCTGACTTGCTGTGCATGTTTTAAATAGGAGACAGTCACATTTTGCTGTTTTAATGAAGTAAATGCAAGATTAAGCATGCAGACACAAACTGGTATGAATCTTATATGAAGCAGGAGTAGCACCTTATATGAAGCAGGGAGCAATATATTCTGTAGGTGGAAGAGCCAGCTGTACTGGTTTTTAAAACTAATTTTTCAGAGGTGGAAAACAAGGGGTAAATTGTCATAGCCAGAATCCGCTGCCTGTTAAACATAAATATTTTGATTAAGAAGAAAAATTCAGATAAATGTTATAAGAGCCTCATTAATCACTGAAACCACTGCTATGCAGCAATCCATAGTGAAATGAAAGCCTCCAGAATCAAAGTCCACAAATGCCAATGGCCCAGCTATTAAACAGAATGCTAGGGTATTTTCAGGCCCTGAAAGGAAATAATAAAACTTGTCTATCTTGTTTATAAGTCGAAAAGTTTCTCTTTCCCCTGCTTCACTCTTCTGTGTGTGATCCAAGCCAGAACATGGCACTTTAACATCCACTGCATTAAAATGCACTTGGAATCCCTTAGATTGACTGGCTGTGTATGAATTAGGGTTCTTTTGAAAAAGCTGTAGGTTTCCTATAACATAAATAATTATAAATATCCTTTCTAAAGTTTTCCACTCTGTTTGAAATAGTTGGTAGAAAATAAACACGGGCTAGCCTGCTTTAAAGCCTGGGATGGTGAAACTGCTCTAACACCAAGGCATTTCTGTTGAAAGTCCACTCCGTTAGTGCCACATACTGCTCAGGTAGGATGATGCTTCAATCAGCACATTAAATCATGAATGGGCACAGCAGGCTTAAGAGTAGCTTTTTTTTCTAAGCTGCTGAAGAAGAGGGAAGAAATAACAGAGTCCAAGCAATCTCAAACCCATTGAACCATGCTGTGTGCTACTGGAATAATGCCCTGCATGCTTCTGCTGTAGTGGAAACATTGAGCATGTGTTATTCTCTGTCTTTGTTTCACATGTTTCATCAACTATTTATCTCTATCCTATTGTCATGAGCCAGCAAATCAGAGTGACTCAGACATTCTGGTATTGGAAAGTGCACACTTTGTAGTCACATGATTTAAACAGGATTCCCAAGTAAAAAATACAGCTCCCCAGTGTTATCCAGGGCCTAAGTTGTCCAGTCTTCGTCTGTCCCAATGAATAGAACTACCGGGTACAGGGATTCACCCTTCCATTCTCCTTTCTCTGAGCTTATTCTTATGAGCTGATACCAATATGAGACAGCGGTATGGTGCCTGCCACCACAGTGGAACTAGATAAACTAGGAAAGAGCAGCTGCAATTACGGTAGATTAGAATGCAAGAAAATCCAGAGGTTAATTGAATCAAAGTGCAAAAGAAAGGAGGGCACAGGGTTGGGATTTTGTCTAAAAACAGTTAGTTAATTATTTATTTTGTACATTTATAAGTCACAATAATGTCTGGCCATATTTTACATAATTAGATGAGAATCCCAACCTGTTGGCTGAAAACAGGGGACACCAGAATTTCTTTTAGTGGAACATTGAAACAGATGCATGTTATGGCATAACCCACCATTTACAATGACCTTCTTCTGGAACCGTGGTGGTCCACCCTTGCAGTATTTTGTATTTTAAAGAATCCTTATTGAGGTTACAGCGACAAACCATCCCGATGTGTAGAAAGAATAATAAATATGGCAGGCGACCAGCTTGGCTTAACTGTGAAATCCTTGCTGATCTTAAATACCAAAAAGAAGCTTACAAGAAGTGGAAGATTGGACAAATGACCAGGGAAGAGTATAAAAATATTGCTCAGGCATACAGGAGTGAAATCAGCAAGGCCAAATCACACCTGGAGTTGCAGCTAGCAAGAGATGTTAAGAGTAAGAAGAAGGGTTTCTTCAGGTATGTTAGCAACAAGAAGAAAGTCAAGGAAAATGTGGGCCCCTTACTGAATAAGGGAGGTGACCTAGTGACAGAGGATGTGGAAAAACCTAATGTACTCAGTGCTTTTTTTGCCTCTGTCTTCACAAACAAGGTCAGCTCTCAGACTACTGCACTGGGCAGCACAGCATGGGGAGGAGGTGATGAGCCCTCTGTGGAGAAAGAAGTGGTTCGGGACTATTTAGAAAAGCTGGACGTGCACAAGTCCATGGGGCCGGATGCGTTGCATCCGAGAGTGCTAAAGGAGTTGGCAGATGTGATTACAGAGTCATTGGCCATTATCTTTGAAAACTCATGGCCATCGGGGGAAGTCCCGGACGATTGGAAAAAGGCTAATGTAGTGCCCATCTTTAAAGAAGGGAAGAAGGAGGATCCTGGGAACTACAGGCCAGTCAGCCTCACCTCAGTCCCTGGAAAAATCATGGAGCAGGTCCTCAAGGAATCAATTCTGAAGCACTTAGAGGAGAGGAAAGTGAGCATGAGCTGTGCAGATTTTTCTAAGCAGCATAAGACAGTATTATTTTTGGTTTATCTCCCAAAAAGTGGTGTGCACGTGAGTGCTGCGGGGGAGTCCTCTCACACAGAGCTGACTTCAGTCTGTGTCTGCAGCAGGGTGTGGCTCTACCTGTGTGTGTGTGTGCTGTAAGAGGCCGAAGAGCCTAATGCAGCAAGGCAGGGAGATGGAACCCAGGCTGATTGACCAGGGGAAGCTCAATAAAATCCCAGTTCAGCAAGTGGCATCCCAGATGGGGGATCCAACCCATCACACTCTGTATTTACCCTTGGTGTAAATAAGAGCATATTTGATTGTATTGATCCAATTTCTTATGAAAACAATGAGGAGTGTGGCAGCACCTTAAAGACTAACAGATTTATTTGGGCATAAGCTTTCGTGGGTGAAAAACCCACTTCTTCAGATCCAACTCAAATAAATCAAATAAATCTGTTAGTCTTTAAGGTGCCACTGGACTCCTTGTTTTTGTGGATACAGACTAACACAGCTACCCCTCTGATATTTATGAGTCAGCTTTTTGAAAAATAAATCATTTAAACTCTGTGGGGCTATTGTCTTCTCACCAGCACTATTGTAAAGCAGCAATAACTTCATGAAAGTTAATGGAATTTCAAATATGAACCTACATTTACTCACAGTTTTATCATTGTAAATCCAGAATAACTCCATGAGAGTAATCTGAGCATTCTGGATTTAAACAGGTGTGAATGAAAGCAGAATTTGGCCCATTGTGTTTATATGAGTGATAACATGTTAAGGCTCTCTCTCTATGTAGAAAGTTCAGTGCTGTGTGTCAAGAGTTTTTTCTCTTGAGCTGACTCGTGTTTCGCTTGCATGGATATCTGACATTGAGATATACACAACCTTTTTTGTTTGCATTTGGATGCTGATCAAGATACTTGGAAGCTATGGTACTGTAAATTTAACAGCGTATGCCAAGCATAAAATGGTAATATAAAAATACAGCTGTTAATTAACTTTATGGCAAGGCTTCCATATGGATAAAGGATAAAAATATTTAAATCAACTATTCTAATAAAAAGTGTAAGTACAGGAACAGAACAAAAATGAAAAAAAAACAATCTTATGGAAATGTGTGGCATAAAGAAATGTAGAGTCTATATGTTGTAAAGCTGTTTTGAGATTCAAGGTGAATGTGTTGGATTTGTTTTCAAAATGCTGCTACCAGCTTTATCCTATAATGTTTCAAATTTCTGTACAGAAATTAGAGACATTGCACATAAATATCAAGCACATTAAAAAGGCCTAAGTGTGGAACACTTTCTGCAGAAGGTGTGAAAAAGACAACATTTTTTTAGTGGTGTCTGGCATGATGTGATACAACTAAAATGAACCACAAAATTCTAGTTGCCACTTGTTCTCCTTTGCTTATCTTACTGTTCTTTAAAACTGGGGAAAATCCACCTGGTTTAAGTTTCCTATGTAGTCCAAACTTGGCTAGATTTGTATCATGCTCAGTGGAACTGGAGCCAGAGGGCTCATGCTCCCTGAAGGGATTATAATCAAGGAGACACCAGCAGAACAGGAAGTGAGGGCAGTTAGGCTGGAAGCAAGTGCAGTTATGCTGGAAGCAACTCAGCCACAAGGGCAAAGAAGTGTGGGGAGGCAGTGAGACACTACACTGCTCTTTTTAGCAGTGTCGATGGGAGGGACACTGCTTGGTCACTACAGATGTGCATTCCAATGGGCATGCCCAGCACCAGAGAGGTTCCAGAGAAGACTCGCCCAAGCACAGAAAGGACTGCCTGGGTGAAATAATTACAGATGACATACTCAGTGTAGATGAAGGTCATAATGATACAAGAGCTGAATGAGACAATGATAGAAAAGCTTTTCTACCACAATGCAGGGACAAGAACAAAAACTAAACACAGAAAAAAATGCAACTCAAACAGTATAAGATCACATATTTTGGACATCTGCTCACAGCTGAGAGACTGAAAGTGTCCTAATTTCAGGACTGAAGCAGACATACCAAACCCATGGAGAAAAAAAACACAGAAGTTGGGCTTGTTTTTGGCTTAATTGGCTTGTGAGTTGCTTGTTCGCTAGGTTTTGGCTTGTTGCTTGTTTGGCTTGTAGCTTGTTGCTTGTTGCAGCTTGTTGCTTCTTTTTTTTTTTTTTTTTTTTTTGATCAACTCCCAGCAAGCAGGGGCAAGGGGCAAGCAGGATCAATAGGGAGAGAGAGTCAGGGGTGCACAGCAGGCCCTCCACAGCCCCAGACTGCATGACCAGTGATCTAGTAACATAGGGAGTTGGGGTTCTTAGGGATTGGCTTGTTTTGGCCTTGTTTTGAAATGGGATTGGCTTGATTTTTGGCTTATTGTGAAAGTCGGCGTGCTTATGTACTGCGTGAAAGTTAGCAGCTGTGGCATGAAGCTGATGGAAATCAAAGAGGCTACAGAACAGGACATCCAACTACAGGCAGTCAAGAGACTGATACCAGCAATGTGGTCAGAAGACAAAGGCCAAGTACCATTAGGAGCACGACCATATTTTAAAATTAAAGATGTGCAGAGGAATCATATTCTGAGGACACAGCTGTTGTCCCTGCCTCAGTAAAAAAAGATGTCATGCAAAAAAATATGCCTCACACCTGGGCATTGAGTATTTACTGGCCAGGAAAAAATACACAACTCCACTCCTTGTTGAAGGTTGTTACACCTGCCAGTAGCATGATAACTGTTAGCAGAAACAGATTCTTACCACATGACCATGGAAAAAGGTGGGAGTAGACTCATTTACCTTAAGTGAAAAGCAGTGCTTGATTACAGTGCACTACCATTCCAATTTTGGGGAGGTTGATGCCCTGCCTGATACAAGAACCAAATCAGTGATTGGCAAATGGAGAGCCCCACTTTGTGAGATACGTCATTCTGGACAAGGTATTCATTGACAACAGACCCCAGTTGGTCTCAGAAGAATTCATGGAATTTGCAAGCATATTGAAGTATGACCACCACACCACCTCCCCTGTATACCAAGGGAATAATCGTAAAATGGAATCCACCTAAAAGCAGGCCTGCACAGAGGTTTTTGGGGGCTAGGGCAAACTGAGGCCCCCCACCCTTCTGAAATTGAGGCCTACCCCCCTTGAAAATCAAGTGTGCAAAAACATAGGAGGCCCTTGGGGGTGGAAAGGTTGAGAGGAAGCCTACGCTGCCCTCACCCTATAGTAGTGGCTCCTGTCCTGTAGGGCTGGGCCTGACTCCTTGCTCTGGGTGTTGTAACCTCATACATAGAGCTGCAGCACCACTCCAGTTTGGCCCAGTCACCCCTTCATCATGATGCAGGAGCAGCTGAGACAAGCCTGAGTGGTGCTGTGACCCCTTGTGCCAGGTCACAAAATGACTCAGTTTCAGGACCATCTCAAACAGGAGACCAAGGAAAAAACTGCCCCTTTTTGCTCCCCGTTCCTTCACAGGCAGGCCCTCGGCTAAGACAATGTTACACAGGGTTGTTTCTTCTGGTTACAACCCTTTGTTAGCATTTCTGGCACACAGGAACACCCCATAAGGGTGTCAAAACAGTCCAGTGCAAGCACTTATGGGACAAAGGACCAAAACCCTGCTACCAATGAGGGGAGTCCAGAAGAGCAGCCAGAAGAGCGGGGATACACTGAGAAGAAATGGCCAACCATCGGAAGCAGCCACTAGAGTACAACAGATCAGCCAAGGACCTACTGGCAGTAGAGACAGTCACTCCTGTGTGACTCTAGCAGTTAGAGAGACACCAAAAGGAAAGGACTAAAGGAGTCGGGAGGGGTGTAGTGGCACCCAAGTCACACAAAGTGACTACACGAGAGGGACAAGTGATCCAAAAGAACAGGAGGCACTTATGAGCCAGCAGACAACACCCAGAGCCTATAGAGATACACATCTCATAACGGAACAGAGGGACAGACAGAAGACCATCTGGAGACCAACCCCAGAGGGAGGACAGAGACTCCAGAGAGAGAGAGAGAGAGTTTGTTAGACTTGGAGACAGGTATGACAGGAGACAGGTATGACATTCTCCATGGGAACCCCAGGTTGTGAGGCATCCCACCTGTCCTTAGTGGGAGGAAGTCTTGTCTGTGTCTGCAGTGGATCAGCTCCTTGAAACCACCAGCCTCTGTCAGCATAAGCTCTAATTTCCAAGCTTCTGCAGATCTTGCTCTCTCTATGTACAAGTCGTGATATATACACACCAACCCCCAAGTCCTCAGAGCGTTCTCAGCAGTGTCCAGCCCCTTATCCACTGAATGCTTACAGAATAACTAAGTCTGCTGTTTCCAAAAGAATGGTACACACCAGCTTGTAAAATTCAGCTCAGGACCACACATCTTAAAACACAGCACTTAGTTATATTTATAGTGATGACAAGAATAACTGTATTATCAAGGAAGAGAGATTCAAGTGGTAGTAAGCATATTGGAAACAAATGGTTATATATGAAACAAAATCATAACACTTTCTAGAGACTACACTTAACTAGCAGCTTAACCCCTCTAAAGAGGGTTATCTCACCCAAAGTTCTTTTTAGAATTTTCAAACAAGCCTGGTTGAGATCCCACTTTAATGAAGAAAATTCACTGTTCATTTACTTCCTAGGTGAGGGATGACTGAGTGCCTTCTTTGCTCCTCAAATAAAGTAGAGTAAACTTTTGACGTGCACTTCTAGGTAGGGTTGTCCACCTTCCTCTCCCCATCCCACCCCCCACCCCTTTTTTTTCCTTCCTGTTAGTTTCTTTCTTTGAACTTCTTACAATCCTCCATTTGCATTCAGTTCAGACTGGTGGGAAGACACCCACTGTGAACTATACGACACTTAATTTAAATGCAAAGAGCCAGCTAGATAAATATTTCTTGTCCAACAGGAAAAAAATTTCACCTTTGCTGGTGACCAGTCCCTAGACAGACCTTATAATTTTCAATACATATACATAATTCCTTACATAACATCTGTACATGTGTTTAGCAACAATATTGATGACCAGTGTGACACAAGCTTTTATCTGAGACTTCACATGACATTCTTTGGTGAACTAGAATGCACATACCAGAGTCAGGAGAGTCCTATAATTCCTATCTAAGAATTCAGAAAACCAAACTATTTCAGACTATGTAACCAGCTGCGTCTGTGGTAAAGACAAGGCTCCAACTTGGCTATGTGTTAATATCCTCTGTCCAAAGAGGCATGGAGTAGGTGTGTGGGCATCAGTTATTTGTTTTTGTGTTTATATTAAAATTTTTGTGAAATAGGGAAGATATATCATGGTCAGTGTAACTGGAATCAGGGGCCCCATTTCCCTGGATGGATTGTTATCATAGGAACACCATTAGAAGAGAGAATGTGTGGTTAGGCTAAAAGCAAATCAGCAACATGGACAGAGAAGTCCACAGGGTTTAATAAAGCTCTACTTGTTCATCTTAACCTGCATCCAGCTGCACCCTTTGCGAACGAAAGAAATGTTTCACTTAAAGTGTCCTTAGCCTTTGACAGGTTTCAGAGTAGCAGCCATGTTAGTCTGTATTCACAAAAAGAAAGGAGTACTTGTGGCATCTTAGAGACTAACAAATTTATCTGAGCATAAGCTTTCGTGAGCTACAGCTCACTTCATCGGATGCATTCAGTTGAATGCATCCGATGAAGTGAGCTGTAGCTCACGAAAGCTTATGCTCAAATAAATTTGTTAGTCTCTAAGATGCCACAAGTACTCCTTTTCTCTTAGCCTTTGAGTGTTCCCATTTTGAACACTACCTCCATTCATTCAGCTATCTTTTCCCCCCAACAACAGACTTTAGTACTCCACTGCTTTTGTGGGGAAAAATCAGACAGACAATCTGTAGCTCCTCCATCCTCTGATTTTTTTGGATAGGTGTGGCAGGTGGCTCGTTCTTTCCATTGCACAGTACTTGGTTTAATAGAACATGATGAGCCTTTAAAGGCATGTGTGGTTCAGCATACCTGTTATGGGCCCTTTTTAAGGACTGGCAGTCAGGGACTTCTAGTGCTCAGGGACCATGCAGCAGGGTCTTGACTATACATAGCCATTATTTTTGGTGGGAAGCAGCATTTGTGATAGTTGTGTTATCATGCAGTGTATAAAATTATGGAAGCCTGGATTTGCTGAAAAGCTGTAAAAACTAATAGTTACAGAACTAAGTAGTAAGGAAAACAAGGTTTTAAATACACACGTTCTTAGCTTTTTCTTCTCACTTTCCTTTCATTGCTAAATTCATCAGTAAACATTGCTCAGAGGTAGCATCACTGATAGTAGCTGGCAACAGTTTCCTGCTTCTCAAGGCTCTGCCATGGCTGTCTCTAATAATTTAACCAGTTTGGCTTGATCAGCATGGTCACAAAGGAATAGCGAGGCGATGTGAATACTGCAATAAGTTCTTACAAATATTCACTGGCATTTGTAAACAAGTTCACTTTGACTGTGTTCATGTCTTTTCTGTTTGCCTTCTGTGAGTCTTCAAACAAATGTGTTTAGTGGCAAAAATGCTTGCAGAAAAAGAGTTTTAAGCAAATACTGGAGAATATTCATAGACTAAATGTTGAACTTGTAAACATGAATATTTACACTAGATGTCTGGATTCTAAGAGTTAAGCTTATCTCATCAGAGAGCAGAAACATACCATGTGACCTATATATCCAATCAAAACTCACCCACATAACTTGAATTAAAATGAAAGAATATTGAATACTAGCAACTGACTGCTCTCAGACACAACTTAGAAACCAAAACTCCTTTACCAAGCTCTAGTAAAAAGAGAGTCTTTAAGGGCCTGATCCAAAGCCCTCAGAAATCAATCTGAATTTTTTTTTTATTGACTTAGATGGGCTGTGGGTTGTTTTGGCATAAATAGTGAAACCAAACAGTTGATCTTTTAAAGTCTTCAAGTAGAAACTTTACAATGATAATTGTAATGGCAATCTAAAAATGTAATTTGGAAATGATCCCGTGTGATATCAGCTATCAAAATCCATTTCTTTTCTCATTCTTTTGGCTGCCTGTAATAACATCTCCAGCAGCAGAGAGAATGAAAGCTTCAGTCCCAGAAGGATTAGTGAAGTTGGCCTCCTCATATAATAATGCACAATGAAAGCAAATTTGTAACACTTATATAACTCTCAGAAAGGGGAACTTAACTTGCATCACTATGATAGTGACAGCTCACATTCTGAATTTGAAATAATCCCTGGGCAATTTATTTTTATCCCTTATAAATCTCAGCTGGTTGGAGAAAAAAGTTGCTTTAAAAATCCTGCAATAACTGTATTGCAGTAAATAGGATTGCTAGAATTCATCAGAAAAATTGATTATTTTTCCCATGGAAAATTGACTTTTCAGTGAAACATGGAAAACCAAATTATTTTGGTTTTGGGCTGAAATATTTCCATTTGGGAATACTGCCACAGTGCCTCATTGGAGGTATAGTTTAGTGCCTAAAGTTCACATTCTCCTTTATGGGCCAGCCTCCCTGATTGGGCAACATCTCCCATGATGCACCACTGTCTCCCCTCTTGGTGAAAGGAGGTGGTGTATCATGGGAGTCCCATAATCATGGTGCCTCATGAGAGACAAAGTCTCGCTGGGGAGCCTGGCTCTTAGAGGAGGCAACCAAACTGCAATCCCTATGAGGCTCCATGGTGGCATATCTTTTTGGATTTGGGGCTTCTTTTAAAATGTAAAGTTGAAATTTTCTGCAGACAGACACTTGACTAAATAAAATGTATGTCTTTTTTTTTTCAGTTGAACAACAATTTTGACAGAATTTTTTTCACCATCCCTATTTATTGTGCCTTACTAATAAAGTATCTATTTAACAAGCCTCTCATATTAGGATGAGAGTTTTGTACCTTCTGTAAGAGCAATCCTGTCATTCCTATATTTTCATGCTTACAAACAGTTGCAGACAAACTAGCAAAACAAACAAAATATACTCTCATTTTTGTAAAAAGAAAAGGAGTACTTGTGGCACCTTAGAGACTAACCAATTTATTTGCGCATGAGCTTTCGTGAGCTACAGCTCACTTCACCGGATGCATACCGTGGAAACTGCAGAAGACATTATATACACACACAGAGACCATGAAACAATACCTCCTCCCACCCCACTGTCCTGCTGGTAATAGCTTATCTAAAGTGATCATCAAGTTGGGCCATTTCCAGCACAAATCCAGGTTTTCTCACCCTCCACCCCCCCCACACAAATTCACTCTCCTGCTGGTAATAGCCCATCCAAAGTGACCACTCTCTTCACAATGTGTATGATAATCAAGGTGGGCCATTTCCTGCACAAATCCAGGTTCTCTCACTCCCTCACCCCCCTCCAAAAACCACACACACAAACTCACTCTCCTGCTGGTAATAGCTTATCCAAAGTGACCACTCTCCCTACAATGTGCATGATAATCAAGGTGGGCCATTTCCAGCACAAATCCAGGTTGAGAAAACCTGGATTTGTGCTGGAAATGGCCCAACTTGTTATCTAAAGTGATCATCAAGTTGGGCCATTTCCAGCACAAATCCAGGTTTTCTCAACCTGGATTTGTGCTGGAAATGGCCCACCTTGATTATCATGCACATTGTAGGGAGAGTGGTCACTTTGGATAAGCTATTACCAGCAGGAGAGTGAGTTTGTGTGTGTGGTTTTTGGAGGGGGGTGAGGGAGTGAGAGAACCTGGATTTGTGCAGGAAATGGCCCACCTTGATTATCATACACATTGTGAAGAGAGTGGTCACTTTGGATGGGCTATTACCAGCAGGAGAGTGAGTTTGTGTGTGGGGGGGCGGAGGGTGAGAAAACCTGGATTTGTGCTGGAAATGGCCCAACTTGATGATCACTTTAGATAAGCTATTACCAGCAGGACAGTGGGGTGGGAGGAGGTATTGTTTCATGGTCTCTGTGTGTATATAATGTCTTCTGCAGTTTCCACGGTATGCATCCGATGAAGTGAGCTGTAGCTCACGAAAGCTCATGCGCAAATAAATTGGTTAGTCTCTAAGGTGCCACAAGTACTCCTTTTCTTTTTGCGAATACAGACTAACACGGCTGTTACTCTGAAACCTCTCATTTTTGTTCATTCTAAGCTGAAATTTAGTCCTCAGAGGTTTTCTGAGACAGGGTCAGACTTTCAGTGCCTTCTGGGAATAGAATATTGCCCATGATTTCATTCCACTACTTAGTGGAATGTTTGCCCAAATTATAGAAAGAAATATCCAAATGATGTATAACATTAATATTGACTGTGTTGTGGTTAAAGAACAGCATTTGAAGTTAGGAGATGCATCCTTCTGTATCTCAGATTCCCATTTGGAAAATGGGGTTACTAATACTAAAAGTTAATATGTACTTTGAGAGCTCTGACAAAAGATATTATATAAGTGTAAAGTATTGTATTATTGGCAGACACAATTATCATGTACATCATTGGGCAGAGAATTGTAATTTCTTTGCCAAGGACTAAGCTGGTTTCTGGAATGGCAGACCTATCATTGATAACTGTTATGTCCTCTCTCATTTGATTCATAAATATTGTTCTCCTAAGCAGGGAAAATTGTATGCAGCCTTTCTTGACCTGAAATTGGCTTTTGATTCTGTTGACAACGGTCATCTCTGGGAGAAATTTGCAAGAGACTGTCATAGACCCTCAGCTACTTTGTATCCTGAGAACCCTTCATCGTCAAATGGTAGCTAAAGTTAGGATAGGGCAGAAAAATGAGCTAATGGACCCTGTTCATCAGCGTTGCTTACTACTACAACTTTTCTTTATTTAATTTTTATATTAATAAGGTGGTGACAACTTTAGAAGGGCTGTGTGTTTTCCTCCCAAATTTCTGAACCCATTTGTGCCAACCTTTCTTTATGCAGACAAAATGGTTTTGCTGTCCTCAACTCCCCTGGGTTTGAAGCACATCTTAAAGGACTTTAGCTCTTTGTATCTGACCATAAGCTATCTGAAAACTAAAGTAATTGCCTTTGGCTGCAGACTAAGGCTGTATAAATGGATGATTGATGGCCATTATATTGAACAGGTCAGGTTTTTCCCCTATGTGTGAATTTCTTGTATATGTAATAGCCAGTGGGATAATTATATAGAGGCAGTAAAGAAGAAAGCCTTAAATTCTATGGAAGCAGTGTTCTGTTTCACTCTGGTCCACAAGGGGTAATCTAATCACTCAGGCTCTTAAATTTTCAAAGATAAAGCCTGTGTCCAAATTCTACATGATGCAGAAATCTGGGGCTGGGAGTATTTTAGCAAGTTAGAGGTTGTGCAAAACAAATCTGTTAAGGAGAATGCTCGGCCTCCTTAATTTTACCACAGCAGTTTTATTCAGGGCAGAGTTAGGGGATTGTGCTAGTACAAACAAGGCCCAATGCTTTTATATTAATTACTGACTCCATATTTGGCATATGAATCAACAGCGCCTTCCAAGGTTATGTCTGGAGGAACAGCTCAACAAGATATATACCCTAAAGTCCCCTGGGCTTTTGCAAGTATACTGTTCTACCATTCTTTGAGCTTTTCAGAAATTGACTTGGGTAGGACTGTAGGTAAAAGTATGAAAATGTTAATTAAGCTGCAAACAACTGGATATGGCAAATGTTCACACAGCAAATATGTCTCCTTGGCTTTCTAACTTAAATAATGTCCATGGTTACAGGAAATAATTGGATTGAATGTTAAGACTGTCCTTTAGCTCCATTCCTGTCCCAGATGTCTTTTACCACACCACCTCAGAAATTAAAATACTTGCTACATAGTGAAAATGTTTCAGTTAGATGGATCATTTTCCTACTTGCCTGGTCAGCCATAAAAATGAGAAAGAAGTATATGAAGGAGGGGCTACTTTTGGCCATTATTTTTATATAATTTTAGAAGTGGTGATTTTAAAGGTGTAACTGATTTTAGAGAAGGATCATCTTGTTTTTTAATTTGTTCTTAACGTTTGTTGGTTTTTTTCTGTTTGTTTTTGAGTTGTGTCAATTTAAAATTTGCATTTATTTATTGTGTTAAATGCAATGGCCTATGGCTAAGATGCTGTATTAATAAACATGATCACATAAATTATCTTTCAGGTTGGTTAGGTGGTGAAGACAAAAGTAAGCACTGGGCTACCTGGCTATCCCCAGAAGAAGATCCCCAGTGGAGAGTGTAGAATCAGGACATTGGGCTGTTCCCTGAAGGCAAGACCAGACTCAAGAGTGGCGAGAATGGGCCAGCTGGTTGGCTCTAGAAGATCAAACACACTTCCTCACCTTTAAGAATACAGAATGGCAGGTTGAGGGGTGCTGGAGCCTGTTGTGGGAGCAGATGTCATCTGTTCAAGTTCACTTTCTGCAAATATAGCATACTCAAATTTTACTAAATAAAAGTTACAGAAAAGCTAGTTTTTAGCTCCAGCACTTGAATATTGTGCTTGCCAAAGTGTATACTCAACTCAAGAATTCAAGAGGATTGATCACATGGTAATGATTATTTTCAGGCTTGATGACTTACATAGCTAACCAACAGAGTAGGAGTTGCAAATCAAGAATATTCCAACTTTATAACGTATCAGTGCATTAAGGGCCTGCTTCTGTTCTCCCTGAAGTCAACAGGAAAGCTTCCACTGACTTCACTGAGAAGAGGATGAGACCCAAAATGGGTAGATGTTCCAGATGTATGTGGTAATACTAAAGAATATCCAAAACTTAAAGGTGAGGGAGACAAAGAAAATGGCTGCTTACTGGCTACTATCAGACTAAATACCAAAAATAAAATTAATAATATTTAAACAGAAGTTTAATAATGCAATATGTTTCAAAGTTATTTAATAAAAAAACCTCACCCTGTAAGTTAAAACAGTGGTAATATAACCACATAAAATATTAAGACATTGCCTGAAATGATATTAAATAATTATCAATTGCAAAATGGTCATTATGTTTGTATGAAAATGACATTTGTTAAATGATGATTCATTAAATGCTGCCCCCATTCCTTGGTCCCTCCTACAGAAGTTGACATCAAATATCAGTTATGTTACCTGCTAATTGTTACATAACTAGGATGTAGAACTATATTTTCCTCTCATTACCCTAGAGTTTTTCCCTTGCCCCTCCAATTGTCTGTCATACCTGCTTGTTGAGTCTTGTCTTAATTTGGACTACATACTATTCAGGACAGGTTCTGTCTTTGAGAGCTGGCCAGAGAACAGCAATTCTGTTTCATGGAAGTGTGTGTTAGGGCACTCACCTTGGGAGGTTCAAGACCTGGTCTTCCTTATTCAGAGCAGAGTTTTTTATCACAGATGTTCTAAATAAGGCAGGTAGAATAAGGCTGCAAACCTGGGTCTTCCCTGTCTCAGGCCAGTGACCTAACCACCAAGCTATAGAGCTGTGATCCCCAAACTTTTCTTCTCATGCCCCCCCTTATCAGTAATGGAAAGTGTCCACGCCACACCCAGTCCAGGAGTGGAGTTGTAGCCGGACTGGGGACCAGTGGCCAGTAGCGGGGGGCCTGGGAGCGGAGCAAGGGCTGCGTCTGGGCGTTGGGGACAGGAGTGGGGTCAGAGTGGAGCTGTGGGCAGAGCAGGGCTGGATGGCCCTGCCATGTCCCCCCACCGATGTTCCTCCATGCTGCCCCAATTGGGTGTATCCCACAGTTTGGGGACCACTGTTATAGAGTCAGTCTCTTGTTCTGTCCGTGACAAACTGACATTATACCTTATTGAATTAGGGTGAATGCCTTTGGGATACTTTGTATTAAAAATGCTGTTGCGTATTCATTATTATGGCACTGTATATACCTTTTCTAGTAGGGAGGGGTATGCTAATGTTCTTCCTCTATTACCAGCCCTTTGAAACCACCCTGGAGGATCGGAGGGAGGGACACACACACGATTCTCCAAGGACCAACAGATAAAGATAGCATATTTTGGATAAATAGCCTGGTTTTCAACTGGCTCATGGCCTTCTTCCTGATCCAGCAAATGGTCAGGATGCCTGTTTCATGTAGGGCCTCAATGCTTTGGAAAGGGTTGGAAGTACTGGGACTACTGAGGCATCACAAGAATGGATGCTTGTTCTGAACTGAATCTATTATGAATTTGTGACCACAAGGAATCCCCTGGGGTGGGCCTTTGAAGGATTGTTCCTGCCAGAATCTATGTTAGGGTTGGGGTGAAGTCTGGTAAGGTATTTAGCCTGTGTTTATATTCTTTTAATATGTTTTCCCCGTAGTTTTTTTACCTTAATAGGAAGTGCTGTTTGGTATTTATATCTGTAGCAATTACACCTGTTACCCATCTCTGAAGAGGAAGCAAACAGGTGTGCTGGGCAACCTGTGTGTGCTGGGAATAACAAGGTGAAGGCAGGGACCTGTGCAGCTTGGAGATACACCAGTCAGAAGGGAAAGAGGTGCACATCTCCACCCAAGAGAGGTGATGGCCAGGAGAGCCAGAAGCCAGAGAGCAGGTGCCCTTGCTGAGGAGGAATACCGGGGCATTTGTCCTGAACTTTGACACTCATTTTGCTGAAATTTAATACATACCTGAATTAATTAATACAAATATATTAATAGTTGTAATAGTATTTGCATTAGCATCTGTGTTTATTATTAATCAATTTATTTTATCTTGTCATTTGGACATTGGTTCAAGAGCTGGACTGAAACTACCAACTCAGCTCATACAGCCTCAGCTACTTTGGGTCGGTAGTGATTTGAGTCAGCAGTACCAACCTGGGCTAATTTGAGCCCATGAGATAAAGGCCCCTTATCCATTACCAATCCTCTCAGCAATGCAGTCTATGTCAAATTTACCTGTTTAACTGAAGTCCATAAGGATGCAAAATGTACCACAGTTACGTAAGAGCTGAATCTTGATCCAACATCCTGAAGTCTTTCCATTGACTTCAGTGGGCACTAAAACATTTAAGTGTTGGTGGGTGATAAACTCAATTATAAAACCAAATGTATTTTTCCATTTAAGACAGACACATGCCTCTAAATGGTAGCTTTGCATGCCAAGTTTCAGACAAAAGAAAATTGTATGTGACTGTCAGAAAAATACCAAAGAGCCTGAAACAGTGAAAGTTACTGACAACTTCAACCCTGCGAACAAACCGTTCTATCATTGTACCTGTGAACAAACCGTTCTATCATTCCGTTTTGAATTCTCCTCTTGGAACAGCATTAAAGCTGTACTTGTGGAAGAGTTTAACATCAAAAGACTACCCCTTTTAATATGGCTTCCAGAAAACATTTAAGGAACAAATGTGTTCTTGCTACAATGTTTCCTAAACTTTTTGAAGTTACCAAACAAGCCACACTGGGGAGATGCTTGGATATCCGATATGACGTTGAGATTTTTAAACAATGCATGTTACTTACAGGTATTTGCACTGTCTGTTTTCTAAATGTCAGTAGCCTAATTAAAACTTTTATAATTATTACACAGAGTTTTATATATCTACTGTTTCTGCCCTTGCCATTTGAAGCTACAGTATATCATCGTGAGCCTCCCTGGCAGCCCGATTTAATCCAAAACCTGTTTATTGCTTAGTGATGTACAATATGTAATAAGACATTGCATTAGAGCAGAGTACTGTGACAAGTACTAGAGCATTTTGGTAAATGACAGAACCGTAGAGAGTACCTATTTTCCATTTCACATCTGGCATATCCTTAAAAAGAAATGTTGCACGATAAAGTTAAAATACTCAGTGTTGATTTTTGCCACTGATTCTTATTCTATTTTCCAAGTGTTAAAATAAAAATAAAATGTACTGCTTATGATGTTTTGTGAGGGTTTTTTTTGTTTGTTAAATTTTAGTTTAAAAAGACCTTTTCTAATTATATACTTGCTTTTCTTCTCTTTTCTTTTTTCCTTTTCTGGTCCTTTGCCAGTTTTAAATACTAAATTAAGTTGGGGTACTGACCATCCCTGTGTAATTGACTTTGTACAAAACAGCATTTGTTGCTAAGTGATGATGAGCATGTAATGAGGCATCAAAAACAGCAGCAAGAATAAACAGACCATTAGGTGCTTATTTCAGATTGTTGACTCTGTAGAGTTGCTCTGTGCAGAGATGGTGCTCTCCTCATAGCTAGGTTGTGACTCAGAAACTCTTATTTCTGTCTCAGACCCTTGATGCCACTCTGAAGGCATAAAGAGATGACAAAGGGACATGATACACCCTTTGGGTTCTATGGTTGGTGTAAAGCTGCCATAAAAGCTCTCACACCTGACCTCTCTAACTATAAGAGCCATGCTGTTATATTGTTTCAGGGGAGGGAGGTGGTGTGGGAGGAGCGTGCTGTGGTTCTGGTAATGCCAATTTCCAGTTGGCTCCCTGCGCGTCACAGGCAGCTGAGTAGAAGTTTGAGAAGCCCTGAGGCTGCTTCAAGTTATGCTAGAGGCCAGGCAGGCTGTCAACAGGACAGAGAATGGGAGAGGCACAGAGAACATGTAGTTTGTGGTTAACAAAAATATTCAATAACCATTAAAATAAAAATTTTGAGGAAAGGTATTGATGAAAATGCTGCAGAAATGTCTGCACAAAGACATAAAACGGGTCCATTTCAAACTCTGATCTGCAAAGAGCTGTGAAATTTCCTTGTAAAACAGTTTTTCCTCTTTGTGCTCAGCTCTGGTGATAAGTCATTCTGTGTATGAATGTGCCAAAAACATTCTGACAAATGCCCTAATTCAGGAAAGTATCCCTATTCAGGAAAGCATTTAAGAGCATGATTGAATGTCACTCAAGTCAATGGGATTTAAGTGAGTGCTTAAGTGCTTTCCTGAACAGTGGTCAAAAATTGTGATACCTGCTCGATATGCTAAGCAGTTGCAAGGATAAGTAAGACAATCAGCCAATATATGCAAGGTCACTGCAGCAGTTTCCTTTCTAGACTCACCCACAGTGTCCTGAGTTTACTGCTTCCTTTAGAACTTACTGTTCACATTTCTAGGAAGCTATCAAATAAACAACACTCATTTTATCTCCTGGAAAGTACAGCTGCGTTAACCTCATCTGTATTTCAAACAATTCCCAGAGCATGTTTGCAAACAATAAATATAGCTAGAGACAACTAGCTAGCAACATGTTTCAGAACCTGACATATCCACTTGTCTGGAGAAGTGGGGATTGGTAGCAGCCTTCAACTAACTGAAGTGGGGAGGGTTCCAAAGAGGATGGAGCTAGGCTGTTCTCAGTGGTGGCAGATGACAGAGCAAGGAGCAATGGTCTCAAGTTGCAGTGGGAGAGGTCTAGGTTGGATATTAGGAAAAACTATTTCACTAGGAGAGTGGTGAAGCACTGGAGTAGGTTACCTAGGGAGGTGGTGGAATCTCCATCATTAGAGGTTTTAAGGCCCGGCTTAACAAAGCCCTGGCTGGAATGGTTTAGTGGAAGATTGGTCCTGCTTTGAGCAGGGGGTTGGACTAGATGACCTCTTGAGGTCTCTTCCAACCCTAATCTTCTATGATTCTATAGAGAGAGAAAATCAAAGGCCTTAACTTCAAAATAGCCTAATAGACTATACCAAAGTTACCTTCACTAATTGGGTTTGTGCCATGGGAAATACTTGTTAGTATGTAATTCAGGAAAATGGGTATTTCCAGAAAAATCCTTATGGCAGAAAGACAGAGAGAGAGAGTAAACTTATTTGTAATAGCACTAGATTTTTAATGTAAATAAGAACTTGTTTATAAGAATATCATACCCACATTCAGAAAGATCAAACCCGATGATCTGGTTTATTGTAGGCTAATTAGCCTCATATAAATCCAGGGCAAATGAATGGAAAACTTGATATAGGAGTCAATCAATAAAGAAGTAAAAGATGGTAATATAATTAATGCCAATCAACATGGCTTATGGAGCACAGGTCTTGTCAAAGAAACTAATTTATTTTTTGATGAGATTTCAAATTTGGTTTTAAAGTTAACTGAACACAGGTAACATATTTAGACTTTTGTAAAGAGGTTGACTTAGTATTGCATGGCTAAATAATTAGTGCTACACAATATCATTAAAACATGTGTTAAATGGGTTAAGAACGTGCTAATTGACACACATCAAAGTGGTTGTGAATGGGGAATCATCATTGAATGGAGGTATTTCTTGTGGGGTCCTACAGGGATGGACTAGACCCAGTGCTATTCAACATTTTCATCTGTGAATTGGAAAAATAGTGGGTAACAAAAGATTAGTGGAGTGGTAAATAATGATAAGACCTGGGTAATCACACAGAGCAATCTGGGTTGATTAGTAAGCTGGACCCAATAAGCAAAATGGAACAAGGAATACAGGCCATAACAACAGAATGGGGGACTGTTTCTTATCTTAGCAAGCAGTGGCTCTGGAAAGGAGTTAGGAGTCATAGTGAACAAACAATGGTGGCAAAAAGGGCTAATATGATCCTTAGATGTATAAACAGGGGAGTAGTTGTCAAGGTTCCTTCCCCACTCTGAACTCTAGGGTACAGATGTGGGGACCTGCATGAAAGACCCCCTACGCTTATTCTTACCTGTTTAGATTAAAAACTTCCTCAAGGTACAAACTTTGCCTTGTCCTTGACCCTATGCTGCCACCACCAAGCGTGTTAAACAAAGAACAGGGAAAAGAGCTCACTTAGAGGCGTCTTCCCCCCAAAATATCCCCCCAAGCCCTACACCCCCTTTCCTGGGGAAGGCTTGATAAAAATCCTCACCAATTTGCATAGGTGAACTCAGACCCAAACCCTTGGATCTTAAGAGCAATGAAAAAGGAATCAGGTTCTTAAAAGAAGAATTTTAATTAAAGAAAAAGTAAAAGAATCACCTCTGTAAAATCAGGATGGTAAATACCTTACAGGGTAATCAGATTCAAAACATAGAGAATCCCTCTAGGCAAAACCTTAAGTTACAAAAGGACACAAAAACAGGAATATACATTCCATTCAGCACAATCTATTTTACCAGCCATTTAATAAAGGGAAATTTAACACATTTCTAGCTAGATTACCTACTAACTTAACAGAAGTTCTGAAGAGCATTCCTGACCTGTTTCCAGCAAAAGCATCACCCCGACAGACAGACCGACCCTTTGTTCCTCCCTCCCCCTCCAGCTTTGAAAGTATCTTGTCTCCTCATTGGTCATTTTGGTCAGGTGCCAGTGAGGTTATCCTAGCTTCTTAACCCTTTACAGGTGAATGGGTTTTGCCTCTGGCCAGGAGGGATTTTATAGTTCTGTATACAGAAAGGTGGTTACCCTTCCCTTTATATTTATGACAGTAGTGAATAGGAATGGGGGGGGGGGGGATTAAGTGTACCTCCATGGGGAAAAAATACCACAGACTCTAATCTATTGGAGAAAGGCATAACAAGAACCAATGCCTGCAAGTTAAAGGAAGACAAATGGAAATTAGAAATAAGGTACAAGCTGTTAAACGATGAGGGTGATTAACCATTGAAATAAACTACGAAGGGAAGTGGTGGATTCTCCAGATTTCTCTTGAAATCTTCAGATCAAGACTGCATGCCTTTATAGAAGATATGGTTTAGTCAAACACAAATTGTTGGGCTCAGTTCAGGTATAACTGGATGAAATTTAATGGTTTATGTCAGTGGTTCTTAATCTGGGGCACATATACCCCCCTCAGGGGTCTGCAGAGGTCAGGGGGTATATCAACGCATCTAGATATTTGCCTAGTTTACAACAGGTTACATAAAAAGCACTAGTAAAGTCAGTACAAACTAAAATTTCATACAGACAATGACTTGTTACTGTTCTATATACCATGTCAGTGGTTCTCAAACTGTGGTTGAGTTCATTTTAATGGGGTTTCCAGGACCAGAGTTAGACTTGCTGGGGTCCAGGGCAGAAAGCCAAAGCCTGAGACCTGCTGCACGGGGCTGCAGCAAAGCCCAAGTTTTAAAGTGAGGTGAAACTTGGGGTACACAAAACTCCTGAAACAGGTAGTAGTCCGTAAAGGTTGAGAGCCACTGGTTTACGGTATACACGGAATCAGATTAAATAATCTAATGATCCCCTTTGGCCTTAAAATTCTATGAATCAGTGAACTACTTACATGAATAATGGTGTGATTCACAAGGTTGATAAGGTAATACCTTTTATGAGATCAACTTCTGTTGCTGAGAGAGATGAGCTTTCCAAGTTTACACACACCCCTTCTTCAGACCGGTCTCTCTCTCACCAAGAGAAGTTGGTCAGATAAACACATTACCTCACCCACCTTGTCTCTCTAATGTCCTGCGACCAACACAATAAATAATAGTTTGTAGATTTGGTCTGTTCGGGTCAGTCTTTGCTTTCACAGAAACCAATGGCAAACTTCCATTGATTTTAATAGGGCAAGATCTGTTCCTTCCCTACAGTTACTATCCTACCACGGATGACTCTCCCACAAGTGGTCATTATTATGGCTAACGTAAATAAAAGTGAACTTTAAAAAAAGCCAAACAAAAAAGGTAATCTTCCAGATATCATTAGTAATCTCTTTCTTTTTTCTAGCTTCAGCATATTGTAAACTTCCCACTTAAATGTGCACAAATGCATTTTATGGATTAAATAGTTCTTGGACTGAGCCCTTGAAAATAAAGAGTATTCTCAGATTTATATCCTGGGGAAATAACTGATATGAGAATGTGGATGTAATGGGTGAAGTGGGTTGTGGGGATTATAGAAATGACAGCTTTACATTATTAAAATCTGGAAGATAAATATTTAATATCATTTATGGAATTTTTGAATGTTATTATCTATAGTATAGAAGAATTCTAATTAGCAATGCTCCTGATTCAAAATGTCCTGTTAATTTCAATATTAACCCATAAATATATTTAAATAAAACAGATTGTATTGCATGGAGTTTAGAAATTTCAGTGTGGGTAGTGGTAGTGCAAAAACACCTAATTAGCCCCTGCCCCCTCGGCTCCAATCAGGGGAAACAGATTGCGGCTGATGGAAAAGGCTTGATGCTGGCCTGCGGATTGGCAACACCTGCTGGCCTGACAAGCCAAGGGCTACAAAGTCTGGGCGGGAGCTAGAAGGCTGGGGGCAGCCAGGGAACTGGTGGCCTTGTAGCTGAATGCTGCCTCTGCCTGTAAAAGAGGTTGAATAATCCTGTAAAGCTTGTAAATAGATAAACACTGGTGGTGGGATAACTGTAGCTAAATGACAACATGAGTGTTGCACAACCCTGAAGCCTCTCTGAGCCTTATTCGGGGCAACAAGCAGGCCCCAGGAAGAGGGGCAGGTCATGGACCCTGTTACAGAAACAGAAATTTTATATAATTTCAATATGCATATATGTATCAGTGTTCCATCATTTTAAGAGCTGTTGACAGTAAATGGAAAATGAGAAATAAGTTATATTTAGAGGTATTTCTGCCTATTTTATATTTTTAACCATTCTTCCTTCCCTTATTTTTAATACTTGGGTCAATAGCACCATAGCTTTGTTTCATAAGATTCAGTGTGCTCATGCTGCTTATTCCTCACCTAAAATGATTACTTTTCCCTCCATATCAACTGACTATGATGTCACAAATGTGACTTTAATGAGTTATTAAATGAAAGGATCTGATGGACTGTAGAAAAGGAAGGAGCAGTTTTCATGAAAATTTCTGTAATATAAATGGAAGAGAAATAGAGCAAAATCTGCAGATCAAATTCCAGACTCATTCATAGTACTTTAAAAGCAGAGTATTCCATTGTAATCAGAAGAGCCACACTCTGGATTTGCACCACTATAAAGAGGATTGGAATCTGGTCCAACATATTTGAATAAAATTATATCTCCTAAATTTGTGCATGAAGCATTGTCAGCAAAAGCAAGGAGATACTAAAATACTCATCCCTTAAGAGGAAAGTGTTTAAAAGATGAGGGTTTAATGCTCAGTTTTGTTCCATGTGTATTTATTGTCTTTGTATTATAAGGCCCTAATTCTGTATTTCTTGTGCAATCACAGCTCCCACAGACTTCCTTACCTGACCAATCCTATTCTTTTTCTATAGGTCCATAAGGTTCAATGGACAGTCAAATGGTGCAGTTCTGCTGCATGGAGAGAGGGACAGAATGCCAGCGATCAGCACCCCCTGCATGCTGCACCTTTTGCAGCACAGAGAGAGGTCTTTGGGGGGTAATGCAGTTGTGAATCTCCAACTACAAGGACCAGCTGCTTGAGACCCTCCTTACAAAGTTTGCAATTCCTTCTCCCACCTCCAAACCAATGTCTGGAGATCTTACTGCTTCCATGAGGCTGCAGCAACAGATGCAGAGTTGTTGCACCATTGCTCAGAAGCCTGGAGTAGGGAAGATTCACACTCCCTCCACATACTAGTGGAACTCTCTTGCAGAATGCTATAAGCAGAAACCAGAATTAGGCCCTAAATTTAGCTTTCTTTAATATCACTTTGAGGGAATCATGCTGTCTGCCAACAGAGGTGGCTTTAAAATGCCTCTGTGAGAGCTCCCATATGCTGTGGATGAGGAGAGGATGAAAACAAAATAGTTGAGGTTAGTTTATTTAATCTGACTGTTTATAGGGATAGTTAGTCTAGATAATTCATCATTGATTTTTATAATGGCTGAAAAGTTCCTTTGCAAACTTGCCCGTTAAGTCTGTATTCAGGCTACACATACCATTGGACTATATATGTTCATATTCATATCACTGGCACCTTAAAGACTAACAGATTTATTTCAGCATAAGCTTTCATGGGTAAAAAACCCACTTCAGATGCATCAAGTGGGTTTTTTACCCACGAAAGCTTACACCCAAATAAATCTGTTAGTCTTTAAGGTGCCACCGGACTCCTTGTTGTTTTTGTGGATACAGACCAATGCGGCTACACCCTGATACTATTCATATCACTGTTAGCCTCACTATCCTTGCCCATTCCCAAGTTCTTTACACTTTCTCGTTGGGTCTTGTCTTAAGTAGACCCTGATCTTGCAAAAGGAGATGGGTGGACCCCAGAGGGGCTCCATGTGCACACAAAGGTCACCCTGAACTGTTCTCTCCAGGATTCTGGCCCAGATTGTAAAATCCTCATGGAAGGTACCATGATTTAATAAGGCCTGGTCTACATGAGAAAATTAGGTTGGCGTAACTAAGATGCTCAGGGGTGTGAAAAATCCACACCCTTAAGTGACATAGTCAAGCTGACCAAAGTGCCCACGTGAACAGCGCTAGGACAACAGAAAAATTCTTAGAATTAGAACCCCTCCTGTCAGCGTAGGCAGTGTCCACATTGAAGCGGTACAGCGGGGCAACTGTGCCGCTGCAGTGTTTTAAGTGCAGACAAGCCCTAAGTGTTTTTGCAGCACTTAGCAGAATGGCGTCCCAGTCCTGAGTGGGGCTTGATTCTTCCTCTTCCAACACAGACACATCATGCTGTCTGTTAAGGATTCTTAGTGTAGTCCACTAAGAATATTTCTCTAATAAAAAGTGCTGTAATTAGACCTACAGATAGAGGAAATTAATGCAGTAGGGTGAGAATCATCCCTGTGCAGTGGGCCAGTGGAACACCCACTTGAACCTATAGGTTCAGACCCTGAAAATACCAGCAAATGTGAGTACTTTTATGCAAATTAAGTGGTGCATATGCCTTGTGCTAGCCCTTTGCAGTGAATTTTGCTCTGTTTGCATATTACTGCATGCACCACTGATGTCACAGAATATGCCAAAAATAATGTCCAATATTAATTGTAATAAAATAACTATTATATTTCCTTCCTCTCTAAAAGATAAACAATATAGATAAATATTTAATTAAAACATCTATATTATGAAATATAGATATTCTAGTAATCTAGTTAGTACTTTGTAATAGAGACTGTCACATACATTATTTAACAGACATCTGATTCATTAGAACGTAAGAACAGCCATACTGGGTCAGACCAAAGGTCCATCTAGCCCAGTATCCTGTCTTCAGACAGAGGCCAATGTCAGGTGCCCCAGAGGGAATGAACAGAACACGTAATCATCAAGTGATCCATCCCCTGTCGCCCGTTCCCAGCTTCTGGCAAACAGAGGCTAGGGACACCATCCCTGCCCATCCTGGCTAATAGCCGTTAATGGACCTATCCTCCATGAATTTATCTAATTCTTTTTTTGAATCCTGATATAGTCGTGGTTTCACAACATCCTCTGGCAAGGATTTCCACAGGTTAGCTGTACATTGTATGAAAAAATACTTCCTTTTGTTTGTTTTAAACCTGATGCCTATTCATTTCATTTTGGTGACCCCTAGTTCTTGTGTTATGAGCACTGTTCCCTCTAAGCTGTGCGTATGCACGCACACACAGATCTTAAACATGGCGAAACCCCGCAAGCACTCCAGCTTCGGTGGTGGCTTTTTTTTTCTGCTTCGGCAGCACAGAAGAAATTTTTTGTGCACACGACCTGTTAAAAATTAGAGGGACCATTGGTTATGAGAAGGAGTATTTACTTTCTCCACACGAGTCATGATTTTATAGACCTCTGCATATTCCCCCCTTAGTCATCTCTTTTCCAAGCTGAAAAGTCCCAGTCTTATTAATCACTCCTCATTTGGAAGCCGTTCCAAATCCCTAATCATTTTTGTTGTCCTTTTCTAAACCTATTCCAATTCCAATATATCTTTTTTGAGTTGGGGCAACCACATCTGCACGCAGTATTCAAGCTGTGGGCATACCATGGATTTATATAGAGGCAATGTGCTATTTTCTGTCTGATTATCTATCCCTTTCTTACTGATTCCCAACATTCTGTTCGTTTTTTTGACTGCAGCTGCACGTTGAGTGGATGTTTTCAGAGAACTATCCACAAAGACTCCAAGATCTCATTCTTGAGTGGTAACAGCCAATTTAGACCCCATGATTTTATATGTATAGTTGGGATGATGTTTTCCAATGTGTGTTACTTTGCATTTATTGACATTGAAATTCATCTGCCATTTTGTTGCCCAGTCACCCGATTTTGTGAGATCCTTTTGTAGCTCTTCGCAGTCTGTCTGGGACTTAACTATCTTGAGTAGTTTTGTATCATCTGCAAATTTTGCCACCTCACTATTTACCCATTTTTCCAGATCATTTATGAATATGTTGAACAGTACTGGTCCCAGACCTCTGGGGAACATCACCATTTTCCTCTCTCCATTCTGAAACTGACCATTTATTCCTATCCTTTGTTTCCTATCTTTTAGCCAGTTACCAATCAGCAACCAAAGTCAGGCTTACTGGCCTATACTTGCCGGGATCACCTCTGGAGTCCATTTAAAAATGTATTCCTGATTGTAATTATTCATTGTTTAATATTCAGGTCATCCAAACAGTAGTTATTATCGCCAGGCATTTCCTTGGATTGATGATGACTTTCACACCTAGTTTACAGGGTCATTAATCTGTATGATTAATCATCATTATTGCTTAAAGAGTTAATTTCCAATGTAAAATAAGCTCACCTGTTTGGAAATAAAAACTGGAGCTCTGTGAAACCACATGTATTTTAGTGTACACCCTACAACAATCTTCAACTTGGATTTCCCTACTCATTATCAATAGGATTTATTGTTAACGTTTTAGTCCCCCTGAACAAGTGGGCAAGGTTATTCAAAGCTTTTGTTGTGTCTGTTAACTGGTGGCCAGACAACTTGACACTAGAGTGGATTTAACAGGATGAGCTAACAACCAGAAACCTATTAAGGCACAATCTGTTATTTAAGATATGCTTGTGTCTGAGCAATGAACATCAGATCAGGATTCATTACTGCCCACAATTTGGTATGACCATGTGGGGAAGGAAGTTTACATCTCTTATTCTGGCCTTTTCAGTCAGTAGAGTATAGACCATATATATTTGTTCCCAAAGAACCAATTGAAGCTGATAACATTTTTTGTGCGGAGAGAGAAGGGATGGCTATTGTGAAAAGTCATTCAAGAACTGGAAATCTAATAGTACTATATCAAATAGTAGAGGTGATTGTTAACACCTTTCAATCTAAATTTTGTATATATTTCTAATTAATCTCATCAGGGATTTTCTGACTAAATGATTTTTCAGTAGAAAATGCAGTTTCTGTAAACTGCAGATTTTCCACAGGAAGATTTCAATTTTCCTGATTTTTTTCAGTTTTCCATTGGGGAAAATCCAAAGTGTTTCTTTTGAGACAGTTCAACATTAAATTACATGTGTCTAAGGTGCCATGGTGCTTCATGGGAATTGTAGTTTGATGCTTCATGCCCCCATTCTGTCCTATGGGCCAGGTTCCTTGTCTGGACCGCATATCCCATTATGCATTGAGGTCTCCCCTCTGACCAAGCTTCAAAGTGCATCATGTAAAATGTCATCCAGCTAAGGAACCTGGCTGCTCTTTCAATGACACTTTATGACTCAATGGCGATTTTCAACTTTCAAATGTGAAAGATAATTTAGGAATTTTTTGCTCCCAGTTTATCTATAATAGAAATAGATGTGAAAGGATCCAGAAGGCAACAAACAGCTGCCAAAAAAGAGTTGTGGCTGTAAAGGAAAAGGAAGAAGCTAGCAGATCTAGTTCAAGGTGTCTGAAAATCAAAAAGATCTGCATGGGTGAAGAGGAGGAAGAGGCTTTTTGGAGGACACTATGTAAACAGTTGTGGCTAGTGTATGATGGTTCATCAGATTCTTAATTTACCGATCTGTAGGTGTTATTCTTTATTAACATGTTCTGGAATTTGAATGAGAGCGATTATCCTTAATGAACTAACCAGGAGTATGGGCTTAAGAGATGGGAGAGCCCTCAACATTGACTGACTGAGGCAGTGGTCTATCCAAGAAAGTGGCTGTCTTATGACAGCCTCTCAGCCTTGCAGTCACTCAACAGACGCCTCAAAAATAGGATTGACCCTGTCTGCGTTTTTTAGATCTATGGCTGTGATAAACTACTCTGTCTCTTTGAACTTCCTGGACTTGACACTTCATGCCTGATTACTCTGGCTGGCTGCACTATGGAGCATAAGATACAGTTTTAATATTCATACTGATCAAAAAAAAGCTGAAGAAACTCAAAACGAATGTTAACCTTTCCTTTTTTAAAATTTTACAGCCTTTTCTGTTCAGTGAATCTGACAAGCAACTCAGATTTCATTGGGAAACTTCAGACAACAAGCTAGATTTCGGTTCCATGTATCACTACAAAGGTACCATATTGCCTCAGGAAATTTGAGTTAATCAGTTATGATCTGTTTCATAATTCCTGTAGAAAATACCACTGCATTTTTTTTTATTGTATCCTTGGTTCAGGAGTAAACTCCCACTTTGTGCTAGTGCAGGGCTAGCAACCATTTCTTCTTTCTTTTTCCAGGGTTTCTTTAACTCAGAAAAGGCAGGTGCCTCAGAGACTTTTCAACGCTAAATCCTGTCGTTTGAAGAATGCTCGGCCCAGAGGAGAAATGCACATTTTACAGAGAGAAACTTGCATGTCTTTTACAGCGTGTACTGCAGTATTCAGCAGAAGTGGTTCTGTTACACAGAGTAATTCATGCATATCCATAGCATAACGCACACTGAAGCCATATCTACATTACAGAGTCTATGCTGGCATAGCGCCCCTCTCTCCCTCCCTCCCTCCCCCCAGGTTGATGCAGCATATGCTAACAGAAGCGGGAGTTAGGAGGTGGCGTTCAGCTGCAGAGGCAGCAAGTACCCGGCAGGAGAAGCAGCTCCAGACCACCCCCTCTGCTTCCAGCCTGGACCTTTGCTTGGGGGCAGGGGGTGGGCAATGCCCCCACAAACTATGCCCCTGAACTCTGGCCAACGCTGGTGGGCCCAATCCTGCATGGGTGTGTGAGATCGCTGGGCCCAATCCTACGCTTCCCCATTTTTGCACCCCCTGCCTGTTCTGGGCCCTAGGTGGCTGCCCCTCTCTCCTTGCCCTACTTACAGCCCTGGCCAGGCCGATGCTCCACTGAGGCCCCACTTAAGTTCTCAAGTTAAACAGAGAAGACAAAGAGTAGACGCCTATCCTCATTTTACAGATGATTACAGGAGTTTCATATAGTTTAAGGCCAGAAAGGGACCTTTACATCATCTAATCTGACCTCCTGTACATCACGGGCCATTAAATTTCACCCAGTTACAGGAGTAACTTAAGTCCAATAACTTGTTTGGTTAAAGTCTGTCCTCCAGACTTGCTAAAGGTCATGCAGATAGTCCGTTGCAGAGCTCTTGAATTCCAGTCCAGTGCTTTAACAAGACATCAATCCTTCCTACTCCTGCTTTTTTTAAAAAAAGCAGAAACAATTATTTCTGAAATATTTAATTGTCTGATTAAATGTATTGATTGATTACCATGGTCAAAAGCTTATTACTCTGGATACTGGCAATCAAGATGGTACTGGGTGTTTACTCTCATTAGATTTTCAACTTTGAAATTTAGATGTGCCGAGGTAAGTTCACTCAATTTTGGTTCCAAATAAATCATCCAACTAAGTTAGCCTTTTTTCCATTTACAAATTCTTCCCAAATAGATCAATTTTTAATCATCTACTCACTATTCATAAATGTTTGACAGTTCACTTGAAAACATGTGAACCTAGGGATTGCTCACGAACTGTTAGCTTCATCCAGTTGCAGTTCCGTATTCATGATGTCTGATTGTTCACTTAAATCACATGATATTAGTTATTCTCCCTGATTGGATATCACACCACAGTATGCATCCGATGAAGTGAGCTGTAGCTCATGAAAGCTTATGCTCAAATAAATTGGTTAGTCTCTAAGGTGCCACAAGTACTCCTTTTCTTTTTGCGAATACAGACTAACACGGCTGTTACTCTGACACCTTTTTAAATGGGAGAAAAATCATGAATAGTAAGTGCCAAATAGCCTTGTTTGCATGCAAATAAAAGGTGCCTGTTAAAAGAGTAACCATGTACCAAACATGTATGGGCTTAAAAGTAGTGCTGAGAACAATTGATATGCAGATAAAAACATCTTGATGATGCTGTATAGGGCACTAATAAAACCAGTTATAGATTATGAATGCTAAACCTTTAACTCAGCCTCTAAATCAACACTCAAAAAATTAGTGATGATCCAAACCCAAGCTCTGAGAATACCATGTGGTATGAGTATTATGACACTGTTCTGTGTGATGCAGGTAGCAACCAGAAAAATACTGAAATTTCACCTTTTGGGATAAAGTAAATGGAAATAGTGAAGACAAGAATACTAAACAAATGTACAAGGACCGTTGGGAATTAAGTACCCAAGATGTAACTGGATGCCACAAACTCCCACATGCTATTAGGGTCAAAAGTGGGTAAAAGATTTGAGTGAAAAGGCAGAACTGGAAGAGATTAAAATCTTTAGTCATGAGAAATCAAATTATAGCTGGACAGCTGTCTCTCCAATTGCGGGTTTAGAATTATACCATAAAACAAAGGGAAGAGCAGGACCATCAAACATGATAGGTAAAATTTATGAGTTTATAGATGGCAAATTGGATCAGCATTGCCAAGTCTACACTGACAGATCTAAAGATGACAAGACAGGTAAAGTGGGAATGGCCTTTTGTATCCCTGAATTTAGAATGAAGAGATCTATCAGACTGTCCAATTTTGTGGCCATTTTAAACAGACAAATTGGTGGACCTGCTGTTGGCGCTGACCTGGATAAGGGATGTATGCCCAACTACAGCTGCTATACTATCTGACTCTTTGTTGAGTATAATGGCAATCAGAAATAGAAGCTTGGAAAGCAGGAATGACTTAATCAATAAAATATTGCTCTTGACTATGGAGATAGTACAACTAGGTATACATATAGTAATAGCATGGATTCCAACACGTCATGATACCTGGCAGTGAACTGGCAGATAAAGCAACAAAAAATGCCTTAATAAATGAGGAGGTTGATATAAAGATCCCTTTGAGTGCCCAGGACTTCAAAAGTCTGGTTAAGAGAGAACTTAAGAAAGAATGAAAATGAATATGGGCCAAAGAGAAAAGAGGACAAAGATTATATAAAATATGTCCTAAGCTTGAGGATAATGTCATATTTCACACTATGACAAAAGAAGCAAAGTAACTATATTTACAGTGTTAACAGCTCACTGTGGCCTGAATGGATGGGCCAAGATGGCTTGTGCAAAACGTGCAAAGTTAAAGAAACAGACGACTATCTGTTATGACAATACAGTGACAATTATACAGAAAGAAAGATTCTTTATGAAGAACTGAGATCCCTCAAGGTGTAAGAATATGGTCTGAGAGGTTTGGTGAAAGTACTGGGGAAGTGGGGTAGCATTAAAAAAGCATGACTGCATTTTTTTAAGGATACAGGGCAAGATGAGAGGATATAAATTTTGATTATGTGAAAATGGTGGTAGGTGGTGGTCATAGCTTCACAAGCTCATGCTGATGCACCATAAAATGACAGGACAAGAAAGAAAGAATTACCTCTGCACCATGTAAGTCCCGCTTAAACTTTCATGTTAAGTGGTGGATAGTTCATGTGCTGCCCCTTTACACAAGAATGAATTTCAGCCTTAATACCTCAATGGCTGTTTCCCAAGGACTGCAGATGCATGCACCTCCTGTGTGAGTTTGCTGCTTCTGCTATTTTTTTAATCCTGCATCTAAATAAGTCTCAGTCTGTGAACTTTGTCTCTTTTTGAAGTTGCATCACTCCTGGGAATAACTGAGGGGTGGTCAGTTATAGGTTTGACAGATGGTTCACATCAAAAGGAAGCAATCTTTTGTAGGAAATAAGCAAGTTCTATGATATTCAGGTGTAACAGGATACTGTATTAACTTCACAGAAGTGGTCTATTGTCAAGGTTCCTTCCCCACTCTGAACTCTAGGGTACAGATGTGGGGACCTGCATGAAAACCTCCTAAACTTATTTTTACCAGCTTAGGTTAAAACTTCCCCAAGGTACAAACTATTTTCCTTTTTCCCTTGGACTTTATTGCTGCCACCAACAAGTGTCTAACAGATATATAACTGGGAAAGAGCCTGCTTGGAAACATCTTTCCCCCCAAAATCCTCCCCGAACCCTACACCCCCTTTCCTGGGGAAGGCTTGATAAAAATCCTCACCAATTTACATAGGTGAGCACAGACCCAAACCCTTGGATCTCAAGAACAATGAAAAAAGCAATCAGGTTCTTAAAAGAAGAATTTTAATTAAAGAAAAAGTAAAAGAATCACCTCTGTAAAATCAGGATGGTAAATACCTTACAGGGTAATCAGATTCAAAACACAGAGAATCCCTCTAGGCAAAACCTTAAGTTACAAAAAGACACAAAAACAGTAATATCCATTCCATTCAGCACAGCTTATTTTCTCAGCCATTTAAACAAACAGAATTTAACGCATATCTAGCTAGATTACTTACTAAGTTCTAAGACTCCATTCCTTTCTGTTCCCGGCAAATGCATCACACACACACAGACAGATAGAGCCTTTGTTTCTCCCTCCCTCCAGCTTTTGAAAGTATCTTGTCTCATCATTGGTCATTGTGGTCAGGTGCCAGCGAGGTTATCCTAGCTTCTTAACCCTTTACAGGTGAAAGGGTTTTTCTTCTGGCCAGGAGGGCTTTTAAAGGTGTTTACCCTTCCCTTTAGATTCAGATGTAACAGGATACTGTATTAACATCACCGAAGTCATCTATATATAAAAATATAATGTTTTGAATGAGATAGTATAAAGTGCAGTGATGGAACTAAAAAGCACAGGACTGATGCACGACTTATTTTGGGGCGACCAGAATTAGTTGTATTGATGAAGCTGTTCATTGCCTGGTGGTGACGTTTTGTTTCCAGCATAGGGCTTGTCAAGGTTCCTCCCCCACTCTGAACTCTAGGGTACAGATGTGGGGACCTGCATGAAAAACCTCCTAAGCTTATCTTTACCAGCTTAGGTCAAAACTTCCCCAAGGTACAAAATGTTCCACCCTTTGTCCTTGGATTGGCCACTACCACCACCAAACTAATACTGGTTACTGGGGAAGAGCTGTTTGGACGCATCTTTCCCCCCAAAATACTTCCCAAAACCTTGCACCCCACTTCCTGGACAAGGTTTGGTAAAAAGCCTCACCAGTTTGCCTAGGTGACTACAGACCCAGACTCTTGGATCTTAAGAACAATGAACAATCCTCCCAACACTTGCACCCCCCCTTTCCTGGGAAATGTTGGATAAAAAGCCTCACCAATTTGCATAGGTGACCACAGACCCAAACCCTTGGATCTGAGAACAATGAAAAAGCATTCAGTTTTCTTACAAGAAGACTTTTAATAAAAACAGAAGTAAATAGAAATAAAGAAATCCCCCCTGTAAAATCAGGATGGTAGATATCTTACAGGGTAATTAGATTCAAAAACATAGAGAACCCCTCTAGGCAAAACCTTAAGTTACAAAAAAGATACACAGACAGAAATAGTTATTCTATTCAGCACAATTCTTTTTTCAGCCATTTAAAGAAATCATAATCTAACACATACCTAGCTAGATTACTTACTAAAAGTTCTAAGACTCCATTCCTGGTCTATCCCCGGCAGAAACCAGCATATAGACAGACACACAGACCCCTTGTTTCTCTCCCTCCTCCCAGCTTTTGAAAGTATCTTGTCTCCTCATTGGTCATTTTGGTCAGGTGCCAGCGAGGTTACCTTTAGCTTCTTAACCCTTTACAGGTGAGAGGAGCTTTCCCCTGGCCAGGAGGGATTTCAAAGGGGTTTACCCTTCCCTTTATATTTATGACAGGGCTCTATCTTGCCCTCCTTCCTCAGGCAAAACTCTCATTTGGAAGCTCAGGACTGAGCCCTAACACAGTAAACATAATATAGGTGAATCTCCTTGAGGGGTCCTTCATGGTGATTCCCTCCCCCAGAAATCTCTCCCATGGGAGGGTGTAATCTGCCCTTCAGAGTTCTGTGTGCAGTTTTCCACAACCCTTTATTAGTGATTTGAAAGGAAAGTTACATGAAGGCACAGAGATTATACCTCAGGTTTTACGGGTAACATGTAAATATGTACATGGACTGCACATGAAGTTATACAGTCAAATGATGTAAAGAGGAAGTAGCACAGTACACACTGGTATGTTAGTGTTGAGCTGATATACAATATTTCATTTCGTAAACAAGAAGCAGGCATGTAAGTGAGCCTGTCTATTAAGAGAGTGTGGCATCATTCATATGAGTAGGCATTTAAGGCTTTTGATGTGGATGTGTCATTATTCCCTGGAAAGCCTGATTCATTATGACTTGCTGTTTTAATATTTTAGTTTGGGTCCAAGCTTGTGTGGTTGATTTTTGTGTGTGTGTGTGTTTGTGTTCTTTCCTGTGGTCTTAGGAGTAGGTCCATCTTTCATCATACCATTCCTGGGGTTATCAGAGTCGTGCTGTAATTTGTTCCACATCTTGTGTTTCTTGTATCTTGTCTAGCTATACTTTAAATGAAGGACTGTCATATGGTGATACATTTCCTTGCAGCTACCATTAAATTTTTGAATGGGTGTTCTGAATTATTTTAAAGGCTGTGAGCTATATTGCCCGGAATATAATAGATTAGATATTTGTCAGCCTGTGTGGTAAAATGTGTTTATACTACTGTGTATGTCTGAGCAGAAATTTTGGATCTGAGGGCAGTCCCCCAAAATATATGTGTGTTGCTGACTTATAGTCTGCAGACTCTCCGGCAGAGATTGGAGGAGGGGGGTGTTGGATTCATTTTGTTTGTCATAACTGTGTAGAAGAAATGCATTATTAATATCCAGAGGAGTTTTCCCCAAAAAGCGAGGAAGTGGTGGTGTGAACCATTTGGAAGATATTTGTCCCACCTGTTGTCTTCTGCAAGACTTTGGAAGTCTAATTCCTATTTCTCTTGTACAGCCAGTGACTTGTCTGTTTCTTTATTGTTTAAGGTTATATAATATCTGGCCACTAGTTGTTTAGTTCTTCCCTGTTTGTCTAAGTCTTCTCAACTCAGTTCCAAATTTGAACTTTAGTTGATGTATATTTTCCTAGTCAGCAATACTGTGAAAATATTACTACAACTGGAGATAGTTAAGAAGATCTGATCGCTCTAGTTTAAAGAAATGATCCACATGTTAGAAGTGACTTGGGGAGAGGAGAAGACTATCAACCAAACCTCCAAATTAATGAGGTTTTGTGTAACGTAACAGCAAGAGGCTGGGTTTAAAGACAGTACCACAGAAATAATGGTGGCAGTGTGAATTTTTCAGTTTTGCCACAAATTCGTCTGAAACAATATCCACATAGTGTCTCCAGATCTAATACTTAGGCTACTACGAAGTGTAATTTTAACATGTCTGAATACAAAAGACCTAGCCAGTATCTATGGAGACTGGAACATAGATTAATGCTAGCTGTCTGAAAGTGAACGCAGAGAAGACTGAATTCATACTTGTAGTTTGGGGAAGGCAAACAGAAGAAAACAGTGTGACACTGGCATACCAGGTGCCAGCTCATGAGAAGGCTCCAGGCCTCACTGAACACTTACAAGACATCAGTCGTGCTTAACTGTATGTTAGCATTATCAAAATAAATACTGAATGTTAAGTTGATAAGAATGTATTTAGGTTTTTATAACATGCTTGTAGAATACTGCATGTATTGTTCGCACTCAATTATATCCCATGTTATAATGTAACAGCAAACATTTGCATTGGATATACCCCTGTAACTAATTAACCTGTCAAATGAGAAAGAAGCTGTGTGTAATGCAAATGATGGTCTCTTGCAAGAAGATGTTCAATACTTTTCATTAAACACCAGTGTGCAAAATCAAAGATCAAAGACTTTATTAAGTGCTTTCCTCTTCCTCCCCTCCATGAAGAAGGGACCTGTATGAACACTGTTGCTGTCAAATTGGGTTCTGTGAGAAGAAGCTATAAATATGGATACAAGGAAAAATTCTTCATCTCTGGACTGTTTGGATTCTAACAGGGCAGAATAATCCAACGAGAATAAGGAGATCCCCAGAGTTACTCGGGATAGACCTAAAAGACTTTTGGGAAACTGGCAAATTACTACATCTCTGCTACCTTTTGAAATTATAGACTGTGACTCACCTACATATATATTTTTACCAGCTTTCACCTCTCAATAATTATCATTCTTTTTTCTTAGATAATAACCCTTTACTTAGTTTACTGTAGAATTGGCTATATTTGAAGTGAGATCTAGAATGCAAACTGATCTGGGTGAGTGACTGGTCTCTTGAGACTGAATATTTTATGATTTGTGGAGTGACTATTTATCACATAGTTCAGCTTGCCTGCGTGACAAGATAGACTGGAGTATCTAAGGGGACTGTCCATGACTCCATTATAAGACTATTTCAGTACTTCGGGAGTTCACATTTGGTACTGAGTTGGTGAAATCTAATTAGAGAATGTACCACCAGTTTGGGGTGTCTGTCCTGCTTTTGAAAGTCTGCCCTGAGATAGGCACTCATGGTCATGAGCCACTCCAGACAGCCTGACAAAGTGGTGATTATATTTTCACCCTTGATTGAAGTCAAGTCTGCCCATCACTTGTTACTCAGGATTGCAGTTTGAGGGTCTTAAATCTCTAGCTAAGATTTCCAAGTAGCAATGGTTGGAAAGACTACGTTTAGCATTTGCACCTGGGAAGAAGGTTGCAATTTTTTTTTAACAGCTGCAGGTCTTGCCACAGTTATCTGCCTACAGCCTAGAGACTGAATTACTTTAAAGTGCTCTACATGGAGCTTCATCTTAAAACTATTAGGAAATTGTTGAATATGGATGCCTGCTCATTAAGTGGTTTTCGTAATAGGGAGCACATTAGCATCCCAGTGCTCCATTATCTGCTCTGGCTGCATTACCAACTTAATTTTAAGGATTTACAAAGTCCTAAATCATTTTGGTCCTGGTTACCAACCATCTCTCTGCTCCTGTGACATTATATCATGTATGACCAGGGAGGCATTCAAGCTAACATACCCTGATTTAAATAGAACGGGGTGGGACAGGATGAACTTATTGATGGCTCCAGGGTCCAAAATATTGGAACAAAGCCAGGATTTGGTGATGTTCAGGTCATGCTACCGGCTGCATTTTTTCTCCTAGTATTTTCCAGGGACAGGTGAGGTGAGAGAGAGAAATGTGATTGGGAAAGAGCTGAATGTGGGGAATAACATTTTGTAGGGTGGATGTGAGGATGTCCTTCTGAGATAATGATTTTTTTCTAACTTACTTACAGCAGCCAGAACAGTGAACTCTATTATACCTGTCAATAAATAAATATCAAGGAGACAAAACCCATGCACCATGTAAGTCTCACCTAAGCCCTCAGATAAAAGCCCTCAGGAGCTCTTTTTTTTGCTTGGTAAAATTTAAGCTTAAATTTGACAAACAAATAAAGCTTCTGGTTCACAGATTGTATGGGATTGGTCCTCCCGGTTTTGTTTAACCAAATAGCAATTGGCATCCTAGAAACCCAAGTCTTCTTCAGCTACAGTTGCTCTGTTAGTAATTCTATTCTACCAATGGGAAATAATAAGTTATCCTTAACAGCAGGAATCCTCTGTCCACCTGAATCTAGGATAACTAATACTGTATGTATTATTCAACAAGTTTTTCAGTGAAAATACTGGAATGAATGTTGAGCAGCATATTGCATGCTTCTTCCCCTACTGTACATAACCACCTATTAGTTTTTCATCAAAGAGCATATACAATAGTTATGGCCCTGTAAGACTATTGTTCATTAACCCAACAGAGGACAAAAAAATGTCCATTTAAATTCTGATTAATTCATCAAAATAGTAACAGTGCTTAGCATATCATAGTCCTTTAGATATTTAATATACTACACAAACATTAGCTCTAGGGTGACCAGATACCAAACGTGAAAAATCAGGACTCTTTTATGGGGGAGGATATAATTGTGTATATAACACAAAACCCCTAATACTGGGACAGTCACAATAATATTGGCAAAAAGAACAGGAGTACTTGTGGCACCTTAGAGACTAACAAATTTATTTGAGCATAAGCTTTCATGGGCTACAGCCCACTTCATCGGATGCATGCAGAGGAAAATACAGTAGGAAGATTTTATATACACAGAGAACATGGAACAATGGGTGTTACCATACACACTATAACAAGAGTGATCAGTTAAGGTGAGCTATTACCATCAGGAGAGAAAGAAAATCTTTTGTAGTGATAATCAAGATGGGCCATTTCCAGCAGTTGACAAGAACCTCTGAGGAACAATAGGGGGGAGAAATAAACATAGGGAAATAGTTTTACTTTGTGTAATGACACATCCGCTCCCAGTCTTTATTCAAGCCTAATTTAATGGTGTCCAGTTTGCAAATTAATTCCAATTCAGCAGTCTCCCATTGGAGTCTTTTGTTGTAATATTGTGACTTTTAGGTCTGTAATCGAGTGATCAGAGAGATTGAAGTGTTCTCCGACTGGTTTTTGAATGTTATAATTCTTGACGTCTGATTTGTGTCCATTTATTCTTTTACGTAGAGACTGTCCAGTTTGACCAATGTACATGGCAGAGGGGCATTGCTGGCACATGATGGCATATATCACATTGGTAGATGTGCAGGTGAACGAGCCTCTGATAGTGTGGCTGATGTGATTAGGCCCTATGATAGTGTCCCCGGATAGATATGTGGACACAGTTGGCAACGGGCTTTGTTGCAAGGATAGGTTCCTGGGTTAGTGTTTTCACTGTGTGGTCTGTGGTTGCTGGTGAGTATTTGCTTCAGGTTGGGGGGCTGTCTGTAAACAAGGACTGGCCTGTCTCCCACGATCTGTGAGAGTGATGGGTCGATCTTCAGGATAGGTTGTAGATCCTTGATGATGCTCTGGAGAGGTTTTTGTTGAGGGCTGAAGGTGATGGCTAGTGGCGTTCTGTTACTTTCTTTGTTGGGCCTGTCCTGCAGTAGGTGACTTCTGGGTACTCATCTGGTTCTGTCAATCTGTTTCTTCACTTCAGCAGGTGGGTACTGTAGTTGTAAGAATGCTTAATAGAGATCCTGTAGGTGTTTGTCTCTGTCTGAGGGGTTGGAGCAAATGCGGTTGTATTGTAGAGCTTGGCTGTAGACAATGGATCATATGGTGAAAGCTGGAGGCATGTAGGTAAGTATAGCAGTCAGTAGGTTTCCGGAATAGGGTGGTGTTTATGTGACCATCGCTTATTAGCATTGTAATGTCCAGGAAGTGGATCTCTTGTGTGGACTGGTCCAGGCTGAGGTTGATGTTGGGATGGAAATTGTTGAAATCATGGTGGAGTTCCTCAAGGGCTTCTTTTCCATGGGTCCAGATGATGAAGATGTTATCAGTGTAGCACAAGTAGAGTAGGGGCATTAGGGGACGACAGCTGAGGACTCAGCCCTTGCCTTTCCCCAGCTTAGTCCCTTGGTTTCTTCAGGTTCTTTCAGCAGTCTTCCTTCTTGGGTCGAGAGGCAATGGAGAAGAGCCCTGACTGACTCACCTCCCAGCCTTAAATAGGATTTACATAAGGCGGGAATCCTTTATTTCCAGTGGAAAAATACCAGCAGTGTCCAAGGTTGTACTCTGTACCAGGTGACATTATCACATGACCTTTCAGTGTTAAAGCCACCATAAGACAAGGTTTATTTGTAATGTCCACAGAAAGACATTCTAGGAAGATGAGAGATCAGCATCTTCAAAAACCTATTCTATTGTCTTTCCTAATGGCCCATTCAGGCTGATTGCCTACTATCTGGTTGGCATTCCCCAAGTACACACTCAGGTATAATTAACAAATTTATTTGAGCATAAGCTTTCTCTTGAGCATCGATGAAGTGAGCTGTAGCTCACGAAAGCTTATGCTCAAAGAAATTTGTTAGTCTCTAAGGTGCCACAAGTACTCCTTTTCTTTTTGCGGATACAGATTAACACGGCTGCTACTCTAAAACCTGTCAGGTGTAATTGTTACATAGTCAATATTCCTAACTTCAGATACAGAACTAATACATGCATACAAATTGGATAATCACATTAAGCAAATGATAACCTTTTCAATGATACCCCACATGACCCATGTTGCATAAAATATATCTTAGTTATGCCATATTCATATTACAACAATATTTTTATGAAGAATATGGGGTGCAGCATCACATACCTGACTCTAGGACTGAGACTTTAAAAACATACAGCAAATATCATAAAACTTGCAATAACTTCATGAGTTGGTGACACTTAAAGACTTTAACACAGTTTTATTTGTGTTTCCTCCATTCAATTAGGTCACCAATAATTGTAATTTAAGATTTTAGATTTCTGTTCTCTAAGTCCTCGTCTTTTGAAGAAGAAACTTTTTCTCAAATCAGCAGCCTCTTTTCCAGAAACAAACTCCCAGTCCACTGTCTCACCAATCTATTGCTCTGCTGATTCTATTCTTTTGTTGTGTCCATTTTAATGTTCATGTTTAAAACAGTAGACCAACTCTCATGTTTCAGAATATCCATGTGAGATTTCTTCAGCTACCTTCTGATTTCTTATAACAGAGATACCTGTTTTCCAGGCATTTCCAAAAAATTATCTGCAGAAATTAGCATGTTCCAACTTTGAGCCTCCGAGTCCTCAGAAGAATTTCTGCTGATGACTACTTTATTGTGGTAAACAACCTCTAATATTCTGTTAGCATTTGGTCAAAGGTCAGAGGTCTTCTTAGGTAAAGCATTTGTTTCTCAATGTTTGTAGGGGAAATTTGTCAATAAAAGAGTATTCAAATACGGGTTTTTGAGTGGGTGGCTTAGGAGCTGTGGCAAAGCATATGTACTTTCCTCACTCAGCTTAGAACAGCATTGTCTTTAAAATAGTTAAATCTAGGCAAAATAATGGTACATTAAGGACCCAATCCTGAAAACTGGTCTGCACAAGTGGATCCAGGACCACATGCAGTTCACTGCAGGACTGGGGATTTCACAAAGTATTTTGACTTTGATGGAACCTCATATTCTGATGGAACATGGTTCCGTCAAACTTTTGCTGCCCAGCTCTATGCAACATTCAGAACAAAGGCCATATTTTAATATTGGTATGAGATAGTTTGGTAGCTCATCTGTCACAAATTCCAGATTGGTGGGGGCTTCTTGTTTTTTTGTCTTTGGTTATATGCAATAATCTATTTAGCTATATTGCCTGGGGATCTGTGAATAGTTTAAAACATTAAAACCAGAACATAAATACTCCATCATATCATGCTCAGAGGATTCTAGTTTGACTAAAAATGCATATAGTCATTTTTAGTTAACATACTGTATCTGAATTCATCTCTCTGTGCAGTCTAGAGTAGATTTTCAGGTCAGATTTTTAATCAGAATGTTTTCATATCTAAATAAAAGGTTACTCATCAACCTTTTTACAGTTTACTCAAGTACACTTATTCATCAGATGAAGGGGTGGGATGAAGGGAATCACTTAGGGCAGAGGTGGGCAAACTATGGCCCGCGGGCCACATCCAGCGCCCAGAACCATCCTGCCCAGCCCCTGAGCTCCTGGCCGGGGAGGCTAGGCCCAGGCCCCTCCCCTGCTGTTCCACCTCCCTGGCAGCCACACCGCCATGCCAGCAGCGCTCTGGGCAGCTGGGCTGTGCGTTCATGCAGGGCAGAACGTCAGCCAGACATGCAGCTCGGAGTGGCATGGTAAGGGGGCTGGGGTCTGGGCATTGGATAAGGGGCAGGAGGTCCCGGGAGGCAGTCAGGGGACAGGGAGCAGGGGGCGATTGGATGGGGCAGAGGTTCAGGGGGAGGGGGGGCGGTCAGGGGCCAGGGAACAGGGAGGGTTGGATGGGCGTGGGAGTCCTGGGGGGCCTGTCAGGGGGTGGGGGTGTGGATAGGGGTTGGGGCAGTCAGGGGACAGGGAGCAGAGCGGGTTGGATACGGGGTGGGGCTCTGGGGGGCCAGTTAGGGTCAGGGGGGTCTCGGGATGGGGCTGTCAGGGGACAAGGAGCAGGGGTTTGGATGGGTCGGAGGTTATGAGGGGGGCAATCAGGGTGCGGGAAGTGGGAGGGGGCGGATGGGGGTGGGGGCCAGGCTGTTTGGGGAGCACAGCCTTCCCTACCCGGCCCTCCATACAGTTTTGCAACCCCAATGTGGCCCTTGGGCCAAAAAGTTTGCCCACCCCTGACTTAGGGTATCACTAAACTATTCAGAGATGTTATTTTAACAGCTTTAATCTAGAGCATTGAGCAGGGATCATCCATGAGTAATAATAGAACAACGCCTAAGTTTTATATTGACCTTTACATCAAATTGCTTTACAAAGGAGGCATGCATCATTAGCCACATTTTTACTGACGGTGAAACTGAGGCACAAAGCTGTAAAGTAACTTGCCCAAGGTCACTGACCAGGCCACTGGCTGAGCTAGGAATAAAAGCCAGGTCTCATCTCTTATTTCTTTATGTTTCTCTGCCCTCTACACTTCAAATTATATTACAAATTATCCACTTTAATGATATTACAAACTATTTGCAAAACAGTTATTTAATGCAAGGTTAAATAGACACAATTTGTCAGGATGAATGCAAACAATCATCAGATGGTGAAACAGGGTTATCTTGTACCTTTTCACGCTGACCTCATTATCCCTTGAATTTAGATAGATTTAGTGCTTCAGCGTCATTAAAAGGAGTGAAATGTTCTACTTAGTGATTTATTTAGAGGACTTACAAATGACTTTGTACTAATGTGTGTGAGGCTTTTCCAATTAGATGCAGCAAAGACTGTACAGGTTGATTAAACTTCATTGATTAAACTATCCAGAGAAATGAAAATAATTAATAGGGTTAATTTAATGCTCATGTATATCTGTCATAAAGGTCAAAGTTTTCCTAAAATTTATTTGGGATCTGGACAATAAAACCTCAATAAAGAGTGTTTGTATACCAAAGCAAGAGAGAACTAGAAGACTAAATAGTATGTTTAAATGCCTGATAGTGTTTCTTATATTTTGAATAATAATTTCTTCCCTCTGAATCCGTATTTATCCATTTAAAATGGGAAATAAATATAATCCAAATATTTCAGGGCATAAACTGGTCATAATTTGGGGTCAGGAAGAAAAACAAACAAAAACAACAAATCATTTATTTGCAGAGTATTTTAGCATTTGAAGTTGCTCATTTATCAGAATATTTAAAAAGGAAATGTCAGAGTTATAATGTGAAAAGTGAATTGTCCCTGGGGAAAATTTTCACCGAGCTCATGGGGGAATGATGTGCATTCCCTTATAGCCTGCACACTTCCTGCCCTGTACCCTAACATAGATCCCTGGGCCTCTAAGGAGTCCTGTGCAGGAGAAGTGGGAGAATGCAGGCATGGAAACAACTGAGCCTCTTTTTACATGGGAAAAGCAAGATCCACAGAGAGAGAGCATCACTTCTGTGCATGTTTTATTTTTGTTTTGTATTTTGTGGCCCTTGAATATTAGATTACATACCACCTCTTCGAAAAGGGTTGCACCTGTGTTAAACTCTGGTAGTGATTCACTCTGACCCCTGGCAATATAAATAGGCAAATAGCAAAGGAAGCGAACTAAGGAAAAAATAAACAGTGACAAATATTTTTATTCCAGTGCAGACAAGTAATTCTAATGTACTGTCAGAAAGATGGAGAGATGTTCATTTTGGGCACTGTGGGGAAATTGATGTATATTAAATAAAGGTCACATATTGGCAGAGGAAAAGCATTGCTATTGTGCCTCAGGAAAAGTGGAAGAATAAAAAAAATGAATATAAAGGATGTCAAAATACATTTTAAAAAGTCATTTCATTGATCCGTGGTACTCTTGTATGCTGAAAGTCATGGATGGCTTGTGGTGGATCAGATTTCCAAAGGTATTTTAATTAGTGGGCACCAGCACAATCTTTCTTCTTAGACGACCCTGTATCCCATTAGCATTTACTCGAATGACAGAAGAGTTTTAGGAGAGAAACACTGGTGGCTCTGCTGTCTAACAGTTACCACCACCATAAATATAACACTGTTATAATGAAACAATGTATTGGTTTGGGAGTATTAGTTATGATGGGTGAACACCAATGGCCAGATTTTAAACCAGCAGGCCAGATTCTGATAACCTTACTCATGCTGTCTGTGTGTCTGACTATTGAAGCATTCATCCACAGAGGATCAGTCATTGGGCCAGAGAGATAGAGAAAGAGAGGATAACTCTGTAGTCCATCTGTTGGGGTGGAGGTTGGGGGGGGGAGACTCCAGGGCCAGTTCACCTGCTCCAGTCACTCTTTCTTTATTGATCCACAGTGCAAAAGCTTCAACTGGAGAGACTGAAGGAGCCCCAGATCAACATATCCCATAGCTCAGTGGTTAGAGCACTCACCTCAGAGGTGGGAGACCCTGTTCAAAGACTCTGGCAGAGATGGAGGAAGTGAACCTTGGTCTCGTACATCCCAGTCAAGTGTTCTAGCCACTGGGATAAAACCCATTAAATAGGCACCACCACTTCCTCCTCTGATGACCTGATTTTGAAGGGGACCCAATCTGGCAGGCATCCTCAGAGCAAGCCTACTGAATCAGGGCCCACATGTGACTTAGGTTGTGACACATCTGTCTACCTCTGGTTTGTCTGTCACTCTGGAGCAAAGGCAGGAGATAGGCCCCCAAACACCGACAGGGAGGCAGGAGTGCACATGCCCAGAAGAAGAAACTTAGGCACCTAGGGAGCTTTTACCCTGAAAATGTAGGTGCTGAGTGAGTTTAGGCAACTAGAGAGCTTGGTAAGAATTTTATGGCTCGCACTGGAGTCAGGACTGGGATAAAGGCTCCTAAACCCAAGACTTAGCTGCCCTAGTAACCCTCAGATATTAAAGTACTGAGGGTGATATAAGAACCTGCGCATACATTTTGGGATAGTTTTGTTTGAAAAAGGATGTGAATTCCTCCTAAATCTAAACTTAGTTGTGAGCTGGGGCAAAAATATAAAACTGAATATGTTGTGGGAGGCCCGAGACAGAGAAAACAATGTTTCTTTTCTTTTTGTTCAGCCACTGATTCCAGGAACTCTGAATTTCTAATAAGAGAAACTCATTTACTGGTGGAAGGCCTTTACAACATCCACAGTCCCCCTGTACAGGAGTGAAGTGCAGATGGAGAGGCAGTACATGGGCCTAGGCACATTCACATAGTCGGCTGTGGGCTTTGTGCCAACTCTGAAAAAGACAACATCGATAGAAGCATTGGGTGGGAGAAGGGAAAGCCAGCTGGATCTGCATAAACATGGATCCAGTGACCGGAGACAGCTCTTTAGGGTTGTGAAAAAGCAACAACTTCTACTACTGCTCACGCACTGCAGTAGCACCCACATTGTGTTGTGGTCTCTCAGGCAGTTGCGTAGCCTCTCCCTGGGCTGGGGAACAGATTTAAAAATCCCCAATGCCCACAGGAGAGAAAAGTGTAAAGCTCAATGCCATATGTCTCCAACAGAGAAGATACAAACAAAGGGAATTGGAGAATATTGCTCTGTCTCACAATCTAGGCCAGATGACTAATTAGGGATGGGCAAACCAGCTCAGAATAAATAAATTGGCCCAAACATCACCCCAAATCAAAAAACAAAGCCAGAAGGTTTAGGTAAAACTTTCTTCTACCTCTTCTAAAATCCCTTCCCGACATGTTGAGCATCTTCAACATCTATCAGTTTAAATGGGAGTTTTGGGTGCCTTGCACCTCTCAAGATTAAGTTCTTAATTCATATATTTGTGTTTTAAGGACATGGGAAACATACATATTTAGCAGATACTCAACTCCCAATGAACCTTAAATATATATATTCTGCAAAAATTGTTTCGCAGGTAAAATACAAGATCGGGTGACAGAAATAAATGCTGCATTTTCACATTTTTATGAGCTGAAGAGACATATGCTGCCTAATTGCCTGAGTCTGTACAAAGTTGACTTAATTTGAGGGCCAATTTTGCAATAATTTTATCTAATGGATACACAGAGTGAACTGAAATCAATTAGCCTGTGTGGCTCTAACCATGCATTTGTTAATTTAGACTTAATTAGTGTTGAGTGACTGTCAATTATTTAAGGTCCTTCAAAGTACACAAGGAAAGGGATAATATATATGTGACCTGGGGAGTAAGGCCCACTCCACAAAGGTGCTTAGGTGCATAAACCCCAGACGTAGGCACCCCTAACTCCCAGTTTTAGGCTCCACTGTGATCCACAAAACCGCCGCTTATCTGCCTAACCCTGTAGATGCCTAAACTTATTCAGTGACTAAAAGTACCCAAGTCACCTAAGTTTCTGCTTCTGGACATGCACACTACTGCTTCACTCTAGGTATCCAGACACCTATCTCTTGCCTAATCCCGAGCGTAACCTGCAAACCAGGGGAAGGCAGGTGGAGAAGTGCCTAATGGGACCCAATCTCCTAAGTTTGTTCAGAGGCCAGCTACCAAATCAGGTCCCATTCAACATCTGTGGTTGTGCCTAACTCCTAACTTTTATTTAAATGGTTTGAGTACTCACTTGGGATGTCAGAAACCCAGGTTTAATTGCCCCTTCTGTCTGTAAGGGAGACAAGAGTCTCCCATATACCTCAGAAGAGTGGTCTAGTCACTCAATTGTGGGATATTCTGGTTTAGAGATGTGCTTACTCAGTTTCTCCTGTTGAAACTGTTACACTCTGGATAACATTTAAAGAGTTATTGTATCAGAGATATTGTGTTAGTGAAAATGACTCTATAGCCTAGTGATTAATACACCCAGGTGGGAGATGCAGGATGCAGTCCAATGACTCTTTAATTATTTACACACAATGGAACTGCTGAGCTAAAAGTTTGATGATGGTTGGCACCACTACCTCTTCCTCCTCAGTCCATTTTGTGTGGCATGAGGCAGGTGCTAATTAATTCTCACAAGAAATGACTTAGGGACCTAAGCCACATGCTTCCAGGAGAGGGATTCCCAGTTCATGGATCACAAGCAGAGATAGGTGCCATGCTGCAGCCCGGAGTTAGTCACCTATCTCCGTGACAAAGGTCATTGACATCTCCCATTGGCTTGCTTAGGTAGCCTTGAGTGCCGGCTTTTGTGAATCCCATTCATAGAATCATAGAATATCAGGGTTGGAAGGGACGTCAGGAGGTCATCTAGTCCAACCCCCTGCTCAAAGCAGGACCAATCCCCAACTAAATCATCCCAGCCATGGCTTTGTCAAGCCTGACCTTAAAAACTTCTAAGGAAGGAGATTCCACCACCTCCCTAGGTAATGCATTCCAGTGCTTCACCACCCTCCTAGTGAAAAAGTTTTTCCTAATATCCAACCTAAACCTCCCCCACTGCAACTTGAGAACATTACTCCTCGTTCTGTCATCTGCTACCACTGAGAACAGTATAGAGCCATCCTCTTTGGAACCCCCTTTCAGGTAGCTGAAAGCAGCTATCAAATCCCCCCTCATTCTTCTCTTCTGCAGACTAAACAATCCCAGTTCCCTCAGCCTCTCCTCATAAGTCATGTGTTCCAGTCCCCTAATCATTTTTGTTGCCCTCCGCTGGACATTTTTCCACATCCTTCTTGTAGTGTGGGGCCCAAAACTGGACACAGTACTCCAGATGAGGCCTCACCAATGTCAAATAGAGGGGAACGATCACGTCCCTCGAACTGCTGGCAATGCCCCTACTTATACATCCCAAAATGCCATTGGCCTTCTTGGCAACAACAGCACACTGTTGACTCATATCCAGCTTCTCGTCCACTGAAACCCCTAGGTCCTTTTCCGCAGAACTTCTGCCGAGCAATTCAGTCTCTAGTCTGTAGAGGTGCATGGGATTCTTCCGTCCTAAGTGCAGGACTCTGCACTTGTCTTTGTTGAACCTCATCAGATTTCTTTTGGCCCAATCCTCTAATTTGTCTAGGTCCCTCTGTATCCTATCCCTACCCTCCAGCATATCTACCTCTCCTCCCAGTTTAGTGTCATCTGCAAACTTGCTGAGGGTGCAATCCACGCCATCCTCCAGATCATTAATGAAGATATTGAACAAAACCGGCCCCAGGATCAACCCTTGGGGAGCTCCACTTGATACCGGCTGCCAACTAGACATGGAGCCATTGATCACTACCCATTGAGCCTGACAATCTAGCCAGCTTTCTATCCACCTTATAGTCCATTCATTCAGCCCATACTTCTTTAACTTGCTGGCAAGAATACTGTGGGAGACCGTGTCAAAAGCTTTGCTAAAGTCAAGGAACAACACGTCCACTGCTTTCCCCTCATCCACAAAGCCAGTTATCTCCTCATAGAAGGCAATTAGATTAATCAGGCATGACTTGCCCCTGGTGAATCCATGCTGACTGTTCCAGATCACTTTTCTCTCCTCTAAGTGCTTCAGAATTGATTCCTTGAGGATCTGCTCCATGATTTTTCCAGGGACTGAGGTGAGGCTGACTGGCCTGTAGTTCCCAGGATCCTCCTTCTTCCCTTTTTTAAAGATGGGCACTACATTAGCCTTTTTCCAGTCTCCAGGACCTCCCCTGATTGCCATGAGTTTTCAAAGATAATGGCCAATGGCTCTGCAATCACATCCGCCAACTCCTTTAGCACTCTTGGATGCAACGCATCAGCCCCCACGGACTTGTGCTCGTCCAGCTTTTCTAAATAGTCCCGAACCACTTCTTTCTCCACAGAGGGCTGGTCACCTCCTCCCCATGCCGTGCTGCCCAGTGCAGTAGTCTGGGAGCTGACTTGGTTCGTGAAGACAGAGGCAAAAAAAGCATTGAGTACATTAGCTTTTTCCACATCCTCTGTCACTAGGTTGCCTCCCTCATTCAGTAAGGGGCCCACACTTTCCTTGACTTTCTTCTTGTTGCTAACATACCTGAAGAAACCCTTCTTGTTACTCTTAACATCTCTTGCTAGCTGCAACTCCAAGTGTTATTTGGCCTTCCTGATTTCACTCCTGTATGCCTGAGCAATATTTTTACACTCTTCCCTGGTCATTTGTCCAATCTTCCACTTCTTGTAAGCTTCTTTTTTGTGTTTAAGATCCTCAAGGATTCCACTATTAAGCCAAGCTGGTTGCCTGCCATATTTACTATTTTTTCTAGCCATCGGGATGGTTTGTCACTGTAACCTCAATAGGGATTCTTTAAAATACAGCCAGCTCTCCTGGACTCCTTTCCCCCCTCATGTTATTCTCCCAGGGGATCCTGCCCATCAGTTCCCTGAGGTTGTCAAAGTCTGCTTTTCTCAAGTCCAGGGTCCGTATTCTGCTGCTCTCCTTTCTTCCCTGTGTCAGGATCCTGAACTTGACCATCTCATGGTCACTGCCTCCCAGGTTCCCATCCACTTTTGCTTCCCCTACTAATTCTTCCCGGTTTGTGAGCAACAGGCCAAGAAGAGCTCTGCCTCTAGTTGGTTCCTCCAGCACTTGCACCAGGAAATTGTCCCCTACACTTTCCAAAAACTTCCTGGTTTGTCTGTGCACTGCTGTATTGCTCTTCCATCAGATATCAGGGTGATTGAAGTCTCCCATGAGAACCAGGGCTTGCAATCTAGTAACTTCCGTGAGTTGCTGGAAGAAAGCCTCGTCCACCTCATCCCCCTGGTCCGGTGGTCTATAACAGACTCCCACCACGACATCACCCTTGTTGCTCACGCTTCTAAACTTAATCCAGAGACTCTCAGGTTTAGGTGCCTGTCTCTCCCCATGTATTGTATAGGAGCCTAGGCACCTAACTAAAGCAGTATGGATGGCAAAATTGTTCCTGTGATTTTTCTAGACACCTAAAAGTTAGGTGTTGCAATTCTCAGGGTTCCAGTGCCTATATCCGTTTGTGGATCAGGGCCTTAGTATCCTGAGATGTCTTCTGGGAAAAGGAATGCTGCATCTCTAGAGGGAGGGCACCTCATTGCTCTCAAGTGACCAGCTTCATTCTTCCCAGTAGTGAAAACCGATGGGCTCTGCTGAGAACTTTGACTATCTCACCTTTGCTGGAAGGCTAGTCTGTGGAAATAGAAGGACTAGAGGTAAATAATAAGGGAGAACTTGGAAAACTACCTCTACAACACAACAGTGAAATAGCTAATGCAGCCTTTGAGTACGTTTGACTTGGCCCTTTATTTGTGTGAAGCAGTCTGCTCTAGATTGGGTCTGTCTGGGTAATGAAGTAGCTATTCTAACCTTTTAAATAACAGCATTTTTCGAGAATGTAGAACTGCAGACTTACAAGTAGTTTCAGTAAAAATGCCATGGTTTTTGAGTAGCCATTGCTCAAGTCTGCCACAGATAGGCAGCTTGCTGTGGCCAAAGATGCACATAAAAACATAAAATCCTGACTGTGTCAGGCAACTCTCCTCATCAAGAATTCACAATAGCAAAATGTGGTTATCTATTTATCAGGTAGGTATAGGAAAAGAGTAATAAAAGTTGAGCCAAATGGTTATTTTTATAGGCTAGATCATGCCCTGCCCTTGGATGAACGCACACAGCATTTCTGCCACTGCAGTCTCTCACAGGGGCCAGAGAGCATTCAATCACTGAACAGTCCTGAGTGGAAGGGTTGCACCTCTTGTAACCATCCCTAGGGGGCAGAGAGGAGACAGAACCACCATGCCCCTCCCTTTGCACCTGAGCAGAGCACATGCTGCACTATCTTCGGGGGTACCACTGTGGCTAAACTGCTATCTGTCTAGGTAATAAGATGCCCTCCTTCACTGTAGTATCTCAGCAACTCACAAAAATTAATGAATTTTCCTCACAACTCCTGTGTGAGGCAAGGAAACATTGTCTTCCTTTTACAGATGAAAAACGGAAGAGAGAGATTGATTGGCCTTATGGAAGTCTGTAGCAGAACGAGAGATTGAGATCTCCTGTCTCCCAGATCATTGTACTGACAGAATGTGAGACCATCCTTCCTCTCTGGGAAATTCAGCTGGTATTATGTCTTCTAGTGATTTCACTGTGACACTGTGCCTAAAAGACATGATAGAACCTTCTACTCTATAATGATTTGATTAAAAACAAATTCTGTTTTCATGGTATCTGCATCAGTTCCTTTGTATAAAGATAATGTTGCAATCAAAGGTATCTAATTATAATTGATTTGCTTAGGGTCAAACTGTCACATGGTTATTGTTAATCAGTACACTCATTTTCAAAGCTATTTGGCACTGAAGTTACATGAATGTGGTTATTTTCAAAAGCATTAGTGAGTTCAGTGATTTTTTTTTAAACCTTATTGCTGCAGGTCTGTTTGATTCCTTAAACCCCAGGTTCTTAAGGATGATTGCAACATGCCAAGTAAATCCCAACATCTTAACTATTATTGTTTGTATTCTGGTAGTGCCCACTATGTGCTAGGCACTGAACACAGACAGAGAAATCACAGGACACATATAGTCCTTGGTGTGAAGAGTTTGCAGTCTAAGGAGACAATCAACATATATAGGGTGGGAAAAATATCAACCATTTTTATAAAGATTATACACATTTATATACATTATATATATATATAAATGTAAAACAACCTCTTGGTTCATGTATATTTAAACAAATTTAAAAAGTATTTAGTTCCATTTGTTATGATTCTTGGGAACATACTGTTTCTGGGAGAGGGGAGGAGGAGTAGCCACTGAATAAGACTATGAATGAATGAATAATCACAGAAGTAATGGTAAGAGAAGAATAAGGAGAAGACTGAGGCACAAAAGCCAAGCAAGGACAAAATTTCAAGGAGGGAGTGAGCAACAGTCAGAAATGGCAGAGAGGTTCAGGAAAATTAGGATGAAGTAAAGTCCCTGAGATTTATCCAGCAAAAGGTCTTTAGAAACCTTGGTGAGAGCAGTTTCAGTGGAGTGAGAAAATGGACACTGGATTGGAGGGAAAACAGGTGGCATGTGGAGAGATTGGAGGTAAAGAGCAAATGTGAAGCCCCAGCATCAGTGACAGGAATAAGAAGGTATTGAAGAAATGAGGGGAAGGAGAGAAGGGAGGTCATGGCAGATATTCCTGATCTTTACTCTGAAGAAGTCAATGAATTTTGGCCAGTCAGAAGAATGGCTGAATTAACACTGAACTGAAGACAGTGAATCCATCAGAGAGTCAGAATTGGGCTGCAGATGGCGGGGCTGTGGTAAGGACAGCAACATACCCAGATATTCACCGTGGGAATATAGTACACCCGGGAGATAGTACAAATGCTGACTGGGAATTGGGGATCCAAGGCTGTGAAGAATGGGGATAATGATACTTATCTGCCATTGTAAAATGTTTTGAGATCTGTGAATGGAAAAGCAGTATGTAAGAGTGAAGTAGTCTTATATCCATGGCACAAAGATGCTTTAGAAAATAGATGAATACATAAGAGGCAATTCATGAACAAATATAATGTTCATTCATTTTAATGTGTCTTGCCTGGAGATGGTTTAAAAAATAAAAGGAGGAAAAAACTTAAATAAATACACAAATAAATAAATAATGAATAAAAGCAAGAGAGAGTGGGATTTTCTCCACTATTTTGAAACAAACAAACAAGATTTTTAAACAAATTCTTGATTTTTTAAAAATTTTTAAATTTAATTTAAAATAAAATATTTCAATTAAAATGAAATTTTTGTGTGGAAAATGTCTCTATCAGAATTGCTCCAAAATTTTGATTGGCACTAGTTTTTACATTGACTTACTAGGATTGCATGGGGGAGTAAGTCAGTGCAGCCTTTGTCTCAGTACCTATTGTGACAGAATGAGCATGTGTATTCATGCCATATGCACTATTGTAATAATCTTTGTACAAAATATGCCTTGTGGGATATCACTTGAAAACTAATAACTCACTTGTCCATAATATCATGGTGAAATATAAGTAGCAACATTATGTGTAAAGTTATGAAATTCCCCGTTTGATGTTAAAGGCTAATATTCAAACTCACATAGCTCTGATTAGGTAGAACTGGTCATGCCAGCCTGTCTTCAACAAACAGATGTGTGTTTACCTCTGTTTTCATATAATCTATAAACAGAGTCCCCAGATAGTGAGAGGGTGAAGAAATAAGACGAAGAAAATCTTCATTTACAGGTTAAAAGAACAGCATGAAGCCAGCTGGAAAGAATTTTTATCTCTGGGTTATTCGCAGGAAAATGCATTTCAAAGGGTGACTGAACTATAAAACTATGGGGCAGAAACAGCTCAAGTTATTTCTCCCTGTCCATCTCTCTCTTTTCACCTAAGACGACAAAAGAAACAGCCATTGGACCCTTAGGAAAAGATTCTGACCTGAAACCTGATCAGCATTCTATTGAAAAATGATGCTAATTATTTCATCTTGAATCCTGGCTAATGTGTTAAGTTTAGTACTAGGAAGTATTTTATCTTTATTTTTCTTATAACCATTTCTGACTTTAATGCCTTAATACTTGCACTCATATAAAACGTATCTCTTTATAGTTACATAAACTTGTTTTATTCTGTAAGCAAAACGAATCCAGTTTGGGTAATGCTGTGTGGGTAATGCTGTTTGAGGTGGCAGGCTGCTGTATCTTGATCTCCTGAGAGGGGCAACAGATCTAATATATTTAGACTATCCAGGAGAGGGCTGGACAGTGCAAAACACAGGTTTTGGGGAAAAATTCTGGGACTGGGATTGCATTGGGGTCACCCTGCATGTAGTAACCAAGGCTGCTGGAAGCCAGTGTGTGGCTGGTGTTTGCTGACAGGTAGCTGGGTTCAAAGTTGCTGGACCAGGGCTCTGACTTTGCACAGACATTGTGGGTGTGACCGACATGCTGGCAGGCTGATTGTGAGCAACCCAGGTTGGAAGCTACAACAGCAAAGCATTGTAAGGCACCCAAAGTTGCAGGGCAGGGATGACATAGCCCCTCACTTGGGTAGACTACACCCTAGAATGTCATACCTATATTATAGCTGCACCAGCTACTATATTTAAGGCTACATTTGTTTAAAAACTTTGTGTCACCCTAAGTACCTACACTGTGTAAATCTTTGCGAAGGAGTGTTTGTTTTGAGTTGCTTGAATACATATCACATACATTTTTGATCTAAGTCTTATCTCAAAGTAAAACTCATCAAAATAAAACCCATCAAAGAACACCATGTTTGTACTGTTTCAAATAAAAACATTATTCCTTTCCCTAAACCCATAGAATAGAAAGGGGACCGCTCAAGACTTGGCCCAGGTTACTCAGAATGTTCCTGCATTCTGGTCCAAGTTTTAGGTGTGAAATATAACCTGTAACTAGGCAATGTGTATCACCATATCTTTTTCGATCTGTTCTTTCAATAGCATATGAAATGTGGAATAAATGAATTAAATGAAACAACTTGAGATAACAAATACATGTTTTTGTATTTTCTTGTGACAATAACAACTTCCATAAACATTTTGATAATACTTTAGTTGGGATTTTTTTGAATGGCAGGATAAAAAGCAAACAAATACAAACAAAGCAAGAGGTGTTCATCCTGGAAGCTTCTCGGCAACTATCTCTTCTGCCAAGACTCTCTCTGTGTTTCTCTCTCTCTTTCTTCTATGTAGCTCAAACTGTTCTCTAGCCTGCTTTTAAATGGTAATTTAAATGTCTTCCAGTAATTAGTACTGACATAACTTAGAGTAAGTAATCCTATTTTTCAGCAGTTAAATAAACATTAAGTAGTAATAAAAATTCCAGTAACATTTACCATTTGAAGGCAGTGATGTCATCGCTTCTTGAGGACTTTTTGACATACTTAATGACACGGTGTTTCTATGGTCTCCACTAAGAGTACTTTGTGGCATTCAGTATCATTATGTTTAGGGCCTGATCCAATGCCCATTGAAGTCATTAAGACTTATTCTATTGACTTCAACTGGATTTGGACCAGGCCTTTAATTATTAAAATACCTTACATTTAGAGACCAGGCCCAGGTGGAATCACAAATCCAACAGTGTGTTCCCTTTCCCCAAATTAGTGTGGGGGCAGATGTGCAGATTTGAACCCCTACCTCCAAAACCATCCTGATGGTTTTGACTCAGGTCATATGTAAAGTAAAGACACCGGAATTTTCTGTAGTATCTGGCTGATGAATCTTGCCCATATGCTCAGGGTTTAGCTGATCGCCATATTTGGGGTCGGGAAGGAATTTTCCTCCAGGGCAGATTGGAAGGCCCTGGAGGTTTTTCGCCTTCCTCTGTAGCATGGGGCACGGGTCACTTGCTGGAGGATTCTCTGCTCCTTGAGGTCTTCAAACTACAATTTGGGGACTTCAATAGCACAGATATAGATGTGAGGTCTTTTTTAGGAGTGGTGGGTGAAATTCTGTGGCCTGCATTGTGCAGGAGGTCAGACTAGATGATCATAATGGTCCCTTCTGGCCTAAATATCTATGAATCTATGAATCTATGAATCTATGAATTTGGATCTGGTTCAGTCTCTCTAAAATGGGTGATCTGAGTAGAAATCTAGCAACAACAGCTTGCAAGATTTTGGAGCCTTTGAACAGAAGCCCTTCTGGCTTTGAACAGAACCCAGTTTGGGCATTCATTTGAACTCTGAATCCTAGCCCTTCTCCAGATCTGAACACCACCACCTTGGACCACCTTTATTTACACTTCATTGGTTAACTGGCAAGTTACAGCAAGTCTGAATAAACTGAGGGATAGTTTAAAAGATAGGAAGTATCAATTGATTCCAATTACCAAACATGTCTAATGAACTAATAATAATATTCTCTAGCCAAATGACACTTGGTGCATATACTACCCTTACTCTTTGGTGGAAATGCCATTGATATATTACTTTTTAAAAATGGTCTTCTGATTTTAGTGACAGCCCTGGAGACTGAGACGATGCTACATACTCTCAGGAGAGGTAGAATATAGGCAGAAGCAGTGCAGACTTCCCTAACCACCACATCTATTGTCTTACCTTTGACTTGGAGGGGATCACTTTAGTTCACTCTCCATGCCCATTCAGTCCTCATCCTCCATGTTAAGACCGTGGATAAGGGTTCCAGTTAGTGCTCAAGCCTGTTTAGGTCAGGATACTGTTAGTTTGACTGCCTGAGCTGAGCATTATTGCATGAGAAAAATGGTGTTATCTCAATTTGGATATTATAGGTCAATACCAATGTTACCAGCTCTCACCAGTCTCATGATATTTTGTGTTGCTCTTAAAGCCCTCCTGGTTGGAAGGACTAGATTGTACCCTAAAGGCTCAGAAACCAGAAGACATCAAGAAACCAAAAGGTATTTTTAAAAAAATAATCTTATGATTGTTAAGACAATCTCATGCTCTTCTGAGTCCTGACTTACGATTTTTGAACTCTTGGGGTGGCAATAAAACAATACCAAGGCTCTGAATTGCACCTGGAAATAAAGCTGAAATCAGCACTGGTCATGGAGCAATGTTGTCTTAGCAGGTCATACCACAAAGCAAGCAAGATGTTTTTAGAGCATTTAAGGGGGGGAAGACTAAACTGTGAAGTTACTATAGCTGTCTGAGAATTTCACAGACACTTCCTTCTTTGCCATTGCACTTCACATCTATATGTTTTAGGTGCGGGGGAAAAGAACATGCTTTGAAATGATAGCAGCTGACTTATCTGAAATTAGAGTACTTTAAATTTTCACAGAAAGTTGCAGAAAATTTTCACTCTGTGAGCCAACCTTATCATTACAGGACACACAGCTTAGCAAGGAATAAAATTGTAGATTTGAGCAGCTGGAGTTCTAAAGAAACCAGTCTAGTAATATTTTCTCTGGTATTGCAGTTCACAAACTCCTTGTGGATTCTGCAATGCAAGCTCCTAGAGATTCTCCAATTGCTGATTTTGTCTTTTCTCATCAAAGCTTCTTTCTATCTGTAGCAGAGCCTGCACATAGCATTCTTTTTAAACCTAATTTGCTCAACACCCCCTCCCCAATACTTAATGACTTGTCTGAACAAATGTAATTGACACATATACCAGAGAGAGCTAAAGAAGAAAGGGCTTAACCTGCATTTTCATTACAGCAATTAAAACCTGTTTTGTTGTCTAAACAATATAAAACTCTAAAGGATAGATAGTTCTGGGACTTTTAAAGCCAGAAGTTCATGTTGTTGTCAACTAGCAGCAACTTAGTAGTGCTTACTAGAGATAAGTCAGGGTTTGGATTAATTCAGTTTTCATGGCATCAAAAGCTCTTCTCTTGAGATCTTGGATCAAATTGGTGGAAACCTATTCAGTCAAGAGCAAGTACAAATAGACATGGTTGAGATTTTTTTCATAGGAATGATTTTCTGCTGAAAAATATGTTTTTCAGCAAATCTGAAATTTTCTTATGGAAAATTTCAGATTTGCTGAAAATGTTCAATTTTTCCTACAGATAAATCAGAATGGCAGCTCCCAACTACACAGGTCAAAATTTTTTGTCAATTTCACTTTCTGTCCGTGAGGTTGTCAAAAGCTTTCCCAAAGCGGTGTGAGGTGGCGAGCCAGGGCACTCTGCCTCTCAGCTCTCGGAGCTGTGCGGGAAGGCTGAGCTGCTGAGCTTTCTGCCTCTATAGATGGGCAGCTGGGAAGCCAAAAAAAAAAAATCATTTAAGTTCTCCTGAAACAACAATTTTCCTTGAAATCCCTCCTCGCAAACAAACATCCTGGATCTGGATGAAAATTTTTCCAAAACCATGACATTTTTCACTGGAAGGTGTTAGGGGGCTTATTCCTTCAACCACTTACTTCCCTGGTCCTTCTCGCATGAACAGAGAGCAACAATACCTGAAGTCCAAAGGTGTAAACAATTCGATGTTTATTGGGATGAACTTCCAGCAAGCATGATTCCAGTTTCCTTCCTTAGTATCCTCCTTCCCCGCTGTGACACCACAGAGCCTTACACCTGTGTCCCTGTTCCCATTCCTGCCCTTAGCCAAACATGATTCCAATTTCCTTACCCTCATTCCCTGTTCCCATCTCCCCCACCCACACACCCACCCCCCACTTCCTGATTGACTGCAGACTATATAGTAAAACTTGAGTTCTGCTTAGCTATACCTTGACCAATCATTTTCCTGAAATTTAACTAACCAATCCTAACATATTGTAACATGATAATGTACCAATTATATCCCACCACCTTAATTAGTTTACACCCAGCAAAATTAATTATACAGCAGACAGGAACAATCACAGAACCAGACAGAGATTATACAGACAAACAATAGTAAAGTGGGAACTATAATGACAAAACAATACAAAAGTGAGGATTTCACATCCCAGCTATTGATAAGTGAGTTCTTGCCAGACAGGATGCTATCAAACTAAGTTTCCTTTTACATTTTCTAGGCACTTCCCTTTCTCTGGAGGTGATAGGCATTATCAGAACAGGGTTGTATTCCTAACAGCCCAATAGCACCTTCTTTCAATGTGACTAGTTTGGAATGTGAGGATGTGACTCGTCGCTTCCCAGCTTATGGCTGTGTTGCCGGCACCCAGTGCCGAGAGGCTAAACAACAGCTGAAATTGGTTCGCTACCCGGTGTGTTACACCCAACAATCACAACGGGGTGGAGAAGCAGAAAAGTTTATTTGCAGCTGCAAAAAGGTACAGGGAGAATAAAATCTCAAATCCTGCACACAGAGCAGGAAGTTACACAGGCTTTTATACATCCTTTTTCCCAGCATACTTATCCAATAGCAAGCTGCCCTAAGTATCCATATAGCCAGCCAATCCAGTTCCCAGCTAGTGCCCTTGTTCTCTGTATCATTTCTTAAACCAGACATAAAGCTGCTTTATTCAGCATTGTTCTTCCATACCTGCCCTGTTTGGCCTTGCTTAGTTTCAGGCAGTCTGACTCTGCAGCATATTGTTGCAGATTCTCAGCAGAACTGCTGTGTGTGCCTCCAGGCGGAGGGGCCAAGGACACTTGGGCCTAGTACGCAGAGCTGCTGCGAGAGCCTCCAGGTGGGAGGGGGGGCCAAGGACACTTGGGCCTAGTGCGAGGGGGCTTCATTGACACTCGTGGTCTTCCACCCCCTCAAGTTACCTAGTGGTCATGCCCCAGTGTCCCCAACAGCTGCCTCTGTTGCTTAGCCAAAGGCCTTAGCCTAAGAACAGGGCCTCAGACTGTCACAGTAAGAGAAGGACCTTACACTGGCAGACAGTGATTTTGATTCTTTCTTTTATACCTCTAACTAGCCAAGTGATAAGAATACACCTAAATTCTTAAAGTACAGGCCTTTGCAGACAGGCCTGAATATCTATATCCTAACAGAAGGGATTTGCATTTTTTGACCAGCTTTAAATACAAATTCAACTACTGTGCTCCTGGGGCTAGTGTCCACCACAACACTGCCACTGCATCTTCATGGTCACAAAATGGCTGCACCTGTACAGTAAGATCTTCAGGAGGCTGCTTAATAAGGGCTGATTATTCCCCTTACTACTTAAGAAAAATCTTCTGGAGGTCAAGATGTGTCTGTTCCTTCTACTGCATAGTACAGCAGGAGCTGAGAAACACCCCTGGCTATGCAGGGGCTAACAGACTCCATATAATCTTTCTAGCATTAGCTATGGAATCTTCCTGAACAGGTTCCTAATAACAGCATGTGGGTGATTATGGGGGATGTGCAATGAGAGCCATTTAGTCCCAACTGCAGAACAAGAGGGTACAAAGGGCCTCCTCCTGCAGACATCAAAGGGAAGTCAGGAGGGAGGTTGCCTACAGCCTAATAAGAAGGTGGACAGATTGTTGCGGGGAGGGAGGGAGCAAAATCTCTTTTGGAGATTAAGATCCATTGAGATTGAATGTATAGATTCATTGCCAAACCCTCTGTGTATGAACGTACAGGGTTCACTTTGCAGACCAAAATTTGCACCAGTCACAAAGGCTGAGCTAATGTTTCTATGTTCAGGGTTTATTAATTCAGTCATAAATTTGCTCCAGTTGAAACTTGGAGTCCCAGCCCAGGAATCAACATTTGCACAAAACAGGAGGGTGGAAGGGGGAGAGGGAACATGGCACTTTGTAAAGGCAAACAGGCAGTTGATTACATTACTATTACCTAAGACAGAGACAGGATCTTTGTTCAGGGCACTCTAGCTGTTAGTGATGACAATTGTAGTAGGGGACATATTGAACTCTGAGCGCAGTGCAGACAAGTGTAATAAATACGGAGTGAAGAATCGTATGTTGTGGCTGATCATTTCTAAAAAACCTTCCAAAAATTTCAGACATGTGTAGTTTTTTTCACAGAAACAGATGTTTAATAGGATGTCAGGTATGCCTTTGATACTTAGTATGAAATGGTAAAGATATTCATATTGTGCACAAACAGTAAATACAAACACTGAAATCTGTAATGCTAATTCACTCAGCACTGTTTTTAGTGCTACTGCTATGCTTCTTTCTAAATACATGCATATTAAAAGTAAATAAGATTCCATCTTCTGACCCGCTTGTTGGCATAGTGCACTTAATGAGTATTAATGAGACTACTTGATGTGTGCATTGCCACCTCACCAAAGCACATTATAATGGATAGAAGGGAAAGAAAACTTCAGCAAAATATGGCTGCCATCAGAATGGGTATTTTTAAAACCTGTTCAGTAAAGATTACATCTCTTGCGTTAATTTTGTTTAAAAAGATAAAAGTTAAACTCTGTGATTATTGGGCAATGCACACTGTTGATGGGTCAACTACTTCAGCTAACATAAGCTTTATCTCTCAAATTGCACCTGAATTGAATCATTTTAAGTCAAAATATTTTGTTAGATTCCCCCCCGCCTCCGCCCATTTCTATGTCCCTAAGTGCAACCATGCTTCTCCAAGGACCAGATATAAAAGTGCCAAAATAACACATGAGAGGCTGTTCTTAGGACAGATTATTTCTGTCCTCAAGCAGAAGTGCCAGAAATCATCAGGAAAATCTATTTGTAGGAGTATCTCAGCCCATTTTTGCAGGCCAAAGGGTTCAGGATAATTGAGATCAGGCCACTTTATGCAGCTGAATTGTGATGCATTTATCTGGACACCATTTGAAGTTGTCCCAGCCGTAAGTATGTTGTAAGGGCTCAATTGCATAAATTCTTATTAACATGAGTAAGGAATGGTCATGTGAATAAGGGTTGCAGGATCAGGCCCTAAACCAATGAGAGCAGAAGAAAAAATATCAGTTAAAAGAGCCTGAAGATTTTTACCTTCCTACTCATCTTCCACTTAAATTGACATCTGGAAAGTCCCAAGAATTGGAAAAAGTTATGGATATGACTGAGGGGACTTGATTGTTTTTACCAGAATAGGAGTAGCTCCACTGCAATCTGCAGAGATACGCTGGTGTAGAGTTGGTGAAAGTGGGGTGAGCATTGGTTCCCAGGACTCTACTGCACAGAAGAGTAGTAAACTGATAAAAATATCAAAATAATATCAAAATAAAGTTTTACATTTCTAAATCGTGTCTCCTACATATGTCAATGCCCTTCAATTAGCTTTAAAGTCTTCAAATTAACAGCATTTGTTCCCTACTGGCATTAAAATCTTGTTTTTTGAGTGGATTTTTTGTGTTTTACAGACTGGGACTGATTCTGATCCCACCAGTGTAAAAGCATAACTCAGCTGAGGCTATGGGAGTCACACCGGTGTGAAACAGGAGTAAGAACATTAAGAATCTGGACCCTTGTATTCAAATAAAAATGGGAATTAACATTTTTGTTAAACCACTATTCTACGTAAAATCCAGTATACAAAGGCAGACGTTCGGAAGTGGTTGTACTTTTATATAATGTACTGTTGCTAAAGATGATTAGTTAGCAACTGTGCATCTTTATCAAAGAAAGCAGTATATAGTAATTGTCTGACACCCAAGTGATAGCTATAATTCTGTGAAACTTTGGAATATACACTCTCTTTCTTATGCCTCTCTATTCTATGCTGAACATAGGATTTTCACCAATGCCTCTCATCATTGCTGGTTTCCAGCTGTAGTCTTAGTTTCTTCCAATGTCATTTTGATAGATTTTAGTTCTGCTTCTATTGTGCATATCCATGCTATCCTTGGTCTACTGTGTCAACTCTTGCCTTAGGGAATCCAGTCTTATGCCTCTCTTGCTATGTTATTTGGGTCTTTCCTCTATGTATGTCATAGCCATCTCCATTTGTGTTCTGTAATTTCTTGCTGTATCAGTTTCTGTTTTGTCCTCCTCAAGGATTCTTCATTTGTGATTTTTTTTCCGGCCATCTGAAATTGAAGGTTTGTCTAAGGCAGCTGTTTATGAAAACATGGAGTTTAGATAATAAGTTCCTAATGAGACTCCACGTTTCAGTTCCATATAGTTAAGACCAACTTTACAACGGTGTTAAATACTCAAAGATTAGTTTGGAAAGCAAAGTTTCTGTATCTCCAGATTGGCTTTAAATTTACAAAGGCATGTCTGGCTTTTGCTATTCTGGCTTCAATGTCTTTATCTGTTCCACCTGTTGTGCTTACACATGGTGCCAAGATATGTGAAGTATAGGACCTCTTCTGTGTGAGTCCCAGAAATGTAATTGGTGCCACAAGAACTCTTCGTTGTTTTGCTGATATAGACTAACATAGCTACCCCTCTGAAACCTTTCTGCATGACGATTCTCATAGTTTTAGTTTTCTATGTGTTGATTTTCAACCCTAATAATTGTGCATAGGCCTGGAGATCATTTGTTTTGGCTTGCATGACACTATGGCTATGGAATAGCTGATGTCATCTGCAAAGTCAAGTTCTTCTGTGTGAAAGTCCATTGTATGCTCCTTGGTTGTTGTATGGTTTTCTCATTACCCAATCCATTATCAGTAAAAAAAGATCATGGGTGACATAATAGTACACTAGGATCACCTAAATGTAGGAAGCTATCTGTCAACTGGTATGAAATCTCAGCTGCATTTTAAATGACAGAAGCCACAGGCTACACATTGGATCAAATGTTCCTGCTATACACAGTGCATTTCTATGAGCCACTAACTTTCTCATATCATTTACATATAATATTTATTTAACTTTTTTTCAATCCTCTCTCTCGTCTGCCACGGCCAATGGCGACATAAGCTTGATTTATGATATCATGTATATCTTGAATGCTAACAAAGTACACCAATTGTTCATCTGGTCAATGCATCTCAGTAGTTTATTCTATGTCACCATACTGTGGGATCTCATTTCTGAAATAAATGTTATTTTAATTAAACTATATTTTGCTATCAGAGTGAAAAAAGATACTCAGAAACAGATTACTTTTATGAAAATTTGGTCATTTCCATATGAAAGTACTTGTTAGTTATACATGGGGAACAATCATTCCAGATAATATTAACACAACCTAGGCCTCAGTCTTCCAAACACTTATATATGTGCTTAACTTTATGTGTGGGAATCGTCCCACTGTAGTCAAAAGGGACTACTCACATGATTACCTTTAAGCATGTGCTTAAATGTTAGTATGACTGGTAGTTGTATCTGCAGTACGGAGGTCATTCAAAATGACAAAACCTGCTGTTTTATTCGATTGTGTTGTGAATATGTCTCTAACCACTCTGTCATCTGAAGGCTTATATGGAGTGTTCATATTCTGCTAAGGTATAGGCCTAATATAAATATTTAATATACATAACAACTACATTAAAGGTCCTTGTTAAGATTATAAAGTCAAAACATTCCAAAAGGTGCGAAATGTCAGAATGGAAGTTGCCTGTGCAACCTTAATTTGGCCACTTTTGTGCATATGCATTATGATACATTCTTTAATTACAGGATCACATACTATTGGAATGAGAGTTACTTGATAATGCACAGACTGTGATAATAAACAAAACTGGTTGTTAAAAAAGTGAAAATTCTTGCTACATTTGCCATTTTGTTTAGCTTATATAAACTTGGCCACATTATTTGCATATTTGGTTAAAGATTTAAGTGCTTAATTTTAGGCACCCATATCTAAAACTCCTGGCCTAAGTAGCTTGCATACAGCAAACTTGTCTCAACCAGGATTAGAAACCAGATCGCCTAACTACTAAAGCCATGATTAGCATCATTATCCCAATTCTGTAGAAGAAAAAAATCTAAGGTTGAACTATTTGCCTAGACAGACACTCTAATCCAATGAATTATTTTATAACTATTGTTTGCAAAGTATTATGTAAATTCAAAGTATTATTTAAAGTCATTCAGTAATAAAAGTGGAATAGAACTCAGGCTATCAGCCATGATCTTAATCAACTTGAGTATCAGATTTTATAAACCAGCAACCCCAATACCTCTTTTCAAAATTCACAAGGGAGAATTTTCAAGCAACATGGTTTTTTGAGATTTCACAGAAACAGCCTTTAAAAATATTTTTTCAAGAAATGTAGTAAAATTTCTCCAACTGTTTGGATATTTCATAGATTGGAAAATTAGCAAATTCCATACCAAAGAAATTGTGATGAATATTTTGCCTAGTCTTCTGATGTAGCAGGTATGTCTTGGGGAAAGGTCGTATACCCGGATTGTGAGTCACCTAGTTATTGTTGCCTGCCAACATTGGCATTTAGAGCTATGGGCAGCTGAATGTAAAATGTTTTTCAACAACCAGTCTGCAAAACTGGCGCCGGTCCCTGAGATCTCCCTGACACAGTTTAGGAAGGCAGCAAGCTGGTCCCTGGTATAAAAAAGCACAGTGTTAAGGCATCCCTATCCAGCTCTAAAATGTATGCTTGGGGTTGAATCACCCACCAGATGATCCAAGAATATGGGAGGTGTAAAGGTGTTATAAACCTACTGTTTTCCTGCTTTGAGCATTGCACCAAGCACTGGCCTGATGCAGTGAATGACCTAGACTCACTAGCTTAACTCTTGTCACTTATAACATAACAGCTCTAAACTGGAAGCTGAAAACTTAATGGTTACTTCTCTTGTGCCTGTGATGCTGAGAATATCCTATATGGGGGTGGGGGAATCTAGTGTTTGGATGGCATAGAAAAAAATGATAAAACTGCAGTACCATTCAATAAACAAACAAATAATTGCACCTGACTAGAAGCAAAGACTGAAATAAGATGGCAGTCCCTGATTCAGACAAAACTCCTCTTGAGTTCACTCGCAGTTTTGCCTGAGTCAAGGCTGAAGGACTGGACCTTTTATTTGTATTCACATCAGCCCTGATCCAGCAAAGAACTTAAGTATATGGAAAAACTTTCAAGAACACAAGAAGTCACTTTAAAATTAACAGTAATACTCAGGTGCTCAAAAGTATGTACAACATGCTTAAGTGCTTTGCATAGGCAGGGCCATAGAAACCAAATCTATAACCCAGTTCTGCTCAGGTCAAATCACTCAGCACCTTTAATAGGAGATTTGGGAATGCACCACATTCTGGATCCAGCCTTTGATCTTTAGTTGTTTGCAGACATAAAACTAGAAATGAATGGAAGCATCTAGAAAAAAAAAGATCTTTTTGAAAAGTTCGTGTTTCATGAACATGCCTGGCTAGTTCAGGTAGTTGCCTACAAAACTAAATGTTACTGTGCTGTGGGGTGATGCTGGAGAGTGGACTGGGTTAATTTTAGAAACCAAAATAAATAAATTAAAACATGAGATGCTAATTATTATATATGACAGAACAACAGGAAAATGCATGAGAATAGGGAAGATCTCTGAAGAACAAAATGTGTCCCTTTGCTTCAGAAGCCACTCTTTTTGACGTAATACACAATGTAGTACACAATGTAATACAATACATACAATAATACATACAATACAATGTACAATACATACAATGTATTGTATGTAATACATTGTATACTGTATTACATTGTATTACACAATGTAATACACAATGTGCCACTCTTCCAGGGCTTCCACACCTCTAGCAATTCTCAATACTTCTTACAACTCTTCTTCCACAGCCCTCAATTCAGGGCTTCTGCGAGAGGGCTCCCCACAGTGTTCCATTCACCTGTGTGTGGTACCCCTACTGAGCACCTTCTCTTGGAAACCTCCCTCTGGAATCAACGCTCTTTTTCCTGGCCTTGGCTTGCCCTGACTGAGCTGGTTCTCTCCCTTTTCCTAAGGGACCTCTGTAAAAGCCTGCTTCTCAGCAGGGTCCCCCAGGTGTCAAGGTCTGGCCAGTTCTTTCCCAACAGCTTGCATATGCATCCCTCAACAGCTCTCATCAGTTCTCTCTCTGCATTGGCTCTCTGCTCTCGCAACGTTCAACTTCTGTTCTATCATGCAGCTCTCTGCAAGCAACCCCCACCAACTCTCTGCTGCTCCTTCTGACTGCCTTCCTCCCTTTCTCACCTGCTGCTTGGGTCTTTATAGAGTCTAAGTACACTCTATCAGGAGGCAACTAACTAGTCAAAGGTGAACTGGACCTATTCCCTCTTAAAGGGGCTAGTCACCCTATGATACTACTACATATGTTCCTCTTTTCAGGGTTTGACACTTTGGAATAGCTGTCTAGGTTGATCTGGAAAGCTAAAATATTAAATTAGATTATTGATAGTTAATTATTAATTAATTATTCATTACTAATTGTTATTATTATTATTGTTGTTGTTGTTTGTTTGTTTATTGCTATTTAGCACTGAAAGTGTTCAAGGGGCCTTGTTAAAAGACCTATATGGCCCAGATCCACAAAAGTATTTAGGCTCCTAACTTCCATAGATTTCAATGGAAGTTAGAAGCCCAACTGCCTTTGAGGATCTGGGCCAAAGTCCCTATCCAAAAGAATAAGTTATTGGAAAGCTGTAGACTCGGTCTTAATGAATGTTGGGAAATGGGTAGGGATATAACAGTGAGAGAGATCCCAGATCTGCTGTGTAGCGTAAGACAGTGCTCCTGCTGCTGGTGGTCTAGAATAGGACCCATTAAACAAATAGATCCCTGAGCTGAGGCTTCCAAGAAGACTTGGGAGGAAGCACCCCCTCCACTCACCTGATTCAAAGGGGGAAGCTGCTCACACCTGTGAGTGAAAACTGTGGCCCAGCAGGTGATGAAAGGTTGGTTGGAGCCATGGTTTGTTTTGGACATTTGTTACCCCAGAAAGATGGAGCTTCCTTAATTTAGTCAGTGAGCTAAACTAACTGATCCAACTATGAGACATAAACTATCCAGGAGGAGGAGGGCAAATTGAGGCAACAGACACATGATGCTGGATGAGGTAAACCACAGAGAACAAAGTACACAGGGTGATTTAATGTGGAAGCTAAGCATCTGCCTTGATAGTGAATGAAAGTTATATATACATATTTTTAAGTGTATGTTGTTATACAAGTAAAGAGGGAGAGGACCAAATGTTCTCATTCTTGCTCCTTGGATCAGATTAATTGCATCAGGTGGTGCTGTTTCTGTTCCCAGATGGATTGGCTTTAGCAACTAATCACCACAGTGCAAACTGTGAATTTGCTAGCTGAGCATAAAATTTGAAATTTGCTTTCTGCAAATGCTTGAGCTTAAAATTAGCTTTTCATAAGATTTCATGTAAGTAAATCCAGGCACTTCATGGCTTGTGGAAAGCAAATGTGAAAGTGTTGGCAATATAATAAAATCAAAACCTGCTTTCGTATTGGGATACTTTTTTCAAACTGTTTATCCAACTCTTTTCCTAGGAAGTTTTTGCCACTAAGGAGAAAAAATTAGGAAGCAGAGTGTGTAGGATTCTCTTCCCCAAGACCTTTAATGGGCTAAAGATTAATGATGGCACCTCAGGCCCACAAAACAGCTATTATCAAGAAAGGAATCCACATAGGGAAATTATCATTTTTAGCATCAGGGAATTCAGGGGGTTTTATCAGTATTGCAAGAAGACATTCAAAATAGCACTATGTTTTCCCTACAGTCCATCCAAGAGATCCCGTCACAGGAATAAAACATTTTTACTGTGGACATATTAAACTCTTTAGGCATGAATATTACCCATTGTGCTGACTTTCATTAAATGAAATCTGACATTCTCCTGTAAAAAAGAATTGTCATGCTACAAAGTGCCACAATGAGCATTGTGCATATGGAAAGCTGAGGGGATATGTATCTTCTACATAATCTACTGTGTGATATCTAGGAAATGTCAAAAGTGATTTCATATACATTTGTTCTGGTAAAAGATGGCAAAATAAAATGTGACAGTACGAATAAAAGCAACTGAGGAGTCCCAATCAAACAGTCAGGCTGTCATGCTTTGGCTGTATTTCTTGTTGGAAACTGGTTGAAAAACACAAAACGTATTATTTTCTTGACAAGCCACATAAGTAATTAAATACCTTTGCACGGGTTTGCCTAGAATGCTTCAATAGCTTTGACTTCTTTCAGGTCTCAGCTTGTCTTTTGTACCAGTCAGCTTTTATGTTTCTGTGTTAGCAGGGTGATAGTATGCTGAAAAATTACCATTAATCTTCTCTGCAAAGCATCGTGAGCCTTTCTCTCTTTGTTGCCTGGACCTGCTGACTACCACTAACCTCGTGTCTTAGGTTTCAGAGTGGTAGCCATGTTAGTCTGTATCAGCAAAAACAATGAGGAGTCCTTGTGGCACCTTGGAGACTAACACATTTATTTTGGCATAAGCTTTCGTGGGCTAAAACCTACTCCATCAGATTCATGGAGTGAATTCAAAGCACTTACACAGAATGTAAGGTGTGGATGTGAATCGAGCCTATGAAGTAGGGAATCCATGAAGTATCTTGGAAAACTTAGGGCCCTTGTTGAAAGCCAATCCCAATCTTTGCCCCAAACTGAAAGTGAACCTGAAATTAATTATTTTCAAACTTGATAAAGGTCAGTTAAGTTTTATTATTTTGCCTTGTTTGCAATGCAGTTCCTTGTTTCTGTCAGAAATGGACATATCATATAAAGGCCCTGTTTTGGCAAACTCTTCTGCCTGTTTTGGATATCTTGGGATTTTTATATACAGACATACTTGGGGGGGGGGTTACCTGAACTCCTTGTCCAGAGGTTTTGGACTTCACCCATCACTACTATAAAATTGTTCCAAGAGTTCCACACACAACAGTGACATTGCAGAATTAACTTCCTCACATCTTTACTGCAGCCCAATAACACCAGAGATCATAGTACATTGACCATAGGGTGTCAATCTCTTGACAAGTCCTTATCATAATAATAGTGTTCACTATTAAAATGTGAGAATTTGCCACCAATTACCAAACAGAGATATCTAAGATAAAACCATCTTTTTCTGGCCCTCAAATAGAAAGCAATTGTAGTAACGATTGGCAAATGCTCAGTTTTTAATGGTAACCATCAGACCCTCTCAGAGGTCCAGAGAGGCCTGGGCTACTTCCAGCTTTTGAGGCCCCTAGCCATAATAAAAATAAAAAATGATGACACATGAAAACAAAATAAGGCACCAAAAAAAAAGAGTGAGACATAATTTGAATATTTTTTTTAATTAACAAATGCTTTTCTAGCCCTTTTCTTGGCAAATGCACTAATTATTGAGGAAAAATCTAGCTTTTGTGCAATGTCACACTTGATATTAAGCATGGCAAGCCCATTCAAATGCTCTTAGAATCATAGAATATCAGGGTTGGAAGGGACTTCAGGAGGTCATCTAGTCCAGTCCCCTGCTCAAAGCAGGACCAATCCCCAATTTTTGCCCCAAATCCCTAAATGGCCCCCCTCAAGGATTGAACTCACCACCCTGGGTTTAGCAGGGCAATGCTCAAACCACTGAGCTATCCCTCCCCCCAACCACTGAGCTATCCCTCCCCCCTCTTGTCCTATAGTTGAACGGTGCTAGTTCTTTACCTGCTTCAACACGTTAAAGGTGCATTCACTTGAAGCCACTGATGCAGGCAAACTGACAAAAATACGCAATGCAATTGTGATCTTAGGAAACACCCCAGAGAGTCCAAATTCAAATATTTCTTGAAGCAATTCCTTTGGCTTGCAATCCAATTTAAAGTTTGTGGAATGTATCCATTTGAGGAAGATGACCTTGTCACTGAGATCTTTTGAGATTTCTTTGTTGTACTGTTGCAGCAGAAAATAGATCTTCATTACTCAGTCTGTTGAACTGCCAAAGAAACTCTAAAAGGGTAAAAATTAGTCACAGTGACTCACATCGATGTATAAGACCTGACTGAATAGAGTCAATGATGACAGGGAAGACATTGACCCTATAATGCTGCTTGGCATCGGATTCAGTAGGTAAGTTGTGATTGGTGGAGAACTCAGATGAAAAGCCGATATTCTGTGCTACTACTTTGGACTCAGTCAGGATCACATCCCATTGTTCACAAATCTGTTGAATGTCATTGATAAGACTTTCAGTGTTATCCCTCTCAACATCAAGTGTAGTACTGTGTGCTTCAATTACCAGATTAGTTGGGTGGATCGTTGTAAGTAGCTTCATCCACAAAGATGACATCAGAATGCATTCAAATTTGGACATGTGCTTCTGAATAGACTGAAGTTCAGTTCAAGCCTGTGCAGTGAGATTGAGAGATTCAAGCTCATTTAAAGCCTTTCTCACTGAATTCAAATGCTGTGCAACTGGTTGAACACCATCAATCGGTGCAGACCATCTAGTTTTGGACATCCCATGCAGTGAAACAGGAAGATATTGCTTCAGAATTTCCCACCTTTGTGGACTGCTACTGAAGAGATTGTACATTTGCTGAACAGTTCCAAAGTAAGTAATTGCCTCCTTGCATGATTCAGCACAGTCAACACCTACAAGGTTTAGTGTGTGGTTTCCACAGCTGGAGAAAATACAGTTTGAATTATGCTCAAGCAGAACTGCTTGTACACCTTTGTACTTCCCAGCCATGTTAGATCCATTGTTATAGGCTTGGCCAATGCAGACTTAAAAATCTAACTTAAAACCTTCTAGAATTGCTAGTACTCGAGCAGCAATTTCTTTTCCAGTTTTTCTCATGAAATTATCAAACAAAATAAACCTTTCTTCAACTGAAAATTTTGAGCTGTCTACAATCTTAACCATAGTAGTCTGTTGATGCCACTCCATATTGTTCTCATAAGGAAAAATGATTGAAAAATACTTGGCATTTCGAATCTTATTAAGAATTGTTGTTTGTACGAATGACCAACATAGCTCAATAAACTTGTTTTATATGCTTGTGGAGAGATAATGGACTTTCATGCGCTTTTGACTCTCTTGCAATTCTCGAACACATTTAACATGCTCTGATAAAAGTATGTCATATTTGCTGAGGAGCTCAACTATGCCTAGAAAGTTTCAGTTTGCACGATCACCAATATGTTTCCTGGAACCGAGGAAAGCCAATCCCTGCTCAGAAAGAAAAAAGGATGACATTCAGGATGTGCTCAAGAAGTTTTTTCCAGTTATTAGTTTCTGTAGAGTTCAGTCAAGAGTAAACTGAACATTCAGCTGATGCTGCCCTACTGGCTGATTTCCATGCAACATAGTTTTCTTTGTGTGACGTTGAACTATCATGTGATGGCATTCGCTCTTTCAACTTCCTCCAACCTCTGTTGATGCTCCATCCTGATTGATCAGAGAGAATGGATGCATTTGCAGTACTTTTGTTCAAAATGAAGCAGGGTGCACAGTATAGAGATTGTTTTTCCGTACTCCAGCATAACCAGTCTCTGGTGCAGGTCTCACCATTTGGAAGAGTTTTTGTCAACAGACGAGTAGGGAAAGAATGATTATCAGCATCTCATGGATGGAATTTCAAAACTAATTTAAAGAAAAGATTGCATTTGGGCAGCATTGCTCTTGTCAATAATTCCAATGTCAGTCACAGTCAAATCTGTAGTACTCATGAATTGCTCTTGCTGCGTACATCTTCCTGTTGCTGTTGAGTTTCTTGATCATATACAGGATCTTCTGCTGCATTTGTTACTGTTGACACATCTTCTTCTTGATGACTATCCTCGTGTTCAGGTATTGGCATTGAAATATCACCCGTTGCAGTTGCAGAGTTTTGATTATCTGTAGCATTGTTTGTTGGGTAAGGAATGTTTTCCAGTGGTTTGAGAAATGAAGTTACTGGCTTTGAGTTCTTCGCTGCTGCTTCACTCAGTTGTTTTCACCATCTCTTGCTTGCACCACTTTCAAATCTCCTCTTCATAGTGATCTATCTGTCAATATAGCCTATACTTGAAATATTCTGCTGTAAATAAGTAGCTTATCTACACTTGAAATCTTCTACAGTAAACATGTACACAAATGCTGAATGGTACACAAATGCTGAAAAGACTTAAAACAAAGGAATACTAATTAAGAACACAAAATGAAACACTCAGATAGGTTATTATCCTTATTACTGAAACAAAACTCAAGCACGCAAGGTATAATATAACAGGCTGAGCTGAAGACAAAGGGATGACATATATATAGTAAACACAGACACGCATACAGACGGAGGGATAATTTCAAAAACTTCAAATGTGCGTCCTCACGAAACTCACGGTACAAGATTGTCCTCACAAATTTTCAGCTTGAATCTGGGCCTATAGACTACAAAAGCCTATGATGATGGACAAGCTACCAAGCTAGGGCTCAACCAACCAACCAGTCACCTCTTTTAGCTACCATATCAAGATGATAATGAGGAATTCTCACACATAAATAATTCCTCAGTCAACTAGATGGAAAACTATAAAGACACTAAAATGTAACAATTCTCTACCTTTCAACATGCACTTGATCCAGCACCAGCCACTAGTATTGGTTTGTTTATATAATCAGCTGATCTGAGAGGACACATTCATCACAGTCTAGTCTTGTGCCATCAGAACCAATATATTTTTATTAATATTTATGAACATTTTAACTCTTTAATATGACAAAATCTATAGCAGTTAACAAAAAAAAAAATGTCTTTTACCAAATCACGTCTCTTATTTGTTTAAATTTGCAGCTCTAAGCTGAAAGAGTGTGCCACATTTTGGTCCGATAGGGATGCACATAAAAACAAGTTGTGAAATTTATCAAATACCAAAAAATTAACACGTGTCTAAATTTTAGGCCCCCTTTGAGCTTGAGGTCCAGGCCAAATGGCCCTCCTGGCGCCCCCTTTGATTGGCCCTGGTAACCATTGTGCTTATATGACATGCAGTTGTTTATCTGAATGAATCCAGTAGACCACCATTGCCAGAGTCAGTTTGCACAGTAAGCAACATTTCACAGATCTCTGAACAACCTGATACCCACCAGATGTACAGTTTGACTGTGTGTTTATGGAGCTAGTGGATGGCCCTAGAATTTTCAATTATTCAATTTTCTTATATGAGAGATGATACTTTCTCCATATTTACACTTGCCTCCTGCAAATCAGCTGGCCTATGTGTGGGGAAATAGATATACCCTCTCCCCACAAGAAGAACGTATGTGCAACATCTCAAATGTTGCATCTTAATAAAAATGGGGCCAAGTTTTTATAGTAAGACAGAAATGAGTGGCCAGAGGTATACCAACTGACTTTGTGTTTACTTGTTTTTTTGTTTAGATTTCATCTCAAAGGGGTGGATTTGTTTTGCACTTTTTAAATATGTATCTGAAGAAAAGCAAAAGATGTGCATAACTGAAGCAATAAGGCAACCATCTCTGTGTGTCTCTCTTGTCCACCCTCACATACCTTTGTAATCATGTAACCATGTGGAAAGAATACAAATTCTGAGAAAGGAAATTGTTGCCAAGTTTTCTCCTGATGCTTTTCAGCAATAGGGAAGGCAATCAGTAGAAATGTTGCAGGTGCAGGATCAAAACTCTGAACAGTGATATTGGTGGTGAAATAATTTGTTTATCCTCAAAAATGAATGGTATTTTTATGCTTTTATTCTTAAATAAATAAGATTCTGCTCAGTATCAGGAATCACTCTGTGGCATAAACATGGATACATTATTTAAAAGCCGGGAGGCTGTGAAAACACCAGTAATTGTGATTTGCTGATATCCTGTTCAGACAAAGAGCTCTGCACCTGCTATTCTAAGGACAGTAGGTAAGTAAAGCTACATATCTTGTGGCTAATACACTTGCTGCAGCATTCCAGCTTTCAGTGGAAAATGTTGTTAGCTCTTACAATTGAAAATACATAACTTTCTCCATGGTTTCAATGCAATATGCACTAATGGGGAGGTAGAAGAGCAGTTATCAAATGGCTTGCTCCTGTTCCCACTGAAGTCAATAGCAAACCTCCCACTATTAAAAAAACGTGTAGGATCAAGTGCTATAATGCAAAATTTTAATAGTGACTTTATATTCTCTTGTATTAACAGATCAACACAGAAAAGTATGAGGTTGCCATTAAGGTTTTGCTGTAGACCACAAGTTTTATTAAGCTGGGTCGTGTATTATTTTTTGGCATCTGTTGGAAGGATGGAAGTGAATGTCTTATGGAGTGTGTCATTGACAATATTGTAGGAAATGTGAAAGTGGCAAGGAATTCTTGAGACTTTTCTCTTAACTGGGGGTAGGTGTGGAACATCCTAAGGCAGCCCTAGCTGTCTAACCAAATGCAGTTTTTGTTTTTGCTACTGCATTGTCATATTCAGCAAAACTTCCCATTTATGAATGTAAATGTACAGAAGCTGCCTCAGAACTCAACACTGAAGTGCCACAGTACTCACACTTCAAACTGGAAGCCAGGAGGTGGTGACGTAGGAACCACTACAGCGGCTCTACATCACCCAAAGAATGCCCAACACAAAAGAGATCTTCCAGAAGCTGGCCCAGGATTGGAGAAGTGCAAAGCACCCAGAGGATGGCCCAAGATTGGGGACTTAGGCCTGGTCTACACTATTGCTTAAGTTGATGTAAATTATGTCACTCAGGACTATGAAAAAAACATGTCCCTGAGCAATGTAGCTTATATTGACCTAGTGCAATGTCTACACAATGCTATGTTGGCTGGAGATGTTCGGGGAGGTGGAATACTGAAGTCGATGGGAGAGCACTCTGCCATCAACTTATTGCATCTTCACCAGACCTGCTAAATCGACACCGCTGCATTGATTACAGCAGCCCCAATTTTGCGTGCCTGTGTAGACAAACCCATGGAGTACAATATTTGGCACATGTCAATGGTGCAAACAGAACTTTATTGGGAATATTCAGAAAACCATATTGCATTTGTTGCAGGGTCGTATTTTAATCTGCCAATATAAATAATCATGGAAGATTTCTTCTGTGCATTCAGTAGTCTCATTCCAGAAACATACTTTTCAAGCTCTTAATAATCATATCTCCTCCTCCCTTCCATACTTCCATGATCGGTTTTGTTTCTTCAGAAACACAGTTAGGCCTTGTGGAAAAGCTTTAAGCTTTATGCCCCCCTCCTGCATACACACATTCATTTCTTTTCACAAACCAACACTTGAAATGCTGAGTACCACAATCTGCTTATTTTGAAATGCTCTACAACTACTGTACTCTACACAAATCTGAACTGTTGGGATTAGTAAAAAGACCTGGGGTATAAGGATGAAAGAAGAAAGCACAAGGATTTATCAGTAGCTGAAGATCATGAAAAACTTATCAGCTAAATAACACTTAAGCATGCACTTAAATCCCACTGAAGTCAATAGGATTATTCAGATGCTTAAAGTTAAATATATTCTTAAGTGTTCTGCTGCATCTGTGCCCAAAGTCCTGTGCCAAATGTATTATCAGCTTGTTCTGTTTTTGTTTTTTATTTAAGTGGAATACGTACCTTCCTTGAAACTTCCTTATTTTTCTTCCCTAATGTACTCCCATCATTTGAGAGCCAAAACATGGAGAATTATCTAGAGAACTTAAATTTTAAACTAAACAACTCTGAAGAAACTAGACTCAACTTTAACAGTCATTACTAATGTGAGGTGTATGCTAATTCATCATAACCTCCATGAGATTTGCTTGCATTGCTCTATTTTGGTGCAATTTGATTGGTACAAGTCTTCCCTTGAAATTGTTTTGAATTTGGTTTATCAATTAACCTGAAGGAAATGGAATGGCTTTTTTCACTTGTTTTAGTTGGCAGCAATTTCTTCAGATGTTACAGTAAAGCAAACAAATATGGTAGACAGTCAGTGGCTGAGTTTAAACAAAGAAAAAAAAGTTTTTTCTGTGGAGTATGAGGACCAAAGATGAATCCAGATAATGATGTGACAGAACAAACTAAAAACTGAACAAGCCCATAGTACATTAACAATGTCCAAAACTAATACTAGTAAAACACCATCATTTCAGAAACATTGAATATACTGATAATATCAATGCATAAGAATGAAAAGCTTTACAAAAATGCAGTGAATTTCTTCTTTCAGGACCTTTCAAGCTCTGTGAAGAGGTCAAATGTATCCTTCAAACCTATTGGAACTCTGTGAAAAGAACACAGAATTGCTCTAATGGAACAGACCAATGATACATCTAATACATTATTATAGTAAAGTTTTACATCGATTGAGTTCCTTTGAATCAGAAATTCATTGAAGACCTAAAAAAATTGTGACCCCCACAGGAAATAAAGGTGGGGGAAAGACTTGAAGAAAACCTTGCGGACTGAAACCATCAAGTTTTACATAGCTCTCCTTCCAAACACAGACAAGCTGCTTTATTTAGCATGAATTAGGGGAAGAACCTATTAAAAAGAAAATTCAGAGTAAAATGAATCAGTAAGAAGCTTTTCTCCTCTTATCTATTGTTCTTATCTTTGATTATGTTTGCTTTATCGGTGTCCTTGTTTTTCCTTTGGCTCAGACCCTGGTCTCCTTAAATCAAAGAGCTGAATAATCACCTTCTTTTCTTTGGATTGTGGGGCTGCAAAGGAGAAACCAAAGGAGCTTGTTCCTCCTCAGCTAGTGCATTCTCCAGCCCTCTAAACTACAACCGTATAACTGGTTGCTCTAATTTCAGACATCAGCATCCACAAGGAATGAATCCCTACAAAAGCACCAGCCAAAAATAGACTTGAGAGCATTGCTGACAAGGTTGAAATACATCTGACCTTCAGCCTGCAAATTTGGATAAATCTAGCATTAATCTTGAGTGTCAAATGCTTTCCATCAGAAAGGCTGTGAATTCTATTAACCAGTAACATTTATTTAATCTCTGACTCACTTGAACCAAAACTGAACATTTTATTGTCTGAAAAATGTATTTTCAGTAGTAAACATTTGACTACATTCTTCTTTTTGAGGGTTTCCTTTCATTTTTTGATGCACCTTTAAACTATATGGACCAGTTCCTCAGTTATAGTTCCATCAACTTTCATATTGTTTTACACCAACTGAAGAGCTGCACGTTTTAAATTCAGGCCCTGATTGGCTAGGTGCTTCAACATGTTGACTAGTTCCATTAAAGTTAACAGGATTACCCATGTGCTTAAGTGTCTTGCTGAATTGGAGCCAGAATTTTCAAAGGGGTGTGACGGAGTTTTAGAAAGTTTTAGCACTATGTCTGTTTTGATTAGGGATGTGATTTTTAAACCCCTAGTGTGAACACAGTTATGCAAGTATAAAAGGTGGCTTATATTGGTATAGATACTTCTTTCCCATAGTGAAATACCTATACCTGTATAAAGGACTTTTATACCACTATAACTGTGTGCACCCAAGGAGGTTGTATTACTGTAAATACACTGGTATAGTTAAAGCAATACAACTTTCTAGTGTACCCAAAGCTGTAGGTACCTGACTCCCATTGACTATCAACTATTGAAAGTGTATTATTAACAACTTCCATACTTGTTTCTTTTAGAACCCGAGTTCTAAATGTAAAGGAAATAGATAGCAGTATGGATCGGTTCATAGCTGTTCCAGTCTTGAAAGGTGCTGAGACCCAGATACTGGAGTCAGGTGCCTGAATACTGCTGGGGATCTGGATCTTGAGTACCTTCCATACTTACTCATTTGTATGAGAGCTGAGAGTGCTCAGGTCATCTAACAGAAACTGGCTTCCCCTCTAGAAAATCAACTTCCAATCTCACTTTTCTTCTAAATACATCAATATCCCACCATTTGGTATATGCATTATGTGTCTGAATTTATCTGTAAAGGAGAATTTTTTCTGACATCAGAGGCCATGGTCTCCAAGACAATACAACATTAATGTCATATGGTCCTTGTGATATTAAAATGAAACTGTACAACTGAATTCTGCATGTATTGAATTCAAGGACAATAAGTTATATAAATATAGTTTCAATGCATTTTAAATTTCTTGGCTAGGTCCACTTACTTAATATAGTTGGTTAACCGGTTCCACATTGTGACTGCTGACTGAGCTGCTGTCATTGTACCTAGATTTGACTTTGAAGTCTGCCTGTGCTTTCTTCCTCTTCTCCTTGCATTATATATTAATAAATGTTCCCATTCCTGCTTCTTTCTGCAGTCATGGAAGCATGGTAGTGCTTCTATAGATCATGTTGAAACACAGGATCAAATTTAGCTCTTGAGTTAACAGTCACATGTTCTTATGCTTGGCCTGAGTTTGGTACAAAGCTTTTATTGTATATCACACTAAAAATAGTTCAGCCTAAGAGGTTTGCTATTTCATGTTTACTTACAGGCCAGAGAAAGTTTGACACAAATCTGAAAAATAACTTTTGATGTACAGAACATAGAAAAAATATTTTTTCACTTTTCAAAAATAGTTCTTTTCATCCATACCATGTAATTAGTGTGATCTGGAATGAAGCTGAATGAGTTGTTCAGAGCAAACTATTTATCTGATGGTTGTAGCTCTTCTTTCTGTTCAAAAATTATTCATGAACAGATTTTGATCTTTATGGATTTGTTATCCTAAACTGTTCACGCTCTCTGGGCAAGCACATTTCAATGTATGGAGTGTTCATGAACTAGCAGTTTCATCTGCTGTGTATCTTCAGTTACTAGCTATTAACTAATTGGGGTGTACTGGTCCTCTCTCTGACATGGTACCATTTTTGCTCTTTGACTGGATGACTGAAATTATATCAACAGAGAGTGAGCACTTCTGGGATAAGTAGTGAACATGTGTTTGCATATCGAATAGCCATTCTCCACCATTTCTATAAACAAACATACTTTCATGAATTTCACAGGAACACAGATCAAAAGGTATATCCCACTTAAAAACCCAGTTAGAATGAATGAAAATGCTTATATATATATATATATACATATATAAGCATTTTCATTCATATATATATATATATATATTACTATTTACTCTGCAGCAGTATAGACAGTTCAGAGTACACATACTGGTTAGGTCTCAGTGAGGACTAGTGCATAGCTGAGTTTTATTAATTGGTTTCAAATTCTTAGTGATTGAAAGTGAAAAGCCTTATTGCATGAAAGACTGTGAGGTCTATGGGCAAATTTTATTACCTCTTGATTTCAGTGGGAGTTGTAAATACCTAGCATCCATCAGGTTTTGGCCCCAAGGGTCTAGCGAAAAAGAGTGCACTTGTCCTTCAGCCAGCAGAGCAACTTATTTGAGTTTTAAATTAGAAATAAAAGCTTCAGCCCTCCAACAGTGCAAAGCATAGGCATGGACTAAAAAATTAGTGGGTGTTTAGCACTCACTGGCAGCCAGCTCCCCCTTCCCTCCCAGCACCTCTCATTGGCCGGTGGACTCATAGATCAACTCCTCCCCCTCTCTCCGAGCACCTTCCACCCACCATGTATCAGCTGTTCTGCAGTGTGAATAAGGTGCTGGAGGGGAGGGGAATGAGCAGGGATGGGGGTGCTTGGGGGAGAGGGTGGAACTGGGCAGGAAGAGTCCGAGCGGGGGTGGAGCAGGGAAGAAGGGGTGGAGTGGGGGCAGGGCCTGGGTGGAGTTGGGGGGTGAGCACTCCCTGGGCCCAGAGAAAGCCAGCGTCTGTGGTGCAAATGACCAGTCTGCTAGATCAGTGGCTTTCAGTCTCTGGTCCATGGAGCCCTGGGGGTCCACAGACTATGTCTAAGATTTCCAAAGTGGTCAGCAACTCCATTCAAAATTTTTTAGGGGTCCACAAATGAAAAAAGATTGAAAATTGCTGTGCTAGATACTCTCATCATATAATGAGATGACATCTCTATTGACAAAAAACGTGCCAGAACGATCAGTCAGACAAGCAATCTGCTTGGCAAAGTATTCATAGGAGCTTTACAATAATCCTTCAGATCTGTAAATCTGTGGTTTTAATATGGGCCTGATCCTACTTGCTGCTTGAAGTGTCTCTGATTTCAGAAGGAGTTCTGTGTGTGAAGGGGGCCACAGGAAATTTGTGAGAAATCATCTTCCACTATTAAGGTTTAAGGATTAATTTAAAATTAAATATTACAAATGTCTTTTTGTTTTAGTATTTTTAAGGATTTAATGCCTTCCATCCAATTCTATGTGTAATCAATCAGCATGCGTACAAAGCCTTGGCAATACTTTGAATTCTGATGAGTTTACCAAAAGATACTCAAACTAGATTTTCAGGTTGGCATGCTTTAGAACATCAAATAATCCATTAAGGTATATTATTACAAATAGGAGAGGTGGCATGCAAGAGAATACTGGCTGTAGAGAAAAAATCATATCACCAAATCTTAAATAATGTTCACATTTTAAAAGATAATGTCATAACCAAGGTATGGCAATGTGTCCAGCCGCTAGAAATCCTGCTGTAATTTACAGAATAAATCATTAGATATTCAAATCAGATACTGCATATTAAAATATAAAACATGCACCCATTATCACCAATATATTATAGACACAGTTAAGGTTGCTTTATGTTTGCCATTATAAGACCCTGTTTTTGTGTGCTTATAACCTTGGCAAGCATTGACAGTTTGGCTTGAAATTTTCCATGCTGAATTTGTTTAGAATATTTCAACTAAAATGATTCAGTGTTTTCTGAGAATGAGACTGGTAAAAAATACATAGTCTTGCCCATGTTAAAAAACAACAACAACCGTTTAATTGAGAAACTCTACTGCCTCCATTCTGTGGAGCAAAATCTCTAAATTTGGTGGTGGGTGATGTGTCACCTTGGTATCAGAGATCTGCTCCTTTTTCCATCCCCATGAAAACTTGCCCAATTTAGCCAAGTTATAAGACTGAAAAACTCACTTCTCCTATGTTCAGTAGAGACTTTTGGAGAATTTAGCTGCCAAATTCTAAAGATTCCATCTCCACTGAGCATGCTCCAGCACAAGGGTGCAGGGGCTGAGTGGAACTTTCCCTGCAATTGTTCCTCAAGACTGCCAGAGGAAGCTGTAATACTGGTCACTGAAACTGTGAGGAAGAAGCCTGGCTTTTCTGTGCTCTTAATGCTCTCCCCGCTAGAACCCAGGGAGTGATGAAAAGGAGGAATCTGCCTGGTTGGAATGTGGAGGGGTGAGCAAATTTGGGTGTGGGAGAAGGATGCAACCTTAATTGTGTCATTTCCTAACTTTTGAGGTCTTGACTTTGCAAGCTTAACATTCTTTTAACTCATTGGTTTTTATGTACTAGTATAAAGAGAACGGCCAGTGTCGATACTCTAATAGTTTAATGTCTATTCAAGTAATGTACACTCAAGTAATGTACACTCACACTCAACTGCTTAAATAAATCAGAGCATATATTATTGTTCAAATGCTGCTCTCAGGTGCACACAGATTCTTACACCACACCCATTACCCATGGTATCTGAGTCCCAGAATGTCCATTCCAGCCATGCTTACAGATTTACTGAATACTATTAAAACGTGAGTGAAACCAGGACCAGCTCTAGGCACCAGCAAACCAAGCATGTGCTTGGGGTGGCACAATTCCAGAGGCGGCATTCCGGGTGGGTTTTTTTTTTCCTTCGGCAGTTGTGCTCTCGGAGGTTTGTTTTTTGGTTTTTTTTGCTTGGAGTGGCAAAAAACCTGGAGCCGGCCCTGAGTGAAACAGAGGGTGTACAAGTGATGTACAAGCGATGACCTGAATGGTAGTGTACCTAAAATGCCCTTTCCCCCACAGAAAACTCAATAGCAGCTGAAATTCATGGACTTTCAGCATCAGATAATGAAAACTGATTGTTATGGGTAGCTTGGAGGCCTAGTTCTATTCTTCACAAGGGCTAGCCAAATACAATTATTTTGTTCTCTACAGTATTGAAAAATCCTGAGACCCAAGTGTTTACACCTGCACTTCCCTTCACACAGCTGTCTGTTCTAAAAGCTCATCTCTCTCACCTTGAATCTGATATAATAAAAGTCTGCCTGAAAGGCAGCATTGATGGAACTGATCTTTCATTTTGATGGGCAAAGTAAGAAGGAAGAACCTCATGAATTATAAATTCACTTCTCTGCTGTAAATTTCTTCTTCCAATGATGTTCATTCTTCAAGCAAGGTTTCTTGGATGGGTTATTAGGTAACAGAAATGTACAAAGACTTTGTGCCTCTTCTGAAAACAGTTAAGTACCAAAAAGCAGTAGTTCATCAGGCTATAGCTATTTAAATTATCTCAGAACAATTTAATAGTAGCATAAAATAGTGTAGTTCTGAGCTATACATTGCTGTGGAGAAAATCTTTTACATAAACTCTGAGTTGTATAAAACGCAGGTGGGGGTGAACAATATATGTATATATTTACTGCAGAAATTAGTTTTCAAAATTTGTAGAATATTTCCTTAGAAATCTCTGGAACTAACAAAGCTGCATAGTACATCTAAGTTCATTATAAAGCTAAATTCTTATTTGATGCAAACTAATTGAAATTCTTCTGTAGTTCAGGGCCTGAAGTTGGCAGTTTCCATACAACATGAAAACATAGTTTGGCTTTCAGGTACATTAGTATTTTTAATCTTAAAACACATCCAGTGCATGGAAAGGCAAGTGGCATACCCATCTGTTTGTCTTGCTTTAATTATCCTTAATTTCCGTACACCTTAAGAACCAAAGGATTCATGCAGCTTTTGGCTTTGTAATCTTGTTTAACACTAAACTGTATCATCTGAAATGGGGTGGCTGTTTTATTACCAAAGCAATAATAATCTGTGTGCTTAGTGATGTTCTAAAACTATGATTTCAGTTTCTCTGCCTGCTTCTTTACACACATAACTCTATACTTCATCTACCTTTATGGGCAATTCAAGCAGAAACAGAAGGTCTTTTTTTTTCTTTATTTGTTTTGTGTATTTTTATAGTTTATGAAACACAGATGTACAGTGTTCCCTTTTTGTATTTGCTCACCATTTTCCTTAGTGTGATTCCTGCAGGAGCCATGTTGTTACAAGTTGTCCTACCACCCATTGCTCCCCTGCCATCCTTCTCATGGGGGTCTCCCACATGGAGATAGCCTTAAATTACCTACTATCTGTCTCATTAACTTTCCAGCTACAGTCCTGCATACAGTAATGATCCCCACTTCCGGTTCTTTTTCCCCACTGTGGATCCTGACCCTGCACAGATGGTAGTGTGGAAAGAGGCAACAATGATTTTAAGCACCGGAGTTGTCCCATTGACTTCAATTCAGGGGCTTAAAGTTAAGGCACATGCTTAAGTACCTTATTGAATCATAAGATCCAAAATAAGCCTATGCCACTCCACCAGTAATGAACCATTTCACGCTTCATTTCCAAATACATAAGTTACAGCCACTCTTTCCTGATACCCACACCAAAGCTTTTCTAAACCAATGAATGGAGAAGACTTTCAAGGTGAAATCACTTTGCAGAAAAGCTCACCCTGCTATTTTAATATTAAAAATCCATATGCAGAAATTAACGAAAGTGTGTTTGCTCTTTCCTCTGTTCTTCATTACATGGTTTTAGCTGGTTGCTATTTTCTTTTCCTCTTCCTGTCCTGTGGATCACAGCAGAATTTTTACAAAATCTGTTCAGTCAGGCTGAATGTATCTTCACAAATCTCTCTTCGTCCTCTTGAGTAGAACAGAACACTAAGAAGCAGATGGCAAAGCAAGGCTGATCTCAGTAGCCACGGATTTCCTGGTTAAGATAAAGTATCTTTCTTAGGCACTTGAGTTGCTAATCCTTCACTGAAAGAACGTTTTCAAACATGCTTTTTTACTCTGTATAGTCCTCAAACTTGCAATGTGCTCTACACAGACAGGCCTGTATTTGCACAGAGTGCCACTGAAGTCAACATAGAGGACTTGAGAGTCAGGTCTGAAATCTCATTTTTTCTGTATTGAAATGAAAAAAAAAATTAAACAGAAATGAGAGAGAAAATAAAAATCCTGACAAATATACAATGGGGAGAATAGAAAAAGAGATTGCAAGAGCATGGATCTCATTTTCAGAAGGCCTACTTCCCTTCTCCTGTTTCCAATGTTAAAACTTTCCACCATCTCTTTGGAATGTGACATAGAAAAGAAATCAATCGGGAAAGCATGACAGGCTTTTATTCAGCAACGTGCCTTTCTGTGCCAATGGGAGGGAAAGGTTATTTGTAGGGGAAAAATGTACAAGCAGTTTGCCTCCACATTACTCTTTTCAATCATGTCAACACATTGTTTTTCAAAGCTTTCCTTGCTCCTCTGGCTCCTCTGCATCTCCATCTCCATAAATATCCCTGCATCCTGGACCAGACTGTAGAACATTCTGCTTTTCAAACAGTCAAAACAAACATTTTTAAGAGGCATGTGCAAAAGGCCTATTTGTCTTTTAAATGTCTTTCTGCAATAGTCAAGTATACTGTGTTTGCGGGGAGATGCCCTTTCTGCTGTATTTATTCAGCTTGTGATACAGTATACCCATGGCAAGTGAGAAAAGTCAAAGGCACTGTGATGGGGTATACAAACCCCACGTTGGGCCAGAAAGGGTTAAAGGTCAGCAATGGGCCCAGGTAGCTCTGCCCTTCCAGCCCTGCCAAGTATGCTCTGTCTGAGGACAGGGCTGGAAAGGGAGCAACCCAGCTCAGAAGTGGGTGGCCGAGGAGGAGTACAGACCTACCCTGAATGGAGCTGGAGAAGCCCCCTGAGGGAACAGGACTGTCTGTTGAGTGCAGTTTGGACTGAGGTTTGCGTTCTGTTTCTTTCTCTTTTCCCCTTATCTGGGAGCAGAAGCTGAAGAAAGAAAGGAACAGTAGGAAGTTTGATCCAGGGGGGTAACTCAGAGTGCCTCCTTGGAGGCCAGATGCTGCTGCCCATCCTAGTGTCCTGGGTTGTAGCCAGGTGGAGTGGGTGGGCTTGGGCTCCCCTACCGCTGCCCATGCTACTGGGTACGTGCTAGTTATTAGGCCACTTAGCCTACCAAGGACCCTATTACAGGCATGCACTGAATATCCTCTTGCTTCTCAAGAAAGAGGTTCCTCAGCAATTTCAATTATGCAGTAGTACTAGTTGTTAAGTTTTACTGTTATTTTATCTTCCCTTGCCCTCCATTATTTGACACTGGTTTCACCTGTTGTGTATTGTGTCAACCCTAGATTGTGACCACTTTGCAGGAGAGATGGGGTTTGTGATATTTGCTTTGACAATGGGGCTCTGGTCCCTATTTGGCCTCCTTCAGCACTACCACAATAGAAATAATTTAAAAAAATATTAAGAGTAGCAGATTAAATTTCAGTAGGAACAGCCGTTTCAAATTACCATTTTACTTGAGAGAGTTCATAAAAGGGTAAGTGTTACCTAAAGAATTTAGTCCAAGACTGTACATTCATGTTTGTTCCTAAAATGTAAATGCCTGTGCAAACAGAGGTGGTTGAATACTAAAAATATTGAATCAACTCCACCTTGCCAAAACAAGTGCCACATTTGACTAGCTATACTTCATGGGGTCATACTAGTTGTTCGTTTCAAGCACCCTGCTATCCGACAGGGTTCATGAACACTATGTGGAGGCTGAACGTGTCACAAATTTAAACATATGATTATTGGTCTGAAAAACTGTACCAGAAAAGTGCATTGACGTTCCAGTCACTGAGTCAAGAAGCCGTCATAGTATCGGGGTTCTGCTCAGTGATGCATGGAGCAGTGGGAGACTTTAGGTAGCCTTTTATGGCTCCCAGCCCTTAGGCTGGAATAGATTAAAGCAGCACAGGGGGTACTGTAATTGATGCCACCTGACAATGTTCTAGATCAGTGGTTCTCAAAGCCGGTCCGCCGCTTGTTCAGGGAAAGCCCCTGGCGCACCAGACCAGTTTGCTTACCTGCTGCGTCCGCAGGTTCGGCCGATCGCGGCTCCCACTGGCCGCGGTTCGCTGCTCCAGGCCAATGGGGGCTGCGGAAAAGGCGGCCAGCACATCCCTTGGCCCACGCCACTTCCCACAGCCCCCATTGGCCTGGAGCAGCAAACCACGGCCAGTGGGAGCCGCGATTAGCCGAAGCTGCGGACGTGGCAGGTAAACAAACTGGTCCGGCATGCCAGGGGCTTTCCCTGCACAAGCGGCGGACCGGCTTTGAGAACCACTGATCTAGAAGAAAGCACATGCCTTCTGGAAAGAACCAGAGTAGAGCATAGCTCAGCCACACCCCATCCCCAACATATCCCCTATGTTAGGAGCCCTGTACATATGCTGCACCATCTGAACCATCTCCTATTCTGGTGATATATTCAGAGTCAGATCTGGCAATTTTCCACTGCCTTTGAACTTCAAGGGTCCTGAACAAAACAGAACCTGGCCCTCCATGACCAACCACATAATGCAAATAATGAAGAGTGAATCATTTGTGAACAACCCATTGTCTGAAGGTTATTTGGCCAACTCATTTGGCAAATATTTGTAAGTGACAAATAAACCTGAAGAAAATCAGGATCAAGTCATGAACACCTCACTAAACAAAGAGGAGTTAGTTTGAGATGGTCAACATTTTTCATTTGAAATCTTTTTGATGAAAAAAATGTCTTATTTGTCAAAATGAACATTTCACTGGAAAATGTCTGCTTTTGGATACATTTTGTGGGTTTTTGTCAATGAAATAAAACTAAAACTGAAATTTTGGTTAGTGGATTTTCAGTGAAATTCCAAAAAACTTTAAAAGAATTTTGACATAAAATTTTTCATCATTTTTGAGGGGGGGGGCAGGGACCAAAAACATCTTCCAAGCAATTCTAGTTAATATTATTAATAATAAACAGTTTGGCCAGCTCTAGTTGCAATAAACTGGTGTAGGCTCTATATAGCAACTAATGTATAGTTATCAAAATATAAACCATTCTAAATATGTGAGCTTTGCATCATCCCTTGAAAGGTTAATAAATCTAGGTGCTGATGGACTAAGGATGGGAATATATTCCAGAGGCATTCTATGACTCATTGAAAATAGCCTGTCATTTCCTTTCCTTGTTAACTAGAGAGCTGCTAGCTAGGGACACCTCCACTAATTGCCATTATGACTCTGTCATATTGAGTGAGAAGAACTTGCAAATGTTAGGTAGACAAGTCCTAAATCTTTTAGTGTTTTATAAATTATAACCAATAACTTACCCTACACCTAGAAATGAATAAGCAGCCTGTTCAGATTAGAGTCCTTTATATAAAGCACTGTTTAATTAATGAGCAACCACACTCTGCATTACATTAAGATTATGGATTCTCAGTGTTGCTCCATGTGAACAGTTGCAGTAGCCTAATCTCAAGGTGGCAAATGTATGGATAATTGTAGCAAGGTAAATATCTGATAGAAAAATTGGCATTCCTCTTATCAGGTGCAGATGATAAACAGTGCTCCAGGCCAGAGCTTCTATGTTAGCACTGAGGATTGGCCAACTATTGAATACATTTCCCACAGTATGTTAAGTTTCCCACATACATCAAAATGGTGGAAGTACTCTTTTTGTCAGGTGCACTGTTATAATCTTCATAACTCTTCTGGTTGCTTTTCCCAACCCGTACAACGTTACCTCAGTCTTATCTCAGTCGTTAAGCCTTCACCAGTTAGTCTGCATGGAAGCTCCAATTGCCATACCTCGGAAAAACTCTATCTTTGTTCAGCCATCTCATCACAGTGTGCAGAGTCAGATCTCCTCATGCTACATAATTTTCATCAGGCAGAACTTAAAAACGACTGCACTGAAGGCCTGTGACTCAAATGGATCTACAGGTTTAGCATTACCATAGGAGGAGGAATCAATAGGCGGACTATGGGCCAAATCTGGACTGCCAGACACCTTTTGAATGGATCCCAAAATCTTTTTATTTTCTTATTATCATCATTATTGTTATTATTTTTATTATTATTTTCTCTGGACCTTGACTATACTTTGACCAAGAAATTTGGACCTTTTTTCTGCCCTTCATGAAGCTAAATTTTCTGTATGCGATTTTCAAAAGCACCTAGGTGACTTAGGAGCAATAGTTACCTTGAAAGTCTATTGAATTTGGGCTCCTTAATCACAAAAGCACTTTTGAAAACCTTACTCCCCTGTTTCTCTCTTAAATGCACTCTACACAGCTTGTCTACATAGGGAAGTTATTACAGAAGAAGACAGGGAGTAAATTTAAAGCATTATAGCTATTTCAGAACAACTCCTTGTGCAGATATCGTCTCTTATCCCTTAATAAGAGTGTCCAAATGGGGAGTGTCATGGTCCCTTGGTGTGGGCTTTTGAGGGGCCCCAGCTTTTCCTGGCTGATCCTCCTTAGCTTGTCTTCAATCAGGTCAATTCCTGGACCCTCACCTCTAATTCAGGCTAGAAGTCCTTCAGTTTTAGGCTTACAGTCTGCTTTTGTTTCTTGGTTACTTTCCTGGAGGCAGCCTGGTGCAAGGCTGCCTCCTCTTGGCTGTCCCAGGCCTTTGTGCCTCCCCTTTCTTTTGTCTACTCTCCCCTTTATAGCAAGCCTTGTTCCCTCCACTGGTTATAGCTGCAGGTGCCTGTCTCCTTGACTGGCAACTGTGTGGGGGTGTGGTCAAACTGCTTGATTGTAAACGTAAGAGGTTCTCCTCCCCTATCTGTCTATGCTCAGTATTTTTTTAGGTTTTTAGACCCCATTACAGAAGTTATTCCTGAACAGCTCTAGTGGAATAGTTATTCTAGAATAGCTATTTCAGTCAATTTTGGTCAAGCTTTTAGTTTCTCCGGAGACCTCATCTCTCCCTTCCCCAACTCATCACCAGGTTGCTCTCTTCCCCCTACAGTGGGTGCAGTGAAGAAGGTTACTTACTTGAACAGCAGAGGTCAGCTTCATTACTCTCTTCTCTCTGCATAACACCCAATGGAAGAAAGGAGATATTGTTGCAGCCCTTTCTTCCCTCTCCCACTTTCCTTGCAGGATGGAAAATGCAAACATTTATTTTAATATTCCATTTTTCCTACAGGAATCTTTGCAACCTTTTTTCATCCACTCCCTGATTTAGAGAATGCTCTATTTACTCTGGTCAGCCAAGCAATAACCCTCATGTCATTTAAATCCTTCCTCACTTCCGCAGTGCTGACCACCATAAATTAGTCATTAAAACTCTTTCTCACTCTCATCTTAGTTACTTTGTTGTTGTAGTTTTGTTTAAAAAAAAACCACAAATTCTCCAGAACCACCAAAACATTCACACCCAAAACTGAATAACCATGCGATCCCATTACTGCAAACCTCATCCTCCTATCTTTTTTCCCCTTGTCTTTGCCACACATGCTAATTGTGTCACATCTAAAATGTAGGCCCTGCTCCACTGACTTCATGGAGCCTGCATGGGTGTAAGTGTCTTCCCACTTGGACAAGACTGCAATGTCAGAATCCTGGACAGTAATCTTTTTGGGATAGAGGCTAGACTTTTCATGTCTGATGAATAGCACTCAAACTGGTTGGGAAACGACATTATGTGGTTATGTCAACCAAAAACCAGAAAATGCATTTATTATATTTTTTTCAAACATTTCTATTTTTTCAAAAGGCCATTTTCTATTTGAAAGGGGAAGAAAAGCTTTTAATGGAAAATATTGACCGGCTTTATCTAACACACATTTTAGGAGTTTAAAATAATAAATATTGTTATCACCACTGACTTTTTTTAAGAGCAATATTGTTTTATTGCTTTATTGGATTTTACTTATTTTTAAATGCTTATATTTTACCTTTTATGTTGCCTCTAATTACAATTTTAAGCATTAGATATTCTGTTTTCATTCACATAGATTTAATAATTCAGAATGAGGAATAGATACACCCCCCTGGAAAACATATTTATGTATTGTGACAGGGTCGGGCCAGATGGCTACAGGAGAGTGATAGAAGGCAGATATATTAGCCCCACATTAAGTAGGTCCCTTTTCCCTGGGTAAGGTAACAGGGAAGGTTCCAGAACAATCAGGAACTTTCTAGAAACAATTAAGGCAGACAGGCTGATTAGAACACCTGCAGCCAATCAAGAAGCCACTAGAATCAATTAAGGCAGGCTAATCAGGGCATCTGGGTTTTAAAAAGGAGCTCACTTCAGTTTGTGGTGCATTCGAGGAGGTGGGAGCAAGGGGCACAAGAAGCTGAGAGTGAGAAGGTGTACTACTGGAAGACTGAGTAGTACAAGCATTATCAGACATCAGGAGGGAGGTCCTGTGGTGAGAATAAAGAAGGTGTTGGGAGAAGGCCATGGGGAAGTAGCCCAGGGAGTTGTAGCTGTCACGCAGCTGTTACAGGAGCCACTGTAGACAGCTGAAATGCACAGGATCCTGGGCTGGAACCCGGAATAGATGGTTCCTCCCATCCCTCCATCCCCCCCAACTCCCTACTTGATACCAGAGGAGTTGACCTGGACTGTGGTTTCCACCAGAGGGGAAGGTCTCTGGCCTGTTCCCTGATCCACTATGTGGATCAGCAGAGACTGCGGGGATCGTTCTTCTTCCTTTCCCTATGCTGGCCAGTGATGAGGCTAACTGAGTGAACAGCAGATTTGAGCCACAAAAGCGGCCAACTGAGGGCTGCCGAGAACCTCTGAGGCGAGAAAATCCGCCAATAAGCGCAGGACCCACCAAGGCAGAGGAGGAACTTTGTTACAGTATCTAAGCCAAATTCTTTCTAAATAGTCTGGTTCTCCAGGTTTCCTAGAGGCATCAGTGCATTTGTAAGCATAAATCAAATTGTTATTCACACTTTTTCTCCTCATGAGCAGCTCAAGTGTTTTTATTGAATTCAGTCATGGATAAATGACAAATTATAAAAAGTAATTAAATATTTTTTATAAAAGTTTTTTGCTGAGTGACTTAAATCACTTTAAGTTATGAATATGTGCTTTTATGTAGGGCTTTTTGGCTAAGAATAAACTAAAGTGTGTATTCAGTTAATCTGTTCTGTTTAACAACCTGCCAACAATGTTAATAAAGGTATTTATGACATTCAAGTGGACAGCTGAACATAATGCATTATAATTCTGACTGCTTAGGGGTAGGTATACGTTATGAAGAAAGTATGCGTGAAGGATAATTTGATTCTATTACATCCACAGTCTGTAACAAACAAATACAGCAGCCAGGCTGCTACATTTTGTAAAATCTTCTCAAAAAAATTTACCTTTTGCCCTATAAAACCAGAACACACCTTTGAAACAGAAGCTGTGACTTAAAACGACCATCACAATTCTAGGTTTTGTTTTCACAAAGAACTTGACAAGAGAAAAAGAATCAAATGACAGCTGTTCCTCTCTTCCCTCTGATATGTTTACAGAATCAGGCTCAAATTATATTAAGTTCAGTGTAACTTTTCCCTGCATAAGGACTGAAATATATGGTCTGTGATGGCAGAATTGTCAGTTGTACAACTGAATGGAAATTCCCTTGGAAAGATGGTTTGTGAGGTTTTCCTAAGTGACTACTTGGAACATGATGTAAAAGGTAGTATTTTTTAATGTAAGAGGGTTCTAGAAATTGTATAAACTGGGGATGTTGATATTCTGTGAGTATCTTCCTCTCTCGTCCAAATACTTTGCTTACCCATCAATACTGGTGAGGAAACACAGCCAAATTCTTCAGTCACTTATAAACGTTTAATTTTCATTAAAGTACATGGGAGTTGTATGTACATACAGCTGTAGGCAGAATTTGGCCCACTGGTGATATATGATTCCCAAATGACCAATAAATTGGTGTCCGCTGGAAAAGAAGTGATTTTGAGACTGTACCATTATTGGTCATAATTTTCAGACAATACCCTAGCTTGCCCTGAGCCTTGTAAACATCTCCATTTTCAGATGTATTTATTTGGTTTCTAGGAAGTAAAAGGAAACTCAAAATTTAGGATTACAAATGCAAAAACAAATATGAAATTCCACTTTCTCCAGGTTCCCTTAGAAGAGTTAATGTTCTTCACACAAAATAATATACAAACACATTGCAACATATTAAGGTTCAAATGTTGGACAACATTCAGAGGAAAAGACAAAGGTTCTATTCAGGAAAGCAGCTAAGCATGTGCTTATGTCCCATTGAAGCCAATGGGACTTAAACACATGCTTAAGTGCTTCACTGAATTTGGGTCAAAATGAGAGGGACCTAAAATGCTAATAAAGCAGAAGTCCCAGAATGATGTGGGATTACTATAGCATACAGCCAAAAGCCTTTTCTATAACCTCAGTTTCATGTTTAGGCTTTTGTGGTAGCAGTATTATTATAATAAGTTGAAATAAAATCAAAATGTTGAAAGATCGAGATAGGTAAAAATCTAAAATAAGGTACAGATCCTAAGTATGAATATACTCAACAGGCTGTCTACAGAACTGAAGAAAGCACAAATGTATTGACTGTGTCTGGAAATACCAAAAAAAAATAAATAAATAAAGGGGGAAAAAAAAGGTTGGGCAGCTGTATTCAACAGAGAGCGTTAGAAACAAAAAAGACAAAATACTGATGACCCAGATTATCATATTTCCCAGACCTTATCAGAAAATCAACAAAATCCCAACTTCTTGCCAGCAAACATTTCTATTTCTTTAATAAAATGAATCTTCTGCTGAAGAGGTACCTCTGTGTCTGAAGGGTGGTATCTGATTTTAACATCTATGCAATTCTATGCTGGTTAATGTAATGACAGTATGTGGCATAATTCCTCAGTTAAAAGGTTTTTTTGCGGGGGGGGGGGGGAGTTTTGTGTGTGTGTGTCAGCTGGGACATCTGCTATCATGCAAAATGGCAGCTGTCCAACATGAACATTTGAAGTAGATTGGAGCATCACGCATTTCTGGTGTCTGACTGATGCTAATTTATACTAATATATTTCTTCTGCCTTTTTTGGTTTTGGAAGGAATACGCTGAAGCAATGCTGTCACTATCCTCAGTAATCCACAGTAGAGAGCAAATAGATATTAAGCAGTGAGCAACAGTGCTGCAATAGCTTATGTCCAAACATTATCATCATAAGTTTGCTTATTATACTTCAGCATCAGTTCCAGGTGCTATACATAAAATTGCATAACATCTTCTATTGTAACCCCGGTTTACAATCTCATAGATTTATAGACTTTACGGTTAAACGGGACCATCGTGATCATGTAGTCTGACCTCCTGCACATTGCAGGTCACAGAACCTCACCTACCCACTCCTGAAATAGACCCCTAACCTCTGATTGAATTACTGAAATCCTCAAATCATGGATTAAAGACATCAAGTTACAGAGAATTCACCATTTACACTATTTTAAATCTGCAAGTGACCTGTGACCCATGATGCAGAGGAAGACAAAACCCCCCAGGGTCTCAGCCAATCTGACCTGGGGGAAAAAGCCTTCCCAATCCCAAATATGGTGATCAGTTAGATCCTGAGCATGTAGGCAAGAACCCTGGCAGATACCTGGGAAAGAATTCTCTCTAGTAACTCAGAGCCCTCCCAATCTAGTGTCCCGTCTCCAGCAATTTAGGATTTTTGCAGTCACTCATAAATTACCTAACACTTCATCCTGTATGCTGAAATATTCCAGGTTTAGTGTCTACTTGAAGGGTTTTTCCCTTTTAACTTCAAGCAAAAAAAGTTGAGCTGTTGTACATCACAAGAAAAGAGTTTTAAAACAAAAATGTATATTTAATAGCCCTAGAGCCAAAACACCCAAGTTAAGCATCTGTTTAAGTGCCTTGCTGGAATGAGGCCAGAATTTGGACTGCACCCTTTAGGGAAATTCATGGTTTCTTAATGAGAAGGAAAATTGACTAGCAGAAAAACATCAGTGGTTTTCTGTAATTATTTCAAATTAATCCCATGAATTATTATTTATTGGTATTTTTGTAGCACCTAGGAACTTTCAATCCTGAATCATTGTACAAACAAGTCACAATAGAGACAATCCCTGCCTCAGTTTATAGGCTGCAGATAGGACAGATAAAATGGGATAGATGAACAAAACAGACAAATTGGATAGGGGAGGGTTGAGAAGATGAGGCATCTGAAAAACTAACAGTTGAGCAGAATGCAGAAGTCACAGGAAGATATCATTCCTTTTATTAGATTGAATACTAGAGCAACAGATCTTGGGAGAGTTCCTAGTATTTTATGCTAATATATACCCTGAATCCCTTTGTTTTTTAACGTCACTGTCACGCTCACAACTGTGAGTGCCTACCTCACAAGCGGACAGTGTCTATCCACATTGGCTTTTCACTGATGATGGTGAATGAAGAATGTACTTTTGAGTCTCTGACCTCCAGTCCTCACACACAATGGCCATTTGTTTTGGAATTAGCATTTTTTCTGATAAAGTCCTTTGTTAGCATTCCACAAGGCTTCTTTGATGTCTAATGAGGTCTTTAGTCACAGGAGTATTCACAATGTAAATGTTTGCTATCACGTTATGTCAGGACACAGATAAATATAAACAATGTATGTAACATCCCATTAGTTTTATGAAGTTTAGACACCGAATACACTTTTTTTTTTCTCTCTCTCTCTCTTTTTCAGCACTCTGGAGAGTAGGAGATTTAACAATCACTTTGATCTATGCTAATATGCAAGTGAATTGGCCTGAATACACTCTGACATGACCTGATCTGCCAGTGTCATAATCATCATAATCTTTCATATATCAATGTTCTGCAGCTTTTTCTAATTTAGATTGAATTTAGTAATTGTGTATTAAATTATCATAGGTGCACTCCTGTTTCTACAATTTCAAGCTCACCAGAGTGAAAATCACCTCTGGTGCTTTTCTTAAATTTGGAGACTCTTCGAACACACGGAGTCCAAGGATCGTGACCATAGACACAATGACAAGTACAAAGTCTTATCTGTACTACAGATTTTATGAAAGCAATAAGTAAAGTTGCAATACCCAGGCATATAGAAATCCTACAAAAAGCCATGCAGTGACTAAGAATGTGGTCATACTCACATCCTCAAAGATTTTCTAGGGTCTGGTGGATCTCTCAACAGACAATCATGCCAGAGGGATGGTTTCTGCTGGAGTTTTCCGTGGGGTCATCCCATGGGGTTGTCCTGTGGGGTCTTCCCACTTCTACCCAACCAGAGAACCTCTTTTATATTGTTGTTCTGACCATACCTAATAACTTATGCATTTGCATGAGAGGTTCAACCCTCTTTTCCTTATGTGTACTTCCATAACCCATGAATGTTGGGGTGTCCCATTTTTCATAAGTTGTTTCTTAGTTCCTCTTATTCTCACTAGCATCTATACACAACATGTACCCTGCAGTCAGGACAGGATATTCCATTATGGTATAATCAGGTGTCTCATGATCTTGGACAATATCTGGATGCTTATTGTAATCTAGTTTTTTGTAACTTTACCTATTGGCACATCTTTTACAGTAAACTTGTGACCTTACTGGCATAGGGTTATTACTAGGTCATCCACTCATGTCAAGCATTCTTAAGCTTATGGCCTAATATGGCTAAGCTAAAATGTTACAGGTTTCAGCCCATAAGCCTTGCATTCCAGCCCTGCTTCACTTATATATCTAGTACACATTTGTCACTCCTAAATACTTGTAAATCTTATACTTCTACAATCCTACAATTTAAATCTATTTATTTTACATTAATTATATATGAAATAACTTATGAATTGACCATAAGACTACATAACACACTGATAAATGGGTGATAAAATGAATAAATTGGCTACTGTTCTTATGAGAAAACTCATTGCACAGTGGATACTCTAACCAAACAGCATATCATCTTTGTGAAGAAGAAGAAGAAGAAGAAGAAGAAGAAGAACCTATGGTAAGGTTTGCTAATCTGGGCATAATTTATTGCCATTCCATGTGCAAATAAAAAAAACCTGCCTGACAAAATAGCCAATAATTCGTAAATTATGCAAGCAATTGCTTTTGCATTTTGGACTGCTTCATGCATATGCCCGATTTTAAAAACCAGATCCCTGGGGGCTACATCTGATTTCATTTACATCAGCGTAAATGATGCATCTGACGAAGTGGGTATTCACCCGTGAAAGCTTATGCTCCAATACATCTGTTAGTCTATAAGGTGCCACATGACTCTTTGCCGCTTTTCCATGGATATCAGTGAAGCTACTCCTGATATATTTTGGCATGAAGCAGAATCTTCTCTATGAATTGGAATTATACATATCTTTAGCATATAAAGGTATATTCTGTGTATACAAAAATGGTTAAAAATATGTTATGCATTAAAATTGCTTAAGTAGGGGGGAAAAACCACCAGCCATGTGATGATCACAATAGTCATGTTAACCTAACCATTCACACCTGCTCTTTGCAAAACAAAATACGATTAGGACTAACTGTTCCCCCTCCTAAGATTCATAAACCTACACAAGGCGGCTCTGCCCTGGGATGGGAACTCTGAATGGGATTCCAGGCTCTGAACTGAGATTAGATTAATTACAGCAATTAATTATCTCAGTGGGGGCAGCACATGTATTCAGCATTACAAATTATCACAGTTATGGATTGTGATACCCCTCTTCACCTTACTTCATAGGTCCTTTCCTTGACTTTAGTGGAACAACTCATGGCCCATGGAACTATTCACGGCGGGGAGTGGGCGGGGTGTGTGTGTGTGTGTGTAGAGTTATTTGATTTAAAATATTTGCACTGATTACAATAAAGTTTTATAATGGTGAAAGAAAATTAATTCTGCAAAACTGACAATTGATGATAGATTTCCATATACCTTAGCACAGGTTACTTGAACTTCATCACGCCGCTTTCAGATGTACTGAGTATGCCTTTAGATTGTAAGGTAGTCCCACAATAGACACTTTTTATATAAAAATCGTTAATTAAAAAAAGGAAGGCTGATAACCATTAGTTATTTTGAACATCCTGTGAAATGTTTCCCTCCTTTTCTTCCCCTTCTTGCCCCCAGAAATGAATATGGCCACAGTTCTTGTCACTGACTTAGTTAACCTGCTCTGCTGATCCTCTGCAGTAAAGCCCTTTAAGATTTCCTGCTGCTTGTGAATAAACTAACTCCATGTGTGAGTCAAGAACATGAGTAGCATGAAACAAATATCATGTGGCTCTCTTGATTACAGGGAAATCTAAGTGAATTCCTTTGAAAAGCTTCCTTGCAAGAGACGGCAGGAGAGCTCTGCAGTGAAAACATGAGGAATCTCATTGAAACAAGGTATTTATGTTCCCATTGAATACATAGCTCCGTTCCAAAACAGAGCAATTTTTTTCCATACCTCTTAATAATACATTCTGAATTAATTAGCTACACAATAATAAATGCAGCAGGAAATGGAGAAGAACCCACAGACTAAAAGAAATTAGCTTGGTTTCATTTGTCCTGTTATCACTTGCTCCTTTTTGAGTAACCTCCTTTACTAGTTGGTTGTAGTCTCTGAAACTGTCTCTCCAACAGAGAACTGAATGATTCCTAACTGAACTAGTGGGATAGAAATAGTTCATTGTGTCCATACTAACCCTGATGATTCATGTTCTGAACCACTGCAGGTTTGCCCCACCCCACCACTGGTGCCATTCCGAGCTGTTACAGATGCAACACGATGTGAGCACCTTTCTCATATTTCCTGGCATTGGTACCAGACGCAGATGTATAGTTTCTATGGTATATAGTGCACATTAGCATCTGTTCACACTTTATTGTTCTAAGTTTGTTATTTTGCCTACTTTAAATGACTTTGTCCAGCACAAGGAGCTCTACTTGCCTTATGAAGGGCAGGGGGCATGCCCTACAAAAGGCACAGTGGATCCCTTAGATCTCCTGCTGGACCAACTCTGGAGCTAAATACATTATGAAGAGCACATCCTGCCAGAAGGGGAAGAGTCTGATTTTATCATTTTTCACTCAGTCTATATTTTTGTTTTTTTCATGTTGTTCTCTTTTATTGTCTTTGCTAGTTATGCTTATGGATGCTTTGTTTTCTAGCTGATCTAACTGATCTTTTCTCACTTGTGTACCCTCCTGAGAGTCAGACTTGGGAGTGTCTGAGTCCAGATCTGGCTAGCATGCATCCCTCCAGGCCCCTCCATGTGAACCATATAGTTCTACTCACTTTCCTTCCCCTACCTATTTTGGCAGAGCCCTGGTATCAGTCCTGGAGAGATGAAGAGAGGCAACACATGAGTGCTGGTGCAATACAGGAAAGTAGATTAACTTGAGGGGAGAGAGAAGCGTTACTGTGAAGTCCATTGATTACCCTGCTTTGGGATTTTTTCTCTCTCTTTTTCAGCACTCTGGAGAGTAGGAGATACTGCTCAGAAAGGGTCTGAGTCTCCTGGGCAACCCTGACTAAAAGGAAACATTTGGGTGGGAATGACTCTATGCATGTGTATGTGTGCTGGTCTCCATAGGTGTATCAGTCTCTCCATGAATTAACCATCTTTTGTTGTTGCTGTTTGTATTTTCCAGATGATCCCCTGTAGGATCCTAACTAAAAAAGTTTTTAAATTGTTATTTCACAGTTTTGTTGTTGCTCCGTTAGTTAGGGTGTCTGTTTTGGGAGGTTTATTAATTTCATTTTTGGAGGGGGTTATTGTGAATAATTTTTGAGTTTTATGTAGATGTCCAAAAAGCAGTGGTTTTCAGGGGTTTCTCTATTATATACATTTCTCATTGCAGTAGTATATGATTAACATATACTTACGCAGGCCAAAAGAGAATTTGAAGAGCAACTAGCAAAAGATACAAAAAGTAATAGCAATTTTTAAAGTACTTCAGAAGCAAGAAGCCTACCAAACAATCAGTGATTCCACTGGACAATCAAGGTTTTAAAGAAGCTCTCAAAGAAGACAAGGCTGTTGCGGAGAAGCTAAATTAATTCTTTTCATTGATCTTCACTGAAGAGAATGTGAGGGAGATTCCCACACTTTAGCCATTCTTTTTAGGTCACAGATCTGAAGGACTGTCCCACATTGAGGTGTCAGAAGAGGAGGTTTTAGATCAAATAGACAAATTAAACAGTAATGAGTCATCAGGACCAGATAGTATTCAACCAAGAGTTCTGAAGGAACTCAAATATGAAATTGCAGAACTACTAACTATGGTATGTAACCTATCATTTAAACCAGCCTCTGTACCAGATGACTGGAGGACAGCTAATGTAACACAGATTTTTAAAAAAGGCTCCAGAGGCGATCCTGGCTATTAAAGGCCAATAAGCCTAACTTCAGTACCAGGCAAAATAGTTGAAACTATAGTAAAGAACAGACTTATCAGACGCATAGATGAACATGATATGTTGGGGAAGAGTCAACATGGCTCACCTCACCAAACTATTGGAATTCTCTAAGGCAGTGGTTCCCAAATTGTTCCGCCGCTTGTGCAGGGAAAGCCCCTGCCAGGCTGGGCCGGGCCGGGCCGGTTTGTTTACCTGCTGCATCTGCAGGTTCGGCCGATTGTGGCTCCCAGTGGTTGCAGTTCGCTGCTCCAGGCCAATGGGAGCTGCTGGAAGCTGCAGCCAGTACGTCCCTTGGCCCGCGCCGCTTCCAGCAGCTCTCATTGGCCTGGAGCAGCGAACTGCGGCCACTGGGAGCCGTGATCGGCCAAACCTACAGAAGCAACAGGTAAACAAACCAGACTGGCCTGGCAGGGGCTTTCCCTGCACAAGCGGTGGAACAATTTTGGGAACCACTGCTCTAAGGGCATCAGCAAACATGTGGACAAGTTTGTTCCAGTTGACATAGCGTACTTGGACTTTCAGAAAGCTTTTGACAAGGTCCCACACCAAAGATGCTTAAGCAAAATAAGCAGTCATGAGTTAAGACGGACAGTCCTCTGATGGATCAGTAGCTGGTTAAAAGACAGGAAACAAAGAGAGGAATAAGTGGTCAGTTTTCACAGAGGAGAGAGGTAAATAGCAGGGTTCCTCAAAGATCTGTACTGGGACCACTGCTGTTCAATGTATTCATAAATGATCTGGAAAAGGGGGATGAATAATGAGGTGCAATATTTGCTGATGATACAAAATTACTAAAGATAGTTAATCCAAAGCAGACTGTGAAGATCTACAAAGGGAGCTCACAAAACTGGGTGACTGGGCAACAAAGTGTCAGATAAAATTCAATGTTGATAAATGCCAAGTAATGCACATGGAAAACATAATCCCAACTATACATATAAAATGATGGTGTCTAAATTAGCTGTTACCACTCAAGGAAGAGCTCTTGGAGTCATCATGGATAGTTCTCTGAAAACATCAGCTCAACGAGCAGCAGCAGTCAAAAAAGCGAACAGAATGTTAGGAACCATTAGGAAAGGAATAGATAATTAAACAGAAAATATCATAATGCATCTATGTAAATCCATGGTACACCCACACTTTGAAAACTACATACTGTTCTGGTTGCCCCATCTCAAAAAAGATATGTTAGAATTGGAACAGCTACAAAGAAGGGCAACAAAAGTGATTACGGGTATGGAACAGCTTCCACCCAAGGAGAGATTAAAAACACTGGGACCGTTCAGTGTAGAAAAGAGTTGACTTAGGGGGGGATCTGATAGAGGTCTATAAAATCATGAATGATGTGGAGAAAGTGAATTGGGAAGTGTTATTAACCCCTTACACAACACAAGAATCAGGTGTCATTCAATGAAATTAATAGGTATCACATATAAAGCAAACAAAAGGAAGTAGTACTTCACACAATGCACAGCCAACCACTGGAACTTGGTGCCAGGGGATGTTGTGAAGGCCAAAAGTAAACTGAGTTCAAAAAAGAACTGGATAAGTTCATGGAGGATAGGTTCATCAACACGTATTAGACAAGATGGTCAGGGATGCAACGCCATGCTCTGGGCATCCCTAAACCTCTTACTGCCGAAAGCTGGGATCAGATGACATGGGATGAATCACTTGCTAATTGCCCTGTTCTGTTTTTCCCTCTGAGGCATCTGGTGCTGGCTACTGTCAAAAGACAGAATGCTGGTCTCGATGGACCATTGGCCTCACCCAGTATGGCCATTCATTTACTGTAATAAGTAATCTCTTTGTAATGTCCCCTAGTGCCCTTCAACATAGTACAGTTTCAAACAGAACTATGTTAAAGTGCACTAGAGAACTTTTAGTGTACAGCAGCATGGTCTACACAGAGCAATTAATGTTCAACATGTTAGCGTGCTTTACAAATCATACCCCCGTAGTCAGCATTACTGCTCCGTGGAGACAAGCCCTTAGATACCAGTAACCATTTCTGCTGTTTTTCTGGTGTTTATTGGATAAACACAGATTTCTTTTTTGTTTGTTTGTTTTGTATCAGGCTTGTTTTATTAGTGTTTACTAGTTAAAACTGAAAAGCAGAAGCCCTATCTTCACTGCACAGGGATTCATGTTCAGAGGGTAAAGGACTGGGTAGAGCCAGGAACAGCTGAGCTCCATGTCAGTTGCTCTTGGGCCTGGCTTGAATGGGGTACTTGAGGGGCTAGGAGAGTAGAAACCAGCTCTGGGTTCTGCGTGCAGCTAGCCTGACAGGTGACAGAGCCAGTATTCTGAACAGTCCCAGTTGCCACTGAAGAATGGGCCAGAGCATTCTTGGATATCCCTGGGAGGACTTTTGGAATGGTTTGCGCTTCAACCTGTCCACACTGACACTAAACCAGGGCAGGCTGAAACAGTTCTTACTGTATTTAGTCCTACTGAAATAAAATCCAGTCTAACTAGTATACAGCATGCATGTAAACCATTGGAGGCATATTTGTATGTGGTTGTTAGGGGGATTAGCACTGATCTTTGAATTGTATATTTCTCTAGCGTAGACAAGGTCTGATTGTGTGGATGTTGTCCACCAGCACAGAATTTGTTTCTGTTTGTCCCAATTTCAAAGTTTTACATTTCAGACAAGGGTAGGACAAAGTCATGTTAAGAATTGTAATATTTCTTGATCCAAGCTTGAACACGTACTGGTTGATAGCGTTTAAGCATTTTACTGGCAGGAAATCAGAGATCACCTCACCAGTGACAACTTTCATAAATTAAGCATTCTCTTCTAGGGAATGTTCATCATGACTTCCTGGCATCAAGGCTGTAGTGATGACCAAATAGATATAACGTATAATCTGGCTGCCCCTCTAACTGCTGCTCCTAGCTCTACCGCTGTGGATGGTGTCCTGGCAACAGACCTTGTGCGTTCCCCTGCACAGGGGAGGAGGGCAGGCTTTAGAAGACAGCAATAAATCCATTAAACCCTCTCCGAATATTACCCATTTGTGTGAGCCATTATTGTTGATGCCATACAGATGTTTTGCAGTCACAAGTGGGAGATGGTGGTGCTTGCAATTATAAATGATAAGAGCACAACAAAAGTTTCCTAGAGTTTTATCACACAACAGAGCCAGGAAAAAAAAATTGTCGCCACTGAGCGACATGAAAAAAATACTACTGTTTTAATACCTCCTAATTTCATTTTCTTCCCAGTAAAAGCTGGAGAATAGCGTGACATGTACTTTGGAGGATTTTCTTTTCTAATTTTATTACAATTGCTACTTAGTAATTGGATAGCAAGATAGAAAGAGAGATAAATATGACTATAAACACAGCAAAAGCAAATGAACTTCAGCATTGCTATGACACAGAACAATAACAATCTCCTGTTATTTATGGCATCAGCACTGCATTATCCCTCTGGACTGTTACTGCAATAATGGACTATACATTTTACTTCAGCTTCAGTTACTTGAGTAATACATCAATATTTGCTACGACCGCCAAGATTTTCATAAAGACAAGCAGTGATAAATAAAGCACCCATTCCAGAAACATACATCAGGAGCATGGCTATGTGCTCCATTTCCAGCTGACTTAGAGGCACTTATTAAAAGGAATCCCAAAAGGAGGTGGTGCAAAAAAATGATAAATTGAATCAGAAGTTTAGGAACATGAGATATAATTAGAATGTTAAATCAGCTTGGGACTGTGTCTTAATATATAACTGTGATTGTCTAGTGTGCTATATGCGAAGAAGTGGAATCTCAACACTTTCCCACACGAGCAGTGGGGATAATGCAGTCGGGTGGAAGAGGAGAAGCGGGCTGCAGTTTGCAAGTATAGACCTGGGGGTTTTTAAAGCCACAGCCCATCCTAAATCCATTACATCCATTATACTATGCGTCACATTCCTTCTAACAGATACATAGTGTCTCTGTGTGTATTATATTAGTATATAAATATATATGTTAGTAAGTGCAATTTTGCCTGATTCATGAAGATGGCCAAACTGATTCAGAGTAATTCAAATTCCTCCACACATAGGGCTGGTTGTTTACCTGCAGATAGATTTAGAGCTGGTTCTACTCTGTGCTTCAAGGGTTATGTGGAGGCAGAAGGGAATCCCCCTGTTCCTGGCTTTGTCAAGCAGCACCCCCTAGAGCTTTCCCTCCTCCGTGTCTGGTATAATAAAAGTTCCCCCTCCTGTTTCAATCTACTTTAACCACTGACTCTACTATATGTAGTATATTTTATTGCCTAGGGACAGCTCCATGTTTGATGAATGTTGCTGGTGTGAGTGACTGCAGGCTATTGAAAGACAGACATTTTCTAGTTTGCCTATGGCATATAAGTCCCTAAAGCAACATTTTCTCAGCAAAATTCTCTCAGTAGCCTCCTTTAGTATTTTTTCAATAGGGTGCCACCATGCCTTTGCTGAAGCATTGAGTAACTCAAAGGTTGAACTACTGCCAAAAAACTCCCAAAGAAACAATATGAATCTGTGTCAATTGTTAAGATTTCCTTGGCTTTAAATATGTTTTCCTTTAAAAAAAACAGGCAAATAGCATCAAATGCTTTCTCATTCCATTTAGCATCTCTGACAACTCTCATTTGCTCTTTCCATGTAAAGCAAAAATCCCATTAATTTCAATTTGGAGTTTCAGAGGAAAATTGCAAGGATCTGTGGGAAGGGGAAGGAGCCCACATTACATTTGAGTAGAAACATTTTGACCTGCATATGACCTGCAATTTGAGATCTCAGATCAAACATTAAATTTTAATGGTACATCCTGGGAGAACGAAATATTTCAGTTCCTACAATCTGTATACCAACTAAGCCAAGCACATAATGCATCTTCAGGCTTATGGAAACTAAAATCCTGACCCTGCACTCATTAAGTCAATAACAGTTTTGCCATTGGCTTCCTGGGGAGCAACATCAGACCCTAAATGCAGAAATCTTATTTTTAGTGCATTGCAGAGACTTTTTCCCCAGGCATGCCATTTCATGACACTATAAATTGGTGTAACTCTGCTGTTCTGTTACTACCAAAACAGAAGGGAGAAATAGAGATAAAACTAAGAAGCTGATAATACATCAAGAGCAGTCTTTTATTTAAAAATGTGTTAATCTCAAAAAGTTCAGGGGTTTTAGCCTCTGTTCTTATATATGGGACTATTTGTATGGAATGAGTCATATATCCATCAAATTCATACCCAAGAGACCGCTTCTCTGCGGGTACTACCAGAAATTAGAGATGAGCAATAATGCACAATCAATAATTTAGTCATCACATTTAGTTTGTTGCTAAGCTCATGAAATAGCCACAAATAGATCAAATATGTTTCTCATTTGGATACCTTTTTAAAACCTTTGTCTGTGGCTCAATCACATATTATTCTAAATTTGAGCTAGATGAATAGCTTCAAAGATTATAAAACCCAAAGGTATCCTTGTGACCATCTATTCTAACCTCCTCCATAACATAGGCCTTAGGATTTCCCTGAATTAATTCCTGTTTGAACTAGAGCAGATCTTTTAGACAAATCATCCAATATTTCCAGTGACTGAGAATCCACCACACCCATGGGTCAATTCCAATGTTTAATTACCAACACTGTTAAAAATGTGTGCTGCATTTCTAGTCTAAATTTGTCTAGCTTCAAGTACCTTGTTATATCTTTCTTTGCTAGGTTGAAGAGCCTTCTATTATCAAATTTCTGTCATTCCCCCCCCCCTCCCATGTAGGTACTTATAAACTGTAATCAATCACACTTTAACCTTCTCTCTGATATGCTAAATAAGTTGAGCTCCTTGTGTCTTTCACTAAAAGGCATGTATTCCAATCTTTTAATCATTCTTGTGGCTCTTTTCTGAACCCTTTCAAATTTCTCAACATCCATTTTGGAGTATGGACACTAGAAATGGGTGCAGTATCCCAACAGCAGTCACATTAGTACCAAAAACAGAAGAAATATAACTTCCCTACTCCTATTCTCCTGTTTATACATCCAAGGATCACATTAGTCCTTTTGCTCACAACGTTTCACTGGGAGCTCATGCTCAGCTGATTATACCCCACATCTTTTCTCAGAGCCACTGCTTCCCAATACAGAGTCCCCCACCCATCATTGCTTCATTACAATTGATCAGCTAAGTCACATGGTTTTGTCTGAGTTCCCGGAAGAAAGGAGCATGCAAGCATTTTTATACTGATGACTGAAATCCATTTTGAAATTTATTTTCTGTGACCATCCTGTCAGAAAACCAGAAGAGTTGAATGTTTTGTCAGAAGCAAACACAAATGGTGTAAAAATGGCCAAGGTTATTTCATTTTAAGTTAATATTCGTGCATGTTATTTGGCTTTATTAACTCAGCATGCAAATCTGGATAACACAGTGATAACAACAAATTAAATCTAATCTCTTCAAGAAGGCAAACAATCTCAAGCCATCTCTGCTAAATCCAAAAACACTGAGTCCACTCTGTCACACTAGTGTCCTCATGCCTTCCACTTATTTTTTATAATGAATGAGTTGATGCAGAACTTAAATCCTTACTCATATAACCCCCTTAGGTACTTATTTGTTTATAAAAATCAGATTTCCTCATCTTCCAAAAGTTTATAATTTAATAGGAAACAACCCAAGCAAGAGGAGAAAACACTCTAATTCTGTCTTTTGATGTATAACAAGTGCATCTCATTATATGTATTATTAATTGGTTGATAATACAGACTTAGTTAAGTAACTATTACAGAATTATTTAATTTTCTCTCAGTATTCTCTCTAGAAAAAATGTAAGGCCAAATTCTCAGCTGATATAAATCAGCATAGCTTCATTGCAGTAATTACAGCTACACCAGTACATACCAGCTGAGGATCTGGTCCAAAGAATTCATACATTCTGGTTGCTGACTATGCTGTTGCAGAGTAAGCTTGGTACTTCTTTCTGTTTCCATTTGGCTGCAATTTCACAGTGAAGAGTTATTAACAGATGAGAAATGTACCTCCAATTTTTATTTTCATAGTTCTCTTTCAGTGGGTGCCCTTGTAGGATAATCCAAAGGATACACAGCAAGTATGTACTTGTGTATTGTCAAGGCTGAAATGGTAAACTGCTGTAAAGTATGAATCAAGAAACACAATTTGACTGGCCCCTTCACCCAAACAGCTTGGGCTCCTGTAGACTTTCCTTTTTCCTCCTTTCACTTTTCCTGACTATTCTGGAGTGCAAAGCCTGACTCCCTGCCTTTGCCCATAGAGATGACATACTGAGAAATGAATTGAGAACATGCTGAGGCAAAATTTTCAGAGGCATATTTCACACAGAGATTTTCTGGGAATATTTATCAGGTTTCTGCTGAACGGTATTACTAATCTTTGGATCATGAAGATCTTAATTCACTCACTGCATTTTTACCATCAACTGCCTGCCTAGATAGAAAGGTCAGATAATGTATCTTCTGTATTCCCACCATCCCTTATGCTGTCAGATAATGGTAAGGGATCTCTCACAGAAGCAGCAGCTGTAACATATCTGGAAGTAACTATAATCATGATACAGTCAGGTTCCCAACATATTGTCATTGTTTTTTTTAAGATTTGGGGGCACAGTTGCAGTGCAGTTTGGGGAGTACCTCAAAGGAGAGGAAACAAACAGGACTGGGCATCTGGTCTCAGGAAGAAGAATTTTGATAGTGAGGGACTTGAGGACAATGTTATGCAGGGAATGTGTCCTCCCATAGAGCAGCAATAGGTGCAAGTAAAACCCTGAATAAAGAGCAACACTTTTATGAGGGTAGGAGAAGAGCCAAATGTGCAGGAAGTCTACAGGGCAGTGTTGCATTGGGAGTTCTCCCCTGATGCCAGATATATGCCTCTAGCAGGGGGATGATGTGTAATGCATGATGCCACCATGGCGCTAATGGTGAGACCTAGCCTCACAGTGGCATCATGAAAATAGATATTGCACTGCATTGACTTCCCTGGAGCTACACTATTTTACATTAGCTGAGGATCTGGCCTATTATTTTTATTCAAATGGATATTGAGCAGGAGCAGCATGACCAATGCAAGTTCTGTTTTCAGGTGGTTACGTTTCTCAGAACAAATGTGAAACTTGCGATTTCCCTCCATCGTATCATGGCCGGCAAGGGCAAAGTTCTGGAGGGCTTATCTGAACAAAGTCCCTCTACAAACTGAAAATATGACTGATGTGGGTGTGTGTGGGGGGGGGGTAAAGGGGTCAGGGCTGGGGTCTGGGAGGTGCAGGGGTCAGGGCAGAGGGCTGGGTGTGTGTGAGGGGGGTGCAGAGGTCAGTGCAGAGGGCTGGGGGCTCATGGCAGGGGGCTGGAGGGGATATGCCCTAATTCCACCCCACTTCCCCAAGGCCCCGTCCCCACCTCTTCTCTGCCTCCTCCCTGGAGCAGCAAGAGCACTCCAGCTCTGCTTCTTCCCCTCCCTCGCAAGGGCCATCAGCTGATTGGCGGCAGGGAAAGAGAGAAGGGGGGGCAGGAACCCAGCATGGCAGGGGAGGGGGGACCTTGGCTGCCCTGCAGCAGCAGCCAGCAGGACCAAGCTTCTTCACCCTGACCCCGCGCGGAGGGCGAGTGGAAAAGAGCAGGCCGGGGCAGGCAGGATTTTTAATGGCACGCTGCTGCCTGCCGCGGTCCCGGTCTGGGTTCAGCAGCGGGCTGAGCAGGGCCAGGCGGCTGGGACCTGGCAGACACCAGTGTGCCGTTAAAAATCGGCTCGCGTGCCATCCTTGGCACGCGTGCCATAGGTTGCCAACCCCTGCACTATTCCCTGATGCAGCATGTGGTGAAGGCAAATAAAATGGGACTATTTTAGTTTTACATGCTGCTTTCTGCAGACTGTGTTATCAAAACAAACAAACAAAAAATTCAAAAACCTACTCATTTTCTCCAAGTGTAACCTAGAATACAAGCAAAACCAGTATTATTTAGAGTAATACTCATTTGCATTAACTCTAAAGAAGAATTAGTAAGAACTTTGAAATTCTGATTGTCTTGTTAAGAGTAAACACACAATTTAGATTCTTGAAGATCGAATTAATAAATCCCTGATTGACACATAATTGAAAGTGTGATCAGCTGAACATAGCTGCTGGTTGTGGTGTAGCTGAGCCATCCTAGTGGTACGGTACAATACATGGTATAAAACCGTCATCATAATATTTTAGTGGTTATATGAAATACAATTATGCAAGCAAATTCCCAACAGAACTGTCTGAAAGCAATTTGAAAGGTATTTTTATTAAAAGCTATTTTCTTCCAACTTGCTTATGTTATGGTGGGAAAAGCTTTATGCCTTGAAGGATTTCTGAATGAAAGGGACAATTGTAGGGTATGTCAAGCTTTCCTCAATTATTAAGAGCACATCTGACACTTCAGTGAGTTGGTTCTCTCCTCTCCTTCCCACTGAATAACCAAAAAATAAAAATAAACAAAGACTCAGGGGGATTTTCCTGTGTTTGATAACTGGAAAATATTGATCCATTTCACTTTCTGTGTAGACACAATGTTACTGTTCGCAAGAGTGACCTGAACTATATCTTCTGATCTCCAGTCTTACACCTTCTAATTAAAGGCCTGCTCCTGCAGGATGAATGGGAAGCCCTCATCTAACTTGAGTCTGGGACGCTCAGCATCTATCAGGAAGCATTCAGAACCTTGCATGATCCAACCCTAAACAAATAGATGTTAGCAGACAAAATTAAAAGCATCAAATCTCTTACTATTCTGATTAAAAAGTGGAGTTCATAGTTAAGGGACTGGGCTATCTTTCTATTTAGATTGTTCATCACTGTGGTAGTCACAAGCTCCTCTTTAAAATAAGCTCAAAGTAAGTTTAAAATGCTACAATTCTAATTTGGTGGCACTTTGCAGTCACTTTGCAGAGAAATTCATTCCTACATGGGGTGCAAGGCAGCAGAGAATCAGACCCCAAATGTGTAGTAGCAGCAAACGGGTATTTCTTGGAATGACTGGAATTGTATCATTATTATTTATTTGTATTGCTTTAAGCACGTAGAGGCCTCACCTGAGAGCAGCTGGTAGGCAGAGGTGGGCAAACTACGGCCCGCAGGACCATCCTGCCCAGCCCCTGAGCTCCCGGCCCGGGAGGCTAGACCCCGGCCCCTCCCCTGCTTTCCCTCCTCCCCCGCAGCCACACTGCCGCGCGGGCAGCACCCTAGCCCACAGCTCCTCTCAGGCAGCACAGCGGCGTGGCTGGCTCTGGCATGGTAAGGGGGTCGGGGGGGTGGATAAGGGGCAGGGGGTCCCCAGGGGCAGTCAGAGGACAGGGAGCAGGGGGCAGTTGGATGGGGTGGAGGTTCTGGGGATGGGCAGTCAGGGGACAGGGAGCAGGGAGAGTTGTATAAGGAGTGGGGTCCCGGGGAGTGGTTAGGGGCGGGAGTGTGGATAGGGGTTGTGGCAGTCAGGGGACAGGGAGTGGGGGGGGTTGGATGTGGGGGGATCTTGGTGGCGGTTGGGGAGGTCCTGGGAGGGGGTGGTTGGGGTCAAGGAGCAGGGAGGGTTGGATGGGTTGGGGATTCCGAGGGGGGCAGGAAGTGGGACGGGGTGGATAGGAGGCAGGGGCCAGGCTGTTTGGGGAGGCATAGTCTTCCCTACCTGGCCCTCCATACAGTTGCGTAACCCCAGTCTGGTCTTCAGGCCAAAAAGTTTGCCCACCCCTGTGGTAGGCACTGTACAAACACATAACGCTTCAAAAAGCTTCCAGTCTATATGGACAAGACAGACAAAGGGGAAACAGAGACACAGAGAGGTGAAGTGACTTGGTGAAGGTCACACAGCGAGTCAGCAGCAGAGTCAGAAACAGAATCCAGATCTCCTGACTCCCAGTCCTGGTCCCCACATCCGTCAGAAGCATCGGATCTGTCTGTTATGGGCGGTGTCACCTTTGTCAGTGTTGTACCGTTCAGGGTTTCCCTATACCAAGAGAATTCCTTGCTGGCTGCTTACGCACCCCTTGAGTGGCTAGGGTTGACAACAGTCCCTTATTACAAAGGACATCCCTTATTTTGTCATCTCTGTACAAGACCAGGAGTTGCTGAGTGCTGCAAAAAGAAGCAAAAAATACCCCTGGCAAATGTGTATGAGTACTGCTTATGATAATTAATTATATCAGGAGGAGGGGTGGGGCAGGGGTGCTAAGAAAATAGTCCCTTATTTTTGAAATACAATGTTGGCAACCCTAAGTGACACAGAGGGATTTAGTCAGTAGAGAATAGTGGAGAAGCCGGCCCTGAATTAATTTTAGAATTCCAAGGACCCAAATTATCACCTACTGGCAGTGAGTCAAACTATACTTGCCTCTGGCTGTACTCAAGTCACTCTGATGGAAAAGCTGCACTTTCCGGGTTAATTGAAACCGTTTTCTCTGCCGGCAGAGAGATGGCGAGTGACAGCACTGGGATGTTGTGCGGCTGGACGCTAGTTATAGCAATTATGCTCTTGAGTAGTTTGGGTTTAAATAACTCTATCAGCCCCTGAAAAGTCAGTCTGTTGTGTGTCAAGTAAACTTTGTCCGCTTTGTCTGCTTTGTCCTCTTCGGCAATGCTTTTGTATTGCTTTTTTCTTTTTTTTTACATTATATGGTACATACAGACACATTGGGTCAGATTCCCTGGTAGTCTCTGGTTGCTGTGTGGTGCTCTGGCGATGTCAATGAGCTGTAAACCCAGTTAAACTGTCCAACTGAGCCAGGTTTATGATTATGCAAGGCACTGCATTTAGTCATATGGAATGGAAATCCATCAACCCCATGAAAAAACTCGTACTATGTGTTCCATTCTGTGCATCTGATGAAGTGGGCTGTAGCCCACGAAAGCTTATGCTCTAATAAATTGGTTAGTCTCTGTAGTGCCACAAGTCCTCCTGTTCTTTTTTTTATGTTTATGATTGTGTGCCACTGACGCAGCACAAAGCAGCCAGAGCATACCAATGAATCCTGATCCATTGTCATTGTGTATTATTCCAGACAAGATCTCATTTTCCATCAGCCTCAATTTGCAGAGTGAAAACTAAACAGTGATGAAGACAGAGCCCAAACATTTTACCTTGGTCACAGTATGTTTAATCCTTTTTCAAATCTGCACCAGGAAGGTGTTTGCTTCTTCAGACCCCAAATCCATCTTGCACCATCTGCACCTTCCCCAAGGTGATTGTGTGATTTCCACAATAATATTTAGCATTATTATAGATTAGGGAATAGCTTAAACTCATTTTAATTACTGGGTCAAGATGATTAGTGCTTTAAATACCTTTAGTCCTGAAGTATAAAGAGCCAGCAAGATGACATGCCCATTTTTATGTCCTGTTTTATGTTTAGAATCTCCTAAATACAATTAGATAATTAGCACGGACGGCCTTGCAGACAGTATTTCAGCAGAGTTTTAGCTATATTAATGATTACCCAGTGCTGTGCATAATGGTTTAATGAATCTATGATCCATAGAAAACAGGGCAATTTTTTGGCAGCATTCTCTAGCTCACTTTGGAATTGTGAACAGGGAAGTTAAACAGGGATTTCCAGCCTGTATATGGAAAGTGGATGGGGTAGACTGGGCCTTTTAGCTCATAGTCTAATGCCAGTGTTATTTTGCTAATAGTGATTGGGGGAATGGCATTCTTTTTGGATTACAAATGGAGAAGAATATGCAATATACAAGGGGCTTTTGATCATGGTGAGAAGTTGGGATGGGGGAAGATTGCCTGGTCTATATATACATAGTAACAGGAAAGATATTGATCTTGGTCTTCTACACTCTGCACCAGATGAAGTGAGAGGGTCGGAACCTTGAGCACCAAAGGCAGAAAACAAAGTTTTATACAGGCAGGCTGAAGCGTAAGTAATTTCTCCAAGACAATGCTGAGGTGCTGTGTTATAGGCCAAGAGAACCTTCCTATTAGCCTCCATTGAACCTGTTTAATTCTGCCCTAAGGAGCCATCCAGGGCAATTAAACTTGAGTACCTACAGTTCACAAGGGAATCAAGCACTACAAGGAATTGTCATCCTACTTCACTGAAAAGATCATGCACGTTTGGGAAGGCTTCTCAAACAGCCTGAATTTGCCCAGAATCACATTCTGAGAGGTCCAGAATGTCTGCAAAATTCAAGCTGTTATTTAAGAAAACATTAAGTTCCTAGCTTTTAGGGTTTCTGGAAAATCTTCCGGGTATAAAATAGTAATAGTACCTGTAGACAGAGAGCATGGAGCAATAACTCAAAGAGAGATGCAAACTTCCCATATTCATCTCAATGAGAATTTAACCCTAGAGACTACTGATGACAACTTAATTGCAAAAGAAAAGGAGTACTTGTGGCACCTTAGAGACTAACCAATTTATCTGAGCATAAGCTTCCGTGAGCTACAGCTCACTTCATCGGATGCATATAAATTCTAAGACTCCATTCCTGTTCTGTGATGCTTTGGCCGGGGACAGAACAGGAATGGAGTCTTAGAATTTATATGCATCTGATGAAGTGAGCTGTAGCTCACGAAAGCTCATGCTCAAATAAATTGGTTAGTCTCTAAGGTGCCACAAGTACTCCTTTTCTTTTTGCGAATACAGACTAACACGGCTGTTACTCTGAAACTTAAATGTCAACACTGCTCATAATTGTAGCAGAAATAACTAATTAATGTGCTTATATCCATTGTGATTGGATACTGCAGATGTTAGAAAAGAAAAAAACCTATTGAATATATTACTTAGTCCCCAGATTTGTTATCTCTCGGGAGAGACAGAGTATTCCTGAGACTGGGCAGAGTTGGAAAGGAAAGAACATCTGTGTGAGCTGATCGGTGGGTTGCTTCAGCAGCTGGGTGGGTTAGCTTGAGGAAGACATAGTTTGCAGGTAATTTTGCAAGCTTTGCTAGTCTCTGAAAAGGTGATTGAGGCTCTGCAAATCCTTTTCTTCACTTTTAACATCTGGTAAGCTGCTATTTTATGTAATTAAGAATATTAAACTTTGGAAGGGATTGAGAAATTTTACTTACAGCTGCTAGGGAAGGAGAATGGATGAAAAGTCTTTGCGTGAGGTTGGGGCAGAATAGAGGTGAAAGGGAATTATGGCCTTTGTCTTTATGAAAGGGTGGGTAAAGTTGAGAGAAGGTTAGCATGGCTTGTTTGGAGGATGTTAGGAGAGGCTAGAAATAAATGACAAGTGCTTTTGCCACAATAAGTCCCTGTGCAGGGCAAATTTAATTGACGCGATGCAACATGATTATGACAACAGTACTGGCATCTGGAAGCCTGTCTGCACTGGAGCTCAGGTGAATTGGTGTTATAGGATATCATTGTTTACTTGACTTAGGAGGGGTAAATCTATCCAAGTAAATTAAGAAATGAACCAAACTTTTAAGTGACTAATATCACAAGTGTCCCCATAATTCAAAAATGTAGTGAGACCAAGGGGATCTTATCCAGTTCCTCATAGTATTAACTTTGAGTTTAATGGAAGTGTCAACAGAGTGAAGTCTGTAGATTTGGCCTACTACATAGATAAATAGATAGATATAAACATTTAAAACTTCACAGCAAACCTAGTAAAAGAAGCATACATGATTATGACTGCCTGTTTTATTGCTTTTGTTGCCACTGTTGTGTTCTCTCTCTTACACTACAATTTCTCACCTTTGTATCTTTCTGCATCTTTTTTATTTCTAAAAAGCAGTGACACACATAAGCAGTTACTTTCAACATTGGTTTAGCTTACCTAAAAAGTGTCCAATTCTTTGATTCTTTGAACAGTAATCCTAGCCTCTCACTTGATTTCATTACCCACAAGTGCTTGTACAGTAGCATGCTTCCCATATAGTAACAGCATATGTGGACTGTAATTCAAACAATAAAAGTTATGGAAGTTTTATACAGATGGGAAAAGGGATTGTTAGACATAGATTGGCTTGTAATTATAATCCATTTTTGTACAAAGTTGTTTTAGCATTAACTAAAACTTGGGTTTTAGCATAAAAATTGTATGTAAGGGATGTTTTGTTTTTAATTTGAAAAATATTTGTTGATTGCAGAAAAATATTTTAAATGCTTTTGGTTTTGGTTTTGCTGCTAGGGACTGAACAAAATCTTTGGAGGTTTCCAGTAACTAATCCTACTGTTGTTTAAAATGTACGGGAGATTTTTTTACTGTCTGACCATTTGATACTGAAGGGTTGTGTTTATAAAATTAAGAACTAGTACCATGAGGACTCATTGTGTAGTATTCTTGGGGCAGTGCTGCAAAATGCAATGTGAAGAGGAACATGTGAAAGGGCTGCTATTTTTAATGTGATTGGAGGATTAAATTTAACCAGTAGGAGAGGTTTTGAAAATGTAATTTGTCTCCCGTATCTTGAACCATATTCTAGCACACATGCAAAGTTAAGAGTTTGGATCTGAAATCCTGATGCTGCCGTTGGGTGGCCTGCAACTCCCTTATCATTTTCAATAAAGTTGGTGCTTAATTATTTAAAGAAGGTGACCTTGCAAACCAAAGAAATCTTGATAGCTGTTAAAAACAAATTGCTGCATTGTTTATTCTTCAGCAATAGAAAATCAAAAGTCAGCTTAAATATTTAAAGACCATATTCGTAAATTTATTTTAAAAATATTTGCACAGACAGGTCACGTTCTTTCTTCTCTGTGTTTGTGTATGTGTAATCCTAATGCAGACTATACAGAATTTTGTGTAAAAGAAAAAAATAATGGTTTAGTTTGCAGTTTCTAGAGAGATACACCGTGAATTTAATGTGGCAATAAAAGAACGAGCATGGGGTAAATACATTTGCATGCAGTCTGGGTTTTGTAGTTCAGATGGTTTCTATACATCAATATATAAAACAGTCTGTACACATCATTCAAATGATTATTTTTATTCTTTGTTTTTATTGCCATAACATTTGGGAGCACTCGTCATGGAGCCCATTATGCTAGGTGTTGCACAACAAAAAGATGAAGGTCAATATTCAGGATCACAGATTTCTTAGGAAAAAAGCAGGACAACAAAAGCATAGTAGGAGTTCCTCTCATCAAAATGTATAGTGGCTGTGTTCCAAATATTCAGTTACACATTTCCCAGCACTTCTGTGGGTGTCGGAATGGCATGTCTCTGATTCAAATGAGTCATCCATTGCGGACTGTGACAGACATCTGGCATGTATTCTAAAGCATCTGTTACAAGTAGCCACTATACACATATATATATATTCTCTCTGGGGACCACTAAAATGTTAGCCGTGCAGAAGACAACTGGTGCATCATACATTCCAGGAGTCTTTTAAACAATTCCTGTATAGCATCAAATGTAATTCTTTAGAGGAAAGGTTACATTCCGTCCACAGTTCATTTTGTAATGGAAATAAAGAATAAGACAATAGAGTAAGACAGTATATCATTCAAAGCAATTTGGTTAATGCAAAAATATTTTTTTTAAATGTTAGAAGGCCTTGAACCCAGCTCTCCCACATCCTGGGTGTGTGCACTAACTACCGGCATAAGGAGGGCGAGGAGAAGGGAAAGAGCACCACCACCTCCTCCTCTGTGTCTGTGTTTGGCACCTCTCTCTCCTGCAGGGCCCAATCCTGTAGACATTTTCAGAGGCTGCCTCCTGGATCAGACACTGCTGACGAGATAGGAAGCTAGCTGGAGGATCCTTCCAGATCTTAGGCATTGAGCAATTTAGTGATGTCAACACTAAGACATGGCCACTGGCAGAAACTTCGTTGTCTAGGGAATTTAGGTACCTACAGTATTAGGTGGCAGCTGAGAAGGGGTTTTGAGGATCTAAATTTTGGATTTAAATGCCTAAAGTGGCAGTTAGGCCCCTAAATCTCTTCGTGGATCCTGCCCTCAGTGTCTAAAATGAGTCAGTAGGATACCGAGCTGTTTTGAAAAACGGGATCTCTTTTGAGAGTCTGATTTTTAACCTTGTTTGAAAGGATTGCAGGGTCATTCATGTACAGATGCGAAAATTATAGACATGTAATCCATAATCCTCAAAGGTAAACCAAGCATTTATAAGTCAACAGTGGTATAAAGGCCATGCAGAACTGATGTGGAGGTATGCTAGACATATTTGCTAAAAGTTGAAGTATAAATGTTCAGTTTACATTTAAGGATTATGGATTACATTTCTATAATTGTATAGTATTTTAAGTCATAATTGTGATTCATTCTCCACAACGCATAGAATACAAGCAGTAAAAGAAAAAGCAGACAGAAACCGTTAAAATCTTGGATGCACAAATATTTTCTAATTTTTTTTGTTGGGATCGTAATTTTTCCCAGACTTAGACTTGATATTTTAAAAGAATATTGTATAATTGTACCAGCAGCTGAAAACTTAGAGTGCAGATAATAATTGAAATGAGCCTGTCTTTCAATGCAGAACAAAAACCTAACTACTTACAGCTAATTGGCAGCATTTATACTTTCTTCTCTGGCAACACACTCTGAAAATTACCATCATCTAACCCTTTAGGTATCATTACACTGCTTGCACCCACTTTGTTTTAAGTGTGAACCTCATTCCTAGGGGAACCATCATTTGTCCCATCTTAGGAAAAACTGCTGGTTTTCAGGTCAGTCCTGGGCTCCAGGTCGGATGGCTAAGAAAAAAATCAATTCTTGGTGTTTGCTCAGCTCCAAGACACACAGTCATGGAGCTCCTGTTACAGCTGTGCTGGCTGCCTGGGCCTGCACTGCCAGGGCCTAACTCAGCACACAACCTGCCGTCCACTCCATTGCAGCACAGGGAATGTGGCCCATAGCCTGCCTGCTATAGTGAAAGGTTTCAGAGTAACAGCTGTGTTAGTCTGTATTTGCAAAAAGAAAAGGAGTACTTGTGGCACCTTAGAGACTATGAAGTGAGCTGTAGCTCACGAAAGCTCATGCTCAAATAAATTGGTTAGTCTCTAAGGTGCCACAAGTACTCCTTTTCTTTTTGCTATAGTGAAGTTCATCCAGTGTCCACCTGGCACTGACTAAGCTGGGATCAACAGTTACCATTCTTCCCTTCTCAACTCAGCATCCCACATCTCCAATCTCAATTACCTCCTCCCTCCATTCTTCTTCCTCCAGACCTTCCAACCCAGCAGCATAAACTGCTTGTCACTATTGTGTAAACACCAGAGGACATCGGCCTGTATCCACCATGGCCAGCAAAGACTGAAGAACACCCATGGACTGCCCCTGCTGCTGCAGGTAGGGGGACACCTAATGGAACCTCCATCAGGTGCTGGGGAAGGAAATATGGTGGATCTAAAGGAGTTCAGTTGGAAAGGGTGAGGAATTTTGGAGAAGAAAGACTATGAAGTACGTGTTTTTTTGGAGTAAGGGAGGGGAATATTTTACTTGGGGAATTTAACGTGTATCACTGGAGGTGGAAAATGTTTGGAGGATTCTCTTGTTAAACATTTGCCAATACATCATCATCAGTTGATACAATAAGATCCTTAGTCACTGCCATGAACTTTTACTGTCACACATCTAGATTTGTTTGTTACTTGCATATGAATCTTAATCCTACTTGTGTACCTTGAAAAAATGTCTACAGTAGCAACCCTTCTCCTGCTGGCCAACTTTTCTGATCAATGGGGCCAGCCTGTCACCCCCTGTTCCAGCCACTATGCATCACTTAGACTGTGTAGAGTGGCCAGTCTCTGGCCCCGACTGGTGTAAATTTCCACAGTGTTGGTGCGCTCTAAAATAAATTACCACTATGCTTTGACGGACTAGATTTGTACTGGTAAATGTCAGTAAACATTGATTTCACTATGCACACACAAACTAATGAAAAAACATTCTCATCAATATTAACTGAAATGTACAGATAGGCAAAGTAAGAATAAAGCTGCTTGAGAACTTATGAGAGTTTGATTTAAGGATATTTACTTTGTATTTGTTGACATGTGATGTTGACAGTTTGTGTTTTAAAGGTTCTAAAGCTTTAATTTTTTGAATCTCAACATCTGTCATTAAATAATTATTGTCTGACAGCCCCATAATTCCCCACAACTGTGAAAATTTAAAGAGATACAAGTAATTTTAAAAATGCTTACAACTCATGATTTTGCACAACGGTGAAAATGTAAATTGATAAAAATGCTTAAAAATAAACAGCAACATTATCAATCAGAATTATATTTAAAAAAATTCAAATTCTGCCACACATAGTTACATCTGACAACTCCATTCCCCCAATGGCCCAGGTAACATGCCAAGAGCAGGAGAGAGCATTTCATGGGAAGGTATGGGGCAGAGTGTACCCATGGTGCACCAGTTCTCAATGGCATATGGTCCCTTGTGGACAATATCCAGCTGGCACAAATTAGATCAGAACTTCAGCTGCTTTAATTTATGCCAGGCCTGGGCAGTTTATGTTCTCTGATTGCTCCATCATTCTCTCTGTCTCCTGTGTCGAGTGAATTTCTGTGCAGGGAAGAATCTGGAACTAAATATTTTGACTTTTCTAAACTGCTGATATTGTTTGTTAACATAAGAACTCCTGGTTCTGCCTGAAAAGAGCAACAATCTCTGTTTTCAGTCCTGACACGCTGCCTCTTTCCCTCACACTGACAGGTAATTTCGAAAGCTTTCCCTACCTTTTTTCTGTCTGCCACATAAATGAATACAGTCAAGAAGGATCAGAACGTCAGAACAACTAAACCAAGTGAGAGAAGGAAATGGCACTAAAAAAGGGAAGAGGGTTGAGGTTCTTTAGTCACCAAAGATGATCACCTGAAAGGCAAATCCCTAACTCGAGTGCTCTTCCCCATCCTGCAATATGACCTATTATACGCATCTCACACTTTCTGACTTACAGTTCCATTTCTGGAGCTCTGACAATCTTATAATTTTCTCATCAGTGTGATGTGCAAGAAACATTTATTTTTTTAAGTAAATTTTCTACATTCAAGAGAAATATAACCCAGCCTGAGTAGACAGACAGCAGGATTTTTGCCTTTAAATATTTATTCACCAAAAATCTATTTTTAAGAATATGATTTTTATTTATTTTGATGCCCTGCCTCACCTTTTCTTTTTAGTTGCTGTCATGTTTTATGTTAACTTCTACAAGCAGGCAGCTGAAGTTATGTTAATGCAGGGCATGGGAACCAACATACTGCCTCTTCCTAATAAATATTGCAGATGATTTGGGAATGGGGTAGTGATTAAAGCAAGAATTATAGGACCAGGCTACAGTCTATTTTAGCTGTCACACACCTCACAAAGATGTCTCCCTTGAGACAGATTTCACAAAGAAGATTCTTTAGTATTCTAATAAAAAGCAGGAAGCAATAGAGCAGTACACGACTGCAATACTCTACTAGTGTATGTTGCTGCAACGCAGAAATTGAAACAGTCAAGGCGTGGCGGGGGTGGGGCCTCGGAAGAAGGGGTGGAGTGGGGGTAGGGCCTGGGGCAGAGCAGAAGTTGAGCACCCCCTGTCACCTTGGGAAGTCGGCACCTCTGCCATATAGCTAACTGTACAGGTAGCCCTGTGACACAAACCATCTTGTTTCAGAAGACCTGACTTTCATGTGTCTATATTTAGGCGAGGATTTGCTCGTACATGACTAGGGCTGTCTATTTTAGTAATTATACTCAAAACAGATAGGTAGGACAGAGTGCCAAAAAGAGAGAGGGCCTGATTCTCTACTGCCTTGAACCATGTATAGTCTGACCTGTGGGTGTGGGTCACTACTGTTCAGATACAATAACATTCTACACCTGCTTTCCATTGGTGTAAACAGCTGAGCTTCATATGGTACAGATCAATGAAGAATCAGGCCCATGGCCACAAGCTGGGATGCGTTGATGTTAGTGCACTGGACTGGCAGTCAGCACACCAGAATTCTATTCCTGACTCTCTGTGTGACCTTGGCAGGTTGCTTGACCTCTCTATACCTCACGGTACTCATCTGTAGTATGGGTCTAATAAAAGTTATCTATCTTGCAGAAGTGGTGTGAGGCTTAATTAACATTGATAAAGCACTTGGAGATAGTCTTGAATGAAAGGCACTACACTGATGCAAAGTATTATTGTTAAATGGCTAAGCAGGAACATCATAATTACCAAAAATATTCCACATTGATTAAATAGACTGCATGTAAATTAACTACCAAAAGTACTGAATGTTATGGTATCATCTTATATGCATAGTTTACTATAATTTTCTTAGAAATCTACATATTCCTTTTAGATTTGATATAAGAAGAGCCTAAGGACATATTTACACCTTATGTAATTGTAATACACAGCAGCTACTATAATATAATATAATATATTTTCCTTTCAAATAATGGGGGAAGTGGCAAAAGGAGTTCTTGTTTGCCCACAGCTTCCTCTCTACATGAAACTCCCTTGCCTTGAGCCCAGTGTTCCCCTCCCTCCAACAGACTCAGGCTTAAGTCTTCTGAGGAGGTTTCTCAAAGATGTGTAACTTCCCCTCCTGCTTTGATTTACTCTCTTCTGGGGTTGGTGGCTCCTTTCTTGCTCCTCAGGATCTAGTACTTAGTCTCTGCACCCATCTTGTGCCTTGAGGGTCAACCTGCTGATCTTATACCATCCCAGTCCTGGAAAAGTCTTTTGTGGTGGCTGTGAAAACTGTGGTCCACTGTATAGCTTGCTAAAAAAATTGTGTCTGAAATTTTTTTTCAGCAAAAATTGCAGATTCAGCTACACCAAAAAGTTTTGTATCAGTTCGACCAAATTGTTTGTGTTGAACCCCCACTCCTCAAAATTCCAAAAATGTCCAGACATTTTGTTTTGACAGTTTCAAGATGAAATGTTCCAATTTTTCAGTTCAAAGTGGCTTTTTGTTCAGAAATTGTCTTCAAATTATTTTTTAAATGACACAATAAGCTCAAAATTGAAACAGAAAATAATGTTCGACCCAAATATATATTTTTTTTACTTTTCAATTTGCCAAATGTTTTAAAAAATTCCATTTTCCATTTGACCCAAAACTATTTTTTTCTCCAGAATTTCCAGCAAATTTAAAAATCCGTTATTCACAGAGCTGTAACCTAGTGAGGCTAAATCACTTGCCTTGTGGTCTTGGGAAGAAGCCTATTAGCCAGAAGACCTTGGTTCTAAACCCAGTCCTGATATTAGGTTGCTGTTCAACATTGAGCATGTCAGTGAAAAATCATTTGTTAAATGGGGTGTGATGCAGTGTAAATCCCACACAGGTCAACAAAGAAGGGTTAACAGAAGTCCCATTAGCTTACCTTGATGCACCTGAAGGGTTTGTCAGGCTCAATTTAGTATCAGATGCCACTGAGGAGGTCTGGGTGACTGCCATAAAGGAAGGAGTTCCGAGAAGTAGTAGGAGGAGATTCAGAGGTAAGGAGGTCCTGTGTCCTTTCTGTATGGAGCAGGCCCTGAAGAGAAACAGGATAAAAATCTTCTTCTATGTGGAGCGGCTAAAGAAGGACCCAGTTGTGAAAAGGTGCTATTTTTTTGCTTCATGTCTCTTGGTGAAGACACAGGAAGTAAAGTAAAATCCCTTAAGTGGGGCAGAAACTTTTGTTGTTATTCACTACCTGTATTTTAACACTGGTGAAGGACATTTTTCAGGACTTTGATGCCCTTGATACACTAGAGGGACCTGGCTGGAGGAGATGGATAACAATGCCATAAGGGGTTCTCTGCAATGGTAAAACCATTATGTGGGAATAACGATACTCACCCAATTCAAAGAGGCACTGTGACAAGTAAGCTAAATAATATTTTAGAAGTGAACGTAAGTCAGGAGTTCCTGGCTTCCAGCTGTCTGCTTGATCAAAAAGATCTGGTGCTCTCTAGGGGCCAGCTGTCATCATTGGGTAAATTCAGTCCTGCACATTTTCAAGCAAAAGCGTCTTCCCTGTTTTGCACCTTTCAGTGTGAAGCAATTCCAGTCTTCTGATGTTTTGCAAAAATAATGGAAACCTGGTTGAAAACTCCATACTGTGTTTTTTCTCCACAGTGTTTCATCAATTTCATCCCACTGGAAATATCTTGGCTGTTCTGACAAGGGAAAGAGACCTGAAAGCACAAAAGGAGTTAGGCACCTAACTCTCAGTTTTGGAACACACCTGCTGAGCCTGGTAGGTGCTTAAATGCACTAGGTGTCGATGTTTTTGCAGTAAAAGTTCCCTGCCTGCCTATGTTTCTGCCTCTGGGCAAGTATACTGCTACCTCTCTAGACACCCAGTCACCTATCTCTTGCCTAAGCCACAGAGTGTGTCACAAAATGCGGATAGATAGGCATTTGGCCACCTAGTTTGCTTATGGGGCCTGATCCATACAGCCTTGAAAATTTGCAGCTATCCATGGACCATGTTTGTGGCTCAGATGCAGATATTAATTTTGTGTCCACACAGGGTTCTACTGATCCAGTAAGTGTTCTTGGGGGGAACCTACCAGATCAGGCCCCTTAGGAAAGCTCACACAAAACAGGTAAGGGGAGGACTTTGTAATAACTCTTAGCCCATTTGTTAGTGTACTCACATGGGATGAGGGAGACTCCTGGTTCAAATCCTTCCACTCCCAGGGAACTATTTGACACCTCTCAGGTGAGTTCCCTAACCACTGGGCTATGGGATAGTCCCATATGGAGTCTCTTGTGTTGAAGTTGTTACACTTTTTGGATAAACAATGGAAAAGAAATTGGAACCAGGGGACTGGATCCTTGGTCTTCCATTGCCTAGATGAGTGCCCTAATCACCAGGCTATAGAGTCATTTCCATCTTTCTCTCTGGCCCAAGTGACTCTTTAATGGTGTCCCACATCAGACTATCCCATAGCCCAGTGCTTAAAGCACTTATGTGAAAGGTGGCAAATCCCAACTTCTCTCAAGTGAAGTGGGGGACTTGAAACGTGGCTCTCCCATATTCCAGTTGAAGAATCTAAACACTGGGCTACATGTCTGAGGGATGCCTACCTTCCCTACTTCCCTCTCTTCACCCTGATTGTTGCTAAAATGGTGCAGGTACCTAACACCAAGAGAGGGTTTGCAGCTGAGAATCCCAAACAGAGATAAGTGCTTCCTTGTCACCCAGATTCGGGTATCTTGCTCGAAGAGAGAGGCGGAGCTAAGCACAAACATGCCGCTGGTCAGCATCTCCCATTGGGTAACTTAGGCAGTTCCCTGTTTTGCTTGCTGGCTTTTGTGAATTGCAGTCTAAGGCACCTCTTTCTCCCCAGTCATTGTACGAGGCTTGGGCTTCTAAACCCAGGCTCTGTGAAGCCCAGTACATTTTCCAGGTGCCTAAAAATTAGGCATGGTGACCTCAGCATTACAATGCCCAACTCCTTTTGTGGATTCAGACCGAAAAGCCTAGTAATTGTGAAGACCTAGAGACAGATTCTGAATTTACATATAACAGTGTGAATCCAAGTAAATCTATTGACATCACCTGTCAATAGAGTTTACTGGTTTTACGTGAAAGAGAATGTAGGCCTTAGAGCCTTGGCAAGAGAATTGTGTTTCAATGATGTGTCATGATGGAGTGCTTTTGAGATCTTGAATTCAATCTGCGGTCAGTGGAGTAAGACTTGAAATAATGGTCTCTAATTAATCAACCAATGTTTGAATTGGGGTGTAGATTATAGCATATCCCTATAACTTGTTGAGAAAAAGCTGAAACACATGAGCGGGGGGAAATAATTTGAGGGCTGGAGTATACTGGGCATAAGAAGTAAAACTTTTGTGAAGTATGTTCGTACTCATTAAATTAGTTATTACAGCTGGGTGAAAATTTGTTAAAACATTTGTGTGTATTGTTTTCACAATTTCACACCCATGACATTTCTGTCTTTTGTAAAATTTTTCAAGATTGGCAATTTTCCTCACTTTAATCTCAGAATCTGACCAACAGGGTGGACTGTTGGGTTAAGATAAAAGAAACAGGAACATCCTTGTGTGAATAGCTTTTAAACATCTGTATATTTATTCAGCAAATTGGGCTTTGCATTCTCCAGTGGGTCCACAGACGGTTCAGTATCTGAACAGGATTCTTTACTCTAACTACTGATCTACACTACGAAGTTTTAATGATAAAACATGCCTTATTTTCACTTATCTTTAACCACCACAACATAGAAAACCCCAAGCTGAAGCTTGAATTTTACCTGTTTTCCAGCTTGTATGGACTTCAAGCTCTTAACCTCCCTAGCCAGACTGGCATTAGCACTGTGTACTGGAACTTGATGTCTGAATTACTTGAATAAGTTTTCTTACAATGCTGGCTTGGGCACCATATCAAGTTTCAATCGAAGAATGTGAGTATCTGAGCCTACTGACATGTCAGCAAATACTTAGAGCTTGTCTTCATGTACAGCGGCACTGCTGCAGCAATTTAATGAAGACGCTACTACACCCACAGGAGATCTGCTCCCATCGGTGTAGTTAATCCACCTCCCCGCGAGGCGGTTGCTCTGTCGACGAGATAAGCTCTCCCGTTGACATAGCTCTGTCTACACGGGGGGTTAGGTCGGTGAAGGGTGTGAAAAATCCACACCCCTGAGCGACGTCGTTATACCGATGTGGGTCGGTTGTGTAGACCTGGGCTTAGTTTGTACATGCCTCATTCCTTATTTGAGCACAGTTGATTGTATCAATACAGTATTCATCAGGATCAGAAACATTATCTTCTGCCACCAATAATATGAATATATGTGGGATGGATCCGAATACATTTGGAAGTGATTGTATTTATTACACTTTCACAGCGGTGACCTTTTGCAGGACCATTTTCTGCATCAATAGCTTTTTGTGTTTTGTGGCTTAATATGTTAGAAAGATGTTCCTTGTGTTTTTCCTCCCTGATTATTGCAAACAAGATGAACTTGATTTGGCTGAGCACCAGTGTTGTGTGATTCAATTTAAATTACTATAATCTACCAAAACTTATTTTAAACTTTCTCAGATAAGCATTCCTCTTAACCAAACATTCTAATTAGCACTTTGTGTTTAACAGCTGTTTTCCCTCCGGTCATCTTAAAAACCATAAGAGTAAACTCTTGTTTTCAAGTCATTTTGTCTTCAGATTTCCAACATTTAATTGCCTTTCTCATATGTTCTTCCCTTTAGCAACAAGGCTACTTTCCTCTGCTTTCCTGTTCCCTCTTAGCATAGTTCTAAATAAGATTGAAGCATTTTGTATTATTTTTAAGCAGCCAGTACTTAGTGCACTTTTTTTTTTAATCAGATCACCTCAGCTTGGCCATTGCTCTATTCAAATGAACACATAGGCCTTGAAGTTGGCCATCGAGCACATCTATTGCGTTTCTCTTAGATTACCCAGAGGATGTTGTTAATTAATTCAAAAATACTATACTACATTCCTGTATAATAATAGGAACTGTTATATCAAATGACAGGAACTGTTCAACAGCTCCTTAAAGCACTAAAGACAAATTAAATTGACATGCCAAAATACGATATATTTTTTTTCAACAGAAAGTACTGGCCAGAAAATCGCCCTTGGTAGACTGCATTCTGTCCAAAAGGGCTGAGATGAGGGAATTCTTATTTTGAATATGATAGTATCCACTGACTCCAATGAAGTTTGGGGAGCTGTTGTGTTAGGCACTCTTCAAACACATAGTAAGAGACAGTCCTTGCTAGAAAGAGATTACAAGCTATCTAGACAGAGTAGACAAATGGTTAGAGGGGATACAGAAGCACAGAAAGGTGAAGTGACCCACGCAGGGTCAGATTGCACATCAGTGGCAGAATTAGAAATCAAATTTACGCCCCCTGACTCCCAGTCCAGTTTCTTCTCCACTAGAGTTTTTACCTGGCTACCACCTCTATTTTATTTTGAAAGCACTGCAGTATGCAGAATGACAGTAGCTGATGAAGAGCGGCCTGAGGCTGTGCTGGTACTGAGTTGATTATGTCTTGGAGGAGAATAAAACTGCACCACCTCCATATCAGAACTGCCAGTTGTTAAGAGTGAGGTCTTTAACTGGGACTGCCAGCAAATGAATTCCAGATATTATACAGTATAGTAAGAACTGATTTACTGTACCAGGCACACTCATGCTGCTTTGGGAGCTGTGATTGCAGCAGGTGTTGACAATACCTGAGCTAGCTTTGATCTAGCAGGGCCTACAACACAACCAGTCTCTGGGCAACCTAACCAGCACAATTGGCTTGCAGTAGGCTGCCTAATTGGCTATATCGCCTGATTGGTTAGAAGGTTCAGCAGACCGGCCCTTAAACACAGCAGCAGTTCACTGGCTGCTCCCAGCATTTGCCTATGGCTGAGATTGGACTCAGCCTTGCCCGATTCCAGGTAACCAGGTTCTGGCCCTCAAATCTGATTCCTTGGCTAGTGATGTCTGCTCTAACCACTAGGCATGACCACCCGCAACCCAGTCACTGAGAGTAGGGAGGATGGGACAAATTCATGCAGTCCTCTGTGCAGCTGCAGCTTTGCTGCTATTTCAAGAATCTGGCCTGAGTTTTTTGCGGGGGAAACCCACAGCAGACAATCTGGCCTGAGTTTTTTGCGGGGGAAACCCACAGCAGAAAATTACTTTCATGTAGTTTGGGATTTCATTGTGAAAATTTCCCACAGCTTTACTAATACCTCCAAGATTACTGAAAATGAAAGGTTTCAGAGTAACAGCCGTGTTAGTCTGTATTCGCAAAAAGAAAAGGAGTACTTGTGGCACCTTAGAGACTAACCAATTTATTTGAGCATGAGCTTTCGTGAGCTACAGCTCACTTCATCGGATGCATACCGTGGAAACTGCAGAAGACATTATATACACACAGAGACCATGAAACAATACCTCCTCCCACCCCACTGTCCTGCTGGTAATAGCTTATCTAAAGTGATCATCAAGTTGGGCCATTTCCAGCACAAATCCAGGTTTTCTCACCCTCCGCCCCCCCCCCCCCCCCAACTCACTCTCCTGCTGGTAATAGCTCATCCAAAGTGACAACTCTCTTCACAATGTGTATGATAATCAAGGTGGGCCATTTCCTGCATAAATCCAGGTTCTCTCACTCCCTCACCCCCCTCCAAAAACCACACACACAAACTCACTCTCCTGCTGGTAATAGCTTATCCAAAGTGACCACTCTCCCTCCAATGTGCATGATAATCAAGGTGGGCCATTTCCAGCACAAATCCAGGTTTTCTCACCCTGGATTTGTGCTGGAAATGGCTCAACTTGATGATCACTTTAGATAAGCTATTACCAGTAGGAGAGTGAGTTTGTGTGTGTATGGGGGTGGGGGGGTGAGAAAACCTGGATTTGTGCTGGAAATGGCCCACCTTGATTATCATGCACATTGGAGGGAGAGTGGTCACTTTGGATAAGCTATTACCAGCAGGAGAGTGAGTTTGTGTGTGCGGGGGCGGAGGGTGAGAAAACCTGGATTTGTGCTGGAAATGGCCCAACTTGATGATCACTTTAGATAAGCTATTACCAGCAGGACAGTGGGGTGGGAGGAGGTATTGTTTCATGGTCTCTGTGTGTATATAATGTCTTCTGCAGTTTCCACGGTATGCATCCGATGAAGTGAGCTGTAGCTCACGAAAGCTCATGCTCAAATAAATTGGTTAGTCTCTAAGGTGCCACAAGTACTCCTTTTCTTTTTGTGAAAATGAAAGAACATTGCAAATACTCATTTACTTTTCACCATTGACACTGTTTGTTTCTGGAGTAAGCTTGGCTCATTTTGGACAGTGAAATAACTTGGATAGCTTCACTTTCTGGTTCTCATGTGCTGTGTGCTGTAAGACCCAGCTCTCTACATATGCCTTTCCCTAACAGCTGCAGAATGGACCAACCACATTTCTCTGGTAAACAGACAACTGCAGAAAATATCCACCTGAGAAATCAATGGTGTAAGGATGGAGGCATGGAGAGCCTAAACCTTTCAGACAGAAATTATGCCTTTTAACTATAGGAGTTCAACAAGACATAGAGGCAAAGAGGTTTGATTCAACACCACATTACTCCAGGTTTATGCCAGCTATGATTATGGGTATATTATAAATATGTAGGGCCCAATTCTGCTCTCATTTACACCAGTGTAAATCTGAAGTAATGTCCTGTGTTACCACAGACTTACACAAATGCAAATTAAAGAAAGAACTGGCTCATATTGCTAGTTGTAATAACAAAATATTTTGTTTGTGTTTCCAGCAGCACAGGGTAACATGAAATAAAAAAAATATTACCACAATCTCTTTAATTGACTTTTTAAAATTATTGGAACCATTGTAATTAATATTATTACCTTGGGACAGAAGAATAGAAACAACGAACTACAGTTTTTTAAAATAGTAAATAATGTGCCTACATGCTTAACAGTGTCTCTTTTAAAAGTTATCAAACACATAAGAAATCATTAAAAAAGATTAATCCTTTCTATAACTAAATATGTCAAATTGTAGAACAAGTGACTCACCTCATTTTGGTAAAGTATCTGAGGATTATTTTTATTGTCTCAATTTAACATTTGAGCTGCTTTTGTAATTCATATAATTTATTGCACTAAGCTATTTTAATATATATAATGACTGACATAAGAGTTATTTAGCAAAGGGAAATGAAAATAGCATCTATTATGAAAGTTGACTTTTAACGTTCATTTTTTTTCTTTTGATGTAATTTACCTTTTATTTGTTTTGCTCAATGCTGTAGTAGGCTAATAATGTAATGATGGTGATGAAACATGCCAGAATGTGTCTCTGTAATGAGGCTAATTTAACATCTTGTGCATTAAGTGAATGACATGTGACTATCTGTTTCTCATAGGTGTTAATAATATACTTCTGTCAACATCCTTGGCTAAATGAAGTGAATTCATTCAATGAGTTATTCTTATTATCTGTCTGTGTTATTGTCTCACTATATTTTAAATGTTTGTCTAATTTTATATGATCCAGAATACACATATACATGCGCTTAGGTTTATACTTTGTGATTACTGTAGTTGAAGTAATCGTTACTACTTCCAGTTCATAAAATTAAGCATGTGTAACACTTCGCAGGTTCAGGGCCTAAATTATTTTACAACAGTCCATCTGACTTTTAAGTTCTCTAGACATAAGAGAGTGGCCATCCAGAGCACACTATAGACCAGATCTTGCAAACTCTCACACACATACTTAGCTTTACTCATGTCACGTAGACCTCAGTGGAAATGTTTTCATGCCTAAAATTAAGTATGTGTGTAAGTGGTTTGCAGGGCTGACGCCTTGACTGTGATACAAACAGCAAGACATATCTGCAGTTTGTATAAGTGTATCAGCCTCACAATGGTACTTGTACATGCAATGCATAGGTTAATAACACTTTCAAATAAGTATTAAATGTAGTTTTAATGTATACAAACAAAAATTACATCCAGCAGTGAGGTCAGGCTGAATTCTGCAACATATGATATGATCAGAAGTTACACAGGTCCTCTGATAGCCAATGCTGTGCCCTGTCCATAGGATCATGCCGTAAAAAAAAAAAAAAAAATCTTCATGCTGGGAGGGCAGAGAAATCAACAACAGATGATGCACTCTGGTTGAATTATAGTGAATAAATAGGAAAGGAATTTAAGAACAACCTCTGAACTGAGGAAGCTAATCTCTGATGTGTAGGAAGTACTCACAAATTATTGTTTAATTGAGTAGAGTCTGGTTTAGGAGTTAATCACTGATAAATCCAACAAAACAGAAATTTAGGGAGAAACTATTAAAGAAAATATCCAACAAATTATTATTTTTTTTCTCAAATTTGGATTAAAACATGTCAGTGTTTCACTTTGACATTTTTTATTTAAAATAAAACATTTTGACATTCAGAAATCAAAAGGTTTATTTTCATTTTGTGGAACTGACCTGAAATGCTGGACCTGAAATGCTTGATTACAGAAGTCCCGAGGTGCCACCCCCTTCCCATCCCCCACCCCCCGCACATGGGGCAGAAGCCCCGATTTCCTCCTTCCCCTCCCCCCACGGTGGCTGAAATCTGGAGCTCTGAGCTCCCTGCCCCAGCTGAAGCCCCAAGCCCCGCCACACACCCAGCAACCAAAGACCAAAGCCCCGAGACCTCCCTGCTGAGCCCTGGAGGTTTTTATAATATTTGGGGGGCCCTCAGAACCAAACAGTTATGAACCCCCAGATTAAACAATCTTAATGAAAAATCAATGCAACTCAACCACTCTATTTTTAAATAGCTAGGGCTCAGTTGTCCTCTTACGTACACTAACATAAACAGGATATAATACCTTCAATGTCAATGTAGTTGAAGTGGTGTAGAACTGCTTTGACTGGAGAACTGGGCCTTTAGCTAAAGTGCTCCTTCCAGCTCTATTAAATAACTTATGAGCCAAACATTTCTTCTTACAGAAGGATTCTCTATGAATTCTCTTCTCTTGCCTCTGAACCACTATAAGCCCTTTTCTACTTTGTGAACAGAACTAGATGGCTCAGGGGACAAGGGCTGGCCTACGAAGCCTTTGATAACCACTATGGTTCAACAATTCAAGCTGGCTGACAGGTTGGTTGTGACTGAAACTGTTAACATGTGATGGCTGTTTCACGGCATATGTGAAATTAATTGGTATTGTCTCATTTAGTCCCTAGTGAGAAGTTCTCTACATCATATGCTCTAGCATCACAATTGACACTAATTGGCGTCCTTATTGGAACTTTGGAAGTCTCAGAAGAGAACCCACGGACTGAATGGATAGAAAGTCTGAACTAAATTTTCACCCTTCAAGGTGCCCCTCCAGGGCACAGAGCTGAGAATACATTGGAAGTGTATAGAGAAGGAACTCTGCACTGCTGTAACCTGTCCTATATGTTAGATGTGGATAAACAGCGAAGTTCAAACTACAGGGCTTGCGAGGCACAGTTCATGTGAACTAAACACACCATAGATTTTTTTGGAGAGATTTTTGCCCTACCAATTGATAATTCCAGTCACTTCTGTCTAAATCAGAAATTGCTAAGGATCACAATACATCAGCGTTTGGACTTTTTACACAAGCCGTACAGAACTGCTAAGTAGATATTAAGTCACTGATTAGATCTAGCAATCTGATTAAGAGAGGTGGTCACAGAGCAGAATATGCTTTGTCTCTGAATTAGTAGAGACTCCTTGCTTTGGGGAGTTTGCAGTCCAAGGATCAGATCATGTCTGCTCATGTATAAGTGTAAAAGGGGGTGAGGAAGCCATCAGGAACCCTCCGACTGTATTTTTTTCCAAGAGTCATTTAGATTTTTGGTGATTATTGCCCCAGGCTGCAAGTGCCAGGAGAATCATAGCATGGCCTGTGACAGTAAAAGATATGGTGGGTTGCGGGTAGTGCAGTGGCCCCACCTCCCATCAATTGCAACCAATGGCCAGGGTTTGACATTTGAGGAAGCACACCTTGCACTCTTACAGTGTGTGGCGGTTGTGTGCACTCCCCTGGTTCGCTCAGAAGCATTCTGCTTGCCTGTCCCCTATGCCTCCAGCTGCAACCACTGGTGCACTGTACTGCAACACACACCTATTGGCAGTGACTACTGGAGCCATAATCTGACCTCTAGCAGACATTAATACACACACCTAGTGCCCAGTGTCCAGGAATATTAGCTTCTAATAGCTGTTAAAGCAGATAAGAGAGCATGGAGATCACAGTTACTGAATTCTGAGTAAGGCTTTTGAATGGAGTGCAGACAATGTGACTGGAAAGGCCAGTCTACAACAATGGATTACACTTGGTCAAAGTTTTGTTTGGAAAAACTATGCAAATATTTAATTGATGAAAGGCACAACTTTTCCATTTATTTTTAGATTTATAAAAATATGCAAACAAAATACAAACAAGTTGACCAAAGGCAACTTCAGCTATAACTGCCCAGCCAAACCTGCCCTCAGACAATGTATTCAGAACTGGATAGCAGAAATGTGCTGGAGAGGGTTCTTGGGAGTTCCTTTTTTCAATTCTACCAGCAAATTGAAATATTTGTATACACTCCAGAGATAAATCCTCTCTTGCTGGAATGATTTAGAGATACATAAATGGTGAACTTCATCAGAGTCAGTGAAATCACCCTACCAGACGAGACTTATCTCTGGAGCTCATAAAAGTGCTTCTGAAGAGCATATTTTTTTGTCCATAGAGGGGTCAGATTTCACCAAATGGCAGACATTTTAAAAAGTCTTGCTAATATTAACCATATTTGTTAAATGCCAACAATGTGTTCAGAGCTGTACAGAACACAAAGGAAGACAGTCCCCTTCTGAGGGAGCTTCTAAACTAAGCCTTTACACTGCCAACACTAAGGCATGTGTTTAGCTTAAAGCATGAGAGCCGATCTGCAACAAGATCATTGACATAATGGGCCACCAAGTGTGCAGCTTCCTGGGTTGCCATTTTTATGGTAATCAGTATTGTATATTCCCAAACCTGTATTTTGTAATGAAGTCCAAATGATGGGTCTTACCTTAACTTGATTTAAGATATAAACATTTTTGGATAGGTTCAGTTAAGCTACCCAGAAAAAGGGTATTTTATCACTTATAGGTCTCCACAGCTATGCTTGGAGGAGAGGTCTATAAAACAAGTGATCTGTTTTATGCCACTGGGACTGTTGCTATCAATCAATGAGAGAATCTGCTAGTTGCTCTATGTTACCAGGATGCATTCTTATGGGTAAATGTGGAACATGCTCATCTGTAAAGATGCTTCTGCTACTTCAGAGGCTGATACATCTTTTGACACTGATGATGATGAATGGTGTGTAATGTCAATCAAAGAGGAGAGGCTACCAAGTCAGAGGCTCCCTGAACACCAATCAATCTCATGGCTCTGAAGCAGCCCTTTAAAGCCTTGACTTGTCTAACTAGCAGTTGACTAGCTAAAAGGCCATAGCATTAATTAATTATCATACTTTTGTTTTTACCATATACAATAGTATTCTGTTCCCCTTTATACATCACTTTTAAGTGACATTTATTTTGATATCGGAGATTATGATTCTGACTGGGATGGAATGCTGTGGAATATCATAATACGCGAGGGAGTCTATTTGCATGACTTGGTCACATTACTTGGAGGGGCTCACAACTGTGAATGCCAGAGCAGACTGTCAGAAAACAAGGGCAGACACCCCAAACTGGTGGTATGTTCTATAATTAGATTTCACCAAACCAGTAACAAATATGAACTCCTGCATCATTATAACAGACTTACCATAGAGTCAGACAGTCCCCTCAGACTCTCCACTTATCTTGCCACCCACACAAACTTTGTGATAAAAGATCACTTAAATGAAAAATCCCACCACATCAGGTTTCTCCCAGTCCCAAAAGACCAGTCACTTACCCCAGATCAGCTTGTACTCTGGATCTTACACCAAAGGCAATTCTAGCAGCCAATTCTACTGTAAACTAATGAAAGGTTTATTGGCTAAGGGAAAAGAATGGGAGTTACTGGAAGGTTAAAGGAAGTAAAATATACATACAAGTGAATCACAGTCAGTAACTCCAAATGGTGGCAGTGATCTAATAAACTGCCAGTTTCCCAAAAGTATTTCAGGGTGTCTCTGGGGATCTCCACTTTCTATTGGTACACTTCCCTGTAAGAGTCCAAACAGTTCAGACATGAATCCATGAATGAACCTTTTTTAAATCCATTCTTATATCTTCTTTTGACAGGAGACAAGCTCACAGTGTCTCTCACTACCCATATGTACTTTTCTTTTGATGACGCTGAGTGAGGAATGTACTTTGAGTGTTTGACCTGTGGTCATCCCACACAACAGCCATTCTGATAAAGTCCTTCATTGCATTTCACAAGATTTCTTTGATGTCTGATGAGTTATTTAGTTACAGGAGTATTTACAAAGTAAATGTTTGCTATCACATTATGTTAGGACACCTATAAGTAAAAACAATCCAAATAACATCTTTTGAAGTTTAAACACCCAAAACACTTATACATTGAACAATCACTTTGATCTAATAAATGAGTGAATTGGCCTGAATACACTATGACATGACCGGGTCTGCCAGCATCACAACCTGCTGACAAAAGTGAGTAGCAAATTGTGCTTGTCAACCGCACATATTCTTCTATCACAAGGGGGGTTGGCATCCATTTCTAATGGGAATAGTAGAATCTGATTTCTCAGAATTCTAAATACCACCAAATTCTAGTGGTATTTGGGATTCTGTGAAATCTTTAGAATTCCTCTAATGTTGTGGTTTTGTGAAACTTTATTGAATTTGGAATGAAAACGTTCATTATTTCACTCTATTACAGTTGCTCTAGATATTACTATATTTTTTATATTTTAAAATTAATAAAAACTGTCCAATTCTGTCTCAAGTTATATGCACAATTTTTAACAAAATGACTTTAATTTAAAGTCTGTAACAGTACCCTCACCTCACCCAAAATAAAATTATTCACCCACCAAGACTTATACTCCTAAGTCACTTAAGTACAATTGGGTGGTTGTTGTTTAGAAAATATGTATTTCTGCTAAAATGGAAGCCTACGCTGTGAAGACAAGGAGGTCTGGAAGTAACCTTTTGCTCAGATTCAGATATTAAAATGGGGAGTAGCCAAGAATTTACATTTTCCACACTCAAATGAAATTTGAAACTCAAATTTGTGGTTGCGTTCTAAATCTAGAATCCGCAATATACAAGAATGTTCTAAACATAATATTGCAATCTTATTTAGAATTCTTTTTCTGTAGATCTTAAGGCACTTCACAGAGGAGGATAAGTATCACTGTCTTAATTTAACAGGTAGGGAATAGTTGGGCAAAGAGAGGTGATGTAAAATGTAATAATTATGGGCTGGGATTAGCCCACAGTTATCTTGACTCCAAGTCTAGTGATTTCGCCACTGGACCACATTGCCTTCCTAAAGCAGGCTGAGTATGTTGCTACATTGCAAATTCTATATTCATGATATTTGACTTATAACAACTTTTAACACTTAATAAAGTTACAACGTGGGTTTTGTTGTTGGTTGTTTTTTTCCAGCTACTAGTCTATATATCTTTATTTAAGGACCACTAAAATGACACAAAAACTTAAAAAACAAGGAAGATTTATGGAAATAAGTGAATCATGGGTGATATTTCAAATTCCAAAAGGGGTTACAAAATAGAACCACATTTTTAGTTGTTATTGCGAGCATTTCTGACAGCAGAAGGAAGAAGTTTTGCTGAAATGTGGTATGTTTGTATGTATTTAATCCATGCTGGGAGTGGAATAATGATGCTTTAATAGCTTAAAAGACAGATCAGTGGAGAATGTAATGAGAAAATGAGGGCGATATAATAAATATACCGTAATTATAAACTCATGCTGTATTAAATTTAAGCTTCTGCTAGCCTCTTGACCACGTCTTCTGATCTTTCATTAGTACTGTAATGGGGCCAGCCTTTTTTTTATAGTAAGTACTATTGATTCATGACTCTGTGTGTGTGTGTGTTTGTGTGTGGGCCTATATTCCCTCATCAACTTTTCTCTCAAAAATAGAGCAAGATAAGATTAATATATTTACAAATATATGATGTAAAAATATATGATGTAATGTCACCCCCATCAGGTGGTGTGGTGGCACTGTGACAGATGAGTATACCTAAGAAAGCAATTCTGATTTTGCTTTTCATGTGGAATCTATAATGCAATACTGAATTCTCTCCATGTTGAGGGTTTAGTTTAAAGCAGCCGTTATTTCTCTTCACCACATGATTGACTTTGAAATTATTTCAACCAGAGTAGTGCTACAGGCTCCATTCTCACCAGAAAAGATAAGCCCTCACAAGCCAGAAGGCGGCATTTCCTCTTGCTGACCTCATCCTGTGCTTCAGAAGCACCTCTTCCACATGTGAACCCCACCGATCAAATTCAGTGGATAGAGATATTCTCTTTGTTACATTTTTTCCCCCTTTATGGCTGCTTCAGAACTCAGATATTCCTTCTTTATGGCTGCTTCAGGACTCAGGAGGACTGCAAGTAGAACCCTGCACAGACTCTTGACAGCACAACCGAAGTTCAAACTACATTAGTCATAATATAGTGATTTTTTTTCAATATATATGTGATTTGTGTTTACAGGACACATTGTCAAAGGCACAAAGGTCAATTGATTGTGAGTTGTTTCATTGTCAATGGGAGTGAGATGCCTAGCTCCCACCTGTGCACTTGAAAGTCTCCCCATACACCTTTTATATAGTGTATAATGTAGACAACCTTAAAAGAATGACAGTTTTTAGGCCACATTCTCTCCTATTCTACTTGGAGTCAACGTTTCTGACTGACAGATGTGCTGAGGTGTAGCAATCCCACAAGGGGTTAATGGGCTGCGTGGGCTCAGGCAGCTCCACCCCACCTCATCTGCAAGGCATGCAGAGACTGGAGGAGGAGCTTAAAAGGGGAGAACAGGAGTTTGCTTGTTACTAGGCTGGAAAGAGAACAGATCATGAGTCCTCAGCACAGAGGAAAGGGCTGACTGAAAGTGCTGCCCAAAGTCCCCTCCCTGAGGGATGGGAGGGCCAGATCCTTGATTTGCCCTGAGAGGGAATCAGTTCTCTCTGTTTATTTATGTTAATTCCCCTTTCTTTTTGTTGGTGGACTACTGTGGAAACAAAGAGACTTAAAAGTGACCTGGATGGAGGGCCAATCACAGGAAGAGACAGATGAGCTACTGGCAGCAGACACCCAGTCTGGGGAGCTGCAATGACACACCCAGACAGAAGGAGGTACCAGAGGTGAGTCAATCCCTTCACAGAGGTCAAAATGTAATATACAAAATGTGAAATAGTGGTTATTAATAAGCAATATTTCCCAGCTTAGAATATTACACAATGGAACTCAGGTAATATTGTGTATTAATTGTTAGTAAATATTGAATCTTTAATGGTGACCACTACCGCCAACACTAGGTGACAATCCATGCATTACACATGCCATTGAAAAAGCTGCACGCGGTTGTTAAGTTGCATATGTTTCAAGCTTGTATGTGTTAGTGTGGCAATGGGTCTTGATTACTGTGAAGAAGTTAGCTGTGATGCTTTCTTAATCATACTTCTTTTTCTGAAGTTGTTCAGTGTATGTATTCATTTTTCTAAGATTATCACTCTCTCCCAGAAACACAGAGTAGCTTTTATTGGCACCTGTTTGTTTTGTTTTTGTTTTGTTAGTTTTGCTTCAAACCAAACATAAGGCTTAATTTTGATAAGCACCTCCATTTCTGCAGGTGCAGTCGTTCAAGTAGTTAAGCATCCAAATAATAGTATTTATATCAACAATTAATTGTTTGCATAAAACTATAGGTACAGATATTGTAGGGGCAAAATCATGCCCATAAATTGGAGACTTTTCAGAAAAAAATCACATATTTTCAATGGTCATCACCCAGTTCAATGGGGTACATAACAAATAATTTGTGAAGCAATTCCAGGTATTACTTTTCATTTGTCAAAATTTCATCATGCTGCCTCATTGCCTAGCATTATCTTAACTATCCTGAATAATTTTGTGTCCTCTGCTAATTTTGCCATCTCACTGTCCACCCTCTTCTTAAACACTAATAAATATACTTTAACAAGTTCTCCTAGTATGGAATCTCATGGCTTCCCACCGTTAACATTTTGTCAGAATACATGTTCAATTTTCATTATTACTTGTAGATTTCTGTCTCTTAGGGCTAGTCTAAACTGCTAAATTAGGTCAGTTTAAATATAGAGCTCAGGGCAATGAAAAATTTCATGCAACATAACAAAATTGGATTAAGCCCCATGTAGACGCTGTTGGGTTGACAGAATAATTCTTCCATTAACCTAGTTGCCACCTCTTGGAGAGATGGATTTACTACCATAAGAACCCTTTTCGTTACTGTAGTAACTGTTTACATGCACTCCAGCAATGCCATTTCTAGTGTAGACATACCCTTAGCCAGTATCTAATCCATAGCAGAACTTCATCTCTCTTTCTAGGACTACTTAGTTTCCTTTGTAGCCTCCAGTAATATACTTTGTCAAAGACTTTTAATTTTATTTACCAGCTTCTTTTACAATGTTTTTGTTGACATGTTGAATGGATTTTAGTAAATTGGATAGGCATGAATCCTATGGTGGATTGTCCTAGTCATAGTGTTTTTATCTAGGCTGTTTAAAATGCTGTTTTTAACTGTGTCACACAACTTTCTGGGTAAAGAAGTAAGGTTCAGTCCTCTGTTATTCCTAGGATCACCCATAATGCCTCTTTAATGACAGGTAGATAAAACACTTGTTAGCGTCAATTACAGAACAGAAACTGAATTTTAATTAGTGCATTTTTATAGTCACTTCTTTCTTAAGTTCCTTGATTACACTGGGATGTAAATCACCCATTAGTGTTGGTTGTCAGCAGTGAATTTATCAATTTATTCTGGTATCTTCTCCTGTGACATTTAGTCTTCAATTATCCCAAAATTGGATTGATCTTAAACCAGGAAAATTGAAACACAAAAGGAATTTTGGAAAGTTACCAGCAGCTGAAAAAGAGAGTTAAAATGAAAATTGCCACTAAGATTGTTAGTGATCAGTATTACACCAATATAGGAGAGGCTTGGCTTTAGAGAACATGAGAGTCACTGATGAAAGCTATGTTCAGAACTCCATAGAACCACAACAATGTAATACTTTAGACATATACATATAAGAATTAGAAAGAAAAGGAGGACTTGTGGCACCTTAGAGACTAACCAATTTATTTGAGCATAAGCTTTTGTGAGCTGCAGCTCACTTCATCGGATGCATTCCGATGAAGTGAGCTGTAGTTCACGAAAGCTTATGCTTAAATAGATTGGTTAGTCTCTAAGGTGCCACAAGTCCTCCTTTTCTTTTTGCGAATACAGACTAACACGGCTGCTACTCTGAAACATATAAGAATTAGTTATACAAATGTGAGGGAGGGGGGACTTGATAGGTGGATCCCTCTTTACACTCTTTAATTATTACAAGATTTTTAACACCTGTTTGTACTTATGAGCACACAGAGCACTGGTGTGAATCTGCATAAATCCATCTAAGTCAATGTTACAGTAATTTACACCATCTGAGGATCTTGTCCTATATTAACAAAGCTGGCTGAAAGGTAAATTTTATGTGTTATACAGGCTTTACCATATAATTGTAAAGAATCACTGTCAAAGAATCATTGATGCTTGCCCAATAATCACTCATGTATACTCCAAATGACTTAATTAATGTATCTCCGCTGTCCCAAAACATATGAACTGTGGAAATTAATTCTTAAACGTGTTTGCAAGTGATTCGTCTCAAACATCATCTAAAAGAAAACATCTGTGTTTTGCTAGAGGCAGATGCAACATTTCTTTAATTATTATCTCTGTCACGTCATTTACGGAGGGGGTAGAGAGGAAGAAGGAAATGATGTAAGAGTTTGGGGCATTTTGTTCCCGGTAAAAAGCTCTTTGCTTTCACTCTTATAAAAGCTTCCACTGTATCCTCTTAAATTGCTGCTTAAACGTACCTTTGTTCTGATGCCTACAAATCACTACCTTCTGGCATTTGTTAGGAAAGTAGTAAGCTGTGACTTCTGCTTTTGTGCTAAACAGTTCATTTTATTTTTACTTCATCCTTCCGGCTGACCAGTCTGTCTGCTTTGCCTACCTGTTGCCTTATTTCTGATCAGAAGATAGTGAGCTCTTGGGGTAAGGACTGTGCTTTCATTAATTTTCTATATGATAGGGTGGTTCCCAAGAGCTACCCTCATAGAAATAATTATCATTGTCCCTAGGGAGACAATATGTAGTCCATTGCTATTTAGCAGACAGGTCTTGACCTGGAGCAATTATTAGTGACTGCGGGGACTCTGGTCGGATCCTAAATCAGTGTAAATTGGCATAGCTCCACTGAAGTCAATGGAGTTTTGTGGATTATACCACCTGAGGTTCTGGCACCTCATCTTCAGTTAAGACAAACACGTCAGACCTCAGATCTATGTATCCAGTGCTTTTTCTGAAACCATGGCTCCAATTTTGATCCCAGTGAAGTCAACAGGACTTCTGATCCTCTTCGCTCTGCATATTGTGTTGGCAATCTCATTAAGTAGGTTAACTCGTGAGAATTCCTGCCTCTGGTAACATCATGAATGCTAGGAGAACAGGCTTTCTCACAGTATGTCAGTACTTCTGGCACTTGTCTGAAGCTAGGAAGTGCAGTGATATGAAAATGAAAACTAATGGGGCGAAGAAAGTGTTACTCAATTTCTCGACTTCCAAAAAGGTTCTGGATAAAATCAGAAATGACTTGAATCTTTCCCACAACTCAAACAGATTTTTTTTTAAGTTGGAAGTCTTTGGATATATTAAAACTGGCTTGCAGATCCCTATCAACCTTTTCACCACTAATATTTCCTGCACAATTTCTTTTATTTGTTGTATAACTGTTTCATGGTAGAATTCCAATTTATATTGTGGGCGGGGGAGTTAATCAAAAAATGAATTTCCTCCAACTGTTCTCCCTGGTGTTTTTATTTTATTATTATTTTTGGGATGTGCTCTAATAGACATCTATTAAATGTTCCAGCTGAATACCTCATTTAGTAACATAAGTTTAAAAATATCCCCTTGATTGTCTTGTTTACACAGTACAGTTTCACTGCATGAATGAAACAATAAGGGTCATGACTTTGACTTCCTTTGATATAGTTGTTGACAAGGCTGGAGTCACAAATGGAAGAATTGATCAGCTATCGTATAGATTTGGTTAAATGCATACAGTATCTATTGTACCACAATCAGGTTGATTGTGATTTAATAACAATAACAGTTAGTTAGAAAGTCTACTTTCCATTTCAAAATATTTTCTTTCTTCTAGCTCTAATTGTGCTCTCCAAGAGGAATAATGCATGTGAAGATTTTAAATTAAATATTCATGAACTTGGCATGACAAACTTCAGATGCCTTAAAACTATTTGAGATTAATGGTCTTCATCACACCTATGTTCCCTAAAAGTCTTTGTAGCAAGAAGGCAGTTCCAGGCCAGCAAGCTGAACAGTGGTTCCCACCCTTTTTTGCTGGAGGCCCTGTATTGAGCTGGATTGCTCTCTAGTTACCTACTCGCTTCCCCTGATCACCATAATACCCCTATGAGGTACGAGTATTATTATCCCTCCATTGACACAGGCACAGAGTTCCTGATTCAACGAAGTACTTTAAGCATAAGTCAGAAACGTGCTTGAGTCATCCAATTGAAGTCAGTGGGTCTACTCACATATCTTGCTGATAGAAAGCCAGAGAGATTAAGTGACTTCACTATGGTCACAAAAGTCTAGACTAGCAAAAGTGGGAGCCCTGTATACTGTAACTGTAATACTTTACATTCATACAGTGTCTTTCCTTTGAGGACTTCACACTGCTTTTAACAGGTGACTATCATCATGTCCATTTTTCAGAGGTGGCAACTCAGGCACAGAGCTTTTCATTGATTTGCCAAAGGTCACACCCAAACCAGTGCTCAAGTCAGGAATAGAGCCCCAAAACTGTCTTACTTCAAACGTCATTCCTCTCATGTGCAGGTTCGCTAAAAATTACTGAAAGGCAAGGTTTGTGCTGAGGAGAGTATAACCAGGGGAGAAGCCACAAGGAAGGAGTAAAGTGGCCATATATTGGATGTTCCTCTTTAGAACGGTCTTTCTCCCCTACCAGCAAATCAGTGTTCATCATTTCTGCAGCAAATAGGGATTTAACCTGTGGTAAGGAGAGGAACCATATTTTTTTACTTCCTCCTCTAAGAGTTTTAACCTATTGCAAGCCGTGGGATGAAGGCAAACAGATCTACTTCACTCTGATGTTTATCTTTCCGTTTTGTCATTGAGAATACTCTCAGCACATTTGTAGCAGACCCTCCACTGCACACCACAGGTTATACTTTTCAAAAGAACATGGCACCCCCAATGGGGACCAGACTTTCAAAACAGCTTAGATGCAAGATAGCCATCAGAACAAGTGTGCTTCTTTCCCAAAAGATCGCAGCATAATGGGGGGCTTTTGGATGCTGAGCACTTCTGAAAATCGGTCTCTGAACTCTTTGGAAAGTCTGACCAGAAGAGGTCTGTTTCTGTCCAACCACCACAGCTCTATGTGGTCATTCCCCCTCAGGCAGGTCACATGGTAACTGGCTTAGCCATAGTACCATTGCTAATGGGAAGAAGGGAATGAATGGAAGCATAGACTGAGAGTATCTCAACTGTGCACAACTGGGGATAGGTGGGGTTTGGAACTAAAAATCGGCAGTTCCCTGGCTTCTGCAGCTTCCACTGGCCCTTCTCACTTTGGAATCCTTATGACTGCTGGGATGACTGGAAGGCAAGTGAGAACTCTGGCTTTTACAGAGTTAAACACCCTGCATGTAAGCTCCCCTTTGCACAACAAAAGAGTAAACAGGCCTGTGTATTGTTCTTGTAATTATAAAATATTTGTTGAGAGTAAATAATAAAGTTTGTCCAGCACCTACTGCTACGGGGTCTTAGTCCATGAGTAGGGCTCCTAGGTGTTACACTAACACAAATAAATAATAAATATGGTTGCTTTTTCTTGCCCAGCAACTTACTCTAGAAGATATCTTGTGCTTAGGAGACTCCTGCTGTCTCAGATTCTATCAGATCATTGCAGAACTCAGTCCTTCAAAACAAAACAAAACAAAAAGACAGCAACGTAATAAAAATGCCTCTCTTGGAATGCTCTCGGACAAATCCAATCAGTCATTCTATCCCCTGGAGATTCAGGATGCGCTGCCAGTGCAGAAAGAGACAATGTTGTGGGTAGGGATAAGAGGAGAGAGGGCGAAGGCTTATAAGGGGAAAAATAAAACAGGGTTTTGCCCATGGGGGAGCTAAAATCAACTTCCTCTATTGTCTTCATATAGTAGGTACCTGCGAGACAGACTCTTCTGTAGCTTCTCTAACTGTTTAGAGTCAGGCCATGAAAAAGGTTTCATCGCCCTTCAACTAAAGCTCTGCTCGTCATCAGGAATGAGACGCAAAAATCAGTTCCCCTTAGAGACACTGGTGATGGGAGAGAGTCCTGTGGATCCTCCAGGCCTTAGGGAAAGGGAAGCAATGAACACCTTTCATACCACTCCGGTACTTTGCCTCAGCAGTCACACAGCTAGAGCAAAAGATTTCTCTTCCACTAAGGCAGCCTATGAGGGGAGTGGAGCACAGCATACACAGATCCCACACTGTTCAGCAGCAAAAGCTCCTCTTAGCTCTGGCCTGGTATTTTCTTGTCTACTTCCCTCTATTTTGACAATTATTTTTTTGAAATGAACTAGCAATTTCTAATGTTTTTATACATCACCCTTACATTTTAAATAATGGAAGAGGTTTTAGGGGGGGTTGAAGGTGGGAGGTTACCTGTGCTTTGCAAAGGCAGCCCTTAGTCTTAAAAATATATCTCTATAAACACACACTGAAACCATATCACATTGTGAATCGATTCCATACCTTTATAGATCCAAAATCACAAGCCTTGTTTAAAGCTGAAGGAGCAATACAACAAAAACAAATGCAATTACTATGGCATATAAATCAACGCATAGAGAACAATGGCTAGAACTGGTTCTTCAACTCCAGGGGAAAAAATTCTTCCAAAGGAGCTAAAGGATGCCTCTAGCTGCTAGTAGTAATAACAATAGAATAATACCTAGCTCTTATATAGTGCTTTTCATCAGTAGATCTCAAAGAGCTTGTTAAAAGAGGTCAGGCCTATCATCTCCATTTTACAGATGGGCATAGAGAAGTGAAGTGACATGCTGGAAAATCACTCAGCAGGCCAGTGGCATAGCTGGTAAAATAATCCAGGTCTCCTGAGTTCCAGACCCGTCCTCTACTCATAGGTCCCTTGAATCTGTGGGCTAGCCACTAGAAGGCAACCTTACATCTTCATCTATATTTGGCTTCTCCTGTCTCAAATGTGTGCAGCCAAAAGCCCTGTGGGGAAAAAACCCCACCAGCTGGGTAGGTTGATCATTATACTGCTCAATAGCCTCTACTGATTCTGAAATGACAAGTGTTTGAGTAGTTAAATTTTAAATACATGTTCGTAACTAACCCACACTCTCCAATCTGTCAGCCATCTGACACTTTATTGTAACAAACTTTGCAATGCATGACAGATCATTTTACTGTTTCTTAAGACATTTTTGCAGCCCTTACTCCACAGCTTTATGTATTTGACTATTACTATCATTAATGAACAAGAATGCAAGTAGCAGTGGATTCAACAAGCCTGGTAACGTGGCAGAAAAATACAAGTTAAATACCTCACAGGATAGAAGGGTCTGAGGCTCATGTAAGGGGCATAGTAATTTATTAGAGCAATATGATTTTTAAAACTTCACTGTAGAATTCTTGGGAAAGTCTTTCTCCCTTTCTTGTGAAAAGACAGTTCTTTAGACAAATAGCTATGGCTCTGCATTTCAAATGGCTGAAGAGAGTCGGTTCCTTTACAGAGTAATTACTAGATAACAAAATTATAATCTCTGTCTGGACCATTGAACCTTGTTAAAGGTGACTTAAGTAATCTCAGGGAAACTGAAAGCCTATTTAGAGAATAATTATTGCTGCTTAATATCTAAGTAACACAGTGGGAGTGCAAATCCTAGGTAGAAATAGTATAATAACACCACCATTTCAATTACTTGTGAGTAGCCCCTATAGTTTTCTTCAACAGAAATCTACCGCCATTTGTGATCTCCAAGATCATATTGGGCCAAAGAATATATGGTCTGATTCTGCGCTCTTGAAGTTAATGGGAGTTTTGCTATTGGCTTCCATAGGAGCAGAATAGTGGCCTTAAAGTATTGCTTGCACACAAGTGCATCCGAGAAATTCTGTGTTTGTTTTCTATATGAAAAACAAATGGAAACTGCTTTTTCATTTGTCTTATGTTAAAAAAAATTGGCGCAGTGGGGCATATCCTGGCCTGTGTTCCAAGCCTGAAGCTATGTCTATACTAGGAGTATTTTACTGGTATAGGAATACCAGCATACTATACTGGCAAACATCTCCTAGTGTAAGCACAGTTTTACCAGTATAATAAAACCACTCCCCATGAGAGAACAAGCTATGTTGGTAAAAGTGAAGTTTTTCCCAGCATAACTGTGTCTACAGGAGGGGGTTCTGCTGGACCAGGACAGCTCCGTCAGTCAGGGATCACACCTCCTCCCCCACTGATCTGCAGGCACAGCTATACCAAGTACGTAGTATATTCACAGACTGAGCCCCACTCCTTGGTGTAAGAACTCTATAAGATTCAAGAGAGGAATCTGCTCCAGCCACTTCTACAACCCATAAGGCTACAGTAGCTTCTGTCCTGCTGTGCCTTACTCTGTTTGGAAGGTGGGGAGGAGGTCAGTGTATCCACATAATCATGGGTCCACCAGGACCCACACTTGTTCCTACCCCCCTCCTCAAAATGACTCACTACACCAGCATGGGAGGAGCCTTTTGCTAGGGTGGGCTCAACCTGTAGAGTGCAAATTCCCTACGTCAAGGTTTCAAACACCTTCCCTCCTTTCTGCTAAACAGATGCTGTGGATAGGGCTCTCTGTGGCTCTACTAGTATTTCCTCAGTAAGAAAAAATTACAGACCAGATTCAACGGTATGTGATGCAAAGTAGCCACAAACCTGGCTTAGCTAGACACTCTAATTGCAAATCTGGCCTGAAATACGTTTAAGTGCAATAATGCACTGTTGCAGAAATAAATCAGAGCAGCTGAGCTGTTCAGCTGACAATAATAGGACATGTATTTACCATTTTGCTAGAAGCTACAGCCACTGGCAATTTTCCCAGCACAAAACCAAATAGGTTTTTGACTCAGTTGTACAGTTTTTATACAGGAAAACAGATTCCTTCTGTCATTAATAACATTAATTGTATTTCCTCCAATGCACTTTATTTTTAGAGTCATACCAAAATAGATCTGATTAAAATAAATCAGCGTTTGGTGTATGGCTGTTTGCATGATGAAGTTGCTGAAGTGTTAGTGTATCAAGCAAATTCTGTTTACTGTTCAAACATAAATTCTTTGCAATATAGACCACAAAACATGCATAATCAGATATGAAGAAAATCTCATTTTATGGTAACCTTAGTCTACAATTGTATCCTGACACTGCACCCCATATTCTTCATAGTGATATTATGATATGAGTATAGCATAATTATGACGTATTTTATGCAATACAGGTTGCATAAGGTGTTTGGAAAAGTTATGATTTGCTGAATATGATTATCCTATTTGTATGCATGTATCATTTTTGTATCTGAATTTATAAATACAGACTATGTAACTGTACTTCAAATGTCAGTATTTTTCCACAAACTGATCTGGGAACCAAGTTTTGAAACAAAGGGCTCCGGTCATATGCTAAAGCTATATAAGGCAGGGAGTGACATCTTCTGTTGTTCTTCACTCCCCACACAAGAAGACTTATGGAAACACCTGAGAAACAAAGACTGAACTGGAGGAAGTACAGTACTTAACCCAGGCTAAGGGAATTTCTAGCCTGGGTGGGAAAGACCTGGGGATTCAAAGCTGTAAAGCCAGTACAGCTTGTCCCTTAAGAATCTGTAGCCTGCTTGTATCATCAGCCAGGTGAGAATTTGCTAATTTCTATCCTATGTTTCTAATAGTTTAGGCTCAGGTTGTGTTTTTGTTTATTTGCTAAGCAATCTGATTTGCTCTGTTTGCCATCACTTAAAATCTATCTTTTGCAGTTAATTTGTTTTATGTTTTAATCTAAACCTGTGAGTTTGGAGTGAAGTGCATGAGAATCGTAGCTCATGGGGCAAAGACTGTTGCATATTCCTTTCCACATTGAAGGGGAGGTGAACTGGATAACAAATTCATACTGGTTGGGATTTGGACCAGAGCAGGATGGTACAGCTCTGGGGTCCTAGGCTGGAAAGCTGGTCGTTATTTTGGCTGTAGCCTCTCTATGGTGGGTTCACATGCAGTGGCTGGTCCAAGAGCCTTCATGTAACTGCAGCTGGGGGAAGTGTGGGACTGGGAGCAGGTCTACAGCTTGTCACAGCAACACAGTGAGAGAAGGAGCCCAGGCTGGTGGGTCAGAGGGCTCAGTGAAACCCCAGTTCCAGGTGGCACCCTGGGGGGAAACCTGTCACATGCATAACAAGCATCAGTTTCTTGCACTTACTTTCCCGACATTGCCAAGAAGTGTTTTTTGTTTTGTTTTTTGTTTTTTTCTATGACAAATTCAGATCTTGGAAAACCTGCACAGGATAAACTTTGACAAACATCTTCAGTTATGAGACAGTTGGACATTTCTCTCTGCCACACCTGCGCAGGCAGCTGAGTAATGTCATGGGAACAACATTCTTCCTGTCAGGATCAGGATTAGTGTTCTCAATATGTGCCCTATGATGACTTGACTTCAACTCCATGTTTTTTTTAATAAAAGCAACTAAGCTCTCAAGTAAAAACCTTAGAGGATGGGGTAGGGAAGAGAGTTTCAGCCTTGCTCAGATGAATGGAATAGAGGATGGATGGAGACACACTTCTCACAAACAGAGACATTAGAGATGGACGAGCAGCGCTAGATTACTCAGTCCCATCTCCTGCCACTGCAATTTGTTCTAGGCAGCTAAATTCCCTGTAAGCTGCGAGGCCGCACCGCAGCCTATTTAGCACCATGCAGGTGCTCAGGGAACCCGCCCAGGGACCTGCTGTGGCCGAGGGAGGGGCGCCTCTGCCACAGCCCCAACTTACCCTGCAGCCTGGACCTGCCGCAGCCAGAGCGGCCCGGACCCAGATGTGGCCAGATCGGCCCCAGGTTCAGCCAGGGTGGTGTGGCCAGAGTGTCACGGACCCAACCACAGCCGGATCAGGTCCAGGTGCAGCCCCAGGCAGCCTTCCCCCAGCCCAGACCTGCTGGGGCCAGGGGAGAGGTGCCTATCCTGCTGCCCCAACCACAGAGCTCCCATGGCACGAACACGTGCCTCTTTCCCCTTGCCCCCCTTCCCCCAGCCCACGTGCTGCTGTGGGGAGAGAGCGCTGGAAGAAGTCCTCTCTTCCCACAGGAGCACCCTCCTGCACCCCAAACCCCTCATCCTGTCTCCACCCCAGAGCCCGCACCCCCAGACAGAGCCCTCACCCCTTGCACCCAACCCTCTGCCCCAGCCCTGAGCCCTCTCCCACAAGAACCCCTCGGCCCCACCCCCACCACAGGAATTTTGTGATGTGCACCAATATATTGAAGGTGATGTGTCACACATCACCTCCATATTGGTGCACATCACAAAATTCATTCTGCACATGGGTGGGAAAAATTAGAGGGAACATTGCTATACAGGGGTTTTTTTGTTTTGTTTTTTTTAGTGACTTATCCAGTTTAGTCCTTAAAAGTCTAAGGAATGGACCTTTCATTCCCCACATCTTATGGGAAACAATTCCATACCCTCATAATATCAGGTAGGTTTTCCTGAAATTCAACTAAACTCTCCTTTCTTAATTTCACCCCATACTATATATAAGGTATTTATATGGCCCCCCATTACTATACAGTCTGAGCACCTCACAATCTTTATTGTATTTACCCTTATAATGCAGCTGTGAGATAGGGAAGTACCTACTATCCCCATTTTACAGATGGGGAACGGAAAGGCAAATTAAGACTTGCCTCAGGTCAGACAGGAAGTCTGTGGTAGAGCAGGGACTTAAACCTGGTCTTCTACATCCTAGACTAGTGCCCTAATGACAGGAACATCCTTCTTTTTTAGTTTTCTCTCATAGCTGTAACTCTTATACTGCAATTTGTTTAGTCCTTTTGTTGGTGCTCAATAGCAGCCACAGCAGGAACCCAGAGACTGGTAATACAACTCTCGGCAATTTTGCCTCCCGCTCTTATTTGCCTGTGGAAATAATGTGGCTGCACTGGAGTGCTCAACAGTGCTCACCTCCTATGGCCCCCACCTCTGATCTCTCTCTCTCCATCCTCCCCTGAATTCTGTGGTGCTCTGTGTTTACTGAGCTCTACTGGAAATAGATCCATGAGGCAAGCAAGAAGGTAGTGATGATTCAAAGGGGGCACTGCCTATGGATCCATTACACAGATATCCTTTCTGTGCATAGAGGACCGTCTCCATGCATGGATCCAGGGAGCATCAGCCAGACCACTAACTCTTCTTCACTGGTTTCCCAGATGCCTCACTAGTACAGAGTAATATCCAATCACTCATTCAGGTGCAGAGACTGAAACTGTGTGATGCTCGGCATGAGGGACCCAAACCCATGAGCCACTATGTTACCCCTCTCAGCCTGAGCAAGTGAAAGCTTTGCTGCTGCTAAGCTATGTGTCAGCTTCCTGACACACAACTGGTCACCTGCCCCTGCCAGCAAACTTCAGGATTCTGCAAGGTAATGATCAGTGAACCCCAATTCCTGAGTCCTCTTGAGACTTCTCTCTGCAGCGTCCAGTCCCTCTCACTGGCCACTCACAGAAGTTATTACTAGTTTTGCTATGGCCAAAGAGCTTCTACGCTTCTGCTGGGTCCAAAGAGCTTCTTCGCTCCACCTTAATCCATGGTACTTAGATGATTTGTAGCAAAACTAAGAATAAATTGCTTGAAATTACTTAATCTATATTCTTTGCCAATAAAGAGTGAAAGATATATGATTATGAACAAAACCAAAAAACCCCTCCCTTTCTAGTGTCTACAATTCTAGTAAGATATAGCTTTGCCTAACATAGTTTCATACTCATACCAAGTTATTTGCATTCTCCAGCCTGGTTAGCAGGGGGAACCATCTTTTATAGATATGAAGCACTGGCTTCCTTGTTCTCTCAGGCGATGGATAATCCCAAGTCTTTCAGCCATTTCTTATATCCCCAAAGTTAATCTCTGTCTTCAAAGTGAGGAAGGCCTCGTGGGGACTCCGCTTATTGCATCCACCATGGAGCTGACACCATGTTAATTTTGCAGTCTCCTGTGATTTACAATGCAAATGATCTTTCTGCCGGCTCCAATGCAAATGAATACCTTTTGTCTCGGTCCTTGGCCACACCTGGCTCAATTTGCAATGGAGACAAAGAGGTGTTTGTCTTTCTCCTTTGTCTAGGGAGGAAAAAATCCTGTTTTGCCTTCTGTGTCTGTTTCTAGATTCCAAATCATAATATCGCATATTATCCATAATTTCATGCACAGTGTTGTTACATACATTTCACACATTAAATGACCATCATGTTGTTAGTTTCCAAATAATATATTACAAGACCTTTAAAATAAATATCATGACAAGAGTGTGAGAAGGGTATTGAGCTGGTCAGGTCAGCTGAGATTTACTGTTACACATGAGGGTGCCTCTTGCCATCCGGCACTGGGGTGCTCTTAGGGTCACACTATGATAACTATGATATGATAACAGGGTCTCAGTTCTTCCCTTATCTGTTCCTGAAGCTCCATTGACTCTAATGGGAATTTAAATCATTCAGATGCAAATATGACTACACACATTTACTAATAGAAACAAGGAATCACAAATAAGTGATATTTAAATATATAGGGCCTGATTTTCTTTTCTTTTTTTTTTTTTAGATGCCAGGATCTTATGTTGTGCCTGCCAATAAATGTATGTACAAATAAATATGGATGGAGTTCATAATATAGATGCTTCACCAGGTTATTTGAAGGTGTCTTTCGGTGTGTGTAACTATTATGAGTCTGCTTTTATGTACTACACCTCAATGTATGTTTTAGCCGAATAAAAAGGTCTTGGACTAGCCTACCAACACAGCAACCAATATGTTCTGCACTTCAGTTACAGTAGGGATGAAACTCATCAAAATGCAGATGCCCACATTAGGCTCTTGGCCTCTTGTGTGCCACACTCAGTACCCCAGCATGAGAGCATACAGGCAGAGTGACTTCAGAGGGAGTGTTTTCCTGGCTGCAGTGATGGATTCCGTGATAGAAAGGCCATAACTCATGGAGCCAAGGGGGAGGGAGGGGCGGGAGGGGCGAGAGGGTCACCAAAGGAGGGGCTAAGAGATCTAGTGGCCACAAATACTCACTCAAGGGACACAAGGAGGCAGCAGCCACTGTTTCAGCCTACAATGTGGAACAGCAAATATGGATGGGCTGTGCTACACCTCTGCATCCTGCTTATAAGTTCCAGTGGAGTGAATTAAATTCTCTCAGCCCCTGGAGGTTCCCTTCCCAAAGTCTGATTATTCTGGCCTCGTGCAGGAGAGTTGAATTGCACTGCTTATCTTTTAAACTGATTTCTTATATACATTTAAACTAAATGTGGCCAAATACTCCTCTCACTTCCACAAGAGTCTTTTCACCAGTGGAACTCCACTGATGTCAGTGGAATAACTCCTGAGTCACACTGATGCGAAATCAGGCTCTGACCCTGTTTTGTGCGTTCTGCCATACATATAATCAGCCTCACTGCTACAATTTTACGCAGACATTTTGAAAATACTCTTGAGGCTGTTGCATGAGGTAGAGTTCAGAGAAAACACTTCTTAATTTTCAGGTCATCACATTCCAACAATCAATATTTTAATTTATTGCGAGACAAGTACCAGTGTGTCCAGTGCTGTGATCATTATACATGTTCTTATGATGTGATGTTGTTTTATTTATAATTTCTAGTCTAAAAGAAATTATAAGTAAAACAACATCACAGCAACATTAGAACATGTATAATGATCACAGCACTGGACACACTGGTACTTGTCTCGCAATAAAGGGACAAATTCTGTCCTGATTTACATCGTACTAAATTCCATTGGAAAAATGTAAGGGAAAAATCTGGCTCAGAGGTTTACAGCATTTTTAATATTTACAGGCCGGACAAAATTCCATTGTTCAGTTGGGGGCAGCTCCACTTGTTAGGAACTGCACCCAAACCTATTTGAACAGACAAGGCTTTACCACACTCTTCAAGCTCCCACTGGCCTCTCCCCCTTAAGCAACCTGGGCTAGGTTTTTCTTTAACATGCCAGAGAAGAAGATGGAGAATTAACAGGAGAATAAAATAAATAGATCAGGCACATAATCCAAATCCAGGTGTTATAATGACTCGGGAAGCCATTCCACGACAAGAGGAGCTAAAAACCTCAACAAAAATATGAACAAATGGGAGGTGATATAATCTATCTGACTCACAGCTATCTTGACACTGCCTTATCTTCCCCTTTAGACCTGTAAGAATTATGACCTGTAAGAATTAAAAACCTGGGACTTATCAGATAGTTATAAATACCTGTGACGATTTATTTATGTCAAACAGAGGGTAGATGGTAGAATCAAAAGCCTCATAGGTGGATGCATGCATATTATTACTGCTATCAACATAATAATGAATATGGGTTATGCTCATTATATGGTGATCACCTCTGGTGCCAAAACAGTTGTTTTAAAAGAACTGAAATTACTGCACTGGGAATTCTGAGGATACCCAAGGGCAAATACAGGCATCTATAACTGAAATATCCATTTAATTTCTTGTCTCTCTCTCTCTATATATATATATATATAAAATGTCTATATATAAAATATGGACTCTTTATTTGTTTTAACTGATAAATACCAATAAAACACCCCCAAAACCAAAAAAGTATGAAATTGGCATTTATTTAATAAACACCTTTAATGGTTACCTATATCTAAGGGATTGTCTACACAAAGCAATAATGCAACTGGCGGGGATGTGATTTCTAAAGTGCACTATTGTTTTGCAGGTTGATTCGTTCATGTAGACCCTGTTGGTGTCCCCTTAAGTTGCCCTAGTGCGCTTTAACATAGTGCTGTTGAAAAGAGTAGTACGTTAAAGTCACTAGGGAACATTACAAACAGATGATTCATTACAGTATATATTACTGCAAGGAGTAATGTATATAAATTACTCATTACAGAATATAAAGAGCCCCTTCTAAAACTTCATGTAAAGTGTATTTTTGTACATAGCTAAAATGGTTTTTAACTATTTCCATGGCAAGCATAGGATTTTCCATGACTGCTCACCCGGCTGACTTTCTATGCAACCACTATACAGGGCCCTGATGCTGGCTCTCAGCACATGGAGTGAATTTCATACTCCTGTGAGTAGTCCTATTAAAGTCCTTGGCAGTTTTCAGTTGCTTGCAAATTAAAGTGTTCTTCAGTCTGCCCCAAATTAATTAACAATTGCAAATTGCTTGGCAGAGGAAACAACTTTGCAAGTGCTGATTGAGAGAAAAAAAGGGAATATGAGCCATCTCAAGTAACTGGTTTTGGACTTGGGTGGCTGTAGTAAAGGTATGGCTTTGGTACTTAGTGGTAAGAGCAATTTGTATTGTGCTGTTTTATGTGCCATGAATAAAAATTAAATCAAGTGACCCTGTTGTAAGACTAGTTTTAATAATTCAGCTGGTATCTCACTAGTCATCTCTTTCAACTAAATCCTAAAACTAATTGTCACATCTTTTGGTAATAGCTGCACTAAGACAGACACTGATCAATTAACAAGGGACACCTGAGTCCAGTTAAGGGCTGCCTGGGACCTTTAACACCCCACCCCTCCCCCAGTTAGAGAGGAAGAGGAGAGACAAGTTGCTGTAGGGCTAATGGTGGCAGTGAGAAAGGCTTCTCCAGGGTGGAAGGTAGCTTTCCTCCCTACAAGGGAATCTAACTGCATGCTCCCTTAAGGGAAGGACTGGCACTTGGGACAATAACAAGGCCACCTTCCACCCCCAGAGAAATGGGGGTAGAAAAAGGTATTTCAATTTGTTTTTTGTTTGTGAATTTGTTTCTTTTTGTTCAGTGGAGGAGCTTTTCTTGGGCCTGCCCTGAAGCCTACCTGGGAAATATTGAGACATAAACCCCAAGTGGGGAAGTAAACAGCATCTGGAGTCAGATTTCAGAGGAACAGCCGTGTTAGTCTGTATTCGCAAAAAGAAAAGGAGTACTTGTGGCACCTTAGAGACTAACCAACTTATTTGAGCATGAGCTTTCGTGAGCTACAGCTCACTTCATCAGATGCATACCGTGGAAACTGCAGCAGACTTTATATATACACAGAGAATATGAAACAATACCTCCTCCCACCCCACTGTCCTGCTGGTAATAGCTTATCTAAAGTGATCAACAGGTGGGCCATTTCCAGCACAAATCCAGGTTTTCTCACCCTCCACCCCCCCACACAGGAGAGTGAGTTTGTGTGTGTATGGGGGTGGGGGGGATGTGAGAAAACCTGGATCTATGCAGGAAATAGCCCGACTTGATTATGTAAAGAGTTGTCACTTTGGATGGGCTAGCACCAGCAGGAGAGTGAATTTGTGTGGGGGGGTGGAGGGTGAGAAAACCTGGATTTGTGCTGGAAATGGCCCACCTGTTGATCACTTTAGATAAGCTATTACCAGCAGGACAGTGGGGTGGGAGGAGGTATTGTTTCATATTCTCTGTGTGTATATAAAGTCTGCTGCAGTTTCCACGGTATGCATCTGATGAAGTGAGCTGTAGCTCACGAAAGCTCATGCTCAAATAAATTGGTTAGTCTCTAAGGTGCCACAAGTACTCCTTTTCTTTTAGCATCTGGAGTGTGGCTGACTTACTCCAGGCCCCCGGGCCAGAGGAAGAAGCACTGAGCCGGAGGAGGTGCCTTGCCATGTGCTCTTATTCATATCTCCCCAGAAATCAAGATAAAAATATGAAACAAGCAAGTGGCAATTATCATTTGCAGACCACTCATCCAGTCTAATATGGCTAATATCACCAACACAGCATCATTAAAATATTTGTGACAACAGACAGAGCTTAGAATACATGGAGTTAATGGTAGAGCTGGTTAGAACCTGAAATTCCCCTTCTGCTGGGAATTCCTAAAAATATCAATTGTGTTTTTGTTCTGAATCTGAAATAAAAAATTGACATTTCAAAGTTTCCCCTGGAACAAAATTCACTATAGAAAAATCTAAGTAACACTTTGTTTTGACCTTTATTGAAATGTTCTGACAGGGGGTTGGAGGTGCAGATCTGAAAGCTCTAACTGTGTTCGCATCGCATGTAGGGGGTTGTTACACTAGTTACCCCAGCTGGTGTAAATTGGCCTATCCCCACTGAAGTTAATGGCACTAGGCAGATTTATGCCAGATGAATATCAGGCCTACACTCAGTGTCTCTACTAAATTGATAAATAAAGTAAGATGAAAGCCAAAAAAACCTCAAGACAAGATGTTATAGTGTAGTCTTTTTAAGGGAAGATGCTGAGGAGAAGGTTGGAGGGCCTACTGGAAGGGCTGGGTTTTGAAGGAGAGAGGTTGCTTTGTGGCTGTCAGGATGGCCATTCCAAGTGCAGGAGGGAACATAATAGAAGAAGTAAAACTGAGCATAGGAATAGAGCCTGATTTTGGTATACTTTAGCTGAGCAATTGAGAACCTAATTACAGCACAGAATTCCCATTACCAGTCAGAGCAAAATTAGTCCCATTCATTTACTAAGCAGTGCTTCTGCCGGGGGGGGGGGGGGAGAAAAGATGGTTGCAGAGGCTGGAAGCAGCAGGTGGGAGGGGGTGTGAAGTGTGATATGGCAGTAGCCACTATGGAGGCATCAGTGCAGTCAGAGAAGAGACGGCAGCCTGGGACACATAACCGTCTTCGGGAAGAGTCTGGTAGGACAATTCATATTGAAATTGCATTGGTGTTTTGGGAGTTTCTTTCATGGTTTTGGAGGGTAATGTCTGGCATTTCTTTCACAGGCTTTTGCAGGGCTTTACTATTTTTTGTAGTGATTTCCCTCACGCCCTTGAAGACTCTCTTAGCAACACTGGTTGATCTGATTTTATTCAGTGTATAAGGTGAATCTGAAAGTGATGCAATGACAGGAGAGGAGATTCTACTTTTCAAAGCAGGGAGAAAGAGAATAAGTATAGCTGAGACCAGTCAACAAAATGGAAAAGAAGAAAATGTCACGGAAATGGTTAGAACCAGCAAGAAAAGATTAATCTTCTAGGTGAAACAAGGGCTGCAGTTTCATGCCCTAAATTACTTTAAATCATAGGTTTTCAAATTGTGGGACATGTATGTCCCCCCACCCCCATGCAGGGACCCAATTAGGTTATCAGGGGAGCAAGCACCTGATATGAAGTAGAACATTCCTACATCCTTGCTACTTTCTGTGGCGCAGGAGTCAGCAGAGGTAACAGGTTTCTGCAGGCAGGTGCAGTGGCAACAGCCAGAGCACAAAGGGAGGCTCCAGAAAGAGGGGTTGGAGAGTTCCCACCCCTGCAGTGCTTGTTATTCCCTGCCCCCTCACACAGAACCCGCACATGCCATGGACACTAGGCTGGTGGCAGCAGATAGTAGCACAGGGAGCGGGGTACAGGCAGCAGCAGTACAGGGGAAGCAACTGGAGCCAATGAGTAGAGTCAGCAGGTTCCTGATGAGGATTGTGGCCTGGCTGTGGGAAGAGTGGGGCTGCAGGAAGGGAAAACTGGGTGGTAGAATGAGAGAAAGAGGGCTGGGAGGAGCTAATCAAGGGAGTGGGGACAGGGCCCCGGGGGAGGGGTGCACATGGGATATGAATCTCCAAAGGAGGATGCAGTAAAAAAGTTTGTGAATCTCTTCTTTAAATGCTTGCAAATAAATGGGTATTTGGGGCACCCATATTTTTTTAAATAATTTGATCCCAATTACAGTGTGACAAATTCACAAGGGAATGAAGATTTCATATGCTTTATGGCCCAATTCTTTAGGTTTTGGGAGTCATAGCAGTAGAAGGGTGCTGAGAACCTCACAAGATTGAGCTGATTGATACTAGAATGATATTCTACCACTGGGCTATTTCAGTTCATCCACAATCTGATTGGAGCCTTGTTCATATAAATGCAATATTGCTGGCTGCATGGCACTGATTCTATTATTTAAACCATGTATTAATAAATACCTCTGATTTATTCACTTTTCAAGTACATTTCTCTAGGTTGGGGAAGTAAGCTTTGTTTATCTTGTTTTATGAACAAGACTCAAGGATGCAGACATAGATCTGACTTTAATGCTATTTCCTATATTTCCATCCTTTTCATCTTAAACTCCAAGCCCTTGTCTTGTATTGTGACCTTTGGCTATGTTGTTTAAGCCTATGAAGGTATGACTTTTTGAGAACAGGTCATATTTTATCCACGCCCACGCATGATGACTAATAAATTGTCTGATCCAAGCTTCATTCACATTCTTTAAAAATTTGGAGCAGCAAAATGCTTGTTTTCTCTTTTAATCTAACCTATTTGTCTAATTGCAAATTGTTAGACTGAAAAGTTAAGGGTCACACTTAATTTTTTTCTTTTTTACCCAATTTGGGCAAATAATCTACTTGCATACCCAGAGTCTTTGGTGCAGCTTAATGGACCTAACAAGTCTCCGAAGATGTTAAAGACAAAGGACATTATTGTTAATGTTTTTAATTAGATTTCATCACTGATTTTTAGTGGGAAGTTCTGATTTACAAATGATGGCATAACATGGCCTCAGAGATGGTTTAAGTGACTAGAAGTAGAGGCATAGAATTAAGAAACCTAAATATGAGAGAAACTTCCTGCTAATGAGAATTGTTAAATTGTGGAACTGTCTTCCAAGAAAAGGGGTGGAAGCTGCTGCAACTGGGAAATTTCAGAAAAAAACTGGACCACAATAGTCAATGTACAAGATGGAATAGGGGCCCAACCTTGCAGCCAGGAAAAACACCTTTGACTTCATTGGGTACTATGTGTAAGAAAGAACTAATGGATTGGCAGAGAGGTACTAAATGACCTAACAGGTCTTTTCCATGTCCTTCTGTATAACCTGAACATTATCCAATTCAGACACCCTTCCCAAAAAAGTTTTTTACCACGTATGTCTTGACCCTGTTGTGACATGGGCAGACCAGATGCCAGCTCAGGCCAAGGTCCCCCTCTCTCAAATGGACACTGACAAATACATAGCTGGAATCAGTCTAACTCACCTTTTTTAATATTGTTAAAAAAATTAGAATTAGAATATATTTAGTGTTTAGACTTTTTTGAATGCTTCTGGGTGGCTGCATGCATTAATCTCACTTATAATATCTGAGCATTTGTATTGTGAGTCTCTGACTGTAAATCACCAGTCAGGAAAAGACATTAACTTGTGTCAGTTGCTGGGCTCCAACAGAAGGTGTTTATTGCCCAAAAGGGATGGCCGGTTGATACCAGATAGGCTATTGTGGAACACTAAAGAGGACAAAAGATGTTTGTTGCTTTTGCCTCCTCTCTTCCCACACCCTACGTAAAGATGAGTCATGCAAGTAAATTCCTCCCATCAGGTCAGAGCACAAGTGAGGAAAGGCATAAAATTGCTAAGAAGGAACTGTATCTCTATGCTGCTTGGACTCTGAGGGGTCAAGTTTCTAGACATAAGCAAGGGATCCTCAGGTACTTATGGACATATAGAGCTTGCTTATTATTGAAGCATCTATTACCTTTTGAAATTTAAGATTTGTAATTCATTTTGTATATGTGTTGCCTGCTTTAACCTCATAAATAACTCTCATTTCTTTTTCCTATTTAACAAATCTTTACATTGTTTACTGTAGGATTGGCTACAATCTTTCATGTAACTCAGGAAAAAAGCCCACTGTCTTCTAACTGGACTGAAAAATCAAATCCACATCTAATCCATGTAGCTGCTAATTTGTATATGAAAAGAAAAAATTCTTACAGACCTTATAAATGTAGCTTTTATCAAAAATAAAAGATCCTGTCCTGCAGGATTCATTCCTTATTCAGGCAAAAGTCCCATTGACTTACCCAAATCTGCACGATTTGGCCCAAAGTGCCTAAATTACTTAAATTATTTTAGTTTTATTATCACACAAGTGTATGAAGATCATTATATCCTGTTGCATTTGTTAACTGAACAAAGAGAAATACAAATGGGAAAAGCTTTATTCCAAAAATTACTAACATGATGGAAATATATTTTCAGCAAAACATGGAAAAGGTTGGTAATTTCTACCTTGAAATACTTGCATCCTGTACACATAAGAGTCTCAAATACCCTATTTATCTTCTGTTAAAAGCTATCAACGTTCTATAGAGAAGTCGCATTAGCAGAATCCTTTCCCACACAATACTAGTATTCCAGCAGAAATCCATACAGTAGTATACACTGCATTTTCATTTGCCCATGCAGGAAATTCAGCTTGTTTCAGAACATAAACAAGATTATTTGAAATAACTTTTTGGGACACTTATCCTTGCAACAATGCATATGTACTTTTCTATTTAAAGTTCTGTGAGGAAATATGGAACCCTTTCATTCTTAATATAGAGCATTCATCCCCAGAGACTCTCAAGGATCCATAACTGACAGGTTGCTTAAATGGTAGAAAATTCCCTGTTAGCATATATTCTTCACCAATTACAGGTTTCAGAGTAACAGCCGTGTTAGTCTGTATTTGCAAAAAGAAAAGGAGTACTTGTGGCACCTTAGAGACTAACCAATTTATTTGAGCATGAGCTTTCGTGAGCTACAGCTCACTTCATCGGATGCATACCGTGGAAACTGCAGCAGACTTTATATACACACAGAGATCATGAAACAATACCTCCTCCCACCCCACTGTCCTGCTGGTAATAGCTTATCTAAAGTGATCATCAAGTTCGGCCATTTCCAGCACAAATCCAGGTTCTCTCACCCCCTCACCCCCCTCCAAAAAACACACACACAAACTCACTCTCCTGCTGGTAATAGCTCATCCAAAGTGACCACTCTCCCTACAATGTGCATGGTAATCAAGGTGGGCCATGTCCAGCACAAATCCAGGCTTTCTCACCCCCCACCCAGAACCACTAACCCAGGAACTTATCCTTGCAACAAAGCCCGTTGCCAATTTTGCCCACATATCTATTCAGGGGACACCATCACAGGGCCTAATAACATCAGCCACACTATCAGAGGCTCGTTCACCTGCACATCCACCAATGTGATATATGCCATCATGTGCCAGCAATGCCCCTCTGCCATGTACATTGGTCAAACTGGACAGTCTCTACGTAAAAGAATAAATGGACACAAATCAGATGTCAAGAATTATAACATTCATAAACCAGTCGGAGAACACTTCAATCTCTCTGGTCACGCAATCACAGACATGAAGGTCGCTATCTTAAAACAAAAAAACTTCAAATCCAGACTCCAGCGAGAAACTGCTGAATTGGAATTCATTTGCAAATTGGATACTATTAATTTAGGCTCAAATAGAGACTGGGAGTGGCTAAGTCATTATGTAAGGTAGCCTATTTCCCCTTGTTTTTTCCTACCCCCCCCCCAGACGTTCTGGTTAAACTTGGATTTAAACTTGAAGAGTGGTCAGTTTGGATGAGCTATTGCCAGCAGGAGAGTGATTTTGTGTGTGTGTGTGTGTGTCCCCGGGGGGAAAAAAAAAGGGGGGGGTGAGAGCCTGGATTTGTGCTGGACATGGCCCACCTTGATTACCATGCACATTGTAGGGAGAGTGGTCACTTTGGATGAGCTATTACCAGCAGGAGAGTGAGTTTGTGTGTGTATGGGGATGGGGGGGTGAGAGAACCTGGATTTGTGCTGGAAATGGCCGAACTTGATGATCACTTTAGATAAGCTATTACCAGCAGGACAGTGGGGTGGGAGGAGGTATTGTTTCATGATCTCTGTGTGTATATAAAGTCTGCTGCAGTTTCCATGGTATGCATCTGATGAAGTGAGCTGTAGCTCACGAAAGCTCATGCTCAAATAAATTGGTTAGTCTCTAAGGTGCCACAAGTACTCCTTTTCCATTCTTCACCAATGTCATTACTACATGATACATTTGGCTAATGTAAAAAGGTTTATCATTCCGGCATCACTTATCATTTTGTAATACTTGTTTGGTTATTGTATATCTTGCACAAAGTACATACAATACACCTGATGCATAAATGTATACATTTACCAATGAAGGAGCAAAAGAAAACTAAGTATTTAGTAAAAAGAAAAGGAGGACTTGTGGCACCTTAGAGGTTCCGCCTTTTCTTTTTACGGCTACAGACTAACAGGGCTGCTACTCTGAAACCTAAGTATTTAGTGGTGCCCAGAAAAGGATAGGAGAAGACTAATATAGAAATGGGGCTAAAGAGATTTAGGTTCCAGGCCAGGGGTAAAATTTTTGAATGTGCCTAAGTGATTTAGGATTGTTATTTCCATTGACTTTACATGAAATGTTGGCCTATGTTCATATGTTCCTAAGTAACTTAGGGCTAGAGTCATAAGAAAGTCCCAGGAACAACACTTTCAAGGCAGGTATGTAGGTTCCTATACATTTCTGGTGTGTGCAGATGTCTGTTGCCTTCCTGCTTATTGAATTCCATGTTTTAGTTCTGGTGTGTGTGTATGCAGCATTAGGTGTGTGCAGTTACTCGCAGCCTGCTGCTGCATGCCATTTGGACTGTTATGTTTTGTTCAGAGTGTTGCTGACTTAACTGGTTTCTGTTTATTGCATGTTTTGATTGACCACCTACATCTTGCATCAATTTCCTTGTGTTTTGGGATTGCTGTTCTGGGGCCTGTCAGAGTGAAACAACAGTGAATGGGGACAGATAGGCTCTATGATTCATCAAAGCCAGCAAGTTAAGCAGGCAACTACCTAAACTAGCCAATGGAGATGAGGATGAGAGGGGTGTCCTAAGCCTCACCCCTCTGACAGAGATAGGGCCTAAGTCCAGAGAGTTGCCCATCTCCACTAGTGATTCACAGCCTGGAACCCCTCTTTTGGAGCCAGATGACTTAAGTGTACCTTGTGAGAATAAGCTGGGCACTACCTCCAGCTGACTGTTGGGTGGAGTGAAGAAGGCACCTATCTTTTAACTCTTAGCCAGTGATCAGAGCACTCAGCTGGGATATAGAAGAGACAAGTTCAATTCCCCCCTCTCTGTCAGACGGTGGAGAAGTTATTTGAACAGGGCTCTCCCATCTCACAGGGCAGTGCTCTAACTACTGAGTTTTAGGACATTCTGATACAGGGCTTCCTCAATCTCTCGTGTTGACCCTGTTCTACTTTGGATAACTCACTAGAGCAGAGGGACTGGGTCCTAGCTCTCCCAACTCCCAGGTGGGCTGTAGAGTCCTTCTCTCTCTCTTGCCCAGTGACTAGATTCATACCAGCACTTTTGTGATAAAAGTATTCTATCTAGGCAGTGTAACAGCCAGCAAAAAGGAAATTCTGTCTTAAACCAGAGACTGACCTTGCCTTGAAGTGAATATAAAATTGTGAATATTTCCCCCCCTCCCTTCTAAATTAATATCACCACATCCTTCTGAGGAAACCAGTCTTGTTTGTATACTATAATTGAATTCAAAACAAACCCAGTTCTTGTGTCAAAACACACACCTCCTGAGAACAATCAGAAAGCAATTAAATTACAAGGTGAATGTTAGCTCTTCAGAAACATGACAAGACTTCGGTATGGAATCTCACTGAGAAGCCCGCAAACTGTCAAAATCAGCAAAAAGAAAAGGAGTACTTGTGGCACCTTAGAGACTGACCAATTTATTTGAGCATGAGCTTTCGCTCACGAAATAAATAAATTGGTCAGTCTCTAAGGTGCCACAAGTACTCATTTTCTTTTTGCGAATACAGACCAACATGGCTGTTACTCTGAAACCTGTCAAAATCAGGACAACCTTTTCCCCTTCACATTGAAATTGCCAAGGATGCCAATGCCCACATAGGGGGGGGGGGGTAATAAAATAACATATAGGGTGCAAATGTACTGACTGTAGTAATAACCCTAGAAAACAAAGACTAGTCCTTGCAGCAGCAGTCAGCTGCAGCTGGGCTCCCAAGAATAGGACACACCTTATTGTAAATGATAATAAGGAAAGTTGAAGGTTCTCTCTGGCCTGATTGTGAACTCACTTAGCCATAACACCTACCATGGCCTGTCCCCTGGCTTGGGTCTTAAGCCAGCCAACACTAGACCATTGTCATCATTAAGAAGGCTCAAGTAGCTCTGGAGCATACACCACAAGTCTCTTCTGGTGAATGTTACTCTCCTGCAGTATCACAACCGCAATCTCCCAATGGCCATAGTGGCAAACAAAGATCACCATGCCTCCTGGGCTTAATAATGAATCTGGTTTGGAAACTTTCCCATCAAGAAATATTCTGCAAACATTTGAAAATGTAAACTTCAATGAAGGAGAGGATGGCACAGTGTGATGTTGTGTAGACCATGCACATTGCACACACCAAGAGCTCCTTGCATTCCTCTATTCTGCCCACCCTGCACACAAGGTCTTTGTGTGCAACCTTCCCATCCCCTTCTATTTCAGGGAATCCCTGCAACTTCCCAGTCTCTCCGTCTTGCCAAGTTGCTCTGTGTGTCCCCTGTTACCCCCTCTTTCCATGCCAGGGGCTCTGAATACTTCTCATTGTCCTGCTATAACATGGTTCCTCACTCTCCCACCCCATGGTAGGGATTTATGCACCCATTCATTTCCACTTTCCTCCCCTGTGCTGCTCGTCTCCCCATAACAGGGTCTCCCATTCCCATCCCGGCCAGGGGTTCTGTGTGATACCTATTTTTCACATGCCAGGGGCTCTGGGTGCCCCTATAACCACCTTCTTCCTCCCCCCCGCCCCCCAGGGTCTCCAGTTATCCCCTTATGCTAGGAGCTGTGCAAACCCTGTTCCTCCTAATTTTCTTTCTCTTCTCTCTCCCTTTCCTGGTGTCAGCATTTTTAAATACTATTGCAAGGATGGGCAGAACTGAGATGGGGGAGTATTTTTATGTAAGCAGGATCTGAATGAGCTCTCCAGTGATATCCAGTGATGCACTGGGAGAAAAGACTTAGGAGCAGACTGTGTTTACATAGATGTGTCTACTCTGCCTAGGTGCACAGTATGATGGAGCTCCTTTGCCAAAATGATCAATTCTGGCTGACTTCAAGTTACAAATCACTCTAGTATTCGAAGGCAGGATTAACGAAATGCTATCCTTAATGTATGAGTGAAGGGCAGCAGAACTGTGCTTTGCATATCTTGATTGAGGGGGTCCCAGTGAAGATGAGAAGGGGCATGGGCATGTGTATGTATACCTACCTTGTGATGTGGATTCTGCCTACAGAGGCCTGGACACCATTTGACCTTCTCCTCTACAGTGTTTAGTCTAATCAGCTCTGTCTTTAAACTCAGTCATTGTTTCGGTTCAGTGATTACCAGAGCTGACTCCCTGATAAGCAGCTCTCAGGGCTATGCCTTAGACCTGGTGTAGGGACAGGGGTGAAATGAAAGACAATGCGGAGGCTGTACTGGCAGTGAGGTTCCCTGCTACATAGTGAAATCATTAGGAGCTGAAGTCACTAAAGACCTGGGTTAAGCAGTGAAGGAACCTCAAAACAAGGCATGGCAGAAGTAGCAGAAAGTGTCCAACAGAAGCAGCCCACAACCGGCGGCAGCAAGCAGCAATCGCAGAAGCGCAGTGACCCCAGAGACAATGCTCAACACCCCTTTCCCCCCACTTCTGGGGTGGGGGATGAACCCCTATAAACACATCTCTGAACTCTGGGTCTTTGCTAAACAAGGACAGCCAACTGTAAGTGGGGTGCAGTGCAGGAAGAGGGGAGTAATGTGTTAAAGCAAAGTTTATTCATTGGACTTTGACACCACAAGGTGGGAAACTGAGACAAAGGACACTGCCCAGCACATTGTGGGGTAGGGTTTTTGCTTATGGTCGCATGCTTTTGAATATGGTTGTAGTGTTTTCCCAGACTAATGCTTGGTTTCCCTTTCCTTGTATTAAAAGTTCTCTTTTGTTATACACAGACGCAGTGCGTGTTCTCTCTGTGTGTGTGTGTGTGTGTGTGTGTGTGTGTGTATAAATAAATATATATATATCAAAATATCCCCTCAAGCCCCTTCACCCCCTTTTCTGTTTTGTTAAGAACCTGATTGGTTTTTTAGTGTCCTAAAAATCCAAGGAGCTGGTCTGTGCTCACGTTGGGGGTAAAGGGGTTTGGGGGGATATTTTGGGGAACAGGAACTCCAAGTGGTCCTTTTCCTGAATCTTTGTCTAACTCCCTTGGTGATGGCAGCGATACCGTTCCAAGGACAAGGAAGAATTTGTGCCTTGGGGAAGTTTTTAACCTAAGCTGGTAGAGATAAGCTAGGGGGTCTTTCATGCGGGTCCCCACATCTGTTCCCCAGAGTTCAGAGTGAGGAGGGAATCCTGACAGCACCTCTTTCTCTTCTGCTGCTAAGAGTTGTGGGAAGCCGAAGGGGATAATAGGGGTTTATTCCTTCACCCACTTACTTCCCTGGTCCTTCTTGCATGAACAGAGAACAACAATACCCGAAGTCCGAAGGTGCAAACAATTCAATGTTTATTGGGGTGAACTTCCAGCAAGCAATGATTCCAGTTTCCTTCCTTAGTGTCCCCCTTCCCAGCTCTGACGCCACCAAGTTTTGCCTGTGTCCCTGTTCCCATTCCCCGCCCCCTTTAGCGAAACATGATTCCAATTCCCCAACCCCCATTCCCATTCTCCCACTTACTTCCTGATTGACTGCGGACTATATAGTAAAACTTGAGTTCTGCTTACCATACCTTAACCAATCACTTTTACTGAAATTTAATTAACCAATCCTAACATATTGTAACATGATTATTGAACCAATTATATCCCACCGACTTCATTGGTTAACACCCAACAAAAATAATTATACAGCAGACAGAAACAATCACAGAACCTGACGGAGATTATACAGACAAAGAATAGGGAAATGGGGACTACAGTGATAGAACAACAAAGAAATGAGGATTTCACACCCCAGCTATTGATAAGTGAGTTCTTGCCAGATAGGACGCTATCAAACTAAGTTTTCTTTAAATCTTCTAGGCTCTTCCTATTCTCTGGAGGTGATAGATTGGATCACCTTTTTAACAGCCCAAAACTACCTTATTTCAATGTGACTAGTTTGGAGTGTAATGATGTGACAATACACTTCCCAGTTTATGGCTGCCTCTGCTGCTTAGCTAAAGATCTTAGCCTAAGAACATGGCCTCAGACTGTCACAGTAAGAGAAGGCCCTTAGATAGGCAGACAGTGATTTTGATTCTTGTTTTGTACCTCTATAACTAGCTAAGTGATAAGAGTACACCTAAATTCTTAAAGTATAGGTCTTTACAGACAGGTCTGAATATCAATATCGTAGCAGAGGGTAGCGGGGCACTGTGGGTCCTTTCCCAATCCCCCGTGATGCATTGCTTCTCATCCCAGCAATCCTTGTCCTTCCGTCCGCATTTACCATCCGCTTTCAATTGTTTGTATACTGCGGATCCTGCCTCTTTGGGATCCTGAATTGTTGACCGGTATGCTGTTCGCTCTGACCAACACGTCACGAATGGCCGTGGAATTATTTCTAAAACTACAAAGGCAAGTGGAGTGCGACATTGATCTCGCCATGCGTAGTAGCTACAACATGAGATTGTTTGTGGCATTCACGGAGGTGCTGACCACAGTGGAACGCCGCTTTTGGGCTTGGGAAACAAGCACTGAGTGGTGGGATCACATCGTCATGCACGTCTGGGATGCCGAGCAGCGGCTACAGAACTTTCAGATGAGGAAAGCCACATTTATGGGACTGTGTGATGAACTCGCCTTAGCCCTGCGGTGCAAGGACACAAGAATGAGAGCTGCCGTGCTGTTGGAGAAGTGCGTGGCGATTGCACTATGGAAGCTGGCTACTCCAGACTGCTACCGATTGGTCACTAACTAGTTCAGAGTGGAAAAGTCTACTGTTGCATCCTGAGCCGAAAGACCATGACTCTGGGTAACGTGCGTGACATTGTGGATGGCTTTGCACAAATGGGCTTCCCTAACTACATAGGGGCAATAGATGGCACACATATTCCAATTCTGGCACCAGACCACCTAGTCACCACGTACATTAATCGCAAGGGGTATTTCTCAATGGTTCTCCAGGTGCTTGTGGATCACTGTGGGCATTTCGCAGACATTAACACAGGCTTATCTGGAAAGATGCATGACGCACACATCTTTTGGAACACTGGCCTGTTCAGGAAGCTGCAAGCAGGGACTTTCTTCCCAGACCAGAAGGTCACCCTAGGGCAAGTTGAAATGCTCATTCTGATTCTGGGAGATCTCACCTACCCCTTAATGCCATGGGTTGTGCAGCCATACATGGGGAACCTTGACAGCAGCAAGGAGCGGTTCAACAACAGGCTGAGCAGGTGCAGAATGACTGTTGAGTGTGCTTTTGGTTGTTTAAAAGCCGGATGGTGATGCCTGTATGGGAAGCTGGACATGGCCAATGACAATATTCCTATGCTTATAGCCGTGTGCTGTACACTCCATAATATTTGTGAAGGGAAGGGTGAAAGCTTCACTCAGGGCTGGACCACAGAGGCTCAGTGCCTGGAGGCTGAGTTTGAACAGCCAGAGACCAGGGCTATTAGAGGGGCGCAGCACAGGGCCATCAGGATCAGGGATGCCTTGAGGCAGCAATTTGAAGCTGAAAGCCACTAATATTTGTCTCTATGCTCAGACGTGCAGTGCTTGTAATTCTAGGAGGTGATTGGTGCAGATGATGCAATATGTGGGTTTAACATAATTGAATGTTGCTTTGCAGGGCTCTGTTTCCTTTCAATTAATAGAATAAAGATTGCTTTCAAACCAACACAATTCTTTTATTAAACAACAACAATCAGAAGAGAGAGTCAAACCAAAAAAAGCATTGGCAGTGAGGGGGATGGGGGAAGGGAAGGTCCCAGGAGGAGGAGGGGTACAGGGACAGCTAAAGATTTGTGTAGGTCCAGATAAAACCTTCTCCTTTTGAGTACAATGGGTACTGTACTTCAGCAGGGCCAAACTGCAGAGGGATGGGTGTTGAGTGCAGTTGATTGTCCCGCATTGCTGGACTGTGAGGGGGGAGGAGTGGAATGCTGCAGGTATAGATTGGAGCCAGGAGGTTGTTAAGAGTGTGTTGGTGTCTGGGGGGAGCATGGGAAAGAGTTTTTTGCGACAGCAGCTGCAGGGGAGGGCAGGCGCGGAGCTGCTCGGTTTGAAGAGCTAGTGTCTCCTGGAGCATCTCTGCTTGGCTCTCCATAACCTTTAAGAGCTGCTCCCAGGCTTCATTCTGGCTTGCAGCATTCTCCTTTCAGTCCCTCATCTCACTGTCCCGCCACTCCTTCAATTCCTGTTTCTTAGCGGCAGAGTGCATTATAACCTCATGCAGAAAGTCCTCCTTACAACTTCTTGGCCAATTTCTAATTCTTCGCAGCCATTCACCATGATGACACAGTGGCACGGGAAAGTTAATGGGGCAAGAAACAAAGCATCTCTGCCAAAGAACCATCTACATGAGTTTCCTGGAGATTTCTGAGGGAAATTCCCATGAAGTGCGGGAGTCAATCAACAGCCTATTCTGCTGCTCAGACGAGGCATGCGGTGGGAGACAAGCCTGCTTTCTGCAACCCTCCTGCCCCCAACCCTCGTGCCCCCAACTGCTTCAGCGATTCCCAAAATCAAATCCACTTACCAGAGGCCTCTCTCCTGTTTGCGCTTCACCAGCGTCTGACAGCTGTGACTGGGTAGCCTTCTCTGGGGTAGAAAAGAGCTCCTGGCTACATGCATCTCTGACCTCCAAGTCATCTTCTGCCTCTGGGTCCCCCTTCCTCTCCCCGTGCAAGATTTCCTCCTCCTGGTGCGTGAGCCACTGAAGTATCTACAGTGGTCTTCACAGTGGAGGTGGGGTCACCACCGAATATTGCGTCCAGCTCTTTGTAGAACCAGTAGCTCAAGGGCACAGCAGCAGTTTGCCTCTCCTGCCTTCTGGTAGGCATTCCACAGCTCCTTCACTTTGACCCTGCACAGCAATTTGTCCCAGTCATGGCCCCTTTCTGTCATGCATCGTGAAATCTGTCAGTGGGTATTATAATTCCTACGGCTGGAGTGCAGCTGGGACTGGACAGCCTCCTCCCGCACAAATGCCGATGAGGTCCAGCAGCACGGCATTGCTCCAAGCACGGGATCACCTGGTGCGTGGAGCAGGCATGGCCACCTAGAAATATGCGCTGAGACCATTGCTCACATCACCAAGCAAACAGGAAGGGGACTTTCAAAATTGCCAAGGAATTTAAGGGGTGGGGATGACGGTTGGTCACCTGAGGGCAGGGCATTAGAGTTCAAACCGATGACCAGAGAGGCAAGAACAGGCATTGTGGGACACCTCCCGGAGGCCAATCCCAGCGCTGTAATCGACCACAGTGTCTACACGGGCACCACAGCGCTGTAGCCCCGGAGCAGAAAGCTGTACCCCTCTCAGCGGGGTGGTTTGTTTTTTTAAAGCACTGCAACGGTGCAGTTTCTGCGCACTGAGTGGCGTGGCCGTGCGTACACCTCAGGAGTTACAGCGCAGAAAGCTGCTTTACTGCCCAGAAACTTGCCAGTGTAGACAGGGCCTTAGTCTGTGTCTACACTACCACTTTCAGCGCTAAAAATGTAGTCATTCGGGGGTGTGAAAAAACAGCCCCCTGAGCAACAAACGCTTTAGCGCTGAAAAGCGCCAGTATAGACAGCTACCACAACTCGTGCGGGGAGGGTTTCTTTTATCGCTAGGAGAGGACTCCCCCGGCGATGAAGCATGACTGCGCTGCCCACTTCACAGCACTGCCACAGCAGCTCTGTAATGTGGGCAGCGTAGACATGCCCTCAGAGTGGTGAAAGGGGTATAGATAAGTGTCATAGGATAAAATTAAACAGAGGACTGTTTGGCTGAACATACAGCTAAGTGTTCTAACTGTGAGGTCTATTAAGCTGTGCCTACAAGATAATAGGTGAAGGTTTAAATGCTTGGCAAGGCCAGAGTACTATACACTACATTGTAAAGAACACTCCTACACTGATTAAAGTGAGGAATAAGTGAGGAGACTGAATGAAAGGCAAAAATAGACATTGCATCGGATCCTCAATTTGTATAAATCTGCATAAAGCCAAGGATTTCTATGCTGCCTTCAATGGAGCTACTGTGATTTACATTAGGTGAGGATCTGACTCACTGTAATGTCTCTTTGTTTGTTTTGTTTTGTTTCCCCCAAAAAAGATTTTATTTCACTTCAAGCTGTGGATGCTCAATGTGACTAAGTGGGAATGTTTTGAGTCCTGTTTGTGCCTCAGTTTCTCCTATGTGCTGCATTGTTATCCAATGAGTGGAAGGGGATTGTTTGCTCTCTGGGAAGGCTGAGAGACATAGGCGTGGGTGTCGCCCAGCTGTCTGAGCCTTGGTCTCCATATCAGTGGAGCATAAGACAATGGCAAATCCAATTGCCAGGACATTCAGCAATCCCCAGCTTGAGATCAAAGGACTGGAGGGGTATGAGGTGGGGGACAAGAGCTGGCTGCTGGAAAGAGGAGGGGCTCTCACTTGGAGTCTGACAAAGGAGGCCAGGCGGGGAGACAAAGCTTGAACCAAGGGGTTCACTACGGTTTGGTGGGCTCTGGGCTAACCCGAATGGACTATGCTTTCACCTTCAGTTCTTTGTACTAACATAAGGACCTCCTGTGCTGTGTCACTACTAATAAATCCAACACTACTGTCGTGTCACTGCAAATGCTGGGTGAGGTGGATTAATTCCTGAAGAGCGTGCATGTCTACATCACATGTCTGTCTCAGTTAGACTCACTGAATGAAGCTCATGGTGTGAAGCAAGAGTATTGAAGGTCCAGAGGTCCATTCTGAGGAGGCAGTGAAGCCACATGGCTTACCTTGGAGGAAGAGTGAGAGACATGGAGGGCTCTGGCACACTGAAGGGGCTCCTCCAAGAGCAGTGGTTCTCCACCTACAGGCTGCTTGCATATGACATCCTCAGGGTCGTAACTAGGGCAGGGCAGGAGGGGCACTTGCTCCAGGTGCAGAGCCAGCCAGGTGGGTGTGCAAAAATGGGGTGGCATAGGATCAGGCCCAACAGCATCAGCCTCCCCCTGGCGGGATCAGGCCCAGCACATCTGCAGGAGGCAAGGGTGCTCTGTTCCCCCGTCCCCTTCCCCCCATAGGATCGTTGGTCCAGTGACTGCAGCTGGAGAAGGCTCCCTGGCACTAGGACAGCTGAGCTATGTGCAGCTGAGGTAGGAGACCAACGAGCAAGAGGAGGAGAGATGTAGGAGGAGAGATGTAGAGATGAGAGATGTTAGGGGTGTGGGGAGGAGGGTGCAGCTGGTACATGAGGGGGACTAGTGGCTGGGGGCAGTCCCTGGATGGGGGTGGGGTTTGAGTGCATAGGGGCTAGTCCATGGGTAGGGAACTGGATGCTGGAGGGGACCGTCCCTGTGCGGGGCGCCCTGGTTCTGCAAGGCAGGCATGTTTCCAGCCCAGTGTTGGGGAGGGGGACAGTCTCAGGGGGTGTTGGTGATGCGGGGTGGGAAGTCTGGAGAGGGGTTGAGGGGCAGTCCCTGGCAGAAGTAGTCTCGGTACATGGGTGACAGCCCTTGGCCGGGGTCTGGGTGCATGGGAGCAGTCCCTGGCTGGGCCGGGCGGGGGGGCGGGCAGTCTGGAGACAGGTTGAGGGGTGGGCCCTGGTTGGGAAGGTCTGTGTACATGGGGGGGCAGTCCCTGGTGGGGGGCAGTCTGCGGAGGTGCTGGTGGGCAGTCCCTGGGTAAGGGTTCTAGGTGCATGGGGGGGGGGGGCGGTCCCTGGTTGAGTGGGCACCCCGCATCAGGCAGGGCTCCGCAGCCACGCTTTCCGGGCACTCAGCCCAGCTGCTCTGCCATCAGTAGTTTGGATGTGAGGGTGGCAATACACTATGTCATGCCACCCTTACAGTAAATTAATTAATTTTAGCAGTTAACGTTTTGACTTATTTTGCTCATTTAAAATGCTCTCGGTAGACATTTACCAGTGTTGAAATGAAAGGCACTATATTGATTTGAATTGTATTGCTGTCATATAACAAATATTAAACTTTTTTTTTTGTAGGTGTACAGGTAGAATCATAGAATATCAGGGTTGGAAGGGACCTCAGGAGGTCATCTAGTCCAACCCCCTGCTCAAAGCAGGACCAATCCCCAACTAAATCATCCCAGCCAGGGCTTTGTCAAGCCTGACCTTAAAAACGTCTAGGGAAGGAGATTCCACCACCTCCCTAGGTAACGCATTCCAGTGTTTCACCACCCTCCTAGTGAAAAAGCTTTTCCTAATATCCAACCTAAACCTCCCCCACTGCAACTTGAGACCATTACTCCTTGCCCTGTCCTCTTCTACCACTGAGAACAGCCTAGATCCATCCTCTTTGGAACCCCCTTTTAGGTAGTTGAAAGCAGCTATCAAATCCCCCCTCACTCTTCTCTTCTGCAGGCTAAACAATCCCAGTTTCCTCATCCTCTCTTCATAAGTCATGTGTTCCAGTCCTCTAATCATTTTTGTTGCCCTCCGCTGGATATTTTCCAATTTTTCCACATCCTTCTTGTAGTGTGGGGCCCAAAACTGGACATAGTACTCCAGATGAGGCCTCACCAATGTCGAATAGAGGGGAACGATCACGTCCCTCGATCTGCTGGCAATGTCCCTACTTATACATCCCAAAATGCCATTGGTCTTCTTGGCAACAAGGGCACACTGTTGACTCTCATCCAGCTTCTCGTCCACTGTACCCCCTAGGTACTTCTCTGCAGAACTGCTGCCTAGCCATTCGGTCCCTAGTCTGTAGCGGTGCATGATAGTATGTGTGTGTGTGTATATATATAATAATATATCCACACAATATATATAATATTATTATTGTGTGGATGCAGCCCACATAACATACAGAAAGCCACATGTGTGGTGCCACAACGGTAAATAGATTGAGACTAGAGACTGTTCCGAAACTGGGGCCATAGCACCAATCCTGTGGATCTGTGACACTCCACACTTGTAAAAACCAGCCTGCTTGGTATCTAATTATGGAATTATTTCCTGAATTTTAGGCACCTAAGTTTGAAACTGTTGGCCTTATTTTAAAGGTAGGTAAAGATACATAAATACATTCCCCTCGTGGTGGTGTTCTATGTAAGCTATTGCCTGTCCTTGCCACAGGGATGATAGGTGATTGTGAATGAGAGGGAGGGGAGAGCTATGTTTAAAGTCAATGGAAGAAGAAGTTGTCCACATGACTGCAAATGATAGTGAAGTGTCCACAGGACAATCTCTCTGTTACAATGTGGGGCCAGGTTTACAAAGATGCTTGGGCACCTAAAGATTCAGAAGCCTATTGAGATTTACAGACTCACCTAAGTGAGTTAGGTGCCTAACTCCCATTGACTTTCAATAGCTTTTTAAATAGCTACATAAGTCTGGCCCATGGGCCATACTATGAAAACATTTGAGAAACCCTGGACCAAAGGACCAGTTGCATAGGTCTTTTCTTTTTTAACTTCTATGATGTTATACTAGATGTTATACTTCTATGATGTTATACTACATATTCAATTTGACTATGTGGCCGCCAGTATAACTCTTCTTTATAATGTAACAAGGTTCATTTCCAGGGGACATGATTATACAAAAGAATCCCATATTGGATGGGGCACAAAAGGAAGGTGGCACAAACATAGATATTGTCTGATGGAACTTCAGTGTGCAAAGCGATCACTTTCAACAGCACTATGCAAACTGAATGTTTTTAAATTGGGAAAAATATTGGGGTTGGGGGGAGAACCTACTGCATATCAGCTAATTAAAATTTCTCCTCAGTTCTGACAGCCTTCATTGCCAAATGAGCTTACCTTGAGGAGGAAGGAAATGTGCAAAGAGCATCAATTATGAGGATTAAATATGTTCAGTCGAGGGCATCAGAATTAATTTCAAAAGTTTGAATGACAGACAGTGAAATGCTATGAAGAGTGAAAGAGAAGAATTGATTCATATGTGGTCTGCATTCTTAAATGAATGAATATAAAAGGCTATGTGATGAGACAAATTAGTTTCATTTGTCCATCAGGGTAAAATCCCAAGCTTTCCACACCAGCTCTTTTTTTTTTTCTTTTCCCCTGCCCAAAATCAATGTAAAGGGGGGGGGGGGACACTCCCTAACTCCTTCCGTATAGCATTTCATTTCAAATTGATTTGCTATTACTGACTGAAATAGATGTATCAACCACCACCCCCAACATCAGTAATCTTATGGCATTAACCCATTCCCTGGTCTGAAGTGCTTACATGGAAGGGGAATGCACTGATCATCCAGAACTGTGTAGCTTGTGAACAAATCAGAGGATGAGTTAATTAAAAATGAGAACTCTTAAAATTCCCAGATTGTAGTTAGAAATCTCTCTCGCCTGAATTATTCTTTTAAGGATGGGAGATTATTAATTAAAGATTATCTATAAATATGGTTACAGGTTTAGATAAAAAAGCAGCTTCCTCAAAGCAAGAAGTTGGCAAAAAAGTAACATTGATATCAAAATGCTGATTGACACCAGTGATTTAAAATTCTGGCTTTCACCCAGTTGCTTGATTAAACAAAACCATCAACTTCCCTGTGTAAAAGATGAACTTTAGGACTTATGGAAAGGACTTATTGCATGATTGGAGCCAGATTCACCCCCTGATACACAGAGCACACTAACAAGGAAACAGGAAAAAAACACTAATAGGTACTCATCACATATCAGTCTGGCATGCCAATATTCCCAGAAATACATATTTGCTAGGACCGGCATCCCTGATAGGATTCAGCACAGATAAAAGGGCCAGTTTTTCATAGGACCAGCATCAGAGGAAAGAAACTGTTCCAGCTCCAAATAAAGCAGATGTTGCCAGATGCTGAACACTGCCTTTTGATGTTTAGATGGGTACTCAGTTTTCCATCACTCTTTTATCTCTTAACCTTCAGAGGCCCAAATGGGATGTACAGGTATTTGAAACAGCCAGGGTTGAGACTTCTAAAGTTCAAGGTTTTGCTAATTACATTTTTGTGTGCAAAACTTAGCCCTTAATGTCACAATGGGAGCTGGATACTGAACTCTTTGCCCCCCCTTCCCTCCCACACACACACCTCAGATTTTTTATTTGATTTTATTCTCTCTCCCTTTCTCTTTTTTTTTTAAATGCTCCTTTTGTGGTTTTCATTCTGCCTCCCACAGTTTTTGTGAGTGGCTTTTTTTGGTTTCTGTTTTGTTGTTGTTCTCCCAAAGGGACCCCAACAATAATAAAACTCTGTTTGACTTGAGCTTGCAAACCCACCTTGTCTGAGTAAGTATGAAATTAGATAAAAGTAGTTGAACATGCCTACTCTTAAATCTGTGACTAAAGACATTAGGCCAGATCTTCACTTGGTGTAAACTGGTGGTGAATAGATTCTTCTTACAGATTGAATTATTTAACAGGCAAGAAAGTTCCTTCTCCTTTCAAGAAGTGGTTGCTTCTGATCAGCATCCAGGCATTTAGGTAGAGAAGTGTAGTAAAGTTTTACTCCTGCTTTGACACTTCTATGGATAAAGAGTTTGCATCATTTTTCACTGCTCTCTATCTGGCACCATGAATAAACACTACAAATAAAGTTCAAATGGTTCATGCCCTTATACAACGCTATTTCAAATATGTCTACTAGAATATTGTCCCTTTTCACAGTTTCAGGACTAGATTCTTCCCCCCACTCACCCCCTTTACACTTGTGTAATCCCATGGAAGTCTGTGGAGTTCTATCAGTGACACTGAGGGCAGAATTTGCCATTAATCACATATCAAAATAGCTAATTATGAAGATTGAGCAATGCATTTTCTGAAATGTTTTCTATAGAAGATTGAGGGCTGTCATGCAGCACAGCCAGTGACTGCAGCCAATATGATGGATGTGATGATATATTGTTGCATGTCTAATTGTGTGCAGCCTCTTTTGAACATGTTCCCAGGTATGAGTTGCCCAGTTAAGTGCTTATGTGGAATTTTCAGAGTCCGAGATGGAAAGGCTCTTCCAGTTAAACTCCTTAAAGTAGTGGGAAGATTTGCACAAGGAATTACTCAGGATAGCTTTAAACATTCCATAGGGTTTTTTGCGCATAATAGCTCCACACCTAGTCCTTTTACATAAGACATATAAGTGCTTCGTCAGCAAGCCATCTGAAAAACAGAGCATTAGAAAATCAGACTTAAAGCTTTAAATCTTTGCCAGATTTCAAACAAACGAGAGAGAGAAAAAGCGAGTTAATGGCTCCCAGTGTGACAAACTATCCATAATCTTGATGCTGAATTAAAAGTGGACCTGAAGTGCCAAATGTATAATACTCCTGCTCAGTCAATTTGCCTATCTATGTTCTTTACTAAACGCATCACTGTGTTATCTGGTCTACCAAGGTAACAACTGCCTGGGGATTCCTGGCAAAGGGATCCTTCCAACCAATAAGGAGATCTTACAGGTCGGATATTATCCAGTCAGCCATGTTTTACTCCATTAGGTATTTCTTGGTGATTCTTTAATCACTGTCCCACAATGCTTCTACTTTTCAGCAGCTTAATGGGCAAAATCCTCAGCTGGTCTAAATGGAAGTCACGGGAGCTAGGTCATGTTCTCAGTTGATGTAAACTGGCATAATACCTCCAGACAATGACATTCAGGAAGTGCAATTCCTTCTGCTCCGCAATGAGGTAGAGGGCCATAACTGAGCCCATATTCTGTAATGTAGTATATCCAAATATAATGAAAGGGTTAAATAATATTCGTTACTAATCAGGTGGGAAATAAATGAAACTCCTGAATTTCTGTGTAACCCCCACTTGGAATTCTCCAACTCCTAGACTGACAGACTGAGCCTCCAGGGGGTCCTACCCTATGGGCCACAACAATAATGGCTACCAGAGCCTCTGACAACATTGCTCAGGATACCTGGGTTGAGGTGGAGGAGAGGTTAGGTTCTGGAAGGGACGGATGAGTCTGTGATTCTATGATTCCAGTTGAATTGTCTCCCAGTGCTGTAAGCCTATTTCAGCAAACTTTTGATGTAGTAGAAATTCCAGCTGGGTCATGAGGTTTAACAACAGTGCAAATATGCTTGGTCCACTTTTGTAGCTGACCAAACACCTCAATTCAGCAATATATAGAGGGGTGACGATTAGCAGAAAATCCAGTTAGCACAGACTTCCAGGGCTCACCCACAGGACTGGAAAGCCACCTCTTTTGCATTCTGGTACCTTGAAAAGTAGTATGTTCTCCAAATGTTGGCCAGCCTTTAAAGTGGAATATAAGCCCTGGAAGGAACTGCATCCCTCCCTCCCTCCTCCCCCCTGCCCTCCACCTCCATATTCGCATTTGAGACACTATGAGCATTTTGATTTTAAAAAAACAACTAGTACATGTCTCTTAGCATCAGGGGCTGCAAAAGTTGTCTGAGAACCAAGGATTGTCTAACAGCGGAATCGTGTAATGCTGAAAAGTATCAATATTGTGACCTTCCATAGCAAAGGTATGTTATGTGGGGGGATTGCTCAGCTTCTTACAAAGGAAAAAAAATGCTACCCTTGCCTTTGAACTGGCAGGACCTTTGGCTCTGGAGAGGAAAACCATTCTGTTGGAAGGGCAGGAGCAGCACCCCAAAAACTTCAGTGACCGACTGAGAAGGAGCCTGGAGGATCTGCTCCTGGAAGAACCAGGAGCTGTTTGAGTTTCAGAGGGTGAGAGGATTGGGATCTTCAGTAGGAAGAGAGACAGAGGAATTGTTTCATGGAGCAGCAATCATAGGGAACAGGAACATTCCCTGATGGAGAAGTTGATAGAACTAGTGGCTGAACAAGTGCAGGGTCTGCCTGCTGCCGTGGCCACTGCACCTCTCCATTCACTGGCAACTCCTCCTCTTCTTGCTCCTGCCCAGTCTGCTGTTGAGGCAGAGGCCCCAACCCCCGCCCCAAGTGACCAGGAGGAACCTGACGGACTTCAAGGACGCCATCACCTTAAATCCCTCACAGAGGAACCCTCTGCCTGTCTAGAAGGGGAACGATGAGCCTGTGGTGCCTGCCCCCCAAACTGGGTACAGGAGACATCCCCAGTTGTCTCTAGTCATTTCTCCTTGTTAGGGTGACAGGGAAAGCAAGGAGATGGAGTCAGAGATGTTAACATTAGGCCATTGTTCACAGATTCAGTCCCGTGTTGTTTCGTTGTTACATTTCCTTTTAAACATATTTCAATTACACTTTCCATGTACTACTTTTAATAAACATTACCGTTTTCTTGACTTAAGATGGACTCTCCTTCCTAAGTATGATGAACATAAGATGTATTTGGGTGTGGGAGTGGTCCCCATGATTCACAGCACATGAATGGGAAGGTGTAACCGTGTGGTGCCATCATACTGCAAGCACTAAGTTCCCTCTAAGCTGCGCAGCTGTGTGGCGGTCCTCAGGCAGCTCAACCACTGCCTATGGTTAGGAGTGAGCATGCAGGGGGTCACCCAAAAGAACAGCTGGTACAGTCACATGATAGACAACCATATCATTCTGGGGAATAGAGTTCCTTCTTCTCCCACTTCAAGTACAATCCTCATTTCCTCAGCACTCTGCCATCATGAACCTTTCCAGTGTTTCCCACTTTTGGTATTCATGCATCTGCCTCTGTGGTCTACCAAGCCTTGCAAAACAAATGAAGAGTAAACTTCTTGCTTCACATTCTCATTCCCTGCGTGTGGTGGGCAAAGTATAGGTATGGGGTATTGGGAGCCCCTGGGAAATCCCATCCTCTGAAATCAAGCGATTATTGCTGGAACTTTGCAGCAACCACCCATGGGTAGATCACAGTGTTAATTTCCTTGCAAAACTGAGCAACATGACCCTGGCAGTGGACTTGCCAACCCCGAAGTTATTTGCAACTGATTGATAGCTGTCAGGGTTTGCTGGCTTCCAGAGGGCAATAGCTGTCCTCTTCCGCATGGCTTCCCAGAATAAAGTATTCTGGTGCTGGAAGTGGGGTGCAAGCTCCATAAAGGTCTCTTTCCTCATTTGGAAGTTCAGACACCACTGCTTAATACTCCAGATTTCCAAAATGATGTGATCACATCAACCAGTCTGGTTCCCCTATACCAGAAGTGACGCCCCACCCATGGCAATACCAGCAGTCACCATATCTGGTTTGTATTAACGTTCCCCCTCAAGGTCAGCCATCTTCCACCTGCAAATTCCAGCTTGCATGTAGCCAACTGCCTTCTCCACCACATAAATATTTTTCCACAACAGGAAGCTGACACAGAACAAGGTCATCCATCATCCAGTTACAGCATGCCTTCCACCGAGTTTTGCAGGAGGGAGATGTGAGCAGGAGCTGTGATCAGCAAATGTGTGAAAACGGGATAGTACCATCTACTCATTACAAAGTGGTGCCAAGAGTGTCTCTCTGTGAGGAGTACCATTGCTGAAAGGGTAGCATCAACGTCGTGTAACAGTGGCCGTGTGAAGTGTCTACAGCTTTACACCCATATCCAGCAAGCATATGGAGACACTCTTGCAGGCACTGGCAGATTATCTGGCCAATTTAGGAGTCCACACATGAATGCCAGAATGCTGACCCTGCCATCTGCGCCTTCTCTTCCTCCTGAGGCCCCAGCCCCGGCCAGGCCAGAAGCCGGAGCCTGGCTGTAATAGGATGAGCATATTCCCTCTGCCTCCCTGCACAGAGCTGACCAAGCCACCTGCCGCATGGAGCTGGCCGAGCCACTCTCTCCCCCACCCCACGTGAGGAGCTGGCCCTGATCATCAGTTGGCAAGAGCAAACAGGACAAATGTCCAGTTTTGTCAGAAGAGTCAAGAAGGCTGTGGCAGGGCTTAAAAGGGGACTGTCCTGGCCAAAATGGAATGTATGGTCACTGTAGGTTGTAGTAAAAGCCACCCAGGGAGCCTGGACGGCTGTGGGGTGCCCTGGACCATCCACTTGCCCTGGCCGGGGGAGGGGGGAGGGTTGCCTGAGAGCAGCCCCCAGGCCGTGTCCTTGGCCCACCCAGGGCACGTGGAGGGTTCCCAGGCAGCTCTTACCCCAATCCAGCTTCCAGCCAGGCCAACAGGTGGGGCCATGGGGGAAGAGAAGGAGCAGGGCCTTGTGGAAGGGGGTTGGGCAGAGGATCCAAATGCTCTTTGTGCCCAGGGCCCCAGTAAATGTTAATCCATTTCTGTTTGCAGAAAACATATGCAAGTATGCACACAGTCTAGTAACCACATAAGCATGCCCGTGTACAAGGCCAGCCTTAGGGAAAATGGTGCCCTGGGCAAATGTGTATGTTGGCTCCCCCAGTTGCCCCACACCCTCTTCATCCCTAATCCCTGTACCCTTCACCTCTGCCCCCTAACCCCTGCACTGTGTCCCCATCATCCCTAACCCCCCTTCTGTGCCACTAACCCTGCACTGTGCCCCCTTTGCCCCAACCCCTGCACCACTTCTGTGCCCCCTTCACCTCTAACCCCTGCCAACTCCTGCACCCCTATCCCCTGCACTGTTCCCTCTTCACTCCTCAGCCCTGCAGTGTGCCCCCTTCACTCTTCACCCCTAACCCATGCACCTCCCTGCACCCCAATTCCTGCATCCACGTAGGGAAACTAACCTGGGTGCATAGAACAGCCAGCATTGCTGCTCACTGCCCCCTCAAATGCTGCTCCTCTGTGCACCGCTAGGGGGTTGTGAAGGGTGGGATGCAAAGAGCTATGTTAGGGCTCCCTGCATCCAGGTCACTTTCCCCACCTGGGCTGCTGCTCTTTTGTCCTCCCCTTTCACAGCCTAGGTGGGGAAAGTGACCTGGACGTAGGGAGTGCTTGGTGGTGGTGTTCCTTGCTCCTCTCCGCGCCCTCCCCCCAAGCCCCTTATGAGGGCATGGAAGAACTGTGGGGTGCGGGGGCAGTATCTCTGTGTCACTGCTCGCCTCCCTCCCCGCCATGTTTCTCCGCTGGGAGGAAGCAGGTAGAAATCTGGTGACCCCCCCACGCAGTGCTTCCCTGCCAGCCAGGAGCAGCGTCTGACGCTACACCAGTAGTGTGCACCTCTGCACTGCCACATGGAGCGCCTGGGTGTTCAAGCAGGTGGCCCATCCTGACGGGTGTGGAAACATAGCCAAAGAGACGAGTTTTAGTTTTTCAGCTTTGAGTTTAGGAGGTGAGAGAAAAGCAGAATGATTCAGAGAGTCTCCAATTAACTCCCCCTGTCCACAAAGGGAATCTTTCAATAGTGGTGGGATCTAGTGCACTGGCTACTGACAGCCAGCCAAGACCTTCACAGGACTCCAAGCCTGCTAGGAGCCAGGAAAAGCCATGCCCAGCCCAGGGTTGAAGATACAGTAAGAGAACCCTTTTTGTGTAAGCCGGCCACCGTTCAATGTGCTGCAACATCCTCAGGCTGCCATCTGCCTGGGAAGGTGCCAGGGAAGTAGTTGTAGGTTGGGGAGTTTTAAGAGTGCTGGGAGGTGAAGAATTTGTTGACGTGTTAATACAGTGTTGCTATAGTCATGTCTGTACCAGGATATTAGAAAGACAAGACTCTTCCTCTGGTCTGGGCAAGGTACTCTGAGTATTACAGCTATATACAACATGGAACAGATCGTTTCGCGTAAGTAGTTAGCACATGTTGTAAGGGACTATTCACAGTAGAGTGGACCCTTAACACCTCTGCAGTTTTAGGACAAAAACAGGGTGTTAATAGTCACTCTACCTAGAATGGTCCCTTACAATATGTGCTAGCTACTTATTCTAAACAATCTGCAAAAAGAAAAGGAGTACTTGTGGCACCTTAGAGACTAACCAATTTATCTGAGCATGCTCAAATAAATTGGTTAGTCTCTAAGGTGCCACAAGTACTCCTTTTCTTTTTGCGAATACAGACTAACACGGCTGTTACTCTGAAATCTAAACAATCTATTCCACTTTGCATTTCGGGAGTACCTTTCCCAAACCTGAAGAAGAGCTCTGTGTGGCTCAAATGCTTGTCTCTCTCTCTCTCACCACCAGAAGTTGGTCCCACCTTGTCTCTCTTATGCTTAGCTACACTTATGTTTTATAGCGCTCTATAAAAATCACCCCCCAAGCGCAGCAAGTCAGAGCGCTTTAAAGTGCTAGTGTAAACAGGCTCCGAGCACTGGGAGCTAATCCCCTCGTGGAGGTGGATTACCAGGAGTGCTGGCAGAGCTCTCTCCCAGCGCTCACGCATGACCACACTCGCACTTCAAAGCGCTGCTGCGGGAGCGTTCCCGCAACAGCGCTTTGAGGTTTCCAGCGCAGCCATGCCCTAATAGCCTGGGACCAAAACAGCTACAGCTATACTGCATACATCAGTTTAGGTTAAGCATTTATGGACTGGTCTAAGGGCACGGCTACACCTGCAGATGTGGAGTGCTTTGAGTTAAACCAGCCTTCAGAGAACACAGTAGGGAAAGCGCTGCAGTCTGTCCACACTGACAGCTTCAAGCGCACTGGCGTGGCCACATTTGCGGCACTTGCAGCTGCATTGGGAGTGGTGTGTTATGGGCAGCTATCCCAGCATGCAAGTGACTGCAATGTGCTTTTCAAAGGGGGGGGTGGAGTGTGACAGGGAGTGTGTTGTGTGTATGTGGGGGGAGAGAGAGTGGGTTTTGGGGGGGCTGAGAGCTTGTCAGCATGCTGTCTTGTAAGTTCAGACAGCAGCAGACCACCCCTCCCCCGTGCCTCTCTCTCTCTCACGCAGCATTCCCCACTAATGGTTGCTTTGTTTCGGAGCAGATAAGCAGCCGGCTGTCAAAAATGGAGCTTTCAAAGGGCATATCCGCATTCCTGCAGCGATCAAAAACAATGAGAAGAGTGGCCACTTGACTTAAGGGGATTATGGGACGTTTCTGGAGGCTGATCAGAGCACAGTAATGCAACACCTCATTCACACTGACATCCAGGTGTTTCAGCCAAGACAGAGCAAGCACTAATCTTCTCCCCGAGGTGGAGTATCAGGAGTGCTCTAGCCGTGGAGTCAGAGCACTCTATGTGTCTTGCCAGTGTGGACAGGTAGTGTGCTAGGGTGCCCGGGGCTGCTTTAATGAGCTCTAACTTGCAAGTGTAGTCAAGCAAGTGTGATTATAGGCAAATCAAAGCGGACCAGTCAGGAGAAAGCTGGGACCCCTAGAGAGTCTGCACCAAGAGCAGTTGCCAGGACCCCACATGGCCATACACTACTCCAGCAAGTTTTCTGGAGGCTTTGGGTCTGAAATGTTTACAATACTTCCCAAGGCACTGAGGGAGCACAAGTCAGAAGGGGCCCCTCACACATTCTTTTAGAAGAAGATGCCTCATGACCCAATGTCTCCTCACATTTGCACCCATGCAAAGTCTGATACAGTATGGTCTGAATCTTCATGATAGCTCCTGATCATAAAGAGCAATACATCTTTTAGAAGTATGTGGCCACATTCTTTGCTCCTTACTGGCCCCTGTGCACTGCTCTGGTGGCATGAAGAGTCCAGTAAGCAACTGAATCTCCCCAGCTAGGGACTCCCATCCACTTTTGAAAATTCTGGACAGGATATTTCAGCATAGATTAGCTGTGTAAACAGTACATACACAATCAGCAGCTGTAATCAAAACTCGCCACCTCATCTCTTTCCAGAAATTGGCCAGTGGCTTTTAGTTTATCCTTAAGAAATCGCTGCATTTGCATGCAAGTAACCTTCCTCACAGCCTCTTGGTGCATTAGGTTTGCTGTGGCTGGCAGTTTAGCAGTTAGTGAATCAACACTTTGTGAGTTGTTCAAAAACCTGTCCAGAGACATAGATATTGATTTTCTATGTATTTCAAATATCTTTGGAATTTTTCTTTAAGAAAAACAACAAATGTTAAATGCTGCTAGTTTCCCATTTAGTCTGCAGTCACTTCATAATGTGTAACATATATTATGTTAGACAGAATACAAAAGGTTTTGTTATATTAAACAGAGACGAGTTATTGAGAAATAATCCACTGATTGGCTGGTGAACAGAGAGCTCTTGTGAAATTAAAGGCACACTCTTTCCTCTAACCCACTCCATCTGAACTCCAATGGGAATCGTCTATGCATTTCTGAGGGCAGCATTTGGGCCCAGATCCACAAAGGGGATTAGGTTTTGAGATGCTGAACGTTGCGATTCCTAACTTTCAGATGCCTAGAAAATCACAGGAACATCACTGTGATCCACAAAGCCTGAGGGAGGTGCTATCAGAGATTCTTAGACAATAATAGGGAGAGATAAATGCCTTCAAATGTGATCCACAAGCCGACACGCTAGGCAAGGAGCCGCCTAAGTTAGTCAGTGAGAGACACTGGTCAGATGGGTGCGTGCTAAGACTTGCACCTCTCTTGGAGATAGGTGCCTGAGCACAGGCTGCAGGGAGGCACCTATCTCTGCTTGCGATTCATGGAGCGAGGGAGAGAGGTGTTCAGCTAACTAAGTCACATGTGGGAACCAATTAGATAGGCATGCTTAGAGACCACCCAACTCCACAAAGCAGTCAGGGGAGGAAGACGGACTCACCCAGGATATGGAAAACCCCTGTTTCATCTCCTCCTCCTGAGGGGAAGAAGGGATTTGAACAGGAATCGGTCACCTCTCAGTTGAGTGCCCAAATCACTAGGATATAGAATTATTCTAACTCTTTTACTGGCCCAACTAATATTTAATTAAAGTGGAACAGCTGGGAATTTCTCAGACTCTCCCATTGAAGCCCTTCCACTGTGAATTAAATACTTAAAAAGAGTCACTGGGCCAGCAACAGGGTACAAGTGAGTAAGACACTATTGCCTGGTGGTTAGGGATCCCATGTAGGAGACCCTGGGACTAGGTTCCCTGCTTCCGTGACTATTTAATGATTTAGCCAAACTGGAATTACATCAGACAGGAGAGAGTGAAAGCGCTCCACATCAAAATATCCCATAGCTCAGGATTTCCAGTAATTGCAATGGGCTTTGGATCAGGCACTTGGGATGGTATTTTTTCAAAAGAATTCAGAACCTAATTATTACTTATTTTCAAGTGCTCATCACCCACAACGAGGCCATCCCACATGCTGACATTTGAATATCTGGCCACTATGTTGGTGCTTAAACTGAACCTGAGATCTCTTGAAAATCTGGTCCCTCCCATACAGGGTTGGAGGAAAGAATTGAGCTTAGGGATCTGACCTCCTCCTCCCAGAAGCAGCCAGGCAAGATAGTTTTACAGCAGACAAAACTGCAGTGTGAATTGAAGTGTCCCACGTCTCCAAGGCAGCTCGCCTGGTTAAATCTGTATGGCATATCCTGCATGCATAGCAGCACGGTATGAATTTGGTGGCACTGCTGAACAGTGAGAGCGTTTGACAGCACTGGAGGTATGTCTACACAGCAAAAAAAACCCTGTCACAGTGAGTCTCAGATCCCAGGTAGCCTGAGTGACTTGGGATTGCGGGGCAAAAAATAGCAGTGTAGACATCCCAACTTGGAAGCCTGGAGCCCAGCTTCCAAGACTTGGTGGTGGCGGAAGGTGCCAGATCCTAAGCACAAAGTCTACATTGCTATTTTTAGCCCTGACGGCAGCATCCCTACAAACTCGGGCTCTGAGGCCTTGTCTACGCTGGCAAGTTTCTGGGCAGTAAAGCAGCTTTCTGTGCTGTAACTCCTGAGGTGTACACAGTGCCACTTAGTGCACAGAAACCGCACAGCTGCAGCGCTGTAAAACAAACCACCCCGCTGAGAGGGGTACAGCTTTCTGCACCAGGGCTGCAGTGCCGCGGTGCCAGTGTAGACACACTGGTCAATTACAGCGCTGCGATTGGGCTCCGGGAGGTGTCCCACAATGCCTGTTCTCGCCTCTCTGGTCATCGGTTTGAACTCTACTGCCCTGCCCTCAGGTGACCAACCATGAGCCCCACCCCTTAAATTCCTTGGGCATTTTGGAAGTCCCCTTCCTGTTTGCTCGGTGACGCATGCAGTGGCCTCCGCGCATCTTTCCAGGTGGCCCTGCCTGCTCCACGCACCAGGCGATTTCCCTGCTTGGAGCAATGCCGAGCTGCTGGACCTCATCAGCATTTGGGGAGAGGAGGCTGTCTGGTCCTAGCTGCACTCCAGCCATAGAAATTATGATACCTACGGACAGATTTCACGATGCATGACAGAAAGGGGCCATGATCGGGACACACTGCAGTGCAGGGTCAAACTGAAGGAGCTGCAGAACGCCTACCACAAGGCGCAGGAGGCAAACCACCAGTCTGGTGCTGTGCCCATGAGCTGCCAGTTCTACAAAGAGCTGGACGCGATACTTGGCGGCAACCCCACCTCCACAGCACAGGCCACTGTCAATACTCTGGTGGCTCGCGTGCCAGTCGAGAGTGGACTGAGCCAGGAGGAGAAAATCTTGGATGAGGATGTGGAGGGGGACCCAGAGGCAGAGGACAACTCGGAGGTCAGAGATCCATGCTGCCCGGAGCTCTTCTGTACCCCAGAGGAGGCTAGCCAGTGACAGCTGTCGGATCTTGGCAAAGTGCAAACAAGAGAGGAGGCCCCTGGTATGTGGATTTGATTTTGGGAATCGCTGAAGGGAATTGTTGGGGGCAGGAGAGGCGCAGAAAGCAGGCTTGTGTCTATATGATGCGCATACCACCACATGCCTAGTCTGAGCAGCAGAACAGGGTGTTGATTGACTCCCTCACTTCTGGGAATCTGCCTCAGAGATCTCCAGGAAACTCTCATGGAGATACTCGTCAATCCACTGCAGCAGGTTCTTTGGCAGAGTTGCTTTGTTTCTTGCCCCATTAAGGGTAACTTTCCCGCACCACTCTGCCATCACTGGGGTGGGGGGTAGAAACTATTACTGCACACAGGCAAGCTGCATTAGGGCCAGGGCAGAAGCCACAGTTTTGAAGAAGACCCTACCTTGATTCCCTGCTCATCCTCAGCGGCAAGATATCTTCCATAATCAGCACAGTCTGTGGAAAATGTGGGGACAGTAATGATTATAAGGCCACCCCTTCAGTGCTGGCTCTCCCCAAGGGCCATGTGCCCAGTATACAATAGGGTCCGGGAACAATGATTTTCCCTGCCCCTGCAGTTACTCACTATTTTGGGGGTCTTGTGGCTCATGTGTGCTTGCTTAGGGTCAGCCAGTTAGTGATAGGTATGTGAATAATGGCTGTGTTTTAAATCACTGAATCAGTGTTCTGTGTGTTGCAAACAATACTGTTTCTGTAAAATGTTGCATTTGGCTTCACAGATATACCCTTGGGAGCCCAGCCTCCCTCTATGTTATCACGGGCTGAACAGCTGCACAGAAATAGAAAGTGGCTATGAAGAACTAAAGAGGACTTTCTGTGTGACGTTATGATGCACTCATTGCACTCTGTGGCTGAAAAACATGACTTGAAGAAGAGTCAGTGAGAAGAGAGACCGAAAGGAGAACGTGGCACACCAGAATGAAGCCATGGACAGGCTCTTAAACGTTATGGAGCACCAAGTGGACACACTCCAGGTGCTACTAGCATTGCAAACAGAGCAGCTCCCCCGCAGCTGCTGTCACAAAACTCTTTCCCAGGTGTCCCCCAAACACCGCCAACACACTCTTATCAACCTCCTGGCTCCAGTCTGTACCCACTGCATTCCACTTCTGACCCATCACAGTCCAGCCCTGCAGACTCCCAGTACCCACTGCACTCAACACCTGTCCCTCTGCAGTTTAGCCCTGCTGAAGTACAGTACTCCAGAGGACAAGATTGCATATGATACCTGGACATACACAAGTCTTTAACTGTCCCAGGACCGTACCTCCTCCTTGGACCTTCCCTTCCCCCATCCCCCACAGCGCTGATGTGTTTTTTGGTTTGTCTCTCTCCTCCGGTTGTTGTTTTTTAATAAAAGAATTGTTTTGGTTTGAAAGCAATATTTATTCCATTAATTGAAAGCAAACAGAGCCCTGCAAAGCAACAGGCAATTTTCTTAAACCTTCATAGTGCATCATCTGCACCAATCGCAATCATCTCCTAGCATTACAAACACTACACACCCAAGCATAGCAACAAATATTAGTGGATTTCAGCTTCAAATTGCTGCCTCACGGCATCCCTGATCCTTATGGCCCCGCGCTGCATCCCTCTAATAGCCCTGGTCTCTGGCTGTTCAAATTCAGCCCCCAGGTGCTGAGCCTCAGTGGTCCAGCCCGAGTAAAGCTTTCACCCTTCCTTTCACACATATTATGAAGTGTATAGCACACGGCTATAAGCATAGGAATACTGTCATCGGTCAGATCCACATTTCCATATAGACAGCACCAATGGGCCTTTAAATGGCCAAAAGCACACTCCACAGTCATTCTGCACTTGCTCAGCCTGTTGTTGAACCGCTCCGTGCTGCTGTCAAGGTACCCTGTGTATGGCTTCATAAGTCACGGCATTAAGGGGTAGGCGGGATCTCCCAGGATCACAATGGGCATTTCGACTTCTCCTAGGGTGATCTTCTGCTCTGGCATTCACAATCGATATTTGTATTAATTTGTCAGCATGCTAATATCTCCCTTTTAACGTGATTCTATGTGACAGGAATTGTTTTAAGTCTTACCTGTGCTAATCATAACTGCTTAGAATCGTGCTGAAAATCCAGTTTATAGTATTTCATGTGATTTTTTGTTTATTTGTTCCTTTTTTCACATATCATCCAACTTGGAAAAACACACTAGAAAAATCAAGTTTTCTCTCTCTCTCTCTTTTTTTTTTTTTTTTTTGTAGTAATCATTTTCAGTTCCTGGTTCTCATGCACTTGCAGAATGACGTTTAGGTTCCTAAAGGAGAACATTTTTACACACACCCAGTCTGGCCTCCAACACAGTCCCTGTATGCTGCTGTGTTGGTTTGGAGGCTGTAGAGCTGCCCTAACAGATAGGGATTACCTCAGCATAGGTGAATGCTATGTCGTGAAAACATTTAATATTATTATAATATAATATTATTATATTATAATAAATCTAATTACATTATAAGAAAATTTGGGAATGAGAGTGTTCAAGCTACATGACAGTATCCCTTAAACCTATTTATTCTGTGGGGTTTGGGCACTTGGAAAGGTAAGACTGGCTCAATATTTAAACACACATGCAAGAAAACTAACGATAGAAAAATTGTTGTTATTTAAAACAATACTGTCAGATCCCAGCTTGTGTGAATCAACACAGTTCCACTGACTTCAATGCAACTATGCCGATTTACATCAGCCAAAGATGATGGTCACCCATTCCACATGGGTGGGGCCCAGGCTTTAAAAAGCACTCAGGCTCCCACTGGCTGGTAAGACAAAGGCAGCTGGGAGATTGGGGGAGTTTGCCAGCAGAAGGCAGGGAAGTAGGGAGTGTTGTTTTCTTTTCTTTTTCTTTCCTTACCTTGCAGGTACTCTACAAGGAAGAACCTGCAATGGGAGAAAAATGGTGTGTTGCCGGCACCACTGCTCGCTCTTCCTCTGCCTGCACCTGTGGGGCCCCTAGGCAGACAGGGGCATCCTGACCTTGGAGGCTTCTACCCAGGCTCTGGTCTTGACTTGCTGAGAATAAGGCCTGTGTCTCCCTAGCCAGGAGTGATGAAAGCTTCCTAAAAGCATGGGCTGGGGGGGCACTGGCACCAGAATCGTGGTGTGTCCCCCCACATTGCCCATTCCCCCAGCCCCCTGTACCACCTCTTCCTCCGAGCCCCCACCCTTGTGCCACCCCATCTCCCTGAGCCCCTCCGTGCTGCCCCTTCTCCTGAGCACCCCCCCACGCCACCCCTTCCTCCTCAAGATCCCACCCCCACTTGCTCCTTTTCACCCCTCCCCCATCACTCACCCTTACAGCCCATAAAAGGGGGGGCATGCTCCCCCCTTTTCTGGCATCCCTGTTCCTACCAATGAAAGCCAGATATGGGGTACCACTTGGTGCAAGTGTCATCTGTTGGTGGAGTTGCTCAAGAAGCAGGGTTGAGAGCTGCAGGAAGTTGCAGCTTATCTGCATAATCTGGAAGCACAAGGACTTCATCAACAGGACACATCCAGGATGGAGAATGCTAGCTGACTACAGATGACACAGCGGCATACCCCACCCAGGTCCCCTGTCCATCGCAGTAAAGAACCAGTATGCTGTACTGGCCACAGAAGCAGACCTCAGTGGCTGAGGAGGAGGAGCCGCTTGCCCCCAAAGCTCAGAGGCTCCCAGTGACCACGCCCAAGAGGAGGACGCATACAGTGCTAATAGTCAGGGACTCCCTTATGAGGGAAACAGCAGCATCCAACTGCCAAACTCACATGATATCCTGGGGTGTCCAGGATAGATGGATGCTGCTGTTTTCTTTTCTTTTGGTAGATGGATGCTGCTGTTTACCTCATAAAGGAGTCCTTGACTATGCTGCTTGCCTGGAGCCCACATCCGAGATATTACAGAAAGATTACTGGGGCTGAACCACTACCCCATACGACTCATCCACATGGGCAGTAATGACACTGCCTACTACGATCCTGAGCAGATGAGCATCAACTACAGGGCTCTGGGAGTGAGGATGAAGGAGTTGGTTGTGTACTTGTCCATCCTCCCGGTTGAAGGTAAGGGCCCAGGCAGGGACATACACATCCTGGAGATGAATGCATGGCTGCACAGATGGTGCCAACTGGAGGGCTGTCACCAGCCTATAGGAGCAGCAGGAGGGAAATCAGTGGGAAAATCTGCTCAACATCTTACATGTCTACATACAAATGCAAGGAATGTGGGAAATAAACAGGAAGAACTGGCAGTATTAGCATGTAAGCTAAATTATGACTTAATGAGCATCAGAGGAACTTGGTGGGATAAATCTCATGACTGGAATATAGGTACAGCTTGTTCAGGAAGGACAGGCAGGGAAAGAAAAGAGGAGATGTTGCATTATACATCAAGAATATATTCACTTGTTCTGAGGTCCGGCAGGAGGTGAGAGACAGACTAGTTGAAAGTCTCTGGGTAAAGATAAAATGGGGAAAAAATAGGAGTGACATCATGGTAGAGGTCCACTCTAGAGCAGCAAATCAGGAAGAGGGGGTGGATGAGGCATTTCTAGAATAAGAAACAGAAATATCCAAATCACAAAACCCGATAGTAATAGGGGACTTTATCCACACACCCGTTGGAAAAGTAATATGGCAAACCACAAATTTTCCAATAAGTTTTTGGAACGTATTGGAGACATCTTTTTTGTTTCAGAAAGCGGAGGAAGTAGCCAGGGGATAGCCATTTTAAACTTGATTCTGATTGATTGGTTGCTAATCTGAAGGTGGAAGGCAATTTTGGTAAAAGTGATCATGACATAATAGATCTCAGGATTCTTAGGAAAGGAAGGAGTGAGAGCAGCAGAATAAGGACAATGACTTCAAAACAACAGACTTTAACAAACTGGTGGGTAAATGTTCATGTGAAGAAAATCTAATGGATGAAGTAGTTCAGGATTGCTGGCAGTTCCTCAAGCAGAAAATATTAAAGGCACAACTAACAAACTATCTCACTGCGAAGGAAGGTTAGGAAGAACAGTAAGAGGCCAATATGGCTCCGTCACAAGTTCTTTAATGACCTGAACATCTCAAAGGAATCCTACAAAAAGTAAAAACCTGGATGAATTGCAAAGGAGGAATGTAAACGAATAAAACAAACATGTAGAGGCAAAATCAGAAACGTTAAGGAACAAAATGAGATACACCTACCAAGAGACATAAAAGGCAATAGGAAGACATTATTTAAATACATTATAAGCAAGAGAAAGATGAAGGAAAGTGAAGGTCCTCTACTTAGCAGGGAAGGAGAGCTAATAACTTATGACATCATGGCGGCTCAAAATGCCTATTTTGCTTCATTTTTCACTAAAAAGGATAATAGTGACCATATAGTCAACATAATTAATATTCACAACAAGAAGGAAGGAACACAAGCCAAACAGAGAAAGAACTGGTTAAAGACTATTTAGATAATTTAGATGTATCTGAGTCAGCAGACCCTATTGCAATTCATCCTAGGGTACTTCAAAAAAACTAGCTGAAGCAATTGTGGAACTATTAGCAATTATTGTTGACAACTCATGGAGGATGGGTGAGGTCCTAGAAAGGCAAAAATAATACCTATGCTTAACAAGGGAAACAAAGAGGTCCCGGGGAATTATAGATAAGGCTAAGTTTTTGTCATGAATATTTTTAGTACAAGTCAGGGACAGGTCGCAGGCAATACACAAAATTTCACGGAAGCCCGGGACCTGTCCCTGACTTTCACTAAAAATATCCCTAAAGAATTGGGAGGCGGGTTCAGCACCCACTGCTCCTGGCTCCCCGACCATTGCGGTCAGTGGGAGCTCCGGGGTCCCCAGCCACTTTAGGGAATGGGAGCTGTGGGGTCCTCCTGCCTTCAGGGTTGGGCTGCTGCAGGGTCCCCTTGCCCCTGTGGCAGCTGGGCACTCATGGGGGTCCCCCAGCCACTTCCCATGGCTGGGCAGCTGTGAGGGGTCCCCTCCCTACCCGCTGTAGCTGGGTAGCTTCGCAGGGTCCCCCACTGCCTGTTGTGGATGGGCAGCTGCGGGGAGTCACCACTATCAACCACGTCTGGGCAGCTTTGGGGGGGTTCCCCGCTGCCTGCTGCAGCTGGGCAGCTCCAGGGGGTCCCCACTGTTCCCGGCTGGACAGCTGAAGGGTTCCCCCACCAGCGTGGAGGCTGGGAGCTGCAGGGCAGGATGCAGGGAGGGGAGCTGGCTGAGAGGTCCAGCCCAAAAGAAGAAAATGTCACGGAGGTCAGTGGAAGTCATGGATTCCGTGACTTCTGTGACCTCTGTGACATAATCGTAGCCTTAATTATAGACCAGTCAGTCTAAATTCTATACCTGGAAAGATACTGGCACAAGTTATTAAACAATCAGTTTGTAAGCACCTAGAGAATAATAACTTATTAGGAATAGCCAGCATGGATTAATCAGGAATAAATTTTGCCAACCTAATCTAATTTCCTTCTTTGACAGAGTTCCTGGGCTACTGGATGGGGTGGAAGCAGTAGACTTGATATATCTTGATTTTAGTAAGGCTTTTGACACAGTCTCACATGACATTCGCATAAGCAAAATGGGGAAATGTGGTCTATATATGTTACTATAAGATATGTGCACAACTGGTTGAAAGACTGTAGTCAAAGTATAATTATCAATGGTTTGATATCAAACTGAGAGGATGTACCGAGTGGAGTCCCACAAGGATCTGTTCTGGATCTGGTACTATTCAATATTTTCAGTAATTACTTGAATAATGAACTTTGCAGATAACACCAAGCTGGGAGGAGCTGCAAGTACTTTGCAGGACAGGATTAGAATTTAAAAGGACCTTGAGAAATTGGAGAATTGGTCTAAATTCAACAAGATGAAAGTCAATAAAGACAAGTGCAAAGTACTTCACTTAAGAAAGAAAAATCAAATGCACAACTCAAAATGGGGAATAATTTGTGAAGTGGTACTACTGCTGAAAAGGATCTGGGTATATAGTGGATCGTAAACTGAATATGAGTCAACAATGTGATGCAGTTGAAAAAAAAAGCTAACATTATTCTGGAGTGAATTAACAGGAGTGTGGTATATAAAACATGGTGGGTAATTGTCCCGCTCTACCAGTTACTGTTGTGGCCTCAGCTGGAGTCCTGTTTCCAATTCTGAGTGCCACACTTTAGGAAAGATGTGGACAAATTTGAGCAAGTCCAGCGGAGAGCAACAACGAAACAGGTTGACAGAACCCGACCTATAAGGAAAGATTTTTTTTTCAATTATAATCACTACAATTGCAAAATAAGAATACAAATATGTAAATCTTCTAGCTCTAGTTTAATTCATTAAAACTAAATTAAATGAAGCCTTCATTTCTTTTGCATTTAGTTATAGCTACAGTACCTGCAATAAGAAAATCAGATTTAATTGCACAAATAACACTGGATAATCTGAGGATAAGCACAGTAATAAAGGAAATGATACACAGTGGGAATTTGGTTCCCTATACTGAATTAACTATTAGCTATAAAATGCTAATGAATAAATGCATTTCATTAGGACTCTAACGCTGATTCCCAACAATGGTGCCATTGAATTATACAACAAAAACAGCAGCGTTATCAGAAAGGACATATGGTGGACATGAAATTCCCAGGAAGGTTTGCCTCGTTAGCAATATGTTGTTTCTGTGGAAACACAATCATAACATTTAAAAAAAGTAAAGAGCACTATAGTATTAAATGCTGGCTATTCTATTATTTCCTAGTGCTGCATGGAGGTAAATATAAATAAAGCATCAAGGGTGTTACAGGTCAATGAGTCATGCCAGGTTTTTTGTGTGAATTGCATTTTTCCATTTTAAATCTGGTAAATTTAGGGTATAGGTTTTTGCATTTTCCATCAGGCCGACCGTATCTTTGTTTTGTTTCATGCATTGTGCCTCTAGTTCTGTGCACAAAATGTTTTTCTGCCACTCATGTTTAATCCTGAAACTGAAAAACATCCCTTACCCAAAAAGCTTTTTAACTTCAAAAGTAAATTCTGATTCTGAATCAACTCATGTGTACGTCATTAATTGTCGCTGCTTGCAAAAAAAAAAAAAATTACTAAAAATTTCAAGAGAGTGAGAGACACAGTCTTATGTGAGTGCTTTATCTTACATACCTGTGAGTAAGTTAGCAATATTCCTGCACGCCCACTGAATGCCACTTTTCTGAAATTACATGTCACTGTACCGCTACGCCCTTCTGATTCCTCAATAACACCATACAGGTAACTTAGGTCTGATGGACAGTAAAGAAATTCTGTGAAACTATATCAGCATAGTTATACCAGTGCAAAACCATAATGTAGACATGCATCACTGGTGCAAAGTGAAGCTTACACTGCTATAGCTTACTTTGATACACGGGTGCATCCCAAACTACCTTGATGTAGGTTCATGCAAGGCCTTACACTGTTTTTAGCCACCATTAATTAGTTCCAGACCCTAGCATGGCAATTGTATTGGCTTGAAATTGTCTTCATGTTGTCACAGATATCCTATAAGAACTAGACTGATTTCCATCCACAGCCTGTATAAAGCCCTTCCCGAAAGGCTAGACCCATGTACAAATGAAAGTACAATGCTATCTGTGGTTGGTATCACTTCTCATGTCTTAATGAAGCCCACTTGGTAACAGTAACTACGTGGCTGTAGTTAATACTCCATTCTGTCTTTGTTTTGTAGCGTTATGGTTGACCAGGTTTTAGAGCCCAATCCAATTGAATTCGGCAGATGTTGGACTGGGCACTTAAATCACAAGCTCTCTGGGCAGGGGCCGGATGGGGGCACCACGGCCCAGGTGTCGGGCGGCAGGCACGGCTGCGCTGGGGCGGCACAACCTCCCCTTGCCTATTATATCTGCCACCCAGTCAAATCAGTAGATTTCCTCTTCCTCGCTCTGTGCTTGACACTGTGCTTCACACCGTCTCCCCTGTTATGTTCTCCAGCAAGACCAATAACGTCAACATGGTGACAGACCGGCAATTGACCACCTCGTGGTCTAAAAGCAGCTCAAGCAACAATTATTGCTCTGTGACTGTCTGAGCAAACCTGATTCTCATGAGTAGTCCTCTTGCCAGATGAACTTGGCATGATCTATGGTCTTTTTTCCCCACATTTCTGAGGGATTTCTTCCTTTCAAAAAGAAAAGGAAAAACATCTTTACATGTTCTCCCTATTCGCTAACAAACAAATGCCCACCTCTAAAACCACAGGTAGAATGGACAACAATACAGAAAACAGGTAATTTTCATCTCTCTGTAGTAAAATGCTGGGAGTTATTTCTCAACTTCTTTTCCCTGAAATGCACGCACAAACTCTTTGCTCCCCAATTTTTCTTATGGCAAATGTATGTGACAGATTGACAATATCCTGTAATATTCTGAACATATTTTTGAAATTAAGATAAACTTTATTGAATTAAGTTACATGTTATTGAATTAGATTTAATACCTTTGGGGTACACTGTATTAAAATGTAATTACATATGTGTTATGGTGGCATGATATGTACCTTCTCTAGTAGGAGGGGGATGGTAATGTAATTACTTGGGTTATCAGCCCTTTGAAGACACCCCTGGGGACATATGCATATACTAGTTCAAACTGGATTTTCCAGAGACCAACAGCCAAAGAATGAAGTTTTGGAAAACTAGCCTGGGTTTAACCTGACAAAGCGCCTTCTTTCTCATCCAGCAAATGGACAGGGTCCCATGTCCATTGAGGGCCCCAATTCCTAGGGTAGGATTGGAAGGACTGGGCCTACTGAGGTCTCATAAGACTGTGTTTTGTTCTAAGTTGAAGCTCTCTTGAACTTGTAACCAAAACAAAGCTCCTAATTTGGGGTGTTGAAAGACTGCTCCTGCCAGACCCATGTTAGGTTTGGGGTGATCTCTGGTAAATCTACTAGCATGTAGATTCTTTTACTGTTGTTAATTTGGTTTCTCTTAAGAATAAAAGAGGCTTGCATAGGAAGTGCTGTAACAATTACAACTGTTAACCATCTCCGATGAAAAAGCAGGCAGGTGTGCTTGGGCAACCTGTCTGTGCTGGGAGTAACACAGTGACAGCAGGGACTTGTTACCATGTGTTAGAACACACCATGTGTTAGAACACGCCATATTTTAAAAATGTTAATTCCCAAAGAAACAAAAAAGCAATGTGACACATTCTCCTCTAGGTTCATTTTGCCTCATTAAGGTTTGCCACATCTGTGTGTGTGTTCTTACCATGTGTGTGTGTTCTTACCATGTGTGTTCTTACCATGTGTTAGAACACACCTTTTTTTTTCCTAATGAAGATGCAGACACAAGGGCAGGACACAATCTAGCCATACAGCATGCACACAATGTTTCTGAAACAGTCTCTTTCATCTAATACACATCATTTTCTTTGCACTGCTACGATAGTGCGACATAAGTAGTCTGGTGGCCTGAGCTCAAGGGAAGCAGCCGTGCCTCCTGTTCTAATTCTAGCTCCCACAATTACTCACACTCTGTGCTATGGCAAGGCCCTGAAATACCCACACAAAGTCTTCCCCTCCGTAAAATGGGGATAATAATATTTACTTATCTGTAGGGAAGGTGACTTATTTACTCTTTGTCATGTTTCTAGTCATGTTTGAAGTTCTAAGGTGCTAAAGAACATTTAGTCAAACCCTGCAGTCATTACTTCACTGGAACTGCCTTGGAAATCGGTGAGAGTTTTGCCAGAGTAGGGACTGTGGAAGTTGGTCCACTTTTAGAAGCCCAGAAAGCCAAAGTCAGTAGCTAGTATAGTCCAAAGGACTAGAAGGCAAATACAATTTTTAAAAGCCCTTCTTTCTCACCTGCCATGTTTAATATTTATGACAGCCTAAACAATAGAGATGTGTCACTATTCAGCAGACAGCTAAGCTAGCAATGCAGTGAACCTTACGCACATAAACAGAGCTTGACCTCAATTAATTAATTATGCTTTAGTCATTAGATAGTGCACCCCTCACTGTGAAGCACCAAACTAATGAGGCGCAAAAGTGACAAACTCTTAATCATCCCAAGAGATGTGGCAAACCTTAATGAGGCAAAATGAACCTAGAGGAGAATGTGTCACATTGCTTTTTTGTTTCTTTGGGAATTAACATTTTTAAAATATGGCATGAAAAGAATGAATGTACAGATTGTTATACTGTCAGGTTTATTCAAAGTCTGCATTTGTATGCAATTAAATTAGATGTAATAGAACCTAAATGATACTCATTAGGAAACTGCAGCTACCTAGGGCTTGTCTTTATGAACCGCATTGCAGTGGCTACAGTGAATTTTTCATACCCCTGAACAATGTAGTGATACTGATATGGGTCTGTGGTGTAGACCTGGCTCTAGAGTCATTGGGAGTTAAGAGGACTACACATTGTGTGTTTGTGTAGTATGTCTGAGAGCATCAAAGAAAGTTAAATGGGCGAAGCAGGGCTGTTTGGAGTTTTACAATCAAGTAGCATTTTATCACCTTACCAAAACTCTTCATTACTAAGCAAATGTTGTCCCCACTGAGTAATACACACATGAGGAAGTACCACGCAACAGCCCAGAGTCTCCCCTAATAGAGTCCCCTTATGCCACTCTGCATTGAATGCCAGGATATACACCCATGAGGCTTTATGTAGACAAGCTTTGGAAAAATTGGCCCAGAGTTTCATTTTGCTTTGTTTTTCCTTATCATACACCAGTCAGTTCATGGTGGTGTAAAATGAGAATAACCAAAAATATAGGATGTGCACTGTATCTCCCAAAACAGGATAATCTGCACCAAGTGCGTGGGCTGGTACCTTCTTCATTGGAGATGAGTGGCACAGGAAAGGCGGCAGGGCAGCTGGGTTCTTCACAGGCACACAAGCTGTAAAGTTAGTTTGGTAAGCTTAATAGTAATCATGCCTAATAATGCCTGGTCCAGCTCTGCAACTTATCTCTGAGGCCCTGGCCAGATTGCCAAACGAATGCACTGTAAAGAAGGCTGAGACAGCTGTAACTCATGCTTGAAGTATAAGTGCTCAGCCCTCCTCCAGCACATGTGTAGCACAGTTAAAAGAGATGTCCATGGACATGACCAATACTGCACTGGCCAAAAACCCCAGGGAGGGAGGCAATGCAAAAAGGACCAGTGTCTGGCAACGGTATATATGAGTCTCCCCAGAATACGGGTAATATACAGATTTCTCTGACTAAGGAATAAGAATATATATTCCAGAATATCACTGTATGCTTCTGTACTTCCCTGAGCGAGAAGTCTTAGAGGAATGGAGCTCTCTGCTTCCCCAATAGGGGAAAAGAGAAATGGCCAGCATTAGCCAGCTTCATTTACATGAATTATAATGTTGCTTAGCCATAGTTCCACCTTCTGTCTTTATGTTGCCTTAGTTGGAATTTATCTATGTTCCTATTATACAAATAATGGATTGTTACTATGAATGCACTCATAAAAGGCAATATGAATTGTGCAAGATGTGCCTTGAGGTAAGTGGGTCACCAGGCCTGTACAGGGAGTAGATCCTGGTTTAGGAATGGGATTCAAGCTTACCAAGAGGGATATAGAGTGTTGTGTCCGAGGCACAAGGAATTCATGGACTCAGGCAAAGGATCCCATTTTACTCTTAGTTCCTCACATGGAGATTCTGAACCCTGTGTAGAGAGATTCTGTGGGACTGGACTAGGCTGACCTGGGAGCAGTGGTGCAGAGGTGACTTTGCAACAAGGCCTAACTGGATCAGTCGTGATGGCACAGATCTGACTTCACAGTAACCTGACAGTGAAGTGGGGTGATGCAGAGCTGACCTACCAGCGAGGATCAGGCCAGCACCAGCAGAACTGATGTCACAGAACAGGACCAGGTAGCTACACATCGGAGCAGGACTTGCTGGTGCAGCCTCCTGTGGAGTGGAGCAGACAAGCAGAGGAAAGCCATTCTCTGGTGCCCCCTGAGTCTGATTGGGCCCTGAGTGGGATTTTAGATGAGTGGGGATTGTTTTATGTGCAGGAGGTCTGGACTTCAACAAACCGGACAATTAATACTTGGATCTGTGAGGATGGCCACACTTCTCATAGAATAAAATGAGCAAAACCCAATTAGTGTACGTAAATATCTATATGGTGATTCTTCTGTTTGTTTTATCCTCCAAATAAAGAGTTCTAAAGATTCCTGAGTGCATGTTCTCAGGTGTGCTGACAAGGAGCACTCAAGAAAGCAGGATTTATGGGACACCAAACTATCAAGGGATTACAATCAAGGATAGCAAGGTTATTAGGCCTACCTATTGTGGTACCATCTCCACAATGAAGTGTAACCCAGCAACAAGGTCCATATTCAATTTTTCTAGGGGTCCTTCTCTAAAAGATTTGTGTTCCCTTCGTATTCCCCATCTGCCCTCTCTTTTCCTACAGAAAGCTCAGTTTAAAGTGTTTTCACCTTTTTTTACTGGTGAAATGAAGTATCAAGAACACCCACTCAGTAATGTCCTACCTACAGCTCAAATGGTGTACAAATATATTAACTAACTGTGCCCACTGTGTATGGGCCTGTTTGTGCTATACACTGTTTACAAGGGATGAGGGATTTTGGATGCTGGCCATTTCAGTTCAAGTTTTTGATTTTTTTTTTTTTTTTTTTTTGTAGAGTGGGGGCGGGAAGTGGGGTCAGGATGGTCTTCTACATTCTAGGAGGGAGTGTAAGCTAATGAGTGAAACAGGCCAGGATATCTGGTTTCTTTCCCCCTCTTCTGGGAAGAACTTTGGCATAATGGTTTCAAATCTCTTGCTCTGAAAGCTTTCTCCCCTCTCTAATGCATGCAATCTGTGTTGTGTCCTTTAGGTCTGCAGTCTCAGTCATGCTGTTCAGTCTGTTAGTTGGAGGCAGGGAAAGAATAGGTCTGGGAAAGGAATGAGTATGTGTAACCCATGCCTGCTTGGTGGGGCACTCTGTCCCCCTCTAGTGGCAGCAAGACCAGCTAGAGCTTGATGAGCCTGCTACAGCCTTGGCTAAGAGACATATCTTTTAACTCATGCAGTAGAGGCTCAGGCTCATGCGTCAAGCTCGAGATCCCAGGTCTGAGCTCAGCAAAGGCTGCAGCAGGCTCATGCAGGACTAGCTTCCACTAGAGGGGGACAGAATGAAGATGAACATGACTCTATTTGATAAGGCTGTGGTTTAGGAGTTATTTTGGTTTTTGAAACAATCTCTTAAAAAGAAAATCTCAATTCTTTTCCACTTAGAAAACAGGCAACAGTGATTTCACTATTGCCTACATATTTCTGCGGAATACATTTAGTGATTTAATAGCTGTGCTTATATTATAAAATCTACCATGGTGAAATGAGCCTTAGAAATAACATTTTTATCCAACAAGTCCCTCTTTGCATGGTAAGTGTCACAGGCATTGTCCTGCATTGCAAATGACCTTGCCTGTCCCAGTTTAGTTCCACCAGCTGAGCTGTGTTTCTGCTGTAATATCAAGGGGCAGTTGTGAACAGAGCGACTGCAACACCAGAGCCACATTCTGTAAACCTGTATAAATAATTCTTTAGAAATCTCCAAAGGGCTGCTGTTGTGTAACTACCAACATGTTCTATTGAATGTACAGGATGTTCTTGCAATCTATGGACACGGAGAGGATTGGAGTTAGAGGGACAGAGCCACTTGCAACCGAATGTGATTCATAAAGCCCACTGGATGATACAGTTACACAAAAAGCTTATCAGAGGCAAGAATGGGGGATAATCTACTGCATAAAGGTATACAGTCTCCATCTCTTGATGCCTTCAAATCAAGGCTGGATGCCTTTCCTGAAGATATGCTTCAGCTAAAACACAAATTATGCTTTAGTCAAACAAGGTTTGGGGCTCAGTATAGGAAATCAGACCAGATGTTCTCATGGTTTCTTCTGTCCTTAAATGCTATGACTAATTCTTAGAAAGGAGGTGGGTGGGAAGGGAAATACCTTATACAAGTATCCTCCCTCCAAGATGGATTCTATGTTAAGTATTTGCTACATGGTCCAATTCTGGTCCAAAGGGAAAATCAATGCTCCTCAGAAGTATTTTAATAAGCCTTGGAGTGGGGAGTGAATTAGCAGGATCCAGAGGGTAGAAGACTCCATCAGAGTCAGGGAGAACACTCCGATGATTCCTTCAGCTCTGGTACTAGAATTTTAACAAGTGACGCCTAAGAGCCTCCTCCATTTCATAGAGGTGCCAAAATGATAGGAGGAGGAGTGTGTGATGGACTGATAGATTATGATTTTAGCAGTTCTAGATGTCTCCTCTTTCTTTATCTAAGATACAATAAGCGCGCTCCTGTACCCTGCCAAAGAAATTTCAGCTGCAGATGGCCCAGAATTTGAAAAGGACCTACTCAAGTCATTACACCGAGGTCTAAAATGTACAATAAGGTCTTGCTATTTGCCATTGAGTGAGAAATACTAGCCAGCTGTCTCTGAGGAAAGAAAAATGCCTTGATATTTCAAGGCCAGTAATTTAGGCTATTCTTTCTGTCCTCTGCTAATTTAGTAAGACTTACAGATGTGAATTTTCTTTAATATTAATTTTTAAATTTATGTTTGTATCATACAGGTTGTGCATAGGAGTTCTGGGGAGGAATTAATGTGATCCTTAAAACTATCACACACAAATCAGTATGGAACTCAATTGCTGATAGTACTTTCACAGATAGCTAGCTTTAGTCCACTCATTTGTGCTTATAATTCTAGCAGTTAATAATAAAAAGGGAGTCATAAAGGCAGGTTACTCAGATTTGTATATATTTATCAAAATAAAGGTTTTAATCTTGGGATTGTGTTTAACCAAGAAAAGAAATTGTGATGTACATCAGCTGAATTTTAATTCTAGGACCATATTTCACCTGTCTGTCCTGCAGAAAGGAAGTGTGTTTTTTTTTTATGAGAACTTAATGTTTCTCATTGGACAAAACCTTGTAAGAAAGGAGGAATTCAAAGGTTCCAGGGCTGTACATTATAAATAAATAAAATCTCTCCACCCAACCCAGTGAAAAGGTCTGAACCTAGTGAAATAATCATGACATTTGGCCACTACCTCTGCAATGAAAAAAGTAGTAGGGCAAAGGAGTTACATAACAGGGGTGAAGATCACCCATAATCCACACACCTGACATATGAAATTTCCAATATCAGTCATGCTAGGCTAATTCATTAATTTTATTGACACGTCCTAAGTTTTAAGGATAAATATAAATGTTTTCCCCACTACCAGACCTCAGGACACAATTAACATCTATTTTTCTTGATCTATAATTATAGAGCTAGACAGGAAGCATAATTTCAGTTTCTCAAAAATTGAGTTTCCTTAAAATTTTTCATTCCAAATTAGGACATAAAGCCAAACTCTTGCTTGTAACCTTTAAGATTAACCCCAAGAAAGCTGTTTTGGGGGCTTAATTTTTGTAATTGTTTCTTTTAAGATCTTGCAAAAAGCCTGAGTTCCAGATGTACTTTTTCCCTTTTTGTTTTTAATAAAATTTACCTTTTTTAAGAACAGGATGGGATTTTTTGTGTTCTAAGAGGTTTGTGCATGTTGTTTGATTAGCTGATAGCCACAGCTAATTTCCTTTGTTTTCTCTCTCAGCTCTTCCTCCGGACGGGGGCCGGGGAGGGGAGGCAGGGCTTGAGGGTGCCCCACAGGGAAGAATTCCCAAGTGCTCCTTCCTGGGTTCAAAGGGGTTTTTTTGCATTTGGGTGGTGACAAGGTCAGAGAAAAGCTGTAACCTTGGGAGTTTAATACAAGCCTGGAGTAGTACGTATTAATTTTTAGAATCCTTGAGGGCCCCCACCTTCTGCACTCAGAGTGACGGGGGGGGGATTCTGCCTTGACTGGGGGTTCCAAACTCTTCAGCTCTTGGTGTGACCTCGACTTTTATACAGTAGGGGCTGGAACTGCAGTCAAGCAACCGGACGGTGACGATCTGCTGGCACAATGCTTCTTGTAATGGGTCTCCTTCATGTGCATAGAGAGATTGTCAAAGGCTGGAATGGCCTTGCTGATGCTCTTTTGACTTCCTTTCCCCAAGATGACTGGTCTTGGAGGTTCTGGAATTTCAGTCTCCTCTCAGGTGGCTTGTTGACATGAAAGGCAAAGTTCTCACCTTCCCCTTGATTCTTGTGGTATTTGGACTCTACTTACTCCCTCCAAGGGTTTCAGACAAATCAGAAGGGAGGTCTACCTGTAAATCAGTGACCACCGCTAGCCCCACTCCCCAAACAATGAAATATCTGGGCACATGACTGGATACTTTTGAGGAAGTTATCGTGGTATTATCTGGGTGAAAGGTCTTGAGCTGACACTCTCACCAGTTCATGGAAAGTTCAATACAGCTTTATCAAAATAGCTGATTGCAAAAGAAACCCTAACAACCAGTCACACAATATTCATCCAGCAGCAACATTAAAAATATGTTTGAACAAATTTATGATCAGTTTCATCACCCCTAGTTCCTTCTTAAAAACAAGGTATTTACAATAACTGGAAGAAATACAGGCAGAGTAGGGGCTGGAGAAGAGCTCTGTGTAAGCTCAAAAGCGTGTCTCTCTCACCAACAGAAGTTGGTCCAATAAAAGATATTACCTCACCCACCTTGTCTCTCTAATATCAAGAAGAAACTCACTTAAAATGTACAATTTTACATATTATATAATGCCTGTGTTCCCATAAAACTATTCTCTCACAGACTACATACATATTACATTGTGGGATTCCCTGCTTATACCTCCAGTAACTCCACCTGGTATTTGTTCAGTTTATAAGTAAAACATAAATAAATAAAAATATTTCTCTTAACTGCTGTTGCAGAAACTCAGCTTGAGATCTGGAACTCAGGTGTTTTCCTTTCTGTGCCTCACATCATCACTGGCATTATAGATATTTTTTGTTCACAATTCAAGATCAAAGGTAACCTTACTCTCTGTGGCCTACATCCTGCATGCCTTTGCATGGCGCATGGCAGAGAATGCAAAGCTCTTGCGCTCCAGTGCAAGTATGACTGGAGGCTGTGGATGGGAGCAGGTAAGTTTAAATACTAGGAGCCATATTCTGCACCGAGAATTAAGTTCAAGTTCCTCCTATATTCCTCCTTTCTGCTCAAGAGTGCAAGGTACAAGGGTGATAGAATGGATGCACCAAGCAAGTTTGAATTCCTTTTCAGTCCTCACCATTAAATAAGGAAGTCCTTCCTATCTGAACACCTTCCACTTGGTAGTAGAGCACAGGTATGTGGGGGATGATGGGACTTTAAACATAATTCTATACAATACCAAAGTTATGCACCAGTGATGCATCTACTGAATTGCTCTAAACTGTACTTAATTTAATTTGTCCTCTGTGGAGAACAGCTTTGAGATGTTAAATACACCATATAAAGAATTGTAGAGTGACTATAAAAGCTTACATTCATCTATGATCTTTGTGAACTTTGCCGGAGCATTAAACTAGAGGTGGTTTGAAAAGCCACTGACAACCCTGAAACTTAAATTATAACAATTAGTCTCTGCTGCCTATTGAAAGGCATAGGAAATTAACTACACACAGTTTGAAGACATTTACAGCAACTGAATTGTAATGGTCAATCATTTTTAATGCATCCAGTTAGAATTTAAAAAGTTTTATACTGAGCTGCTTTATAAATGTTATTCAGTCACTTTATAAATATTTATTTTACAGAGTATTATTTATTCTATGACTTATAAACCTATTTTGGGTACTAATCATTGATGTGCCAACCAGTTTAGAGAAAATAAGAACCAACCCTGACCTCCTCCCTGCTCTCAAACTGCATTTGGCGCAAGAGCTGTGACTATTTTAAAACTTTTCGTTTTGCAGTTCTGATCAAGTTTCAGAGTAACAGCCGTGTTAATCTGTATTCGCAAAAAGAAAAGGAGTACTTGTGGCACCTTAGAGACTAACCAATTTATTTGAGCATGAGCTCAGCTGTAGAGCACAGGTATGTGGGGGATGATGGGTCTCTAAGGTTAGTCTCTAAGGTGCCACAAGTACTCCAGTTCTGATCAAGAGTGGAAGGGAGGCTATTTACGCTGTATTTCCAGCATGACTGGAGTAAGAAGTCACAGAAATATCACAAGATTGCCCATTAGTGCCAATAAAAAATTTTCTGTCACAAGTGCCTTTCAACAGAGAGGGACTTTAAAAAAAAAATAAAATAACCGGGAAAAATTCTCTTTTCAGAAAAAACAAATCTTTGGTTCCTGGGGGATGGAGGAGGTTAATGAAAACCTGAAATTTCAAAGAAAAAAAAAGATTTTGGTCATTTTGGATTTTCATGGGGAGGAAAATAATAGTTTCCCAACCAGCTCCATGGCCTATGCAATTTGCAGACTACAGAGGGGCTTGAGTAACTGTGGCTAAACATCTGAACTTCTAGGTGCTTGATCCTTGGGTCAGGCTGAGGTCTGCTTAGCGCAGGACCCCAGGAAGGCAGGAACAAAGGGGGTACATTGTCTGCATCATGATCTAGGGATTGTCTGTCAGCTGCTTTGTCTCCTTGCTCAAATGGAGCAACACGAGGGCTTCACCAATCTGTACTGGCTGGTAACAGCCTCCACAAGGGATCTTTCAGCAGCCAGTGATCACCAGAGGACAGCAGCATTCTAGCTCTATCCAATTCCCTGGCCGTGCCCCCAACATGCCAACTTCAATGCAAAGGGAGGAGGAAGTGGCATAGAGTAGCCTCTATTAGCTTTACACCTCTTGGAGAACTTGCCTGTACTGGGTACTGTTAGAGAGCTTATTCCTTCACTCTCCCACTTCCCTGGTCCTTCTCGCATGAACAGAGAGCAACAATACCCGAAGTCCGAAGGTGCAAACAATTCAATGTTTATTGGAGTGAACTTCCAGCAAGCTTAAATCCAAGTTCCTTTTTCCTTATTTTCGAATCCCAACTTACGTCCTGTTTGCCCCTAATTTATATAGTAATATTCTTAGCTGTACCTTAACCAATCATTCTACTGAAATTTACCTAACCAATCCTAACATATTGTAACATGATTAGCTAACCAATTATATCCCACCACCTTAATTAGTTTACACCCAGCAAAATGAATTATACAGCAGACAGAAACAATCACAGAACCAGACAGGGACCATGCAAATAAATAATAGCAAAGTGGGAACTATAATGACAAAACAATACAGAAGTGAGGATTTCACAACTACATCTATAAAGACATAAGGGTTTCCCAGCTGTGTCTATTTATAAGTGAGTTCTTACCAGACAGAAAACTATCAACCTAAATTTCCTTTTACATCTTCTAGGCTCTTCCCTTTCTCTGGAGGTGATAGATCAGATCACCTTCCTAACAGCCCAATATTGACTAGTTTGGAATGTGAGGATGTGACCGTATGCTTCCCAGTTTATAGAGTAACAGCCGTGTTAGTCTGTATTCGCAAAAAGAAAAGGAGTACTTGTGGCACCTTAGAGACTAACCAATTTATTTGAGCATAAGCTTTCGTGAGCTACATCTGATGAAGTGAGCTGTAGCTCACGAAAGCTTATGCTCAAATAAATTGGTTAGTCTCTAAGGTGCCACAAGTACTCCTTTTCTTTTTCCCAGCTTATGGCTGCCTCTGCTGCTTAGCCAAGGGCATTGGCCTAAGACAGGGCCTCAGACTGTCATAGTGAGAGAAAGCCCTTTCACAGATTCTTTCTTGTATACCTCTATTAGTAGCTAAATGATAAACATATACCTACATTCTTATAGGCCTTCATAGGCAGGCCTGAATATCTATATCCTAACAGGTACGTACTCAGCTGGTTGGTTAAGACAAGTTATGGCCTCTTTATACCACCAGAGTTGTGCAAAGGGGCGATACTAGGGGCCAGAATCTGGCCTCAAATCTCTCATGATCATGAGACAGCTATAAGTTCTAATGATTTCAATGGGCTCTACTCAGAGCAAGGTACTACTCACAGTGAATAAGGGTGGCAGTACTGTGTCCCTCAAAAAGTTCAATGGTAACAGGATTGAGCCTTTCATGAGCCCGAGAAAAAGGTAATACACAGAAAGATTTCTTTGGTTTCCCCTAGAATCCATTAATTGGGATAAAGGGTCAGAATTTCTAAGCTCAGTCTGGAGATTTAATAAAAACATTAAGTCAGTCTAATCAGACGCTGGCGATACTGAAAGTTATACTCATGTGGAAACAGTTTTCACAGGCCTTTATCACTTTGAAGCTGATTACAAAGCCAATTGAAGTAAATGGGAATCTTTCCACTCACTTCGATTGGCTTTGGATCAGGCCCAAATTTAGTAGCATCCCACAGGTCTGGTTTTACTTCATTTTTATTACTGCAAAATGTTTACACCAGGAATGCTGGCTCATGAAGCAGATGAGTGAAATGCTCTTTAAGAAAAAAAATTATTCCCATACCATTTTAAGCTTCAGTTTCTGACCATCATTTGATGTGTGTGTGTCTCAGTGGGTACTTAAAATATTGCTTTTTGCATGTTTATTTAAAGTTACAGCAAGTTTATCATTTCACACACTTAGCTGCTGGAATGTCTTTAAAAGCTTGTATGGGATATTAGATTACTCCTAACTGATCAAGCTTGCAATGTAGTTAAAATCTATTGGAGGAGTAACAGAACTATTTAACACCCTGTCTTTTCAGAGCTGGCATGGTATTTGTTCATCTACAGTGCCTGAATCTAAATTTCCGTTCCATAAACTTGCTGAATTTGGCTCCTCTCCAGAACAAACATCCTTTGTTGATTTAGGAAATAATGACCCCCGCCACCCTCTTTTCTCTCTCTAAATACTGCAATATAAAATGGTTACCACGCTTTCTATAACTGTTGTTCTTTGAGCTGTGCTGCACATGTCTATTCCATTGTAGGTGACTTACAAGTAAACACGTATGGAGGTGGGTTCGCAGACTATCTGAGTGGAGACTGTAGGACAACCCATCCAAAACTGGCATCATCTCTGGACTGATGGGAAGTAGTATTACAAGAAGCAGAAGTGTAGACTGAAGACCAAGTGTCTGTGATAGGCGCTTGCACCAAGAAAGCTGCAGAAGATACCTGTGCTCTGATAAAATGTTCTAACTGGTAGGGTTATATTAGCCAGATGGTAGCATAAACAAATACATGAAGAGATCCAGGATGAGAGTCTCTGAGCGGAAACTGGTGGGCCCTTAGCACTGTCTACAACCACTACAAACAACTGCATAGAAGATCTAAAAGATTTAATCCAATTCAAGTAAAAAGCTAAAGCCTCTCTCACATCCAATGAGTGAAGATTTTCCTCCTCTCTGTGCTCATGGTATTTCTGAAAGAGTGTGGGAAGTAGATTGCTTGATTAACATGAAAATTAGAGACTACTTTCATGAGAAATTTTGGATGTGAGTGGAGATAAACTTTATCCTCATAGAAAACTATGTAGGGGGCTCGGCTAGCAGAACTCTCAACCGGCCTATGCTTCTGGCTGAGATAACTACCACTAGAAATGTTTCAGAGTAACAGCCGTGTTAGTCTGTATTTGCAAAAAGAAAAGGAGTACTTGTGGCACCTTCGAGACTAACCAATTTATTTGAGCATGAGCTTTCGTGAGCTACAGCTCACTTCATCGGATGCATACCGTGGAAACTGTAGCAGACTTTATATATACACAGAGAATATGAAACAATACCTCCTCCCACCCCACTGTCCTGCTGGTAATAGCTTATCTAAAGTGATCATCAGGTGGGCCATTTCCAGCACAAATCCAGGTTTTCTCACCCTCCACCCCCCCACACAAATTCACTCTCCTGCTGGTGATAGCCCATCCAAAGTGACAACTCTTTACATAATCAAGTCGGGCTATTTCCTGCACAAATCCAGGTTTTCTCACATCCCCCCCCACCCCCATACACACACAAACTCACTCTCCTGCTGGTAATAGCTCATCCAAACTGACCACTCTCCAAGTTTAAATCCAAGTTAAACCAGAACATCTGGGGGGGGGGGGGGGTAGGAAAAAACAAGAGGAAACAGGCTACCTTGCATAATGACTTAGCCACTCCCAGTCTCTATTTAAGCCTAAATTAATAGTATCCAATTTGCAAATGAATTCCAATTCAGCAGTTTCTCGCTGGAGTCTGGATTTGAAGTTTTTTTGTTTTAAGATAGCGACCTTCATGTCTGTGATTGCGTGACCAGAGAGATTGAAGTGTTCTCCGACTGGTTTATGAATGTTATAATTCTTGACATCTGATTTGTGTCCATTTATTCTTTTACGTAGAGACTGTCCAGTTTGACCAATGTACATGGCAGAGGGGCATTGCTGGCACATGATGGCATATATCACATTGGTGGATGTGCAGGTGAACGAGCCTCTGATAGTGTGGCTGATGTTATTAGGCCCTGTGATGGTGTCCCCTGAATAGATATGTGGGCACAATTGGCAACGGGCTTTGTTGCAAGGATAAGTTCCTGGGTTAGTGGTTCTGCTGTGTGGTATGTGGTTGTTGGTGAGTATTTGCTTCAGGTTGCGGGGCTGTCTGTAGGCAAGGACTGGCCTGTCTCCCAAGACTTGTGAGAGTGTTGGGTCATCCTTTAGGATAGGTTGTAGATCCTTAATAATGCGTTGGAGGGGTTTTAGTTGGGGGCTGAAGGTGACGGCTAGTGGCGTTCTGTTATTTTCTTTGTTAGGCCTGTCCTGTAGTAGGTAACTTCTGGGAACTCTTCTGGCTCTATCAATCTGTTTCTTTACTTCTGCAGGTGGGTATTGTAGTTGTAAGAAAGCTTGACAGAGATCTTGTAGGTGTTTGTCTCTGTCTGAGGGGTTGGAGCAAATGCGGTTGTATCGCAGAGCTTGGCTGTAGACGATGGATCGTGTGGTGTGGTCAGGGTGAAAGCTGGAGGCATGCAGGTAGGAATAGCGGTCAGTCCACCCCCACGAACATGATAAAGTTCTGTGCTGACCTAGAATCCTATTTTCGACGTCTCCGACTCAAGGAATATTTCCAAAATACCTCTGAACAACATACTAATCCACAGAGGTCTCCCTACCAACACTACAGAAAGAGGGATTCTGGATGCACTCCTCCTGAAGGTCGAAACAGCAGACTGGACTTCTACATAGAGTGCTTCCGCCGACGTGCACGGGCTGAAATTGTGGAAAAGCAGCATCATTTGCCTCATAACCTCAGTCATGCGGAACGCAATGCCATCCACAGCCTCAGAAACAACTCTGATATCATAATCAAAAAGGCTGACAAAGGAGGTGCTGTTGTCATCATGAATAGGTCGGAATATGAACAAGAGGCTGCTCGGCAGCTCTCCAACACGAGTTTCTACAAGCCATTACCCTATGATCCCACTGAGAGTTACCAAAAGCAACTACAGCATTTGCTCAAGAAACTTCCTGAAAAAGCACAAGATCAAATCGGCACAGACACACCCCTGGAACCCCGACCTGGGATATTCTATCTACTACCCAAGATCCATAAACCTGGAAATCCTGGGCGCCCCATCATCTCAGGCATTGGCACCCTGACAGCAGGATTGTCTGGCTATGTAGACTCCCTCCTCAGGCCCTACGCTACCAGCACTCCCAGCTACCTTCGAGACACCACTGACTTCCTGAGGAAACTTCAATCCATCGGTGATCTTCCTGAAAACACCATCCTGGCTACTATGGATGTAGAAGCCCTCTACACCAACATTCCACACAAAGATGGACTACAAGCCGTCAAGAACACTATCCCCGATAATGTCACGGCTAACCTGGTGGCTGAACTTTGTGACTTTGTCCTTACCCATAACTATTTCACATTTGGGGACAATGTATACCTTCAGATCAGCGGCACTGCTATGGGTACCCGCATGGCCCCACAGTATGCCAACATTTTTATGGCTGATTTAGAACAACGCTTCCTCAGCTCTCGTCCCCTAAAGCCCCTAATAATAATAATAAAATAATAAAATAAAATAAAAGCCCCTAATAACATGAGCCACACTATCAGTGGCTCGTTCACCTGCACATCCACCAATGTGATATATGCCATCATGTGCCAGCAATGCCCCTCTGCCATTTACATTGGTCAAACTGGACAGTCTCTACGTAAAAGAATAAATGGACACAAATCAGATGTCAAGAATTATAACATTCATAAACCAGTCGGAGAACACTTCAATCTCTCTGGTCACGCAATCACAGACATGAAGGTCACTATCTTAAAACAAAAAAACTTCAAATCCAGACTCCAGCGAGAAACTGCTGAATTGAAATTCATTTGCAAATTGGATACTATTAATTTAGGCTTAAATAGAGACTGGGAGTGGCTAAGTCATTATGCAAGGTAGCCTGTTTCCTCTTGTTTTTTCCTACCCCCCCCCCCCAGATGTTCTGGTTTAACTTGGATTTAAACTTGGAGAGTGGTCAGTTTGGATGAGCTATTACCAGCAGGAGAGTGAGTTTGTGTGTGTATGGGGGTGGGGGGGGATGTGAGAAAACCTGGATTTGTGCAGGAAATAGCCCGACTTGATTATGTAAAGAGTTGTCACTTTGGATGGGCTATCACCAGCAGGAGAGTGAATTTGTGTGGGGGGGTGGAGGGTGAGAAAACCTGGATTTGTGCTGGAAATGGCCCACCTGATGATCACTTTAGATAAGCTATTACCAGCAGGACAGTGGGGTGGGAGGAGGTATTGTTTCATGTTCTCTGTGTATATATAAAGTCTGCTGCAGTTTCCACGGTATGCATCCGATGAAGTGAGCTGTAGCTCACGAAAGCTCATGCTCAAATAAATTGGTTAGTCTCTAAGGTGCCACAAGTACTCCTTTTCTTTTTACCACTAGAAATGTTCCCTTCATGGAAAGGTGAAGGGGAATGCAAGATGCCAGAGGCTCGAAACTAGGCCCCATCAATTTTGCTAGGACTAAATTCAGATCCCAAGGAGGAAGGGGTCTCATACATAAGGGTATAATCTGACTAAGCCCTTTAGGAATCGGGTGGCAATGGGATTTGAAAAAAGAGATCTAATATCCCCCAACACGTGGAAGGCTGAAATAGCCACGAGATCCATCCTTATAGATCGAATGGCCAAACTCTGTTTTAGATCTAGAAGAAAGTCCACCATGAGGTCTAAGGGTGCCCACTTTGGGGATACACCTTTCCTACAAGACCAGATGGAGAAGCGCTTCCACTTAGTCAGGTAAGTATTCCTAGTTGAGGGTTTTCTACTATTTAGAAGCACTATGAACTATGGAACTATGAAACCCTGAGTCAGCACTCTGTTCACAGCAGCTTCAATCAGGCATAGTAGATTGGAGCTGACGAGGCAGACCTGTGCCTAATTTGTGGATGGGGAAGAGCCCACAAATAGGCACAGGAAGGGAGTGAAAAGGGGGAAAGCAGGCAGTGAGGAGAGAGAGAGAGATTGCTCTTTTCCCCCTGCTTGTAAAGGCATGAGGTATGTTGTGAAGTTGGTTGGACTCAATTATAAACAAACTGCACAGGGTATTGAACCAGCACAAGGGTCGCTGCGTGGTTTGTCGACTGAGACAGAAGCAGGACCAAGGAGGCCCTGTTATAGTCCTTCAAACAGGACTTTTCAAAGGCTGACAGCCATGAAGCATCCATGCTGTCAGACGGAGAGCTCAGAGGTTGGGATGGAGCAGGCACCCCTGTTCCTGGGAAATTACATCTGGATCCAATGGGGGCGACAGGGGAGGTTCGACCAAACAGGATAGCAGAGTCGAATATGAGTGCTGATGAGGCCGTGGCAGCGCTATAAGAATGAGGTGAGCATTGTCTTGTTTCACCTTGAAGACAACTCCAGAAAATAAAGAAATCGGAGGGAAAGCATACAGGAGGGATTTCTTCCAGGATAGGAAACAGGCATCGGTCAGTGAGTCTGGGCTGAGCCATCCCCGGAAACAGAACCAATGACATTTTCTGTTGGTCCTTATTGCAAACAAGCCCACCTGGGGAGTCCCCCAGAGTTGGAACATGAACCTGGCTACGTCTGGGCATAGTGACAACTCATGGTGATCAGAGAAGGATCTGCTCAGCTTAACCACTAATGTGTTCTATTTCCTGGAAAGTAAGCAGCTCTGAGATTCACTGAGTCGGCTATACAGAAGTCCCAATTGCGAACTGCCTCCTGGCAAAAGTTGATTCAACTGTGCCCCTCCTTGTTTGTTTATGTAAAACATGGTTGCTGAATTGTCTGTCAGAATTTTAAAAAATTCCCCCACTATGTGGGGAAGGAATGCCAAGGAGGCCAGATGTACCGCTCTTAACTCCCTGACATTTATATGAATCTCTAGAATCTTAAGATGACCAAAGACCTTGAGTCTGCAGGGACCCCAGCCTGGAGCAGATGTGTCAGGGTCTAGAGTGAGGGTTGGTAGCAGGAGGAGAAAGGGAACCCCCCCACTCAAACTTTCAGAGGGTCCACCCACCAGTCTAGAGATGACAAAACTGGTAGAAAGGCCTTGGCCTTCATGAAGTCTAAGACTGTCCCCGATTAATTCTATTGTCTGTATCAGTTTTAGGATTGATTTGTCTCGATTTACTGGGAGCCCCAGCGTGTCAAACGTTGACAGGACAGTTCATATGCTGGGTAGGACTTGAGCCTCAGACTGACCTCTGATCAACCAGTCAGCTAGGTATGGGAACACATGGACACCTTATTTTTGTAGATGAGCTGGTGCGACTGTCATGAACTTTGTGACCACTTGATCCACTACTACATCTGCACAGATGCACTTGGGTTAGCTCCTGGCATCAAAAAGAGTAACTGACGCTTAAGTCCTTAAAGTTAATAATTTCCTATTTTGGAATATGAATTGTCACCAACTGTTAGAACAAAAGCTCCCTACTGTATTTGGAAATAAATCACCTTTCTGTTTAAAGGCTTTAAAAAAGAGCTTGCTTCAGAATCACTGCTAAAAGAAACTAAATCTACGATCAACAGAATAAATGACTGTATCATGTATACAGCCTATTGTAATCTTGGACTTCTTGTCGTGGTTTAAAGCAAATATATTTTTGTGGGTCGATAAACTGAATCTGGTGTAAACTCAGACAAGAATTACTAGAATATAACTCATGCTACTGTTCTCTGTAGATAACCAAAGCACACACTGCTTCTCCAGTAATGATGATAAGCATGCAGACATACAATGTATTTACTTCAGTTGGAAGAGGTACTTAAGCAGAAGCGGTGGCAGGTCTTCAGTGGCGGGTCCTTCACTTCAGGTGTGTTCTGCGGCACTGAAGGACCCGCCCCCGAAGTGCCGCCAAAAACTCTCGTGGGGGCCCCTGTGAGGCCCGGGACAAATTGCCCCACTTGCCCCCCCACACCCCTCTGGGTGGCCCTGGGTTATAAGTAGGCTTGGCAGAACTTGATTTCTTTTCTTATTGCAACAATTAATATCGATTTTTATTTTTAAGATTTTTCTATTTTTAACTTATTTTCCAGTTGCTGGAAATTATAGGGAAGTAAGGTTGGGGTTCGGACAGCTCTGACACCAGAGCTGCAGGGGGGCTCACTGCATGGCTGAGGAGCCCAAGAAAGCCAGGCACAAGGTGCAAGGCAGGCTGCAGTCTTGGCCTGGTAGAGCAGAGTCTCCCACCATGGCTGCAAGGAGGAGAGGGGAACAAGCCCCTGGCCATGGGGTGCTTCTGAAGAGTTCCTGGCTGGTGAGTGAGTGGAGCTTCACAGGGCTCCCTGCACAGCTGGGGGGGGGGGGGGGGGCAATGACATCTGATCCATGCAGGCAGAAGGTGAGAGGAAGGCTGCTGTCCTGGCTGGGCAGAGCAGAGGATTCTGGCACTCTTAGCTGATGAGCGAGAGAGCAGGTCCCTGACAGTGGGACTGCAGAGGGCTCCCTGCACTGCCACAGGAGCCATTCAGCAGCAGGGTGACCTACCCAGCTGCTGGGGGTTCATCCTCACCATGCCCCCACCACACCTTGCACCTTCAGGGTCTGGGTGTCACTGGCCCTGCAGCTATGCAGGGAGCACTCTGCAGTTTCGCTAGGGTGACCAAATGTCCCAATATTATCAGGACCGTCCCGATATTAGCGGCATTGTCTTATATAGGCAACTATCGCTCTTTCCCCACCCCCAAAAATTTTTTCCTGATTTTTCACACTTGCTATATCTGGTCACCCTAAGTCCTGCTGTCACGCACCTGCTTGCTCACTTGCCAACTGGGGTTTGCACGCTGTCTCTGGGCAGCAGCCGTTAAGCAGCAAGATGCCTTCCTCCATGGCAAGGGGCTACTCCTTTCCTTGCAGTCCTAGCCAGGAGTCTCTGCTCTGCTCTGCTCTGCTCTGCCCTGCCAGGACCGCAGCCTTCCCCATAACTTGTACCTACAGGGATCAGGTGCCACCAGGCCTGCAGCAGTGCAGGGAGCCCTCTGCAGCCTACTGTCATGGACCTGCTCCCTCCTTCCCTCTCTCCTGTGACAGTAGGGCTGCAGAGGGCTCCCTGCACTGCTGTGGGGCTGGTGACACCCGCTCCCTGCAGGCGCACTGATGGTTACCGATTTTTTTTTGGTTGATTTATTGTATCAGCTGAAATCTATGTTTATTGACATTTATTGACTGGAATCAAATCCTAACAAGTCTAGTTATAAGGCTTTACTGCTTAAGCAAAAGAAACTATATGAACAATCAGACAGCCTTTTACTGGAAAAGGGGAGATGGTCTTACCCAATGGAGTCCCTCACACTTCTTTTATCTTTGGGAGTGGAGAGGATATTTTTCATAAGGATCCTTTTCTTATTTTAAACACTCTGTGTAACACAGCAATGGGTAGCCATTCTTCCAATACTATTTATGCCTTCTATGATTAACCCCAGTGGCAAAAAAGACAATGATTATATATATAAAAACACATCATTAGTGTAAACAGCTACTTAGAAAATAATCTGATCATAAATAGTCTATTTCACCAATCCTGCCAAATGATATGAAGCAAAAAAACGTGTGAAGTGGAACACTCACAACGTAACACTTAAGCATCTGCACCCTGCAACCTACAAAACTGTTGGTGTCAGAATATGGATGGGAGGTGAGCAGTCAAGAGAGAAAAGTCATAAGAACAATGAACTTTTAGTAACAGAAATATAGTAAGTCATTTGTTTTCAAGTACTCAAATTATAATATGATAATGTTAATTAGTAAGATATTGGAGGTATTCTCACACCCCAGGGTCAGAGAAGTCTGTATTTAACTCAAAGATGGAAAAAGTCCAATTAGATCATCTTGTTTCCGCTTCTCTCATTAGCACTTTTAAGAAAAATAAAATAAATCAAATGATTTAAGAAGGGGCTTGGCTCTGATAGCCACATTTTCTCATCATTATCTCATCTTGCAGGTATTTGTTTCATTGTGTGAAAATGTGTTAGATGTCGCTGTGGACACAAATATCGTCTGCAATCTATAAATGGCTAGAACCACCAGAAAACTCACTTCCACAGAAACCAAAATCTGATAATGGCAGAAAGGGGTGATCATTCACAAGCTTCCTCTCAACCCTACTGCAATATATCTATAAATCAATACAACTTATAGTACAATGTTTAAATGGTATCAGCAGGGAACCCCAGAATTTATCATTTCAGATTGTAACAAGAATAGGTTACTTTTTCTGTTCTCTTAACACTCAGTGACACAAGAAAAGGGATTCATTTTGTGATGGTTATAACCTCATCTCATAATCCCAGTAGAACTACAAACCACTTAGGATGCTCAGCTACGAATGGCTTAAATACTTCACCTTTTAAAAAATCAGCTCCATCACCTGGATGGTTTGCTCCATTTTTTTTTAATTGAAAAAAAGAAAAGAAAAAACCCACCCCAAAAAAATGTACTCTAGCCTTTGTCAGTCTTCTATGCCTCATGGACGGCAAGCATGTTTTGCTGACTGAGGACAAAAAAGATGTCAGTGATCCCCTCTCAGACAGTGGATAATACCAGATACTTCAGAAGAAGATGCAAGGAAACCTTGTCTTGAACAAATATAGAATAACCTGTCCATAGAGCTGTTTCTTCCTAGCCTTCATAAATTAGCATTTGGTTTATGCCTTGAAAAATGAGGGATACCCTTCTATACTTACAGGTTTTATTTTGTCATTTTTTAATGCAATATAATATAACTGTGGCTATTCCTTAATTAAGTAAGGGGCCTAATTCTTTTCTTCGAAGCTTAATACACACTTGGCCTCAATATCTAGTGTCAAGCAGTACCAAGGCTTAATTACAACACATTATATAAAAATCTTTGCTTTCAATGTGTTACCTTTCATGGGATGTGCTCTATTTTTTTATTTTTAAGAGGAAGCTTTCCGGTGTGAATAGCTGTTTGTAAGTATTTGTCAACAGAAACTTACTTGGCTTGAGTTTTAACATTTATCTCTCCTTTGTCTCTTATTAAACATTCTCTGTCTTTTTGCCCTATATTCCATCTTCAAGAGAACTATGGAAACGTAGTACAAGTCATTACTCTGTCACACTCCTACACATTCTTTTTCTTATCTTCAGCAAAGAAAGTGAGTTACTTTTTTATTTGACAAAAACACAAATGCAAATTAGGCAATTTACCCTAATTAATTCACATTTTTTCTATTTCTCAGAGGTCTGACCTGAAGCTTCCCCGAACTTTCTCTGTTAGCTCTCCCTGTTGAGAGTCTTAAGTGCCACTAATCACATAGTTAAGAGTCAGCGAGGAAAACATGTTTCCGAGTAGCAGCCGTGTTAGTCGGTGTCCGCAAAAAGAAAAGGAGTACTTGTGGCACCTGAGAGACTGACAAATGTGTTAGTCTCTAAGGTGCCACAAGTCCTCCTTTTCTTTTTTCAAGGAAAACATGTCACAGTAAGCAAACGGCCCTTTAACATTCAACTCTGCTGTGTTGCAGAGGTTTCTTCTTTGCTAAGCAAAGAACCCTTTTCAAAAACACAAGCACAACTGAAAAAAAGTGGTCTTTTCAGTTGCCTTTTAAAATTTGTTTCCCTGAAGTTTCTATAGTGAAAAATTAAACATACAGCACCGCACAGTAAGGACTATATGTGTACATGCAGATACAAAATTAGATAAATGCCTGAACTATACACACAATTAAGATTATCTGTTGGGATTGATCTTGCTCTCATTTATACTAGCGTAAATCTGGGGTCTACTGGAGTCAATAAGAGCAAGGTCAGGACCAGGTTTCTCTGATACACGGTGATTGATAATACAATTACGTGAAGGTAGATGCAATAGAAGTGTTTGAAGCTTGAAAGTGCGAATCAGGGGTTGAAAGGAAATGCTGCCCAGTGTATACTGGGGCATCTGCCACCCCCCAGAGTTATAGGGCCAGTGTCAATAGTGGGAACAGCAGTATTTCATTCCTGTTCGCTGTTTTTGGTAAGAAGGAAATTCCAAAGTGGATCTAAGGTAGGGGATAAAATAGGAGTGTTGGGGGAAATGGGTCAGCTGGCCACCACCCAAAGAAGTCAGGAGAAAAGAAATGGCTTATCTGCAACTCCTCAGAGATATTGGATGAACTTGTAAAAGATCATGAAGCCACAGGAAAATAAAAAGGGTTGTAGGACCTTTCACAGTGTCTTATCTCCTCACTGGGAATGGCCTATTCCCCAGTTTCCCCATCTTGCTGTGCTTGAGTTTCTCTTTTTCTGGGGTAGTATAGCTTTCAGGCCAAACTCAAAAGTCCTTCCTTTTGGGGTAAATAAAGATCCAAACAAAAGAAATCCAAACCTTCTCCTCTTGGGCATGGACTCCATGGAGTCCTTTGCCCTCAGTAGGCCAAAGTCCTTAGCATCTCTGCAATCTTGACTTTAACCCCTTACATTGGGGTTCACATTGGATTCTGTCCTCCCTCTCAACTACATACCACCTCCAGCCCTAAGGTCTGAGGATCAGACAACCCTATTCAGAACCCATTAGAGATAGTCAGCTTTGGTGAAAAATGGGTGGATGCGCTTGTTAGGGGCTGCCTTTAAGGGATTATAGGAAAGTAGGCCAAGAGAGAATGAACTCTCCCTCACTTCAGGAAGGACAGAACACTGCTGCTGTAGTAGTGGCTGTGTCCTCCTTCCAAGATGGAGCACTAGATTTTCACTGGAAGATGAGTCAATTGGTCCTCCTCCTCAAGCTCTACTCAGTTTCCTAAAACAGGGAAAGCTAGAGCATAACCAAAAAGCTCAGGGATTGCTACTAACCTCACACTAGCAGACCGTAAGGCAAGGATTGGCAAACAGTCATTCTTAAATTGAATAATCCGATCACACTGAGCTCATTAGCTAGCAATAATAACTGGTTTCAGAGTTGCAGCTGTGTTAGTCTGTATCCTCAAAAAGAACAGGAGTACTTGTGGCACCTTAGAGACTAACAGATTTATTTGAGCATAAGCTTTCGTGAGCTACAGCTTCATCAGATGCATAGAATGGAACATATAGTAAGAAGATATATATATACATACAGAGAACATGAAAAAGTGGAGTAAGAGACTAATTAATTAAGATGAGCTATTATCAGCAGGAGAAAAAAACTTTTGTAGTGATAATCAAGATGGCCCATTTAGACAATTGACAAGAAGGTGTGAGGATATTTAACTTTAGGGAAATAGATAACCATTCTCTTCAGCAAATTTAATATGAATTCACTCAGCAGCAGGTCTTCAGGGAGATCTCCACCCTTCACTTAGTACCCACACAGTCAAAGCAGAAGACTGAGGGGCTGACAGGCTGATTCCCACTCTGGCACTTTGAGTGCAGAAGGTGGGGGCCCACAAGGACTCTAAAAATTAATATTTGCTACTCCAGGCTTGTATTAAATTCCCAAGGTACAGCTTTTCTCTGACCTTGGCTTGGTAGATGCTGCCACCAACCAAGTGCAGAACCCCTTTGAGAGACCAGGAAGGCTCACTTGGGAATTCCTTCCTGTGGGGTACCCTCAAGCCCTTTCACCTCCCCACCCCCACCCCTGGGAAGAGCTGAGGAAGGAGAAAGAAAAGAAATCAGCTCTTTTCATCAGCTAACTAAAAAAACATGCGCACAACCTCTTAAGACATAGAAATCCCATCCTCTTCTTAAAAAAATGTAAATTTTATTTTAAAAAAGAAAAAATACATTTGGAAGCTCAGGCATTTGCTAGATTTTAAAAGAGTAACTACAAGGATTAAGCACCAAGAATGCTCTCTTGAGGTCCCGCTTAAAGGTTACAAGCAAAACAAAAGCACATGGGGTTAGCACAGAGGAGTCCACAAAGTCCATAAAGAAATAAAAAGAGATAAACCTAATTCTGTCTTCTTAGACATTTCCTGATCTACTTGAATATCTGGGGTTACAAATGAGTAGTTTTTAGGTACAATACCGATAATTTTTTCATACCTGGCCCAAGATTCTTACAAAGTAGTTCTACCCTGTCTGCCTCTCCCCCCAGAGCACAACAGACAGACAAACAAAAGGGGAGTCTTGTTTCAATTTTAAAAAGTTCTAACCTTCCCATTGGCCTACTCACTTCCTTTTACCTGTGCATAGTAGTGAGACTTTTTAACCCTTAACAGGTAAAGCAATTAGAGAACAGCTACTAAGAAGGTTTTTATAGCTGCTAGCTGCATGTTCATAAAAGGGAGCTACCCCTCACCCCTTCATTTATTACAGGGGCCCTCTTGAAAGGGCTCCTAATTAATGAGAGAATGGCAGCTAAGGAAGATTACAATGCCCACCTGCTGTTTTGACTTAAAACTGACACTGTTTGTGGAATCAAAGACCGTTTTCACACTAGTACAGAAATATTTATAGACGCTGAGGAGGTTTTCCCCTGCACCTTCACAATCACAGAAAATCTGTAGGATATATATGGGATACACTGACCTTATCCTAACACATGATCCCTGACAAAGTGCCTACATAATTGATTTATGTTAACTCAGTAAGGTGGTGAAATCTCCTTCCTTAGATATTTTTAAGGTCAGGCTTGACAAAGCCCTGGCTGGGATGATTTAGTTGGGGATCGGTCCTGCTTTGAGCAGGGGTTGGACTAGATGACCCCTCAGGTCCCTTCCAACCCTGATATTCTATGATTCTATGATTCACTACTATCATACCCATACTGCCACCTCCGTTCCAGCTTGGTTTTCATGCAGTCAACATTCATGTTCAAAAATTAAGCTTTACAGCTTTACAGGAAAGAGTAAATAAATGGCAAGTGCAGCATTTAGTTTAAATAGACAACTAAAGCTTATGCTCAAATAAATGTGTTAGTCTCTAAAGGTGCCACAAGTCCTCCTTTTCTTTTTGCGAATACAGACTAGCACGGCTGCTACTCTGAAACCTGTTACAACGCAAAGAAAAGAGAGCAATTGTTTCTCCAAGGGAGCCAAAAAACAAATTAAAGAGTTCTAACCCCATGAAGTTAAAGGCATGATCCTTTCCTGTTTTATATGTGATGCTTCACCCACCATGATAAGGAGCTATAATTCTAAAATGAAAATAATTAATCAAATTTCAACGGGAAAAAAGAGCAAAAAAGTTGAATGCAAAAGGGCTGTCTTGGTTTAAAATCCTCCTGTGATAAATGTGTATTTTATAAGGCATGTACTATACCATAGTTAACTTTGCAATTGAGTGCTAATCTGTGTGGCTTTGTAGGAAACAAAGCAATCAGCAGCTGCTGTGGTTGATTAAATGCTGAAGCAACTCTGAGGCTTTAATCAACTTTAAAAAAATAGCTTTTTCATATCCAGTTGAATGAACATTTAAAATTAAGAACAAAATGGGTCAAATTAGAACCAAAAACACTGGAAAATATTTTCGGAAGCCCATTTATTGTCATGGAACGGGGGGGGGGGGAAGAGAAAGACAGACGGAAAGAGAAACATAAAAAAAGCAAGATACACTTCATAATGAGAAGAGCTAACTTTTGTTTGTTTGTGGAGAATATGTGACACTACAGCATTGTTCCGCATGTGAGTTATTGTTTGGCACCTTTAAGGGTAGGTTTGTGCAGCAGTGTGCAGAGTAAGACATTGCTCACCCAGCTAACACAGGTATAAATAGCAGTGTAGATAGCAAGCCACTGCCTAGGTGAGGGTGTGTGCCCTAAGGCCTAGAAGATGGCTCTCTACACACACCTCCCATATCTACACTGCTACTTTTAGCTCTACCGTGTCTCACTGCCTCGAGTCTGTGAGAGCCTTTCCCTGCCCAATGAAACACTTTGAGGGGAGGTAGTATGGAAAGACTCCAGCAGTGGGGAGCTGCAGGAGCCTTCTTCCTATGCCTTCCCCCCGCCAGAGCCTTTCACTGCCATATGTAACTACACATGGCAATGAGCATGTTCGCAACCTGCCTTTTACTGCTGCATATAGCTACATGTATTCTAAACAATGTGAAACGTGTAGACAAGACATTTGAAGCATCCGGTGAGCATCTCTCACATCAACATTGCAGGTTTCAGAGTAGCAGTCGTGTTAGTCTGTATCCGCAAAAAGAAAAGGAGGACTTGTGGCACCTTAGAGACTAATCAATTTATTTGAGCATAAGCTTTCGTGAGCTACAGCTCACTTCGTCGGATGCATAAAGTGGAAAATACAGTGAGGAGATTTATATACACACAGACCATGAAAAAATACACATTGCATATTCACAGCATCCTAGGAAAGGGGTCTTCTCCACACAGTAACAGATAACTCTCCAGAGTAACAATAAGACAATGAATGACATAAGTTGCTCTAATACACACGGGGCCAAAATCATGCCTCTATAACAAGATCCAATGGCTGGATACTGAAGCAAGATAAATTCAGATTGGAAATAAGGCATAAATTATTAACAGTGAGGGTAATTAACCACTGGAACAATTTTCTAAGAAATGAGGCAGAGTCTCCATCACTGGTAATTGTAAAATCAAGATTAGATGGGTTTTTGGGTGGGTTTTTTTTAAATATGCTCTAGTTCAAACAGGAATTAATCCAGGGAAGTTCTTTACAGGAAGTCAGATTAGATGATCACAGTGGCCCCTTCTGGTTTTGGATTGTATGAAATTCTATTTGCCTCAACAATTTTAATATCCCCCAAATGAAAAGAAAGACCACCATCATACTACAAATTTGCATATGTTTGGTCTTGGTTATAAATACAAATATAATTTAATGTTGCCAATTCATTTTACAAAAATTAAAAAAGAACAGTATATGTACATTAAAAAGAACATTAAAAAGAACAGTATATGTACAATAGGTCTGAACCTTTGCACGGCTTCAAATGTTGGGTACCCAGGAAGAGACAGGAGGACATCTTGAATACAGGGAAAATAAAAATTTAAGATGGATGCTTGGAGTTACAGGGATAGATCATGTTTGGAGTGAACGAATTAGGGAAAGTGTGAAGGTGGTACCAACTATACAAAAACTGAGGGAATCCAGGCTTAGATGGATTGGGCACGTGAAGAGAAGATCAGAAGAATATATGGGATACAGGATGTTAAACTTGGAGGGGAGTGTAAGAGAATGGTTTGAAGACCCAAAATTAGATGGATGGATGTCATACAAAAGGATATGACAACCTGCAGAGTTTCCAAGAAACAGCTTCAAGACATACTGTAATGGAGAAAACTCAAATTGCCGACCATATATAGATGGGACCAAGTCTAGAAGAAGATGATGCACAATAGGAATTTACAATCACTAGCCCCCAGCCCCTCCCCCACTGTTCCTCCTCCCCCACAGCCTCAGTGCACTGTGCCACCAGCACTCTGGCCCACCACTCCTGCTGGGCAGTGCGGCAGCGTGGCTGGCTCCGGTATGGTAAAGGGGCGGGGAGAGGGGGTAACAGGGGGCAGACAGGGAGCAAGGGCGGTTGGATGGGGTGGAGTTTTGGGGGGGCAGTCAGGGGATGGGGAGCAGGGAGGGTTGGATGGGGGTGGAGTCCCGGGAGGGCAGTTGGGGTCAAGGAGCGGGGGGGGTTGGATGGGTCAGGGGTTCTGAGGGGTGCAGGAAGTGGGAGGGGGCGGATGGGGGTGGGGGCCAGGCTGTTTGGGGAGGCACAGCCTTCCCTACCTGGCCCTCCATACAGTTGTGCAACCCCGATGTGGCCCTCGGGCCAAAAAGTTTGCCCACCCCTGCACTAGGATACTTATTGGAAAGGGATCTATATAAGCATTTTCATAAATTGTAAGGCCAGGAGAGACCAGAGGCCAGAAGATCATCTAGTCTGACCCATAGAATTTCACCCAGCTACCCCTGTATTGAGCCCAATAATCTATGTTTGGCTAAAGCGCATCCACAAAAAGAACAGGAGTACTTTTGGCACCTTAGAGACTAACAAATTTATTAGAGCATAAGCTTTCACGGGCTACAGCCCACTTCATCATGCACAGAATGGAACATATAGAAAGAAGATATATTATATTACACTGACACACACACAAATAAGTTGGCATACAAACTGTGAAAGGCTAATTAGTTAAGATGAGCTATTATCAGCAGGAGAAAAAAACTTTTGTAGTAATAATCAAGATGGCTCATTTAGACAGTTGACAAGAAGGTGTGAGGATACTTCACCTAAGGAAATAGATTCAATATGGGTAATGACCCAGCCACTCCCAGTCTCTGTTCAAACGCAAGTTAATGGTATCTAGTTTTCATATTAATTCAAACTCAGCAGTTTCTCGTTGGAGTCTGTTTTTGAAGCTTTTCTGTTGCAAAATTTCCACTAATAAATCTTTTACTGAGTGCCAGAGAGGTTGAAGTGTTCTCCTACTGGTTTTTGAATGTTATGATTCCTGAAGCCAGATTTGTGTCCATTTATTCTTTTGCGTAGAGACTGTCTAGTTTGGCCAATGTACATGGCAGAGGGGCATTGCTGGCACAGGATGGCATATATCACATTGGTAGATGTGCAGATGAACGAGCCCTTGATGGCGTGGCTAATGTGATTATGTCCTATGATGGTGTCACTTGAATAAATATGTGGACAGAGTTGGCATCGGGCTTTGCTACAAGGATGGGTTCCTGGGTTAGTGTTTTTGTTGCATGGTGTCTGGTTGCTGGTGCGTATTTGCTTCAGGTTGGGGAGGGCTGTCTGTAAGCAAGGACTGGTCTGTCTCCCAAGATCTGTGAGAGTGAGGGGTCATTTTTCAGGATAGCTTGTAAATCTGTGATGATGCGCTGGAGAGGTTTTAGTTGGGGGCTGAAGGTGACAGCTAGTGGGGTTCTGTTATTTTCTTTGTTGAGCCTGTCCTGTAGTAGGTGACTTCTGGGTACTCTTCTGGCTCTATCAATTTGTTTTTTCACTTCAGCAGGTGAGTATTGTAGTTGTAAGAATGCTTGATAGAGATCTTGTAGGTGTTTGTCTCTGTCTGAGGGATTGGAGCAAATGTGGTTGTATCGTAGAGCTTGGCTGTAGACAATGGATCATGTGGTGTGTCCTGTATAAAAGCTGGAGGCATGTAGGTAAGTATATCGGTCAGTAGGTTTCTGGTATAGGGTGGTGTTTATGTGACCATCACTTATTGAGCACTGTAGTGTCCAGGAAGTGGATGTCTTGTGTGGACTGGTCCAGACTGAGGTTGATGGTGGGATGGAAATTGTTGAAATCATGGTGGAATTCCTTAAGGGCTTCTTTTCCATGGGTCCAGATGATGAAGATGTCATCAATGTAGCACAAGTAGAGTAGGGGTGTTAAGGGACAAGAGCTAAGGAAGCGTTTTTCTAAGTCAGCCATAAAAATGTTGGCATACTGTGGGGCCATGCGGGTACCCATAGCAGTGCCGCTGACTTGAAGGTGTAAGTTGTCCCCAAATGTGAAATAGTTGTGGGTGAGGACAAAGTCACAAAGGTCAGCCACCAGGTTTGCCATGACATTATCAGGTATACTGTTCTTGATGGCTTGTAGTCCATCTGTGTGTGAAATGTTGGTGTAGAGGGCTTCCACATCCATAGTGTCCAGGATGGTGTTTTCTGGAAGATCACCGATGGATTGTAGTTTCCTCAGGAAGTCAGTGGTGTCTCAAAGATAGCTGGGAGTGCTGGTGGCGTAGGGCCTGAGGAGGGAGTCTACATAGAGTCTACCCTGCTGTCAGGGTGCCAATGCCTGAGATGATGGGGCGCCCAGGATTTCCAGGTTTATGGATCTTGGGAAGCAGATAGAATACCCCTGGTCGGGGTTCTAGGCATGTATCTGCACAGATCTGTTCCTGTGCTTTTTCAGGGAGTTTCTTGAGCAAATGGTATAGTTTCTTTTGGTAATCCTCAGTGGCATCAGAGGATAATGGTCTGTAGAATGTGGAGTTAGAGAGCTGCTTAGCAGCCTCTTGTTCATATTCCAACTTATTCATGATGACGACAGCACCTCCTTTGTCAACCTTTTTTATTAGGATGTCAGAGTTGTTCCTGAGGCTGTGGATGGCATTGTGTTCAGCATGGCTGAGGTTATGGGGCAAGTGATGTTGCTTTTCCACAATTTCAGCCTGTGCATGTCGACAGAAGCAATCTGTAGAAGTCCAGTCTGTTGTTTCGACCTTCAGGAGGAGTCCACGCAGAATCCTTCTTTTTGTAGTGTTGGTAGGAAGGATTCTGTGGGTTAGTATGTTGTTCAGAGGCGTGTTGGAAATATTCTTTGAGTCAGAAACATCGAAAGTAGGATTCTAGGTCACCATAGAACTGTATCATGTTTGTGGGCCTGGAGGGACAAAAGGAGAGGCCCCAAGAAATGACAGACTTTTCTGCCAGCCTAAGAGAATAGCTGGAAAGATTAACAATATTGCTGGGTGGGTTAAGGGAACTACTGTTGTGACTGCTTGTGGCATGTAGCAGTTTAGATAGTTTAGTGTCCTTTTTCCTTTGTAGAGAAGCAAAGTTTGTGTTGTAAATGGCTTGTCTAGTTTTTGTAAAATCTATCCACGAGGAAGTTTGTGTGGAAGGTTAGCTTTTTATGAGAGAATCCAGTTTTGAGAGCTCATTCTTAATCTTTCCCTGTTTGCTGTAGAGGATGTTGATCAGGTGGTTTCGCAGTTTCTTTGAGAGTGTGTGGCACAATCTCTCAGCATAGTCTGTGTGATATGTAGATTGTAATGGATTTTTCACCTTTAGTCCTTTGGGTATGATGTCCATCTGTTTGCATTTGAAAAGGAAGACGATGTCCGTCTGTATCTGTACGAGTTTTTTCATGAAGTTGATGGATTTCCATTCCATATGGCTAAATTCAGTGCCTTGCATAATGACAGGTTTCAGAGTAGCATCCGTGTTAGAAAAAGAACAGGAGTACTTGTGGCACCTTAGAGACAAACACACTTATTTGAGCATAAGCTTTCATGGGCTACAGCCCACTTCATCAGATGCACAGAATGGAACATATAGTAAGAAGATAGATAGATAGATAGATAGATAGATAGATAGATAGATAGATAGATATTTTGTGATACAGCTTGGCCAGAGGGCAGCAGGAGAGTGTTAGAAGGGAGCCTTCTTTCCTGTAGAGGGAAGAAAGTTTGCTATAAATTAATTAAAGTACCTGAAGCCAATTAAAGCACCTGAAGCCAGTCATGATAAAAAAAAAAAAACCCTGCTTGAGTTGGCATCTACACCAGAGCAAAAGTGAAGGAGTGTTAAATGCTTTCATGCTGATTAAGTAGACCTTTATATCTACTTTGCACATGTATAAATGACTACACAAGGTGCAGGGCAATGGCAAATCAAATGCCAGGATTCTAGTGGGCCAGATTCTGCTCTCATTTACATTGGAATAAATCAGGAGTAATTCCCAGTTTACACCAGTACAACTGAAAGCAGAATATAGCCCAGCAGGTTTAAAATCAGATAACTTCAAGCTGTGCGATCACCTTGCACTGGGTTCATTTTTGTCATACTATTATTATTTATAACGTTTTTGTTTGGTTATTTGGAGACTGCAAAAGATATTGACACTCACTCTGTCCAATAGAAAGAAGATTACAAATTCTGGAGGGCAAAATTCTGCTCTCAGTTATGACAATGTAAATGGGAATAACGCCAATAGAACATCTCCAGCTGAATTCAGAATTTGGCCCTAAATATGTTTATACAGCTGGGTCATATTCCCAAGCCACACAGAGGGTGCAGGTGGTTATCAGAGAACTTGGATTTCAACTTGTGAAAGAAAGATATTCTTTCTGTAGCAGCATTTAATTTCTTGGCAGATTCCGCAAGCCTTTGTGTTGAGAGCTAAGAGATTCCCTCCCTCTGGGCTGTCATGTGACTGAATCAGAAACAGCTTATCTCTCTTGCCCTTTCTACAAGCCACACACTCTACCTTTTCAGTCACCTTATGTCCTGAGACTTGGTTTACTTTAGCCTTTGGAAATGGAGTCCCTGAGTCATATCTATTTACGAATGATGTACCAAATTTACTTTTACATTTCTAGGTGAAAAAAGCCTCATTCACACGTTGTGGTTTTCCCCAATCTTACTGAGCCCTACAGTTTCATTAACAGAATAGGTTGGGGCCTCAAATTTTATAGAAAATCGTATGCAAAGGATTGAAAATAGCAGAAGAAAAAGAACAATCTCCAAATATTCCTTCCTCTCTTCCTCAGTAAGAGCCACAGAATCATTATCGGCTGAGCTATTCCAAATATTTGCAGTCAGCCCAGTTTGCCTTCAACCCACCTCAGATCCAAATGCATCCTGCTGTGAAGAGCTGTCATTGTACTTTACTACTGGAAAGATTAACAACATCTGAAATGACTTCACCAGTCCTGGTTCATTCTGTTCTGTGTCCCCAATTACATGATGACCTCTGAAAATAATTATAATTAATCAAAACTTGGCCCAGACACAAGCCATAATTTGGGATATCACTTGTCCCATTCAAGCTAGATCTTTACCCTGAATGGCTGGTAAAATCGAGTGAAGAACCTCAATGCAACCTGGGAGTATAAATACCTCCCTCAAAGGGACTCTCCTAGTGACCCCACAGCATGCAATAGTCAGACTGTTTCTCAAAAAACACATAATTAACAATTGCTATTTCCTGACCCTTCTCTAATCTCACCTTTTTAGGATGTCAGATAGAAAGTAATGGTGAATAAAATCTAGCAGTTCCTGATCTTGGCAATTGTGCTGGCCCACCCAAGCGGGGCTTCACATTTAGTTGGGGCAGAGTCTTGCTCTACTGAAGGTTCTTCTTGAGTCATGGACAAAGGAGAAACATCTACGCTACTAAGCATATCAGCAGCCTTTGGCATACTTATCAGGCTAATTGCTTTAAAAGTTGAAAAATAAATAATCCTACAGTGTGTGGCTATCATTAACAGTATCGACATTAATTTCATTCTGTTTCTTTAGCTTTCAACAAGAGTAAATATAACCAAATCCTGCTTATCTTATTCACATCACACAATGAACAGGGTTGTATGATAGGTTTGCCTACAATCACAGGGGACTGGACTTGATGCCCCAAAAGGTCCCTTCCAGTCCAATGTCCCTATGACTTCTGTGAGATTATTCATGGGTAAAGTCACCTATGGGTTAAATTCACACTTGTGCAAAGTCTCAGCATGAGGTCTATAAACTAATGTCCTACACTAAGATCCTAAGTGGCTCTGATGTGATGGATAGTCCTTGTGCTGCCTTCCCCTTGCCCTTGGAACTATAGCCCATATGAATCTTTATTCAAATAGGATTTGGTCACAGTTTGTAACAAAAATACTGTATTTCCACTTGCTCAAACTTGATTAAATATGTTCCTGGTCCAAATTCTGATCTCACACAGGTGAAAATTTAAAGTGATTCCATTGACCATGTATCAATCTCTGGCTATTTGTGTCTGTTCTGTGTTGTCCCAGTGACACAAAGTGTGTTTGTATAGCTGCTAGCACAGTAGAGCTAGGATCTTGGAATGGGTCCTCTAAGTGCTACAATAATATACAATCAATAAATAAATGCAATTTAACTGGCTAGATGAGATGGGTTTACGGCTTTTCTGTTCATACGAGTGATGCATAGTAGCTAGAGTATACTGGTGAATCTGCCTCCGAATGTATTCAATGCGGGGGTCACACCACACCACAATTACATCAGTACAAGAGCTGAATGTGGTCCATTGTTTGGTTAATAATCATAGGCTAGATGACCATGTGCACCAGAGCAGCTCTTGGCACACCCTGTGGTAGAAGAACTTTAGGCTGAGGTCTCTTGGGTCCCAGAAAAAGGCTCCCAAGGAACCACTCTGCTGGCCCAGATCACCAGAATGCATCTCAACCTGACCCCACCTCCTCACAGCCCTGATACATCAGAGGCATCTGGGAGGGCTTGTCAGCTATCTGAAGTTTCTGCTATGTTAGAAGAAATCTTCAACTATTGATTTAAGGTAGCTTTAAATCCCCTGAAGTAAAAAGGGGACTTCAGAGGAGCTGAAAAACTTGCCCCATACATTGATAAAGAAAAAAACTGGCATTTTTTTACCTGTTACAAATAGTATTTTGGCTTATCAATTAGTAGGAAATTTTTAAATGGTTTACTTTTCACAGTTTATTCTGTTTGTTTGCTATTTACATTTCACGCCACTAGAACAATTAAACCAAACTAGTGCAGGAGGTTTTTCTACAATCCCTTTGTAGTCTATTTTGCCTCTTGGTGCTCAGTAGTAGGGAGATGTTGCAAACACTCCTGGGATTGCTCATAGCCAAAATGCAAAGGTATCACTTTTAAAATTTCTAATACATTTGAGACAGCTTGAAACACAGCAACAAATAATCCGCAACATCTAAATTTTGGGCTTAGTCTACTTGTAAATATGTTTCATTACAATTAATAATCTGTCCAATGCTGTGTAGATGCCAGAATACAAAATTCTCCTAAACATGAGAACAAGTCTAGCAACTGCTCAGCTGTTTTTAGGAGTATCATTACCATTTTGCCAAGGTGTTTTTCCTTTACTGCAATCATGGATTCAGAGTTTATTTATTATAGGCAGAGCTGGTAACATTACTTATAGTTAAGCTTTCCTGACACTTCATTATAAGCCCGTTTTCAGTGCTTATAAAACTGTGTCACATTTTAGCTATTCAGACTGAAACTTTGCATGCTGGGCAGTCTGCCTAAGGCTGAATTTTTGGGGGAAAGTTTCAGCTAACATAGTTCAGCCATTTCTGAGAAAGGTTAGAGAAAATATGCTGTTTACCACTCATCTAAAAACCTTCCAACTGTTTCACTGAGCAACCCCAGTGCCTCCCAGCTTTGAAGCAGGGTTCTGAAGTTTGGCACAGGGGTGCCATTGTGGAAATGCACCCATATTTCACAAAGTTATAAGTCTCCGAACAATTTCAGTTTGCACATGCTTGGTAAAGACTTGATAGAACTTGGCAGGTAAATTCTCTGAAGAGTCAGTCTGCAATGAAAATGCTCCACTCCTTCACAGCTCCTACCTGCAGACCAGACTGTGCACCTGCCCTCCATACATAGCAAGTGATCCATACATGCTTCATGCTAAGTCTGCAGGAACTGAGCAGGACTTTCCATGGAATAATTCCTCCCAGCTGCAGGGCTGCACTCTGCCTCTGGGCACCAGAACTGAGAATACTGAGTGCTTTCAGTGCTCACCCTGGCTGGCATCCAAGCAGCAAGGAGAAGGAGGAAGCATCTAATTTTAATACAGAAAGGTGATAAATGGAGTGGATATGCACTGGGGTGAAGTGCGTGTGTGGGGGGTGGAGAATAGGGAGGTAGAGCCAGAAAATAGGGGGGTGGGTAAGAACAAAAGACGTTAGGAGCTGGAATTGGGGCACAGAGGTAGAATGGTCTATACCACAAAAGCACACTCCGCTCCCAAACCTGGAATTGAACCCAGGAGTTCTGAGTCTTAACATCCCTCTGTTGTCAGCAAATAGCTATGAAAGCCACAAAGTGAGAGTCTCATCCCCCTCTGCTGGCTGATCTAGATAAAGGATAACACTGAACTATTGCTACCACTTACTTCAGTAAGCTAAAATGGTAGAGATCTGTGCCGTGGACCTAAAGTTCTGAACCCATCTGATGACCCACAATGGCTGTCAATATGGTTCCACATGATAAAAGTTACGTTTTTCATCTTACTTTTTTTAAAAAAATATGAAATTACATCCAAAAACTATGCTAAAAGAATGTTAAGGTTGCGAAGCAGGGAAACTCCAGAAGTAAAGCTGCCTGGGCATTAGCATACAGTTTATTACATGCTCACACATTTTCACCACAGGACCCCTGCCTCATTTAGTGCACAGGATGAACCAGCCCTGGGATGAATCAGGTTGCATAGTGAAAGAGACTGCTGTCTATAGGACCCCTGTCTCATTTGTTCCAGGAGTTGGGAAGTGTGCAGCAAATGTGTCATTGAACTGAAGGAAGAGAAAGGATAGTCTTGTGGTGAAGGAAGTTGAATACGACCCTGGAATTTTATCCCTGCCTGGGCCACAGAACTGTTGAGTGATAGCAGGCAAGTCACATAAGTCAAAATGTTCAGTTGGCCACTAATTGCCTATTCTTTATTTTCTGATTATCGTGAGACATCTGGGGCTAGATTTGCAGAAGTGCTGAGGGTTCACAAATGCAACTGAAGTCAGCAGGAGCTGTACTTCGAACAAATAAAATACTATAGAAATGCAGAACCCTCTAAAAAATTAGGTCTACAGTGTCTGAAGTTGGGCACTCAAAATTAGTGGATGCCTTTGACAACTTTAGCTTTAATCTCTCTGTGTCTCCATTCCCCAGCTGAAAATTGGGGATAAATAGCACAACATAAACTCACTGAGCTGCTGTGAAGATCAATTAATTAGTGTCTGAAGAAGTCAGACACGAAAGTAAGGATCACCATAGAAATGCCCAGGAGGAAATAAATAATTCTGTATTCAGCGTAGGGTGTTAAATAAGGGCTGGAGCCACACACCAAATGAGGAGGCTAAAAAGAAATATTGAATAGCACTAGAGACAGCTGGAAACTGAAATTCCCATTCCAGGGGAAATTCTGAAACCTTAAAACATCCTTCATCCCAAACCAGAACAAAAACTGAAATTTCAAAATTTCCTATGGACCCCAAAATTCTGAAAAAGTCAAAAGAACATTATGTTTCAACCATTTCAAAATGTTTCCAAAGTTCCCCAAGTTGCTCAAAGCCTTGACAGCCCACCAGGCAGGGAGCTGGGCAGCTTGTGAAACCTGGGAACAAAGGTTGAGGAGCCATGAACCTTGGAATTCCTAGGAACCCTGCCTCCTACGCAGTTTGCCTGGCAAGCTGCCCTGGAGTCAGGAGTCAAGGAGCCAAGAGTCTGGAAGTCTGGGCTGCTGAGGAGCCAGGAAGGCAAACCAGCAGGGAACCAGTCAAGAGTTCCATTGTAATTTTGTCAAACTCAACACACTCCTGTGCAACATTTCAATCTCAGCAAATCAGCATTTTCCAACAGATAAGCGTTCTGATGGAAAATTTCCATTAGTTTTAATAACTAGGCTTTCACTTATTGAGACAGGGGTCCCGAGGAAAAAAATTGCATGAGATCATGTAATTCAAGACTGTCACAATGCACATGCAGAAAGTGGCTGAATTTAGGTCATACAGGTCTGTGAGGGGCAGGCTGTGTCTTGGGAGAAGAACCACAGCAGAGTGGAGTTAATTCTGGTGTTGGGTCTCTAGAACAAGGGGCTATGTGCTCAGGGAGGTAGCCCTGGGGCTGGTGTTCCAGAAGGGAAACAGAACTAGCTATGAGAAAGAAGGTGGCTGAGAAGGGAAACTGCAAGAAACAGGACTACTAGAGATCCCTGGGAGAGGAGGCTGTGAAACTCTAGGGCTTGGTCTACACTACAGAGTTAAGTTGATGTAAGGCAGCTTATGTTAACTTAATTATGTCAATGTCTACACTTCAGTACTGCTTCTGCTGAAGTAAGTGGCCTGCTACACCAACATAACTCCTTCGCCACGAGAGGTGTAGCGCTTATGTCCATATAAAAAGAAAAGGAGTACTTGTGGCACCTTAGAGACTAACCAATTTATTTGAGCATAAGCTTTTGTGAGCTACAGCTCACTTCACTTGAGCAAATGCTGTAGTTTCTTTTGGTTACTCTCAGTGGGATCAGAGGGTAATGGCTTCTAGAGAGTGGTGTTGGAGAGCTGCCGAGCAGCCTCTTGTTCATATTCCGACCTATTCATGATGACAACAGCACCTCTTTGTCAGCCTTTTTGATTATGATGTCAGAGTTGTTTCTGAGGCTGTAGATGGCATTGTGTTCTGCCGGCTGAGGTTGTGGGGCAAGTGATGCTGCTTTTCCACAATTTCAGCCCGTGCATGTCGGCGGAAGCACTCTATGTAGAAGTTCAGTCCGCTGTTTCAACCTTCAGGAGGAGTCCACCTAGAATCCTTCTTTTTGTAGTGTTGTAGGGAGGTCTCTGTGGATTAGTATGTTGTTCAGAGGTATGTTGGAAATAATCCTTGAGTCGGAGACGTCGAAAATAGTGTGACCTAGAATCCTATTTTCGATGTCTCCGACTCAAAGAATATTTCCAACATACCTCTGAACAACATACTAATCCACTTTCTACAAGCCATTACCCTCTGAGCTCACTGAGAGTTACCAAAAGAAACTACAGCATTTGCACAAGAAACTCCCTGAAAAAGCACAAGATCAAATCCGCACAGACACACCCCTGGAACCCCGACATGGGATATTCTATCTACTACCCAAGATCCATAAAGCTGGAAATCCTGGGTGCCCCATCATCTCAGGCATTGGCACCCTGACAGCAGGATTGTCTGGCTATGTAGATTCCCTCCTCAGGCCCTACGCTACCAGCACTCCCAGCTACCTTCGAGACACCACTGACTTTCTGAGGAAACTACAATCCATCGGTGATCTTCCTGATAACACCATCCTGGCCACTATAGATGTAGAAGCCCTCTACACCAACATTCCACACAAAGATGGACTACAAGCCGTCAAGAACACTATCCTCGATAATGTCACAACTAACCTGGTGGCTGAACTTTGTGACTTTGTCCTTACCCATAACTATTTTACATTTGGGGACAATGTATACTTTCAGATCAGCGGCACTGCTATGGGTACCCGCATGGCCCCACAGTATGCCAACATTTTTATGGCTGACTTAGAACAACGCTTCCTCAGCTCTCGTCCCCTAACGCCCCTACTCTACTTGTGCTACATTGATGACATCTTCATCATCTGGACCCATGGAAAAAAAGCCCTTGAGGAATTCCACCATGATTTCAACAATTTCCATCCCAACATCAACCTCAGCTTGGTCCAGTCCACACAAGACATCCACTTCCTGGACACTACAGTGCTAATAAACGATGGTCACATAAACACCACCCTATACTGGAAACCTACTGACCGCTATTCCTACCTACATGCCTCCAGCTTTCACCCTGACCACACCACACGATCCATCCTCTACAGCCAAGCTCTGCGATGCAACCGCATTTGCTCCAACCCCTCAGACAGAGACAAACACCTACAAGATCTCCATCAAGCATTCTTACAACTACAATACCCACCTGCGGAAGTGAAGAAACAGATTGATAGAGCCAGAAGAGTTCCCAGAAGTCACCTACTACAGGACAGGCCTAACAAAGAAAATAACAGAATGCCACTAGCCGTCACCTTCAGCCCTCAACTAAAACCCCTCCAATGCATTATTAAGGATCTACAACCTATCCTGAAGGATGACCCAACACTCTCACAAATCTTGGGAGACAGGCCAGTCCTTGCCTACAGACAGCCCCCCAACCTGAAGCAAATACTCACCAGCAACCACATACCACACAACAGAACCACTAACCCAGGAACCTATCCTTGCAACAAAGTCCGTTGCCAACTGTGCCCACATATCTATTCAGGGGACACCATCACAGGGCCTAATCACATCAGCCACACTATCAGAGGCTCGTTCACCTGCACATCCACCAATGTGATATATGCCATCATGTGCCAGCAATGCCCCTCTGCCATGTACCTTGTTCAAACTGAACAGTCTCTACGTAAAAGAATAAATGGACACAAATCAGATATCAAGAATTATAACATTCATAAACCAGTCGGAGAACACTTCAATCTCTCTGGTCATGCGATTAAAGACATGAAAGTTGCAATATTACAACAAAAAACTTCAAATCCAGACTCCAGCGAGAAACTGTTGAATTGGAATTCATTTGCAAATTGGATACAATTAACTTAGGCTTGAATAGAGACTGGGAGTGGCTAAGTCATTATGCAAGGTAACCTATTTCCCCTTGTTTTTTCTTACCCTCCCCCCCCAGACGCTCTTGTTAAACCCTGGATTTTTGCTGGAAGTGGCCCAACTTGATTATCATACACATTGTAAGGAGAGTGATCATTTTAGATAAGCTATTACCAGCAGGAGAGTGGAGTGGGGGGAGGTATTTTTTCATGCTTTGTGTGTATAAAAAGATCTTCTACACTTTCCACAGTATGCATCCGATGAAGTGAGCTGTAGCTCACGAAAGCTTATGCTCAAATAAATTGGTTAGTCTCTAAGGTGCCACAAATACTCCTTTTCTTTTTGCGAATACAGACTAACACGGCTGTTACTCTGAAATATGTCCATGTAGTTAGGGCAACACAGTGTCCAGGCAGACACTGCATTATTTACCTCAGCTGTTGGCCGAATGAGGCTGACAGCTGGAGTCCTCCTCCCCCGCCCCAGCACTGATAGCCCGAGCTGTCAGCGGGGTGCGGTGCTCACCCGGTGCCTGGTGTCAGTGCCAGGGCAGGGTGTGGGGACTCCGCTGAAATCATGCCTGTCAGACAGCTCTATCTGTCAGCACTGGAGCGACTGTCAGCATCAGGGAAGCCAGCTGTGAGCCACAGGCAGGGCTGAGGCTGTCAGCTCCAGCTGTTCGGGTCCCACAATGCTCCACTTCAGTCAGTGGAAGTGCTCTTCATGAGGATGCATACCGTGGACAGAAGGAGCAAGTGTGGATGTGAACGACCAATTTCATGACTGCAGTGGCTTTATGTCAACTTAACTTAAGTCAACTTAATTTTGTATTATAGACAAGCCCTAGGAGCTCACAAAGGGTGAGCTAAGGAGCTGTATTTTGTCTGTTATATGCGTATAGTTGGACAATAAACTCAGTTAAAAGGAGACTAGGCATGGGGAGAAGCCCTGCCATGTCACAATCCCCATTGTCACTTGGCACTGTTCAAAAAAACACTGAGGGATAGTCCCTGCACCAAAAAGTTTACAATTTAATAGACATGGCAGACAATGGGTGGGAGGGGAAGTGACCTGCCCAAGTCACACAGCATCTTCCAGCCTACTGCCCTATCCAATGAGGGTGCTCTGCCTCTCTCTCTCTCACACACACACACATCTTAAATCTCTATAGATTAATTTATTGAATTTTAAGAGGAAAAAACCTTATCCTTGATTAACCCTATTTCCCAAAACATAAATGGGCCATGTTCCAGACTTACATACCTGGACCCATTAAGAGTTTGCTCATTTGTTAGAACAGCTAATTTGACCCCTTCACTGTACTATCTGGTTCTGGATTACAAAATGTGAATTAAATGTTTCCCTTCAGATTCATGCACACCCCTAGTGCTTGTTTTGGCACTTCCCTCCCAGCATTCTGTGTATCCATGTCAATAGAAATTGCACAGTGAGCTGGAGAGCAGAAAGTATGCTAGAAAAGATCCATAGTGCAGATTAAAGCACAGAAGTTCCCAATTAAGTAAATTTTAGTAGTAGTTGTTTTTTTCCCCAATGACTTGAACTGCTTTCAAGGACAAAAGCAAATTCATATTTATTGTAAACTAAAATATAGGACCTGATTCACAATTGCATTCTATCTGCTTTATGCCACAAGCCAATCATTAATCCAGTGTAAGCATTTAAATAAGCTCATGGTTGCTTGCATCTCTGGAGTGGCAAAAGAAACTGGAGTGTGCCAGTGAATGCAGCCCTTAATTTTTTGTCACTATATTACTAGTGACCAGATTTAGCACGCTCAGACATAAAACTAGATATGATAAAAAATAAGCCCCTTTTCTTACTAGGTTTTAATTTAGGCATCATGACTGTTGTGATTCTTCTCATCTCTGTGTTTGTGCACCTCTTCTGATATGCATAAATCTTTTTTCCAGATTAACCAGGTCAGCCAAACAGAAGAATGCCCTCTATATTTTCTTTATGCTTTAGTACATCTAGGCATTGGGTCAGAGTCTCAGCTGAGGTAAATGCTACAGTTTATACCATTGCTTTACACCAGCTGAGGATGTGGCCCCTTTCTTTTAAATGGAGATTTTTTTAAGGAAAGTTCTTTGTATCAGGGAAATGTAACAACTACATTGGTTTAAGCTTTTTGGTCTACCAGTCAGCTTGGATTTGTTGATATTTGCAGTAATAATTTCTCAAAAGGCCATAACCTCGGGTCAGGTACTGGATAGAGCCTTCGGTGATGAAATGGAAGGGAGTGTGGCTTATGTCTCCCAGTATGCCTGGTTTTTGTCACATGATCCTCCTGTGACCTGACTCTGGTACTCATTTTCCCTCCTCCCCATGTGCAGAGGTAAGCAAAACCTGTGACAGCTATGGCTGACCCTGAACCCCTTGAAGAGTCAGCTCACCCTTTGACAGTGCGCTTCTTGGTAATAATTTGTTACTAGTTATTAAAGGGACACAACTTCAAAAAATACACACCTCTCTCTGATGACTTTTTACATACTATTGTTACAAGTTCCAGCTAAATTTACTTTCAGAAGAAAATATTTTCTTTATTTATCCATTTGCTTACTTTATGAAATTGATAGTGCTATGTACCAGATTTGCTTTATCCCCTGTACAGGTGGCTAGTCAGTTTCCTTTGCTTTTTGGGTCTCCCCTGTTGCACAACAAAGGGCTTACATTTATATATATCCCAGTTTTGTTATAAACCTCCACATGGTGCCAGAATCACACACTGAATAATAAAATGAGGTTATAAGATATTATAGGGGAATATAGAATATTTGGCTGCAAATGGATGCTAAAATATGCTGCCTAAGGTGCTTTGATTTCAGTTAGCCTGGGACTGGAAACAGAAGATCATCCATGACAGGCTTGATGTAAAGCTGAGTGAGGAGAATGGACAATATACTCTTGGACAGAAAAACCAGACTGGGAGTCAGGAAACCTGACTAGAGATGAGCAAAAGTCAAAATTTTCATCCCAGGAGAAATTCTGATATTTCAACGATTGTTTTCATTTAAAACAGTTATGAAAAGTCAAAATATCGATTATTTTCACAGAACAAAAAGTTTCAAATAATTTTTATTCAGAAACGTCAAAACATTCTGTTTTATCAAAACAAAACATTTCAACACTCTTGGATAGAAACCTTTCATTTTGCTTTGTTGAACTGAATCAAAATATTTGTTTCAGGTCATTTCATGATTAAACTGCATCTGCTTATGGAGCTGTAGTACCTTATGGGAGTTATGGTTCAGGTGCTCCTTGCTTTCATTTGTCCATTCAGTCGCAACTCCTTGGCTGAACTATATTTCCCATGATGCACCAGTCACCCGACCCTCAACTTGGACAGTGAAGACACCATGGTGCATCACAGGAGATGTAGTACAGCCAAGAAGTCCAGCCCAGAGGAGAGAATGAACTTTTACAGAAACTGGAGTTAGAATGTGTCCTGATTTTAGAAAAGGTTTGACAGACAGCACAAAATGCTCAGTGTGTGTAAAGCTAGCTAAAATGATAAAGCCATGAAAGGACTGAAAAACCTCAATAAAAGGGTAAAAGTGGCAGATCCTCCTCAAATTCAAAACACTGGTTTTCAGCTACACCCTACCTGATTCCTGTGGTTGCCACCTGAAGCCATATGTGGCAGTGGTTTAACAGGTAAAGCATGGCACTTGACGCATCCATGTACTGGATGTCCACCCGCTGAGTTGACACTGAGTTTGTTTGTGCACATTTCCCCCCTCACTTTTCAGAGTATTTGTAGATGATCAGCCATTTTCCTATTCCTCCACTCAAAGTCTGGAGAAGAGAGTCTGAAGAAGTCTAGTAAATGGAAAATCAGGAGAATGAGAGAAAACAAACGTAGGCTCAATGCCTTAGCTCTATGAAGGAAAAATTAGCTTCTTCTGTTATCTGTCAGCTGCTAAATGCCTTAAAATGGAGATTTATAGCGGACATGTATAACTTGGTCATAAAAAATACTGCTTGAAGATATAAGATGATGAACTCCTGAAAGGTTAGGGATGTGTTAACTCTCTTTTTAACTCATCTGCTCTAATTGCCAGAACATCCATCACATTTCCCGGTATCTTAGGGGATATGACTTACTGGGGGATCAGTAAGACTTGGCAGCAGGGAGGGGAAGAGAATGGATGCACCAGGAAACTAGAGGGACAGAGGAAAGGGCTGAAGAAACTAAATAGCAATAGTCAAAAATTTAAAAAAAAGTTTGTGAAAACTTTGAAAGTTTCTATTTGAAAGTGTTCTCAAAGAACTGATTTTGAACATTTTCACAAAAGGTCCTCCGTTTTTCCTTTTAACCTCCCCCCCCCCCTTCCCCCATTTTCTATTTTGTCACTATAAAAAAGGAAAAGGGGAGAGAGAGGAGGAGGGGAGCCATGGGGGGAAGGAATGGAAATTTTCTAAAGACAAACATTTTTTTAAAGTATCTGTTTCTGAAAAAAGGAAATTTTTCATTCAATAGTATTAGACCTTGTCAAAATCTAAGGGCCAAGAGGACAGCTAGAGAAGGCGGGGGGAGAATCTGATGCAAGGGAAAGGACATAATCATAGTCAGATGTTCTAGAGATCCAGAAAGGCAGCGGAAAGACTCCAACACACCAGGCATTGGGAAGTCGGTGAATAGTGAGAGAAAGGAGGGAAAAGGATCTGATCCCCTGGGGGGCTTGGAAAAGCAGTTAGCAGGGATAATAGAAAGAAGGTATTAAGACACACCAAGGATCAGGAAGGGCTGACAAATTATGTTAAGGTAAGGAAGACACAGGAATGGATGGATCATGGATATGGAATACCAGCTAGGAAAGAGAAAGGAGCGGGGGGGAAATCACATATTTGTCTGGTGCTGTCCCTAAGAGTAGAGAAAAAAGAAGAAAAAGTGAGAGAGGAAGAGACAGACAGGAAGAAAAAGAAAGGAGGTAGACCCAGAGAACAAACATACTCTTTAAGTAGCATAGCGACCCAGCAACTCAGCTCCACTGAGTGCTGCTAGGACATCAGAGTTGGAATGGTTAAACTCCCTGGCTTAATTCCATTGTGAATGTGGAACTGTGCATAAAACGCAGGCATAATCAACAATTGTATCATAATATGCCAAGTAACTGCTCCCCTGGATCAGTCAATTAAAGAATCCCCAGGTTCATATTACCATAATATACGCTAACTGCACCCAAGGAACCGTTATGGTGTACCATGCTGCAGTCTAAGGACTCCCCAAGTAGGCATTGTCAGGATACACCCTAAGGTTATTCATTCAAGTTATTATAGCATAGTGTTTAAAATCTATGTATTAAACACTCCCATAATAGGCACTGATGTGATAGAATGTAGCAGCTACTGCCAATAATGTCAGTCACCCATGGGTAACAGGAGAAAACAACACACTTTCAGTGAAATTGAAGAACCACAATCAAATCAAAGGAAGATACACAATCACTATCAGCGTCATTCGAAATTGTAATGGGAGCAGTTTTTCCTACTAGGATTTAAATGACTGAATTTGTTTTACATTGCATTATTTTGAGAGGTTTTTTATGGAAGACTGTGACAAAAGCTCACAAAATGGAACATTCATGTCTCTCTCAATCCTCCTGTTGTAAAAATGTGTGAGAGACAACATTTTTATTTCTCGGGCAATTTTGCACCATCGTTCTACATTATCTTTAATTTCCTCACCCTGATTGTTAAACACATGTAAAATGTAAAACGCCCCCAACCATGAAGCAACCATGAAGCAATCCTCACTTGAAAACAGGTTCATTTTTAAAAGTGGTTTTACTTCCAAAATTTTCTTCAACATTTTTTTTCAAATAATTCCAAAATTTTCCCCTAAAAATGATTACTTATGCTAGTGCATAAAATTGGGGGGGGGAGATTTGAATACTTTTGCATTTCATATTTTGCACTAATCTATACTGCTTTAAAAAACCTGTACATATGCAAGATTATATAATGGTTCCCAGTCCCTACAACAGGCCACTGTATTACATCAGGATGATTTAAGACTGGAATTATGATCAGCACCATTCTAGAAATCAACAATTACATTTTAATATAAAACAGAACAAGACAATTTAGGCGCAAGCACATAGTGATAGCCCCCACAGTACAGACAGCATCTACACAGGTCTAGGGTAGTAAATATGACTGTGCTCTGTCCACATTAGCCCTCCCACCATTGCTAACATGGGTGAAGCAAACTGCATTGGTGGTATTGCAACAGTGGCAGATTCCACAAAAATGCTTAGAGAAGTCACCAGAGTGCATTGTATTTCTAGCTCTTTCTCCCCCTCCCCCGACAGTCCTAGCAGTTACAGTCCTAGCTTTTGCTTCTGTCACTAAAGATAATGACTTTGGCCCGGTCAACACTAAAAGGGTTTGCCAGCATAGCTATACCAACACTCTCTCCTTGTGTAGATGCAGCTTCAAAGGGCAAAAAAATCCAGTGAGCAAAATAAACGAAAGCTCATGCTCATATAAATTGGTTAGTCTCTAAGGTACCACAAGTACTCCTTTTCTTTTTGCGAATACAGACTAACACGGCTGTTACTCTGAAACCTGTCATTATGCAAGGCACTGCATTTAGCCGTATGGAGTGGAAATCTATCAACTGCATGAAAAAACTTGTACAGATACAGACAGACATCATCTTCCTTTCCAAATGCAAACAGATGGACATCGTACCAAAAGGACTGAAGGTAAACAATCCATTACAATCTACATACCACACAGACTATGCTGACAGCTTGTGCCACACGCTCTCAAAGAAACTGCGGAATCACCTGATCAAGATCCTCTACAGCAAACAGGGAAAGATTAAGAATGAGCTCTCAAAAATGGATACTCTCATAAAAAACCAACCTTCCACACAAACTTCCTCGTGGCTGGATTTTACTAAAACTAGACAAGCCATTTACAACGCACACTTTGCTTCTCTACAAAAGAAAAAGGACACTAAACTTTCTAAACTACTACATGCTACAAGGGGCCACAGCAATGGTTCCCTCAACCCACCTAGCAATATTGTTAACCTATCCAACTATACTCTCAGCCCAGCAGAAGCAGCTGTTCTATCTCGGGGCCTCTCCTTCTGCCCCTCCACCCCCACGAACATGATACAGTTCTGTGGTGACCTAGAATCCTATTTTCGACATCTCCGACTCAAGGAATATTTCCAAAATACCTCTGAACAACATACTAATCCACAGAGGTCTCCCTACCAACACTACAGAAAGAGGGATTCTAGATGGACTCCTCCTGAAGGTCGAAACAGCAGACTGGACTTCTACATAGAGTGCTTCCGCCGACGTGCACGGGCTGAAATTGTGGAAAAGCAGCATCACTTGCCCCATAACCTCAGCCATGCGGAACGCAATGCCATCCACAGCCTCAGAAACAACTCTGACATCATAATCAAAAAGGCTGACAAAGGAGGTGCTGTTGTCATCATGAATAGGTCGGAATATGAACAAGAGGCTGCTCGGCAGCTCTCCAACACGAGTTTCTACAAGCCATTACCCTATGATCCCACTGAGAGTTACCAAAAGCAACTACAGCATTTGCTCAAGAAACTTCCTGAAAAAGCACAAGATCAAATCCGCACAGACACACCCCTGGAACCCCGACCTGGGATATTCTATCTACTACCCAAGATCCATAAACCTGGAAATCCTGGGTGCCCCATCATCTCAGGCATTGGAACCCTGACAGCAGGATTGTCTGGCTATGTAGACTCCCTCCTCAGGCCCTACGCTACCAGCACTCCCAGCTACCTTCGAGACACCACTGACTTCCTGAGGAAACTACAATCCATCGGTGATCTTCCTGATAACACCATCCTGGCCACTATGGATGTAGAAGCCCTCTACACCAACATTCCACACAAAGATGGACTACAAGCTGTCAGGAACACTATCCCCGATAATGTCACGGCTAACCTGGTGGCTGAACTTTGTGACTTTGTCCTTACCCATAACTATTTCACATTTGGGGACAATGTATACCTTCAGATCAGCGGCACTGCTATGGGTACCCGCATAGCCCCACAGTATGCCAACATTTTTATGGCTGATTTAGAACAACGCTTCCTCAGCTCTCGTCCCCTAAAGCCCCTACTCTACTTGCGCTATATTGATGACATCTTCATCATCTGGACCCATGGAAAAGAAGCCCTTGAGGAATTCCACCATGATTTCAACAATTTCCATCCCACCACCAACCTCAGCCTGGTCCAGTCCACACAAGAGATCCACTTCCTGGACACTACAGTGCTAATAAACAATGGTCACATAAACACCACCCTATACCGGAAACCTACTGACCGCTATTCCTACCTGCATGCCTCCAGCTTTCACCCTGACCACACCACACGATCCATCCTCTACAGCCAAGCTCTGCGATACAACCGCATTTGCTCCAACCCCTCAGACAGAGACAAACACCTACAAGACCTCTGTCAAGCTTTCTTACAACTACAATACCCACCTGCAGAAGTAAAGAAACAGATTGATAGAGCCAGAAGAGTTCCCAGAAGTTACCTACTACAGGACAGGCCTAACAAAGAAAATAACAGAATGCCACTAGCTGTCACCTTCAGCCCCCAACTAAAACCCCTCCAACGCATTATTAAGGATCTACAACCTATCCTGAAGGATGACCCAACACTCTCACAAATCTTGGGAGACAGGCCAGTCCTTGCCTACAGACAGCCCCCCAACCTGAAGCAAATACTCACCAACAACCACATACCACACAACAGAACCACTAACCCAGGAACTTATCCTTGCAACAAACCCGTTGCCAACTGTGCCCACATATCTATTCAGGGGACACCATCACAGGGCCTAATCACATCAGCCACACTATCAGAGGCTCGTTCACCTGCACATCCACCAATGTGATATATGCCATCATGTGCCAGCAATGCCCCTCTGCCATGTACCTTGTTCAAACTGAACAGTCTCTACGTAAAAGAATAAATGGACACAAATCAGATGTCAAGAATTATAACATTCATAAACCAGTCGGAGAACACTTCAATCTCTCTGGTCACGCAATCACAGACATGAAGGTCGCTATCTTAAAACAAAAAAACTTCAAATCCAGACTCCAGCGAGAAACTGCTGAATTGGAATTCATTTGCAAATTGGATACTATTAATTTAGGCTTAAATAGAGACTGGGAGTGGCTAAGTCATTATGCAAGGTAGCCTATTTCCTCTTGTTTTTTCCTACCCCCCCCCCCCAGATGTTCTGGTTTAACTTGGATTTAAACTTAGAGAGTGGTCAGTCTGGATGAGCTATTACCAGCAGGAGAGTGAGTTTGTGTGTGTATGGGGGTGGGGGGGATGTGAGAAAACCTGGATTTGTGCAGGAAATGGCCCAACTTGATTATCATGCACATTGTGTAAAGAGTTGTCACTTTGGATGGGCTATCACCAGCAGGAGAGTGAATTTGTGTGGGTGGGTGGAGGGTGAGAAAACCTGGATTTGTGCTGGAAATGGCCCAACCTGATGATCACTTTAGATAAGCTATTACCAGCAGGACAGTGGGGTGGGAGGAGGTATTGTTTCATATTCTCTGTGTATATATAAAGTCTGCTGCAGTTTCCACGGTATGTATCCGATGAAGTGAGCTGTAGCTCACGAAAGCTCATGCTCAAATAAATTGGTTAGTCTCTAAGGTGCCACAAGTACTCCTTTTCTTTTTGCGAATACAGACTAACACGGCTGTTACTCTGAAACCTATTCTGGCAAAAACACTTTTATGCCATTATAACTGTGCCGACACTAGTGCGTTTGCTGGTACAGAAAGGTCACAAAAGAGCCCGAACAAAGTCACACCCCAACATTATTATACCAACAAAAAAGTTTGGGTGGGTGCAGACCTGGCCTTAGCAAAAGAAGAAAAGTGCTTCAGCACAGTGGTGAATTCTCTTGAATGCCTCCAGACACCTCTACTGGGGTGGGGCGAGTCTCACCCTCACCAGAGCCATCAGTAAGTCCTGGGTCTCCAAACCTTATATAAATATCAACTAGAATTATGTAAAGAAAAGTATCCACTGCTGGAGGGGGCAGGGGAGAGGGGGGAAAAGGTACTGCTAACCCCACACATTCATAAATCTGAGTCAAGCCTCAAAAAAAGTGAGGTTGTTTCTTTTAAATTCTCATGATTTTTAAACCAGTGATTTGGTGGGTTCTTTTTATTGCATTCTGATTTTTGAGCTTTTAGAGGTCATATTTTCAGGTTATTCCCTGGTAAAGGAGGCTACTCCTCACAAGTGCCCCCTTGTGGTCAGACACAGCAGGGCCACTTTTCAGCACCTCCCCGGTGGCAGCTGCCATGACCCTGCAGTGGTTTGCCTCCTTGAGCCCCATCCTCTGGCTAAGCCATGCCTTTCTGTCCACCACTTTCAATAATATAGCAAGTTCCATAATAGGGTAGCCCTGTTGGTTAGGTGATGAGCCATCTGTGTCTTCCCTCGCCCAGATTCTCCCATTAAGGGTGGGGTTTATGCTTTCTTTGCATTCCCTGGGGGTTAGCAGAAAAACCCAGGCCTGCCCTCTCCACCAAGTTCCAATTCAGGGGCCAGTGGTATGCAGCTAAGGCCTGTGCCCAAAAGTGTTATACAGCTAAGGTTGCCAACCCTCCAGGATTGGCCTGGAGCCTCCAGGAATTAAAGATGAATCTTTCAAGATTATGCCATGTGATGAACTCTCCAGGAATACATCCAACCAATATTGGTAAGCCTATATACAACCCCTGGATCACTTTGCCTCCAGTCCCCTCTTTTCCAACAGGCAAAGTAATGACCTAATAACTGAAATCAAAGATAAAGTCTCAGACCTGACTGTTACGAGTTTCTCCCCTAAAGGTTTGGTAAGGTGTCTGCAACCAAAGCCTCAGGCAGCAGGACCTCTTGCAGTGGTCCTTCCCAGGAGTTCAGCATGTAGGTCAGTTCATCCCCACTATCTGCTCCTCTATTGTGCTGGCCTGTTCTCCTTTCAAGCTCCTCCTCCAAGCTTTGCAGGTGTGGTCAGGGTAGGGCCACTTGGACTTAGAGCTGCTGCTTAACCCCTTCCTTACCATAACAGGGTTTGTATAACCTGTCACATCTCTGCAGCTAAGAGGGCTAGAAACTTACTAGAAAGAAAGAAAGAAAGAAAGAAAGAAAGAAAGAAAGAAAGAAAGAAAGAAAGAAAGAAAGAAAGAAAGAAAGCTCTCAGCATTTAGTACATGCCTCCAGGAGCGGGGCCTTTAACCAAAACACCAAATATCATGAGACTTGTGATAAATTCATGGAATATGGCAACACTGAAAATGACAAAGTCCATTTTCAAGTTCCTTGGAGATCTGGAGGGAATTTTTATTTCACTACATTATTCTCCCCAGCAGGAAGCTCCCCCCTGCAGGACACAAGGGACCTGCATGAATAGACCCTCAGTGACAGAACTCAATTGAGGCATTTTTTGTTAATTCTTTAATTTAAAAATTATCAAACTAACAGTGGAAGAAACCTTCCGCCCACGCACCCACACTTTGAGCCAGAATTTCATAGATTCCATGCTTCAGGACTTTGCCATCAAGTGCCACTGCAAATCTCTAAAAAATGCAACACAGATTTTTATTTTGTTTCAATTTTAACAAACCTTGATCAGGAGTGCTCTGAATATTCTCAAGCCTCTTTAATCAGGCAGAGTCTGTGAAACATGTCAGGATGGCTTCTGACACTTGTGGAGTTAAAATGAGCCATGCTACTTTGTAAATTAAAGGAAATGTTTGGTAGGAAGATACAGGTTGAACTTCTAACTTGAGCTGAATTACTGACTCATTGTGTCACTTGGGTGAATCACTTATTCACCTTATGCCTCAGTTAATGGTAAAATCTTACTAAAAGAAAGGAAGAATCTCCCTGGAATCACCATGCTCCATTCTTAGCTGATTATCCTAGATAAATACATTTCCTAATAAGAAAGCTCATCCAGAAACATTTGCTAACTGGCAAAAAGAGACATTTTCCAAAGTGTCTAAATGACGTAGGAGTCTAAGTCCCATATTTAAAAGTGACTTGGACAATTAAGCATCTTCGTCCCATTGACTTCATATAGGGACTTTACAAAATTTTATCCTAAACCCACATAAAGAAATGTGTCAAAACAAAACAAAAACCACCCCACAACCCTCTGAAATGTTTATGACCACGGCTACAAACCACAAAAATATCAAACAAGAGATTTTCATATTGAAGGAGGAGATACAGAATGAGCGGGGAGAAATTTTTAAACCAGACTATGTGCTATAACAGTTGTAAAGCATCTGTTTACACTGAGACTTGAACTGAGACTTCATCTGCACAAGTAGCAGCTCAATTACTTGAACTAAAAGAGAAACTTAAATTAGCTCTGGCAGTCACACTCCTTTTCTCCCACGCAGGCATGACTGCAGAGTATGCTTGGTCATGTCCCAAATATCATGCCTTGGCTGAGGTACGAGCAGTCTGAGATGATAGGTTTGAGCAGGAAGCTTGGTATTTACTCAGAAGTATTTTGTGAGCCTGTATTTTTTGCAAAAACTTCTTACGATTAGTACTTCAGGTTCTATCAGTGCACACAAAGCTGCCCCTCACCAGTAGACAGCCTGGCTCTCTACTGGCTGGAGGCCTAAAGAGGGTGTGGCTACTGTTTCTAATTAAGATACTCCTTTTCAGAATGAGATAGGGCTTGGTTTCAAAAGAAGCAGAGGTCTCAGTTCAAGGGAAGTCAACTTCTATGGTCTTTCCCTCATTTGCCCAGCAGAACCATAGCAATGGTGGTTCTGCTTTTTGGACCAACAACTCCATAGCAATATTTGGTCCCTAGAAGGCAAGAACAATGCTTAGTACACAGTGTGCGAACGTGGCTATCTGAACACCATAGAACAGAAATAGTGGAGGCAGAACCAAAGAGAAAACTCTGCCATTCACTGAAAAGTGTGGCACTTTGGGGCCACAGGTGAACATTTTTCTTAAGAATCCCAACGCCACTGATACCTCACATCCAGGGCACAGAAGAGCTTGACTTCTGTCAGCAATAACATGGTAATTGCCAGCAGCCAGTCGCACTGGGGGGAAGAGGGGGGAAATTAGGGAAGAGAACCATGATCTTTCACACATATGACAGCATGCAGCTAGAGCAGGTCATACTTTTTGGGGGGGGAAAGCTGGGGGGGATGCAATGTAAGACTTTCATCCAAAAATGAGGTTTTGGCAACACCATACTTTTTAGTGGTTTTTTTTAAAAGAAATTTCAAATGAAAAATTCTCAAGACTTTTTTTGAGGGGGGTAACAAACCCTCTTACTCCCCTCCCCCCTTTTCACTAGAAAAGGTTGCAAAAGGAGAGAGAATTTGGAGAAACTTCTCCCCCTCCCCCTCCCCCCCTCCACCCACCTGCACTTTCCAGTAGGGAAAAGTGAAATTTTCCCCATTTTCTTTTATCCCCTTTAAAGAAGTGATGGGGGGAAAGGGATGGTGATGGGAAGGAGAACTATGGAATGGTAATCAGGAGAACTGATTCTGTCTCCACTTTTGACACTGATTTGTTATGTGACGGTGGGTCGATTGCTTATGGCCTGATTTTAATTGTAGCAAGTTGATTTTAAAAGGAGCAGTGGGAAATCAGGCCATTATACTTCCTGTGGCCAGTTTCTTTGACTGTAAAATGGGAATAGTGTTGCTTATGCATTGTGGTAATTTTGAGGCCAATAGATAAAAATGCTGAAGAGAAATGGAGGATGAGTTTGTGGTTGAACACACAGTGCTTGGACTCAATTCTCAGCTCTGCCACAAACTCCGTGTGACCTTGGGCAAGTCACTTAGGACCTGATTTTCACAGCTCGCAGTGAATTTAACTGGGGTTTTGGGTATATGCACCTTTGAACATCAAGACATTCATTTTTCTGGGCTTTAATTACCCATCAGTAAAATGGGGATGATAATCTTCTCCTTCTCCGACACTTTCTGTCTAGTCAATTTACATTTAAAGCTCTTCATGGCAGGGACTGCTCTTATTGTGTGTTCCTACAGTTGGACATATTGCATACCATGGGGTTCTGATCATGTTTGGGACCTCTTAGATCATAATCAATATTATTATTACTAATAATGGTTACATGTTATTTGACAGTTATCCCAAATATGTGCATGACATTCAGTTTTCAATATTCAACCTTTGTAAAGGCATGAATAAAAAAAAATCCAAAGCATGAAATGCTGGGGTTTTGTTCAAATTATACTCAGTGTATAAGTGAATTATGCCTTTGAGGCAGCTGCAAGACCTCCCTGTAGAATGTGCTCAGGTATCCCTGTTGCATACAATTTACTCTTTGGCAAAGAGAGTATACATTTGTTTTGCAATCTACTAAATTTGCAAGCATTAAATGGTTGTGCCCTGTTCCAATTTGAGAAAGTGTAATGGTGCACTGCTATTATGAAAAATCCCATATTTTGGATGGACAGAAAGACTGACAGAGAAGGTTTCATTTCCTGTGTTACTAATAGTTATAAACATCTAGGATAAGATTTTCAACAGGACTCAGCATCAGTCCAGTTCTTCCCTCCTTGAAGTCAAATACCAGCTTTGTAATTTTCATTAGTGTAGTCTACTTACAATGATTGTAGCTATCTGAATTAAACATGACTTCAGGACTTCACAAGAATATCTTCTTGTGAGACTGTGCAAGGTTTGATTTCATGAGCCAATTTTAAAAAGACTAAAGAGCCTGGTTCCCATTTGCATTAAGGTTCCTTTACACTGTTCTAGAAATGTAAAAAGAGACCTTAGTGTAGAGACTTTAACAAACAATAACCACCCTCAGACAACCTGATCACACCTGTGTGCCGAAATCTGAGGACCACTCATCTTGTGTATCCTGTAGTCCAAAGGCTCTCTACACTATGAGCTAGCATGTAACAAAGAGACAAAAGTAGCCTCCTTTCCCCAAACTCTGCTGCTGCATAAAGGCAGGTACAACTGCATTCCTTGTATTCAAGGAGTGCCCAAATCTAGCACCCACAACAACAATAGCTGGTGGGGAGGAGTGGGTGAGGAAAGTACAGCTGCTCCCACACAGGGAGGATTGTCTGCTGCACCCTTTCAAAACGTGTATGCATGCAGCCACTCTCACCCTGCACTGCAGGAGCCATTATATTGAGGGGATATGCCCACCCGCTATCAAAACTGAGCACACTCTACGGGCCCTTCTAGATCCTTCACTGATACTGTAACCAGGATGTCTATAGTTGCTATAAATGCCTTCTTCCATATGGCAGGACGGGAAGCTATAAACTCACCTGACAGAGAAGGATCTGGCCATGGAGGTCCATGGTTGTCACCTTCAGGCTTCACTATTCCAATGCACACTACCTGGTAATGAAAATATCCAATTAATTTAAAATGTATTAACCCAACTGGTAAGCATCACAAGCTTCCACAAATATATCAGCCTGGTGCTTCAGATCCTGCATGGTTCTCCTGAATAGTTCCTGGAGCTCTAGGAGATCCTGCAAGTGCATGTACCTAACAGGAGCCATCTGAGCCTATATATTTGGTAGTCTCATTTTAATGTCTCCAGCAATGGTGCTGCCTCTTACTCACCTGAGAGATTATTCCACAGCCTACCAGACTCCCACCATCAGAAATAGTTAGCCTAAACTTTGCTTGTGTGCATTTCATCTCAGTACTCCAAGTTATGCCCCTCTAAGCCTTGCTAAACGACTCCTCCCCCTTTTTGTTTCCTCCCTTTCCAGTTCTCAAGCACTCACTCAAGCACCCTAGAGCCACAGGTGAATGTTTCAGTCTCCACGTAGAGAGCACTTATTTTCATTGACTTTTTTAAACTATCATGCAAACATTTCAATTACAATTTCATTACAATTTCAATTTTTAAAACCCCTATTTCTAACAAACCATTAAAAAAAGGGGGTGTCTCGTGTCAGACTGGAGTTGTAAATGTTGTTTGTGAGTCATCGATGCTAAAAATATGGGCATGACAGAATATTGATATCCAGATCAAGTCTCCTTGGTAGCAGTCCAATAATAGATGTAAGCATGTATGTACTGAGAAGTATCTCTAAGGCCAATGAATGTTGTACTGTTCATATTAACAATGTGAAACCACACAGAGAACTGTATGCTACTAAATCATGTTTGTCAGATGGGTAAAGCAGAAACCATTTGTGGTCTGTCAATGGAGTTGTGTCCTATACATGAGATAGAGACCTGATTACCAATTGCCTTGCACCTTCTGAGTTCCCTTATCCCTGTGCAAAGCATGTATCACACACTATCATTGTGATTATTAGCATTTTATACCCACTTTGCACAGATGTAAACAATGGTGGTTTCAAGGCCATGGGGAATCTGGCCCTATAACTGTGCCATCCGTTGTGCTTCTGTAGTAATTCAGGCTCTGCTGGTTAATTTCAAAAAGAAAAAAAATCAGCTGGCTCCTGGGCACTATATAGAGTATTTATGACACAAGTTGGCATCAGAGGCATGAAGGGACGCAACAACTTCCAGGGAAATTCAAAAATACGGGGGGCAGGGGAGAGAAAGGAAAGCAGACTGCTACCGTTGTTACTCAGCTTAACTAACAACAAGAAAAGATGACTGACTGAAATTCTCAAGGAAGAAGGCATCAAGGCAGTAACTTTGCAAAACCCAGCAAGCTCCAGATGGTTGTCACTACACAGGGCTGCCTCAGCTGTTTGTGACATGAAGCGCACATTTGTGCCAAGCTTTCAGAAATAAAGTTTGCAGCGGTCGATGGGAATCACAGATGCTCTTTCTGAATGTACAGTATAGAATGTTAAATGTGTTCTTGCAGCATAGCCTCAAGAAAGAAAATGCTAAGATGTCAAAAACACACATATCTATCAAAATGCTTCCTGGGGGATTTAAGTGGTACAAGAATTATTCACCCTACAGTATGATTCACACCGAAAAATTGACCTAACCTGCTTTCAACATACTCTGCCAGGGGTGAACTCTCTCACAAACACACACACTATTTAAGAAGTCTCATCTAAGGGTCTTGTTATTTTACATAGATTTCATGTACCACCCAAATGTGTTTATGAGCAATGTTTACAAGAAAATTCTTAGCATTGGTTTAAAAATTCCCAGATTGAGAGACACGGAAATTATCTACAGAATCTATACAGCATGGGCAGCCGCAAAACAAGTCTCCCTCAAATGATCTACCAATATCTTTCATCCTGGACCCAAAAGACACAATCTGCAGGGTTAGAATAATTCCTCACAGCTATGTGTGACAGTAGCACTGAGTTATGCCAGTCATAGCTGCAGTTCTGTGATGGGAATAACTACTCAAACAAACGTTGGGTCCCCAACTCACTCCATATAAGGCACCAAAATGGTACTCGTGTGGTAATAAATTTTGGTCACTACCATTGCAAGATGGATTTAAACAAGCAACCTAGAACTTCTGATAGTCTCTTTCCAAGCCCCCTGTGTTATCTTATGTTCTTATAGGTTCTAAACGTAGCCAGCTGGGTCAGACCAATAGTCCATCTCACCCAGTATCCTGCCTCTGACAGTGGTCATGCCAGATGCTTCAGAGGGAATGAACAGAACAAAGCAATTTTGAGTGATCCATTCCCTGCCATTCAGTCCCAGCTTCTGGCAGTCAAAAGTTTAGGGACACCCAGAGCATGGACTTGGATCCCTGACCATCTTGCCAAATAGCCATGGATGGAACTATCTTCTATGGACTTATTGATTTTTTTCTGAACCTACTTACACTTTTGGCCTTCACAACATCTATGATGGGGTGGGTGTTCACCAGAAATCAGCACTGAAGGGATTAAGGTGGCTCAGAAAGGGTCAATTAACCTTATAGGCATCACTGCTAAACCCTAATTGAAGATGAAGTCCAGCTGGGCAAGAAGCTGAGGTATAAAGCCAACAAATTTGTCCCAGAAAGGGCTGGGTGGGGTAAGCTGGAGTGAAAATGGAGGATTTTCTGACCTTCAAATGATGATATCAGCAAAAAAGCAAAGCCAAAGAAGGAAATAAACCAAAATGTTATAATTGTAAGATCACTAGTCAAAGTAACACGATTAAGTGATGTTAACCCTATGAAAATAGCAGACTGGATTAAAAAAGCATAGGGGATATAGTAAGAGCCATGAACCTGCAAGGTGGAAATCTTATAGTTGAATGTAAAAACAAAGAACAAGCTGATAAACTGCTAAAAAAACTAAAACACTAGGACAAATTAAAATAAGTTGCCAGCTACCATAGGGAAATGAAGGGAGAAGTCTTTGGGGTGCTGTTAGAATGGAACAATGATGAGATAACCAAAAGGATAGGAGGAAAATAAAGTGATAGCAGGTAAGCAACTAACTAAACGAGGAGGAGAAAGCAAGCCATCAGCACCAGTGCTGATTACATTTAAGAGAGGGACTCTACATGAGAAACGAACACTAGGGTATCAGATGTTCAGAACTATGCCATATATCCCCTATCCCATAAGGTGTTACAAGTGCCAACTGTATGGGCACGTAGCTTCTGCTTGCAAAGGGAAAACAAGATGCAGTAAATGTGAGGGAGAGTGTCCCTCTGAAAATTGTACAGAAGGGACAGAGGTCAAATGTAGTAACTGTGATGGTAATCATCGTCCAGCATACAGAATGTACTGCAGAAAGACAAGCTAAAGAGATATAAAAGACAAACATTGTTAACAGATATTATGCGGAAGCTGTAAGGCGACTCTCAAAGTATTAGGCAGAGAAGGATGAGAAAATCAGCACAGAAAAAAATGGAACTGCAGACAGATTCTCATTCTGTAAAGATTATGATAAATACGGTGGAAGGAATAGGCAATAATATATTAGTGGTGGAAAAAAGGTTTATTGCATTTAGGAGAGCAGTGATAAATTGTACATCACAAATGGGAAAAAAATGAAAATTATATCAAGGGCAGTGGAAAAATACTTGTATGTTAGCAATTTGTCAATGAACTGTATTCATGCAAATTTTAATGAGGTTAATGGTGAAATATGACTAGTATGGGAATCACAATGTTTTGCTGGAATGTGCACAGTTTGATAGAACATGGTCAAGAACTAAAAGAAAATATCTTGGAAATGAAAACTAAAATCAGATGTTATATGTATCCAGGAAACATGGTTGATTGAAAAGCTTGCTTTTAAAATTCCAGGGCACATTGCCTCTAGGCAAGACTGACAACTAGGAAGAAGAGGAGGCATTTGTACTTTCATAAGGGTAAGACTGAACTACATAACAGTAGAGCATGAAGACACAAGCCTAGGATATAATGCTGTTGAGTTCCCAATGAAGAGAAATATTTCTTTAAGAATTTATAATATCTACAATCCATGTGGGAACTGAGAGCTCAGAGCTACAAGAAATAATAAAGAATGCTAAAAGACCATATATTATATGTGGTGACCAAACCAGAATAAATTGTGGTGAAGTAAGACAACTGATTAAAATGGTGCATGCTTACAAAACAAATGTAGTGGTTTCAAACGATGGCACTCCGACTAGATCGAATGCAGCAGGGTTTTTTTCCTGCTTAGACTGGGGAATTGTAACAGCAGATGTTGCAAGTAAATGCAGCTGGAACATATATAAGGAAGAAGGAATGGGGAGTGATCATTTCTCTAGACTTATTACTTTTCAAGGGCAATAAGGTAATGGAAAATTACCCACCTGGAATTTCAAGGAAGCCACCTGGGAGCTATTTACAAATTAATGTACTGAATTTGTGAATAATCATGTGATGACATGGAAAATTTCAGTGATAATGGAATAATGGGATTAATAGCAGTAGCTACTGTAGCCATACTTAAGATGTTGAAGTACTTCAAAACTAAAAAACTCACTTCCATGGTGGATGAGGAGTACAACATGGCAATTAGAAAAAGGAACAAAGCCTATAAAAAAAGCAAAAAATGCAATGAATGCCAAAAGGAGTACTTGTGGCACCTTAGAGACTAACCAATTTATTTGAGCATGAGCTTTCGTGAGCTACAGCTCACTTCATCGGATGCATACCGTGGAAACTGCAGAAGACATTATATACACACAGAGACCATGAAACAGTGGTGTGGGAGGAGGTATTGTTTCATGGTCTCTGTGTGTATATAATGTCTTCTGCAGTTTCCACAGTATGCATCCGATGAAGTGAGCTGTAGCTCACGAAAGCTCAGGGCAGTTTCGGGAGCAGTGCGTCTCATGGCAGTCTCTTCCTTGGATGGACTCCCTCTGTTGACAGCAGTCCCTAGGCAAAGTAAGCTTCTTCCTATTCACCACCCTGTCCTATGGTAAATTCCCCCCTTTAATCTCCTCCCCCTCCAGGCTGAACCAGCCTTGCAGGTGTATCTCATTAGCTTAGAACAGGCCCAGAGGAGCTCGTTGGCCTTCTACATACCAGGGTGAGGTTGTCCTTTCACAGTACACCATTGACCACATTATTAAATTAGAAACAGAAATGCAAAAAAGTAGGAGTCACAAAGATTTCGTGCTAACTACCATTCTAGGTATTGAAAGGGCATATGACACGTTCTGGAGGGACGGCTTGTTGTACAAAGTAAGTGGACTAGGGAAAGGGGAAGAATGTATGGATGGATTGGAGAATTTTTGTGTAAAAGAACATGCAAGTGAGAGTTGGGAAAGCTATGCTGAATATATATAATATTAAAAATGGTACACCACAGGGAAGTGCTACCATCCTGACCCTATTTAATATTATGGTAAATGATCTTCCAAACCAAATCAGTTAGGTATCACTCTAATTCCCAGGTTTCAGAGTAACAGCCATCTTAGTCTGTATTCGCAAAAAGAAAAGGAGTACTTGTGGCACCTTAGAGACTAACCAATTTATTTGAGCATGAGCTTTCGTGAGCTACAGCTCACTTCATCGGATGCATACCGTGGAAACTGCAGAAGACATTATATACACACAGAGACCATGAAACAGTGGTGTGGGAGGAGGTATTGTTTCATGGTCTCTGTGTGTATATAATGTCTTCTGCAGTTTCCACAGTATGCATCCGATGAAGTGAGCTGTAGCTCACGAAAGCTCATGCTCAAATAAATTGGTTAGTCTCTAAGGTGCCACAAGTACTCCTTTTCTTTTTTCTAATTCCCAGGTGACTGTAATCTGTGGGTTCAGAGTAGGAATACTGAGTGGCAGAAAGGAAAATCAACAAAGTGTTAGGGGAGACCTCTGACTGGGGAAGTGCATGGGGTTTCAAGCTCTCCATTGCTAAATCCAAAGGATAGGGTCTTTACAAAAAGGGGAGTTACAAAGAAATGCAAATTGTATCTATATGGAGAACAAATAGATATAGATAAAGGGTTTAAATTCTTAGGAGTAATATCTGATACTAAATTACTTTGGAAAGATCATATAAATTACATTAAAGATAAACGTTCAGGAAGGATTAACCTGCATAAAAGCCTTGCCGAGACTAACAGGGGTGAGGGGCAGATATGTAAAAACGGCTGATAGTATACAGAGCCTTAATCAGACCAGTTATTGACTATGGATGCCAAGCCTTTGGGTCAGCATCAAAATCAGAACATACAAAATTAGATTTAATACAAGCCCAGGCACTGCAAATTGCAAATGGTGCATTTATTACAACACCTGTATGTGCTACAAATAGCTGCTAGTGAAATGCCAGTTACACTACAAATAAAACTACTGAACCTTACTTTCTGAACCAGAGTTAATGGGAACTGCAATGATGAAAGGACCAAACAAATATAGACCAATGGATCCAAAAAAGAAAAAAAAAAACAGAAGAGGTAGTTATGACATATTGTATACCAACACTGGGAATTAGTACATCTAAAAGAATATCTGATTCTGTTTCTGTCATGGCAGCCAAACTTGTAGCAATAATGCTACCATTAAATTGGATCTGGGATATACCCACAGCAGCATGGGCCATTTTTTTAGATTCAATCTCAGGCCTGATACCCTTTTTTATTGCTATCTCAGTATGCAGAAGTTATTTAATCAATCAAATGATATTTCTAATAACAGAGTTAGTACTGATAGGGACACAGGTAGCATTAGCTTGGATCCCAGAGCATATTGGGATAACAAGGAATGAAACAGTGGTCAAAGCAACTAAAAACATCATTGGAAGGGTTTTCACAGAAATACCCTGGGTAAAGAGGAATTCAGAAGTCAAGTACAGAAAAATGTAAAAGAGGACTGACAAAAAAGGAGGATTAATGAAAGAAGAGAAAGAAGATTTTTTATTCAGTTGTGCCCTACCGTTGAGGATAATGACATACTTCAGGGTCCGGATAGGAAGGATGAAGTGCTTTGGTTTAGAGTAGTATCTGCCCATTGTGGCTTAAAAAATCATTGTCTAATAAATAGACACAACGCTAGACTATGTACACCCTGTAACGTGGAAGAAACAATTGATCACTTTTTATAGGTGTGTGAGGGCTTTGATAAAGCAAGGGAAAAGCTTTCTAAGGAATTTAAATGTCTAAGGTAAAAAAATACATTGTGTTATTCAGTAAAAACATTGGGGAAATGAGGTATTAAAAAGGGCTTGTTACATTATCTGAAAGATATAGGGCAGAGCGAGAGGATATAAACTGCTAATTATTGAAGCTGGTGGAGCCTATAGACTATCCAGTCAAATCTGCTTTGCCATAAAAATGAGAAAAAAGGAAAAAAGAAAGGGGCTCCAGGTAAAGTGTCTGCAGCTGCTCTCTGGGCACAGAGAGGTAGGTAGGAGGAAACCCCAGGGGAGCAAATGCCCTGGGAACCTGTCCCTGATGGAAGGAGTTTGGCAGAGGCATTGCAGGGAAGAAAGCCTGTGGAAGGCAGAGTAGGAAGAAGCCCAGGGAAAGAGCAGCAAATGGTTGCGACTGTGTAGACCTTGGTTGCTGATGTATGGACATTTGGTTAGGAGGGACTTTGATACACTCAAACGGGAGGACTATACTGACCAGCCGGAGGGCCAAATCAGGAAGAAGGAAGGAGGGACAACACAGGGTGAGCAATTGATGGGGGGGGTGCAAACTGGGAGAGAGCTAATCCCCAGATGTAGCCACATGGAGATGCCTCATGCAGCGACGTGTCAACCACTTTACAACATCCCATGACAATAAGTTTGACAGGTTGACTGTGTGTTGTGTAAAGAAATGCTTCCTTTTGTTTGTTATAAACCTGCTGAGTAGTATTTTCATTGGGTGACCCCTGGTTCTTGTGTTATGTGAAGAGTTAAATAACACTTCCTTATGCACTTTCTCCACACCCATTCAAAATGTTATCATATCTCCCTCTATTATATCTCTGTCATATCTCTCTCCCCCACCTTGTCATCTCTTTTATAAGCTGAACAGTCCCAATCTTTTAAATCTTTCCTCATATGGAAGTTATTCCATACTCCTAGTCATTTTTGTTGCTCTTCTTTTGACATTTTCAAATTCTATTTTTTTTAAAAAAATGAGGCAACCAAACTGCATGCAGTATTGAAAATGTGGCCATACGATTTGACTCTCAGTCAGCAGCACTCGTTAATTTTTACAGTCAATCATGGATGCAAATGGAAACAATGGATTCTTTTCTAACCCCTGCTGAGAGCATTTGAAAATCAGAAATAATTTTCTTAGGACTCAAGAAGGTTGCCATATGGATATCCCTAGAGATTGAAATCTTCATTTTAACTACCAAAAAATACATCAAGTTCAGTAAGAGCACACACTTCCCTGAACTGTGTATTCCTCGCACGCTTCTCCATACTCCAATTCTGGCCCTACAAGAAGGGATATTCTTTTTCATATGTACTCAGTGTTGATCAGTGGAATACACCCTACAGAAAATCCTCTGCAGGACAGTTGGAATTTTAAGAAATTTTGGAATTGTGTGGAAATCTCTATGCCTCAGTGTCTCCCCAGTTCCAGATAAAAGACAGGTCTCTCCCCATGGCCCATTGGCTTCTCTGCTGACGAGGATACCAATGCAATGGAAGTTTCATGATGAACACTTATCCATGAGGATCTGAAGTAGGTTCACCAACTTATTTCACATAGGTTTCCAAAAGGATGTGTGTTTTCTTTTATACAGGGAGAAGAATCTAGAGGAAATCAATGGATATTTTGAAGAGGAGGTAAAAGCTGATGGGAGAGTATACCCTTCATTTATACAGGATGCTACAGTGAAAGATGAGTACATGCAGTTTAAATCATTTTTAAAATTAATGCTAACCCTGGTGTACATGACATATGCTACTATCTCTTCTGTAATCAGTCAGTCCAAGAGATGGTTCCTGACATGGCCACTTCAGTTTAAAATAATGACAGAGATCCCTGCTGTATTCTCTGGGGAATGCTTGTTGCTAAAAATCATCTGAAATTCAGCCTGAAGTCTCCTGTAAATAGAGCAGCACTGAATAAACTGGAGAGAATCCCCGGGCTCCTGATGACATGATGTGAATTGAGCTTCAGAAAAGGATTCTAACATGGATAAAGAAGACTGAAGTAACCTCTTGAAGTTTGCTGATTGAAGGATATCTATCTAGACATTTATACCAAGCTCATCACCTTCCTACCTGAGCCTCTTACAATTTCTAAAAGTAAACAAAGCCAGGCCTCGCAGAATCCCACCAATCTCAGTTTTCAAGATCTTTATTAAGCCATTGGGGAAGCTTGTGGGACAATAGCAGACAAAAGTGCCAGTCGTTCCTGGATGACACCCAGTTTTATGTCTCCTTTATGTTGACTGTAACGAGCACCATCTCTTAGGTTTCTGGTGCCTAGTATCGATCAGCACATGGATGAAGATCAGCTGGCTAAAGCTGGATTCAGGAAAGACTGAGGAGATGTTGGTGGGAAGAGGACCCTGCTTTGAAGAGCCCACTTCCTCTCTTAAATGCCCATCTGCCCTCAGCTTGTCAGTCTGCAATCCTGAGATCTTATTGGACTCCTCAGTGTTACTAAATGCCCAAATAGCCATATCAACAAAAAATGCCTGCAGCCATCTATGATCAGCCAAATGATGGCACTGTCTCTGGTTGGACACAGATCTGGCCATGGAGATCCACGCAATTTATGACATCAAGACTTGATATCCCGCAGCTTAGTATACCTAGGACGGATGGCCCACACCAGCTGGTACAAAATGCAGCAGCTCATCTACAGTAGTTGCACCTTAAAAGTTCCATCCACTTTGAAAATTGTTACCTTCTTGAGAGGTATTCCCCACTAGTACCAAAAGTACTAGTAGAATGGGTAATATGTCAAACAAGCTGAAAATTTTAAAGCAGACCCACAGTAGTCACAGGCAAAAATTGCTGTGAAAACATCATTCTGATGCTCCTCCCTCTGCATTGGCTCCATATTAAATACAGAATCTGGTAGAACTTGCTACCAGACGAGGTAAGAATTGCCATGAGACTTACCATATTCAAAACTAATGCAAAATTCATTTCTTCAAACTAATGTTCTCACAATAAGTACTACTTTCAGGGCTTACATTCAGCTGAAGCTTGCAGGGCTTCAGCCCTGGTGCCCTCTGTGGGGCTAAAGCCCCAAGTCCTGGGGCTCTAGCAAATAGTTTATGAAAATTTGAGCCCTGACTACTTTCTCTCTCTCTGTCACATACAAACACACACACACAAACCCCAGAAAACCAACAGAATTTTAATTCTGTTCAAGTATTTACTCCTGGCTGTGGAAGGAAGGACGGGGTCTTATTGCTGTCTTTTTTAAATATTTGGAAAGTGCCTAGAGAACACAATGACAGGCACCAATATAAGAACCCAGATAGATATTTGTTCTGTATTCTTTAGTAACCTTGTCTTACACCTGCTTTCACAGCATGAAATTGCCTCATTACATTGACCTTCAGAGATCAGCCCCTGAATAGAAAAGAAGGCTGCATAATATTTAATGTGTATAGGTAAGATTATCTAAAGCACCTGAGTAACTTAGGAGCCTAACTTGATTTTCAATGTAATTTGGGCTCTTATGTCACCTAGATGCTTTAGAAACGTTAAACTTATTAAACCACAGATTTTCATTTATTTACATATGGTCTGAAAATCTCTAGTTTGTTAATCAGTCTTCACGATGGGGCAGTTTCTGCCTCCCTTACTCGCACAGGACCTAATACAATGTCATTGATCAGACACAACAATTAAATTGGACAGTGATGGGGAGGAGATCAGTAAGGAATAACTGAACAAAAGCACTGAGTTCTAAGAAGAGATGTGAAAGAACACATGGTGATTGCTTGGAACATAAAATGAGAGTATTTTTCCAAACTGTAAGAGTAGCATGAAAAATGGTTCAGATGTGAGTGGAAGGAAACAGGTTATTTACAAAAGCGTACTTGCTGAGAAAACAGTTACATTATATGTTTGCTGTGAAAATAACTTGTGCTCTTAAACCAGATATGAGCATAAATTGGAGATCTATGTAATATTGCAAACTAGTGATAAAAGTAGTGATCTAGATTTATTTTGCATATTTCAGACAAACAGCTCCTAATACTTTGACATACTTTACTTATTGTACATACTATATATCAGTCATATATTTTATACACATGTGTGCGTACATATACAAACACACTACATAATATATGAAATATATGATTATGTGGTGTGGTATAAAGGTTTTATCAGCATAAATTTGGATTTGTGCCATCCCTACCCTGTGGGAAATCCAATAAGTGATGCAATGAGTGATGCATGTCTTCACAAACAAGTGCTCTTAGAAACGTCATACCCCCCATCATGTATTCTGTACATAGAATGTGTTGACATATTCAGACATGTTCTAGAGAGTTTTTCCAAAACTAGTGGGATTATTTTTATTTTATCATATTTTTTGAGAAACACACAAAGTTTTTGATCCTGCAAGGTGCTAAGAACTGTGATCCAACCCAGCAAAACACTTAAAAACATGGGAGTGTTTAATCACGTGAGTAATCCCACAATGGAGCAGTTTGCATTCTGAAAATTAAGCAGGTGCCTAAATGTTCCACTGGATGGGGGCCAGAATGCTCCACATTTAAAAAGCACAGCAATTCTTTTATAGTCAGAATGACTTTTTTAAATTATGAGACATGCAAAGTACAAAAGAAGAAAAATAAAAGGGCATATCCAATGCCTGCTTCCTCTGAGACAATCTACACTAAGCTAAATAAAAACAGGGTCTCTGTCTGTAGAGTCCTTGGAGGATTAAAGAAACAATATAGAGAAAACGGATGTAACAGTTAGGTGGCTCAGCAGTGTTTGTCCAGCACCTAGCATGTTGGGCCCCAACCCTGAATGAAGCCTTTTGGTATTACTGCAGTACAAACAATAACAAATACATGACACTTCCCACTTGCAAAGCCATGCTCCCTTCATTATCACATGTTCAAATGTGCGGTACTCATGGCATGATAAATATATGTAACTCCCCTACCACTGCTACAAGTGTTATAGGAGCTTTAAGGACCAGAGAGTCAGGAACTAGGGCTACATATCATCCCAAAGTGGTTTACACGCTATATTTTACTAGGCAAAACACTGCAGGGATACAGGGAAAATATACTGCAGGGAACAAACCTGCTTTGGCAGTGGGATGGACTTGATGTAGGACTTTTCCATCAGTGAGTCCTGGGATTTATTATTCATTAAGTATGTGAATTGCCTGATATGACAGTTCTGAATCCTATGCTATCTGATTCCAGCAGATGTAATTTACAATTAGACCTACAACTCATAAAAAGCAAATGATTTCAAATAACTGTACTTATTCCAGTACACAAACAACATTTCAAAGGACTCCAGCTCCTACATTTTTAGGATGAGAGTCCTAAAATGTTATTTAAGGGAATGGGAAATTTGGGAGTGCTCGTTATTTTTCATAACGAAAGCTTTGATATTTTCTTTTCTTTTGGTAGATGGATTTGGAGAAAAAAACATCAGCAGCTTGGAGAATGTTAATTATAAAACCTTCCACCTTGGAATGTTTCCTGAATACAGAGTCCTGTGATTAAAGAGAAGCCAGTTCAAAGAAAAGGTTTTTGCTGCAGGAAATGAAATAATTTTAAAATATAGAAAAGGGAAAAGAAACAAAGGTGAAATTTGAGATAGCTTAATCTATGGAGCTAGTACAGGCGTACTCTTCTAAGAAATATAAAAGAGGAAACAACCAAAAGAAGAACCTCTAATTGGGAACACTGCATTCGCTCTTTCTCAGCCAACAGAATTCTTGTGCATGATAAAAATATTTCTGTATAGCAACTGAAACACAAGGAATGAGGAACTAATGTTGAAGCGGATAGGAGATTCAGTATGGATAAGTCCCCCAAAGTACAGACGCTTATCAAGACCTCTAGCTATCGATCTCTTCCCACTTCTAACCCATTTGCTGTATCTCCCCCTTTCTTCCACTGCTTGCCACTCTAATTCTTCACTCCCTCCGTTAAAGGGTAGTAATCTTTATGGCTGACCCCCCTCCAACACTGGCCTAAAGTTGGTGTCTCCCTTTCAGAGACTCCTAGTGTTACTTTTCTTTCTCACTCCTTTCCCCATCCAATAATTCTGTACCAAGCCCCCTTTAATAAAGCCAGTTTATGTCAAGTGGTGATATAAAGTACCCCCTGCTATCCATAGGCTGAGCTAGTACAGTCCATTCTGCTTCTAGTCCATCTACCCAGTGAGAATGAGAATGAACTAGTAAGTGAAATCTAGTTGCCCAAATGACACTGAAGTTTACTATACCTCGGCCAATTCATATTGTCTTTTTTAATTTGCTTAGCTCTCTTCTGGTCCTTAAAATCAATTTATTTTTGGACAATATTTTCATAAATGTTCTAACTCTGTACTCACTGAAATCAGTAGGCATTTTGCCATTAACTTCTGTTGGAGCAGTTACACCAACACTGGGTGCTTTTGAAAATCTTACCTTTTAACACAATGTGTGTGTGTGTGTGTGTGTGTGTGTAACATAAGTTTAAACCGAATCACATTGTGGGTGAAGTCTTCGGCCTCACTGACATCAGGATTTCACCATGTGTTTATTTGTCTTAAGTATAATATACTTTAGGTATCAATGCACCTCAGGAAATTTGGGATCTAATTCAGCATGGTTAGGCCATGAAGTTCTGCAGAATCAGAATTTGGAAACCCAAATCTTGTTGTGCGTTTCACAGTGTGTCTCTGTGAAATGCCTTGGCATCCTAAACTGCTTCCTACATCAAAACATTTTGCTAGGCCCACAAGGCTTCCATAGCAAATCATCCCTGCTAACATGTCCCTTTCCCCTACCCCCAACAGTTTCAGAACTTCTCCTAATTGCCTCACTAATTGAGAATTTCAGAGTCCAGCAATAATTCTATCAGTGTGTCCCAGAATCCCTGAGATTTCTAACTATGGTGAGAGGTAAGGTGAAAATGAATCAGAGTAGTGATGGGTGGACCTCACACGGCTTGAAGGTTCAGTTTAGATAAACATCCAAAAGCGCAGATGCTTTTCCAAAGTTGGCCCAAATTATTAGGAACATTCTAAGTCTCCCAACTGGGCCCAAGTTGCCAACTTCCACATACCCTCCCTTCTACAATCTCACTACTCCTGCCCCTGAAGATCTGCCACTCCAACAACAGGTTCTGTCTGGAGACTAGAGTGATGTGCTTCTTGCCTTACCTCATCTGGCAAATGTTGGTTTGTGGGGGTGTCATCCACCCCAGTCCTCCCCTTGCATAGCAGGTCTTCTGGGAGATGATTGACTGGCTCTCTCCACCTCTTTTTGTGGTCAAGTGTAGGTGATGGGACATAGCATCTGCTCCTTTAGGTCCTATGCTTCTTCACCATTTATTCCTCTGCACTCTGAGAATTTCTTAACATTTAGGGCCATCCAACAGTCATAATTTTTAACCCTGAAGAGGTGGTTTAACAAAAGATCAGAAGCTTGTTGACTGGTACCATATTTGACATTCATTTCAGTGCAGGATAAATAGATGCTAAGCTGACTTTTGATGTATCATAATTAAGGATCTACTTGGATTGCGGGATGATCTTCAAATAATTGCGGGTGAGTTGTGGACAAGACATGGAAAATTGCAGAAATGTAATAATGGAGCTTTATTAATAGTGGTAATTTGGAAAAGCTAGAGTAGACCTATTTTGTTTAAGAAAGAAATGAAGGAACAATATAAACACTCAAGTATTATGTTATGCCTGCTAATTTTTTTCATAACCAGACATTTTGCTGCAACTATATTACATTCATTTGGGAAAAAAAAGTGATGGGTACAATATAAATTTCAGAAGACTAAAAGTCTTAACACAACGGCTATAGAAATTGAGTCCAGTCACTTTAGCCTTTTACAGGCATTGAATGTTAATGCAGTACTAATTGCATATGCAAAATTGTAACCTCTGCCATATGAGCTAATTAAAATCAAAATTGTAGTGGAAGCCTAATATTTCAGGAGCCGCAATTTCTGCAATATCGCAAATGAAGTAGGGCCTTAATCATAATATATATACTTCTAAAATACTTTACCTATAGTATAGAAAAACAACATTCAAAATGTTTCAGTTACATTATACAGTATATATATAAATATATTGTACTCTGATGGCCAAATTCTACCTTCAGTTACACCCATGTCAATGCAAATAAGTCAATGGGACAAATTCAGAGCTGGTGTAAGCAATTGCACCTCCACTGAAATCACTGGACCAGATTTCCAGCTGGTGTCAGTAGGCATAGCTGTACCGAAGTCAATGAAGGTATGCCAATCTACAGCCGCTGAGAATCTGTCCCACAGTATCCAAGTCACATGTCCTTTGCACTATGGTTTCACCCCTTTCACAGATGCAATCTAAATTTTCAGTCCATGTGAGAGTTAACATTAAAACACTTGAAAGGCAAGTTAGACAAAATTATTTAATTTAGCCTTCTGTGAACATGTATGCACACACACACACACACACACACTGCGGCTTGGGTCTTTTAATCTGGTAGTGGTGAATGTAGTTTAATTTCAGAACAAAATATGATTGGAAGCAGTGTTGTCTGAAGCTCAGTAAATTAATGTAGCCAAATAGATTTATTTTATTTATTTATTTATTGGCACAGAGATTTTGTGACTTTGACACCAGAAAAAGCTGAATAACCAACTTTATTCATTTGCTCATTTGGTGGCAATTCACACAAGAGACTAGAAACAAGTGTTCAGCACTATGTTTTGACATTATTTTATGTACCATAGTTAAAATCTCATCTCAAAGAAAAGTTCTTGTGAAAGGTTTTAATTAAAAAAAAGGAATATATAATTCAATTTAGGAAAGTATTTAATTATTCTCAAACCTCCTCTAGGGCTTTTTTTTTTTCAGTTGTGTTTGTGTAATGATGATTTCCAATGCAAAATAATAAAGACCTCTTATTGATGTACTGTGCACAATTTATTTAGATGGAATATTTAGAGTTTTCTCTTGATCAGTTTGAATTGTATACAACACAGAATCCTCTGAGTATGTCTAAGCAAGGTACCTGACAATTTTTCACATCTTTATTGAAAAGCCTTTTTTCTTGATTCAAATACTACTCTAATATCATGAATTTCTTAATGCTTCTAGGCTATAATTCAGACAGACGGGTCCATTTTTGCCAGCAGCAGTTTGTGTTCATTTGATATAACATTTGTTAAGCTTGAAGACTGTTTGTTTCGACGTAAACACCTAGCTGACCTTAAAGTCATCGTGACTTTTGTGTGTGTTACCCATTCCCCAGTAGTTAGAAGTGATTATCCCAGGTTAGAATATGGACCTATAGAACAATTATTTTATTTGTTCTGTCAGCTGAGCTACCCCTGTTGTAAATTAAATAGTTTGAGCCTGATTCTGATCTCACCTATGTTTATTTTATACCAGTTTGACCCCCATTGGGCCAGATTTTCTGGGACATTTCAATTGCTTTGTTCTACTGCGTCAATGTGAAACAGCTTTAAACCCAGCTTTACTGAGGAGTTAAACTTGGTTTACAGCTATTTTGTACCATGACAATAGCACAAATCAGTGGTAACATACTAGTCCCTGCTAGTTAAGGGAATGGAAACAGAGCCTAGGAGCAGATGTACACTTGAAATGCTTCATTGATGCAGCTGTGCTGTGCCACTGTAGTGCTTTAATGAAGACAGGCTCTTCTATTGGCATAGTTAATCCACCTCCATGAGAGGCAATAGCTACGTTTGCGGGAGGAGTTCTCCCTCTGATATAGCGCTGCCTACACCGGTGCTTAGGTTGGTATAATACATCACACAAGGGTGGGGATTTTTCACACCCCTGAGCACTGCAGTTATACCAGAGTAATTCTGTAATGTAGATCTGCTCTAATATTCAAATCCTTGTAATAAAGATTAGCTATATTAGGAGGATTTACTCGGCAAGTTTTATGACTAGAAGAGTTTTAAATTATTTACCCCATGTAAATCACAAATTGGTATCTACTTTCCATGTGAGATGTTACGTTTTCTATTTGTCATGTGTAGGCTATCAGGATGACCTGAAAAGCTCAACCTAAAACAGCATCACATCTTGAGGTCTCTGAATCACCATTATGACACGGCATTGCATGCATTCAGGGATGCACAAGCTTCATTAACCAGATTGTTTATATATGAAATCTAGATGTCATTATGCTTGTTTCCCATAGTTTTCCATTTTAACAAGAAAAGAGAAGAGAAGAGAAACTAAATGAAACCACTCTACGGTCTTCTTAGATTTTGACTTATTTCTCCACATCCTGATGTGTTCTTCCTCTTGCTGATCCACAGTCTTCTTCTGGTGATGGGACAAATTAGCTGCTTTAAATAGTTCATGCAGTGCACAGCCAGTCCAGACTGGGATAGTACAAATATGGTCAAAAGCTGCTGGTAAGGATCAGGGCCTAAAGTTTTCTACTCACTTGGAAAACTGCCCTTTCAATCCTTTATCCTCTCTGTATTGTGTCATATCTAGGAGTTTTATTTCAGTTCCGTTTGAACACTTGCATAATCTTTTCCTTCTATGTGAAGATTTTCATCATCTTTTACAAATTCCTCTGACAATCTGAACTGATTGGACTTATAAATTGTTCAGGGATTTTGTATTTCAGTACATTTCTGGATGTGGGTAGCTCATTAGCTTCCATATTCAGACATTTACAACTTGAAACAGGCTCTCTTACTCTGGAGGGAGTATCAGTATTAAATCCTTAATTATCTGTCATCCCTGTCAATGTATTCCCACAAATTCTCAGCCTGTCCCTATAGCTTTTACTTCCTGATCTGTATAACCAGCTCATTTTAAACTTTCATGATCGGGGAAACCAACATCCTTGTCCTCCTTAAGTCATGAAGTCTTTCCTACGACTCTCCCCTGCTTCTCTCTAACATATTACTATGGCATGGTTTAAATCTAATGCTTCCTTTAAGAGTTCAGAGGTCTTGTATGAGTTTAGTCTTTGGGATTCTCAAGTCAAATAATGTTGCCATATTTGGGTCTTCATGTCGTGACATAGTATCAGAGCATGATATTACAACATTTTGTGTAAATATGGAGTAACACCTTGCTGTGATTCTGAATTGTGACTCACCACCATGTCACCATAATGCTTAAGATATAATTTCAGAATGGGTAGAAACCTTGTCTGATTAATGCTCAATTAAGTTAAAACCAACCCAGCCGTAATGAATTAAGCCACATAAATTGAGTATAGTTCTCCTCTGCACTGGTATGACCTTACTAAAACCAATGCAAAATGTCAGTGTATATCTCCAAATTGAATACAACTCAAAGACTTGTCTAAGACCTACCATGCACCGAGTACAACTGCACTATCCATTTAAAGTGACATATTACAGTCATTCTTCAGAGTATGGCCATAATGTGGGGTTGCATAAATAATTTCTCTCAGCAGCTTCCATAGCTGATTTCTTCAGTTCTGAATAAAATTGTGATTTTTTGTAACTGTCAGCCCTGCAAAGTCACACTCGGGCATATGAAAGTCAGGCACTGGCATTTCTGGCTGGTACATGGGCACCAATAATAATAGTTCTGCACTCTGGGGGTGAGGTCACAATTCCTTTGGCTGTGCAAGAGGTTGGATGCAATCCAGCTCCCTCTCCTATAGCTGTACTGACTCTTCAGGGCTGCAGAAGTGATACACATTGTTTTTGTCAGTAGAGTGGAACAGATAGTACCTGGACTACAAATAGGGAGAAGATCTGTAGAATAAGGAGGTGTTCTTCTTCACGCATTAATTTATTATAATAACAGCATGTGAATACCCACAAGAGACTGATTTTCATAACAGGCCAGATTACATCTCATCTTAATGACAGCGTCCAGGGGAAAAGAAGGCAAAAGGAGTCACAATCCCTCCCAAAGTTTCCCTGGGGTGTTTTAATTCCATGCCATTGCCAGATTCACTTACACAGAAGAAAGCTTCAAGTGGTCATTTCTGCTGGCATTCCGACTGCTTTGAGAAATCGCTTGGCAAAAAGTGTTTGGAGAACTAGGGCTATTTTGGACAGTGACAAGAGAGTTTTTTCCAGTAAATCAGGGAGACCTGTCATTACAGGATGATTGAGGTTTTTATATAAATATATAAACATGGCCACTTACAGTGCAGTTTGGGACATCTGAAGGCATCTCACAGGCAGCCCCAAGTTTGATAATGATGCCAAGACAGGCAGAGAAGCCACTGTTGAGTGATGAAAGGTTCCCCTCCCCCTCAGACTGAGCACAATGCCTCTGCATTGCTCTCACATAAACAGGGAAAGTCATGAAAATATCAGTTGCTTCAAGGGTTTTTCCTTAAAGGGAGTAAAATTCAGCATATTATGCTATTCAGCTTTCCTGACCAGATAAAGCTGCTCCTTCTCCCTTTTCTAGACGGCTCACGCACTGGGTAATACTCAAGCAGAGAACCTATCTGAAGCAGTTTCTAATTTCAGACCCAACTCTTAAAGAAAAAAATGTACACACCTTGAAATATTTGGAGCTAGAATGTGGCCCTTTTACTCACTTTGTGACATTTACTCATGCAAGCAGCCTCACAGAAGTCAGTGGGAGGAAGTACCAGTATCACCCACACTGGATGTTCAAAAATCATGAGTCAGGCTCCCACAAAACCCAGGAGAATGGACTAAAAAATCATGTGATTTTCAAAAAGTAATAAATGTTGAGTTCTTTTGATTTGCCTGCTGAGCCTTTAAGGTGCAATTTGGGTCATATATGCAGTCTCCTCAAACATGAGAAACTTACAAAAAATTATGAGATACTGATCTAATCACAAGATTCCAGGAGTTGGGGCTTTACATAAAGCATCAGATATCACAAGGCTCTCAATAAATCATCCAGAACTGGCAACACTGAGGCAACAACTTTGGCAACAACTTTATTATCAATAAAATAAATGGAGTGCATAGAATCATAGAATATCAGGGTTGGAAGGGACCTCAGGTGGTCATCTAGTCTAACCCCCTGCTCAAAGCAGGACCAATCCCCAATTTTTTCCCCAGGTCCCTAAATGGCCCCCTCAAGGATTGAACTCACAACCCTGGGTTTAGCAGGCCAATGCTCAAACCACTGAGCTATCCCTCCCCCCCAAAAATAAAAAAAAGTAGTTATCATAGAGTACCAGGGTTGGAAGGGACCTCAAGAAGTCATCTAGTCCAACCCCCTGCTCAAAGCAGGACCAATCCCCAAAGTTGCACAATACAGTCTTTAGTTCATGTATGTTTCCTCTGCCCCCCCCCCCCCCCCGCAATATGTTGAACTTCCTTCTAGGAGATGCTGCCTTTCTTGTCAATAAAGTTTCTTCCATTTCACACTTGAGAAAACAAAAATGATTCTCTGAGCAGAAACAAATCCTGGGTCCATGCCCAATGTGGCGTGAAAGAATAGCCTTTGCCACAGTCTATGCTCCTAAGACTAATAGTGCTATTTCTTTATATAACTTTTTTTTCCCTATTTTGACTTTTAGACTTACAATGATGGTTCTGATTGCAATCACACTGTAGTTTATGACACACTACTATTACAACATAATTATACAGTTGTTATGCCTTGGGATATTTGTAATTTCAACTAATTCATATTAGCAGGAGATTATATGATTGAATAACTTAGTTTGGAATCCTAATTAATATGTTACATTGTAATTACTCTGAAGTTACACTGTTTGACATGTGTACTTAGTACAGTATCCTGAAACAAAAAAGTCAATATACAGGTTTCATTTAATGGACCAAACTCTCTACAGATGTAAACTGGTAGCGTTCCTTTTAAGACAATAAACCAATTTACACTGACAGAATATTTGGTCCAATAAGCTCAGTGCAATTACAGCATAATTACAGTAATTATATTATGTTACCCTTACAACTGTACAGTTGTTATCCCATCCATTATTCTTGTTTATGCAAGATGGCAAAGTTAATATGAATAAAACCATTTTACAGATTTTATTAGAGAAGCAGATAAGGACAAGAACAGCACACACAGAAACAAATATAAAGCCAAGTTCATGTCTCCATAGTAAAACTCTGCATATCGACCTGGCTTTTGCCATAATAAATAATTCAAAACACAAAGCTAGCTCTTAATCCCTTAGTCAAGGAGGCAGAGGAAGTTGGATACTAGGTAACATCTGCTATATGTCATCTGTCTAAGAAATGTAATCCAACCCAAATTCCACAAATCTTGCCTTCAAACTAAATTGGCAAATGAATGTCAGTATGTGTCCAGTTTCTGGGTTCACTTTGTCTTTGGGAAACATTGACTGTTTTATATTATTTATATTTATATTCTTTTTTATCACTCACAATGAACAATTTAGTACAAAATGAAATACTTTTACTAGTCTGCTAGGTGTACATTTAATCAATTTCTTACAATAACTGACCAAGAAAATTCTTAATTTCAGTTCCTATTTTAATACATTTCCTCTGCTTGTCTTCCTTCTGTTGAGCAGTATTTACTCATATTATCACAAAACTTTAAAATAAAATAAAATAAAATAAAATAAAATAAAAGGAAAAAGTTGATCTTTCCCACAGGTTTTGCTGAGAACTTACATTTTGAGCACAGCCTCAATCAAAAAACATTTGGATCTTATCCAGTTTGGCATTAAAATTTTTCTTTGAATGAAGGAATGCAGCTCTAGGGGTGTTGAAATAATAGAGTGGCAGAAATCCTAAACACAGAAGCATTATTAAGATTTTTCTGCTCACTCACATCACTGTATTACCATTCTTTAAAAATGAAATCCTATGCACAAAAAATGCATCCAACTTGCACTTGGGGGAAAAAAATGTTATTCGCTCTCCAAATCAATAACCAGAGGAAACCGTGGTAATTTCAGAGCTCACTGAGTACCCTTTGGTTATAAAAATGCTTTGGTCTACTCTTTTCATGTGTTCACTTCTTTTACAATTCAGCAATTGATACAGGAAATTCAGGTCACCAAATCATATACAAATGTATATTTAACAGTCCATTTTTTTTCAAATAAAATCCCAATCAATTAAAAAAACTCTATCTATTATGTCACCCTCTCAGATGTTTCAACAATGAGCAATCTATTATATAGCATAAAAGGGCACCTAAGCAAAGAAGAAAGTTAACGCTGTGGGTGCATTCTGTTTTACATTGTTTAATTCTTTTAAGTCCTGATTCAGTGCTCATTGAATTCAATGGAAAGATTCCCTTTGACTTCAGTGGGAATTTGATCAACCATTTAATATCTTCCTGAGGATTTCTTTAAAGAATCATTGCATTAAATTGTACAGTAGATACAAAGGTCAGTAGATTAAACTGCAAAGTCTACAGAGGTGCTCAAGCCTGCAAAATATAGGAGTGAATTTCAAAAATGTCATGCTTTTGAAGTATTCAAATTGGGAATTTTGATTCAGGCACATCTCTGAGAAAGAAGTCTCAAAATATTTCCATAAAGTGTGTTTCATCAATAATGTGCCTGCTAGCACAGGGCTTCAAAACAGTACGCTTAGCCATTACTGCTCTAGCACAATGGCTTGTTTTCATTTTCTTTCCTGTGGCAAACATTTGGCGTAAAATCATAGACCCACTTTGTACTCTTGGTGGTAGTTTTGTGAGTTTATATGTCGTGTGTTACAGGCATACCATTGAATTACAATGGCAGTTTTTAATACCCAAATTCTCTCGTGCAGACAGAAAATGTGTTCTAGGAAGGTTTAATCCCATTCAGCCTGGCCAGCCAAATTCTGTTAGAAACTGATTTAGCCACAACAAAATTTAAACTGTGCATAAGCATAGCGGATAAACTCACTTGAAAGCCTTGTGAAGATGGGGCATCACATTGCCCGAAGAGCAACTATATCTCCTTGCAAAGTAATCAAGCTGGTCTCTCCAGTGAAGTCTTTTCATCAGAATACATACTCTCCAACAGCAAATGTGTCATGACAACAAAGAAAAAAATTATTGTTCTGCTTTAGAATTTATTGTACACTATGGCACCTTATACATAATCTTTTTAGTACATTACCAACAGTGACTTATTTTTATTGCAACAAACCACCATATGTTGGTTGTGATGAACTGTTCCTTTACACACAGCTAGAGCAGGATATAAACCAAAATCTGAATATCCCCAAACTTTGGGGGGTATTTGGAATCCACACCTGGATCCAGATCTGAATTTTGCAGCTAGGCTCTATCTCTAAAATATGGTAAACTAAATCCAAGATTCACACACCCCTTCATTTTGAAGGATTCAAAGTCTGGATCCTACTCTTGTAGCCTGGACCTGATTTTAGTCTCAACAGCTGCAATTGCTTTCTTTATAAAATAATAATCAGCAGTTGGTTTTATATGCTTTGTTGCTAAACCTGTTAAAAAAATGGCTAGTGCACTGATATTACCATTGTAATTCCAGTGACTTTGAACCTGCAGGCGCTGATAGCTCTCAAAGAAACAGATTTTTCAAACTACAGCTGGTCTCCCTTAATCTGATGCATTCTAGAACTATTGGAATGCCAGTTCCTTTGGTTTCTTTCATGCTTAGAAGGGAATACTACCAGAGGATTGAAACTTTTTGTTGTCTTTTATCAGTCCTTGACTTTTATCTTAATCAGATTATCAAGAATTCTTTCTTAGGGAGGATGATGTGGCCACTCGATGTATCACTAGAACAGGAATATGAGCACTTCTGATTTTTAGTTCAAGTGAGTTCATTGCTACTTTAAGGAGACTGATGTGGAGTGGTGAAGAGAACAGAGAAGCTACTTCACGGATAAAATTTATTCTTATGACAGAGACATACATGAAAATAGGGCAAAAGCTTCTTCACCAAGGGCAGTCGACGTAGTGGGACCTAACAAGATAACAGAACAGATACAGGAAACACTGAGCATAATGTAGACATCTCAAGGACTTGGACAAAGACCGCAAAGATCTACGCAGTTTAGCTATTAAAATTTCTCTTTCCACTTTATTTTGATTGGATCAAGCTATTTTCAACCTCAAAAAGGTGCTATGGCTTGAATTTTATATATCTTAAGGCATGGATACGATTTTCCAACCAACCATGCTACAGTGAAACACTCTTATGGGTCCAAATCCTTACTCATTCTCCCTGTGTGCATGGAGCCTGGCCACAGCTCTACATCCTGCCTCAGCTTGCCATGGAGCAGGGCACATAACCAGAGGGCACAGGATTCCTCATCAGCCATGGCTCTGTGCTTACCCAAACCCCATCGCTCCTCCAGAAGAGGAATCCCAGACTGCTCCCTGCAGTGTCAGATATTTATGGAGTGGCACTGAGGGAGGCAATGCCTACCCAAGGACCCTGTGGGAGGGGGAAGGCAAAAGTGACTATGCACAAAGTGCTATCAGATACACCAGGTAAACAAACTGAGAAAATAACGTCTCCTTATCACAAGTTGGATTGGGCTCCCCCTGATGGTCACCACCCCTGATGGCTGTGAGGAGAAATGCAAGCCTCTGGATTCACAAGTGTTTTAAGCTTCCATTGGTCTCAGGAGACTGCAGCACTGTTTCCTCCCTTGGCCTCTCTGGCATATTTCCTGGGCACCAATACCCAATCAGCTACCCCATCATGGAAATGGAGACCCTCATCCAACTGGCATTGGGACCCCAGGATCAGCGTTCACCCCCAAAGTACCCTAGTAGCTTAAAAGAAAACCTTCCCCAGAATCCAACTGAAAGAGTGAGCCTTCTGGATTCAGTTCAACTCTTTCAAGGGGCATATGGGAGTTTTAGCGTATAACACACAGAGAGACACTTTCCACAGAGACTAACACATTCTTTGCTTGTTACTTAATCACATGAAAATTACACAGACCCATACAAAAAATAATAAACCCTTGTGCATTTCCCTTCACTGTAGCTCACCCTTCTCTTGGGGGTTCTTGGGGGACCATCTGTGTTTAGGTAGGGAGGATTGTTTCCCCCAGCCATGGTTCATCCAGCTCCTGTAGCATCTTACCTCATCTTAACACAGTAGAAAATGTCCAAAGGAGAAAATAGAGAAGCTTCTGCCCTTTTATACTGTCCAATCACTCAGTCAGGTGTATCCCTTGTCAGCCTCAACAGGTGACCACAGAGTTCTAGGAGGTGACTTCATTGCTAAGAGAGCACTGAGAAACCAGTTCCTCTGGGCAGAAGCTAGCCTTTTGTCTAGGGTGTTTCCTTTTTGAATAGAGGACCATCATGATTTAATAATGCTCTACTATTAAGTCTTTGCCACTAACACTGTTGCAATTTTAGTCCAACATGCAGGTGAAAAGAAAACAGGAAACAAAAGACTGCACTTCCAAAATAGAGTATGCAGCTTGGTAAAGATATATACAGAGTTCATAATCTCATACAGAATTCACAAATTGTACAGACAAATTCCCCAGTTCATCACACTCCTAACCTCTTTCAGGTATAATAAACTGAGGTGCTACTAGCAACAACAGAATTTAGAGCATTCTAAATACCACCATGTGATTACAGAGTTGGCATTATCCCTTTAACAGAACATAATATGGCACTGGCAACTCAGATTAAATATTACAAATAAGTAGCAAGTAAAATTCCTGGTTTTATTTTGGATTTTTCCATAATATTTTGGTCTCAGATTCCTAAAAACACAAAAACATGCACTTGGAATTTCAAAAGTTGCCAGTCCCAGACTCTCCTATTACTATTTTTCTTGCCTCAAACAGAACTCCACAGCTTCCCTGATTTTGTTTGCTCTAGGCATCACTAATAGTAATGCTCCTGCATGTGGAGAGACATTATTAAGGGGAGAGAGACAGACAGACACACACACACACACACAAAGGCAATTTGTTGTTAAGCATTCTTTGTCCATAAATTTCTTTTGTAATTAGACTTACCTGAAGAATGCAAAAGTGATAAGATAACAAAAGGAAGGGCTGTATTAGAGCTGAGTTGAAAGGTATATTCTGTAATCAAGTATCCTTATCATCCATAGGGATGACTACTGAAAGTTATATGCACCCCTCAAAAGTTGTTTGTCCATTGCCTGTGTACCTAGCATGCACTATTTTTTTTTAAGTATTACATAATAATTATAGGTCATCAGAGGATTTCCTGTCCAGAGCACTGTGAAATAAATTGCATAAACCTATGAAATTAGTAGCTTTAATTGTGATATACATATATCTTTCTGGATTATTCTAAAAAACAGTAGCTGAACCTTAATGTTGTTTACTCATTGACATTTTCTGTTTGTTCTACAGTAGCATCAGAGACCCAATCTGAGATCAGTCCCCATTGTTCTAGGCACTCTACATACTCATGCCAAAAAAAACCCTAAAAACCTAAAGAGAAAAGAGAAGCAAAGGGTAGAAGAAAAGGGATCATTATTTTCCCAAATTTACAGAATGGGGTTTATCAGTGAGACATAGGCCCAGATTATCATGGACACCAAGGCCCTTCTTTTCCACCACTCTGGAAATGGAAAGTGGCTTTAATGGGGGAGTAAATTACATTTACACCCACTTTACAACTGCTTTCCACTGCCTGAGCAGTGCAAAGTGACATTTGGAGTACATCAGAATTCAAGCCTAAGGTTGTATCCTCTGAGATATTTGGGCATCTAATGACCACTGATTTCTTTTGAGAATGTGGGCCAAAGTGACTTGCACAATATCACATGGGAAATCTGTGCAAGAGCCTAGTGGTGAACTCAGATCTCCTGTGTCCCATCCCAGGTCAGGCCAGGCCAGGCCAGCCCAGGCCAGCACCTGAACCACAAGCCCATTCATCCGCCTTCCCCACTGGTGCCCCCAAGATGGCTATATTTTACCTAAGCAAATTACCAGTACAGCAGTCTAGCCCAGCCATGACAGATTGGTGTGCTACAGATAAGAAATTTCACAAGTTTCTTGCAAGGTTTACAGTCAACCTTCTTCCAAAACATATTATTTTTCTAAAATAGGTTTTGTTGCATTAGCATCAGATAGTGTCTCAGAAGAAATGCTAACACACTTGGCATAAAAAAAACTTTTGAAGGCTGAAGTTAAAAGCTGCCTTTCAAACAACTCAGTGAAAATCTCTCTGGGAGAAATCATAAAAATATTAGAAATAGCTAGTGTATCTTTACAGGTCATGATTAATTCCAGACAGTATTTTATATTTGATGTATACTCAAATAATAACCAAGGCCCACCCCAAATAAGAGGTCTAATCAGGTTCAGTGCTTACTTTCAGTTAAAGCTTTCTGAAGGTCAGGCTACATGTTGTTTCAATAAAGAACCTTGCATAGAAAAACGGAAGAAAAGTTTTACACTCAGGAAATGTAAGAACCTGTTACCCCAACTATCATTTCTCATTCTCCTTATTAGCACATTGCACACAATGAGAAGCCGGAACCATTTGGTAACCAAGGCTAGAAGTTTTTTGTACTATGCATTCATAGTTTATTCATGTAATGTAGAAATGAATTCACACAAGTGTTCTGAACATTCACTGATTCGACTCACCTAGCCTTCTGGATACTCTAAGCATGTTCATCCTCTGGGTATTGAACTGAAGGACAAGCTGAATTTACTTAGAACATTTCCAAATATCACTCCTTTCTTTTAAAAGAACATTTCCATCCTATCTTGCCAACAGGGCTTGGTCCAGCAAACAACCTCAGAACACATCTAGTAGTATCTGTGTATTTTTCAAACATATTTATCACATTTCTTTGAGGTAGGGAACTATCTCTCCCTTTTACAGAAGGGAAAACTCAGGCACGGAGTTTTGGTGACTTGTCCAGGGCTATATGGCTCTCTGAGACAGGCAGGAACAAACTTCAGATCACCCCACTGCCAGTCGTGTTTGTAATTTACAAGGTAGTCTTCCCTCCTTTGGAATATAACAATGATCAGTGCATGTGTCCTCAGCAGAAGTGTGGCTGAGGTAAATAGTGCTTCGTGGAAATCCCATTCAGGACTGTTGCAAGTAAAGGTTAAATTGGGACACTTTATTTTATAGTAGACATTTGACCCATAATTAGTTTACACGTGTCCTACCAGGTTGCCAGCAGCTTCTCTCTCCTTACTCCCGCACCATGCACAACTGAGGAAGAAGATACTTCAGGACCACATGAAAATGGCAGCATGGACTAGCTGCTCACAGCATCAGCCAGCTGCAAAACAGTTTAAAGCAACAATTCCCTGGGTGCAGGAAATGAGGAGCAAATGCATAGGCACAGACTTCCAGTTTTCCCCAGGGGTGCTCCAACTCCGCACTGCCCTGAGGTCCCACCCTACCCCCACCTCTTCCCACCCCCACTCTGCCCACTTCCCCCATGCCCCACCTGCCCGCCACTCTCCGCCCTCCCCAAGATACCAAACAGCTGTGGCTAGTGGGTGCTGAGCATCCACTATTTTTTTCGGTGGGTGCTCCAGTCCTGGAGCACCTATGAAGTCGACGCCTATGAGCAGATGCAACCTATATCCAGTTGTAATTCACCACTCTGAGACTCCTTCCATCTCCTCACTCGGCAGCAACCACTCTCTCCATCCCTCTCTACACAGCACTCCTTCAACCAACAGCACCTTGTCCCCTCTGTCACTCCAACCGACATCCCACAAACCACCCCCACCCACTGATTGCCAACAACTCTTCTGTCTTATAAATTATAACATAACACAGAGATCCAAATAATGTAGTCAAAACAAAATATTTTGACCTTATGAGATTTCACCTTTTTGTCTTTTTGATATCTTGGCTGGTGACAAAGTCACGCATTCTCCATACGTGTTCAGTCCTTGCACTCAGATGAGAACAGGGCTGATTATCTGGGCATCCTTCTTTTGGGAAATCCTGCATTTTCCTCATCCAACATGCCCTCCAAACTCTGAATATTGTATTAGTGTGACATCTACTGGAATACTGTGTCCAGTTCTCGTATCCACACTTCAAAAAGGAGGGCTTGGATTTGGGGTCTAAACCCCAAACATTCAACACAGGGTTAATTAAATTGAAATCCATAAAGAATTTCCAAGAATAAATAGATAATTCCAAAGTGCTATTTTGGTGCTGGATTGCCAAAGTAACCTTCTGTCCCAAGTACCACAGACTTCAAGGGCACCTTGTAGGACCTGGCCCTCCCTGACTGATTTCACCCTCAGATATCTGCAAATATTCAGATATCTTCCAAATATTCCCCCACCTAACTAGAAAATAGCAATGAGTGGTGCCAACCTTTCCATGAGAGACCACTTAAAGGACAGAGACTTCATCATATTTCGAGCACTGTGTCAGCCTCACTGAAGCACTATAGAAAAGATTAATTTCTTTTATTTTGTCTTAAAACATGGCTCTAAGCTTTGTTGAAAGGAGCACAGTGAGCCATCACAGCTCAGTATCTTTCACAGAGTAGCAATGGATTTTTCTTTTAGCCTCATTCAGCTACTGCTGTACCTACTCTCAACATGTTTTGAAGTTGGCAAGTTCTTGCTTCCTGTCGGAGTATCACTGCTGTGCCTCTTTCTACCGCCAGACTTGACAGAACAGTTCAGGTAGCTTTTTGAAAGAACAGGACTTTGCTTTACTTTAAGCGGGTAAAGGAAGGGATGTGAGATCAGATCCTGGTTCCATCTCCTTTGTGAATTTGGAGAGCTCCCCTAACATAGTTCATGCAAACAGAATCCCTGGATAGCATAAAACTGACTTAGCCAGCGATATGTGACCCAATCAGAAGCATGCTGAGGCAAGCAGGGGTGTAGTAGCAGGGGTGAAGCCAGAGCACACAGCACTCTGCCTATTCCCAGCCCACAGAGGAGTCCCTAAGGGAACACTCTAGATAATGTAAATTAGAGCAGCACTTAGGCTGCTCTAAATTATTCTTGGGATTCAGTTCAGCCACCTCATTGGCCCAAGGATCAAGAATGTGGAAAAGCAACCTAAAGACACCTTTCCCTCTCCATCCTAGAACCTGCACCAGGCACTGTTCACCCAATCCCAGGGTTCTGGCCCATGGACTTAGCAGCATCCATCCCCCCCCGAAAAAGGTTAGGTACAGTTAATGACACTATAAAATAAACATCTCCTCTGCCCCAGACAGACATATTAAAATCTCACTAGACAAATGTATATAGTTTATGTTTCCTGGAGACAACTAATTTTCATTCACAGATTCATTGTTTTTAAGGCCCAAAGGGATGATTTTGATGGTTTAGTGTAATCTCCTACATAACACAGGCTCTGAACTGTTTCCAGTTGAGTTGTGGACACAGAACTGGACACAGTATTCAAGTAGCAGTTGTAACAGTACCAAAACACAGAGGTAATGTAACTTCCCTACTCAAATAATCCACTGTTTATACATCCAAAGATTGCATAATCCTTTGGGGCACCAAGTCACACGGGTTGCTCATGTTCAGCTGATTATCAACCATGACTTCCAAGTCTTTTTCAGAGTCACTGCTTCCCAGGATCCTATAAGTATGGCCTGCATTCTTGATTCCTAGATGTACAAACTTGCACTAGCCATACTGAAATGCATATTTTAAAACACATTTTTAAAAATGTGTATGCCTCAAATCTCCAATGTGACAAAGTTCCTCCTCTACCTTGGTGGGTCCTGCGCTTATTGGCAGATTTGCTCGCCTCAGAGATTCACAGCGGCCCTCAGTCTGGCCGCTTTCATGGCTCAAATCTGCCGTTCACTCAGATAACCTCATCACTGGCCAGCATGGGGAAAAGGAGAAGAATAGTCTCTGCTGAACCACCATGTGGGTCAGGGAACAACCCAGAGACTTCCCCTGTGGCAGAACCCACAGTCCAGGTCATCTTCTCCAGTGTCTGATCAGGAATTGGGAGGTTTGGGGAGAACCCAGGCCCACCCTCTGCTCCAGGTTCCAGCCCAGGGCCCTCTGGATTGTAGCTGTCTACAGTGCCTCCTGTAACAGCTGCGTGACAGCTATAACTCCCTGGGCTACTTCCCCATGGCCTCCTCCCAAAACCTTCTTTATCCTCACCACAGGACCTTCCCCTGGGTGTCTGATAACGCTTGTACTCCTCAGTCCTCTAGCAGCATGTCCTCTCACTCCCAGCTCCTTACGCACCTCTCCCTAACTGAAGGGAGGTCTTTTTTAAACCCAGGTGCCCTGATTAGCCAACCTGTCCTAATTGATTCAAGCAGCTTCTTCTTAATTGGCTCCAGGTGTCCTAATTAGCCTACCTGCCTTAACTGATTCCAGCAGGTTCCTGCTTGTTCTGGAACTGCCCCTTACTGTCCCCTTACCCAGGGAAGAGGGATCTACTTAATCTGGGACTAATATATCTGCCTTCGATCACTCTTCTGTAGCCATCTGACCTGACCCTGTCACACCAAGTAATTAAACACCAATTTTTCCAATACTCTCAATAAATTTATTTCACAAACAGCAGCAAACAAATCCTGTTCAACTAATCTCCTGGTGGAATTTCCATGAAAGCTGACAGAAGTGAAAATCTACCACTTATGCGGTTTCACTGTGGGCCAGTGAATCGGAATTTAATGAAGTTTAATATTTTACTAACTCACTTTTGCATTTTTTAATATCCCCAATGCAATGAGACCCCCTAGGAGAGAGATTCAAGAGCAACATTTTAGGACTTTGGAAAATGCCACATCTAGACCTCCTGAGACAGAAGAATACATTACTCTGACCTTTAAAGATGAGGATGAGATGAAAATAAAAGGAAAAAAAGGGAGTAATCTTCCTGGGGTGGGGGGAGAAAGACAATTAATCCAATCAGATTTCAAGGTTGTGCTATTTGGAAGTTCCAAATGATGAGGAGTGACACCTGGAAACTACTTGATTAAGCTTCACTTGTGCCGCCATTGGCTGTATAATGAGGGTGTCCACTGCAATCTGACTGTGCTTATAAGAATGAGAAAGAGGTAGGATGGGGATGAATTACACTAATTGAGAGTGGCTCTGACTGTATGAGGTAACAGCTACGCCAAATAAACCAATCAAGCCCAAGCAGTTACATCGAGAAGAGTCTCGTGTGAAGGCTGCCAAAGTTGCAGCCATCATGTCTTCCTAAAGATTCTGATGGCAATAAATGAAGCTCCGGCTAGTTCATATGTTTTTATCAGATTTCTTCTAGGTGAGAGATTTTGTTATCAAGCTGTTGCAGAAACGTCCTAAAAGGCATCAAGATATTGACTTAGATAGACTGAGCAGAGATTTATACTTGATAGACGTTTGATTAAAAAAAAAAAAAAACACAACCCCGTCCTTTTTCTTAGAATAGCTATAAAGGTTGAGGCTTCCTGCGGTTAAATATTACAAAACGTACTTAATATCCTTAAGACATGAGAGGCAAACAGAAGGGTATTGGCAGAGTCCTGATGATCTCTCAATGATACAATGGGGCAAAAAGCTGCTTTAGCCACAAACTAAGTCAGGCTCGAGGGCCACATTTTAATCTGTCATTCAAATCTAATTCTGATTTCACACCAGCATAACTCAATTGACTGCAGAGGAGCTACTCTACATTTCCATGGGTGTAAATTAGAGGACAATCAAGCCTTTAAGTCAGCTCCCAAAACACAGATGGACCAAGCTTACTGAAGTTGTTGAAGAATCACATTTTAAAAACTGAACACATTTTGACAGGTTTCAGAGTAACAGCCGTGTTCGTCTGTATTCGCAAAAAGAAAAGGAGTACTGTAGCTCACGAAAGCTCATGCTCAAATAAATTGGTTCGTCTCTAAGGTGCCACAAGTCCTCCTTTTCTTTGAACAAATTTTGTCACTTCTGCAGAGACCTCTTGCTTGACATCTGGTTTCCGCACTCCAAATCAGATAACACAAACCTCAGGGATTTGCCAGGGGGAAGGGATTTAGAAATTGTGGAACAAAGAAGTAAAGGCAGAGAAGCCGACACTGCAACCCAGAGCCACAGAGGGATTTCTGCACCTAAATCCCAGATTTAAGGCAACATTCTGACCCATAAAACCACCATTTAGCTGCTGCCTAGCCCTGCAGGTGCCTAAACTCTCCCTCGTCCTTCCTGCTGAAGCTGTTCCACTTTGGATAAATAATTAAATAAACATTTGCACAGGGGGACTGGAATGCAGGTTTCCTTCTTCCCAGGCAAGTGCCCTACCCACCAGGACAGAGTCATTCCCATAAACTCTCTCTTTCTGGCCCCCTTTACTATTTAAATATTGAATCCAAAGTGGAACAGCTTCAGCAGGTGTGACCGAGGGAGCCCCACATCAGAATATCCCATAGCTCAGTGGTTACAACTTTGTACTGAGAGGTGGGAGACCACTGTTTAAATCCTTTCTCCCCATCAGACAGAAGGGGGAATTGAAACCTGGTCTCCCACATTTCAGGTGAATGCGCTAACCACTGGGATAAAAGTTACAAGGGAGGCATTGATACCACCACTTTCTCCTCTTCTGGCATTTCTTGCAAGCAAAGCCTAGGTGCTTAAGCCACCTGACTCCAGGAAAGGGTTTCCGGCAGTGAATTGCAAGCAGGCAAGCACTTCCCAATAGCCTGCCTAACTCTGTGAGTGAGGCAGATATAGGACCCACCCTTCTCATCAGCATCTTCCATCATCTATATTAGGCAGCTCCCTGTATAGCTGGCTGGCTTTTGTGGATCCTATTCTTAGGCACCTATTTCTCCCCAGGCATCGAATAGGGAGCCTAACTCGGGCTTTGAAGATTCCAGTGATTGTGAAAGCACCAAAAAGTTAGGCATTGCAATGCGGAGTGCTGCCCCTTTGTAGATCTGGGCCCCCTTCCTTAGGGCCAGTGCCAGTTTATGTCTGGCCCTTACTCAGCTTTGCAGAAAGAGGGAGGACAAAGGAGCTAAAATCTTTGTTCTGCCCGCCTAAGAATTAGCACTGGTCCCACCCACTCCCCCCAAACTGGGTACACCACAGAGAGAGGCCTGCACTATCCTAAAAGGCCATGCAAGATACTGCACACATGACCAGATGTGGGTAAAAGAAATATTAATCTCTGTCTCTCAACAAAAAGGTCTAGCCTACAAATACAAAGGAAACCCATTGTGTCTCCTGGGCATTAGAACAGATTTAATTAGTGGAGTCTCCGTCCCCAACCAGTGGCTGGAATAAACATTACTGGTGACAAACTCAACCTGGGACCTTCATAATCTCATGAGCAGGAGTTTTATTAAATGAGCCAAAAGGAATACTCCCCCAGCTAAGTCCACCAGGAGCTCCTTTAAGCCTGTCCCAGCTAGAAGTCACTCTTTGAATATATTAATATGCCATGGCTACAGGGAGTATTGTTTTTTTAAAAAGTCACATGCTGAAAAAAAAAGAGAGTTTAGTTTTACCTCAAGAAAGTCAGCAACATAAAATCCCTTAAAGAAGAAACTGTAGGGCAGATCCTCAGCTGGTGTTAATCAAATAGCTCCATTGAAGTAAATGGTGTTACACTGTTTTCCAGCTGCTGAAGATCTGGCCCACTATATTCAGAATATAGTTGTGCTTACCAAATCTGAGCAGCACCGAAAGAAATAGGAGGCATGAACTCATTTTTGCATTTACATCCTAATTACTCAATATAGAGTTCTCGCACTTCATGTGCCAATCCAATGCTCTGCTCTAGTACTGCAAAGGCGATCGCCCTACATGGGGATTCCTGCGGTGTGAGAGAGTCCCCAGTTGGCATAGAGTCAGTGTGACTGGTTCTTATCCCACTTACCAGCATTCCTCAAAGAAGAAGGTATGTTGGAAGCGTCAGGGGCCAGGACCCAAAACCTACAGTCTATTGGAGACAATGGGAGTTGAGGAAGCTCAAGCTGCCTTTGAAAATCAAGCCACTTATTTAGGTGGCCAAATTATTTATAATAATTAATTAATTAATTGTATCACCATTGAACAAAGTATGGATTCTGGTGCCTAACTTTAGGGATTGATTTTTAAAAATTTTCACACAGTTCCCTAAAAACACTTTGCACAACTTACTCAGAATTTATGTTACTTTTAGAGCTCCAGCAGACAGCATCTCTGCCTGCCAGATTGCTCATCATATACAGCTACACATTCCCCCAGTGACAGAAACCTGCCTCTTCTAACTCCACTCTAAACACATTACAATTTCTTTTTAAGAACTTGTGTGTGGTTCTCTCAGAAATATACACTACACATATTCCCAGCTAGGTTGAATGCAATTCAGTGGTACTCTCCAGGTATAACACATTGCATCAGCATTACCATGGTGTAAGAAAGTGACAGAACCATTAGCTATCTGCCCAAACAGTGAGACCTTCACAATGTGTTTGAAGTTAAAGCCCCTGTATTTATTTCTCATTGCTGTCCATTCCTGATTGAGCGAGAGGTTGCTCCATAGTGGGATGCCATTGCAGACATCTCTCTTACCCCATGGCTAGGCACATCACTCTCTGAAGTAAAGTCTTTTATCATTCCTGATCATTTAAAAAAAACCCTTTTCTCACATTCCCTCTCCTTGCTGACATTGGAGTATAAAGTCTCTCTCTTTTTCAACCACATTGGTGGCATAATCATGTTTTCTGGGTTTGAACTGTGTTTTTTGTCTCTGCGGGCTTGTCTACATGAGTAATTCAGAAAAGTTTACCAAATTAACTAATGGTAGAAATTTAAAGTGGGTTAGGTAAACCGCATTAAGCCCCATGTGGACATTTTTAGGCCTGGTCTACACTACAAAGTGAATTCACTTTGCATTGACCTAGTTTGGCATGTGTTTAAACTCAAATTTGTCTCCACCGATGTAAGTGCCCCATTATAGTGACACCAAGTCTCCAAGTGGCATTGAGCCGTGGTCAGCAAATTGAGATTGACGCAGTGCAAGTGTAGACACTGCATGACCTATGTTGACCCTAACAATCCTCCAGCAGCTGTCACACAATCCCGGACATTGACCACTCTGGTCACAATTGTGAACTCCACTGCACAGGGTTTATGGAGACTGGAAGTCACACATCCCCATTTAAAGCCCAAAGTATTTTTGAAATGCCTTTTTCTGATTGCTCAGCTTGGTGAGCAAGCCTCACAGCCCTTCCTTGTTGTGAACAACTACCCAGCAAACCATGTCAGCTTCACGCTCCAGACGCCCTATTGCCTGGAGTAGACACGAGATATTGGATCTCCTGGGCTTGCAGGAAGAAGAAGCTGTATAGGTACAGGCTGCTAAGGGATAATCGTAGAAATGTGACTATCTGCGAGCAGAGGCAGGCAAAGAGGCATGACAGGGATCAGCAGCAGAGCCGCATGAAAGCAAAGGAACTGTGGCAGGTGTACCAGAAGGCCAGGGAGGCCTATAGTTGATCTGGTGCTGAGCCACAGACCTGCCACTTTCCCAAGCTGCATACCATGGTTGGTGGAGACCTCACCATCATCCCACAGGATGGGAGGAAAATGGGAGACATGACACCAGGGCATCCAGCTTTGCCATGAGCCAGGACCTCTTCAAGACTCCTCTGCAGTCTAGTCAGTTCTGGAAGCTGAGCATGGGCAAGTCCGATGCAGGAGAAGGAACCTCTGGTAAGTGTGTAAATGCATTTCCCATTGCAATGTTTACATGTACTGATGGAGCCTGATCCAACATAGCAGGACCCAGGTAGCAACTTTTCATTAATTTACTCATACTAGAAAAAGTAGCAGTACAACAAACAGAGGTAGAGTTGGCATCTGCTTTTCATTCCCCTCTATAGTTAGATGGGGTGGGGGTATGTATGTACAGGGGATGGCCCTTGAATCCTTCTGAGAGATCTCAATGAAACTCTCTGGAGGTACTCAGCAATCCTCTCCTGAAGCTTTCTAGGGATGGCTGCCTTATTTCTTCCTCCACAGTAGGACACTTTCCCACACCATTGTGTGATGACTTCGTCAGGAACCATTACTATAAATAAGCTAGAGGCATACAGGCCTGGGCAGCTTCAGGACACCAGCAGCCACTCTGCTTTCTGTGCCTTTGTTACCCTCAGGAGCAAAATATCAGCTAACATCACCACTGCGTGTGGAAAATAGTGCCTGCACTCAGGGCCATTGCCCTGCATTCATTGTCATGGAAATAGGGACCAAAATTGTATTGTTTTGTGCAATTAAATGATTCCCTCCCTTCCCCTCCACCGCTGTTGGACCATACTCACCAAGACTTGGAATGGAGAGCAGTACTGTGGACAGGCACTTTGAAGCTGTAGTGTCAATAAGCATGTCTTGTTTAAAACTTTAGGGGAGTAAGAGAAGGGAGTTCTAAAACTTAACTTTCTCTTTACTTTCCAACTACACTTATGATATCTCTGTGTGTTTTATCTGTAGCTGCTTCTGTTGTGGCTTGGAAGGGGTCTCCCCTCCGCACCTGTGAAATGCCTGAGCCAGATAAGGAGGAGAAAGAAGAGTGACAAGCCGTCTGGTGTGGCTCACAACCAGGAGTGCCAAACTCAGGGCAGACTGTCAAGAAACAGAGCACAAACCACAAACTGGCTGTGAGTTCTTAACTTAGATTTCACCAACAAACAATGATTGTTAACTCCTCAAGCACTACAGCAGCCTTAACAAGGAGTCATAGACAGTCTCCTTCAGTACTCTGGTTTATCTTGCCACCCAGGCAAGCCTGCCTTTGTGAAAGATGGTCCCTTACACCAAAAATCTCATCAATACTTAGGTTACTTCCAGTCCCAAAAGACCAGTCACTTACCCCAGGTCAAGTCTGTGATGGGTTGGATCACAGAACCCCACTGGGGGCTGCCAACTGATGTGCCAAGACTACGTCTGCCCCACTTTCCCTGCCAGCTTGAGACTCCAGCACCCTGTCTTGTGGCACGAGACAAACCAGTCTGCTCCAACACAGACCTGGGGTCTGAAGCATGTGCCCCAAAGCTGCAGACTTAACTCAAAGCAACTTAAGAAGTGTTCCTGTCTTTAACACTCAGATGCCCAACTTCCACTGGGATCCAAACCCCAAATAAATCCGCTTTACCCTATATAAAGCTTGTACAGTGTAAACTCATAAATTGTTCACCCTCTATAACACAGATATGCACAACTGTTTGCCCCCCACCCAGGTATTAATACATACTCTGGGTTAATTAATAAATAAAAGGTGATTTTATTAAATACCAGAAGGTAGGATTAAGTGGTTCCAAGTAGTAACAGACAGAATAAAGTGAATTACCAAGCAAAATAAAATAGAACACGCAAGTCTATGTCTAGGAAAACTGAATACCTATAAAGCCTCATACTGAGAGGAATTACAGTAAGCTTCCTTTTACAGACTAGTCTCCTTCTAGTCTGGGTCCAGCAATCACTCACACCCCCTGTAGTTACTGTCCTTTGTTCCAGTTTCTTTCAGGTATCCTTGGAGGTGGAGAGGCTCTCTCTTAAGCTAGCTGAAGACAAAATGGAGGGGGTCTCCCCTCCCCAGGGTTTAAATAGACTTTGTCTGGTGGGTGGACACCCCCACGCCCCCTGTGTAGAATCCCAGCTACAGTATGGAGTTTTAGAGTCACATGGGCCAGTCACATGTCCATGCATGACTCAGAACTTACAGGTAGCAGCCATGGGTCGCATGCTACCTTGAACATCCTCAAGTAGACTTCTTATGTGGATTGGAACATTCCAAGATCCATTGTATGTTAAGTGCCTCTTGACTGGGCACTTAATTTGCACATTCCTTTCTCAAGAAGCTGACCAAATGCTTTACAGAGGCTACTTAAAAATCAAGCCAGTACACAGCCAATATCCATAACTTCGAATACAAAAAGGATACATATATACAAATAGGATTAATAGATTCAGTAGATCATAACCTTTACAGAGATATGTTACATGGCATATGTAGCATAAAACATATTCTAGTTATGTCATATATACACTCATAAGCATATTTCCATAAAGCCTTATGGGGGGCACGTCACAAAGGGGACCCTAGATCTCTTACCAAAGATAACACTTGTAGCTAATCCTATAATAAACTAACTAAAGGTTTATTAACTAGGAAAAAGAAATGTTTTATTTACAAGGTTAAAACTGGTAAACAAAAAAGTGATAGTGTTTTAGATTACAAAAGTTGATAGTAGCTGCTATAATAGGCAAGTTTTATATGGCTTTTGGGCTAGCCCAAGCTGAATAGCTGGGGATCCCTTGCTTACGCTGAGAAATCTTTGCCCCAAGAGTTCAAGCAACATAGGGATAAAGTTCCTTCTGGTCAGGAGTTCAAACTGATGGGACCAGAGGAGCATTTTTGCACGTCTCCTCTTCATGGGCATGGGGGGAGAAATCAACAAAGTCTTTGGTCAACTGATGTTCCACAATAGCTTGTCTGATGTCTGTAGACTTTCTTTTGTTGGTCAGGAGATGACACCCCTTGTGGTGAACTAGTATGTCACACTTGGTAATGCTTCTGTCTTGACTGTGGGCATTTCCACTTTCAGAGTAAACACTATAGTTGTATAGTTACAGAGAAAATACTTAAAATATTATCTTATAACATAGGATACAGATATTATAAGTGAGATTAATGCATGCAACAACTTTTAAGCATTTCATAAAGTCTAAAAAATAAACCCCTTCTTATGACTCAGATAGCTATCAATACTAACCCAAAGGTGCGTTAGACTGGTTTCCAGCTATGTATTTGTCAGTGTTCAGTGAGGTCTAGGGGCCTTGGCATGAGGTGGGACCTGGTCTGCCAGAGTCACAAAGAGGACATGGGAGGATATCTTTTCTGAGATTCTGCAAGCCAGCACTGCTTCAGACCGTGAAGAGAATATTTTAGATGCTATGGAGAAGGAAAGCGCAGACAGGAGAAGGCCCAGGAGTCTCAGCAGGAAAAGGAGAAGGAAATGCACCAGGATATAATGGGGCTTCTCTGGCAGCAAACACACATGCTGCAGACTCTTGTGGACCTACTGGTTCAACAAGCACGTGCTTGCATCCCTTTGCAGTCAGTGGAGAACTCCATTTTAGCACCTTCCTACACACCCCCAACATTCCACATGACATCAGGAGCCACTTCCCTATCCCTACCCCTACCATTCCATGCCGTGAGCAGTAAGGACAGCCACAGTTTTACATACACTGTTCCCTGAGAGCCACAGTCACTGTATGTGTAGCCAAAATGGACATCAATATTCTTTGCCATTGTTAAGTTCTGTTAATTTATTTCAGAAGTTTGTATTGTATTATTTTTTAATTGTACAGAGTTTCCATGCACTGGTTTTGGTATTGTGACAAAGTTCCTGCTCTACCTTGCGGGTCTTGCGCTTATTGGCGGATTTGCTCACCTTGGAGCTTCACGGCAGCCCTCAGCTTGGCCATTTTTCTGAACCCACAGTCCAGGTCAACTCCTCCTGTGTCTGACCAGGAGCTGGGAGGATTTGGGGGGAACCCAGGCCCGCCCTCTACTCCGGGTTCCAGCCCAGGGCCCTGTGGAATGCAGCTGTCTAGAGTGCCTCCTGGAACAGCTGTGCGACAGCTACAACTCCCTGGGCTACTTCCCCATGGTCTCCTCCCAACACCTTCTTTATCCTCACCATGGGACCTTCCTCCTGGTGTCTGATAATGCTTGTACACCTCAGTCCTCCAACAGTCCGTGTTCTCACCCTCAGCTCCTAGTGCCTCTTGCTCCCAGCTTCTCACACGCACACCACAAACTGAAGTGAGCTCCTTTTTAAAACCCAGGTGCCCTGATTAGCCTGCCTTAATTGATTCTAGCAGCTTCTTGATTGGCTGCAGGTGTTCTAATCAGCCTGTCTTAATTGTCTCCAGAAGGTTCCTGATTGTTCTGGAACCTTCCCTGTTACCTGACCCAGGGAAAAGGGACCTACTTAGCCTGGGGCTAATACATCTGCCTTCTATTATTCTCCTATAGCCATCTGGCCCAACCCTGTCACAGTATGTAATAAAGTTATATTTTTTGGAAAATAATTCATCACAACATATGCTACAGAATGCCTAGTGCTACTGAAAGCAGCCACTATTTGTTATTGCTCAGGGCAACAGAACTCAAACAATCAAGGACAAACACAGTGTAATAATTACAAAGGTACAGGAAGCACCGCAAAATTAATAGGTACAGTAACAAACAGTGTTATCATAAATATGCATAATTTCTAACAGCCACATCACATTTCTGTGTTTGACTGGCAAAGTGTTCTTCCAAGGCATCCCTCAGCCACACAGCTCCACGTTCACTATTCTAATAGCCCATGCATCTGGCTGTTCAAACTCAGCAAAGAGCTGATCCACCTGGGTGGCAACTTCTCCCCCCTTTTGCTTCACAGATATTATGCAGGACTCAACAGGCAGCTATAACCATTGGGATATTTTTCTCACTGAGATCCAAACTTATGAGTAAGCAATGCCGACATCCCTTCAATCTACCAAAAGCACATTCAACTGTAAATATTCTGCACCTGCTGAGCCAGTAGTTGGATCTTTCCTTTGTGCTGTTGAGGTGGCTGTTATATGGCTTCAGGGGCGAGGGGAGCAAGAGATAAGCTGGTTCCCCCAAAATCACTATTGGCATTTCAATATCATCAGTGGGAATCTTCCAGTCACAAAAGAATATCCCTGCTTGCAGCTTTCTGAACAGGCTTTTGTTCTTAAATATACAAATGTCATGCACTGTCCCCGACCAGACAACATTAATGTTAGTGAAGCTTCCCTGGTGATCAACCAACACTTGCATAACCATAGAAAAATAGCCTTTCTGTTGATGTACTCCGCAGCATGTGGAGGCAGGTGGAGGGGCTCAGGCTCCGCAGCCCAGCTCCTGGCTTGGCCAGGGGAATGGGGCCGCATAGCCACCACCACCACCGCCACCACCACCACACTTTTAGGAAGAATCCGTTGCCCCAGCACGAATGCTATCAACAATCTTGAATTGGTTTTCACTGTGTCCCACAGCAATCTGCCCTCCACCAAATCATCATGGCCCCTGCTGCTACTACAGTTCTTCTTGCAGCTCTGCAGCAACCAGCAAATTGTTCATCCTGGGTTTGCAATGCTCATTACAGTAGTGTAAGCCCATGAGGGCTCCATGCTTCTGTCAGAGAAGGCAGGCATCAAGAAACGAGGCACGGTTTAGCGGATTTTTTTTTAAAAGCACAAAATAATGGGATGTAGATGACATTATGGGATGGAGAATGTTGCATAATGGGAACTCTCCCCTGGCTCCCAATCACCCCCTGTGCAATTAGTTTCTGGCCCACCATGCATTGCCACAATTTCCCGAAAGACAGCACATCAGACCATGGCAAGATGCACATTGGGATACCTACCTATGGTGCACTGCACTGTGCATCAACACAAGCATTCCTGTTGAGTATGCTCAGTGTCAACATAAGGAGCCAAGTATGCATGTGCATGAATGATACATTGACTGTGGTGGCTTATGCTGACGTAATATATGTCAACCGAGTGTAGCCATGACCTTATTCACAATTAAAATTGCCTTTATTCAGTTTACTTTGATTGTAAGTGACTTCAGACAAACCAAATTAAGGCCACTTTAATTCTGAATAAGAGCAGCCACACAGGGATTTAATGTGGTTTACCAATACACTTTAAATTCACATCTTTAATTAATTTGGATGAACTTTTCTGAGACCCCCTTGTAGACAAGCCCCCAGTTTCTTCTTCTTCACTGATTCTATGCTTGGTAAGAATCTGCCTTAGCTTTGTGCAGTTCATCAGCGTGAAGTAGTCTGGTCATGTCTCAGTTCCTTACAGTCTAGCTTGTTGCTGGTTTTGATTTATTTCTCCTATTGCCTTTCATATTGGGATTTCATATGTGGGCATAGTAGCATAAGCAGAGAGGGGTAGAATTGTTTGATCTGCTTGTCTGGAGACTAGTGTTGCCAAAACAAGGAAATGATGTTTTCATTTGGACTTAATTTTTGAAGTGAAGGCAAAATTCACTGTTTTGGATGATGGCACCAGGAGTTGAATGTTATTTTCCTGTATGTTGAGTGGGATGGGAGAATAGATGCATTTCTGCTCAACAGCCGTTGTTGCTGGCATTCCTGTGTACATGTAATGTTTGTTTGGAGAGCTGAATATGTAAGGTTCACGGAAAGAGGAACTGTATTCTAGTAATCCCTGGCTGCTGGAAAAGCATGCCCTCTTAGCAAGTGGAGCTCAGTCCCATTTGAGAATCAGGCTCTAAATTCAATATTGTAGGGTCAGTCACACTGCTGTCATTTGCTGAGCTAAAGGTTCATCAACCTAGGAGATCTGCTCTTGCTTTGCCATTACAGACCAAGACTTTTCCACTTACACAGTAGATTAATGCCACCCACCATGACAAAGCTGTGAAAATCCTGTGCCTTTATTTCAGTGGGCTGTTGTGGCAAGGTGCATCATCTCCAAATATATGCTTATTCCACCTAGTGGGGGGTAGAATCTGGTTCTCTGCCTGTGCACATATTTATGTCTCCACAGATCTTTCCAGTGCTGGAGAGCCGATACTTTCAATTTTAGGTATAACCTTGAACACAGCAGGGAGATTCTGTAGGTGGAAGATATCAGAGTGCAGAGAGTCTTAGGTTAGGATATTTTGACCCACAGGTGTGTGTTTGGCCCTTTTTTCAGTAGCGAGGGACTATAATGTATTTTGCTTGTTCTTAATCCAGGCCACTGGAGCTGGTGGCCCAAAGCTCTGTGAGTAGGGTAAGTGCATCATTCTCCCTGTCTAGGGCTGTTCTCCAACATTAAAGAAAACACCATTGAATTTAAAGACAAATTACCCTCACTTTTAAACACAAGAGCTGAAGTGTTGGCTGCTAATGGCCCATTAATCTCTCAAGTATTTATTGTCCTCATCAATTAAGTCTATTTGATCTTGCGCTAAGTGGATCTGAGCTGTTTTAACCCTTCCTGTTCCAAGAGGGAGACATCACAAATAGGAGCTTATCTAGCAAGCTTTATTATTTTAATGTTTTCCAGCTGCTCCCATTACAGGGCCACTCCTTCCCCGTGCCATTCCCACATGGTGAACAAACATCAGCAGGTGGGAGGAGCTTGTTTTGGGTGGAATGCAGCATAGTCCAGTGGATTGGGCCCTGCCCTACAACTGAACTAGGTTCTGTTCCTGATTCTGCCACTGAATCACTGTGTGACCATTTCATTTAACTTCTCTGTGTTCAGTTTCCCCATCTGAAGAAATGGGGATATCACTACTTACCTCTAAAAACCACTTAGAGGCAGTGCATCACACTGGCCTGAGCTTTAGAGCACCTGGGTTCTAGTCCAAGTCTGCTACCAGTTTTCAGAATGACATTGAACCAATCACTTCTACTTCCTGTGCTTCAATTTCCCCACCTGTAAAATGGGAATAATGATAGCAACCTCCTGTGTAAAGTGCTTAGACATGTATGGATAAAAAGTGCTACATAAGAGCTAAGTATTAGAGAGAGATGAAAAGTGTCTTCTTTCCAAAGCACCTAGTGTCTACAGATACATTTTGCCTCCTGGCAGCAATAGATTCACTACAAACCTCTGTTGCCTTAAGTTTGAAGGAACCAATCTCAAAAATGTTGAAATAACAACTTATGATAATAATCCCATTTTGTTGACATGAGACCCTTTACCATCAATTTTTGCCCAGCCATTTATCAATTCAGTTCATGAATATGGACATCTATCACTATCTTGTGTAAAGTAAGATGAAAAAGACCCAAGTGCACTCATCTCCATGCATTTCTGAGGCACATAAACTAAACTCCAGAAAGGAATGGGTTTTTTTCCACTCAGATTTATTTTTTAACTAATGATATACATACGATTGAGTGTTTACAAGAAATTTAAGGAAGATTATCTTAAATCTATAGAAAGGAATGTTATTAAATGCAATCCTACTTCTGTAATAAGTAACAGCAGCTAACCTCTCTCAAAATGTTACTGAATTATGAAGGCAATATTGGAAGTTCTTTGGGGCACGGACCCTCTTTCTGTTCTGTGTTTGTAAAGTGCCACAGACTAGCATAATGGGATCCTGGTCCATGACGGGGTATCTAACCACAAAATAAACATATATAATAATAATTAATAGTAATAAACTATAAAACATCAAAATATTCACCAAATCTTTACAAAGATTGTGGAAAAGGCACTGCTAAACCCTATAGTTTTTGTTGACTGCAGAAAACCAGATACAATTTATAAAAGTTTTAAATTATGCATTAAGGCTATCTTTGTTGCACACATTCATAGGGCAGGTATCACCATGTATCTGCTCGCACATTACATGGCTTAAAGCTGTGTCAATTAACATTTTTTCCAGGTAAGAAGAGTAGACATACCACACTCCCCTGCAGGCCACAGCTTTAAAGAAAGACATGGCCAGTTTACTGAGTTCCCAGGATTTCCTTGTTATTTGAAAGCCAGAGCAAAGAGATGCATCTTGCTCAGGTTCAATTCCCATTAAAAGCACTAAGTGACCTCACTGCAGGGTGCTACACTCTTGTGGTGACACTTCGCCTTACCGGTAGCTACAAGTTTAAAGACAGGCATGGTCAGTGCTCCAAAAACTGTGGTTAACAAACTCCTGCCCTTATTGAGTTCCCTTTTCAATACACCACTGAGTTTCAGAAGCACTCAAATGCAGTGGGTCTCAAGTTGTGTGCCTGCGGGAGCACTTGCTCGTGGTCCCTGGCAAGCTGGCTCCTCAATGTCCAGCTGCTAAATCACATTTAAGGAAGCCCCAAAAGCATTACATTTTATTAAATTTATATCTGTATTTAAACGTTATTAATCTTCCATGGAAGCAATTGGTGCAGCTTCACAGGAATGTTATGTGAACATAAATGTGAGGGACCCTAGTCCATTAGAGAGTCAATTGGATGAGACATGTCCATGAAACATTCTGACTATTAACTTGTCACTATGAGGAAAAAAATATATAAAACAACTCCTGCTCTAATCATAAAGCTGAACTGATCACGTCATATTCACAACTGTACCAACACATGATCTCACAAATGCAGAATGATGATATTCATTGAAGGATCATGCAGAAGAGGCAGCTGGGCTGTGAAGGAGAAAGTTATTAAAAACGTGAACATCTGACATAGTAGCAAAAAGAATAGAAACAATGACTGCTCTGAGGAAATGACTTTCTATAATGATATTCTCTTGTAGCAAGATTATTTCAATATGAAAGTCTCCCTATAAAATTTTGAGCTTAACTCATTCCCTTCTATTTCCTTGAAAGTAGGGGAGGCCACTCAGGTAGATCTTGCTGGGGCTGCAAAAGTGGAAGAGAGGTTCTACTTCAGTGTCATCATTCCTCATGCCCTCCCATAACCTTACAAAACCCCAGGGTCAGAGTTCTGCAGAGCTTTCTGGGGGGATGGGGTGGCAGAACAGATCCTCACAGAATTCACCCTTACTTAGATAGCAGATATCTATGGGTCTACATTGCAATAGGAGGTATGATTGCAGTTCATGTACACATCAGCAAACTAACTTTAATCTACCTGGCTCAAGTACTGGACTCAGCAGTGAAGCCATGGCAACATAGGCTGTACAAACCCATCTGGAAGCCTGGTTAGTTACCTGAGTGGCCGACCCGCATTGAGCCTGTACTAGTGCAGCTTCATTCTTACTGGTACCCGAGATAGCTAGATAGTTAGCTCACGTCTGTCTACACAAGCTGCAGTCACACCCCTGGGATTGCAATGTAAGCACATCCGAAATGAATGCTTCTTAAATTGGCATTACCGCATTTGCACATTTGGACCCATCTCTGAGAAAAATATTGTGCACAGGAGGAGGCTCAGCAGGTATGCGGAGAAGGAGGAGTGGAGAAGAGGAAAACAGGAAGGCGCCAATGATCAGTTATGCAGGGGCTATCCTGGGAATTCCAGACGGCTCTGAGGGAGGATACTGTTTAGGCTGGTTGGCTGTTCTATCAGTGGTCTGGTAGCATTTTATAATCTTTCGGCATCAGAACCGTAGCTCCTAAATACCCTTTTCCCTGGCTTTGCTCTCTTCGTTCACAAAGTACTTGTCTACACTTGAAATGCTACAGAAGCACTGCGGCACTACCTATGCTGATAGGAGTAGGGTCTCCCATCAGCATAAATAATACACCTCATCTAGAGGGGGTAGCTAGGTCGATGGAAGAATTCTTTCATCAGCCTCGGTCGGTATAGCTACATCTCTCAGGGGTATGAAGACATAGCTATGCCAATGTAAGTTCCCAGTGTGGACCACCCCTAAGTATCAGTGATGACCTGAGTGAAAGGAGCAACAGGAAAGATAGCTACAACATCTATGGGGGAACTCTTGTGCTGAGTCTGATCATCAGCATCATCAGGAGGGGTTTCAAAATATTATAGCTAGATGGTGCAGCTATAGAAACAGTTCCAGGTGGTTGGTAGCTTGGTAAAGTTATGTTGCTTCCACTCATTTACGAGGTTGAGTTTTCCCAGTGACAAAGAAGGTTTCAATAACTTTGCAGTTATTTTATTTTGCTGAGTCCATTTGGTTATTTGCATGGGTGGTTAATTAAAAGTGTGATAGCTAGTTTAGAAATAGTGTAAAGCTACCAAGGCTAAGGATGAGTGTTAAGAAGTATCAAAAATAATTTAACTAAATAGAGCCTTTGCAGAATTGAGCTGCCCTTCTTCCTGGGGATCAATAGGGTAAGGAAACAGACCCCCAACCTACTCCTCTGCGGGGTTGACTTGCAGGAAAATTTCTGTGAGATGAACCTTGCAGTTTCTTTTCTCCTCCTGTGGGCGTATCTCCAGAAGGATACAATCTGGGCCTTGTTTTATTTTATTAAAAATCAGGAAACAAAATGTTCACTGCTTAGAAGTAATATAATCTACAGATAACAATATAGATGCAACTTTTTGTACTGCAGTAACCTTTTGTCTTTTACATTTCCTTTTGCAGAATGTCTTAATTTCAGCATGATCATTGAGGCCAGAACTTTAGCCTTAGCATTTCTAAAAAGATTTAAACATTATTGGCCATCTCTGAATGGTAAACTCACTACAGCACCAGGATCCTGGATGATCATTTGAACTTTGTTGAAAAGGTTTTTTTCTATGCATTTTATTGAGTTTCTCATCATTGTTTTTATATTATCTCAGGTTATCCCCTTTATCTTCATTACAGTTCACAGAGCCTAGATGACAGTTGATGGGTATGGAGGGAGGGGACGGCTTCACAGCTATTAGTCTGAAAAGGTTTTGTGGGCTTCTTTAGATCTGCCATTAAAGGGTCTGATTTTCTACTGGTTTTCACCTTGTACAGTCACAACTATGTAAACTATGTGGGTATAAATCGCTGCCATACAAGACTGACAGCACTGCTGTAAGTAGCTACACAAGCTGCAAGGCAATGAAGAATTAAGCCTCTTGTGTCTATGCTTAATACTTCAGCTCAAATTCCTCAGTAGTAATTCATACAAATGGCTAGAATCTCATTCAATAACTAGATCTGTACAGCTTTAGAGACAAAGAGGAAAGTTTTCAGAAGCATCTAAGAGTCTCAGGAGATTCTGAAAATTTTACCCAAAGCAAGATATTAGCACTTCTAGCAAAAGAGAAGAAAAATATCTATCCACAAAAGTATAGCACCATTACATTTCCAAAATTTAAGAACTGCAACCCTTCAATACTTTTACAATTTGTACAGTGAGCTACTATCATGGCAGTTAATCTATTTAATATTTTAGCGACCAACTAAACGTTTAATGATGCCATTAAGTCCCATGCATAGATGGAGCAAAACATTAGATGGGATTTGCTATACAGAAATGGAAAGGGAATTTTTTCCCATAGATCAGAAGCCTAAAAGTAAGACATTTTTCATATTTCTGTGTTTTTCCCAAATGCAAAAATCAGGCATGTACTTTCAAACTTTATTTAATATAGAGAACAAGAAAGAACAAAAGTAAGGTCTTCAATACTGAGAGCGCTCAATGTAAATCTCTTCTATAGAAAGCTACATGTGATCTCAGAATATTCTGCCTCTGTAGCAGAAAGGGGAATCTTAATTTAAAAGTGTTGATTGCAAACCCAAGTCATAATGGATTTAAGTTTCATATTCCACACACATACACATGCTATATGTAAATTCCTACAAGCAAAAATCAGGTATAAAACAGTTAAGGTTGCTTAAGGAAACACCCACCAATACTAACCTCTAAAAAAGCAAGAAATGCCCAATTAAGATATCTTCTCACACACATTGACCCCTACACACCACAGTCACCATTTTTAGTGACAGTGTCCACCCCTATAAATAGCTCCCATACACTTCTAACCTGTTGTGACATACGAGTGTTCAAACCAGACTGAGTAAGGAGTGTCACCCCTACCCTGTAACCTGGGGTGCCCTTCACAGTGCCTTGCTGTTGTAGCTTCCAACCTGGACTGCTCTCAAACAGCTTCCAGCATGTAAGTCAATCCCAACTTTGTCTGTATGTGTGCTGTAGCCAGCCAGTCATACCTTGGCTCTTACCAGCCTTAAACACACTTCCAGTCCCAGATTTCCCCCCAGAAAAGTATATCCTGTACTGCCCAGTGCTCTCCTGGGCAGTACAAATAATTAAGTCCATTATTTCTTTAAGGGAAAATCCAAATGGAGTCAACTTGAACACACCGGATTAGATAAAACAACAAAAGTTTATTAACTACCGTCCCACATAATTCACCTAATCAGCATGTTAGATTGCCAGAGTGAGATTCTTTCCTGACTCCTCAGCTTACGCCTGAAGCATGGGATTTGATTTCCCTTATGTTTCTCTGGATAATGTTGCTGTTAATAAAATTACTCAGTCATTTTTTCAAATCAAGCTCAAGTATTTGATTTGATGGCCTCCTGCGGCAACATAATCCAGAACTGATGTCTTGTGTGAAAATAATATATGTGTAAGGTGATATATTTGTTGTATATGCACCATAAAATTGGCTAGGGTATCCATGGAATAAACTGCTCAGCCATGTGATAAACTGTATTTATTATGCACCTTTGACTATGTTTTCTTCTGCCCATCAATCAATCTGCTCCAGAGCTAATTCTAATATTCTAAACCACTGAGCAGTTTCAAAAAGCCACCATTTAGAAAAACCCTGCCATAAAAAAGAGTTGCCCTCTTTCCCCCAAATATAGAATTACACACATGCCTAGAGACAGATTATATATACTCCACATATAGCACACTACACACTTATATCAAAACCTGCTGATCCATTTAAGACAGCTGGTCTAACCTACTACTTTAGTTATCATGCACCATAAAGCCTACATTGCTATCGTTGTAACTCAGAATTTGCTACTTTTATCTTAGTAAACCAGTTAAAAATATGTGGCTGACAGTAAATTTACTGAAAAAAATTATCTTGTTCTTCACCTAGTGAGACTCTTAACTACCACTCATATTTTACAGCTGCACATCATTTTTCATCACAAAGAGCTTTATGACCATGACTTGAGAAGCCTGAAATCTGAGGGAGTTTTTAGAGTGCAAGGAATGCAGTTACACCCCTGAATAAATTCAGCTTTTCACCCGCTCTAAGAGATAGAGAGGGAAAGTTTTGACTGAGGTTCCTACAGGACTACATAACCACATATGGTTTGACTTCGTCTGGGGTATCTGCACTAAAAAACACAATTGCAATTGTAGTCCTTCCCATTCTGTAGTTTCTATGTAAATTAGATAAAAAATTTCAAGTTGCGAACTGAAAGAGTCCTGAAATTATGCTTTTTTCAGTGAATTCATATGACATGTGTCATCCTCAATAACTAGAAAGAAACCAAGGTCTCTAAAGTTATAAACATTTTGCCTTATAGAGGAGGGTGAATATTAATTTTTTCTTCTTGTGTTTACACTTTTATTCTTTCCCCCCACCATAGTTTATGAAGAAAAAGTGATGCCATCATCATGTTAAAAAAAGTCAATTGATGGTTGATTTTGTGCATAAGAAAAGAATAAATTAAAACAACTAATTGTTGTCAGAGACCAGGATGTGGGTGGTCGTAGCTAGTGACTGGAGCAGGAATCAGTAGCCAGGAATCACAGTCAATGGTCAGAAACAGAATCAGAGGCCAGATGCCAGAGCCAAGGGGCAGAGCCAAAGTCAGACGTCAGGAATTGGAGCTGAGAGTCAAAGCTGGAGCAGGCAAGTCAGGGGCAAGGCTGGAGCAGGGTTGGCTCCAGGCCAGGAGCTGGAGCTATCTCAGCTGTGGTCAAATGCTTTGAGCAGCCACTGAACTACTCCTGCTGCTGGGCTTAAAAGCTGGTCTGCTGACTCTTCCCACCAATCAGGCAGTGTAGCCAACCAGGCAGTCTGCTACAAGCCAGCTGTGCTCATTCCCTCACCCAGAGACTTGCTCTGCTGCAGGCCTGAGTCCTGACAATCTTTCCCCAATAAGCAGTTAAAAAATTTGTTTTATAATTTAAAAAAGTCAGTGTACATTTTTGATTGTAAGAAAATGATACTTGGGAGGTTTTTTATCCTGTAAAGTCTTTTTGAGCTGTAAAAATGCTAAACATAGTGGAAATAACATTTCTCGCTTCCACACTATAAAACAAGATGCTATTTCCTCTTGGAGGAATAATAGTGTCTTTGTGATATATAGAGATGTGCGAAATAAAATAGATGATTATGGACTTGGCTAGGTCGGGAGCAATGGTAAATTAATGGGTTTTATATCAAAAGTAATTTTTAAACAGATATCTCTGTCTGGAGGCACTCTCTATCACTTCTGTTCCAAAATACTGAAAGTGCATCCATCATCCAAAAAAAATTGTTATGATACTAAGAAGCATGTTCTTCCTGTTTACCCTGAAGAAAATAAGCAGCACTAGTGAATAATATGGAAAGAAACCCAGTTCCATACTAATAACGTTTTATTTAAGCAGCTTCTGGAGTGCCAGAAGAGTATGTGTTCAGAGGTGTCAACATTTGTCTTTAACAGTTTCTACAGCAGGTCACAAAATCTCAATGAAACATGAAGACCTGGGGTGATCATTCAGTGAGACACATGGTGGCTGCTACTTTATAGGTGGGTAGGTGCTCTATGTTTACGTGGCAAGGAAGGAGTTAAATGTAATATTCATGCCGGTAGGGAGAAATGTAGCCATATAGCTTGAAACCAAAAGTTGAGAAAAAAATAATGGGAGAAAATTTTCACAAATATATAAAACGGTACTGTGTCTTGGAGATGAGGAGAAAAACCCAGTATAACTAAAATAAAGTGAACAGGCCAAATTTATCCCTGGGTAGCTACTGGTTGCAATGGAGTAACACTTTGGATGCCTTTTGCCCACCAATTATAATATTGATTTTTTTAAGATAATTAGCTATGAAAGGGTGTTGCAAAGAAAGAAATAGCACCAAAGCCATTTTACCTGCTGTAAACTCTCTATGTGAAGGGGGAGGGGATCAGAAAATATTAATATTTACATACATTTTTCACAACAGAAAATAAGCTGAAGCTTTTCATTGCTAATACCTAAATGTATAACATTTCCAAGAGTTATGAATTGCAATAGAATTTTATTACTATCTTAACTAACATTAAAAATCATATTCATTATCTTTGTAACCTTTCTGCTGGGTGCTTCTCCCAACAGAAGGACCAAGTTAATTAGAATATACCTGACTCATATCACCAAGATTTCATCCTAATGGAAACAACCCTGCAAGGCCCTGAATTTTGGCTAACTACTCAGGTCAAAGGGGCAACAATAGCAACACAGAATCGCAAATAGGGCTAATTGAGAAAAATCTAATATTCTGGCCATAAATTAGCAGTTACAGCCTTTTCCCGTCACACTGCCTGTTAAATCTGCCCATAGGGTACAGTGGCTACCTCCCTTTGAAGTACCTGCCCTTCAAAAGGGGAAAAGCCACCACCCTGTCCCAAAGACAGAGGGACCAGGATGGGGAGGAAAAGATCCAGAGCCTGCCTGTGTTAAAACAGAAAGTCTAAAGAGACAAGAGCATGGATGACACAGATAGGAGCGCAGACATTTAGTGAGCAGGCACAAGCTCAAGTGACAGATCAGCTACCCAGGCCAAATCCTCTCCTGGTCTCAGGCCAGTTCCTTCCACTGGGCAGATGTACACATTGCAAAAAACACTATCAAAGTTGTCTGCCTGGACAGAGATGGCAAATGAATGAATCGACATGGAAACTGAGGTATCCTGTCATGCCCACAGCGTGATGACCTCTTTAGGTCCAAGTAATACAGCTTGCACTGCTGCTGTCTGGGCTTTACCTGTTATTTTGGTAAAGGAAGATGTAAGTTTTTAGTGCTGCCAGTCAAGCATTAAATTCCATTTCCCCAAACATTCCCACCCCAATACCTCTGAACACGATTGTAGGCATTATACCTCTTCTTCTTCTGAGCTTCTATTGAGAAAACAAATCATAAGATAAGCTCTACCAGAGAAAAGCAATCTTTTCAACTTTTCAAATCTTTTCAACTCTTCAGCAAATACAGATCCTTCTTTACCAAAGGACCAGAATCTTTTCCATCATTATAAATTACATTTGGGGAGGGAAAGGTAGATATGTTGTATGTAGAGGGAGAGAGGTAAAATGTGGTTGTACTGTCATGTTCTTAATTTTCTGTTCTGGGGGGAAAATGGTATTTTGATTAACTTTAATTATTAAGACGAGCAGATTGTTTCACTCTGCCCAAAAAGACACTGTAATATTCATTTTTCATGAACAGCATTTTAATATAATGTGTGAAATATCCCCACAAAGATGTTTATCAAATCAGTGCCTATGTGGGGGATTTTAATAAGCCTGGCCCATAGTATCTCATAGATTACATCCATTCATTATCTAGTGTCTTGGCCAACTTTAATCTCAGTTCCCTAAACAATCTGCCTCCAGCTGTTATCCAACTTTGTCCTTGCAAAAGGTTTTCATCAATCCTGAAGAATTTCAGAAAACAGGCTAAATGTGTTGCATGATTAGGATGGGCATAGATAGATAAGAGGAAGAAAGCATTTGTAGCAGAAATAGTATAGGCTCCAATTCAGCTATACGTAAGGCTTTCCCTGTTCAGTAAATCACTTAAGCATGTGCTTAACTGTATGCAGATAGTTAAGCCCCACTGAGGAACCTAGAGAGTGTTTAATTAATTTATTTTCCAAACAGGTCAGAATAGCAACAGCATAACAAAAAGGAGTACTTGTGGCACCTTAGAGACTAACCAATTTATTTGAGCATAAGCTTTCGTGAGCTACAGCTCACTTCATCGAATGCATTCCTCATGAAGTTGATAGGTTTCCACTCCATACGGCTAAATTTAGTGCCTTGCATAATGACAGGTTTCAGAGTAGCAGCCTTGTTAGTCTGTATTTGCAAAAAGAAAAGGAGTACTTGTGGCATCCGATGAAGTGAGCTGTAGCTCACGAAAGCTTGTGCTCAAATAAATGGGTTAGTCTCTAAGGTGCCACAAGTCCTCCTTTTCTTTTTGCGAATACAGACTAACACGGTTGCTACTCTGAAACCTGTCAACAGCATAACGATACTCTCTGGATTTCCCCCCCCCCCCCCCCAAACTTAGTGAAGCCTGTATTTAGCCAATGCTGTCTAACCACTACATTCACTGTCACAAAGCAACATTTCGGAAAGTCATTTAAATAACCGTTTTCCAAATGTGAAGGCTGAGCCATTTAGTTTGTTGTGATTCAGGAGAAGAATGCAACATCAGCTTATTGGAGAAATGGGATATGTGCAGCAACTGGAAACCATTATACATTTAGAGTCCAGAAATGCTAAAATAAGATGAATGGTGTCACCTTAAAATGTAAAACATTGCACTTAATAATATGCTTGATAAAGTGCACTTATGTACATCATATTCAACTTCACAAGCTAGGAATGCAAAGAAGAGGATTGCCAAGAATTCCATGTAACTGATGACAGGAATGACAAACTACTTAAAATAATCAGAATACTATAGTCCAAATCCAAGGGAATTAAGCCATAAAATTGTAGATCCAGAAGATTTCTGTTAATGTCTTTGGTAGCTATCAGCTTTGTCTAAAGGAACAAATATCCTTATTTCCTCTCTAGGTCCCCCAAACTCTTTCAGTATTCAGACATACTAAAAGCTCAGCCCTTTCTATTCCAGAACAATTACCTGATCTCAGATACTTCCTTTCCAACTGCCTCTTCTCTCACCCCATTCACAAACTCTCTCCCCAGCTTAGTTTAAGTTGTTATTGGTGTTTTTGTCTCTTTAGAAAGAAACTATTTCACATTTAAAAAATTAGTTAGATGAAATGAAATTTTCTGCTTCTCCCAAAATAGAATATAGTTTAATATCATACTAAATTTCCCTTTTACTGACAAGTATTCTTTGACCACTAAGATTGGTGGATAGCCAGAGTGCTATGGGCTCCCATCCTCTCAGTTACCCTGGCACAACCCCCCTGCCTTCAAAAAGTTCTGAGAAACTCAGTGATTCACTGAATTCATATTGGTCCATCCCTTTAAATGAGATGAGAATTTGGCCCAGTGTCAATAGAAATATTCAGCAGTAATTAGAATGTGATCATATTTGTTTATGGTGTATACTTATCAAGTAACATATCAAATACTACTAACGTGATTTGTTTTAAGATTTAAGGTTTTGATCTTGCAAGTCACTGCCCCACTTTATAGAAAGTCAACCACTGCGTCTGCCTGAAATGAACTGAAGGATTAAGACTTCAGATCATATTTCATTTCCCACACACACACACACACACATTTTAACTAAATTGAACCCGTTCTAGGACGCTTGCTCCTTTGTAGAGCTCACTGGATGACTGGTATCTTGAAATCAATGGGGTTGGGCACGTAAATCTTTGAGGATCTGATAGGCCCAAAGGCTGGTACTACTGGCACTGATAAGGGCTTCTCATTTGACATGCACAAAGTGTAAAACTCTTACCTGACTGCAACTAAGTGACAAAGAGCATTTCAAGAGCTTATTCAAACGAGCCAAATTGTACTGACTGCATGATTGAACACATTCACTGGGACCAACCTATTGAAATCAGTGAAAGTTTTGACATTGACTTCAAGGGGATCACGGTTGTGCCCTTAATCAGAAAGTAGCATGGCAATTTGTGGAACTTAATGAACATCTAGAGATGTTTATGTGCCGAGGTAAAGTAAAGAGCCCTTTTCCCAGCCACTCATTAATTTACAGGAAATACTTCACCTGGAGGTCATGTTGCTATGAATATGATTTAATACATTAGGACCCTGTTCTGCCTTCCGTTAGATGGGAGTTAATTCCCATCAACTTCACTTGCCATTTCATTAAGATAACTGAGGGCAGAATTGGACCAGTAATCTATTCATGGCAAAAGTGTGAATCTTTAACTACTATGAGAAAAGTAGGACTTTATTTTAAATGTTCCATTAGGTTCATAAATTGAATTATGCCCACTATTATTAACACCTTTATTACTGCCACTATATGACTCAGTGCAGAAAAATATAGAGTTAACCTATTCTATGAATATACCTGTTTTACAAAAATATTGATTTATTTAATTTCAAACTTTAATACTTTTGAAATGAAGGAAAACCAGCCTTAGAGTAAGCATTTAGATAATAGATTTTTCTTTTAAAATTGATGTATGCAATTATACCTCTGGATCTTAAAAATGCTGTTTCAAGCAGGACTCTGTTTTGTAATGATTCATTATTTGCAGATCTGCCAGACATCAGGGAGTTTATAATACCTGCTTGGCAGCATCAAATATGATATATTGGGATGATTTCTTAGTACTCAAACAAATATTGTTAGCAAATTAAATACATGACTTGACTCAGAGGCAGTTGCTGTTTCACAGTCTAGATTTTGAAATGAAAGTATATGATTGACATTTAATAAAAAACTTGGATACCGTGGGTTTTGTGACTGGGCATCATCCTAACAGGATCTCATAAAGCAATACTCCTTATATTTTGTAACATCAACTTACACATCAACTTATTTAAGTCAGACAGCACCCATGGATCCCGGGTCTAAAAAAACCATGCCCATTCTAATGAAACAATGCAGGGGAACCTGTCTGATTTCCTCCATACTGGACTTCGTTCTCCTGTAAGTTTTTAATAGGTGGATGCAGCCTGTCTCTAAGCAAGCATTTTCAGATTTGCCTCCATTTGGGTAGTGGATTTCATTTTATTAAAAACTCAGTTTCAAAGAGTTAATTACGGATCCAGAGCCTGCTCAGTTGTTGTGAAATGATGTAGCTCCATTGGCTTCCCTGGTGCTATGCCAATTTACACCAGCTGCGGATTTGGCTCATTCACTTAGATATTGTTTCCAAGTCATTTTTTCTTAGTGTACAAGGTCTCCAACGGGGTCTGTATTAATTTGCATCATATTTGACCAAAATTCCGCTTGACAATTTGTAATGCATGTATGAAAAGGAAGGAATTAAACTTGATGCCTACTACTGTAGTTGCAATCATAGCTCACATTAAAATGTTTTTATTTTTAAATATGTTGTTTCAGACACCCAGTGCAATAAAGAGATTCAAATTAGACTCAGTTATACCTTGGCAATACTATTTATGTCAGTATATTTGCGTGCATGTAACTGATGACATAATTTAAACTTTTTTAAATTGCCAAGCCACTTTATTAGTGTTTTAAAGCAGTTTACTGTGTATGCAGCAGTCACATTTATTGTGCAAAACCACAATTGTAGTGATGGCTCTATGTTAGAGTCTGATAAGATACTAAATACAAGATTTCAGCTGATATCCATTATGTTTTCTATATTAAAGAGGTTTTTTTTAAAAAAAAGGTCTACCCTGATGCAAAGCAGAAGCTCTAGACTATTGAATAATGCATGTTTCAAAAAGCCTGCCATAATATATTTACATGAGTGTAACAGCTCCAGTCAAGTAACTGCTCTGCATGTTTAAAAGTCTGTCATGTGTAAACAGTCTGCAACAGTTTTGAAATTGCATTTGTGGTCAATTTTGTGAATTCAGTTCTGTCATGCCACCCCTTTCCCTTTGTTCTTTTGTGGGGTTTTTTTCCTCCATAGTTAAAGGTAACATAGTTAAACCAGATTTAAGTATGTTAAGGATCTGATTTAAACCCAGAAAGGAACAATATTTTTTGAGTTTTTTAGCTGTTGATCCAGATTCATGATCCAGGCTCTTTCATTCATAATTTTTTAAAAGAGCCACTCTGACCATTAAAATTACATATCAGTTTAGGTATTTATACATCATTTTGCTTGTTTTAATTTTCTAAATGTATGTCATACTCTAAACCACATGGTAATGGCTTTAGCTGGTCAAAAAATGCGTGTCAGTAACAGGCTTGACTGCACCTTCGACCCATCTCTGTCTTGAAGTGCACCCTCCTAAGATATCAGGCTCTGACTTTCACCTGCCCTGATGTGGAATCTCACTATGTTCCCACTTTCTTATATTGAGTCCCTAGGTTACAACACTCCTGTTTACCAACCATGGTAAATCAACAGGCCCAATAGGATTTGGCTGCCCCTGCGTGACTTCCCTTGTCTAGTGAGCCTAGGGTAACTTTGAGCAGCTTCTGAGTCACCTGCACATCTACCAATGTGATATACGCCATCATGTGCCAGCAATGCCCCTCTACCATGTACATTGGACAAACTGGACAGTCTCTATGCAAACAAATAAATGGACACAAATCAGACATCAAGAACTGTAAAACCAGTAGGAGAGCATTTCAATGTCCCTGGACACTCAATAGCACACTTAAAAGTGGCAATTCTTCAACAAAAAAACTTCAAAAACAGACTTCAACGAGAAACTGCAGAACTGGAATTAATTTGCAAACTTGACACCATCAAATTAAGCCTGAATAAAGACTGGGAGTGGGTGGGTCACTACAAAAAATAATTTTCCCTCTGTTGATACTCACACCTTCTTGTCAACTGTTGAGAATGGGCCACATCTACCATGATTGAATTGGTCTCATTATCACTGACCCCCACACTCGGTAAGGCAACTCCCATCTTTTCATGTGCTGTAAATATATACTGTCTACTGTATTTTCCACTCCATGCATCTGATAAAGTGGGTTATAGCCCACAAAAGCTTATGCCCAAATAAATTTGTTAGTCTCTAAGGTGCCACAAAGACTCGTTGCTTTTACAAAATAAAGTATTATTTAATCTTAGCAGTAGGAACAAAGCATAACAAGAAACAGGGTTTTAACATACTAGGCAATATGCTTCTCCTACCTAAAGCTTAGCATTTCCCTATAAACATAGGCAGGTCTAGCTCCTTAAGATCCATTCAGCAGGGCCTGTGTCTCTGTGTCACTCTGCTCCCCTCAAGTAATACCCAGGGGTGGCACAGGGGTGGGGCATCAGGGGGAAGGGATGGCACTGGGGGTGGGGCCATAGTTCAGGCACCGGTGGCCCCCCCACTTTTAGGGACCTTCTGCCTCTCCTGGTAGCACCCCAACCAAGTCCCTCTCCCAGGTCCTTGGGAACAGTCTTTATCTGTTTCAATGCTCTTTGTTTCAGTTTTCCTACCTGGAATGACCCAAATGCCACCACCTTGTGCCATGCAGATTGCTGGAACCAGCATGGACAGGGGTTAAACTTCAAAGACACTAAAACCTGTATTGTCTTTTGAGCACTGCTGCTTGGGTTATCTATAGCCATTGTGTGGTTACTTGCCAGATATTCAAAAAATATCCAGGTCTGAATTAAACCCTAGTAATCCTGTAGCAAACACCATAACAAACAGAACATATAATATTCATTAAATATTACAGTCATCTTCCAATTTCTTCACATTATGTGTCATTTTTAAATATATTTTTGTCCATTTTGTTCAAAATTTTTCATGAAACTTTTCATGAAATTTTGGTGGGGAAAATCCCCTGATTTCATTTTTATTTTTAATTTTCCCCCTTTCTCCCCACTACAAAAATATTTTAAAAAGTAAAAAGACACAGAAAGTGGGATTTTTCCCCACAATTTTGAACATTTTGCAAAACAATGCATATTTCTTGAAATTTTTCATTTCTAGATTTCTTTGAAAAATTCTGTGAAAAAAAATCTGTCATCAAAATCCCATTATTTTCAGTAAAAACAAACCTGTATCCAGAAAATTTTGAATAAGTTCTAATAAATGAGTACCCTCTCGACCAGTGACAGTGCTAATAAATCAATACCCTTATTAACGATGACCAAACTTTTGATGCCTATTTCATGTGAACACCCAAAATTTCAGGCAATCAGAATTAAAAGCCAGTTTTGAAAATGTGGCTCTTTCTCTCTCTCCATGGCTATAATTGTTCTTATTTCTCTAAAGCAGGTAGGCCCCCCTGAGAAACAAATCTCAGAGGAAAATGTAATAGACAACGTTAAAAGTAGATATCTCCTTCAAATGAGAAGCATTCTGCTTGTGGCCACCACTGCCACGCAGCCCTCTTGTTCACGATGAGTATCTGTGACACAGGTGGAACTACTCCAGAAGATGGAACAGAAGAGCAGTTAGGAACACAACTGCTGAGAAAGGAGAGCTTCACATACTGAGTTGTGCAGTGGCAGCAATGAACTGATACCGGTTTGGGTTCCCTTTACAGCCCACAGAGCATAGCGGGCATTTATATGAGTGGCAATGGGCCTCTAACCATGCTCCCTCCTGGCCTTCACTCCTACAAACCCATAAGTCTTCTTCCTCCCCCAAGGAATTTTCTCTCTTCACAAATGACCTGGGTCACATCTCTGCCCACCCAAACCACCTTGGCCCTGGTCCACAAGTTGCCCCTTCAGTCTGAGGGATTTGCAAAGCACTACTAGTTGTGAGCCTTGTCTGCTCCCCCATGGCAGCAGTTGCAGCCTGTGCTTCACAGCAGGGTTGTGAGTGGGGGAGGTAGTGTGAGGGAGCATTAATAGCCCCAAGGCTTAGATATCATCGGTCCCACCCCTTTCAGGATCCTGGTTTTGTTTGGAGAGGATGTGTGAAAGTTATAGCTTCAGTTGTGCGAGGAGTGCAGTTGGCAGCTGTGCTCCTACTGCAGCCCCTCTAGCTGGAGAAATACTTATTGGTGACCAGCTGAGCCCTCCCACCCCGCTTTTCTCTGCTTTCCCAAAAACCCCATGGCAGCCACGCAGTTCAGCCTTCTTCCTTAGTTTAGGAGACTCAATGTATCAATATAACAGTAAATAAGGAGGGAATTCAAATTCAGGGCAATTTGTAAAGACAGTTTAGCCTGAGTAAATATTACAGGATTGGGCCCTACATTAATATTTACACTAGATACTCCAAGAACCAACTTCAGCATGTCAGTAAAGGGATCTATGTCACCTTCATGTAGATATTGTACTTTTGTAAATGTACTTTATAGAAAATGTTCAGTAGATAGGTCTCCTCAATAATTCTGACCCTACATCATCTCTTGCCTGTGATCCTTTGTCATTTGTACTGTGTTAGTTTGAGTTACGTTGTATTCTTTTCAAGGCAGGGATTGTCTTCTTAACTGTTTTAAAATGCTTTCCACACCTCTGGTGCAAGGTACTTCTTGAAAATCCTCTTACACGTATATTCACAGAACAATTTCATTATAAGTGGAAACAAGTATAACCAGAATTGTAATCTGCATATTGCCATGCCCTAAAATAATTCCAGATTCTCATTTTACTTCTCTATAAACAAAATTTCACCCTATCCAAGTTTGCTGTGGATGAAATTAATTCCAGTTCAGAGGCTCCAAGCTAAAACTTCCCATACTACTTAAACTCAAATCCTGAGCAGCAGAGCACAGCCTGGATACTTGGCTCTGAGTTGCTCTAATGCATTGGTGAGTGGGGAAGGAGCACTGCACAAGTTATCACCCTGCCTCCAGGAGCCTGCAATTTAAAACACAAAGCTGGATCAAAAGAATCAGAGAAACCGAAGGATGGTGATAACTTCGACTTTTGACAGATACATGGGAATGGTGACAGAATTATGTTTATGTGAGTTAGGCCTGGTCTACCCTAAAAAATTATGTCAGTTTAACTATGCTCACCAGGGGTGTGAAAAATCCACACCCCTGAGCTACGTAGTTGATCTAAGTCCCTGTGTAGACCGCATTAGGTTAACAGAAGAATTCTTCTGTCAACCTAGATACCATCTCCTGGGGAGGTGGATTACCTACACCATTGGAAGAACCTCTCCTATCAGCACAGGTAGTGTCTACGTCGAAGCACTGCAGCTGAGCAGCTGCAGCTATAGTATTTCAAGTGTAGACAAGCCCTTAGCATTTGTCTTAAGAGAAGACATAGGGAGTTCTGTCATTGAATTCAGTGGGATCAGAATTTCACCCAGAGATTCTTATGTGAAGAGAGCGTGAATAACTGGAGCGTTATGTTAAGGCGGTCATTTGAGGCATAGGGGTCTTTTGGGGCACAGATGACAGCAAAGAAAGACTTGAAGATGAGATGGAGGGAAGAAAATGAAGGGAGCAATGAGGCTTTGCAAGTGATTAACATTATTATAGTAATATGTTGTCTCAGTGGTTAAAATAGGTTGAAGCTGGAGGGGAAGCACTCATTATACCAGCTATAGAGGACAGTAAGCTGTGCACGAGTGCAATTTACCCAAGCCAGGGAGAGAAAAGGAAGTTCCCTGTGCTTTAATCGCTAGGTATTCCTTACACTAACTACAAAGTAAGATAACACTATCTCTTTGCAAAGCCAGTTTTTTAAAAAATAAAGGTTAATGTTAGCCATTTTACACACAAACATTGGGTTTAACTGTTGGCAATGACTACAGTAATCCCTGCCTTTGCAGGAGGACCAAGATTTTAACTTTTCTCTCCTCTGAGCATAAATCATTTAAAATGGTCTTACTGAATAGGTCAGTTCAACTAATAATTTCCTTTATGTAACAGATGATCCCTGAAATCACACCAATAGTCCATTAACAGCAAGTAATTAGGTAAGTGTATCGATGAATTCTAAGGGGAATGAATCTGTTATAGAGAGTGTAGAGTTTCAAAAGAGATGGCTGAATGAGAATTTACATACATCTTTGAAGGCAGGTGTTAGCATTTGTGATAGGTGAACTGATGTGAACGCCATTTCCAATGCTGTGAAATTGATCATTGTGTCAATAATGGTGACTACCTCATTTTGGAGTTATGCATTTATTAACAGAACACTTGCCAGGCTAGATCAAACTACTGGTTCATTTAAACCAGTGTCTTGTCTTTAACAATGATTTTCAGAGCAGTGTTTATGTCTACCTATGATTTGTACATCTCCTAGCACAAAGGAGTTTCCAGTGGGCCCCAATTTGGGTTCTACCATAATAGATATATAAACAACATGTTTCAGAAGGTGTGAACTGCCATAACATTCAGTCTGTAGCAGCTTGCCTATGGCAGAAAGCACTTCCTAACCCAGAGTAATTCATACTTTATCTCTTGAAGCATGAGGATTGATAAATACATTTTTATATCTAGGTAATGCAATCGTAATAATATTCTTTTCCACCACAAAGACTAATCTTTTAAAATGTTATTAAACTCTTGGCCTTTATGATATGTAGCAATGATTTTTGCAGGTAAATTTTGTATCATGTAAAAAAGCATTTCCTTGGATCAGGTTTAAATTTGTTGCCCATTAATTTCATTAGTTGTGCCCTAGTTCTTGTACTGAAAACGTTCTTGTACACTATTAACCTGCTTCTATGGTAGGGTGACCAGATAGCAAGTGTTAAAAAATCGGGACGGAGTAATAGGTGCCTATATAAGAAAGAGCCCCCAAAAGCAGGACCGTCCCTATAAAATCGGACATCTGGTCACCCTAATCTATATTTAAAAACTGACCATTTATTCCAACATTTTTTCCTTTCTCTTCACCAGCTCTTAATCCAGCACCCTTACTCAATGACTCAAGATGCCTGTACACATCACTTGAAAGGCTTTTCCTTCAGAGAATTGCCCTCACTACCACCACCAAGAATGGTTTCCAGACCAGACAGAAGATGTGCACACTAGTCCTAGATGTTACTGCTAAATAAGATACAGTCAGGCACACAGACCTGCTGTAAAAATTATCTTTGAAGCTATTGAAGTGGGTTGTTGTTGTGGAACCATTGGTGATAGGCTGCCAGTTCCAAGTTTTACTTGGACAGAAAAACAGCTCCTAGAGGTCCGAAAACGATGGTCTACTGGAGGCTCAGTTCTAGCGCTGACACTTCTTAACCTCTTCACAAATATCCTTCCCGACACCATTGCCGAACATTTTACCGATTCAGATGACATCTGTCTGGCAGTACAAGACCAGAATATTAGTTACCTTGACGAGGTTCTGAATTCTGAAATGAAAAAGGGATGGCTATTGTATTCACTATCGTAAAACATGTCGACTTAAACCTACTACCAAAAAGACAGTTTCCAGCTGCTTTCATCTATACCACAGAAAAGCAAATAAACAGCTCAATATCTTCCGGAATGGACACAAGCTGGATCAGGACCCAAAGTCTGTGTATCTAGGTGTTACCCTGGACCGTATCTTTACTTTTAAGGAACACCTTACCAAGACCTTGCTGAAAATAAAAGACCAAAAAATAACCTGATCAGCAAATCAGCTGGTTCTATCTGGGGAACCAATGTGTAGACATTAAGGATGCATTTACACTTGGAACTCAGGGTGTGATTCCCAGCTCGAGGAGACATACTTGAGCTAGTTCTAATCGAACTAGTGTCTTACAGATAGAACGTAGCCGCAGCAACACGACAGATTAGCCATCCCAAGCATGTGTCAGTTAGAGACTCTCGGCGTGGCCAGCCCATTCCATAGCTGATGCTGCTACATTCTACTTTTAGCTCAATGAGAGCTAGCATGGTTATGTCTCCTTATAGTTGAGAATTAGACCTCTAGCTACAAGGGTCAACATACTCTAAGAAAGTCTGGGCTTGCCTTCTGCTATTTTGTAGCTAGTACGGCTCAGTTCTTTTCACACAGGACTAGTAGATATTCAGCTGAATGAAACAGTACATATAACAACAGGTACCATGAGATCAACCAACCTGTCCTGGCTGCTGATCCTATCCAATATTGCCCCTCCTGATATCAGGTGACATGCTGCCCTGCAGAACCTGCTCCTGAAAGTGAAAGATATGTCACATGTCTAAAGATGTGTTTAATTCACTGAGCTACAGTCTCAGCTCAAGGCACCCATTTTGGGCAATTCCCCTAAGGAACCCTGATATCACTGCAAGGTGGCATACCAGCTGGCAAGAACAAGCTTAGTCAATGCCTGTCTTGTGACAGACTCAACAGTCCAGACTCCTGGTTTTGACTTTTCACAACATCTTTGGGTGAAGTTCATTTGCTTCAGATGTGAAGAGATCAGAGGTGCCACGGAGGACTTACCAACAAACATGTGCAGTCTCATTCATGTCTCATAATTACAGTTAAAACGTGCTCTTAAGTGCTTTGCTAGATCAGCACCAATTTGAGGTGTAATCATTTCAAATATTCTAAGTTTTTGCAATATTTTTAAGCTACTGAACATAAAATAAATATACAGAGATTGAGAAAAAGAGCTAAGTCTGATCAGAAAAGAATCTATGAATTCAGTAATTCAGGTAAGCAGTGGGGGCAAAAGATCTATCTGGCTTTAAGATTAAACTTGATACGTTTATGGAGGAGATGGTATGATGGGATAACATGGTTTTGGTAATTAAATATTCATGGTAAATAGGTCCAATGGCTTGTGATGGGATATTAGATGGGGTGGGATTTGAGTTACCCAGGAAAGAATTTTCTGTAGTATCTGGCTGGTGAATCTTGCCCGTATGCTCAGGGTTTAGCTGATCGCCATATTTGGGGTCAAGAAGGAATTTTCCTCCAGGGCAGATTGGAAGAGGCCCTGGAGGTTTTTCACCTTCCTCTGTAGCATGGGGCACAGGTCACTCGCTGGAGGATTCTCTGCTCCTTGAAGTCTTTAAACCACAATTTGAGGACTTCAATAGCTCAGACATAGATGAGAGGTTTTTCGCAGGAGTGGTGGGTGAAATTATGTGGCCTGCGTTGTGCAGGAGATCAGACTAGATGATCATAATGGTCTCTTCTGACCTAAATATCTATGAACAATCTGGCCTACAGAGAGTATTTAATTTCCAGATAACAACTAGAGCAGAGTTTTAGAGTTATGTGGGCAATACAGAGCTTGATCACCTATAGAATGTCTTTATATTTCCTTTGATACCATCAGGCCTGATGCTTTTTCCCACTGTCAGGCAAACATGAGCAAATACCAATGAAACTGCACATGGCAAGCACAGAAGTTGAAGCATAGCACCCCGTGCACCCCAGCTCCCTGCCCTGAGCCTCCTGCAACACCCTGTACCCTTCCTGCACCTCAAACCCCTTCCCTGAGCCCCCTGCTGTACCCTGCACCCCCATGCACCCCAACCCCCTGCTCTGAGCCCCCTGCCACACCCCGCACCTCTCCTGCACCCCTCTTGCACCTCTGCCCTGAGCCCCCTCCTGCACTCCGCATCCCTCCTGCACCCCAACCCCCTTCCCTGAGCCCCTCATACACCCCGCACCCCTCCTCTGCCCCAATCCCTTGCCCTGAGCTATTCCTGTATACCGCATCCCCCCACACACACCCCGCACTCCCTCCCACACCCCAGCCCCGTGTCCCGGTCCTGCAGACAATTTCCCCACCCAGATGTGGCCCTCGGCCCAAAAATTTTTCCCACCCCTGACTTAGGGAGTGATCCAAAGCCCAACTAAGCCAGCGGAAAGATTCCCATTGACTTCAATAGCCACTGTTTTATAAATAGATTTCTCATCATAGTGGACAGCAGTTGACAGTTAAATGAAGGGGTTGAGCATAAATAAGCAAAAGGCTGTCCTACTGTAATAACTTAAGTGTCACTCTCAGAGGTGTTCCTGTTAGAAGAAAAAATATGTATTTTCTCTTATTCATAACGTTTGTGAGGCGATGCTTCCTCCATGATGATGATGACGACAACCTTTCACGCAAGGGGATCTTAAATTACTTACCTTACTGCTTGTACAGTCTACATCCTGTGTTCAGAAATCAGTTTGCTGACCACTGAAGTATAGTCACAAGAGGAAACTGAGGCAAATGGGAAAGCAAGTTAAGTGACTTCTTGACACAAAATGAGCTCAGTCTATTAAACCATTCTGTTTTCTTCCCTAAAGTAGCTGAAGTGTAATGCCTTCTGTGGGCCACAGTTTCTTCAACTCAGCAAACTATACATTATGAGATTTTTTTTTTTAATTTCTTGAAGAAAACCTGGCCCAGATTCTCAGCTATTGCTGAGGAACACTCATGGCAGCCCACTACTTCTGGGCTGGCTGTGTACCAGCCTGGCCTCCTAGCGTAACTTAGAGCAGCCTGAAATAGGGCTTGGCTGGCATCCACTGTTGTAGGAGCTAGAGGTCACTTGTAACTCAGCTGTTCAACTTTTCAAAAGTTTTATCAGAAGAAGGTTCACTTTTCCATTTTGACCCAAGCCATTTCAAAACCTGCTTTCAGTTCCTTTACCTCTTGTTAGCAACAACCTGGAACAAACGCTGCATCCACATTCTACTACTTCCCAGTTTTATTTGACAAGTTTTTATTTTGGGCTTCCGTTTCTATTACAGTGGTTCTAAAACAATCAAGGTATTTCAAGCTCATCTCAGCAAATCAAGCTGAATTTTACTGTGCACACTCATTCTTCAATTTATTTGTTCAAATCAGCAATTTGTTGCTTCATGACTTGTTTCTTCTGTATTTTCCTACCTAAGAAATAGTCTGTCCATGATAAATGAACAATCAGATACTCTGTTACTCTTCCACTCACTGTCTGTGAGAGTCTTCCTTACACCTAGCAACTCTGCTCTGTTACCATATTCCCATCTGCCAGCTTCTTTCTGCTGTATCCCTGACTATAAGCAGTCAAGTCTCCAGAAACATATGATCTAGCTCAATTCAAAATATGATCATGGCCTTCAAATAGTACCCATGCAGGTATAATCTTCACATAACAGTGAATAGAACATAGGGGCAGTATTATGTGGAGTCCTGGATTTGATCTTGTCTTGAAATTGTAAAAGGTCACTGTCATGCGGTTGGTTCCCCTAGGGTGCCCCCAAAGGGTGTGACAGCATTCTGAGCTCACCCAGCCTTCAGTCTTCAGTCTCCAGGTGGCCAAGAGCACAGGTCCCAGTTATGGGAGACAGCCCTCTGACTAAATCTGTTAAAGTCTACCCTTTCCGGGGTTATCAAAGATCAGAAGCAAAACCAAACAGAAATGAACACACATAGCATGGTAGGACTTTCTTCATTCAGAAAGCCTATGGTATCCTATAGCCCCATTCAATGCCCGCTGGCAAATCTCTAGTAATAGTCCCAAAGTAATGGTTCAGCCTCAGGCCCTTCTTTCTCTTGAAAGGGGTCACTTGAACAGCTCCTGCCCTCATCCAGGATCTCTTTAGGAGCTGGGGACTGAAAATCTGCTCTCCTACCAGATCCGCCACCAGTTGAACTGGGCTTTTCTCTTTTACAATTTCTCTCCAGGCCTGACACATCTTGCAGGTGTGTGGGGGGGGGGAGGGAAGAGGAGGGGCAGGGCTGCTTGATCCCAGAGCGGTTCATTAATGCTTGCCTGCTCAATGTGGGATTTATACACCCCATCATATTCACATTGAATTTGACCTCTACCACAACATCAGGGCTTCTGTGTGCACCTCATTTCAGGCCTTTGGGGAATCCCTTTCTATCAGCTGACTCCACCCTGAGTGGCAAAACTGTACTTCAAAAAGGCTGGCATAGTTACCAAGCTAAGGTGTATTTAATGCAATTTTTGTAGTTGGACAAACATAAAAAAGGAAATGGTATTGAGCAAAGCTGAAGCAGATGCTGAATTTTAAATAGAACAATCAAACAACATAGTCACATGTTTTATCTTTGATCACTGACTGCAGGAGGATTTTAATTAATAAAAACCCAGCAGCAATAGTCAACTGCATAACCTCACAAAGCAGAACACATTAGTTACAGCATGGTTTTTGCTGTTTTATTGCGTTAATAATTTACAATTGTCCCCCCACACAATGGGCCTACTTCATCCTAGTCTCATTCCATGGAAGTCTGTAGAATTAGAAAGGAAGTGAATTAGATTAATTGTGAATAAAACACAATAAAGTGCAGACAGAACAACTATTTTTGATGAAATAGACCTCTTAACTTCATACGTTAGTGAACACCATCCAAGGTGTGCTATAATCTTCCAAAAATTGTAGTCGTTATCGTGTATTATTCCTTAAATAAGAGTGTTGCTAAAACCTGAGAGTAACAGAGAACTTAATTAGTAGTGCTTTTTTCTTCACATAAATCAGTAAATGAGGTATGTGTGTGGCACACTCCATCCAAATTCCTAGGAAACCAAACCAGAACAACCAGAATGGAAATGTACACACTGTGCTATATGACACCAATGCAATTAAGGAATTGGCCACTGCAACCAACATTGAGAGGGGAACATCATGCCAGTCTTTTGTTTTGATGTGGACTACCTTTAGTGGAGAAGAATATTTAAGTTGGAACAAGCTATTGTAGGTATTGGACTGTGGGTCAACTCCTGCCATGAATTGGAGGATAGGCATTAAACAGAGAAACCACAACTAATGGGCAACATCAATCCTCATGATAGGCTGAAAGGCTTTTATTTAAGTCTGTGAAACTGCATTTCGCTGGCCTGAAGTCTATTAACCTTTATTAGTGCAGGGGATAGTTGACTCAAGTGACTGAATTTTAAAAGCACCCCTTAACACACATTCACACAGTAGATGAGCTCTGAATGAAAGATGACCAGAACAGTAAACTATATTTTCAAAACAATTTTGATCATGTACTTATTAAAATTCAGGAGATGTGTTTAAACTGTCTAAAACTCACAATCTGCCGTTTGTCTATTATGGTCATTATTCACCATGAGCCTGGATTTGCCTAATATATAATCCAATAATATAATGTAATGTTTTCTATACAAATAATGGAGACACTGTTGGAAAATAGGCTTATAATAAGATAAAGTTTAAACTAATGGTCAGAGGCTACTTAAGACAATCTGCCGCCCTAGGCAAAATTTCAGTGTGCCATCTCCACCTACGCCTACAGAAGTAAACGACAGACCCCAGCACTTCTGCTGCTGCTGCTCCCCCCGCGCACACACACACACACACACACACACCCAAACCAAGTGCAGATGTTTGGAGGCTGACAGGACAGAACGGGTCCTGGGGCGGCAGAGGGCACTGGTGACAGACTCCCCGCTCCCTCTGGAGTGGGAACAGTCTGAAACCCAGGTGGGCTGAGCCAGGCCAGGATGAAAGTCCCCTGGGCCTCAGCACTAGGCCTTGCAAGCTGCTGAGACCCACACCCTGACTTGGCAATCCCCCAGCTGTTTTTGCCCTTCTCAATAACCCTTTCCAGAAGGGTTGGCACAAGATGCCCAGAGCTCGAGATGGAAGTACTCCCCAGGTCAGCACCCCTTGACAGCAATAGTTCCTTCCTCTGGAGGCACTCAGCTCAACTCAGCAGGTCTTGGGCACGGGCAAGGGGCAGCTCCCAACCTGTCAGGCCCATTTAATGGGCAGGGCAGACCCCCTCACCTTGCATAAAGCCACCCAGGCTGGGGTTGCTGATCCCCCTAACACAGGGACAGGCTCCTTCCCAGTGGAAGAGTGGGGTTCGATGCACCTCAGCCCCCATACTTCTGGCATGGCTTTGCACCTGACTCCCCCAGTTCAGCCTCACATATCAGCCTCTGCACCACTATTTGCCCCTATTCTGCCCCCTGCTCCTGGCCTAGTCCTCAGCAAGACCCACACCTCCCAGTCCACCCTACTGCACCTTTCCAGGTGAGCTCCTTGCTGATAGCCAGGCTAGTGGCAGCGCCTCCAGAGCCCCGACATAGTGGAATTGAAGCAGCGGCTGCAGTTGCAGGTCAGGGTGGAACTAGGAGCTGGGGCAGGGTCTGAGGCCTGTCCAGGCAGCAGGGCTTGCAAGGGCCAGATGCGGAGCGGCATGGGCACCAACATGGAGCCAGGCAGGTCGCTGGGCTCGTGGCTGAAATGTGAAATGCAACCTACATGGAGCTACTATAAGGTGGGTGCAAAACCATTTTCAGAGAGTAGTTATCAGTGGTTCACAGTCATGCTGGAAGGACATAATGAGTGGGGTCGCACATGGATCGGTTCTGGGTCCGGTTCTGTTCAATACCTTCAGCAATGATTTAGAGAATGGCACAGAAAGTACATTTATAAAGTTTGTGGACTACACCAAGCTGGGAGGGGTTGCAAGTGCTTTGGAGGATAGGATTAAAATTCAAAATGATCTGGACAAACTGGAGAAATGGTCTGAAGTAAATAGGATGAAGTTCAATACGATTTCTGAGGATGGCAGTTTTCTGGGACTGTAGACTTGCGCCTTTAGGGCTGCCAATAGGTTGATCTATCTTGTGACCCCTATACCCAGCCTGTTGTCTGGGGCTGGTCTCCTGCTTTTGAGGCCTCTCAGCCTGGGCACAGTCTCCCTCCAGAGTTGATATTGGGGGCTTTTACCCCGCTCTGGGCAGCATTATAGTTGCTGAAGTATTGAGCAGGGGTTGCACTGGGAATGACTGATGCCCATCACCGCCCTATTGGGGCTCAGCCTGGCTTGCGGGAACCAGCTCAGAGCCAGGTGAGAGCCTCAGGTGCCCTGGCTTTCTCTACCCCTCACACCAGTTCAGCTTTCCACCTTGGTTCACTCCATGGCGGTGGGAGATGAGGCTGGTGGGGCTGCCTGAGAGAGAGAGTGGTCACCAACCAGCTGGGGCTCCAAGGAGCAGGAAGTGGCTACCAGCCAGGCTTTTGGGGAAAATGCTACTGCCCCTCCCCAGCTGCTCTCTGCCCCCAGCATAGATAAGATGGTGGCTGTGTGTGTGGCACAAGTGTCAAGCAACTCAGGCCTGCTCCTGGGTCCTGACTGCGGCCATCAGCACCAGCTTCTGGCATGAGACAGGCATAGAATCAGGCCCGCCGATGGGGAGGGGGGAAATTGCCATGGGGCCGAGGCGATTTAAAAGGGCCTGGGGGCCCCAGCTGCCACTGGCAATGCAGCGGGGCTAAAGAAGGCTTCCTACCCGCCCTAGCTAAGTACTCCATTTAGGAAGGAACAATCAATTGCACACATACAAAATGGGAAATGACTGCCTAGGAAGGATTACTGTGGAAAGGGATCTCTGGGTCATAATGGACCACAAGTTAAATATGAGTGAATAGTATAACGCTGTTGCAAAAAAAGAGAACATCCTTCTGGGATGTATTAGCAGGAGTGTTGTAAGCAAGACACGAGAAGTAATTCTTCTGTCTGCTCTGCGCTAATTAGGCCTCAGGTGGAGTATTGTGTCCAGTTCTGGGTACTACATTTCAGGAAAGATGTGGACAAATTGGATAAAGTCCAGAGAAGAGCAACAAAAATGATTAAAACATGACCTATGACAGAAGATTGAAAAAACTGAGTTAAGGTAGTCTGAAAAAGAGAAGACTGAGAGGGGACATGATAACAGTTTTCAAGTACATAAAAGGTTGTTACAAGGAGGAGGGAGAAGAATTGATTGGCTTAACCTCTGAGGATAGGACAAGAAGTAATGGGCTTAAATTGCAGCAAGGGAGGCTTAGGTTGGACGTTAGGAAAAACTTCCTGTCAGGGTGGTTAAGCACTGGAATAAATTGCCTCGGGAGGTTGTGCAATCTCCATCATTGGAGATTTTTTAAGAACAGGTTAGACAAACATCTGTCAGGAATGGTCTAGATAATACTTAGACCTGCCATGACTGCAGAGGACTGGACTAGATGATCTCTCAAGGTCCCTTCCAGTCCTATGATTCTATGCAGGTGCGCTGACAACGACTCCGGGCCCCAGGGCAGAACAGTCAATAGGCCCCCCCATGCACGCACAAGCTGCACCCGCGGTCCACCTCACATTTGGGCAGTGCTGAGCCTGTGCTGGCTAGTGCCCAGCAAGCTTTTCCGGCATGGCCAGGGCTTCCACATGCCTGTCTGGTAAGGTTGCCAACTGTCTAATCACGCAAACCCAAAGACCTTTGCCCCACTCTCTCAGTTAGACCATGCCCCTGTCCCACCCCTTCTCCAAGGCCCCACCCCTTGCTCACTCCATCCCCCCTCCCTCCATCGCTCACTCTACCCCACCCTCACTCACTTTCACCAGGCTGGGGCAGGGGGTTGATGTGCGGGAGGGGGTGCATGCTCTGGGAGGGAGATTGGGTGCGGGAGGGGGTGCAGGCTCTGGGAGGGAGTTTGGGGGCAGGCTCTAGGCTGGTGCAAGGGGTTGCAGTGCAGGAGGGGGTCAGAGGGTCGGTGCTTATCTCAGAAAAGCTCCCAAAAGCGACCGGCACACCCCTGTGGCAGCAGGTCCTAGGCAGGGGGCCCAGAGGGTCTCTGCATGCCGCTGCCCACTGGTATCACCCCCGCAGCTCCCTTTGGCCGCAGTTCCCAGCCAATGGGAGCTGCAGAGTCGGTGCTCAGGGCGGGGGCAGTGTTCAGAGACCCCCTACCCAGGGGCCGCAGGGACATGCTGGCCGCTTCCAGAAGCGGTGTGGAGCTGGGGCGGGCAGGAAGCCTGCCTTAGCCCTGCTGCAATGCCAGTGGTGGCTGGGGCCCCCAGGCCCTTTTAAATCGCCTCGGCCCCATGGCAATTTCCCCCCTCCCCATCGGCGGGCCTGATTCTATGCCTGTCTCATGCCAGAAGCTGGTGCTGATGGCTGCAGCCAGGACCCAGGAGCAGGCCTGAGTTGCTTGACCCTTGTGCCACACACACAGCCACCATCTTATCTATGCTGGGGGCAGAGAGCAGCTGGGGAGGGGCAGTAGCATTTTCCCCAAAAGCCTGGCTGGTAGCCACTTCCTGCTCCTTGGAGCCCCAGCTGGTTGGTGACCACTCTTTCTCTCAGGCAGCCCCACCAGCCTCATCTCCCACCGCCATGGAGTGAACCAAGGTGGAAAGCTGAACTGGTGTGAGGGGTAGAGAAAGCCAGGGCACCTGAGGCTCTCACCTGGCTCTGAGCTGGTTCCCGCAAGCCAGGCTGAGCCCCAATAGGGCGGTGATGGGCATCAGTCATTCCCAGTGCAACCCCTGCTCAATACTTCAGCAACTATAATGCTGCCCAGAGCGGGGTAAAAGCTCCCAATATCAACTCTGGAGGGAGCCTGTGCCCAGGCTGGAGGGCCTCAAAAACAGAAGACCAGCCCCAGACAACAGGCTGGGTATAGGGGTCACAAGATAGATCAACCTATTGGCAGCCCTAAAGGCGCAGGTCTACAGTCCAGAAAACTGCCATCCTCAGAAACCTGCTGTCATGGACAGCTGCTTAGTTTGCCTATAGCTAGAGCAGCCTCTGTTAATGACTGAAAATAGCAAAAGCGACTATGTCAGAAATTGATGCTAGATCTGAAAAGGAAATCTGGCATGAGAGCGAACAGAAACTTAAAACCATCAGCTCAGTGTCGAGCAGTGAATTAGAAAGCGGAGACAACCAGGATGTATGAATAGGTAGGCAAAGCAAAAATCTGAAGAACACTGTGGAACTGTATGACAAGTAACAGGAAACTCATTCAAATAAGAGTTAGAAAACTGAAGGGAAAAATACAGTAGAGGACGAATTTCAGAGAGATATATAGGTGGGTGATCTTGAAAAGCTTCAGTCTACTAAAAACCTGAGAGAAAAAGAGAGAATAAAGCCAAAGTTAAAAGAAAATTTCAAGTCAATTTGAAGAGAAGCAGTGATTCAGTGACTGGCAGGTGCCATCCAGAATAGCTGGGGCAGCATAAGTTAAAGAACAACTCCACAAATGTGAAGATTTAAAACCAAACACTGGATCCACAAGATAAGGTGGTTCAGGATAATTTAAATATGATCTCAAAGTGATATTCTATTATCTTTCTGTGTTTAGTGTGAAGTATCTTGGTAGTCTGGAAGAAGTGGGAAAAAAATCCTGTTTGTACAGCTCTGAAGAAACCTGTGCAACCCCTGCTCAACCCCTACAACCACAATAGGCCTGATATAAAAGAATGAGCACATATCTCTTTTTATGAGATGATAAACAATATTGTTTCCTGACATGAGACATCACCCATAAATATTAATAGGATTGCAAATGGCAAAGTATGGCAGTTACTTGACATAATATAATCCCTGATTCATCAAGACATTTAAATCCTTGTGAAGTCCCACTGAAGTCTAAGTGTTTAAAGTTAGGCGTGTGCATACTTACCTTGCTGAACAGTACTATGATCTTGACAGGCAACACTGAGAATTCTCATTGTTCAATCTGATTTCTTTTCTTTTCCTTTTTGGTCTCTAGTTTCTTCCTAGAGTCTGATTCTCATCTCACTCACAACAGTGTGACTGTGGAGTAACTATTGGAGCTCATGGAGTTACACTAGCATAAAACAGATGTAAATAAAGGAAGAATCGGGCCCATCATGGGCTGTTTTCCTTGCATTTCTTTCTGTTCCTTAATATAGAAGCTTCCACTCTTATTAAATTTGGACAAAGTTAAACAGTTTATAACTCTTTGGGGGCAGGGATCATCTTTTTATTCTGTGTTTGTGCAGAACCTAGCACAATGGAGTCCTGGTCAAGGACTGGGGCTCTGAGGTGCTACAATAACACAAATAATAAAGAAGAAGAATATAGTGCAGAGGAATGAATGCCTAGAATTATTTCAATTCATTGCAATGTGCAAGTTGCAGATCATGTTTGTGTCACAGCCCAGATCAGTAAGGGATTGTGTCACTGCCTGCCCTGCACCTCTGGGTGCCTGAAATACCACGCTTCAGTGGCTCACAGCCTTGACACCAACAGCTAGCATACAAGCATGCAGGTCACTTCTGGGCTTCCACCACCCAATAACTGTTTGCAGGATGATCCCAACACCCTCTCAGTCCCAAATGTCCCCAAAACCATCTGCTGTGTAGTGTCCAGCCCTCTAGCAGAACACTTACAGAAGTTATTAAATTCACTGCTCCCTTAGAGAGACAGAACCCAGCAATTAATTACTTTGAGTGTGGGGGGGGGGGGGATTGACAAACACTCAGTTTTAATCAAGAGTAAAACAAGTTTCATAAACAAAAAGTCATACATTTAAGCGATACCAAGTAAAAGAAATAAAGATAGAAAGGGTTACAAGCAAACAAAAGTTAAAATATGCTTCTAAGACTAAAACCTGATTTAACAAACTAGAGTCTCTTATTCAAAGAAGTGTTTTTCACCAAGTATCTTTTCCAGCATGGCTGACCAGACTCTCCAGCCAAGACCCTTCACAGAGCTCAGATGCTCAGTTCCTTTGTTTCCACAGGTGAAGGATGCCAAAATGGCTTTTCCTCTCTCCTTATATCTTTCCTAGTTCATTGCTCCTGCTTCAAGAGGCAGACAGGCTTCCTGTAGGTGCTGTCTCCACTTCTTCCCTCCCTCCCACATCAACATTACTTTCCTCACTTGCTCTCCTGATGGCTTTGTTTACATTGCATGTAAATGTGCTTTTCTTTGGTCACACCTAGTTTAATTTACATCAGTGATGCATTTAAGCAGGGGGAACCACCACATTCTTTTTCTGGAATGTATTTGGCATGGCTTAGGCACTGTCTGTCAGACACATTTTAAGAACATATTTCCAGCACATGTCTATAAAGTCCTTTCTGGGTTTACCGTACATACATCATACAAGAATATTAATGATCAGTGAGTTATTAGTTTTCCAGCAATATATTAAATGCCATCTTTTGAGTATATATCATGACAACAGTGTGCCAATTGGCATTGGGGTGCTCTTATGGTCACACACCTATAATAGGAAGTTGTGTGAAATAAATGACATCATTAAGGGGGTGGGTGGTTTTATTGAATTTTATCTGTTTAACAGAAAACTAAAAATGCTAAAGGGACTGTTGAAATATTATGCTTCGCCCTGCACATGCTGACAAGTTATGTACTTTGTAGATCATTGCTCTGTGCTTATTATATCAATGGCATTTAAAGCTAAAGATTTATTAAATGTTCAGTACTTCACAATATGTTATAATTTACAGCACAGTGATTGGAAAATACAAATTGTTATCCAAAAGCCCTTTGCCTAGCACAGATATTATTCTGTGTGGAAAAACACAAGATAAAGTGTTTTGTACAATTCTTCTTCTGCACTAAAGCTTCATCAATTTTATAACTACAGTGTTTATACACAGTGGCCCTATGATTTTTTAATGATGGAATTTACTTCACTCCCACAGGAAGCTTTCCTAGTGACAGATTACTGTCATCAGCCACCATCTTCTCTTGAATTATAGATCACCCAAAGGGAGAGACAAAGATGGTCTTCCCATACGAAAATGCTTACTGATGAAAGTTCTTGTCTACATGGCAGAGCCATGTGGTGTTTGACAAATATCGGAGCTAAATACCAGATCCAGGCACTGGGGTATCAGGAGCACACTTTAGGCAACAGTGGTTCTAGACTTGAGTCCTTTTTTATTTATTTATTTACACTAGGGACAAGAACCTACATTTTTTTCCTACTGAAGTTAACAGAAATTTTGAGTGTGCAAGGATTGTAGATTGAGGCCCTGATGGACAAATTTGTTCTTTGTTACCTTCACCTGTGCATCCCTATTGACCTCTGAGAGCGCTGTGGGTGCAACTGAGACTAAAATATAGCCCACAGTTCCAAATTCTGTGTCCATTACACCATTGCAACCCCACTGACATCAACACCAGTGAGAATGAGAGCAGAGGTTGGTTCCATGGGCTAGATCATCAGATCCTGAGCCTCTGACCTAAATTTAGCAAACCTGAAGTGATGGAGGAGCACAGGTGACTTTCTGCCCCCTTTCTCTCTGACCCTGGATGATACCTGTGGGCCATTCTAGCCCCTGGCACAAGTTAGAGCAGTATCAGTGCTATTTGTAGTAACTGTCCCCTGGAAGCAATCAATCAATCAGCCTTGGTATTTATATCATCTCCAATGCCATGGCTCTGAGTGACCATATGGCTGTGCAGTGCCTTGATTCCCTCTCTGAAAATGGGATGGGGTTGGGCAGTATCGTGTAGTCTGAAATAGCCCCAGTTTATTGATCTTAAAGGTAAACTGCAAAGCCCATCTTCTCTCCCTAAGATTTTGAAGAGGCAAGAGAAATATGAGAGCGGTTAGTAATGGTAGAGAGGGGATTGTTTCACTCTTAAATATGCCAGGTTTCTGATGGTTGGATTAGATGGAATTGCTGGAGCAGCAATGAATGGTATATTTTGATGATTGTATTGTAAATTATGTCAAGGGTGCCTAGAGCAAATGGAGAGGTGTTCTTGTTATAAATCTAAATTCATAAATAATAAGCACTAGATGGCTGCCTTGGGTTGCTGGGTTTTTTTCTTCCTCTGCTGAGCTCTGCTTAAAGAAATAAAAATTGCAAATCTTCTCTCGATATAATTTAATATTCAGGGACTAAATCATCCCTTCTTGTGAAAAAACTATGGGTGGTGTAACAACGAGAAAAAATGTCAATAGTTTTTGAAGCTGCAGAAATTCCATTCAGAAATCTTCCCTTCTGGGGAAGAGATTTGTAAGGACATTTCAAGAGAAGAAAGCATGACTAATTATACGTGTGCAATAATCTCTAAGGAAATCCCACAAGTGCAACTAAATGAAGGGCCTGTCCTTCTGTGCTGCTTTTGGGGCCCCTCCACATGCCCTCAGAGCTCACTAATGAGCTGTAGGATCACTAATACCCGTGTAAGTTCGGACGGTCTCAACCTGGAGACCCCAGCACCACCACTACCACACAGTGACCTGCATGGAACTCAGTTTAATCACTTTGTGAGGATAAACAGCAGGAGTTAAAATTGGTTCCATGGAATCGAGGGTCCTGATCTGGGTCTCACGTGCACTGGATTAATAGCAGTGCACCTTCACTGCCTTTAGTGAAGGTAACCCTGGATTTTGTAACTGAAATCAAAATCAGGCCCTATGTATTTCAGACTTGATACTTGGACAGCAAGCCACTGTCTGCAATTTCTCCTAAACAGAAAAGGTAGAACATTAAAGAGAAAAGAATCAGTCACAGCTTTTGAATTCTTGAGTGTTGATAAAATTCTTATAATGGATTATCCACGATTAACTGTAGTTAAAAGGAGAGTCAAACCCTGCTTATGCTTAATTTTAAGTCTTAAAAAGAAATGTGGTATTATTTGTTGTTGTTATACTTGCATTGCTCATTTTTCTTTTGAGACATAATTGGCTTGATTCTGACCTCACTGATACTGGTTTTACCATAGTGTAGGTGTAAACTTCAAGCAGTGCAAATTGATGTAGCATCATTTATTTTAATGGACCTACACTGATTTACACCAGCTGAAGACCTGGGATTGTAACTCCATTAATTTCAGTGGAGTTAAAACTCATTTTCATCTGCATAAGCAAGATCAGAATCAGGAACGATATGAAAATTGATGAGATTATTTTTCCTTTTGTTGTTCTTTATTGTTTATAGTTTAGTAACAGGGTACTTTTTAAGCCTTTGATTCATTAGTATTTATTTATGTAATATTTTAAAAATAACTAATACAATAAAGAAATGTTACTGTCTATTAACTACATTGATCTTTAGTGAGGTTAATGCTTTCACAATGAAAGTTCAGCTGCGGAAGTCACGCTTCAAATCTTTCCACTGATCTGAGAGACATTTCCTTTACATAAAGCATTTTGAAAAGTGCCCAAGAACTAGACCACAAGGGACTTAGACTTTGCTATGCACTTTGACGTGCCAGTTAGGTTGGGTCAATTAGGCACCCAACCTCCCTATACAATGCATAAGGAGCGTCACCTAACAATGGGATCCACAAAAGCCAGCACACTGGGCAGGGAGCCACGTAAGCTAGCCAGTAGGAAATGTCAAGGAGAAGGGTGGGTCCTAAGCCCTGTCCCTCAAAGGGACTTAGGCACCTAAGCCCAGGTCAGACTTTCCACTTGGGATTCAAACTCATAAATCCCTAGGCTGGTTTTTGGCCAAAAAAAAAAAAAGGTGGAGGAGGAGGTGGTGGTGTCCATACCCTCCTCCCCTTTTTAACTTTTAGCCTAGTGGTTAGAGCACTCATGTGGGATATGAGACACCCAGGTTCAGTTATCATCTCTGCCCAGTGTGGAGAAGGGATCTGTACTAGGGTCTCTTCTCGTCCCATGAAAGTACCCTAACCAGGCTCTCAATCTCTCCTGTTCCACTTTGTATAAATATTTAAACATGCACGGGTTGGAGAGAGAGTGACAATGACTCTATAACCTACTCTTTCCGCACCTAATGGGGAGAGCCGGGATCCAGTCCTCTTAATCTCATTCATCTTTAATTAAACATTAGACTAAAACATCTAGTTGGGGGTGGGGATAGCTCAGTGGTTTGAGCACTGGCCTGCTAAACCCAGGGTTGTGAGTTCAATCCTTGAGGGGGCCATTTGGGATCTGGGGCAAAAATTGGGGCTTGGTCCTGCTTTGAGCAGGGGGTTGGACTAGATGACCTCCTGAGGTCCCTTCCAACCCTGATATTCTATGATCTGTGCACATGTTCACTGGCAGAAACATAGGCACCTAAGAGATTTTCACAGAGGAAATGTAGTCACCGACTGAGTTAGCTGGTAACTAAGTGGAGGTTTTTATGTTGTCAGTGGTTCCTAAATGTTGGATTTAGGCACCTCAGGTGGCAGTTAAAGAGCTATGTTTTTGTGTGGATCTAGCACTAAGTGATTTATGTTCTTAAGTCCCATTTTCAAGAAAGACTTTGACCCTTAAGAGCTTAACTCATTAACTGTCAATGGGACTTAGCATCCTAAGTAGGGTGACCATATTTCCCTACACTGAAAACAGGAAACCCAGGGTGTATATAGATCCTTCTGCCCTAGAAGGTTTCCCCATCCCCTCCTCTCTGTCCCTCTCCCTGACCCACTCTGCTTCTATTTCCCTCATCCCCTGCCCTCTGCTCACCTCTCTGTACTAAGAGAATATGAGTTGCCTGGTGTAGCCACTGGCCCGAGCCCCAGCACCAGCAGCCGCTGCTCTCCGGCCACCCAGACAGTGCTCAATTTGTCCTAGGGCTTAGCCCCAGCACGTCTCTCATTATACATTAAGCACTGCACGGATGTCACAACTTTTTTTGGCAAAACTGGGCACCTGTCCCGTTTGCTCTTGCTTGAACGTTCCTCTGCACCTCCATAGGGCAAGAGCAAATAGGACAAATGCCCAGTTTTGCCAAAATGTCATGACATCCAGGACAGATCTTAAACAGCGGACTATCCTTGCCAAAACACGACATATGGTCACTTTACTCCCAAGGGCTAGATTTTCAAAGGCATTTAGGCATGTAAATATGCAGATAAGCACCTAGCAGGATTTTCAAAAGGGCTTATGTAAGGTTAGGCATTAACTCTCATTAGGATCATTGATGGATTATTTGAAAATTCCACTGTCACATATCTGCACCTTCAAGAATCTAAACACCTTTGACAATGTAGCCCTAAATATCTAAGTCATTTTAGAAAAATATTGTGGGATTCCAGGTATGTCCCTCATTCCAGGTGAGTGGCCTTATGACTGGTTATAAGCTATTTTGGCCTCTCTTTCTCTAGAAATTCCACCCTGGACCTGAAAGAAGTTTTGGTTTTGACAAATCAGCATTTTCCAACAACAACAAAAACTTAGTCTAAAAGTACCCAATCAGCTCTAGCGGGCAATTCTGCATAATGCATAATTCATAATGCATAGTGCACAATTCTGCACAATAATGCTGCACTACTGCTGTTTCAACTCCAGGCACAGATTTGTCTCATTACAAAGTGAAGGCTGAGAAATGAAGCAGTCAGTACTGAGGTGTAGACTGTGCCTCCTCGTAGTCTGGTCTGCTAGAGTACTTCTCACAAACAAAGGAAAGGGGAATTAGCAGTACGCAATGGGCCCCAGCCTTCAAGCAGGGCAGGGCAGCAAACAGTCAGGGCTCTGGCCTGCAGTCAGACAGAGCTGTAGTAGTTTATATGCCCAGCTTTCAGGTAGTGGGAGGCAACAGTCAGGGCTCTGGCCTGCAGTCAGGCAGGGATGAGCAACAAGCCCAGTCTCAGGCAGAGGTGACTGAGGAGAGGAGGCCTCCTGGCCTATGGAGGGGAAGTACTGCCACTCCAGGGGTGGTGTGGAGGGGTAGGGGGACACAGACCCACCCAACTCCACCATGTCCCGGCCCAGAGCCCTAACAGTGGCAGAGTGGTCTGACACTTGGTCAGCAGGGAATCCACCTGCAACACACTTACCATGTTTCTGGTGGCACCACAGCCAGACGGTAGTCTGATTCCCTTGAGCTGCTTCCTATTCTCCCCCTCAGGTGTACCTGCATCTAGGCTTCTCCTCAGTCTCCCCTGGATACACCACCAAGGATAGCAGTGACAGCCCCTCAGCGTCAGGAGTGGCACGGTTCTCTGGAGGGCTCATGCAGGTCCTCGGGGCGGCAGCAGTTCTCCTTGGCATCCCACTCCAACAGCGGGGAAGAAGCATTTGTCTCCTTTGGCAGCTCCCTCGCTCAACTGAGTTCCACCCCTCTGCTTCCAGCGTGGAAGCATGGCCGTCTTGGTTCCACCCACCAGGCGACTTGTGGCCTCCCCTCTGCATCTGCCTCTGAGAAAGGCCACGCCTCCTCGCTACATCAGGTAATACAGATTTAAGACCGACAGCTCAAATTTACCTCTGCCTCCCTATGCTTATGCCTTAAAAGAAATTATCCTCTTAGACTGTTCTAAATTACTGGTAATTTATAATTTCTATACAAATGCCAGTTTCAAATAGAACCTGTCACTCAGTGATTTACAGAATCATACACATTCCCCAAAAATGGAATTTAATTGTGAATGTCTACCAACTCAGGGACAGATATATTTCTCTCTCACTCAGCTGTCAGTGGGAGGATTGATTCTGGACACATTTATGAGATAAAACATTGATTTTCCCCTCACAGAAGGAATTTCTTTGTATTTGACTCCCTGCCCTCTCTCCTTTCACTCCTCTTCAACATAGTGAATTAAATCAAGGTGCTCTTAGAGACAAAGAGCTAGCTTTTGCCACTCTTCTGTGACCTGGACATCATGGGGCTAGATCCTTTATAGTACACAGCATGGTGACTCTCCAGCTGCTTTCCCTGAGAGACCAGGCACTGCTGTCTATCCTCCATCGGGGTATGCCCTGTTCCCCCTCATAGTCGACCTGCTGGTACAGACTGGACAGTCGCCAAAAGGTGAGTCCTGCTGTCTAGGTTCAAAGCAGCAAATAGTTCTACTGGGAAGCTTCAACCTGTTACTCTTATGGGGAATGTGAAGGAGGTTTTATTCAGCCCTACCCATTATGGTTATATGTAGTCTCTTTTGCATTACACGTGTGAGATTATGGGTTGTGAGCAATTTGATTTTAATGAGATTTATTGTTAGGAATTCCAGTCAGAACAATGTTTTGTTTTCAGCTCATGATGATGACACTCTCACTATTAGATTTTGCATGGAATTGCTCTGCTAAGTGTCTTGGATAGGCTTGGACTTTCTGAGGGACCATCCCCTCCACTCCCTCAGGATCAACTCCTGATGGCTCTGTGAGGAATTAAGCTCTCTTTACTTCAGTAGGTGCCCTAATTAAATGCCAGTTTAATGGGTAAAGAAGCATGGCTTCTTACAGGCAGAGTAGACAAAGGCTTAGCTCAAGAGTAGCAGACTCCCCAGACACCCTATAGGAACCCACCCTAAATCAAACTCTGTATGACATGAATCCTCATCTCTTTCTGCTCTACTTTTTCAGCCAACCTCACCAAGACATTCACTTGAAGCCTCTTTTTCACTTTGAAGCAGAACAGATGGAACACTGAATTTTCTATATAATATCTTTTCACAGATTTGACCTCAGCCCTACAAAAAATTTCCAACCCCCTCAATAGGGGAGAATTGCATTTTTAATTATACAATTAAATTGGAACTTGTAAATAACGAAAATATACCCATATCTGAAAGAAAATAAATGTCCTAATTCTCTCCCTTCAAATATACCAGGACAATGGGCATAATTCCCAATTTATTAACCTCACTGATATGCTATTAAGCACTCCAAATTTAAGGAGATGACTGATTCAGGTGTAGGACCCCAAACTAGCTCAGCTGTGCAATAACACTTGGGCTTTGCTGATTTGATATTCTTACTAGAGCGGGGCTGAAGAGGAGAAGAAGCAGGTGTCATCAATCATTGTTTCCAGCTGACTGACGTGCAGAACACTCACTCTAACGGTAGGGGGACTGTATAATCTATCATGAGGCCACCATCTCCTCTGAGAATCAATCCAGTAAACAGTGATTCCATGCTTCTCAGAATGAAGCACCCATGTTAATCAAATGGTGTGACACTGATGTGTCAACGTCTGCTGCAAGCAAGTTTCTGTGGAGATAGATTTCAAAGTCTGTCACCAAGCTCAGATTGCCAACTTCTCAATCAGATCCCCTTATCTGAACCAGTATGCCACTGGCATAGTTGAAGAAACAGACTAAGTCAGACTGCCAGAAGGTGGGTCTGGACAACAGATCACTCAATAATTGCACTGTTCTGTTTGTTTCCTCTGAAGCATCTGGCACCAGCCACTGTCAGAAGGCAGGATACTGGGCTAGATGGACGACTGGTCTGATCCAGTATAGTCATTCTTATATCTTGGATTGATAGTTGTCTCACTTCTTTCAGCAAGAAATCTCTGTTAAACAAAGCACTATAAGAGGTGGAAGCCACTCTGCTTACTACGCTGGCTCCCCACAGAAAACCAGGTCAATTTCAAGGTCTTAGTACTCTTTTTAAGGCTATCTTTGGCATTGGCCCATCTACCAAAATCTACCAAATCTACCATTTCACCTTGAGATCACAAGCTTCCTCTTCAGCCATGTTTCAGCACAGAATAATTCAACCCTCAGCACCATGAGAGGGTTTGTAGACTGCTGGCCCAAAAGTATGGACTTCCCTTCCAGAGGAAATGAGAATAACCATAGATTTTATTACTTTCCAAATTAAGTGTAAAACACACTTCTTTAAGCTTTCCTACAATATAATCAGTGAGAGAAACTACGAGGAAGAGGAGCCATACAAACACACACACAATTTTAAAAAAATCCAACGTTCAGCTACCTCCTAAGGAGAAATCTAGCCCACTTGTTAGATTAATTCTGGCATTTGGTGCGTTTGTGAGGTGTTCAGATACTACGGTAATGCATATTAAATAGATCTGGATACAGGGTTGGAGTCCAGGTCCCTCTGAAATGAAGGGGACAGGACAGAATAGTTTATAAACACAAGGAATGGCATATGAAGAAGAATGGCTTCTTCTTGTCACCCCATTCTCCTCACAGTTTTTCTAAAACTACGACCTTGAGGCAGGCTGCAGCAAAATTAAATTGCATCAGCACTAGAAGACCTACATAAATCACACAAGCCATCTAAGTAACAGCAACAGGAATAAAAAAGAAAGAAAGAAATGAAAGCAGTGTTATTGATTAGATCATCAAGATTTACATATGCTCCTGAGGCCCAATACCCAAGCAGCCGGTTTTAAAACTAAACATTTCTCAGTCACACATTTCTACTAGGCTAAGCTAATTGTCATTGTGGATAGGAGAATAATGGAACCTCAAATTAGCCTCCTCTGATAGCATGCCACATCTGTTTATCTGTCAGTGTGGTAATACACCAGGAGTGTTGAGTAATTTGTTTACAATAAAAGACCAATTCACTTAAAAGTTTTGCAGCTGAAGAAGTGCATCAGGAGAATAGCAACTTTCCACTGATTGTGTTGCAAAGTTAAGAGTTAATCAAACATCATTTGCAGACCATTAGTCTACATACTAGTAAAAACAATGATGCTCTTTCAAAATGATCACAAGCTAAAAACTGCTAACATTTACAATTGGTGGTTCTAGCAGTCACAGAATGTCCTTCTGCCTATCCCAATTCCTATCATTGCAGCAGTGGTTCTCAACCCACTGGCCTTCGGGCCGGGATGGTTTGTTTACCTGCAGCATCTGCAGGTTCAGCCGCTACCCTCGGCCAATGCCACTTCCCGCAGCCCCCATTGGCCTGGAACGATGAACTGCAGTCAGTGGGACTTGTGATCAGCCAAACCTGTGGACACTGCAAGTAAACAAACTGTCCTGGCCTGCCAGCAGATTTCTCTGACTAGCTGCATGCCAAAGATTGCCGATCCCTGGATTAAGTGAAAGAGAGCCTATCCTGGCAAGCACCCCACACTGCAGAGAAAGGTAAAAAAAAAAAAAAAAACCCAAGGTCACAGCTAATCTGACCTGAGAGAAAATTCCTTCTCTACCCCATATATGAAGATCAGTTTGACCCTTAATCATGTGAGCAAGAACCAGCCAACCAAATACTGAGGGAAAATTCCCAGGGCTAGCTCAGTACCATATGACAGGGTGAATATCAGAAAGTTCAGATAAATATCAAAATGTTTGGGGATGTTTATCTTTACCTCATCTAAACCATTTGAACTCATTAGATCTGCAGAACTGGACTGAATATTTTGAGAAGAGATTTCCTTGCAATGTTTTGATACTTCTTCCAGGAAATACAGAATTTCCAAACTGTAAAATATAATAAAAAGGAAAAATAACTTTTTTTTCAAACAATAGACAAAAGTTCCATTCAGATTCTGATTGAGTCAAGAGGGGAGATTATTATTTTATCTCAAGATGGGTTCGCATCAAAATATTCAAATCCAAATTTCCACCCAAATTTACCCAAAATTCAGGGTATGTAGATCCAGAATTTTGCTTCAGTCTGAATTTTATCAAAGCCCCACCCCTAAATTGAGATTTAAAATACAAGGACACAGACTTTCATGAGCTACATGGTGAATCAATCGTTCCACTCTACCCCCAATCCAGCTCCATTCCATCCCCATTCCATTTTGGCAGTAGAAGCCCTATTATAGAAAAAAAAATTGTAATGCAGTGCAAGGGTTTTTTTATTTTATTTTTATTTTGAAAGAGTCAACAAATGACTAAAAGAGGACAGGACTGCAAGCCATATACCTGTAGCACAGAAATAAGAGAGAATTATATGACATTTTGACATTCTTTCTTTGTGTCATACTTTATTAATTTAATCCTTATGTTTTTATCTGTAAACAGTCCTTAACTCGATAATACAGTAGCATAATACTTTAAATATGTTAATTAGCCAAAGCAATTTGTTGTTAAATAATGTATTTTCTGCTTTGGGGAATTCTTTCTTGGATACATGTCCCTCCCCCCCTTCCCCAATCCCATTTCATAATCAAGTTAAAGCAAATAGAACAAATCCTGAAGCCTTTACTCAGTTTTCACCCACTCCTTACTCAAGCAGACTCTGTTGAAATGAATGTGACCTTTGCCTGAGTAAAGTATGAATAAAAATGAGTAAGAATTTGGGCCACTGTTAAGATGAAATATCTTCCATTAATTTTCTTCAGTCTATTAAAATGCTGCAGGTTTGTATGGATGAGTTAAGACACACTCAGGAATGTTAAGATTTCTTCCTCAGCGTGGTACATATTTCACTTCAGGAGTTTTAGTCAGAGGCAAAACATTCCACAGTGTCAGTCTCCGCCACTGAAGGTGGGCTGAGAGAAATATCTATTCCTGTTTATCTCGGGCTTGGTTAATCATCAGGAAATTGAATCAAACCTGGCATGCTCACCAATCTCTCTGGGCAGATTTCTAGATGCAGTAGAATAATTGTATATAAAGGGCACTTCTATAGAGATGGAAGTACTACTAGAGATATCAGCTTTAACTTCAATAGGAAATAATATTAAACTTGGAAAAAAATACCTTAAACACAGAATAATAGTAATCCCTAGTGTAATGAAATCTTGAGGATGCTTCCTAATTATAAAATAATAATTGGGCTGAATAAACTTCAAGGAGAAAGGACAACTGCCTTGCTGACCTATAGGGAAGTGAGGAATATCATGCCAGAAAAGGGCTGATCCTGCTTCCATTGCTCAAAACTCCCATTCACGTTCATGGAGAACAACACTCTGGCCTGAGGAAACTAATGAATCAAAGCACCCTTAAAAGCTTTATTTAAACTCCTTTCCCTTTGAGCAGTTTGACAGCTTCACTTAGTTTTTCTAGTAGTTTCTTCCTCTCTCATTTAAAAATGATAACTTCCCAGTAACTACCCAGAGGGGTGTTGACTATCATATGAAAACTGATGAAGGACCAGAAAGCAAGACCCACCAAATCCACCATTATGCCCAAACATTTGGTTCTGACAGACATTTATCCTCAGTCTCTATTATGCCTTGATCTTTTTCTATCTATGTCCCTAGAGCTCCTTAACCTGTTTGTTTTCTTGTGTCTCTCCACTTACTGCAAGAGCACTAACTCACATCCTACAGCTTTGATCACAGCTTCTACTGATACTGACAGCAGGAAAGCTTTCCGGAGTGAAACAACACTGGCAAGCAGCAGGTGGAAATACAAACAAAGAGGCTCAGGTGTTCTAGGGACATCAGTGACACTACAGGCCAGAAGACAGCAGCTGGAGTACAAACGGGATCAGATGCACCAGCAAGAGCAAGAAAACACACAAATTAGTGACCTGGAATTCCACATATTTAGAACAAGAAATAAGAGGGCAAATTATACCAGGATGCCTGTCAAAACAATTTAGCAGACTAATCCACTAAGACCCTAAGATACCTTATCCAAATCCTGGATACTGCCAAAGCTCTTAATACTCAACAAACAGATAAAGGAAACCTCTTTCCTACAGTGCAGAGGCAGACTACACTTTCTGTAAGCCAGTGCATCTTGGAAATGTCGTCACTCGTTGAGCCAGTTTATCATCAGTTTCATTTCCAGCAGTACCACAAAGAATAGAGATACAAACGTAGTGGTATTTTTATGTAATTGTAGCATTCACTATGTGCCAGGCATTTTTTAAACATTCAAGAAGGGATGATCCCTATTCTGATGAGTTCACAGTATAAAGGACAGATAGACAAGCAGACACAGGTTGAGGTAAAATAATTGTCATTGTACATACAAGTCAACGTGATTCACTGTAAACAGCATAGCAAAAACAAGAGGGGGTTAAAGGTGGACAGATTAGGAGCCTTGTAGATAAACTCAGGGAACAACAATGGAATAGAGGGGATGGAAATGGGGGCTGCACAAAACTCAAGAAAGATAAATAGGGAGAACAGAGTCATTTAGCGTTTTGAAGACAGTGACAAGTGTCTGGATCCACAAAGGTATTTAGGTGCCTCAATCCCAGACTAAGGTACCTGAGTCCCAGTTTTGGCTCCATTGCAAACCACAAAACTCAAGCCTAACATCTGTAGGAGCCTTAATTCACCTAGCACCTAAGTTTTTGGAGGAAAAGGTCCCTCAGTGCCTATATTTCTGCTTCTAAGACACGCACATTGCAGTCTCCCTCTAAGCACTCAGGTGCCTATCTCCTACCAGAACCCCGGAGTGATTCACAAACCAGGCATTTGGTTGCCTAAGTGGCTGTGGGGCCTGATCCAGTAGGCATGCTCAGAGGTGCCCAAACTATTGGACTACAGAGCCATTTATTCTCACTCCCTCCCACTCTGGCCCAATGACTATTCCACTGTGGAAAAAAATACTTAAATAGTCATTCATTCAGAGAGAGAGAATGACTCTGCAGTCCAGTGATTCAGGCACCCACTGGGAGGTAGGAGACCCTGGGTCTAGTCTCCCCTGCTCCAATCACTCTTTCATTGTTTATTCACAGTGCAAAAGCCTCAACAAGCCCCACATCCGTTTATTACATTCCCCTGAGAATTGGAAGAGCCCTGTTCAAATCCTCTCCCTGACTTTGGATGGGACAGAAATTGAAGCTGGGTCTCCCACAACCCAGGCAAATGCTCTGACCTCTGGGCTAAAAGTTTTAAGGTGGACACCACCACCACCACTTCTTCCAGCTTGCTGCAGAACAGCATAGGCACCGAACTCTAAAGAGGGCTCCTGACTGTGACTCACAAGCCGAGATAGGCATCTATATTCATTAGACAGGTGGGTCTTAGCACACAGCCCTTTCATCAGTGTCTCCCATTGGCTATCTTAGGAGGCTCCCCACCTAGCATGCTGCTTTTTGTGAATCTCAGTATAAGGTTCCTATCTCTTCCCATTCATTGTATAGAGACTTAGGTTCCAAACCCAGGATTTGTGAATCACAGTGATTTTCCAGACAGCTAAAAGTTATGTGCTGTGGTACTCAGCTTCATAATGTCGAACACCTTTTGAGCCTGTGGGCAAAGAAGTTCTGATACGATGTGGATGGAGTCATTGGATGGATTTAAATAATCAAACTGATGAGCAAGGAAAATGACTTTAGCAGTTACAATTAGAATGGACTTAAGGGGACAAAGGGTATGTGTGGGAGGCAGGGGAGCAAGATGTTGTAATAGCAGATGATATAAAGCAATATGATGAGGGCCTAAATGAGATAAATGAGATTTGGCTGTGAGGATGGGGGAAAAAAAGATGGACTCTGGAGATCTTGAGGGGGAAAAGGTAGCAGGATTTAGATATGGCCTGGATGTGTGGAGCCAGGAATAGGGAGGAGCCAAAGGTAACTCCCAGAAGACTGTCGTAAGACAGTGATAGGGAAATTAGTAGTGTTGTCAACAGTAATAAAGAGAGGAGGAGGAGGAGGCTGGGGAGGATCTGGTCTGCCCATGTAAAACAAAAGTTGATAACAAAGCATGCAAGAGGGGATACCAGAGAGACACACTAAGATACAGGGTTAGATGCAAGTAGACAGCTCAGTGCTGGAGAGATCAATTTGTGATTCATCAGCATAGAAAACATAGCTGAAGCCCCATGTGCTAATGAGATTGCCAGAGACAAGGTGGAGAAGAGGATGAGCAAAGGACCAAGGACAGATCCTGGGTACAACTACAGAGAGTGGAAGAGAGTGGAGGAAGAAGGAAATGGGAATAATCAAAAAGAGAAGAGATAAATCAAGAGGACAGTCTTCCAAAACCCTGTGAAGACAAGATGTCAATAAGGAGAGGATGATCCAACTGCATCTAAAGCAGAGGATAGACCAAGGAAGATGAGGAGGATGACTTATATGGAGCTTAATGCAGTCTAAAGGGTCCACCCACAGAGTTCCAGTTGCATAGCTGACACTCAACTTTCTGACCTGAATTTTACCTAAGGACTTTAGAACTGGGCTCCAAATTATTTGAGACCTAAAAGTAAGGGAAGTTGTGTCATTCAAACATGGTAGTACTGCAAATTACTATTACTCGTCTAATAAAATGAAAATAACTGGCATGCACTCGCATAAGGTTTTTAAAAATCCTTTCTGTGATCATCATTGATTTATTCAGCCGGCAACCGTTACTTTTCAACTGAAAAAAAAAGTGCTGATGGGGCAATTACCCACTAGAAAGAGTTTGCAGCGCAACTCTGTGATTTACAGCAAAGCACTGATGATGAACGACCGAACCGCACAAGTATCATTATTATAGGGACCGTAACAAACCATTTTGCATTCCAAAATAATGGATTAATATTGGGAAAACATTGCTGAAGCTGGACTCTAACTCTCCAGCTGATAAAATACATAACAATGTGATACCAAATTATCCGATTATTAAATGAAAAACATCCATCTTTTTTTTTTTAGTTCAAGAATATTTGAAAGGGAAGAATAAAAAAAATATTTTCATGTGATGATTAATTTTCTTGGTATGAAATACCCTCAATGCATCGCAGAGAACTACAAACCTTAATACATTTAGAATTTCATTTGCAGAAAGACAGACAGGAGAAGTCTGATTCTTATTTGACAATATAAAGGGGCCTTACAGGGGGTAATTTACATCCAATTCACACTGCCAGAACTGTGTAAAGAGACTTCAGAATAAATGAGAATGAAGCTTTAAAACATTTTTTCAGAATTCTCTTACTGGCAATAAAACTCTCAAAAATCTATTTGACAGTCTGAGTTGGCAAAACTTAGGATCACACACATACCAGGAGCCAACATCAAATTCATGAAAATGTGCACCATATAAAAGTTACTCAGAAAGAGGGGAGAGAAAAGCATGATGATAACATGCTTTTGAAAAGGGTGGGAGTGCTGCGGCTGGTGTTGATGTACTGGGTTGTATTGTATGGCTAGGATTAGTTGGTGGGGTGAGGGTGTAGAGTGAAGCATGTGTTTATGCTCCTCTGGGCAGGAGACAGAATTCTCTCAGGGGCTGGTCTAAGATTATGGAATGAATTCCCCCAGAAACTAAGGACCATCACAAATCTCACCACCTTTCAGCTCCAGGTGCAAGGTGCATTTTTTTGACCTTGACATCTCTAACATAACCATAGGGGAGGAGTATATAAACACCCTACTAAAACAAGACATTCCACCGCACATGCTTCACCCATGGGGACCAGAGGAGCGAACAATCAATACATGACTGTCAAGGTTCCTTCCCCACTCTGAACTCTAGGGTACAGATATAGGGACCTGCATGAAAACCCCCCAAGCTTACTTTTACCAGCTTAGGTTAAAACTTCCCCAAGGTACAAACTATTTTACCCTTTGCCCTTGGACTTCCACTGCCACCGCCAAACGTTTATCTGAGTTTATTGGGAAAACGTTGTTTGGAAACGTCTTTCCCCCCAAAATCCTCCCAACCCTTGCACCCCACTTCCTGGGGAAGATTTGGTAAAAATCCTCACCAATTTGCATAGGTGACCACAGACCCAAACCCTTGGATCTTAGAACAATGAAAAAAGCATTCAGTTTCTGAAAAGAAACATTTTAATAGAAGAAACAGTAAAAAGAATCACCTCTGTAAAATCAGGATAGTAAATACCTTACAGGGTAATTAGATTCAAAACATAGAGAATCCCTCTAGGCAAAACCTTAAGTTACAAAAAAGACACACGGACAGGAATATTCATTCTATTCAGCACAGCTTATTTTCTTGGCCATTTAAAGAAATCATAATCTAAAGTATATCTAGCTAGATTACTTACTAAATTCTAAGACTCTATTCCTGTTCTGTCCCCGGCAAAAGCATCACACAGACAGACCCTTTGCTTTTTCCTCCTCTAGTTTTTGAAACTATCTTGTCTCCTCATTGGCCATTTTGGTCAGGTGCCAGCGAGGTTATCCTAGCTTCTTAACCCTTTACAGGTGAGAGTATTTTTCCTCTGACCAGGAGGGATTTTAAAGAGGTTCACCCTTCCCTTTATATTTATGACACGCCCCCCTAATCAGAGCTAGGGTGAAACACTGGCTGGGATTTCTTCCTGGAGCTCTAGGAAAAAACAGAGTTAATAAGACACATGCACCTCTAAATATACTACCAAGTACATAAAGACTAACAATATTTTCCACCTCAAGGACACTTTAACCAGTTGATTCTGGGAAACTTTCATGGGAGAGTGCATCAGCCACTTTGTTAGAAGCTCCTGAGATGTGTTGGACGTCGAAATCAAAATCTTGGAGAGATAAACTCCACCGAATAAGTTTTTTGTTATTTCCCGTGGCGATATGAAGCCACTGTAGTGCAGCATGGTCGGTTTGCAGGTGGAAACGCCGTCCCTAAACATATGGGCGTAGCTTTTCCAGAGCGTAGACAATGGCGTAACATTCTTTTTCACTGACTGACAAGTTGCTTTCCCTCTCAGACAGTTTTTTGCTGAGAAACACTACAGGGTGGAATTCTTGATCAGGTCCTTTCTGCATTAAAACTGCTCCCACACCACGCTTGGACGCATCTGTGGTTACTAGGAACGGATTGTCAAAGTCTGGGGCCCTTAGTACAGGGTCAGACATGAGTGTCGCTTTAAGCTGGTTAAAGGCCTTCTGACACTTTTCGGTCCACTGAACGGCATTTGGCTGTTTCTTTTTGGTTAGGTCTGTCAGTGGGGCGGCGATTTGGCTGTATTGCGGTACAAATCGTCTGTAATAACCGGCCAAGCCTAAGAAGGATTGAACCTGTTTCTTTGATCTTAGGACAGGCCACTTTTGGATAGTATCCACTTTGGCCTGTAGGGGGCTGATAATTCCTTGACCCACCTGGTGTCCAAGGTAAGTCACTCTGTTTAGGCCTATTTGACACTTTTTAGCCTTAACAGTTAGTCCTGCCTCCCTTATGCGCTCAAAGACTTTTTGTAGATGTTCCAGATGTTCTGCCCAGGAATCCGAAAATATGGCCACATTGTCAAGGTAGGCGACTGCATATTCTCCTAATCCCGCTAGGAGACCATCTACAAGTCTTTGGAAGGTGGCGGGTGCATTTCGCAGCCCAAAAGGGAGTACATTAAATTCATACAGCCCGAGATGTGTGGTGAAGGCTGACCTTTCCTTGGTGGATTCATCTAGCGGTACCTGCCAGTACCCCTTGGTTAAGTCCAAGGTAGAGATGAACTGGGCCCATTCCAGTTTCTCTAATAGTTCATCTATGCATGGCATTGGATAGTAGTCTGGGCGAGTTACAGCATTTAGTTTACGGTAGTCCACGCAAAAACGTATCTCCCCATCTGGTTTGGGAACTAGAACCACTGGAGATGCCCATGCACTGCCAGATTACACCCATCTGTACCATATCTTGGATCTCCCATTCTATAGCAGTTTTAGCTTGAGGAGACACCCGGTAAGGTTGGACTTTAATTGGGTAAGCATTACCTGTGTCAATGAAGTGGTATGCCCATTCAATCAGTCCTGGGGTGGCTGAGAACGTCGACACGTAGCTAGAGCACAGCTCCTTGATCTGCTGTCACTGCATACGCCCAAGGGTCATGGAGAGGTTCACCTCTTCCACGCCACCCACACTTTTCCCTTCGTAGTAGACACCTTCAGGCCACTCAGCATCATCTCCTCCTGTAAACTGACAAACCTTTAATTCTCTGGAATAAAAGGGCTTTAGAGAATTAATATGGTACACCTTAGGCTTTCGGTTGGAGGTGGGGAATGCTATGAGATAATTAACAGCTCCATGAGAATGACAAATAAGTAGTCATGTTGTTTAATACGCTACTGGAAGGCTCTCAGATATTACAGTGATGAGCATGATATAAGCACCTACATAGAACAGAACAGAAATGCTGTCCTGAATAGGTTCCCTTCTTGCATAAGGGCCTGAAATACAAGGTCTTTAGGGAAACACAATTACCCAGATTGGAATTTGGCAGGACACCAGTGTTCATACTTCTATTCCTACAATAAAAAAAAAAGCATTAATATTTTTAATTACCTAATGTGAACAAGTTGTATGTTTCATCCAAAAGACACATAAGGATGTTTGATGGCCCACAAATTATTCAGATTTTTTTTAATTGTCTCTTCACCTGCCGTTATGGGCGTCCCTATATTGTTCACATCACTGCAGGATTGTGAGACTTGTCAGGGGCTCACCAAGCAGATAATAATGCACCATAGTCCACCCTGTGTACAGGAAATCACCATCGAATAATCAAAAACATGTCTACCTCCACCATTTTCAATACATGTATAAATGGTATCTCTCGTGGTGTTTCATGGGCTATGCAAGGTTCAGACTCAGACTCAGTTTGGAGCCTGGCCTCTGGGACCCTGTGATGGGGTTAGCTCTCAGATCCCAGGCTCTGATCCTTCCCTAAATGTCTACACCACAATTAAAGAGCCACATAGCCCAAGCTCCATGAGACCAAGTCAGCGGATGCAGGCCAGCCGCGAGTGTTTAATTGCAGTATAGACATACCCAATATGGCTATCCAGATGAGTATGGACATATTAGGGCTATCTAAATTGCAGCACCAAGTGGAGGTAAGGGTCTTAAAACAGGGGCTGCACATCGAATATGTCCATATTGCAGCAATTGGACAGGAAGGTTGTGGCGTCTCCACCACCATATGTCAACCAGCAGAGATGTTAAAGTCCAAAACTAAGGGAAATAAGCTGCATTTGAAAAATGCAAGAGGTAAGCAGTGGAGGAAATATAAACAGGGACACACCTCTTCCTTTCCCAATGCTCCTCCAAGGGTGGTGCCTCTCCACACTGCCTTACTCCTGAAGTGAAATCTAAAAGCCTTAACTTAATATGAAGTTTGCATATTTAGTAGTGAAAGCCAAGGAACTGACTGATTTCTGGGATTCTTATGATGTTATCTTCATTGTTTCTACTATTGTATTGTTTGTTTTCCCCCATCTTCTGTGACATATTGAACTTCTCAGTAAGGGAAACGGGAGTTTTAAAAGCTTATCTGCATAATAAAATATGCTATCAAAAGCAGTAAATCTCTTTCTTCTATCCACTGTAAAAAGCTCTAGGGTGAAAGGTGGGGGCGGGGCATTGGGGAAGGGCGGGAATCGGGGTATACCCCCTCCAGCCCCCTGCTGTGAGCCGCTCAGGGCTGGGAGCGACCCCAGTCCACACCCGCAGCCCTCTGCCCTGACTCCTGCACCCCCCTCACACGTCCATGACCCCAGCCACACCCCCAGCCCTCTGCCCTGACTCCTGCACCCCCCCCCACATCCCCACCCCCACCCTGAGCACCAAACGGGAGCTCCTGCAACCTCCCCACCCCACATACCCACCTGCACCCCTTGCACCGAATGGGAGCTGCCCCAGGTAAGCGCTCCACACCCCAACCTCCTGCCCCAACCCTGAGCCCCCTCCCTCATTCTAGCTCCTGGACAGACCCTGCACCCCAACCCCCAGCCTGCTTCTGCACCCTAACTCCCTCCCAGACCCTGCATCCCCAGCCCTGTTCTCAGTGCACCCCCACCCTCAGCTTGGTGCAGAGAGAGACAAAGAGAATGGGCTAGAACCAGGGAGAAGGTAGGTACCCGCTCTGTGTGGGCAGGGGTGTGGGGGGGGGATCCTGTTTATCCCCTCCCCAGTCCTGCTGCCCTTGCAGTTTACCCCCAGCCCCTCCCTTGCTCCATGGCCAACTCTAGCTCCTGCCCCACTGTGTTTTTGTCCCCAGCCCCTGCCTTGATCCAGTCAGCAGGGACTAATTCTCCCCCCATGCCTCACTGCGCTCTTGCCCCTGGCCTCTTCTTTCCCCAGGGGGGCCCTCAAATATGTTTGGCACCAGGCCCACAAAAAGTTAATCTGGCCTGGGCCCTTTAAATTGTCCCCAGAGCCTTGTTGCCAGAGCCCTGGGGTAGTGGCAGTGGGGCTCCAGTGGCAAGTTAAAGGGCTGGGGCGGTAGCGGTGGCCCCAGGCCCTTTAAATAGACCCCTTTAAATCACCCCCAAATCCCAGGGCTCTCAGTTGCCTCTGCAGCTGGGAGCTCAGGGGATGATTTAAAAGGCCAGGGGCTCCCAGCTGCTGCTCCCACAGCCCTAGCCCCAGGCCCTTTAAATCCTGATTTAAAGTGCCTGGGGATTTAAAGGCCCCACCTCTTCCGGTTGAGGCCCCGCCCCCTCATCAGGAGTCCGGAGTACCGGTAAATCCTTTAAGTTACTTTCACCCCTGTATAAAAGAAAAGATTCTACCAATCCCAAGGGATCAGACACATTACCTCCCAAGTTAATGAATGTTTCAGATCTTACTCAGATACATGCTACAGCCAATTCTTATTAACTGAACTAAAATTTATTAAAAAAACAAGAGAGAGAGTATGGTTAAAAGATCATTGTACATACAGACATGAGTTCAATTCATTGGGGTGCAGATTCATAGCAGAGATGGTGAACTTCGTAGTTGCAAAGAGTTCTTTCAGAAATAGTACATAGTTTATAGTCCAGTGTCCAAAACTCATATTCAGGGCATACCAGCATAACTGGGACCTCAGTCTAGTGACTCAAACTTCCCCTGATGAAGCATAAACAGATCTGAGATGACAGAATCAGGACCCAAGGATCCTTTATACAATTTCATGTCTTTTAACAAGTTGGAGTTTCTCAGGGAACAAAAGATAATTAGAATGACTTTGAAGGAGGTCTATCACCAGTACTTAGCTATACGAATTAACATAAGGCAGTTTGCTTTTTCCTCCACCATTCACAGTACATTTCAAAGAGAGATGAATACTGAGATATCCCATGTTTACAATTCATTTAAATGCTAGGATCTTCTTTGATCCCTAAATTATCAGAATACAGCATAGACAGTGACTGTTGATTCCATTGTCCACCCTACTCATACATATGTAAATACACAGAAACACAAACATTATCTCCCCACATGTCTTTTGAGGGTTATTTATTTTGCAGGATGTTTAACCCTTTCTAGCCATGTGTCACACAGTTTATTTGTGTTAATTCCCCTTGCTTTTTTGTTTGTGGATTATTCTGAAAGGGGAGAGTCTTTAAAATGAACTGGCTGGAGAGCCAAGTCACAGGAAGAGGCTGGTCATCACACAGTCAGAGTGACCATTGGCAAGAGACACCCAGTGGGGAGAGAGAGCCTATTACATGCCTGGCCAAAAGTAGATGCCAGCTGTGAGTAAACCCATTCACACCAATCTACAATATAGATGAACTCATTTAAGAAAATATCTAAATTTGGCTTTGTGAGGAAAGATTGAAGAGCGTCACTGAGCTTTAGAAGTCAGACACCAAACAATCCCAAACCCGACAAGACCTGGATCACCCTTATTCATAAACTAGCTTGAATACAGAGTGCACATAAGAAAGAATTGACAAGAGACTTCTAGCAGACATGAAACTCATTCCTTGATCCTCTCAAAGAAATATGACGAAGATATATTACCGCTTAATCAGAGCAACTGCAGTCAGTCTAAGTTTATAATATGGTCCCATCTTTACATTTCCAGCTTTTCATAAGTTTCCTTAGTTTTCTTTGTAGTCGCCACTCTGTATCTAGAATCTTCCAGTTTTTAGTACTCCCAAGTTTCTGGACTTAGCATGCCTAGAGTTCTCCAGTTCCTGAATCCTGCAGTTCTTCTCAGCTCCAAAAGTTTTACCTTCTGTATGTAAATGAGGGGTACACAGGCAATTATTCTGATTAGCTTGTAAACAACTCGATCCTGGGTGTGTCTAGGGCATCTATTGTCATAATACTTACTTGCCAAATACAGTAATTGAGAATCTGAAAGCTGTGCATAATGGACACTGCTCTTCACCTCTCTAGGATTTTGCTTACTAGACTTAGTTTCTGGTTATGTGTTGTTAATCATTCCTTTTCAAATCTTCTTCTTGGTTCATGCTCTGGTTTCACTTTCCGATATCATAGATAGTAAATGTTCTCTTCTTGTTTATACTTATGTAAGACTGTCATAAATGTAAAGGGAAGGGTAAACCCCTTTAAAATCCCTCCTGGCCACAGGAAAAAATCCTCTCACCTGTAAAAGGTTAAGAAGCTAAAGGTAACCTCGCTGGCACCTGACCAAAATGACCAATGAGGAGACAAGATACTTTCAAAAGCTGGGAGGAGGGAGAGAAACAAAGGTTCTGTGTCTGTCTGGGTGATGCTTTTGCCGGGGATAGAACAGGAATGGAGTCTTAGAACTTTTAGTAAGTAATCTAGCTAGGTATGTGTTAGATTATGATTTCTTTAAATGGCTGAGAAAAGAACTGTGCTGAATAGAATGAATATTCCTGTCTGTGTGTCTTTTTTGTAACTTAAGGTTTTGCCTAGAGGGATTCTCTATGTTTTGAATCTAATTACCCTGTAAGGTATCTACCATCCTGATTTTACAGAGGGGATTTCTTTACTTCTATTAAAATTCTTCTTGTAAGAAAACTGAATGCTTTTTCATTGTTCTCAGATCCAAGGGTTTGGGTCTGTGGTCACCTATGCAAATTGGTGAGGATTTTTACAAAACCTTCCCCAGGAAGTGGGGTGCAAGGGTTGGGAGGATTTTGGGGGGAAAGACGTGTCCAAACTACGTTTCCCAGTAAACTCAGATAGAGTTTGGTGGTGCCAGTGGAGATCCAGGGACAAGGGATAAAATTAATTTGTACCTTGGGGAAGTTTTAACCTAAGCTGGTGAAAGTAAGCTTAGGAGGTTTTCATGCAGGTCCCCACATCTGTACCCTAGAGTTCAGAGTGGGGGAGGAACCCTGACAAAGACAAACTTTTAAACAGACAGAGGGATAAAGAACTAAATCCTAAACCATTTTATGTCAACATAATTATATCCAACTAATGTGCCACAAATAAAACAAAGCTTAACCACACAAGAGTTGCATTTGCCCTCGACCAAAACACAGTTGCTCCATCTAGTGACCTGGTGAGGTATACTTTAGACCTAAGTTTGCAGAGATTTCACCGTGGGTCTTTTATGACAGCCAAGAATCCAATGTATGGATATATGGTACTACTGCACTCATCAGTTCTTCTGATACAAACCCCATGTTTATTTTGATGTATATCCCATGTGATCTTATTGACCTCCAGGTGGTTGTAGTCAGAGCTCAGTCTGATCCCATGTCTGAGTTACAATGTGCATGGTGGTGTGTTTTGATACATCTATCTTGGAAAATAAATACACACACACACTTATTTAAATAGGCTTTATCCTTTACACAACAATAACATTGTTATTATAGGAGCAAAGTGTAAAAGAAATGTAGGGTATTCAGATGGATCAGGAAGGTGTCACATTCTAGGGTGCAATCCAGACCACTGAGGGGATGCCAACATCTGCCCTGTAACCTTGGGTGCCTCACAATGCTTTGCTGTTGTAGCTCCCAAAATGGGCTACTCATAACCAGCCTACAGACATACAGGTCACACCCTGAATCTGTATATAGTTGCAGCCCTGATTCAGCAGCTCTAACCCAGCAGCCTGCCAGCAACACACCAGTCACCATCTGGCTCCCACCAGCCTTGGTTACAACCATCAAGATGACCCCAACACACTCCCAGTCCCAAATTTCCCCAGAACTGTGTGCCCTGAAGGGTCCAGCCCTGTCCTGGACAGCTCAGAGAAATAAGGTGTGTTGCTCCTGTAAAGATATAAAAGCCACATCACAGTTTATTAACTTGACTGGGAGTAAATACAGAATTCCCTTCAAACACAGAATTGGTAAAAATGAAATAAATTTATTAACAAAACTTACACAGGATTAAATGAGTTCAAGTATAAGGAATGAAGATACAAAGAGTTACAACAAAACAAAATACACTTCTAGAATTCTAAAACTTAATCTAGTAAGGTACAATCTGCCTAAGCAGGTCTCTCACCTACATTCAACCAAGAAGGGGTTGATGTCTCTGGGAACTGAAGGCAAGGGCTCTGAACCTTGTGTCTATCTACTGAAGGATGCCAAAGATGGCTTCTGTCCTAGTTTATACCTTCCAATGTCCAATGAACTTGTTTCAAGAGGCAGGATGGCCTCACACATTTTTTCCCTTCTTGTGGGTTTCCCATCTTCCTGTATGATTTCTATGCAAATGGGGCTTCCAGTTTTTTCCTGATTCCACCATGCTTATTTTACGTAAAAGACAAGAAGATAGCCGTGACATCTCTTACTGTCTGGGCGGACTGTACAGCCTAATTTCAATGAGTATCCAGAATTCATTATAGAATGTTAATCCATACATTTCACTATATTAATTACCTGTTGTCATTAGCTTTCAGTAAAAAAAAAACCTCACTTATGCACTCTTATAATACAACAATATTATATACGATCATTTGATTCAATTGCTTATCACTTGAAGTTCGGCCCCCATCTTCATAGACCAGTAAACCTTTGAAATGGATTCTTCTGAGGTTTACCCCTTAAAGTCAAGTTCATTCAAACCGTGATGAAGGAGACATGGAGTCTGGTGGTGAAGAAAGCTCCATGTTTTTTCTTCCCCCACTTGTTTGCTGAAAGGCAAATTGTTCAACTTCCTGCCATCTCCTTCCCTTGCTGTCTTGATAGTCCTGTTTCTGCTTATATGTAAATACAGACCTTCATTGTCTTTGCCTGAATATTGGGCAGGTCAGAGAATCAAAGACACATTCCTTTGTCTAAGATAGACCTATTTAACAACTCCCCCTGACATACTTGATTTACACACACCTTATTGATAATTCCAGCATATATTCATAACTCTTAATACACATCACATACATACATCATGAAAGAATATTAATTATCATTGAGTTATTAGTTATCAGGTGAAAATGGGCAAGAATTATTATAATAGTGTGTAGGGTGTGAATACAGGGGCACTTAGTGTCACAGAAGGATAACTTGATTTTTATCCTTGACTCTCCAACTCTTTTATTGTGTTACCTTGGGCAAATCTCTTACCCTTCATCACCTTAGTTTTTCCAAGTATGAAGTGAAGATAAGATACTTACCCATTTTATAAAGTGCTTTTAAATCTACAAATGAAAGGCTAGTTGAGTGCCAAGTATTGTGATTAGAGTCAAAAGTAACCTTACGCATAAAATTGCATGCAAATTGGACCATACCTTCCAACAGCCTGACTCCTCTCACCTGACTGCTGAAATTCAATGCATGTCACTCACCAGCTGTTGCAAAATGCAAAGTTTAATATAGAAAAACATGAGTATCTTTTTATATTCCATTTAAGCAAAGAAAGCTGCTTATTTCTTTTGGAAAATAGGGACCTAGATGTGCATCTCCAAATTATGTTCTTGTCTTGCCAATGGCTGTGCTCTCCACCTGTACATGAATGTCTAAGGAATTAAACCAGTATTGTGAATATTTACAATAAATTATTAAATAGCAGTGACAATTTGAGCCAATGGGAAATTTATAGAGATTGATTGCTGCTTTACAAAAATGATTTGCATTCTAACAGGTGTTTTATTATAATGTCTGTGAAGCTTTCAAATGTAGGCACCAGGAATGTGCTCCATGCCATCAGATTCTTCTAAATAAATGTATATGATTACAAAGAAGTGTAACGAAGCCAGTGAAGTAGTGCTTCATGACCTCCATTTTGCCAGTGTATGAATCACTCATTCAGCAGTATCTTGGGCTGCGGTTGCCATGCCAAATGAGGTTAATGAACAGCCCACTGTGTTTCTTTGCCTTTGCTACCATATGGAACAGAACAATACAGCGCCACTTGGACGAGGCAGGTGCTGAAATGTGTCCAAGTGAACGAGTCTGTATACCTGAAAGAGTACAGCATCTATTATGCTCAGTCCACTTTTCACTTCCTTTTTAATTCCATCTCTGAATATTTCTTCTTTGCTTCCTTTGGTGCTCAGAGATCATTTGCATTTTGTCAACAAATTGCAGTGGAAAATCTGTTTAATTTCTTACCTCTTTCTCATGGGATACCATTAAATAAAGATGTTCTGGGATTTCCTTGAATCTAAGTTCCCACACTCCATCCATCACTTTGTGTGCGCGCACCTGTAATGGGGGGTCACTCACCACTGGGGGGCCCCTGTGGGGCTGGATCTGTGGATCAGCTCTCATCTGGTCTAGTGCCGTCCTCCGTCACTCACTCATCCCACAGCCCTTCTCACTTTTCAGGACTTGGGGTGCTCTCTGTGGCTCAGCCCTCCAGCCAGGTCACTGTATAATCCCCTCTTTCCAGAGTATCAAAGCTCCTCCAGACAAACTTCTGGATGCTGTATCAGACAGTCTGCTATGCCTGCCAATTCCAAGTCTATGCCACTTTTGTAGTGGCTGGCAGGGGTACCCAGGCCCACCTGCTACTCTGGTTTCCAGCCAAGGTCTACATGATCTCAATCCTCACTGCTCTTTCCCTGGGCTTCTTCCTACTCTGCTTTACATAGGCTTTCTTCCCCGCAACTTCTCTGGGTAAACGCCTTCCAACAGGATCCAGGACTTTTGCTCACTCCTTGGTTTCCTCCTACCCACCTCTCTGTGCCCAAAACCCAATTTCAGACACTCTCCCTGCAGCCTCTTCCTGGCTTTATACAAGCTCAGCTTGCTCCTGCCCAGCTTGGCAGCAGCATCAATTAGACTTCATCAGTCCCTGACTCTCTTCCAGGTGCAGCTCATAAGGTTAACTGGTGGGAGGGTGGACTCCCCATCACAGCACCTTAGGGTTGTACTAAAACTAATTTACATGGAAATTAAAACCAAGCTATATTAACAATGATTGTCAAACTTTCACTTTCTATTCAACCTATACCAACTATTTTAAAAATGTCTTATTTTAGGACACCAGTTTCACTGCAGTTCAGCTCATATTGGCCCACAGTGAGTGAAATTCACCCCATATGTCACAACCAGGATGTGGGCAGTCAGACCTAGTGGTCAGAGAGGAAGTTGGGCCAGGTCAGGTACCAGAAGGCCAGAGTCTGAGATAGGCCGGAGGGTAAACAAAGAGGTAGTCAGCAGGAGGCAGGCAGGGATGGACGACTGAGTCTGAAGTTTCTTACATGCAGGGTGTGAAGCAGACATAGACAGGCAGTCTGTGCTGTTGCTCAGACAGCTCCCCATCATGGCTTCCTGGCTTAAATATTGGTGCCAGCTAATCAGTGGGCTGTGAGGAGCTCCCACTCAGGTCCTGTTGGGCGGTACTTCCTGATGAGCCCTGCCTCACGGGGTCCTCCTGCAGGAGTTTAGCTTAAACCTCCTGTGGTGATGTGGAGGCATCAGTGGCCCAGAACCCCTCCCCCGCTGCCATGGTACCAGATTCTAGCCCTGCAGGATTGCACATCAGGCAGAGGGCCAGCAAACAGCCCACTTAAACCCTATTTAAATCCTCAGTTTAAACCCTCAGGTGGGATTTAGGTTATGCCTGCAGTAGGGGTATGATTCCCTGCTTGTGTACATCTACTCATGTTGCTCAAGAACTAGCACAGGTATAAATAGTAGTGTAGCTGCAGTAGCACGGCAGCAAGGCATGGCTGTGCTGGGCTGAGTGTGTATCCACCAGTTTCAGGCAGGTTTGTACATGGTATGGCTTAGACATGCCTCCGCTGCCACTACCAGTGTATATACTCACCCTAGCTCAATGAGAGCTAGAGCGAGCATGTGTATCTCAGCGGGGGAATCAGATCCCTAGCTCCTAGTGTAGACATAACCTTAACTGAGGCATAGGCCTTGCACTTCTGCAGGAGGTGAATTTCACCCAGTTTGAGCAGCCAGGTATAACTGGAGAGTTCCTCCACGGAGAAGGAAGAAGAAATCCTCCACCAGGCCACTGAATATCAGCGCAGCTCTTTCACAGTGACCAATCCACCATCAGGGCTGAAGTAGCCTCACTAGTGGTTTCCTTTCCTTTAACCACACATTGGGAGGGGGCTGCTGGATCAATATAATGACATGTCAGACTACAACTTACACCGGATCCATGAATCCTGCCTAAATGCAGCAGAAATACTCCTGCTCCACCACAAGATGGTCTTTCTTGACTACTTGCGCCTTCTGGGAAACCTTGATGCTAAGAACAAGAAAAATAAACTTTTAAGATAAATTGAGCCTTTATATGACAGTACTGGCCTCAATTTTTGAAAAGGGCTCCCCTAATCTGTGTGCACAATTTTTGTAATCTGATACACCATTTCTGATATCCTGAATACCACCAAATAATCTAGATTCCTCTCTCCCCTTATTTAAAAGGAAACTAATGTCCTCACTTCTTTCTATCTAGCTTTCTATCACATATCTTCCACTAAAACTCAATTTGACTTCTATGGGAGCATAATCAGGCCCACTATATATTACCTACACCCATGAAACCAGAAATCAGCAGTTACATTTTTATTTATAAACCAAGTCAGAGAATGTGTGTCTAAATCATATTATGTCCAGCTCTTATTGTAGATTATTTGTTGATTTGTTTTGTAACATGAAATGCCCGTCAGGGTGTACAAGAGGAGAAAAATCACTGAAGAGAAGAGATGACTATAATCAAGTTTAAAGACATCAGCTGATTCGTACATTTGACAAACATTGACTCTTCTTGGATTCTGAATAACTATGTAGAGCCTGAAGTTTGCAGATCGTTATAGACATTTTAAAAAGAAGAACAGAAGCAAATAAAAATAGTGGAAACTTAATTACCAAAGCTCAACTACTATATAATATTGATTCAGAAAATTATACTGTACTTATAAGCTGTATTTCTCATACATTGTAAGACCTTATTTTTTCCATAATTTGGTCCACTCATCTACATTGAGGGGGGAAAATCTATGTTGAAAGCATAAGCAATATCTGGCAAGTGTAAGTCAGTTTCTGAAGTCTACTTTATGTCAAATGTGATCATAACCATAAGATAAAAGCATAATTCAGATATGTGTGCAAGCATACTCATAGTGGGCTCTATTAATATCCCAGTGCAGAGAATTCAAGGAAGACTTATGTACTAATCAAATTCCTCTATAAGGACTTAAGTGGTAGCTGGTCAAAATGTTTCATTTCAAATGTTTATCCAATGAAAAACACCTTTTTTTGTCTAAAAGGAAATTTCTACTGGAAACATGAGTTTCTGATTACATATTTTGGTTTTTCATTGAAAAACCAAACACCTAAAAACTGAATTTTCAGGCAATAATCAATTATTGCAGTTTTTAACAATCAAAAAAATTCAGCCACAAATATGGTTTTCAGCTGAACATTTTCTGTTTTCGGGTTTCCAGTTTTTCAGCAACAACATGAAAACTTTTAAAGAAAATGGTCAAAGAAAACAAACTTTTGTTTTTGTTAAACTTCTCAGGAGGGAGGAAATATTTTCTGATCAGTTCTCTTAAGCACTACTTAGGCTTTGTGCTATGCTGGACCTTCACACAGGAGTGAATTTAATTCAGCCGGAGCTTCCACACACTAAGAGAGGTGATTAGGCCCCTAGAGAGGATAGTTCCTTTCTTTTCCTTAGAGATGCAGATTTTAGTCACCATTCATTCTTTGGATAGATCCATCGAAGTCAAAATCCTGGCTGTAGATTGGAATTGAAGCTCATAAAAGTAATCTCTTTTCATAGTGGCTAAATCTGAATACTCTCAACTTTATGAAAGTTCAAACACTTTTGGCATCCAGATTTGTGTGCCACATTATAACGATTCAATTTAGACCGAGATCTGGAAATAAGATTCTTGAATACTCATGTTATTGCCCGGACAAGGAAGTCAAGACAGGATTCTGTTCTTGTCCTTGCCATTGACTTAGCATCCAATACAACCCCTATTGAAATCAATGAGGATATTTCTATTGCTTTCAATGGGAGTTAGGTGCTTAACATGCTTAAGCACTTTTGAAAATCCCACTAGTTGGCTATCTGCATCTCCAGGTGCCTAAATATCTTTGAAAATCTGGCTCACTCTCTGTCTCTTATTTTCTCTCTAAAAAGGGGGTTAATAATATAGACTTACTCAGCATTGTAAAGTGATTTGATATCCTCACATAAAAGGCTCAGTGGAAATTATTATTATAATAAAATGTAATTGTCTTTATGAGCCTGACATATCACCTAGTGATGACTTCCTCATATGCTTCATCATATATCCAATTATATTTTTAATCAACTTAATAAAAAACAGCATCGATTATAATGCAAGTGAGCCTGTCACTTAGGTGGAATCACCCATTTGATAGCAAAGAATAATTACTATTTATTAGAACTGCATTAAAATTTTCAGAGTAGTTTTATAAGGTTCCATAAGGTCATATATTCACTCCAATCATTAATCTTCTCTAGGCATCTTTAATCAGGGGGCTCGATTCAGAGCCATTAAGTAATACGTTTGCCCTCAGATCTTAAATTATAATGCCCAGATTAATTTAAAAAAGAATCAACATGATTATTGAAGGATTCCCACATGTAAAGCTGCTCCCTGCTTCAAGTGAAGGATGACATAAAATTCAGGTTCACACTACACAAATTATAATATAGGCATTAAAAATAATTTGGGAGTCTGGGAGGAAAAGACCACAGGATTATATGCCTCTAGAATTTAAAATGAGGTTGTTGAAGTCAAGAAGTCATGAGATGGGTAGAGAAGCTTCTTGTAAAGGCGAAGAAAAGCACCAGGACTCAAACTTGTAACATCTAAGGTTGTCAGCTAAATTGTATGGAACAAAGAGATAGAATATAAATCTTTATTTAAAAACAAAACCGAGTGCAAAGCTTTTAGATACCATAGTGATCAACAAATTGTAATTTGAGCTGGGCAAAATTTTCCAACTAAAACTCTTTTTCACTGAATGATGAAGATTCAGGTCGACATTTTGAATTTAGCCCAAACAACAAAAAAGTGGAAATGCCTAAATGTTTTAACAGCTCCAAAACATTACATTTAGTGTGTGTGTATGTGGGGGTGGGGGGAACAGATTCACAAGGGGATTTAGGCACCATTCACAAAATGGAGGCGGAGGCACCCCCTGTTATAGCCAATAGCCCAGTGTTTAGGGCATTCACCTAGAATACAGGAGACCAATGTTCAGATCCACAATCTAGAGCAAGGACTTGAATCCAGCTCATTCCGCTCTCAGAAGAGTGCCCTAACCACAAGTCTATATTCTAAGGTGGGTGTCTCTTGGTCTCTCCTGTTGAAGCTGCTCCACTTTGGATAGCATACCTGAATAGTCATTGGGCCAGAGAAAGAACAAATAGGAATGACTCTGTAGCATGGTAGCTGGGACACTCACTGCAGGGAGGGGAGGGGACACCTGGGTTTTAGTCCCTACTCCAAGAATGTAAGATCCAAATTATTAACATTAACTATAATTATTTACTTCCAAATACTCCCTTTATTAATGTTTCTAACTCATGAGTTTAGAATTCCTAGTTTACCTTCCAATAGTTAATAACGATAATATTTCACACAAACTATTCCAGGCAGCACTCCTGCTGAGTGCAGCCCCAAGAAAGTGTTCCCACCTGTTTCTCACACCTTGCTGATGGCTTCACTTGAAGCTGAAGAATCTCAGCCCCACTGAGGACCAGGACCAATGATTGTAAACTCTTTGGAGCATGGCCTAGCTTCATTTTGTTTTGTTCTGAGTTGAGCATGACTAATCCCTCCCCCTTCCAGAAAAGAAAAAATGCAGAACAGTCATGGCAGAAAATAAGCCTGAATTCTTGCTCCAAAAATTTATTCATCTTAAGATTTCTAGAAGTCCCTGTTTGTTAGGTTGAAACTATAATAGTCTCAGATTGTATTTCAGCCAAAACGAGTGCAGAAGAACCGAAAAAGTAAGTTCAAATTTGAGTAACTTTAGAGATTCACATGTGGGTCATTTTAAGGGCTGGGCAAATATTTCTACAGGTCATTATTTTATTATTCAAACCAGTTTTCCCACCTTTAAAAGAGTGACAGGATTATGTTTTGCTGCAGTATGTAACAAGGTGTGGTACCACCTCATGCAAATAAACTGCTGGCTCATTTGGCAAGTATAAATCAGTTTCCAGCCTGAATTCAACAGACAGGAGTAGCCTTTTAGCAGAGGGAGCTAAGGACAGCAACATCATCTTCAGTGATTAAAAGGGATGACAAAACAGTTAATCAGTAATCAGTGTGATTGCCATTTGAAGCCTACATTTGCCTATTCTAACTATAGGGAAATAGTGTAGTACCTCCTACCACTTTGTGTTAGCTGTTGGCAAAGAGAGACCACTATACAGTACTTATACAGCAAAGGAAAATGCAAATGACATTTCAGACACTAATATGAGCTCATAGAGCCACTTGCAGCCCATTGCCTCATTCTGTATCACAGGTAGCACTAGTCTGATGTTTTTTCCACTTTAACTGAATTAAAAGCCATTGAGATTCTCAAAGACTCAGGCTGCAACACAATCAAATTATTCCACGTGTGGCAATAGATGTTTGTCTCACAGCACAATATGCATCATGCTGAAGGTTATCAAAGGCCCTGCATGTTTTGACAGCAGGACTGTCTGGCTATGTAGACTCCCTCCTCAGGCCCTATGCTACCAGCACTCCCAGCTACCTTCGAGACACCACTGACTTCCTGAGGAAACTACAATCCATCGGTGATCTTCCTGATAACACCCTCCTGGCCACTATGGATGTAGAAGCCCTCTACACCAACATTCCACACAAAGATGGACTACCAGCCGTCAAGAACACTATCCCCGATAATGTCACGGCTAACCTGGTGGCTAAACTTTGTGACTTTGTCCTTACCCCATAACTATTTTACATTTGGGGACAATGTATACCTTCAAATCAGCGGCACTGCTATGGGTACCTGCATGACCCCACAGTATGACAACATTTTTATGGCTGACTTAGAACAACGCTTCAGCTCTTGTCCCCTAACGCCCCTACTCTACTTGCGCTATATTGATGACATCTTCATCATCTGGACCCATGGAAAAGAAGCCCTTGAGGAATTCCACCAAGATTTCAACAGTTTCCATCCCACCATCAACCTCAGCCTGGTCCAGTCCACACAAGACATCCACTTCCTGGACACTACAGTGCTAATAAACGATGGTCACATAAACACCACCCTATATCGGAAACCTACTGACCGCTATTCCTACCTGCATGCCTCCAGCTTTCACCCTGACCACACCACACGATCCATCGTCTACAGCCAAGCTCTGCGATACAACCGCACTTGCTCCAACCCCTCAGACAGAGACAAACACCTACAAGATCTCTATCAAGCATTCTTACAACTACAATACCCACCTGCGGAAGTGAAGAAACAGATTGATAGAGCCAGAAGAGTTCCCAGAAGTCACCTACCACAGGACAGGCCTAACAAAGAAAATAAGAGAACGCCACTAGCTGTCACCTTCAGCCCCCAACTAAAACCCCTCCAACGCATTATTAAGGATCTACGACCTTTCCTGAAGGATGACCCAACACTCTCACAAATCTTGGGAGACAGGCCAGTCCTTGCCTACAGACAGCCCCCCAACCTGAAGCAAATACTCACCAGCAACCACATACCACACAACAGAACCACTAACCCAGGAACCTGTCCTTGCAACAAAGCCCGTTGCCAACTGTGCCCACATATCTATTCAGGGGACATCATCACAGGGCCTAATAACATCAGCCACACTATCAGAGGCTCGTTCACCTGCACATCCACCAATGTGATATATGCCATCATGTGCCAGCAATGCCTCTCTGTGTACATTGGTCAAACTGGATGGTCTCTACGTAAAAGAATAAATGGACACAAATCAGATGTCAAGAATTATAACATTCATAAACCAGTCAGAGAACACTTCAATCACTCTGGTCACACGATTACAGACATGAAAGTTGCGATATTACAACAAAAAAACTTCAAAACCAGACTCCAGCGAGAGACTGTTGAATTGGAATTCATTTTCAAATTGGATACAGTTAACTTAGACTTGAATAGAGACTGGGACTGGCTAAGTCATTATGCAAGTTAACCTATTTCCCCTTGTTTTTTCCTACCTCCCCGCCCAGACGTTCTTGTTAAACCCTGGATTTGTGCTGGAAATGGCCCACCTTGATTATCATACACATTGTAAAGAGAGTGATCACTTTAGATAAGCTATTACCAACAGGAGAGTGGGTTTGTGGGGGGGGGGCTATTTCCCCTTGTTTTTTCCTCCCCCCCCCGCCCAGACATTCTTGTTAAACCCTGGATTTGTGCTGGAAATGGCCCAACTTGATTATCATACACATTGTTAGGAGAGTGATCACTTTAGATAAGCTATTACCAGCAGGAGAATGGGGTGGGGGGAGAGAAATCCTTTTGTAGTGGTAAACACCCATTTTTTCATGCTTTGTGTGTATAAAATGATCTTCTATACTTTCCACAGTATGCATCCGATGAAGTGAGCTGTAGCTCACGAAAGCTTATGCTCAAATAAATTGGTTAGTCTCTAAGGTGCCACAAGTACTCCTTTTCTTTTTGATAATATTACTGCTTGTTCATAGATCAGAGGATATGTCAAGGGATGACTGCAGTGATTAGTAAGATTATGAAACCCAAGAGTCAAGCATCACTAGGGGGTTTAGAAGAATCGCATGTGGTTTTATATATTGCCCATAATAATTTTTTTCTGATGGACATAATTCCCAAGCAGCATTACATGGAATCTTTTGCTACTAGTAATATGCTTTGTCTGTGTTAAGTCTTGTCCTATCATTAATTGTCACCCACCACAGTGGAGCTGCCATTCACCTTGGCAAAATTACTTTAGTAAGATATTAATATAGCTAATATCATTGGTAACATGCAATAAAGAAAAAAGTCAGGAGGAATTGTGAGACATTTTCTCTCAGTAAAATGAATGCTAACATATGTGCTCTAGTTTACTTCCTAGTGCACAGCCCTTGGGTGCAATGCTGTTGAAAAATTCCATTGCTGTGGTCTCTACTCTCTTCCTCTTGCCAAACCATTGAAGATATTTTAAAAAATCAGTTTCTGTGTTTATTTTATTTTAAATGTTTCTAAATGAATGTAGTGCTAATGAAAGGCATGAATGGAGACTGACATCTTCTGTTCATCCACTGTATAGTACAGGTACAGCATTGTCAATAACTGTGCAAGCTTCCATACACAGGTCTGGCTTCAAGCCGTCTGTCCACAGCTGAAAGGCAATGAGAGTCAGTTGCTAATCACCTGAGCCAGCTGGTCTCTTCTAACCTTTATTTGCTCTTTTTTCCTGAGTTCCTTGCTGCCTTATGAAAAACATACGGCTCTGATTCTACACGTAAGCCAAGGTTCCTTCCCCACTCTGAACTCTAGGGTACAGATGTGGGGACCTGCATGAAAACCCACCAAGCTTACTTTTACCAGCTTAGGTTAAAACTTCCCCAAGGTACAAACTATTTTACCCTTTCCCTTGGACTTCCACTGCCACCACCAAACATTTATCTGGGTTTATTTTTATTAGGAAAGCGTCGTTTGGAAACGTCTTTCCCCCCAAAATCCTCCCAACTCTTGTACCCCACTTCCTGGAGAAGGTTTGGTAAAAATCCTCACCAATTTGTATAGGTGACCACAGACCCAAATCCTTGGATCTTAAGAACAATGAAAAACCATTCAGTTCTTGAAAAGAAACATTTTAATAGAAGAAACAGTAAAAAGAATCACCTCTGTAAAATCAGGATGGTAGATACCTTACAGGGTAATTAGATTCAAAACATAGAGAATCCCTCTAGGCAAAACCTTAAGTTACAAAAAAGACACACAGACAGAAATATTCATTCTATTCAGGACAGCTATTTTCTCAGCCATTTAAAGAAATCATAATCTAACGCATATCTAGCTAGATTACTTACTAAATTCTAAGACTCCATTCCTGTTCTGTCCCCGGCAAAAGCATCACCCAGACAGACACAGACCCCTTGTTTTTCTCCCTCCTCCCAGCTTCTGAAAGTATCTTGTCTCCTCATTGGGTCATTTTGGTCAGGTGCCAGCGAGGTTACCTTTAGCTTCTTAACCCTTTACAGGTGAAAGGATTTTTCCTCTGGCCAGGAGGGATTTGAAAGGTGATTACCCTTCCCTTTATATTTATGACAGTGTACTTTATTGTTCCATGGGGCAGATCCTCAGTGGGTATAAGTTATCTCTGTTCAATTCAATGGAGTTATGACATTTTACATTAAATGAGACTATTTCCCCTTTAAGTTTAAGCTTGTGGTGGAATTTCAAAAGCTAAAATTAATGAATGAAATTTGGACCATTGAAGTCGATCACAAAGCGCCCTTGACTTCAGCGTGCTAGGATTTCATCCTGTGAATGTATCATTCCCTCTCTCCAGATTGAGGAAAATTGGGGGAAGAAGAGGGAGTTAAATAAGGGCTATTCAGCACATTCTAGGACTCAATTCTCTTCTATAGTCGTATGTCATTAAGCATGGTGATTGCTTACACTAGGATGTCTCTAAAACTCTCTGTTTATTTTTCACATTGGTTTACATACATCAGAAAGGTAATGACAGTATGTGATAAAGAAAAGGGAAACTTTTCTGAAAGAGGAATTATTCATATTTGAAACCATCAGAAACTCCCCACTCAGCTATTCAATATTGGAGCGGGTCAAACTTTGTTTTAAAAACGTTTTTCATCAAAAAATGCCCCTGGCAACAAAATCTTTCCCAAAAGTTTGTCATGATTGTCAAAAAGATTTCATTTTCACCAAAAAAAAGTACTAATTTTTACATCTCTTTCAAAATATTTATCATAAAAGGGTTTCAAAATGTTTCATTTACTGAGCACTAGTCCTCAGTCAAATACAATTTGTAAAAAGTTCAGTAACATTCAATAAAGCTTTTAAATACCATAAAATTGTGAAACATTTTGGGGAAAAGAGATGTCCATTTTGAAAATTTCAAAACAAAAAACTTGAATTTTTTCCCTAAAACAGATTTTCATTATTTCTATTAGCTCTATCTGAAATTAAAGCCAACGTATGGGCAGAGAAGTTTTCTAAAAGTTTGAATGTTTAGTGCTTCTGAACATGCTGGTCTATTTGAATTCTAGAAGGCAGTGGGCGGAGCCCACCAAAGATTTGCCCCCTCTTGTGAGGGAGGATCCACAAGACCCAACTGGAAGTGCTGGTTTTATAGATTTAGCCAGGCCTACACAAGAAACTTTTGCTGATACAATAATGCCACATAAGGGTGTGATCTTTTATGACACTTTTATACCAGAAAAAAGCCCCCATGTAGATGCAGTTATATCAGCAAATAGAGTTCTTTTGCTGATATAGCTTATTTCATTTGAGGTTTGGTATAAATTATACCAGCTAAAAGAAATGTTTTAAAGGTATATGTTGTGTCTTCATTGGGCGGGGGAGGGGAAGTGTAGGGAGTGTTTGCTGGCATAGGTATACCAGCAAACCCTTTCGAATGGAGACAGGTCCCTAGAGACTGAAGTCAAGTTTTCAAAGTAGTACAGCCAGAGCAGCAATTATACAAGTTACCCCACATCACCTAGTGTGCCTCCAGTCTGTACGTGCGGGCCATTTTGCGACTGAAAGGACAGTTTAGTCTCTATGCTGAGGCAACCCAGTTTTCTGCTCTGATTGCTGCCAAAGGGGCCAGTTAGTGCTAATGGTAATGTGGAAGGTTTGGGGATATTGATGGTTAGGAGCTTATCCTAAGAGATTAACTCTCTGGGTATGGTAAAAGCCACAAAGGGAATCCTAATATTTATCACTGATGCTTACTCCCCCTTTCCTCTCTCACACACGCCTTCTTTTTTATTTGTTTTTACTAATTTCCTGTAATTAATTCCTTGCTGATTAGTTGTCTAATTTTGTGTCTTTAAAAAGTACATCATTGATCACCATACTTCTCAACATTACAAACAACAAATCTCAGATCACAGTATTGTTTCACTTGGCAACAACTGGAAAGGAAAGGCAGGTAATTATACACTGCTGTTATCAAAATCCCTTAACTGCATTCTTTAATGTTCCTTGGATTGCTAGATGACTGAGCTGTTTAGATTATATATTAATGTGACATTCTCCTATCTTCGTCCTCATTTACCAGAGGTAATACATGCTCATCTTCTCCACCAGTATGGGCAATGTATGTGTAGAAAACAATTCCTTCTACTTTTTAATGAACTCTTAATGGGCACAAGCTGGAGAGGCTGCCTGTCATCAATTTATATTTATTACACATTTACCTAAAGTGGTGGTGAATCATAAGAATAACTGTTTAAACTGCAGTGCCAACCAATCTCCATCATCTGTGTCATTACCTCCTGATTTCATTTGTCGCACGACTGTGTCCGATTGCATTAAATGCAGTAGTGTATGGGTCTTCAGTAAAACATTTTGGCTTTTGCAACTCCACAGATTTATTACATATTAATTCAAGATTTTAAATTTAGAAATGGGCACAGATCAAATGTTAAATCTGCATTTCCAAAGCCTGAACTTGTGTAGAGAGTTTTAGCTCAGGGGTCAGAGGCCCTAGATGTCAGTAACCGGTATGTGGGTGCTCATGCCTAACAGTTGGAGTAGGAGTCAGGAATTGGTAGTCAGAACCAGAGCCAAGGCCTAGGAATCTGAGTCAGGAACCAAAGCCCGGGGTCCGAGCTGAAAAAGTGAAGCAAGGTTGGACTGACTGAGGCACTGGTAATGTCAGAAGTAAGGCAGGCACAGGAGAGATTGCAGCTGCGGGCATGTGCATTGAGCAGCCACAGGTATGTTGCTGTTAGGATTCAGAGCAGCACCAAGCAGGTGGAGTGGTCAATCAGGTCGCCCTGCTATGGCTCAGCTGTGCTCATAGGCTGCCTGGAAACTGGGCAGGCACAGCTGCAAGATCTCGCTGCTGCTATTAGAAGCATGAGGAAAAATCTCAACCTGCAATTGTCATCAGATTTCATCCTGATTTTTAAAGCAGCCACAACAATATAATCTGAACTCCAAATGAATTGCAGACATAAAATAACACAACATAAACTTACAAAACACAGGCCATTTCTGAATATCAAGCCGTAAGTGTCCTTTCCAGTACTGTGCTTCTCATGATCCTATCAATTTAAATATTACAGCCCAAAATATCAATGCACTAACCTTGAGGTCATCATTTCAGATGTATTTGGTGGGTAAGGTGTAAAAAGTAATCAATTTTTTTCTATGGAAGTGAAGTAATGTTTATCCTAATATTCAACTGTACTTCGCTGCAGCTGCCTGTTGGGTCATGAATGACCCTTGATGAGTCCTGAGCCTTTTTGTATTAAATGTGGTTACAGTTTTTAAGCACTGTGCAAACATTAACAAATTTATACTTACAGGCTTTCTATAAGGTAGGTATTTTTATTCTTGATTTACTAATGGGGAAATTTAGCAACAAAGATGTTATACGGCTTACCTCACACAAATCCATGGTTGTGTCAGGAGCAGAACTCAGGATGCATGCCTCCCAGCTCTGTGCTCTACCCACCACACAGTAATGTCTCTCCTGAACTGGCTACCGCACAACAACATAGAACTCATCTTGTGCTACCAATCAACAACCAACCAAACAAACCAAAACCAGAGTGCTAATAAACAGGTAAGAATTTGAATGGAAATGCAAGGTGGATATGCAAAACTGAAGGAGAAATTAAACAAGTAAAAAAGTACATTCTAAATGTCAAATTGCACTCGAGAGGAATTCAAAGGAGGGACAATAACAGATAAATGAAAGAACCAGCTCCTTTAAAGATAAAGTGTCATCAAAGGAATAGAGGAATTGTGGCCATTCAGAATATAATTTTTAAATCGAATAATCAGTCCCTTTGAAGCAACTTGAAAAGCTCCAAATTAAGTTCTCATTCCATGTTAACGAAGTTGCTAGGGATCAGAACATCTAGAAGTCATTACAAAAAAAGTCCTCCAAACACAGAGATGAGGCATCAAGCCATTTTCTTTGGTGGGAGTCTCCTATGCTAAATGAGTACACAAGCAGTCTCCTTTATTCAAGTATGTCCCCTTGCAAGTGTAACTTCCTAAGCTGATGTGCAGGGGCAATGGGAGGGGTTAAGTACATTTCATTAAGGTCAGTGATATTGCCTTACCCTTACACGGAACCTCCATCATCCTTCATTCACAGCCAATAAGTGTGGGTAGGAAGGAGGGAGAGTAAAGGAAAACGAGGAATAAGATTGAAGAGAAAAAAAGGCGGCAAGGGGGTGGATGAAATTCTCCCTTTTGCTTAAAGGGAGCTTGGGGCGTTCTGAAAGGGAGAGGGAGGGGGGCTTTCGGATGGAATGCTGATGCCCAAAGATTCCAGGGCAGTGGGTGCAGGTTGTTGTGGGGAGCTGTCAGATGGAATGCTGATGTCCAAAGTTTCCATGGCAGTTATGAGTGACAGGTTAGCTGAGCGAGACGAGGGAGGAGAAACTATTAAGCACTGCTCTGTCCGCTTGGGGGCTCTTCCTCTCCCAGCCCGAACGAGAGAAATGAAGTCTCACAAAACCTCTGAGCACTTAAGCCAGGTGTGTGATGGGGTGTATGCCACATCCACATGGATGAAGAAGGTGCCAGAGAGGTCCTGGGAGCGGAGCAGGCCCTATCAATCATGTATGATAGGAAGGAAACTGCAGTCAGCATGAAGGGGTGCGTGGCAGTGATCGCCCTAAGCAGCAAGCTGCAGGAGTGACTCCTGAAGCCACGGGCAGAACTCTGAGCCCGGAGACCTTCAGCTGGACCCTACGGAGAGTGCAGCGAGCTCCCAGGGTGAGCCAGACAGATTAAGCCTGACTCAGTAGCCTAGCAGGGAGATATTTCAAAACACACTATGCAGGCACTGTATTGTTGGCAGCACTGTGAACTTCCCCACGCACACACACGCACTTTTGAGGGGTCCTGGGAAGAAGTTGAATGCATTGCGGTTTGTGCCTTTCCTTTTGATCACCCCATCCAGAGAGACGTAAGAAGGCCCACAAAGGGCAGGGCCACTTTGCCAGTAGGTAAGGAACTGGGGTGCCACACAAAGCAAATAACTGGGTGCAGTCAGGCTCTCTCACCATCCGGGAGAAGAACGGCAGGGGACTCGGTTATAGGATGAATAAAGTCAGTGCTAGACAGCATATCCCATGAACCCCTCACCAGCATGCTCAAAGGGCAGGTGAGCAGAGTTAGTGTTAGTAACTGTCCTGCATCAATAGATTTCTCCCAGTGTTATCAAGACCAGTGAATCCATTTCCCTCTCAGTGCAGAACAGAGAATTTTTTCCCACCTCACAGACACCTGCTGTCTCCCAGTAGAAGTAATTATCTTATTACTATTACCTCGTGATACAGGCATTTCTTGGGATACATTCACTCCTGCACTAGTGGGAACAACTGCACCTCTTGTAGTGTGACAAAACACATGGCATTTGTGCTACTTTCCTCTTCCCAGTTTCTACCAAGGCAGTTACAAAGCATTTTCTGGTCTCCCCAGGAAACTAAGTGCATCCTCCAGCCAACATTTGGGTGCTCCTTCCCAAGCCAGCCCCATACATTTTCTGGTCTATACTGTCCAACTCTGGGCTCCCATCAAAGCAGTGGTCACTGATCCATGCTGCTGATACGCCCCCTTTCTTGCAGATTGTCTACCACTGGGGATTTGGTATACAAAATGCTGTAACTGTTAGGATTTGTTTCCTGTGTACTGTACTTTTCAATTTTTTAGTAGGCTGTCAGTCTGCAGGGCCAGTGCCCCAGGAAGGCACATAAGTGTTAGTTTGTTTTATATACAGAGAAAACAGGCACAAAGAGATATTTAAGAGACTTATCTAATGTCACACAAGTCAACTGTAGTGTCAAGAATAAGCTCCCTGGAGTCATAATGTGCTGCTCTAGATATACCAGTTGCAAACTATCAATATGAAATAGTCCAAGATTAAACCTAGTGGGGACTTACTGAAGTTCAAAGAACGTATTATGTGTAAACCTAATAAACAAAATGTTAATTTCCCAGAAGATCAAAATGTAGGTTGAGCAAGTCATAAAAATGGCTTTCATTTCAAACCAGAAGAGTTCTTATATTATGTCAGTATTCAAAAAGGACAAGTGGGGTGAGCTGGAGCAACTGACCTCAATCCATGGCAAAATAATGGAAAAGCTAATATGGGCCTCAACTAATAAAGAAATTGAAGGATACAAATATAATTGGTGCTGATCAACATGATTTTATAGAAAATAGGTCATTGCAAGCAAACCTGATTTCATTTTTTGAGGAGCTTACAAGTTTAGTTGGTAAAGGTAGCTGCACAGTTGCAATCGGCTTTTGAAGACATTTGAATTGGCACAAACCACATCCTTATTAAAAAAAGATAGCACTAGATGGTGTCAACAAACCATGTTAAATGGATTAATAACTTGGTAACTAACTGATAGATCTCAAAAAGTAGCTGTCAATGGGGAATCATGATTGAATTGGAGTGTTTCTAGTGGTTTCTGCAAGGATTGGTACTATGCCAGATGCTCTTCAATATGTGTATCAATGAGCTGTAAGTAAATATAAAATCACTGCTGATAAAATCTGTGGATAACCCAAAGATTGGTGGAGTGATAAATAATGAGGATGACAGGGCAGTCACAGACAGAACAGTCTGGATCTCTTGGTAACCTGGGCCCATTCAAGCAAAATGCAAGGTCAAACATCAAGGTACAAAGAATGCAGGGCATACAACAGCATGGGGGGGACTGTATCCTGGAAAGCAATGACTCTGAAAAGGATTTAGGTGTCCTAATGGACAAACAACTCAACATGAGCTCCCAGTTCAATGTTGTAGAAAAGTTAACATGAACCTTGGATGTATGAACAGAGAAGTAGAAAGTAGGAATAAGGAGGTGATTTTCCCCCCTGTAATGGCATTATGAGCAATAATGGAATACTGTGTCCAGTTTTTATGTCTTTATTTTTTATTTTACTTTCATTATATTACTTTTAATGGATGTTGAAAAATTGGAGTGGATGCAGAGAAGAGTCACACAAATTATTTGAGACATGGAGAAAATGCCTTATGGTGAGAGACTGAAAGAGCAACATCTGTCTAATGGTGAGAGACTGAAAGAGCAACATCTGTCTAGCTTATCAAAGAGATGATTCAGAGGTGGCTTGATTACAGTGTATAAGTGCCTTCAAAGGCAGAAACTACTAGGTACTAAAAGGCTCTTTAATCTAGCAGAGAAAAATATAACAAGAAACAATGATTAAAAGGTAAAACCAGACACATTCAAATTGGAAATAAGGCACAGATTTTTACAAGTGAGGGTGATTAACCACTGGAACAAACTGCCAAGGGAAGCAGTGAATTCTCCATGTCTTGATGTCTTCAAATCAAGACCAGAAGATGTGCTTTAGTCAAACAAGGTATTGGGCTCAAAAAGGGGTAGCTGGGTGAACTTCTATAGTCCTAGCATCCACTTTTACTGCCATTTCTTTGAGTACCCGTTCTAGAGTATGAGGAAGCTGAATTCTCATTCACTGGAGACAAGCTTGCACTCATGCATTCTGTCACAGCCACCTAGTATTGTGAAATGGGGATTTCAGATCGCAGATGTGATGACAGGAAAGTGCACATGAAATTGACATCAGGCAGTGCTCCCAGTTTGAACTTATTATTAGAACTTTCCCCACTAAGAATTAGTATCTCAATTCCATACAGAAAGGAGACCAAATCTATTCTACCTCAACCCTTTTGGAGACTTTCCCAGAACATTTTCAATGAACAGTGAATTACATCAGAATTATACTGCATAACCTTCAATATTTGGGAGTTAAATGAACCATGAAAGGAGCTGTCTAAGTACAAGTAGGTAAATTACGACTCGTTTGTTCTTTTCTCTTCTAGTGCTTTTTTCTGAAGCGTGGCAAGGATTCCTATAAATGTAAATAGGTTTAATTGGCTTACATTTTAAGGTTTAAGTGGAAAATGTTGGATAAGACACTCCGCATACAGCTAACATTAATAGAGTGGCAAGGCTATACCATAATCTACTGATGCTCCATGTTTATTGCAGCTGAAAGTACCTGATAACATTCAGACTGCAGTACTTGCTGGAATTAATATTGTACTGGGGAGGGAGGTAGGCTATTTGTTTTTAATTATTCTCTTCTACTTTGTCCAATATGCATTATACTGGCTATCAGTAGCACATATTTTTTCTTTGATGTTTTTGCTGTTAGGAGACTTTAATGTCTCCACATCTTAATTAAAAGATGTTGACTTTTGGCAATGAAGTAAAATACAATTTAATACAATTTATTTTTATAGTATCTATACAAACAATATCCCAAAATACAGTGTTAAATACATGGTATAAATAATTCATAGCAATGAAAGAACGGCAATAAGAAGTATAGACAAAGGAGATGTAGTTGTTTTCAGATGGGATTTGAAAAGAGGTGGCAGTCAATGTTGCAAAAAAGCAAAGGAAGGCTTTTTTAGATGGCAGAAATTGCAGAGGAGAAGGCTCTCTCAGCAAAAGTAGTAAAATTATATGACATGACAGAAAGGAGGGTGGTGTTTTAGAAAATGGGATGGAACAGGAAGGGGAAAAGAGAACCTGCAAAGGAAACTGGTAGAAGTCCACTGAGGGCTCTTAAAACAAGGAGCGGCAATTTTGATCTGGATCCTAATATGACTTAGAGAGCTAACAGAGTCATTTAACAATATGGTCAAGCTTGTTTTAACATGTTGAAAGCCAAGAAGCAGTAACCAATAAAATCTCTTGGCAGTAGACGGCGCTTGTATGCAGTAGAAGGAAATTTTAATAAAAAAAAAAATCAAGAGAAAAATGGTAAATGTTGTATAGTAACCTAAACTGCAAGGATACAGATAACAACAATCACATATAGCCAGGTTTTCACACATGTTGAGATGTAATCTTCCATAAAGCTCTAGATAGGCTTCATATTACAGACTCATGTGAAACTGATGTTATTGTAGAATGATAACTCTTATGGGCTTCACAAACAAATTGGTTTGAAACTGGTTTCAGAGTAACAGCTGTGTTAGTCTGTATTCGCAAAAAGAAAAGGAGTACTTGTGGCACCTTAGAGACTAACCAATTTATTTGAGCATAAGCTTTCGTGAGCTACAGCTCACTTCATCGGATGCATACTGTGGAAACTGTTACTTCAGGTGTAAATACAGTTGTCACATCACACATGGCTTGTAATTTCAACAGGTAAATCTTGTGTCCCTAAAGACTGAAAATATAATGATGAGCATACAGAGGGTTTCAGGAGATGTCAGCACTGAAGTTAACTAGGGGAGAACACTTATCCCACAGAAAGCAGAAGTGGTTGTTCAAGAGGTATATTATTAAAAGAAAAAAACTAAAATCTTCATCATGACCCTGCTTCAACAAAGCATTTAAGCATATGCTTAACTTAAAGTGCTTAAGTTCTTGCGGAGTAGCAATGCACTTAAGCATGTAGTTAAGAGCTTTGCTGAATTGGGGCCTGTGTGATTATGTATAAAAATTTCAAAGAATGGTGTGTTTTGCTTATTTCTATCCCTTCTCTATTTCCGTTCATCTCTGATTTCTTTCCATCTTGAACTCTTTTCCCATCATCCTTATGTTTTATTGTCCTTCCACACCTCCTGTCTCACTTTTTCAACTCTTATCGCCTCTCCCACAATACGTTACAGAATGAAAAAAATAAGTGAAGGGTTAAAAGGGGAATTGAAAAATACATTAGTAGCAGGGTGTCAGGTTGCATTACCCCAGTCTGATGCAGGCCAGAATATCAGCCAAAGGGATTCTTATATTCTAAGTCAAGCAATTCAGAAATGAGCCAGCTCAAGGCTCCAAGTCAGTGTTGTTGGGGTTTTATCCAATTCTTTATTCTATCCTGCCATTTACCAAAATTCCCCCCTGCAGTGGCAATAGGATACAGTATTCTTTACTTCTCCTCCTTCACTGATTTTTTTTAAATTGCTAAGCACTGTTATGCAATTGCCATCTTTCACCCCCAAGAAGAAGGGTGTTAGAGGCAGTGTATGATCTGTTATATTGAAAGCACTTTAGGATGAACCACAACGTGTTATGTAAATGTAAAAACATCATCAGATCCATGACACTCCAGTCTGATCTGCAAGAGTCCAACATTATTTTGGAAACTCTCTCTTTCTGACATAGCAGAAGGATGGGCTGTTTGCTGAGCAATCATGCCCCTATTCTGCCACCTCACTCACATTGAGTACCTTATTGTATAATCAGATATACTCAGTGAGAGTAAGGGTGGCAGAATTTGGCTGTTGGTACTTACATGGCATCCATCAGGGTAGAATATGAGTGCCTCCTAAATATTAAAGAATGTATCCTCACAGCACAAAATTGTCATTATCCCCTGTTTACAGATGAAGAACGGAGAGACCTAGGATAAGTGAACTACCTGAGCTACAACGGGAAGCATGTGTAAAATCAAGGAACAGAATCCAGATCTTCTGAGTCCTAGGGCAGTGCCTATACCACCAGCCTTTCCGCTCATATCTTTTAAAATAATAAGTAGCATATTTGTGTTTCAGGCATCTCATTAAGCATGTATGTAGAGACCACTGATGTTTAACTCACTCTCTTTTTAAAGGTGATCTCCGTATAATAATCTCTGCATTGATAGTAACACAGATATGGCTCAAATGAAGAACTGAACCATACCCACAGTGTTTTTTTCTTTAAATAGGAATATTAGTTACCTGGTGACTTTATGGTATTTGTTCTTTTTACTAAGAAGTAGTTTTTTATGGTTGTCGTACTGATACTGGAGTAGTTATCAAACTAAAATCAGCTGATGAGGCTAAAAGGCTACAGGATGTCCACTCGTAACTATAAAAGCTGTTCATATTTATATGGCCCCAATCATCCCCAAAGCTGGGAATACACTCTTCATAGATTGGAATCTCTGGCTCACATCATTCCTTCCCATGTTGAAACTCAAGAGAGGAAGCAGTTAGTAGGAAGTCTCTGCAAGGATTTCCTAATGGAGAAATCCAATATTGCCCTGTCAGGGGAGAGAGGGAATGTTCCCCACATCTCTTTCCACATGGTAAAAGTCATAGCCCTGCCTTAAAACTTGGCAGATCCGTAGAAGGTCTCCACCTCTGCACTGGTTTGCCTGTCTTACCAGCCCTGCATGTACCTAGCACCGAGGCTCCATTTGAGTTGCTCTACCATGGATTCACCCTGGCTACTGCAGCCCCTAGAGTTCCAAGTGGGGAAACTCTGCAGATAAACTAATCTGGCCTCAGTATCTATTAGGCCAGGGAGGGGGCAATGTTCTTTTTTCTCTGTCTAACCCACTGGCACTGCTCATTTTTCTCTCTTTCACTATGCAAAGTCTCAAACACTGTGACGGGCCTCAGTTGGATCAGGGTAGTGGGGATGACAGTGGTACAGAAAAAGTTGAGTACTCCTCTCTGCACAGATCAGATGAGGTACAGTTCAGCTTTTGCACTTCCTTATTTCATCCAAAATCAGAAATGGCACTGAAATTTCCCAACAAGAATGGAGTTCATGATATACCTTGCTAACGAAAACAGCTGGTACCGGAAAGCTTGCAAGAAAATCTGTTCTCATCAGATTTCCAGTCCCATTTTGCAGGATCAGATTAGTATGATGGGTGGATCCTATGCTGCTTAGAGAAAGAGAATTCTAAAAGCTTTATACAAAGCCTTTATTTTAAAGTGTTTTCCTTAAGGCAGCAATTAAATTTTAGAGCCTTAATTACTTTATACATGAGCTTTGATCTCTCGGTTGTGACTGCCTTCAGTTCTGTAGAAGATGTCTAATTATCTTATCTAAGTCATTAAATATGCATTTGCTAAAGTCATTTTCTTTTTCCCAAAAAGATGTTTTCATAATTATTGATTTTCTTTCCTTCACAGATTATGATTTGTTTGTGTATTGTTATGTTTTATTGACTATCTATTTATCTTTGTGACCAAGTGAAGTCTTACCATCCTCCTTTAGAGACACTTTTCTTATAATGTGAACACTTGAAGTTCATGATTGCAGAACGAAAACAACATGACAATCAGTGAATTAACACCAAAGGAGGATACCTTTCCATCATCCTCTTTTTTTTTTAATTGTGTGACCCTTTGTGCAAAGTTTAAGAAAAGAAGACTAAGAAGAAAAAGAGTAATACTATATAGAGAAACAATGTGTGCATTTAGCAGCACTCACTGACCACTAGAATAACTCCTCTTCCATTAGTGGAGAAAGTGATCTGAAAAACAAACACTAGCTGACTCACTGACAGCTCAGATATAGCGTAAAGGAAAAACATAAGTCTAAACTGAAGACCACTTTGAACTCTACCTTCCAAATCTTTCCACCTCTCATGGGCACAGGGAGCTGGAAAAAAATCCCAGGCTGAGTGCTGATCCCTGAAATGAACTTAGTTAATTCTGCTTCTCTGGACTTTTGTATGGAATTTATTCTTTCTGCAAATGTATATGTTGTAGTGTTTTGGAAAAAATAATTTAAACTGTATTCAAAATTCTACCCTTGTTTATACCCTTGCAACTCCCACTAAAAAGTGCATAATTGTAACAGAGGGGAGAAATTAGCAAATTCATTCCTATTTATCTATATTCCTATCATTTATATGTGCACAAGTCATTTAAAGTCCAATTTAACTTTATGAAAATATATGGTCTTGATTCTGATCTCATGCCAGTGTAAATAATGAGTAACTCCAGAGCAATAAATGGAGTTACACTGATATCAAACCAGTGGAAAATCAGAATTTGGTTCTGTAATCTTATGATTTAAGACTATACCAATTTATTAGAGTTTTGAAGATTATCCCCTGTACTACATAAAGCCTCTCCTTCCTTAGGAATTTTATTCATGCTAGTGCCTTTTAATTGTATTATGCAATATCATTGACTGATGAGGCTCTCTGTAATGTACCATAACTTGAGATGCTCACAATTTGCATTACTTAAATTATTTATTTACCATTTCAGCTGGTTGTCCATTTCAGATATAACTATTGAAAGGGCTATAATGAGATTGGAAGTGATGGATCATGGGATACTTCCTGGGAAAGTACAAAGTTAAAGGTCGTGACAAATGACAGAAGATAACAAAAGAACTATAGATTGTTTGGCAAATGTGTTACATAATAACATTCTGTTTCTTCACCTTTCAAAGGGTGCCAGCAAAGGCATAGCTAGAATCCCTTTTGAGACAGCAAGAAACCGCAGTATAAACTTCAGCTGCGGCTGTCTCATGTGAAAAATCATGTAAATTGCCCACTTCAGTGGTATCCTGCAAAGCGTGTGAACCCCTTATGCATAACAATCTGTCCCACCTTGCGTTTAGCTGATTTCCTTCTTCGGACCCGAAGAAGAGCTCTGTGAAGCTTGAAAAATTTATCCTTACACCAACAGAAGTTGGTCCAATATAAGATATCACTTCATTTGCTTTGTCTCTCTCATATGAAAAGGTTACAATGATAAATTACCTGATGAGAATAAGCAAGTCTTTTTTCCTTCATAGCTTTGGTGGAGATTTCATTTCCTTAACATTTCAGCCATGAAAGTCATAGCTGATTCCTATACTGGTGACGTTTTGCTGAGGATCCAAAAAATGACTTTTGGTAAAATTTTTGAAAGCACTTAAAATGACTCAGGAGCCTAAGTCCTGTTGACTTTCAATTGGCCTTAGATTCCTAAGTCACTCAGGCACTCTTGACATTGTTTTATAGTCCTGTAGTCTTAAAAATTCCTGCAGTACAGGAGTGCTTTTTTTACAGGAACTCATTGCTATTCAGGGCTCCTGCAGGGCAAGAGCAATTTTCCATTCATGTAAGCATGAAATAACCAGTAGGATGTTTTTGTAAAGGACAAAGAGCATACTATGTCTATGGAACAAGTTTCCCAAGGAAATCAAGTGAATCCAGAGTCTGACTGTCTTTAGGAAACTCTACAAAACCTTCTCTCTCAAAAAGGTGTATCCAACGTAAGACGGACACATCGTTGACACTGCCTTCCACCCAAAAAAACCCAACTGGCCAAAACAAATAAACCTTGAAACAAATCAAGCTTTAAAAAAATAATTGTAACCCTTCTACCAGATGGTGTAGGCAGCAACAAAAGCTGGGTTCAACATGTAAGGTTTCCTCTTAACAATACAAAACAGAACTGGCTCCCATACACTCAGAGCATGGCAAAAATGTGCTGGTGGGACATGGATCCAAAACAATTAGCCAGATCCAGCCATGTTATGGCACATTGCTTCCATGCCCTCCTGGCCATGTCAATGGCAGTTTGAAGGACAAAGTTGTGTTTCCAACAGTCTTCACAAGACATGTTGTCCTTCTTGATGGAGCTGATGGCCCTTCCATTCATTGACCAGTCTATAATCCTAGCCCCAATGCAGCTGGCATACAGTTTGTACATGGTGGAGCAGAGAGAGATGGGTCTCCAATCCATCAGAGACTTCTTCCAGGAGCTGGGAGTGTGACAGAAGTGTTTGCACTTGATGAAAATGGCAGTTAGAACCAGGCAACCTGGATCTTGTTTTTTCAGGAAGTCGTAGTGAATGCCATCTTTCCTTGGGGCTGTGTTTTTTGTCTTCATAAGTCTGGTCATTATTTCCTGTGATGTAAAGATTTCTTCCAGACCCCCTTCATAGCTAAGCTGGGACAGAGGATGAAGGCATCCTGGACTACATAGTCGAACATACCACTAAAGTACAAGAGGCGGTTCTTGGATGGGATAGTACACTAGGATGAGAGCCTGTCCAAGATCTCTCTCATAGCCTTACAGCAGTTTGACTGGTATGGCTTCTGAATCCTGGATGCTGCTGCCAGATCGTACCAGCAATTGGTATTTCTTCTCCCAGCTTCCCTGCTGTAATTGTTATAGCTGGATGCAGGGGTTCTGTAAGAAGTCAGTGTGTTCTCCTGATTTCTCTCCCCCCCCATGCAATTTCTGCAGACAAGTCTTTAGTGAATCTGTCTAGAAGGAGGTCAAAGTCATCAAAGGAGTCTGTCCTCACCAACTCCTCCATCCAAGCAGCTTGCAATGGTGTGGCAACTCCCTTTCTAAGCTGCTGCTGCTCCTCTGGCTGCTCCATCTCAGAAGACATAGGCTGTAGGATTAGCCTGTGGCCACTGCGCATGACTTCTTTGTACTGAATCTTGAGGGGAGATCTCCAGTACAAAGAAAATGTGGAGGAGAGGGCATCCAGTGTTGCTTATTGAATGAGAAGTGACACAAGATTGTCTTGCGTTAGGAGTGGCAGGAGAGATATCCCTGTACTGCTAAGTAGGAGATCCCCCTGCACAAAAATCTGGGAATCTGAGGAGGAGTTCTTAGCAAAGGCCAAAGGAGAAGCAAACAGTGGAGGTAGAGATGGTTGTCTGCCTGGTTCAGAAGGTACCAGAGAACTAGCAGGTACCAAGGAAATATAAGATCTCAGTGATTGAATGGGGCATCAAAGCAGTCATTGGTGGTAATGAAGATAGCATTTGCTTTGGTGGTACCAACCTAGTAGATGGCATTGGTACCAAGGATGTTGACACCTTCAGAAGTACCAGTGTAGTAGTTGGGGACACCTGTTTAGGTCCTGAGGGTAGCACGGATTGCTCTGGACATGGTACAAACTTTAACAATGCAGAGAGTTTAGAGTCTCTGCTGATTCAATCCTGACCAGAGCCCTAGTACTGAAGTATGCTTGGTACCATGGTTCTTTGAAGAGCTTGAATTCTTCAATGAGCTCCAGGGAGCAGAGAAGTCCAGAACTTCAGTGGTACCATTTTTCCAAAACAGTCCATTTCTGTAGTGGCTGAGATTTTTTGAAGCAGGTTGTATGGGAGGAGCTCTGGAACTCCTCTTGCTGGGTGCTTTGCCAGTACCCTCCATGTCCTAATCCCAGGAAGATCTAGGCAAACAGGATACAGCAGTTGACAGGGCAATGTGCTTACACGAAGGCTGATGCACAGGGGAGCATCTGGACCTGGATCCAAGGCTGGTTGAAGGGAGGGCTCCATCATAAGTAGCTTCAGTTTTAATCTCCTTGTTTTTCCTGGATCTGCTCTTAAAGGACAAGCAGTTCTTGCACTTGAATGGTGTGGGTTTGTCTCCCAGGCAGTGGATTCAGAAGGCATGTCCATCACTGACCAGGTAGAATGCTGGCAGATGAGGCAGTGCTTGAATCCCGAGGATCTGAGCATACCACAGCAACTATTCATCCCAAGGAGAAGCCCTTATCAGGAAGGGGGAAAATGGTTGTTTAACAGAATAAAACCCCGAAACCAAATAGAACTATAAAACTGTAAAGTAAAGGGAAACTAAGTAACTGAACTAAACTAAAACTAAAGAATCCTAAAGGCTAAGGTCTAAACTACAGTCTAAGGTTGACATGCACATGCTGGATGCTCCATGTCACACCACAGGGCAGTTGAGAAGGAACTGAGTGCGGTTAGCCTGCGCAGTTCTGTATATTCTTGGTGCAGTGCACGGGGAAGTCTAGAGTGTGTGTGTGTGCAGGCTGAACAGGCACTGCTATCAAAAATCTCCCATCAAAGGCGCCTGTGTACATCAACTGAAGCACCCATATGGACACTACTCAAAGAAACAGTATTGCCTTCCTAGATGTGTGATCTGCCTTTGACAGGTGTTTGTACACATATGGTAGGTTCTAGTTCAGGGGTGGGCAAAGTTTCTGGCCTGAGGGCCACATCGCGGTGCGACACTGTATGGAGGGCAGGGTATGGTAGGCTGTGCCTCCCCAAACAGCCTGCCCCCCCGCCCCCCTCAGAACCCTCCATCCATCCAACCCTCCCCCCCGCTCCTTGTCCCCTGACCGCCCCCTCCTGGGACCCCACCCCTATCCACACCCCCTGCCCCCTGACAGGCCCCCCAGGACTTCCACGCCCATCCAACCCCCCCATTTCCCATCCCCTGATTGTCTCCCCCAGAACCTCTGCCCCATCCAACCCCCCCACTCCCTGCCCCCTTTACCATGCCACTCAGAGCAGCAGGAGCTCGCAGCCACACTGCCCAGCAGGCCAGAGCACCGGCAGTGCAGCAAGCTGAGACAGCGGGGGAGGGGCTGAGGGCTAGCCTCCCCGGCTGGGAGCTCAGGGGCCGGTGAGGACAGGCCCACAGGCCAGACGTGGCCCGCGGGCTGTAGTCTGCCCACCTCTGTTCTAGTTACTGCATAACTGCAGAATGGCTAGGTACAGTAGGTGTCTTTCCACAGTTTCATGGTTTGTCAATGGCTCTGGACCTGACCCTTTGTATGGGGTAACAAGAGAAGGAATTCCTCTCAAGCATTTTCCCCGAGAAGCAAAACATTGATCCATGACTTACAAAGACTATTACTGAGATTGGCCTTCTAAGGACTTGTCTTCACTAGACTATTTTAGGCAGTTTGAGGCCTACTGTTAAAAAAATAATAATAAAAAAAGCATACAGCCTGGATCAAATGTGTGGGGAGTATACACATGCCTTTACAAGCATGTTAATTACCTCAAGCTAATTGGTAATCAATTATCTCAATGTAAAAAGCTTGGTGTAGTCATACTCCAATTCCAGGTTGTCCAGGGTTAGAAGGTGTCTTAGATGTCCCCTGCATTTCTGTGCAAAGGCTAATCACAATCCATCTCTTCACAGAATATTGACTCATACATATAAAACTAATTAAACCATGAGTTAGGGATCACAATTTCCCTACTTACTGGTTCTGTATGATCACACAGCACAGGGAATTCTCTAATTAGCCCAGATTTGCACATCATTTACATGCGAAGGATCAGATAGAAAGGCCAAAATGCAGAGACACAAAAAAAGCATGATTTCCATCTATTTGGATATTAGTCATAATAGCTTGTGACTCTCTAGGGGAAATCAGAGGGTCTCTGTTATTATTTCTAAAAGCAAAAACTGAATCAGAAGAACAGGAGCCTGTATACAAAGTGGTCAGTTTAAAAAAATTACATCTTTGAAATATTTTGTCTTAACTAATCAGGAATTTTTGGTGTTTTGTTTTGACTTTTTTGAATAGTTGTTTCAAAGTATTGCAGCAAACCTCCTTCTGCAGGAACGCAGAAGTGTGGATCGTTGGAAAGCATAAATCAGGCTATGTGCCTGGTGATAGTAAAGAATAAAGGAGAATACCTTTCTAAGATTGATACAGAAAGGGAGGTAAAAATCTAAGAGGACTTGCTCATCGCTTTATTGTCATAATATTTTAGACTTCTCTGGCATCTTCCATCATAGTTGTCAAAGAACTGTAGGGAGCTGGGTTAATATTTTACACATGTGATAACTGAAGCAGACTGCTTGTGACTTGCCAAAGTCCACAGAATGTCAATGGTAGAGTGAGGAACAGAACTTTCAAAAAGGATGTTGATAAATTGCACAGGGTTCAGGGATGAGCCACAAGAATGATTAAAGGGTTAGAAAACATGCCTTATAGCAGTGGTTTTCAACCTTTTTTCATTTGCAGACCCCTAAAACATTTCTAATGGAGGTGGGAGCCCTTTGGACTGACTGAATAGAATTCAACTATAAATGCTGCATGTGCTCAGCATGCCATTTGATGCAGTGACAAAGGGCACCAGAAGTGGTGTTTTACCCACGAAAGCTTATGCCCAAATAAATCTGTTAGTCTTTAAGGTGCCACCAGACTCCTTGTTGTTTTTATGGTAACAACAACACTTCTCTATTTTGACCTGTAGGTGGTGGTATTCACATACTTTTGATTGATCAGAAAAATGGAATGCCTTTTCTGGGTTCTAAAACTTTATTTTCATAGTCACCTTTCGTGGGCCCCTTAGACATAGTTTGTGGACCACCAGTGTCCGCGGACCACAGGTTGAAAACCATTGCCTTATAGTGATAGTCTTAATGAGCTCAATCTATTTAGCTTAACAAAGAGAAGGATAACTCTAGGGTCTATAATTGCCTACATGGGGAAAAAATGATAATGGCTCTTCAATTTAGCAGAGAAAGTTATAACATGATCCAATGTCTGGAAGTGGAAGCTAGTCAAATTTGGACAGAAAATAAGGCATTCATGTGTTACCAGTGAGTGTAATTAATCATTAGAACAATTTATCAAGGGTCATGGTAGATTCTCCATCACTGGCAATCTTTAAATCAAGATTAGGTGTTTGCGCTGGGAATTATTTTGGGGAAGTTCTATGGTCTGTGTTATACAGGAAATCAGACTAGACGATCACACAATGGCCCATTCTGCCTTGGACTCTTGGAATCTATGAACTTTGGTCTCTGGACTTCCCATTGCATGCTCATTCCACTAGATCAGTTATCCTAAATAGCAGAGTGATTTTTGGGAGCTCTGTGAAGGACATTGTAAATTCTTATATTTTAAAGTTTTGTGGGCTCCACAGCAAGAAAACTAAGCATGTTGTATGTCATGTGACCCCAGTTTAAGGAGGGTGAATAAATTATGTCAAGGTCAGCAATCTTTCTACATACACTGTAACAAAAATAATTTGGAATTAAGGCATAATTTAATAGTAACTGTTGTGGGCCATAAACATTTTCAGATAACACACGAACGACTTAAAAACTATTCTCAGTAGGCATATCATATATATTAGGCCACTCACTGTAACATGTGCTAGAGATGCCTAGAAACTAACTCTTTCCTGTCGTTAAGTATTAGTGTTGGAAATCTTATCAGCTGCAATGAAGGAAGTCAGAATCTATTTCCTACTACTACAGTGGTGCCTGCTATGTTTCCCATCGCAACTTCAGTATTTTTCCTCGTTATTAGTAAATTTTCTCCCTTCATTGATTTAACAGAGTTGGTGAAATGGAGTCAATGGATTTATACTGAGGAAGAATATGGCTTGTTGTCAACAATGAGCAAATTGTCAGAAAAAGGATCATGTGATAAATGTAGCCTTCTTTTTTGCTCAGGAAGTGCTCGCAAATATTTTAGTAATTTGTAGTCTGTTGCCAGGTAATAGACAAAAAACAAATACAAATAATCTATTGTCATCCTTTCTCTTGCATTGAAGAGGGGAGGGAAAACATTCCTTCATAGCTGGCAGCATTCTATCTGACTGATGTCCATTACCACAGCACAGAATAGCAGCTGCATTAGATGTCCTCGTAAAAGACAGCAGTACTCAACTATGCCATTTCAATTTAGTGTGGAACTACAGAGACTACAGGTGTAAAAAATAAGTGTGTTCATTAATCTGGTTCATAACAAGAGATACCACCTTCTTCATAATTACTGCAAATGATCTCCCCAGTGATACTAGAATAGATCATGCACCTATCCATCTTAAGCATATCCATGGCATATATTTTCTAGGATGGTATTTGATGGAAGATTTATAATAATTTCAAGCTTCTTACCATAATTCTTCTCTTCCTTAAATAAACTATGCAAGAGCTAAAATAGAGGTGACCTTTTGAGAACATTCTCTCAGATATTCATTTTACCAGAACACACCAGTGAGTTTGATATTAATGGATGTTACCTAACTCCACTATGTGTTTTACAGTAATGATATTTTATAAACACACAAAATTGAAATTAGCTACCTTACAATGCAATGCCTACTTATCTGTAATACGTGCAAGACATCTCTGGACAGCTTTCAACAATCAAGTCATTTTCCTTTTGCATGTCTGTATTTCCACTACAGATACTTTAATCTTTGTTTTCTATTGTTGTTGTTTAAGAATGCTATACAGAAAAAACTGCTGAAAAAAAATTCATAAGGGTACACAACAGCACAACAATATCAATATTTGTTAAGTACTGTGATCATGCTTGACTGCATTAGGGATTTTCTGACTCAAATTTGAATGTGTGGATTTCATGCCTGGGTAGACTGGACCAATGATGTAAATGAAAAGTACTTCCATAGAAGTCAAAGATGGATGAAGCAATCACCTAGTGAGGAACTGTACAAAACCCATCAATTATTTTCATGAAGTGGTACATTTATATTTAACCCCTGGAAACAGGAGAAAAATCAATATGCATATTTTCCAGGGGGAAAAGACACTAAAGCCTGTCTACACTGGCAAGTTTCTGCACAGTAAAGCAGCTTTCTGCACTGTAACTCCCGAGGTGAACACACTGACACACCACTTAGTGCACAGAAACTGCACAGTTGCAGCACTGTAAAAAAAACCTATCTCGACGAGAGGCGCTGTGATTGGCCTCCGGGAGGTGTCCCACAATGCCTGTTCTCGCCTCTCTGGTCATCGGTTTGCACTCTACTGCCCTGCCCTCAGGTGACCAACCATGAGCCCGCCCCTTAAATTCCTTGGGAATTTTGAAAGTCCCCTTCCTGTTTGCTCGGTGACTCATGCAGTGGTCTCAGCGCATATTTCCAGGTGGCCCTGCCTGCTCCACGCACCAGGCGATTCCCCCGCTTGGAGGAATGCCGAGCTGCTGGACCTCATCGGCATTTGGGGAGAGGAGGCTGTCCAGTCCTAGCTGCGCTGCAGCCATAGAAATTATGATACCTACGGACAGATTTCACGATGCATGACAGAAAGGGGCCATGACCAGGACACACTGCAGTGCAGGGTCAAACTGAAGGAGCTGCGGAACGCCTACCACAAGGCGCAGGATGCAAACCACCAGTCTGGTGCTGTGCCCATGAGCTGCCAGTTCTACAAAGAGCTGGACGCGATACTCGGTGGCAACCCCACCTCCACAGCACAGGCCACTATCGATACTCTGGTGGCTCGCGTGCCAGTTGAGAGTGGACCGAGCCAGGAGGAGGAAATCTTGAATGAGGATGTGAAGGGGGGCCCAGAGACAGAGGACGACCCGGAGGTCAGAGATGCATGCAGCCAGGAGCTCTTTTCTATCCCAGAGAAGGCTAGCCAGTCACAGCTGTCGGAGCTTGGCAAAGCGCAAACAGGAGAGTAGGTCCCTGGGAAGTGGCTTTGATTTTGGGAATCAATGAAGTGAGTTTTTGGGGGCAGGAGAGTTGCAGAAAGCAGGCTTGTGTCTGTATGATACGCCTATCACCCAGGCTGTGGGTTTATAAGAGTCCCCTTTAGACAGTTGCTGGCGCTCCTCCAATCAGCTTCCTCTTTGTCCTATCCCAGCTATAAGCTGTTCCAAGAAGCCATGGTGATTCTTTTAGAGGAAATAGAAACAAGGCTGGGAAAAGAGCTAATTAAAAGGATCCCACCTCACCATCAAAGGCTCATGCCAAGCCACCAGCCTTTCTAAGATCAGTGGTTTGCTATCCTTTGCCATAATGCTTACAAATATTTTAACAGTGGTTAGGCTCTTGGTGTGCTGAGGCTGCCTATCATGCTGGTCAGTACTGTTTCATTGTTCACTTGTACATCCCTGTCTGTCTATATAATTTCTGCTGTCTCTCGTTTCATACTTAGATTATAAGCTATTTGGGGCATGCACTTTTTTTCCTGCTTGTACAGCATCCAGAGCTGGGGTTCTGTAGCGGGGTGGTCACCCACTCCTGCCTTAAAACTGCCCGGGGAGAGGGCTGTGGCAGGGAAGGAAAAGCGGGGCTGATTGGGAGAAGCAGCCTCAGCTGGGGCCATGCCCCAATCAGGCCATAACTGCCCTAATCAGGGCCCAGCTGGCCCTTATAAGAGGGCAGTGGGCCAGGAGCAGACAGAGTCTCCTCTAGCTGTGGAGGAAGAAGGGCCTGGCTGCTGGGGAGTGTACTAGGGTACCTGAGGTGAAGCAGGGCTGGGAGGCTCCAGACTGGAAAAGCCCCAGGCTACCGGCCTGGCAGATGGCCTAAGACAGGGTACTGGGGTTGCAACAGGGAAGCCCAAAGGTAGGCAGAGGCAGCAGGTCCAAACCCCCCTTGCCTATGATGACTGGCTTATACAGACTGCAGTCAGACCCAGTGAAAGGGGGCTAGATGGTGACTGGCAGTAGCCCATAGGCTGAGGCGAGGTGGGGATGGCGGGGGTTCCCCCAGGGAGGGGAGACCAAGATCTGTGGGGTATTGCCTAGAGTGGCAGCACCCTAGGTAAAAGGGCACTGGGGTCCAGGAGGGACACGGGGGCCAGCGATGGCAAGACACTGGCAGAGGGTGCTCTGGAGCTGGTAAAAAGAGCTAATTCCCAGACAGCCAGCAGGAGGTGCCGCTGGGTGAGTCTGTGCCCCGTTACAGGCTCCCAGAGTGGAGAAGGGAGCAGCTTCCTCTCTGCCCCAGCTTAGGGCTCCAGCCTCCTGCCCTGCATCCATGGTCTCCACTTCCAGTCTTCCCTGGCCTGGTCAACTCATATGGAGATCATTGCAAAACTGAGGCCCAAGAGCAGAATATTAAATCTGAACTTGTTATGGTGTAGCCCTTCTTGTGGTCTTCACAATGAAACATTTTGAGGAAAAAACCAGCAAATGGATCAGTGGCAGAGCTTATTGCAGGGTCAGTGTTTTAGACTGTACCTGTGATTCCCAACATACCAAGGAAATGTCTATTTCACAATGATTATTTCTCATATTAACATCTTCTATTTATTCTGCTAACTCAACATTTTCCATGTTTCCACTCTGCCCCTTGTTCTTCTAATTTTTCCAACAACCAATTCATTTGAGTCATACTGCTGCAATCCCATTCTGCTAGCAATGTGAAAAAATAAGTCTTTTATTCAGAATTTTTCATTCAATATAAACTTCATACTACATGATTCAGCCCTATTTATTTACCTTCTTTTAAACTGTTCTTAAACTCGCCTCCCATTTAATGTATTCCAAACAGAGATGCACTTAGATTCAGATAACTGCAGTATTCACTTTGAGTATTTAGTAGAAGCTCAGAGTTAGGAACATCTCGGGAATGGAGGTTGTTCGTAACTCTGAACAAAACTTTATGGCTGTTCTTTCAAAAGTTTACAGCTGAACTCTGACTTAATACAGCTTTGAAACTTTACTATGCAGAAGTAAAATGCTCCTTTCCTTTTTTCAGTAGTTTACGTTTAACACACAGTACTGTCTCTGCTGCTGCCTGATTGTGTACTTCCGGTTCCAAATGAGGTGTGTGGTTGACTGGTCAGTTCGTAACTCTGGTGTTTGTAACTCTGAGGTTCTACTGTATTATATGCAGTAATTTACCTTACACAAATTTGCTTTGGAAACATATAAAGGCAGAAAAGAAGAGGTTACTCACCTTGTGCAGAAATTGCAGTTCTTAGAGATGTATCCCTAGGGGTGCTCCACTTCAGGTGAACATGCGCCTCTTGAGGGGTATGCACACCTGCTGTAGAGCACCCATAGGGACAGTACTCAAAGAAGGTGTCATGTCAGCAGACAATTACATCTTTCAGTTAAGTGAGGAGGATTTACACAAGGGATTAGTTAGGTCCAATTTGGTTTTGTTTGTTCTTTTTACTTTTAGGAAATTTAAAGGCTGATATGTCAAGTGTATTTTGGCCCAGATCTTCCCATCCAATACCTGATGATATAGCTCCAAGACCATGTCATTGTAGATCCACGCCTGGTTGTACTGGTATGCAGGAAACTGTTATGGTGCTAAGTTCCACACTGTGCAGACTCCTGGCCTCCATTTGCACAACAGATACATGAAATTTGGCTCCCGGAGAACTTCAGCATTGGTGGAGAAAGTTCCTTTGTCCACTTATGTCAGTCATGTCTTTTTTGCCTGAAACAAGATTCCATACAAAAAAAACCCCATAAAGACAACCAGAAAGAACAGATAAATTGCAGAGATACCATTAAAATATCACAGGGACTACATAGAAAGATGTAGAAAGAAAGCCATAGGGAGGAGACAGCAAATTAAATATGAGCTTTTAGTGCAAAGCTATTGTGAAAAGCCAGTATTATTCTTGGATGTATTTGTAAATGATTACATGTAAAGTAAGAAATATGAGTGATACTCTATTAGCCTGGTGTGGCTCCATGTGAAATATTGTATGCAGCCTTGCCCGCAATTTTTTCGGAAGACTGTAGGAGAACTAAGGAAAATAAAGAGGGAATCAAAAAACAAACAAGGATAAGAGATGGAGACATATGAGGAGAGACTGAAGGAGCTACATTTATGATAATTAAAATTAGACACAGAACAGACAGTCAGCAAACAAATCTACCCCTGCTTTCTGAAATGCCGGCTACTGTCTCTTAATTGAGGTTGTACCAGATATTAAACTGATACTACATTTGGTTAGTTAAGAAAGAAGGAAATTCTTATCTTTGTTTTCTAGACTATAATATATCTAAGGACTGGAAAATTATCACAGCCAAGAAATATTTCAAGGTAATACTGTAAATGAAGGGAATTAATCACAGTCTCAGAGGATCGTAGCAGTTGTACCACTGGCCTGGAGATGAAAAATGAAAAAATTATTAAAGACAAAGAAAATGCTACATTAGTAAGAGTAACTTGATGGTGGTTCACAATGCACCATACCTGCAGCTCTTGAAAAATGGCTTAGACAAGACATGAGAGGGAAATATATAGGGATCAAACTTGTAAAATACAGAGGATGACAGCATCAGCCTTAAAGGACTAAGTGGATTTGTTCTTTCTGTGATTCTCTCATGTCAAAATCACTAATAAAATGACAGATGGATGTTCGTGATTGATAAGAAGAGACTGCTAGTGCTTGTGAAAGGTGCTACAGTGATCACAGGTACAACATAGATGGGGGCCTCCTAAGGTTCCTGAATCCTGACCACGAAGCAGGAAATCCCTTCCAACATCTTATAGAATCATAGAAGATTAGGGTTGGAAGAGACCTCAGGGGGTCATCTAGTCCAACCCCCTGCTCAAAGCAGGACCAACCCCAACTAAATCATCGCAACCAGAGCTTTGTCAAGCCGGGCCTTAAAAACCTCTAAGGATGGAGATTCCACCACCTCCCTAGGTAACCCATTCCAGTGCTTCACCGCTCTCCTAGTGAAACAGTGTTTCCTTATATTCAACCTAGACCTCCCCCACTGCAACTTGAGACCATTGCTTCTTTTTCTGTCATCTGCCACCACTGAGAACAGCCGAGCTCCATCCTCTTCGGAACCCCCCTTCAGGTAGTTGAAGGCTGCTATCAAATCCCCCCTCACTCTTCTCATTCCCCCCTCACTCTGCAGACTAAATAACCCCAGTTCCCTCAGCCTCTCCTCATAAGTCATGTGCCCAGCCCCCTAATCATTTTTGTTGCCCTCCGCTGGACTCTCTCCAATTTATCCACATACCTTCTTATAACGAGCTAGTCTTGAAATATTTTGTATAACTTGTTCAAACCTTAACCACAAGGGAGGGGCTGAAACATAAAAATGCAAATATTAATGTATGTACTTACAAATGTAATTGGACCTTAAAATATCTAATGGTACATTAGGTAAGTACTGTAATGGAATTCTTGGACATAATACAATAATGCTTTTTCAACGGGTGCATTGTCACATAGCCTTGTACTTCAGACTGGAAGTAGCTTTCTCCCATGCCACATTTCTGACTTCATTTTAATGTTTAATTCTTTCCAGACAGTTGCAAAAGAGTTAATTCTCTGCAGAATTTGGCAGCTGTCATGTGAATAAGCTATTAGTTATGCTGCATTCCTTTTTTACAACATCCCATTTCAGAAGCTTGCCAACAAAAATCTCAGGAAATCAGTTTAATCAGTGAGAAATAGTTTGTTAAAAGCTATAACATTTAAAGATTTCCCATCCTTTTGGAAAGAATCCAAAATGCAGTACTTGAATAGCTTTCCTCCCTTTTCAGTATCTGACAGATTTGTTTGAAGGATTTCATATTTGAAGAACTGAATATCACCATTAGAATTAGAGTGAGTTACTGAAAATTCACAATTTAATAAGAAAAACATAACACTCTCATTACATGTGTTTCCATTTTCAACTTTTTGGAGTTTTCTTATGAATTTTATGTTTTGAATACCGAATCCAGGTCCCTGTAGCAAAGTGTGGGCTTGTATCTCAGTGGAGGGAGCAGGGGATGCAAAGTAGAAGACATTCACACCCATGTTCCACAGTCACTCCATGAAGCATACCTCCACCCACTTCCAACAATGCCAGCCAAATCTTGCTCATGTGAATGAACCTGTTATCAGCTGGGAGGAGGCATATGTCCCTGTGAATGGGGGGTGGGTGGCTGGGCAGATTTACTCAGTAAGTGCAGATGTATATAATGAAATGTTAAGCAGGGGGAAGGATAGCTCAGTGGTTTGAGCATTGGCCTGCTAAACCCAGGGTTGTGAGTTCAATCCTTGCAAGGGCCATTTAGTGATCTGGGACAAAAATTGGGGATTGGTCCTGCTTTGAGCAGGTGGTTGGACTAGATGACCTCCTGAGGTCCCTTCCAAGCCTGATATTCTATGAGTATATGCTGGATCTGTCCCACCACCAAAGATTGGCCCATTGTACTTTAACCTGGTTTCACACACATTGGGTGCTACAGAGACTTGGGCTCAAACAGTAGAGAATGCAGCAGCAGCTTTCTGATGTGGAAGGTCGAGATTAAGGAGATATCCCTCTTCTATTCATATAATCTGTCTGCAAAGTCCATATTCTTCCTTCTGAATTTAGTTTTTGAAACAAGTACTTCATTGATCTTTAAAACTAAGTCAACACCATCAGCCTGGCTCTCAGGAGCAAAATCTATAACAAACCATTGCATGTACATATGTGAGAGGGAAAACCTCTTCTGCTAACATCTCAGGAGGACAGTAAATAAGAAAACAAATCAATTCCTGGCAGCTGTTTCCTATTTTTATAATCATAATTATAAACCAAAATCCTGGGTTCGAAGAGCCCTGGAATGTTAGGGTATTTGAAATCTGAACCCTGCTCTGCATCCACATTTCAAAATGACACCTGTATTTCTAGTCAGCTGAACTGAAAGCTTACATCTGAACAGTCCTGAAGGTTGGGAGGGATTGAAATATGTTTTTTGTGGCTTCTTTTCAACATCATATTCATACCAATTACTTCCCATTTCTCTTAGCTACAACTGAGTGCTAGTGAAGATACTAATTTGCCTTTATGACCGGATGAAGTTGTGGGCTAGGAGTGAAAAAGATGCAAAGTGGGATCACCACAAAGCACAGGAGAACAGTAATTTCAGCAGAAAGATGGCAGAGTGATCCTGATTGTTAAATCTGGTGTTAACTAGCAAACTCAATAAGAAAAGGCTCAAATGTTAGCAAAACCACCTTGCTTCCATTCTGAATTTCTCTTTTTATTTGTAAAGACTGTCATTACAATTGAAAAGGACTCAAAATGGACTGATGTACACATCATTGGTGCTTCATGATGGACCTGATGACTCCCTGAATGGATATTGCTTCAGCTTTGATTTTAAAAAATGGTCTAACAAGAAAATCTTTAACTCCACTATTGATCACAGGTGGCAAAAATGAAAGAAAGAGAAAAAGAAATTAAACCAAAACTACCGTTAAGTTCATAACATATACATTGTTGGCTGATGACACTGGTTCCAAATGTACAATAAAGCCCACAACACTTTATTACTATGAGTATGATTATTGTGATTGTTTTTCTCATGTTGATCAACTTGCTTTTGAAGGTTGTTGTTTTTGTTTCTTGGTTTTAAACTTGCATAATAAACATGCAATGAAATATTTCTTTTTAAAGTGTTTTTCAGTCTTTCTGTTTTCATACAAAGATTTCATAAAGTTGCAGTGTTGCATCAGAGCATTACCAAAATAAGAGCAAGAGCAAAAGAGGAAGGTAAATGTGAATTTAGCTTGATGAGAATAACCTACTCTTGTCCTGAGACACGCCACTGTCTTATTAAAAAGGTGTGCACAGTCAAACCCCTCCCCCCACAACCTCACCAAAACACAAAATAAATATTAACTGGGGAGAAAGGGAGGGCACAAAGAAAAGATAAGATGTCGTCATGCACTCATCTTCTGCATAGCTCAACCCACATATAGTAAGGCACTATTTCCCCACAACTTAGTGTCCAAAACAATCCTTTACAGTGCTTTGTGAACTATATAGTTTCTTCCAGGATGATGAAATAAATAGATTGAATAAATGTCACTACCACATTATCCCACGTGTATTCTCAGAGTCAAGGGATTCATCTGGCAGTCTCATAAAATAATTGCCTCTTTGTGTGCGTGCATGTTATGTATGTGGATTTATGTGTGGGTGTATGTTTTCCCCCCCATGAGTTGCTGTTTTAAGTTTTCATTGTTCTTTGCTCCATTGTTCTCAAAGCAAATAAACAGGAAAAAAAACCCAGCAAAGTCAGGTAATCAGAAACACAGCTTTGGTGCTCCAAAAAGCACACAGCTTTGGAGAATCGAGAAATCAGTTATTCCCTAAAGAGCTGGGAAATGGATGGACATATTTTCAGTGGTGATCCTCATTCGTATTTAGTTGAGCTGGTCTTCATACTGTTTTCGGAAGCAGTCACCAGCAGGGAAAAACTCCCAGCACCGTTCTTGATACATTTTCCATACATAGGATTCCTGCAAGACACAGGAGATTTAAATAATTAATCTGATTCAGTGAGAGTACATTAGCCACCCATCTTTCAAAAAAGTCTACACGCTGCTCTAAATTTTCTGATTCAATTCAAAATTGATCTGCTGTATTTGAACCTACATGTGATGGAACACAGTAACAACTGAGTTCATTTTAGTTTAGGCTTTTGGATTTCTATCTCCTGGATGAAAGTATTATAGAAACACATATATGTTAGGCTAGGGAGTAGTTTAAAGAGACTCTTGAAGAGCTCAAGAATTTTGACCTTTCTGGTGAAATAAAAAATAGAGACAAAACAATTAGTTTTGCTCTTTTATGTCCAGGAGAAACTTGAAGCTCAAATACAGTTGCCTGCAATACCAAACTGTAGCTAAGGATTAGTGTTTTAATGATCCTTAAAGGAACCCCAGCTGAATTTCTACATCAGCATTTCCAACATGCCTGTGTACAATGTATAAAATAATACAATGGCTTTAACGATATCAGTTTCTGGTAGAATCCATAAATGGGAGCAGTTCCCCCTAACTATAGGTTTTATCCCCACCTGTTTTAACATATAGTTCACTGTCCAAGGGCTCTAGTCTTGTCCTGATGTAAAGCGCTTATGCCAAATATATCCCTACATTCATTGAATCTGGTGTATTCCACATTTTAAGGGTGACTCTTCAACTTTTGAATAATACAGTAAAAACAAAACAAGACAGCATTTTATTGTAGCAAATACCAGAGCCAGGAGGATTCAGTTGATTAGATAGCTCAGAGGCCTCTCTCATTCCCCACCTCTAAATGAAAGCATCGTATAACTAACCAGACTGGAGTGATTATTGGTAGTCACTGTCTGGACTCAGTGTATACAGTGGGTCAAAACACACAATAAGTAACATCAAACAATGGAGCAAACATAAATGCAGCAGTATTTTTCCATAACAAATATTATCAATTTACAAAACAGAGGTAAACATCCTAGTCTAGTTTAACATGTCATTGTCCCAGGACAAAACACATATTCAGAAATAGTAAAACAAGTTTATAAAATGTGCACCCAGTCAAGACTGACAGGCTGTATATAGACAGAACATGATAATTGTAGTTCAGTATATTTGTCAGATTTCAAAGAGAACAGCTTAAACAAACAGAGCAAAAATGTGCTGTATGCCTGTGGTGTACTGCAATTTGTTGCTCTGACAGCAATCTGTGTGTGTGTAGGACCTGCAACTACCAACCACTTTACCGATCACTCTTACACAGCTCTCAGTGGGAATTCCAGCTGTCTGAGCATGTCTGGCACACTTTTTTCCTGTTGACAATTGTAGCTACAAGAGGCTTCAGGAAGTGTCAAAAGGTTTGGAAGAACATTTCGAAGAGCAGTGAAGGCAAGAAAAAAAAATCTTGGTAAAATAAATCTTTGGGGCTTCATCTTCCAAAGGGTTTACCTTTTATCTGCACCCAAAAAAGCATGTAGGCACCTACATCTGGACTCAAAATGTGAATGTTTGTATAGAAAGCAGATCTTTACATTCCAGTTTATACAATTCATGCACATAGATGCTCATTCAAAAAAGGAAAATGTGGCCTGTGAAGCAGGCCTAACAAGCATCCTTGCCAAAAATATGGCTTAATTTTGGTTGCCCTTGTGGAGGTGTAAAAGGAACGAGGGCGAGGAAAGTCTCTTCTCATCATGTGCACCTGTGCAAGATGCAACCCATGTCACAATGTTTGTCGATTTTGAACGCAAGGAAGCATTAGTGCCAACAGTGTTTCACGTAACAGGGGTGTTGTGAGGAATAATACATGCATGACTACTACAGTGAGGTGAGCTTTATAGGTACGTAGCTAGATAGAAAGACAACCCAAAGAGGGCATAGGCAGGGCTCCACCTCACAGTAGTGCAGCTGGTCAGCACTGTGGGAGAACCTATGATACACTTCCCAAAAAAAGAAGTAGGAGGAGGCTCTGAGTACACTCGCCTCAGAGGACATTCTCTCTGGCCACATCCCTCTGGTATGGTGTATCTCTCACCATCCATGGCTGTGCCATCTAAAGCCCCTGCAGAGTCCACTGAAATTAACAAAAAATAAACGAGAGTCCGCCATTCTCATCTGTTCAAGAGTGATTTGGAGGTGGTGTGCAGCAGTGTACAGTGTCTCTGCACGGCCCCTGTGCTGGATTGTTCCTTGGGTGAGCCAGCCCTATTCTGCATGGTGGTGATAGGGGGGAAGGGAATGGATCCACAGTCCTGCCTCCTTGCTCTCCAGGTTGGGGAGACAGAAAGTGAGCATAGGGACTAATAGGCTGAGCTGAGCAAGTGGTTAGAATTTCATTTTGGATAAAATGTTGTGAAATTTAAGAAGCTTTAGTTTTATCTGTTCTTCTCTTAAATGAATGTCACCTGCCTGAATTTCATGTGTATCTGGGTTGTGTGTCATTAATGGACACACTGTTACACATTGTACATGATGAGCAAATTCTCCTTCCCTTGCCAAATTTGTGAATGCTTATTCCAATCTAAAAGTTAGAATCCAGTTTGTTATCCTCATTAAAAGGTGCCAGCCTCACTATGATTGTCCTTATGTCTAATAAGCCTGTCTCTTATGGAAATCACCAGCTTTCAATATTGCTTATACAATACCATGAGAGACAATGGTATTTTACAGAGAAGGATGGCACTGTCCTGGCTTTGAAAAGAATACAATATAAATTACAAATGACCAAGTAAGTAATAACAATAACAAAGGAAGCAAGGAAGATAGTCAATAGGAAAAAGTCTAGTGACTCGTTATTTTAATGGGATGTACGTATCTTGTTAGTTGCAATTTTTCTTTCCTGCTTATTTTGGGGAGAAAAGTTTTAAGGGTACCAGAACAGGTGCAAAGGTGCTGAAGAGGAGGTTAACAATCAAACTCTGGCCAAAATAAATGAGTTTTAAGGAACGTTTTGAATGAGGTCACTTGTTCCACAGGGAGAGCTTCACACGATTGGTAAGAATTCTCATCTAGTTGTGCCATAGTGAACATTCCTAACTTTTATCACTAGCACGTTTTAAATAGTACTGGAGTAAACAGTGCTCACTTACCTGCCCTGTATGCTCTGTTTCATCTTTGTTAATGAGATACATCAGAAAAAATCTACAGACAAAGGTATTTTCATCAGAAACAAGCACAGGGAAAGATCAGAAAACCAAGGTCAAATACAGATGGATGTTTACCATTATATTTTATAGAATAAGAATAATTCTGTTAATGGATATACAATATACGCATGCCATTTAGAATTTTAGATATGTATTAAACCACATACAATCTCAACACTTCTGAGGTTCACTCATCATTCATTTTTACAAGCTGATTACAATTAATAATGGATGACCCTCAAAAGAGTAAGAGATTCAGGTTTGGTTTACTATAACCATACAGCAGTTATGATGCTTAGATGAAGCTTTCCCAATGCTTCTAATATGAAAATTATTACTGCATTTTCTTGTCCCAGACCAGTGAATTAGGGCCTTACTGTACACACTTATGCTGGTGAATAGTCAAGCATTATTCAAGATGATTAAGGGTTTCAGAATCAGTTTATTAAACAGTTTATTAAAGAGGGTGCTTTATTAGACCTTGTGGTTCAAACTAGTCAATACAGATAAAAATCTGACAGCAGAATATAACCCTGTGGTTTTATTAATACTCTAGGCTTGATGCTTTGGCATATTTACACACAAGTTGATGATTTCATAATCTAGCTCATTTTTATATTAAATCCATTTCTCTAGACATGACATCTCTCTCTATAAAATATAAACAAAGCACGACCACTAATTTTGGGTGCCCAATTTGAGGTACCTAGGACCTGATTTTTCAGAGTACTTAGCATTAGATAGAACTTTATATATTTAAATGCAGCTTCCATTGACTTTAGTTGCAGCTGTAAGAACCAAGCACTTCTGTCTCAAGTTGGGTATCCAGACATAGGCGCCGACTCTGTGGGTGCTGCGGGGCTGGAGCACTCACAGGGAAAACTTAGCGGGTGTTCTGCCCCCACCGGCAGCCAAGCTCCCCCCGCCCCTCCAAGCACACTGCATCCCTGCTCCTCCCCCTCCCAGCACTTCCCGCCCACTGCCTAACAGCTGTTTGGCGGCGCTTAGGACTTTCCAGGAGGGAGGGGGAGTGGGGATGCGGCACGCTAGGGGGAGGAGGCGGTAAAAAGGTGGGGCAGGGACTTGTGGGAAGCGGGTGGAATTGGGCCGGGGCGAGAGTGGTGCAGGGGCAGCCAGGGGCAGGGACAAGCACCCTCCGGGCAGAGGAGAAGTTGGTGCCTCTGCATCCAGATAATCAACAATACACAATTAGTGACCACTTGTGAAAAAATTAGTTCAAATGGCTTGATTAGCACCACACAGGAACTCTATAGCATAGACAGTGATAGAATCCAGTTCTCCAGGGCTGCATTCCCTGCCTTAACTGTGAGGCTGTCCTGTTTATTCTAGCTGTTCCCTGCTTCATTTGCTATACACCTTCCAGTTTCTGCAACAAGTAACAGTTTCTTTCACTACACAGTGCTAATTCATTCCCAGAGCAGGGCTCATCCTGTGCACTGAATGAGATAGAGGGCCTATGGAATAAATACTGTGCAATCATGCAATTAAAGACTGCATCATAATACATATGCATAGTGGGGCTGAATTAAGGTTGCACAGGCAACCTTTAAACTGGCATTTCCTATCACAATGAGAAAAATGGAAAGGAATCTTTCTCTGTATCTCTCTTGTTCACTCATACAGCATGAGTGCATATAAAATCTATACAGTGGTCTTTCTCCCTTATTTTGTGGGACTGATTAGTTAGTTGCAAGGGCTGATGGAAGTAATGAGTTATTGAAGAGTTCGTAGTTCTGTACTTACAGATAATTGGCCAAGTTGTGCTCCTGCAGGGTGTGTGTTTCAAAGCCATGGGGCACTGTGTCAAAGTAGTCATTGCCTATCCCACAGATAAAGCATTTGGTCTAAAAAAAAATCCAGAAAATATACACGTTGTTGAAATGCTCTATAAGAGTGCTAGCTTCTTTGGAAAAAATACCCAATAAGCACACAACAATTTATTTGGAAATTCTGAAACATGAAGTATAATGTGTGCTTAATAAAGACTTTTGCTTTAAGGACTCAGCCTGAGCCTCAGCCAAGCACATGAACAGAAATGTAATTGCTGTCACAATCACTTCTTGATGTTTGGTAAAAAATCTTTGGCATCAACAACTGAATGGGAATAGATTGGGAGAAAGGATGGCATGAATTAATCAAGGCTGAAAAGCAATTTTTCCTTCTTATTCTCTCCAGGCTACCTAAACGAATATAAGAGTCACTGTAGTCCACAGCAATCTTTACCTCAAAGGCAGTTATGTTTACCCAGCTGAAACTGAATACACCCTCAGTTGAGATTACAGAACACAGCAGGTACCTGATACCCTTCTGGACTCTGACAGTCAGATTTTAACAAGAAAATGGGAACTCTGCAGGAACAGAATACTTTCACTTAGGATATCCAAAGAAAATACACAAGTGAGATTAACCATAACAGGGGACTGGACAAGGTGACCTCTTCCAGTCCTATGGTTCGTAACCTGGTTTCATTAATGCTGAACATTGGGAACCTCCAAGCTAAACTCAAAAGGCCTTCACCAACCACTGAGGTTAGTTTTGTTCTATTCAGGCACAGCTGACAAAGTTAAAATAAAATAAAATCCTTAGCATTAACATAAAAAGACACATGAAAATAAATTGGTAAGGGTTTTGGTTAGTTTTGTTAGTTTATCACCTATAAAGAGCCAGACGTACCAAAGAGCCAACTGAAATTGCAGGTAGTGGACAAATAGGTCTAAATTTGTCCAGAGCAGAATATCAGTTTTGATGAACTGTGACTGTGTCCTGTGTGATTCTAACTAGTAGTGCCAAAGTGCAGTCAAAGATCTCTCTCTCTACTGTACCCCTTTCACAGTCAGAAATGGGCAACAGTGAACACTATTCTGTAACCTGGCTGTTAGCAGAGCACATTGATTAAAAGGAATGGTACTAAGACTCTTCTACTGAATGCTACAGAATTGTTTATGTAGGCTTGTATATGATATAGTAATATCTTTGCTCTAAGTCCATATTTGAAAAGTCAATCCGTCGAAAAGTCAGCCATGGAAAGTCATCTCAGCAGACCAGACTCTTAGTTTTATTTGTGTGACTTCAGTATAGTTTCCCTTAGGTGTAACGGAGGACAGAATCTTGGCCAGCATGCTGTTTGATACCGAACCCTTTGCATACTGCATACTTTCCTGTCAGTTTAAAATTACTCTCTGCTGAATCATCACATTTGGATAACGAATGGACATTCCAGCAACCAGCACTTTACTTAAGTATGCTATGGTGAAGCAACTAGGAGCTTATAATTTCTTACCTCCATGTCTTCTTTAACTTGTTCTTGTTGGTCTCTTAATTCTCCAAAAGCATCAATAATTAAACCTGGTGTTTAAATAAAAATGATACTTAACATTCAAGAGTACAATATGGCGAAATGTGCATACCCGTGGAAACCAAGGTTGAGCTCGGACGGAGTAAGATCAAATGGGAAGTTGTCTCCTGAAGTAGCAGAAACCTTCATATATTTTGAAAATCACTCTAGTGTCTAAATATGTGAAACAAAGCTGACTACACAAAAAGGAAACGAGTCCCTTCAACTAGGCTGGCAGAGATTTTGTAAAATACTTTTTAATTGGGTGCTATGGGACAAGTGGATTCCTGTTTTATATGTACAGCCCTAGCCTTTTCTTTTATAGAGTAGGTAAAAGGTAGACACACATTTGTAGGGTAATGGAGTCTTTATTAAAAAAAACCCCACTAAACCCACTAAGGATACTACTATATACTTAGCAGAGTTCATAGCTTTATTATATGAATACCATATATGAGAGATGGCCAGGGGCTATGTGCATCCTGCAGCTCCTGCGCTCACTATGCTTGTCGCTTAGTAATGGAATTCCATTAACAGAGCTCCGAAGAAGTAATGGGCCATGTCTTAGAGAAACAGAAAGGGAAAAAACATCCTAGGGTCAGAGACCTATATTATAAATACAAAGGGCCCGATTCTTCCCTCACTTGCACTGGAATAAATCAGACCAATGCCACTTAAGTTAATGGAGTTTCCTGCTGTAAAATTTGTGAAAGTGAGATAAGAATTAGGCTCAGGTTTTACAGTTAAGACCTGTCAACATATATTCAGTTAGTCACAAACAGGGAAACCAAACTGGAAAAGCAAACAGCATGAGATACACTGCTTGAGGATATCAGAACATGGAATTCTGTTCTTTACAAATGCCATTTAAAAACAAAAGTTTGCTTGAATCTTTGAGACAACACATCAGAATTGTAAACAATTTGCCACACAGCTGAGAACCCTTATCTAAACACACCTATAAGAAACTGGGAAGTATCCTCTCAGAGCAAAACTCATCATCTAACTAAATGTTAGCTGGTACAAGGCAATCGAAGATCATTATTTATAAAAGCAGTGAAACATCAAAGTCTTGGCTTGTGTTACTCCAAAAGGATGTATTTGTTGATTTGAATTTTTACAAACTAGAACTATCATAAAAGAATATCCTCTCCAATGCTCTGGGCATCCTGGACAATTTTGCACCACTACACCTTCTCTGGTACTTTTAGCCTGAACCAGCTAGGTTAAAATTAGCATGGGTATGCCTACACAAGCTGCAATCACACCTTGATTACATAGACACATTGTAAACAAACAAAAATCTTTTAAATCTCCTAGAACAATTAATACCCCAGCATCAGCATAAATACAATAAAAAATAAATGACTACCCACAGTCTCCAGAGTACCAAAGCATCACAACTAGCTCTATCCAACCCTCCATCTCCTCACGGCAAAAAAGGAAAAGTGGGTCTTGCAGAGTGCTCTGAAGGCTGACAAATTCAGGTTGTTATGGACTTGAGGGAAAGCAAATTCCAAAGATCCAGAGCCCTGTCAGCCACCTCCTCTCTTATAATGATTGGGCTTATGCTCGGGCATCTCCACTGACTACCTTGGGATAGTTTGCCACTTGGAGAAAGAAAGTCTCTGAGGTAGGTAGGTCGCAGGCCACTTTGGGCTTATAGGTCAAAACCAACCATCTTAAAATCCAGTAACCAACAGTCAGCCAGTGCAGATCATGGGGTACAGGTTTCCAGCTGAGTCTCAATCTACACCCTATTCTCTCTCAAATAATGAATAAGGCAATGACATCTCCAGCTGGGACAGTTTAAATGGAGATATAAAGCTACATGTCATCAGCACACTGAAGACATTGCAACCTATGCCTCCTCACTAACCTTTCCAAAGGCCTCATGTAAACAATGAACAAAAGAGCCGACAAGATGGAAACATGTGGAATTTCCCATTGGAGAATGCCCTCAGGCAAAGAATTGTCCAACATGTATGAGCAAATCAACCTGACAAAATGACAGATGGCACTATACTATGTAGCCTTAATTGCAACATCCCACCTCCCAGAACCCAACTATTTTGGCTGCATGGCAAATCCTTCAACTAATGATCTCAGTACGTTCATTCTAACAGGCACGCATGTTCATCTCTTCCCATCTGATATTGCTTTTTTAAAAAGTAAGCTTAGCCTTCACAAGAGACAATGGTGAAAAAACAGTTACCTACCCATAACTGCTGTTCTCTGAGATGTGATGCAGATGTGTATTCTACTTAGGTGTGTGCACACCCAGTGCAGCAGAGCCCGAGAACTTTGCCTGGCACTCATGACCTGTCCCCTTAGCCCTTCGTCTGGCCATATGAGTGGCCTGACCCTCTCAATTCCTTCACACTAAACGTCAGAACTACAGACTCCGATGCAGAGGGGACAGAAGGTGGATTGTGGAAAACATGTCTGTGCCACATCTTGAAAAACAACAGTTACAAGTAGGTAGCCTTTTTTTCTTCTTCAAGCAGATGCAGCCATGTAATTCCAGTTAGGTAATTTACACACACTACTTGTAGGAGGTGGGGCTCTGATTCTCTTTTAACAAGGGCTGCAGGACTGCCTTCCCAAAGTTTCCATCTGATCTGGATGCAGCAGTAATGGCACAGTGGCTTTTAAAAGTACGTACAGAAGACCAAGTGGCAGCCCTGCAAATGTCCAATATTGAAATGCCATTGATATTGCCTGGGCTCTTGTGGAATGAGTAGACATAGTCTGGGCTACTTCGTTTGTTGTCAGGAAACAAGAATGTATCCACCTGGAGCTCATCTGTGAAGAGACTATGTGACCGTTCATTCAGTCTGCATATGAAACAAATGAGATGAGAAACAGAAATGTTTGGTTTTATCCAGATAAAAAGCTAAATATCGCCTGACATCCCGTGTGTGAGATGTTGTTCCTCTGGGGTTGAATGGGGCTTAGGGACGAACACTGGTAAATATAAGCTCGGTTCAACTGAAACTGGGAAACCACCTTGGATGAAAACTTAGGATGCAGCATCAGGGTTACTTTGTCTTTAGAAAACTGCATGTAACGGTGCTCCATCGTCAAAGCCTGCAACTCACGCACCCTCCTTGCAGACGTTATCGCTACAAGGAAGGCAGTTTTCTGACACAAAGGGAGAAAGAAGAAGTTGCCAAAGGCTTGACAGGAGGTCTCATAAGGGCCGCTAAGACAGTATTAAGGCCCCACACAAAGGAATCATTCTTTAAATAGTGGGTAGAGACAAGTGATTCCTTTCAAGAAACTCACTGCCATGGGGTTTGGAAACACTGACTTCCCATGGATTGACAGATAAAACACTGAAACTGCTGCCAGGTGGGCTCTCAATGAACTAAGTGCAAGACCAGAAGACTGAAGATGTAACAGGTACTCCAAGGTTTCCTGGATACAATCCAACTTCAGTTCAACTCCCTGGGCTCATGATCATATCAAAAACCGCTTCCAATTGGCTGAATAGGTCACTCTGGTGGAGGGCTTCTTACTAGTTAGCAAGACTTGCCTGACTGCTCTGAAGATAGTTCTTCCTCCTCGTTAACCATGCAGCATCCACTCTGTGAGATGCAGGGAGCTGAGCATTGGGTGCAAAACCTGACTGTGCTGCAGAGTCCGGAGGTTGGAAAGAAGGGATATAGGAGGCTAAACTAATGACGCAATATTGTCTCGGTCATGCTAGAGCAATGATAAAGAGCTTGGTGTGGTCCAATTACATCTTGAGAATGACCCGCGGGATGATCAGGATTAGAGAAAAAGTATATAGGGGTGCTGATTCCCAGCTCAGGTGAAAAATATCGGTCAAGGAGCCCAGACTGAAACCCCCTCAGGAGCAAAAGAGCTAGCATTTCTTATTCTTTCTTGTGGCAAACAGGTAGATTGTCAGAATGCCCCAAACTGCAAAAACGAACCACCTGATGCTGGGGTTCAGAGACCATTTGCGATTCAGTGAGAAATCTCTGCCTAGGTGATCTGCCGGGTGATCCCAGGTAAGTGGTCAGCAATGGGAGTAATGTTTCCTCAGTGAAAAACTGCCAGAGTTTGATGACTTCCTGACACAGCATGTTGGAGTGTTCTCCCCCCGTCTTGTCACATAATACATTGCAGTGGTATTGTTGGCAAGGATGTGCACCACCCAGTCCCTGATGAGATCTTGAAGAGCCTGTAGATGGCATGTAGCTCCAGGACATTGCAGATGGCATGAAGTTCCAGGACATAGATATGCCGAAAAGCTTCCTGTTGTGACCACTGCCCTTGAACTTTCCAAGATGAACTCCCCAACATATTAAGGAGGCATTGGTGACAACAGTCTTGGTCATTGGGGACCAAGCGAAGGGAATGCCCTGGCACACATTGCCCTGAACCACCCACTATCATAAGGCATCTGCCGATCCTGGATCAAGTCAGACTAGTCTGTCCAAGCGATGACGATTCAGATGATAGACCAACTTCAGCCACATTTGAAGAGAGTGAAAGTGCATTCTGGCAAATTGGACTACCTGTGTGCATGCAACCAGATGACCTAGTAACCTCAGGCATGCATGGGCTGAGGTTGAGGGTTGAGACTGCAGTTTCAGACATAGGTGGCAAATAGTGTAGAATTAGTCAGTCGGCAGAAATGCTCTTGAACTTGTAGAGTCTACCAGGGTCCCAAAGAACTCAATTCTTTGAGTTGGAACCAATGTTAATTACCCATTGTTTAGGATGAAACATAGACAATCAAGAAAATGTAGCATGAAGCGAACATGAGAGAGGATTTCTTCCCTGGACCTGCTCTCAGGAATTAATAGTTCATATGCGGGAAGATATGAATGCCCTCTTCCTGAGATATGTTGTCACTACAATCATGTATTTAATAAAAATCCAGGGAGTGGAGGACAGACCAAAAGGGAGCGTGGTGTACTTACAATGACAGTTCGCCATGACAAACTGGAGAAACCTCCTGTGACTCAGAAGAATTGCTACATGGAAATAAGCATTCAGAAGGTCTAGGACAGCAAACCAGTCATTATGATTTAAGGCAGGGAAGATAGTTGATAGGGTAACCACACAGAATCTCACATATCTGATGTATTTGTTGAGATCATGGAGGTCAAGGATAGGTCTCAACCCTCCTTTGGGCTTGGGGATCAGGAAACATCAGGAGTAGAATCTCTGTCCCTGATGCTGTAGGGGGATCTGTTCTACAGCTCCATGCACCAGAAGAGACTGGACCTGCTTGAGGACCAGTGTCTTCTGAGAGGTGTCCCTGAAGAAGGATGGATTACGGGATGGGGAGGAGGGATGGAGAGGAACTATATGGCATATCCCAACCTGACGGCGCTTAGGACCCAGATGTCTGTGGTATTCGAGTCCTAATATGGGACCAGCATTGGGAATGAAGAGGAACTGAGGATCAGCACTGGTGGTATTGAATGAGACACACTCCCATTTGGTACTGAGGCTAAGTTGGTACGAAGTTCAATGAAGGGATCTGCCACCAAGACAATGATGGTGCTGAAGTATGCATCAGTGTCTACGGGGCCTTCAGTGCCAGGCCCAGTGTTGGCCTCCATTAAACAATCTGAGGCCTGGGCAGCTCTGTGACACAGCCAGGAGGTGCCAAGAGCACAACAGAGGATGAGGCAGTAGAAGTGATGGCACCAGAGCGCTCATGAATCAGTGGAGAGTCTGGGATTGAGAGCAAAGCAGGTCTGATGCCACCCAGTATGCTGCTGGCATGGAAACAGTCACTGCTAGTATCAACATCATGGATACCGCACTCAACAGATGCCCCATGGCCGAAACCAGAGTTGATGGTACAGGCTCTCACTGATTTCAGTCCGATACCAGGGAGAAGTTGGATAGACCTGCTCCATTCCACATGCCAGAGGGAGTATGGTGCAGGTCATCACTCCTCTTAGGAAATGAGGAGGAGTCTCCCCAAGCCCTGGAATGATCCCAGTTCATTTTATCAGACCCCTTCCTCACTGTACCAAAGGAGAGTGAATGACCTCTCTTCCTCTTGAGGGAAGTGCCAGAGCCCGAACACGGAATGGAATCGCTTGTCAGATCCAAAAGTGACCACTTATCAGATAAAAAGATGAAGGTCTCAGAGCTGAAGCAGTCTTCACGGTCTGCTCTACCAGGTGCCAATTCATCTGCAAGTCTCTCGCCACCAGAGTCCTTTTTGTGAATGACTTGCAGATGGATCATAACTCTCTAAGCTATTAGAGAGTTATGATTATATTAGCTTTAGATAAGCTATTACCAGCAGGAGAGTGGGGTGGGGAGAGAGAAAACCTTTTGTAGTGGTAAACACCCATTTTTTCATGGTTTGTGTGTATAAAAAGATTTTCTGTACTTTCCACAGTATGCATCCGATGAAGTGAGCTGTGGCTCACAAAAGCTTATGCTCAAATAAATTGGTTAGTCTCTAAGGTGCCACAAGTACTCCTTTTCTTTTTGCGAATACAGACTAACACAGCTGCTACTCTGAAACTCTCTAATGTTTTCTTCACTGAGACACAATAAATAGCTTGCATGGGGATCACTATTGGAGATGGTTCCCTCCCACGATGGACAATGCTTGAACCCGGCTGACGGCGCATCACAGGGCAGCTAACTACTCTAACTAAAACTTGTACTAACATGAAACTTAACCAAAGAAAAAGTTCTCAGAAATGGAGAACAAAAATCTGAGGTGAAGACACTGCAAAGAGCTCCAAATCTAGCCATGGGTAGTAAGAAGAAACTTATTGAATGGGTCAGAGGGCACTGCCCTTATATGGCCAGGGGAGGGCTAGCACTGCCCATACAGATACTGCTGGGCAAATTTCTCCAGCTCCGGTGCACTGGGTGCACCCATGCCTAAGCAGAATACACAGTTGCATCTACTCAAAGAATGCAAATGATAGGATTCTTACTGAAAATTTGACAAAAAACAAGTATTGGATATTAAAAGCCTTGATTTTGTATTCCTTTTACAGGAGAGACTCTGTCTTCATTGGAAAAAGATTGAAAGGCTTGTTTACTATGGGCCAAACACTCCCCTTTGTTCTTCAAAAGGCACACAGAAGGAGGGCAGATCTATTGCCTCTGCTGCTCCTCCATATCTTCTCTTCTGTTGTATTGAACTTCTGTACTGCACTCACTGTGCTAGTATATGAGTGCCTTGAAAGTGGGACAACTCATGGAACGGATCCAGAAGGGATAAGGGCCAAAATGGATTGGAGGTCAAGCTATACTGGAGAGAACCTCAAGAGTCAGTAGTCTTTTGCACTACAGGATCCTGCCTACATGCATCTCCTCCTTCATATCTGTGGCAGTGATATGCGGTACACCCATCTTGGATGTGTGGCCCCATTCTCTGAAGAGAAAAGCCACGATGGAGGAGCTAGTATTGCTCTTAGTGGCAATAATGCATTGTGATTAAAGCACTGTAGCTTGCCACAGACTTAAAGAGAAGCATGTCCCATTGTGATTGTACCTCAAAATGACACCCTGTACCTACATATTCACCACGGCTATGTGATTATGACATGTTTTGTCCAAACTATGCCTTGTGAGGTATCATTTGAGAAGTCATGATCCATTGAATATTACTATCCTATTGAATTGTATGTACTACCATGGTATGTGAAATTATGAAGTTTGCTATATGGTTGTTATTGAAATATATTGTGAGTCTGGGAGATGCCCACAACTAGCCTTCAAGTGGCAACAAAGGAACAACTAACATCTCCAAGACAGATTTACATTAGGACTAGCCAGTCATGTATTGAAGGCCCATTAAAAAGAATCCACTCTCCCAGTGAACCCCTCCTGAACCACGTAGACAATGCAGGCCCAGTGTCTCAGCAGGGTATCTAGAACACATGATCCCTGACTCCATGTTTTAGACAGTATATTTCCATTTACATTGTTTGGGGGTTATAAATTGGAGATTGTGACATCAGCCCCGGGCCTCTCTCCTCCCCCACCTACTCTGAAGGCAAAAAGAACATTTGAAAGAAAAGACTTTGAACTGGGGAGATTGGCTCCAGGCTGAGCAAGGAATTCAGCCTGTGAATTAAGAACTGTGAACTGCTTATAGCGTCTAGTGGGGTGAGAAAAACTGCTTGATGCAAATCTTTCTTAGTCCGACAAAGTTTAGAATTTAGACTGTGATTTTACTTTTATTTCTTATGTAATTAACTCTGGCCTCTATGCTTAACACTGATAATCACTTAAAATCTATCTTTCTGTAGTTAATAAACTTATTTTAATATTTTTTTATTTTTCAGTGAGTTTGTCTTAAGTGTTTGGTGAATCTGCTCAGATTACAAAGGCTGGTGCATGTCCACTATCTTTTCATGAAATGGCAAACTAATTAATGAGCTTACATTGTTCAAGAGAAGATCTTGAGCAGTGTAAGATGGTACATTTCGAGAGTGCAAGGCTGGGAAGTGTGGGGGATTTTCTGGTGTTTCCCTGTGTATGGTTCATGAGTGGCTTAAAGGGCATTCATGCAATTTAGCTGGGTGTGTCCCTGCATTTTGTTGACTGAGTGATTACAGCCTCTGGAGGGGTTTGCTGTTTGTCACTAGCAAAATATCATGACAGACAGGCCAGACTGGAGATTTAAGTGGGCACAGCAGTCCCACAATTCGAGGTTGTACCCCAGGTTGTCACACGCATCAAACAGTTTTTCCTCTGAATCCCCCTCTCCTTGCCCTGTCCTCACTTCTGGGGTTATGTGGAGTTGAGGAAAACATCCTACCTAGCCATTATCACCCCTCTTTGGTGAAATGTTGGTCTTTTAGTTCCCATTAACATCATGTATGTGGAGGGATGACTGTGGCACTAAGATTCCAGTGGTTTCAAATATCACTTCCCTGTGGCCACAGAGTATGAACACATACCTTGTATGATGGCTAGCAGAATGACAATTACAAAGAAGAAGAAAGTAATGTCAAAGATGATCCGATAGATCTCATATTCATCTCCTGCTGGATCCTCAATTTCATCACCAATGCCTCCGCCCGCACGCACTCCAACATACATATGAAACATGTAGCACTGGAAAAAAATGAGAAAATGAAAGAACACATAACCATTTAAAAAACCCATTCTCCAAGATTTTGGCTACTTATTATTATGTATTTGTATGACAGTAGTACCTAAAAGCCCCAACTGAGAATGGGATCCCATTGGGAGGTCCTGTAGAAACAGAGAGACTGTTCCTGGATTGAAAAGCTTACAGTCTAAATAAGCAAGGAAAAGAAAGGGCAAATTTGTCTATCTTATTTATTTAGAGAAGAGGAAGAGGAAACAGAGGCACAGAGAGGTGAAATGAAATTGCCCAAGGTCACACAGCAAGTCAATGGCAGAGCTAGGAATAGAAATGCAGTTTCCTGATTCTCAGTCCAGTGCCTTATCTATTAGACCATGCTGGCTCTCTTTTTTCCCCTCTTTTTTTTGGGGGAGGTGGGGTGGGGGTGGGGGTAATTTTACAGCAAGATTGGAAATGCTGCTGAGATTCAAGATGCAAAATTTCATGTTTTCCAATTGCACCATAAAACAAAAAGGAAAGAGTGTTACAACAATTTTACCTGATTGAAAAAAAACTGCTAATTGCTCGTAAGTTATATGGTCTTATTGTTTGCATAGCATGGCCTGGTGAAGTAAGCATGAGGCGACAATGCAGGCACTGCTATATTCTAATTCTGGCTCTGCAACTGAATTGCTGTGCCACCTTTGATACCGAAGAGTCTGACTCTGTGTCTGTAGATATAAAGTGGAGATGAGAATACGTATTGCAAAGTTTCTCTGAAATGTAAAGTGATAATTATTACTATTACTGTAATCTGTTGCCTTTTAAATAAAATTGTATTTCTTTATTCTTTCCCCATCTTCAGTACCTCAAAGGAAAAACAGCTCCTGAGAATCCTTCTTCAGAGGACGTGTTAGAGATGCATGAGATAATTAATGTGCACTTCCATTCTGAAGAGTGACTAGTAATAGCAATGTGGGGTGTCTTGTTTACCACATCACAATGATCTCATATCAAATGTGCTCAGTTTAAGAGTTAAAATATTTTTTTTCTGACTCCCAACCCTACAGACCCACTCTGGGATCTTAAGATCAAGCTGGGCTCTTTTCAGGAATGACCACAACTTCACAAGTCATGATGATTCTACAGTGCGAATGATGTTCTCATTATACTTGCACAAGACCTTCCAGAGCCTTGTACAGGTGGTACTGAAGGCACTGTGTCACCTGCAGGATCATTATTGCTGCTGATGAGGCTGCGTTAGAAAGAGAAAGCTTGTCTTTTCAGAGCCCAGGTTGAGTTTTGGAGGGGGTGGTCATTTTTATCTGTAAACTGAGTAAATGGGATATCAAATTGGTGATATGTAAGAAATACGGAATCCCAAAGGTGCCATTTACATAAGAATTTTTCAGAGTACAAATCATACTTTAAGAGAACAAAATGAAAGTTTTAAAAATGAGAAATCTGGATTAAAATCCTGCATCTTTGAAAAGCAAATCAAGATGTTACACACTGATATTAACTCATTTGGTCCGGAGGAAGGGGCAACAGTGACAGGTGGTAGAATTAGTATATGGAATTGTGCTCTGTGCGGTCCCAAATGCACATAGGCAGGTAAAGAACATAGCTAGCTGTGTGCAAAAGTTCCAGCAGACGGATTTCATGCCTGATTCTATGACCATTGCTTCCACTGAGTATTATTTTACTTCAGGAGTAGTCACATTTAGATCTGGGGGCTATATGCAGACTAAGTTCCTCCTCAACATACATAAGGATAGCAGAATCTGACCCTTTCTGATTAAGGGCAGTGCAAGAAGCTGCAATTCAGGGCAATTACTGTAATTTTTTTTTAGTCTGCAGGGGATGGGGCAGGAAGAAATCTATTTTGTTCAGGTTCATATACCACCTTTGTCACCTTGCAGAGGAACAGCCGTGTTAGTCTGTATTCGCAAAAAGAAAAGGAGTACTTGTGGCACCTTAGAGACTAACCAATTTATTTGAGCATGAGCTTTCGTGAGCTACAGCTCACTTCATCAGCTGTAGCTCACGAAAGCTCATGCTCAAATAAATTGGTTAGTCTCTAAGGTGCCACAAGTACTCCTTTTCTTTTTGTCACCTTGGTATCTGAGCACCTTCCAGTCATGCATTAAACAATTTCACTAACATCTGTCACATGTGGTTCAATTTCTTTCTCATCCTCCCCGCAGGGAGAAAATTGTATGTGTTTTGATAGCTTTTTGGTTTGGGGGGGCTGAATAATCGGCTTACATGTGTCATGCTATCTTATACAAACTGTTCCAAATCAGAATTTTTTCACTCTTTGAATTTTTCACTCTTTGGATTATTTTACACTTTCCCCTCCTCTTGTACTATGATCAGAATAGGATCACATCACATCTCCATGTTGCTATCATTAGAAATGTAACCTCAACACACATCCTAAAAACATTCTTCATTTGATCCAATCAACAAATATGGCAAGAAAACTAGGAGCCACTCTGCAAACTGCACAACTGCATAGTATTTCAGACAAATGGAACACCTTTGAACACGAGGGCTTTCCCAATCTGAAGCTTCGTTTGCAACTTGGGCATACTATTGTAGAATGGCAACAAACCCTGCCTGCTTATAAACTGTATTAGGTCCAGAATTATGTTGTTGGGTTTTTTTGGCACGATGGGGATGAAATTTATTTTTCTTTTGTGATGGACTGCTACTTGAGGAACCAGTTTCACACATTTGTCTTCCACTTGTAAGCACTGAAATAAAGTGGGCTTGATTGTGTTTTTGCAGTCTTCCCTGTATAAGTGGTGCATATGGTGCTGAAGAAAGACCAGTGCAGTAAAGACATCAGGCCTGAGAAAGTCATGTTTCCTTCCTTCATCCCCACTTTCTCCTCTGGCACTTTCCACTTGCAGAGGACAACCCCATAGCACTTTCAGTTTAGTTGCATTGACCAGTGCATTAGGAGAGGTGGCGTCAATGTTCCAGCCATTTCCACCTCTCCCCACCCACTTACATGGTCAGGGAGCATCAAGTCCACAGTCCCCATTTACTGCTATGCATTTAGACCCAAGTTCTGGGAAGGCCAAGCAGTTTCTTATTCCCCCTTGAATCCCAGTGTGGCCCTGTAGCACAGGCCACAATCTATCCCATTAGCAGTTTATCTTTATTCCTTTGATTTATCTTTATACAGAAAGTGTCCATTCATTGCATCTTGCCTTGCCTCCCTCCCATCCCTACAACCTCCACTCCCGACTGGATCAGAGGATTCCGAAATGCAATCGATTCATTTCTCTCTGAAATCAATTGGAAATTCAAAATGGAATTAATTATGTCAAGCTACAAAAGTGCCAAGGAGATATCGCACTGTCGGTTATGGTACTTATACTTGAAAGTGGATGTTCTCTACTGGCTAATTTACAAACATGCTAAAGCTAAAAAGAAAACCTTTCCATTTCCTAATGAGTATTCCTAATGTATTTCAAATCAAATGGACTTCAAAGCACAGAGAAAGCTGACAGGTATTGTGGGCCAAATTCTGATCTTGCACTCTTGTAAATCAGTAGTAGCTCCATAGAAATCAGTGGGATTACTCTGGATTACACTGGCATAACATAGAAGAATCTGGCCCTGTATGTCATTGCTGTACAGCTAGTCAAATTATGCTCTGGGTTGCACTGATGTAACTCTGCATTAGTTCCACTAAGTCAATTTTGTTCCTATAGTTTTCACTATAGTTTAAGCCAGTGAAACTGGGTGCAGAAATTGGTTCTTAAGAAGTATCCTGTGGAGAGTGTAAGGCTACTTCATCTTAATAAAATACCTGTAGAATGTACCAACACCAATAACTAGGTGCTAAGAAAAGGCATGAGAAATCCAAGAGCCATAATGTGGTATACAGTAACAGGAATGATCTTATAATTATTTTGTTCACAAATAGTTCACAGCACAGCAATTTGAGACTTACAAAGCCACGGCCAAAGGAGGAAAGTGCACTCCCATGGAAAATACCATAGCATTTTTACAAGGGTTTTTAGTAATGTTATTTTCTTTTAAATTTTTTCTGATTATTAGAATTTTTAAAAAATGTGGTATTGGTTATTAGGAAATGAGGTAAATAATATGTAAAAAATACATCAGAAAGTCATTACATTCCTTAGATTTTGTAATGATCTAGGCAACGTCTTCTGAATCAGCAAAATTTGACACTATCAGACCCTTTCAAATGGCAATTTGAAACAATTGGTAAATAACTGTCAGGCTAACATGCACCAGAAAGTTTCCAGTGACAGAGATGTCAACGGAAGACATCTAATCAACCAATTGAGGTTAGTGGGAATCATTGGTAACAGTTTACAATAGCCACACAACTGTCTGTATGGCCTGTAAAACTGCAGCATTCAGAAGTACTTTCATGCAACTTTTGAGAAAGCCTCATGCAGTGAAACAACTTTCTGAATTTGTTTGATTTTTTTAGTCTCACATAAATCATATCAAAGACTAATGTCACATTATTTCATCTTCATTTCATTTGTGGTCACGTTCTCTAACTCCTGCAGGTTTGTATTACATTTTTTATTCCTTCATGCTTCACTGATAATCTTCCTGTTGTGAGCAGCCATCCTTCTGGCTATAGGTATTATTCAGGAACAGTTGCATGAAAATAGGGGAGGGGAATAGGAAATATCATAATAACTTAAGTAAAGATGAGCAAAAAGCAAACAGACTTACTGTTAGCATATCATCACATTTCATATCTGGCATATCTCCATCTTCACTCTTGTTGTAGAATTTACGGAAAAAATTGAATGCCACTACTGTGTACAAGTAGACTACCACTGCCAGTAATCCCACTGTTAACACAAGCTAGAAGAGAGAATTATATGATGGATGTATTAATACCATGAAAGCATGCAGTGCAATTTTCTTATATGATGGGGAAAAGAGAGAAATAATAAACTACATTTACTGGCGAAGATAAACTCACTTTATTCACCCCCATCTCTCTCCCTCCCCAATCTGGCATTTTAAAAAGGAATTTTTGTTTTATTTTAGTAAAATATAAGTGTATTTTATGCAACGTTAGAGCATTTAAATTGGCTCATGAATGTTAAAATGTTTCTAGAACTCTGAGGCAAATGAACAAAAAAAATTAGCAAAAATGTAAATTCATATCCATACCGATATGTGCTCACATACAGACAGAAAAGAAGGTATTTCTATTCTGTAAGCTTAAAAAATACATTCCTGTTTCCTATTTATAGTATCAGTGCAGGTCACAAGTACATTCCAATGCAACAATTATTAAATTAAATACCAAATGTCTGGGAAATTAAAACGGTTGTAAGTCAATTCTGTGTACATACAGCATGTTTTGAGTTTGCCAGATACTCACTTTGAGCTTCTATCCAAAGATCTCAAAGTATTTTATGAACATCAATTATGTAAGCCTTTTACCTACCTATCCATGGATTTTAAGTATTATTCCCATTACATAGAATGGGAAGCTGAGACAGAGAAAACTTTCCCAAGGTCACAAAGCAAGTGTGCTGCAAAATAAGAAAGTCTCCAGAATATTCTAATTTCCTTAGCTTTTGTATGGAACAGTAGAAAATATGAGATCTTCGCTTTTGTGTTTGAAATTTTAAATGAGCAAAATTTGTAATGAATGTAGATTTAGAATGGAAGACAAATTTTTCTAGAAGTTAAAACCAGTTTTAGATTTACTGACCAATTAGATTTAAGAGTATTCTTTGATCAATCTGTAAATCAATGCCACTATTTGAAAGTGTTATTTCATCTCCATGCACTTCCACTTTGATGCAAAACTACACTTCAGAAGCAAATTGCACAGACCCGACTTGCAAAATTTGGTGCATCTTGGAGTTTGTGTAGAAAAGTGGCATTAAAAAAGTTTGCTATCTAGCTTGGTGGCAATCTCATAGTGACACAGTTTCAGTTATACCTGAGGGATCCTAGAAAAAACAGCACATTAATGTTAGTGTAATATCTTCTCTCATAAATGGCAATAAATCCCCCCAAGTCCTCAATTGCTAAAGCATTAAAATATTGACTTGAGCCAGATGAAAAGTAGTTAGAAGTGAATTACAATTTCCTGCAGCAAATATTTGAAAAGAATGAATATTTTAACAAATAATTTTCATAACTATCTGAATTATGAAGTACTATATCACCTTACATTCTATGTACTTAACTTGTAAAGGCTTCATGTAAAAGCTGCAGATCTGCTCAATCATATCTGGACATTTCAAAGGACATGTGGCTGGAACGCTAAAATTTGACCAACCTAAAGTGAACGTAACTCAGTATTGCAAGTCTCTCCAAACTTGCATGCATCAACCTTGCAAAATTCTACCTGCCCATTGGTCAAGGACAACTATTTTTTTTTGGGGGGGTGGGGGGGACGACAACAGGCAAGTAAAAGATAATAGTTTTTCTGTATCATTAGTCATCATTGTAATGGGCAAACAAATAGATATTGTGCTTCCCTTGGTAAATATGAGTCACAGTAAATGAAAAAACTTAGCACTGGTTTGTAATTCTCAAGTTGAAACCAGAGCAGGGTTTGCTTTTCTAACATATAAATTATCATTGTTTGCAACCTTTTAAAAAAGCAATTTTCTAGGCCCTGCAAAGAGAATCATGCAATTTTTCAAACAGGTTTAACTTTAAGGTCTAGTAATCATGTCAATGAGTGGCCATTGATCTTGTGTGACCAAATGTGCTTCTAGTTACCGGGCTAATCCTGATTTAAACAGGATTGACAGAGTACTGAATTTGGCTTTCTGTGTACACTAGTGATACTCACTATCTAACTGGGATGGGGCCTTTCTTAAATCATAGCAAGGGATATCAGTCACTTGCATTCACTTTCCTATCTTACATGCCACATCTCTGTGGCTGTCCTGTCCCATCTATTTTAAAAAACCAGAAACTTAATGTTATCTATGGTGATATTATAGCAGAGGTATGTACAATGTATGTCCATGAGCCTGTAGGGGTTGTTACTTTCCAGGACATAACTTTAAGACCTCAGCCCTTCAGTAGTAGCTGTATGAGCACTCTTTTGCCCACACAGATTTGACCTCATTATCAGGGCCTAAAGTGCTGCAATATAATAGTAATGCAATTATAAGCTCCCCACCAGAAGCTAAAGTATAGGGTAATTTCATTTTATTCATGCTCACACTCTATTTTATTATTCTAAGAGCAAAGGCTGCAGTAGGTTGGCTTGTATACCTGTGTGAGACTCACATTTTCTACTATACAAACCAAACTCATTTATTTAGTTACATCTTTAAAAAGCTCTTCTCCAGTGCTCTAGGCACTTGTTCAAACATTACAGTAAATAACTTGTCCTTTTGGAGAGTTGCTTCAAAGTGTTCTACTGGATAGCCATCTGTCAGGGACAGATTTCAACTCCCAGCAGCCACTGTAGCTGCTATGAAAAATAGATTAAAACACTTGTTTAAACATTTGTTGAAACACATTTAAATGAAGTTGTAGTGGCTACTGAGAGTGTTAACCATCCCCTGCACAGATCATGGAATGGAAACACAATGGGGACAATCCACTGTCCTACAAATATTTGAGGGACTCCAGAAAGACAAAGCAGAGACTTAGGGTGGCCACTCTTTCCTTTGCCTTAAAACATATTCCCTTATATTTCCTTCAAGTTTCAAGCAAATAGAACTTTGCACACATGGGGCCTACATAACTGTACATAGATCAGGCAAATAGATAGTTTTGCCCCACAAGTTTCCTAGAACAACAAATCTGAGATGAGAGGCAGAAAAAAAGTGATTTTTCACTATGTATCCCATAAAACTATTGAGAGGGAAGTCCTGGGTTTTCCTCAACTGGAAAATAAATTTTTAATCTGACAATTTCATATAAAACAAGGAAATATTCTCAGTTCAGTCTGTAATATCACTTTACTATAATCCAATATTGTGTAAATACAGTCTCTGATTAGCAGTATTTGAATTTTATCCATCATTTCCCAATTAAAGCAGCATTTCCAGGTCAGTGTTCTCCAACCCCCTAATTCTGAACCTAATTCTAATAATGAACCTCCCCTCCCAACATCCCAAGAACCCTATTGCTTCACTCTCAAAATATTTAGTTCTACAGACAGACTTTGTGAGCCCCAGAGGGTTTGAAAATCCCTTTAGATAAGAAACCTGATTAATAGCTTATCAATGTGTGTGAATAAGCAGGACTGTCTCCTGCCTTTCAATATGAGGGGCTGCCTCACTGCATAATTTAGACTATAAACAGTGCCTGTAAAATTGGTGATATGGACAACCTAGCTGAGGGCAGGATTCACCTTGCATCTAATAGCTACTCACATCACACTCATTCACACAGATGAGGAGCCTGCTAAAGACTTACATTCAGATTGCATTAATTTGCTTAAAATAAAGCATAGTAGTCCATTTCTATAAATCACTCAACAATTAAACTGGAGCCAGATAGATATAGTTTAAATTGAAATTTTTGTGATGCAAAATGCAGTCTGCCAGCTGATGAGTTACTAACAGCAAAATCATGGAATGCTGTTTTTGTGGTTTACATTGCTGTGGTCAAAATCACGCGTAGCCAACTTGAACAGTGTTGTGTTTTGTCAATAAAAATTTTAAAAAAACCCAGTGACTAATCTATCAGGATCTTTAATCCTGATGTGCATTGTAGGTGAAATTAACCCAAGCTCAAAGGGTCATATGTAAAGAATAAGCCATGCTTAAACTCTGCATTAAGGTACAAAATTTCAGCCCAGTCCCCCAACCTGTTTAATTTAGCTCGGAGCTGGATATATCCATGGCTGGGGAGGAAAAGAAGGCTACCGAGTAAATACATTGCCATTCTATGGCTATTTATACAGCTCCGACTGTAGTAACCACTAGAGTTCTAACACACCCTCTGCACAGAGAGGCATAATGGAAGGATCCATGTAGCAGCAGATCCTCTGGCCCTCTCTCTGCCTCACCCCTAGAATGGTTGTACACAAGATGACATTGCAGAGAAAGCTCCCAAACCCTTTCCTATCCCTCCTTGTATATCAGAACTGCATCAGCTGAGTTGCTAGGAGGGTGTCTGCACCCACAGAGGATGACCTGTATTTTCCCTGAAGTAAGTACTTGTGTGGGCCTTTTGCACTTGTTAGACTTTCAATATACTAGAAGCCAAGGATCATAGAAGAGTGCTGCTATAACAGAACTAAATTGACAGTAAAACTTGGTTATTTTCTTTAATATATGTCTGAAATATAACTTCAGACATCATGATTATCCTCCAGCCCAGCTTCCTCATCAATACAAGACTAAACTGCAATTAAAGAACATTTCTCCTTTCAATCCTTGAGAAAAGTTTTCCCCAGTCAGTTTGAATTCAGCCACGGGATGAACCTAACTGAGCATTCCTTCAGCAAAAAAGGGAGAGGGAGATGAAGCTTGATACCTGTTTGCCATTATGGGTTACTGATGACAGAATAGTTCGTAGTGTCTTGAATCCCATTGCAATGTCAAGGAGATGAGCAGCAAAGAAAAAGTTGTTGTAATGGCCAAGGATTGACATAGTCATATACCAGGCTAGGTAAAGGAAAGACTATTAGGAAAAAAAGAGAGAGAATTGCATTAGGAAAACAGGAAATGAAATCTACAGCCTTTGAGTAATAACCAGTCTTACCTCAGTCACAAAGTAAAAGAGAGAATTATATTAGAGCTCAAACTTGCCTTTCTGTTGGGTATTCAGGTATGGTGGTTTACTACAGTGATGCTTGCTAGAGCTGGTTAGGAGTTTGATGACAAAATATTTTTTGTCAAAAATGCCAATTTGTCAAAACTCAAACCTATTCAGAGGAAGAGTAAGTTTTTACAAAATTTTCAACTTGAAAATTTTTTGAAGTGAATTTCAAAATTCTCCTTACATTTAGTTTCAACATTCTCCAACCAAAAAAATTGTTCTTCTGATTCCAAATTACTTTTCGTTCAGAAATGCAAACAAATTATAGTAAATAAAATACAGAAAAATTAAAAATGGTTGAAACAGAAATGAAATATTTTGAATTATAGAAACAAAAAGTTTGAATTGACCTGAACCATTTATTTATTTATGGATTTTCAGTGTGCAAAAATTTTGAGATTTTTACTTTTCATCCCAATTTGGGACAGGAAAATCACTTCCTACAAAGCTTTAATGTTTGGATCTCTGCTATTAAAGAAGGACAAACCTTAGATCAGGCTTGAAAACACATGGATATTTATAAAATAAGTTCAGGTTTGTCAGGGTTTTATTTTTTATTCTGAATGCTGTTGTTGCAGATATTTATAACGGAATAAGAGCTTACGACTCCACAACCCAACTATATATGATATTATAGCATTTTGCTCTCAAATGGTCAGGATTATAATTTCACCCAGCATTCAGCAAGAGAAGTAGATAGAAGCTGAGGGAAGAAATATCTTTCATAGTTGGCAAAAGAGGTAAGAAAAAGTATGAGAAATATACAAGAAAATGGATGCGTAGGCGGGCTTACATCCAATCCAGCACTGGTCATGTCACTGCTTTGGTTTACCTTCAATTTCACATCAAACCAATCACCACATCTGTTTTTTTCACGGTACTGCTCCCCTTCTAGGTGTGGTTTATTACTATAAAATAATACTCTAAACCTTCCAGACCTCTTCTCTGGGCTCATTTAGTCCTTTCAATTTATGATGGACTTTAGCTTCCATATAACCCTCCCTCTAGACTCAAAAGTCTTTACAGTCCTCAATCAGAGTTTCCTCTTGCTTATAGTTCTCCCTTCAGGCTCACAGTCCTATGCACCCCTCCGACCTCAGCGGTCTCTTGTTCCCTGCAGGTCCCTAAGCCTGGGAAAGCAGGAGAACTGCCACCTGCCCTTTCCCAGTAAGCTCCCACCCCAAACTCAGGCTCAGCAGGCCTGCTTCTCAGTCACCAGTTCTCCATCCTTTGCATGCATTCCCTTTATCTGGGGAGGTGAACTAGGCCTGGGATGGGGGAGGCTGAGTCCTAACCCTCAAAGGTCGAGCTCACCCTGTGACAGGATATCATTTGATAGGTTGGGTATTTTTTTAACATGGAAATGAAGAAGAGTAGAGTTAATAAATCACATTCTGTGCCATATTCTTCTACTTCCAGATATACCAGTGTAAATCCAGAGTAACTCCACTGAAATCAACTATCGCTATCTGTACTTGTTCTAGTAATTCTCAGTGGCTCCACATATAAAATGGAAATAGATCTAAGCCTGGCATGAGAAATTGTGATTAAAGTTGATACCAACACTAAAATAGTTCAGATTCACTCTTTTCTAATTTTTACAAAATACCACACACAAATTGTTGCAAGTTTCTGTGCACAACTGAGGTGCACAAAAACAAATCAGAGAAAGACCCAGCTGAACTCTACTGAAGTCAAGGAAGTTTCTGCAGATTTTTACCTGTATAACTGAGACAGGAGTTTGGCTTCCTGTCCAAGTTCACAGGTCAGGGTTAAAAAGCAAAATTACCTCCCTTATCAGATTAGTAAATTGTTATCAGTAGCATACAGAAGTAATCAGATTCATACATTTCAACCAATTTCTCATGCTTAGAACTCTGTTTTATTTTATTATACATGTAGTAAAATGAACTTACATTATCAGTGAAAACAACTCCTAATTTCCACATCTGATACTTTACGTCAATGGAATTTAGCCTGCAAAAAAAGCAGATGCATATAAAAGTTCAGTGAGAAATCACACAGCATCCATTCTACTGTAAGTGCATTATCCTGTAGGTATAATAAGCTACAATTGTCCTGTTTCTCCTAAAGTTGAAAGGAATAGTAGAATTTATATAGAGAACATGCTGTTATTGTGGGATGTTCCTATCTGAAACGTTAGCAGGAAAATGTTTATATAAACAGATCTCATGTGTCTTTGTCCTACTGAAACCAGGGATGAGGGCTATTGAAAGAAAGGGGTATTAGGATACTACAAATGAAGCTGGGAAATTTATGAGAGAGGAAGATGAGAGGGTTTAATCATGGAGGAGAGCAAATTTAGTATGTTTAACAACAGCAGCAGCAACAAAATGAATGGCAACTCTCTGACTGTGGATTAGATTGTGCCATTCTGGCATAGCCCTGCACTGGGGGCAGTGTGGAACTCCATGCCAGCCAAAGCAGCATAACAGAAACTATCTCAGAGAGGCAGAATGCCACTCGGAGTTCCCCAGTACACAGGGGCATCACACAAACTGTTACACTCCACTTTATGGGCTGCAGCATGTAGCTTCTCAACCAGGCCAGCCAGTTCCACTGGCCAGCTCAGCTTCCCATTACTCTCTACAACTTCCCTGGTCTCTTAAGGCAACCGATGCTATAAGGGAAGGAATTAGGCAACAGTTTCTACATTTGAGTGCCAGGGTTGTCATTCTGTCCAGTCATTAGAAGAGCATAGAAGATTCTTTACTTCCTTCTTTACCACTACACACCCTTTAAAGGCTAAGTCAGAATCCAGTCTATACATGTATGTTGCATCCCTTTCCCCTCACTCATTGTCTGTCTTTGTCCTTTTTAGTCTTTACACTCCATAAAACAGGGAATAAGTCTTCTGTGTTTGGAGAGCTCCCAACACACCTTGGGTTCTACTGCAGTAATGATTGTGTTAAAACAGACACACATGAGAGATTTAAAATTAGGGATATTCATAGATAAAAATGAAATATTCATTCAGAAATCTACACCTGTTAGTATTTTAGTAAAATTATTTCCAAGGAATTTTCAATTACAGTTAGCATTCTATTACCAGTAAAAAATATTGTATATCCACTCTACAGTATTTACTCATTTGCTGTATTGCTACCAGTTACCGGCCGTTTTCATAAGAACGGCCATACTGGGTCCATCTAGCCCAGTATCCTGCCAGGTGCTTCAGAGGGAATGAACAGAAAAGATAATCACCAAGTGATCCATCCCCTCTCATGCTGTCCTTCTCCAACCATTCAACCCCTTCAGTGGCACAGCATCACTTACCCATGACCACTATGCTTCTCTCCTTCTTCCCCCTGAGATTGATTCTGACTTCTTACTCCAACAATCTCTTCCTCTCAACCCTGATGCTTCTTCCCCCCAATAGACCCCAAAAACTTAAAGCTACATTTTTTATAATACAAATAAACCATTTTTTGTAAGCAGGTGAGACAAGAAACTAACAAGAGCCATCACCATGGCTGCTTGCTTGGGCATTAAGCCCTATTACATGTTGAGCCACTTTCTGGTTCTTTATCTTTATGGAGTGGAAATTATTTGAGCTATCTGTGAAGTGTTTAGCACAAATAGACCCTATTCTGATTGGGGACTTTGTGGACAATTATAATGTAGATAATTATATTAAAATATTATCCACCTTCTCCATGTAATTATGAGCCAATTAAATGCTCCTTCAAATAAAGAGCAAACAACAATTATTAGTGTTAGATATAGTGTAGACAGGTGTAGTGCCCTTGTCATCTCAAATTGTGTAGTGGTTCTCTAATGGGTGCTTGTGAGAGTTTTACCTAAGGCCACTAACATAATGTAATCTACTCGGGGCTTAAACCCAGGTCTCCCAAGATTAGAGCAGGTTTTGTTAGATTCTCAATTTCATAGACAGGACAATTCACCAAAAATAAAATAATTTCTCTGCTTTGATTAAGTGTTAACCATTCAGAGAAGATTTTGCCATCAAATCAGTTGAACTTCCATTCGAAGTAGTAGTAATTATTATTTATATAGCGCATAAGTCTACAAGGAGATTTACAGGTCAATAAAAAAGCAGAAGACCAAGTTCTATCTTATGTGCACTAGTATAAATCAGTAGTTATTTCACAGAAGTCAATGAAGTAACAAGGATATGAAACCTATGTTGAGTGTGATCAGAATCAGGACAACATTCTCTGTCCAAAGGAACTTACAACATATTTAATTGTGATTCCGCTGATTTTACTTATAACAATGCCAATTTACTTAACACAGAGGAACTGTAAAGGTGGTGGTTGTTTGGATTAGTGGGAAATTTGTCCTTTGACTCATTCTCACACATATTTTTCACTATATAAATTTAATTTTACCACAGAAATGATACAGACGATACAGTAAATCATATACCATATTAACACTTATTTAGTCTCTTGCCACACGCAAACACGCATTGATTTCCATAGGACTGCTCACTGTGAGTAGAAATGGCACCATTGGATTTTTAATAAACAATCTCTGCTGACAGAAATAGAAATAGTTTTAACACAGAGAGAAGTATGGCCTAGTAGGCCACACATGGGGACTAAAAGTATTTGTGTCCTAACCCCAATTTTACTACTGATTTGGTGTGTGGTCTTAAACAAGTTCATTGACCTCTCTGTGATTCAATTTCCCCACCTGTATACTAATTATCTAGTTCACAGCACTCTAAATCATGTGAAAATTAACGTTTTTATGCAAAATACAAATGTTATTAATGTTTTTTTAAAAAATGTGTTGTTACTTACCTTCATACCCATAGCAATTTGTTTTCCATATCATCTCTTTACCCTATTTATTTCAAGTTTGCACATCACTTGATATAGTTGAGAAAATTAATAGAATGTTATCATATAAAAGTTACATGGGGCATGCTACTGCAGACACAAATCAAAAGGACAAACTTGCATGGTTACTAGTTCCCCTTGGAATATTATTGGCTAAGTTCACATTGTGTTTGATAGGCCTCTTGGTCAGAAAAGTTTTGTATAATGTAACTTTTTCTCCCCAGGACAACAAAATTATGCTGTCTTTGTATCTGACCACCTCCAAACTACTTAATGAGATCTCAGTGTCTGTCATACTTGAATGCACATTTGTTGCTCTAACATTCAAAAAGAATAAGCAATTGTTGCACTCCTATGGGTTTGAGAGCATCCTTGAACAGTGCTTCTGACATGGACACTGGCCTAGGAACAGAGAGCTTTAGATGACTTTACCTGGAGGGAAATAATAGATTCCTCTGAGGACTAGTTATTTTGGGTCTTGAGTCCTCCAACTAGATGACTGCTAGAGAGTACTCTGCATACGATGACCAGATGTCCCAATTTTATAGGGACAGTCCCAATTTTGGGGTCTTTTTCTAGGCTCCTATTACCCCTCACCCCATCCCGGTTTTTCACATTTGCTGTCTGGTCACTGTAACTCTGAACCTTAGTACAGTGAGGCAACAATGGAAGGGTATTAGGCTAGATTCTGCTGCCATTTACACTGGTGAAAATCTGAGCAACCCCATTAAATCTGTGCCATTGTTTAGAACATATCCTTCAAAACTACAAGACTTGACCCCTGCAGAGGAGAAGAGCTGGGCCCTATCTTGACTGATCAAAATAACATATTGCAGTTTGTCTTTTGGGATGTGATCTGTTTTCCTTTCAGAGTTGAAATATAAAATCTAAGAGCCAATATTATGGTTCAAAGCTGTTCAACTGTTATACAACCTGGTCTCTTGCAGTTTCCAGACCATGAACTGCAAGGTGACACTCCGACCCTAAACTGGATGAAGAAATGGGAACAGTAGAGCCAAAAGGTACTGCCACCGTCTGAGGACAATGTATTTAGGAATAACTCTCTTCACTGAGTGAAGATGATACAACAATATACCATGGATACTAATGGAAACTTAACTTTGACTGTAGAAGCTGCATTCTTAGATTCACAAAAGGGGTGACAACGATACAGGAAGGCCATCAGAACCCATATTGTTATTTAAGATCTGACTATTCCTACTGGTTGCCCTATTGCCTTGACAATGGCTTTTCTTAAGCTTTCAAGTTATCTTGCTGAAGGAAAGCAGAATTCACTTTAGAGTCTATAATTGCTTCCAGAAAAGTTAATACTTGTGTTGTTTATCCTGATATCTAATTTCCTGAATAGAGACTAGGTATGTGTAGGATATGGATTAGTCTTTGAGCCAAACAAGCTCTGATGATATAGATGTCAAAATAAGGGCATACCAGGAGCTCAATATGGTAAAGATAAACTCTTTTCAATCCCAGTCACTTTGGGTTGGATTTTAACCTTACAATCTAGCCCAATTAAGGGGCAGCATTTAGTTGAGCAGGAGCAGGGCACAAACCGGACTGAGATACAAATTCCTAATCATTCCCTGCTTTTCTCTTGCTTGGGGCAGGAGGTGGCATGGGGTGGAGTAAGCTGTGCCATTCCACTTTCCACTCATTCCATTTTGCATCAGTTCAGCTGTACAAAGCCCCACCCACTCCCTGTCAAACTCTGCAGGAGTGGAAGTAGGAGCCTAGTGGCAAGATGGGCAGCCTGAATAAGGGAGTAAGCAGCTCCTTACATCCCCCTTATTTTTCTGCATGGGCATGCACCCACAGAGGGCATGCACTCATTCGTGAGGCCAAGGTAAAAATTGAGGCTCTGCAGATATACTTAACGAAAAGGAGCTGTTGCCCAGTTAGAACATAGGAAACCTACTGTGTGAATCCTAAAGGTCAGGAGAACTGAACCAGTCCTAAAGGAGGGGATTATGCAGACCCTAGAAGCACCATTCAGAACTGGATGCTTCTGATAACTTAGGCCTGGTCTACACTGGGGGTTGGAGGGATTGATCTAAGTTATGCAACTTCAGCTATGTGAATAACATAGCTGAAGTCGACGTACTTAGATCTACTTACCGGGGTGTCTTCACTGCAGTGAGTCAACTGCTGACACACCCCTGTCAACTCCACCTGTGCCTCTTGCCCCAGTGGAGTACCGAGTCGATGGGAGAGCGCTCAGCGGTCGATCAATCATGTCTTCACTAGATGCGATAAATCGACCCCTGCTGGATCGACCATTCCAGGGGGAAGTGTAGACATGCACTTAGTGAGTACACCTCTCAAAATGCCCCTCATTTTAGTCCCAAAGTTACCTCTATTTCAGAAAAAAATGGTGTCCTCTCACTTTTCATGTTGACATTTTTTTAAAATCAAAAGTAAAGAATCAAGCAACAGAGGTTACAAAAGCATTATTTACACTACATAAACGAATCCTACAGCATTTTAGTTTATTGAGTGAATAATTTGGTTTCTCTCATTTTGGGTCTTCTTTTGCAAACTGCACCCCACATTTGGGCCTTGGCAGGTCAAGAGGCATTCTCTTGAATCCCGGAGGATCTGGTATTGTATGAAGACCCAGTTTCGGAGGATAAGAAAAGTAACGGCAGTAAAAACTTCCATTGCTTCAAGTCTTGTGTCCGTCTACTCTTCCTGCCTTGGATGTATCACTGGATTAACAGATACTAGAGACTTTTCATGAGGAGAAGAAAACGCAGTCACCTTCTTGAGGTGCATGGGAGAAAGACTAAGTGGAGACCAAGTAAGATCTTTCTGTCCGCTACCGACTTGGAAAGTCAATAGAGCTTTTTGGGTTCTGGATTAGGGTGGTTACTCTTTTTGGTTTGTGTTAGGGATGACCTATTTGTGCTTAATGGTTGTATGTTGTCATAAATATAAAGGGAAGGGTAAACCCCTTTAAAATCCCTCCGGGCCAGAGGAAAAATCCTCTCACCTGTAAAGGGTTAAGAAGCTAAAGGTAACTTCGCTGGCACCTGACCAAAATGACCAATGAGGAGACAAGATACTTTCAAAAACTGGGAGGAGGGAGAGAAACAAAGGGTCTGTGTCTGTCTGGGTGATGCTTTTCCCGGGAATAGACCAGGAATGGAGTCTTAGAACTTTAGTAAGTAATCTAGCTAGGTATGTGTTAGATTATGATTTCTTTAAATGGCTGAGAAAAGAACTGTGCTGAATAGAATGACTATTCCTGTCTGTGTGTCTTTTTTGTAACTTAAGGTTTTGTCTAGAGGGATTCTCTATGTTTTGAATCTAATTACCCTGTAAGGTATCTACCATCCTGATTTTACAGAGGTTATTTCTTTACTTCTATTAAAAGTCTTCTTGTAAGAAAACTGAATGCTTTTTTCATTGTTCTCAGATCCAAGGGTTTGGGTCTGTGGTCACCTATGCAAATTGGTGAGGATTTTTACCAAACCTTCCCCAGGAAGTGGGGTACAAGGGTTGGGAGGATTTTGGGGGGAAAGACATGTCCAAACTACGTTTCCCAGTCAACCCAGTTAGAGTTTGGTGGTGGCAGTGGAGATCCAGGGACAAAGAATAAAATTAATTTGTACCTTGGGGAAGTTTTAACCTGAGCTGGTGAAAGTAAGCTTAGGAGGTTTTCATGCAGGTCCCCACATCTGTACCCTAGAGTTCAGAGTGGGGGAGGAACCTTGACACGGTGGCAGAGTGGTGGGATTAACCTGAAATCATTTTGAGATCAATTTGAGATTTTTTGAACCAGAAAAACAGATTTTAAAAAGGAAAAACATTTTTTTCCTTTGAGGCTGCAGGAAAGGAGGTCCAACTGAAAGCAGCTAGTTTTTTCTATGCTTTGGGGCCAGAGCAGAGACAAAAGGGGATTATCTTTGTGAATTGCAGGTTTTCTTTGCCAAGAGGCAGGGTACTTAACTCCTGCAGGGAAATTCACAGTCTTCCAAACCAGACTTTTTTTTCCCCCTAAAAGTAAACGGGGGGGGGGGGGTGTTCTACCCATTTGCCTGGAGACAAAAGTGGGAAGAGGTTTTTTTTAGGATTTTGATTTTTTTTTTGTTTTACAAGGAGCACAGGTTTGAAAAGGAATTTTTTTTTCCTTTGGGCTGCTGATAAGCAGGTTTCCAAGTAGTTGGAGGTTTTTTGCTTTGATTTGAGGCCAGAGCAGAGACAAAGGGAATTGTCTTTTTCTGTAGGCTGACAATCACTATCAGAGAATAGGTATCCTATTCCAGCATAGCAAAATTTTACAGCCAAGTTTTTTTTGTTTTATTTCTAAACCTCGGGTGTAAAGTTAATTAAAAACAAAGAGGTTAGGACGACAGGATCCACGGCTCAACAAGAGCTGGAATTAGTCAGATTTCAGGCTGAGGAAAAACAAAAGGAACATGAAAGACAGACAGAACTCATGCAGCTGGAGAAGGAGGTACAGGAGGCTGCCCACAGGAGGGAAATGGAGGCGAGGAAGCATGAGGAGGAGGAGAAGGAAAAAGAGAGGAAGCATGTGGAGGAGGAGAAGGAAAAAGAGAGGAAGCATGCACTGGAGATGGAGAAGGTAAAGGCTCAGCAGAATATACCAACAAACCCTAGCAATCCTTCTCCAGGTACCACTCCCCATCCCAGAAAGTTCCCCACCTACAAGGCAGGCAATGATACTGAGGCCTTCTTAGAAAACTTTGAAAGGGCCTGCCTTGGGTACAGCATCTCTACCGACCAATACATGGTAGAGCTGAGGCCGCAGCTCAGTGGACCCTTAGCTGAGGTGGCGGCTGAAATGCCCAAAAGAACACATGAACAAGTATGAACTGTTTAAATCCAAGGTGAGAGTCAGAATGGGGATAACACCCGAGCATTCTTGTCAGAGGTTCAGAGCCCTAAGGTGGAAACCAGACGTGTCATTTACCCGACATGCCTACCACATTGTGAAACATTGGGATGCCTGGATATCAGGAGGAAGTGTTGAATCTCCAGTAAAATTGCCCTTCCTAATGCAAATGGAACAATTCTTAGAGGGTGTTCCTGAGGAAATAGAAAGATACATCCTAGATGGGAAGCCCAAAACTGTAATTGAGGCAGGAGAGATTGGAACCAGATGGGTGGAGGTGGCAGAGAAGAAGAAAACTGGTCACAGTTGGAGCGGAGACCAGAAGGGACAACCCCAGACCACACCCTATTACCGGGGGCCGCCCAAAGCCCCACCTACCTCCCAAAGAACCCTCCAGACCCCTTATCGTCCCACCACCCCGTTCTCCAGCAACCCTCCTCGCCCCAGTGACCCGTCAGCTGGACGATGTTTTAAATGTAACGAGCTGGGGCATGTAAAGGCCAACTGCCCCAAGAACCCCAACAGATTACAGTTCATTGCACCGGAATCACACCAGAGGTCCGCAGGCCCAGATACCTCCCAGATACCCTTGGAGCAGAGGGAAACTGTGAGTGTGGGCGGGAAGAAGGTCACCGCGTGGAGGGACACCGGAGCACAAGTGTCAGCTATCCATGCTTCCTTCATGGACCCCAATTTAATCAACCCAGAGATCCAAGTGACGATTCAACTCTTCAAGTCCAACTCTTTCGATTTGCCTACAGCCAAGTTGCCTGTCCAGTACCAGGGCTGGTCAGAAACGTGGACTTTTGCAGTCTATGATGATTATCCCATCCCCATGCTGTTGGGGGAAGACTTGGCCAATCATGTGAAGAGGGCCAAGAGAGTGGGAATGGTCACCCGCAGCCAGGCTAAACAAGCCGTGAGGCCTAGCTCTGTTCCGGAAACTTCTATCAGGACCCGGTCAGAGGTGATGGACCCGGACCCCAGGCCAATGTCTGTAACAGCAGTAGTGGATCTAGTCCCAGAGACCCAGACGGAACCAGTCCCAGAACCGGAACCAGCCGAACAACCAACACCAGACCCATTGCCAGCACTGAATCCAGTACTTGCAACCTCAACACCAGAGGGCCCCACCGAACCTGAACCGGCAGCAGCCCATAACCCTACACAAGAGGCTTAGCCAGAGCCTGAACCCCAACATAGTGTCCCAGCGGAGAGCGGTTCACAGTCAACGGAAACAGCCCTCTCCCCTACATCGCTTCCAGAGGGACCAAGCATAGGTCCACAATCCAATGAGTAACTGATGTCTCCAGTGTCAAGGGAACAGTTCCAGACTGAACAGGAAGCAGATGAAAGCCTCCAGAGAGCTTGGACGGCAGCACGGAGCAACCCACCGCCTCTCAGCTCTGCTGTAGAAAGAGGACTTTTATACAAGGAAACTCTTTCTGGTGGACACTAGGAAGACTGGCATCCTCAGAGACAGTTGGTAGTTCCAACTAAATACCGGGCCAAGCTCTTGAGCGTAGCCCACGATCACCCTAGTGGCCATGCTGGGGTGAACAGGACCAAAGACCGTTTGGGGGGGTCATTCCACTGGGAGGGAATGGGCAAGGATGTTTCTACCTATGTCCAGCCTTGTGAAGTATGCCAAAGAGTGGGAAAACCCCAAGACCAGGTCAAAGCCCCTCTCCAGCCACTCCCTATCATTGAAGTTCCATTTCAGCGAGTAGCTGTGGATATTCTGGGTCCTTTTCCGAAAAAGACACCCAGAGAAAAGCAATACATACTGACTTTCATGGATTTTGCCACCCGATGGCCGGAAGCAGTAGCTTTAAGCAACACCAGGGCTAAAAGTGTGTGCCAGGCACTAGCAGACATTTTTGCCAGGGTAGGTTGGCCCTCCGACATCCTCACAGATGCAGGGACTAATTTCCTGGCAGGAACTATGGAAAACCTTTGGGAAGCTCATGGGGTAAATCACTTGGTTGCCACTCCTTACCACCATCAAACAAATGGCATGGTGGAGAAGTTTAATGGAACTTTGGGGGCCATGATATGTAAATTCGTAAATGAGCACTCCAATGATTGGGACCTAGTGTTGCAGCAGTTGCTCTTTGCCTACAGAGCTGTACCACATCCCAGTTTAGGGTTTTCCCCATTTGAACTTGTATATGGCCGTGAGGTTAAGGGGCCATTACAGTTGGTGAAGCAGCAATGGGAGGGATTTACACCTTCTCCAGGAACTAACATTCTGGACTTTGTAACCAACCTACAAAACACCCTCTGAACCTCTTTAGCCCTTGCTAAAGAAAACTTACAGGATGCTCAAAAAGAGCAAAAAGCCTGGTATGATAAACATGCCAGAGAGCGTTCCTTCGAAGTAGGAGACCAGGTCATGGTCTTAAAGGCGCTCCAGGCCCATAAAATGGAAGCATCGTGGGAAGGACCATTCATGGTCTAAGAGTGCCTGGGAGCTGTTAATTATCTCATAGCATTCCCCACCTCCAGCCGAAAGCCTAAGGTGTACCATATTAATTCTCTAAAGCCCTTTTATTCCAGAGAATTAAAGGTTTGTCAGTTTACAGCCCAGGGAGGAGACAACGCTGAGTGGCCTGAAGGTGTCTACTATGAAGGGAAAAGTGCTGGTGGCGTGGAAGAGGTGAACATCTCCATGACCCTTGGGCGTATGCAGCGACAGCAGATCCAGGAGCTGTGCGCTAGCTACACGCCAACGTTCTCAGCCACCCCAGGCTGACTGAACGGGCATACCACTCCATTGACACAGGTAATGCTCACCCAATTAGAGCCCAAACTTACCAGGTGTCTCCTCAAGCTAAAATTGCTATAGAACGGGAGATCCAGGATATGTTACAGATGGGTGTAATCCACCCCTCTGGAAGTGCATGGGCATCTCCAGTGGTTCTAGTTCCCAAACCAGATGGGGAAATACGTTTTTGCGTGGACTACCGTAAGCTAAATGCTGTAACTCGCCCAGACAACTATCCAATGCCACGCACAGATGAACTATAAGAGAAACTGGGATGGGCCCAGTTCATCTCTACCTTGGACTTAACCAAGGGGTACTGGCAGGTACCGCTAGATGAATCTGCCAAGGAAAGGTCAGCCTTCACCACACATCTCGGGCTGTATGAATTTAATGTACTCCCTTTCGGCTGCAAAATGAACCCGCCACCTTCCAAAGACTTGTAGATGGTCTCCTAGTGGGATTAGGAGAATATGCAGTCACCTACCTTGACGATGTGGCCGTATTTTCGGATTCCTGGGCGGACCACCTGGAACATCTACACAAAGTCCTTGAGTGCATAAGGGAGGCAGGACTAACTGTTAAGGCTAAGAAGTGTCAAATAGGCCTAAACAGAGTGACTTACCTTGGACACCAGGTGGGTCAAGGAACTATCAGCCCCCTACAGGCCAAAGTGGATGCTATCCAAAAGTGGCCTGTCCCAAAGTCAAAGAAACAGGTTCAATCCTTCTTAGGGTTGGCCGGTTATTACAGACGATTTGTACCGCAATACAGCCAAATCGCCACCCCACTGACAGACCTAACCAAAAAGAAACAGCCAAATGCTGTTCAGTGGACCGAAAAGTGTCAGAATGCCTTTAACAAGCTTAAAGTGACACTCATGTCTGACCCTGTACTAAGAGCCCCAGACTTTGACAAACCGTTTCTAGTAACCACAGATGCGTCTGAGCGTGGTGTGGGAGCAGTTTTAATGCAGAAAGGACCTGATCAAGAATTCCACCCTGTAGTGTTTCTCAGCAAAAAACTGTCTGAGAGGGAAAGCAACTGGTCAGTCAGTGAAAAAGAATGTTACGCCATTGTCTACGCTCTGGAAAAGCTACGCCCATATGTTTGAGGACAGCGTTTCCACCTGCAAACTGACCATGCTGCACTACAGTGGCTTCATACCACCATGGGAAATAACAAAAAACTTATTCGGTGGAGTTTATCTCTCCAAGATTTTGATTTCGACGTCCAACACATCTCAGGAGCTTCTAACAAAGTGGCTGATGCACTCTCCTGTGAAAGTTTCCCAGAATCAACTGGTTACAATCGTCCTTGAGATGTGGAAAATATTGTTAGTCTTTATGTACTTGGTAGTATATTTAGAGGTGCATGTGTCTTATTAACTCTGTTTTTCCTAGAGCTCCAGGAAGAAATCCCAGCCAGCGTTTCACCCTAGCTGAGATTTGGGGGGTGTGTCTAAATATAAAGGGAAGGGTGAACCCCTTTAAAATCCCTCCTGGCCAGAGGAAAAATCCTCTCACCTGTAAAGGGTTAAGAAGCTAAAGGTAACCTCGTTGGCACCTGACCAAAATGACCAATGAGGAGACAAGATACTTTCAAAAGCTGGGAGGAGGGAGAGAAACAAAGGGTCTGTGTCTGTCTGTATGCTGCTTTTGCCGGAAATAGACCAGGAATGGAGTCTTAGAACTTTAGTAAGTAATCTAGCTAGGTATGTGTTAGATTATGATTTCTTTAAATGGCTGAGAAAAGAATTGTGCTGAATAGAATGACTATTCCTGTCTGTGTGTCTTTTTTGTAACTTAAGGTTTTGCCTAGAGGGATTCTCTATGTTTTGAATCTAATTACCCTGTAAGGTATCTACCATCCTGATTTTACAGAGGTGATTCCTTTACTTCTATTAAAAGTCTTCTTGTAAGAAAACTGAATGCTTTTTCATTGTTCTCAGATGCAAGGGTTTGGGTCTTTTGTCACTTATGCAAATTACTGAGGATTTTTACCAAACCTTCCCCAGGAAGTGGGGTGCAAGGGTTGGGAGGATTTTGGGGGGAAAGACGTGTCCAAACTACGTTTCCCAGTCAACCCAGTTAGAGTTTGGTGGTGGCAGTGGAGATCCAGGGACAAAGGATAAAATTAATTTGTACCTTGGGGAAGTTTTAACCTAAGCTGGTGAAAGTAAGCTTAGGAGGTTTTCATGCAGGTCCCCACATCTGTACCCTAGAGTTCAGAGTGGGGGAGGAACCTTGACATATGTACATTTGGGAACATATTTGGTTGTTCCCAGTCTTTCATTCCTGCACTTCTACACTTTTGTTATGGTAACAATTAAAACACCTTATATTTTATAAAACAGATTAAGAACTAGTTCTTCTCCAGAACTTTGCTTTTCTAAGAACCATTGCCACCACATTATCTAATAATTTCCATAATTAAAGAGTGAAATGGCATTATGAAATGATGGAGAAAATAGTTCTAAAATCCTCTCAAATACAGAAAAGTAGAAACTAAGACTGGTTGTGATGGTGAATTTTTAAAATTTTCAGAATGCTTATATTGGTGGCTAGTATGCAAATATCACCTGAATGATTAACTGCTTTAAAATAGTTGCAGGATTTCTAAGACACAATGTATAACTGAAGTATCAGGGGGTAGCCATGTTAGTCTGTATCCACAAAAACAACAAGGAGTCCGGTGGCACCTTAAAAACTAACAGATTTATTTGAGTATAAGCTTTTGTGGGTAAAAACTTCACTTCTTCAGATCAACACATGCACAAATCTACAACTCCATTAAGAAAAAAGTTAAGTCTGGCGCTTTTACCTTAGTTTCAAGTGAACATTTGCCTAAACACTATGGAACACAAAACCACTATGGCAACAGAGAGCCAAGTCTGCAATAGCTGGGATGTCACAGGTCATAGTACTGATGAACTTGCAGAGTCGTGCCATAACAGTTGTACAGAACTTGCCTGCACTATGTTTGGCAACCACCTGTGCTATTTCTCCATCACCTTCAAAAGCACCAGTATAATCAGAGTTTCTTTAAAGGTCCATTTCATTCAGCTACTACATGCAAAAGGTTTTTCTTTTCCAAATACTACATTTTTTTTCCTCCTCAGGAGGTCTACTGATGCTGTAATGTTAATTGGAATTATAACTCTGAACTTTTCAGCCTGAAACATCTTAATGTGCATAAATAAAAACTGTTCAAAGCACCTACAGGGAAGCACCAATTGAAGAATAACTATCAAGTTAAAAAAAACTTTTCATCTTTTAACATTTTCCTAGAATGCTGTCCAAATCAAAACTGTGAAGAGCCATTTTCAATCAGCAAGGCATATACATTAACTTTTTTCACAGGTGCAGTCATTTTCTGTTTAGTGGAAAGCATGTTGGTGGTGGTTTACATATAAATAAAACTGATATGAATTTAAAAAAAAACAACACAAGTATGTAGGGACAAAATTAGAAAGGCCAAGGCACGCAATGAGATTAAACTAGCTAGGAACATAAAGAGTAACAAGAAAGCATTTTACAAATACATTAGAAACAAGAGAAAGATCAAGGACAGGTAGACCCATTACTCAATGAGGAGGGAAAGACAAAAAGAGAAAACACAGCAATGTCCGAAGTGTTAAATGTCTTTTTTTTCAGTTTTCCCCAAAAAGGTTAGTAGTGATTGGACAACTAACACAGCAAACATGCATGTAAATGGGTAGGCTCAAATAAGGAAAGAACAACTTCAAAATTACTCAGACAAGTTTAGATATCTTCAAGTTGGCAGGGCCAGATGAAAGACAACCTAGAACATTTAAGAACTGGCTGAAGAGATCTCTGAGCTTGAGAGATCTCTGAGCCTAATATCCTTCTCTGAAAAGATACCAAGCCTTGTGATGGGGAGAAGCAGTAGATGTGATATATATCAACTTTAGTAAGGCTTTTGCTACTGTCTCACATGACCTTCCCATTAATAAACTAGAGAAATATAGCCTAGATGAACCTACGATAAGGTGGGTACACAACTGGTTAGAAAACAATACTCAATGGTTATCAACGGTTCACAGTCAAGATGGAAGGGCACGTGGAGTCCTGCGAAAATCGGTTGTGGGTCTGGTTCTATGCAATATCTTCATAAATGATTTGGATAAAGGCATATAGGGTACATTTATAAAGTTTGTGGATGAAATAAAGTTGGGAGGGATTGCAAGCACTTTGGAAGACAGGATTAGAATTCAAAATGATCTTGACAAACTGCAGAAATGGTCTGAAATAAATAGGATGAAATTCAGTAAGGACACATTTTTTTGTCTAAACTAAGAAAACATAAGAACAGCCATACTGGGTCAGACCAATGGTCCATCTAGCCCAGTATCCTGTCTTCTGACAGTGGCCAATGCCAAATGCTTCAGAGGAAATGAACATAACAGGAAATCATCAAGTGATCCATCCTGTTGTCCACTACCAGCTTCTGGCAAACAGAGGCTAGGGACACTCAGAGTATAGTGTTGCATCCCTGCCCATCCTGACTAATACACATCGATGGACTTATCCTTTATGAACTTATCTTGTTCTTTTTCAAACCCTGTTATAGTTTTGATCTTCACAACATCTCCTGGCAAAGAGTTCCACACGTTAACTGTGCATTGAGTGAAGTACTTTCTTTTGTTTATTTTAAACCTGCTGCCTACTAATTTCATTGCATGACCCCTATTCTTCTGTTATGTGAAGGAGTAAATAACATTTTCTTTCACTTTCTCCACACTTTCTCCACACCAGTTAAGACTTCATAGACCCCCCTTAGTCTTCTCTTTTCCAAGCTGAAAAGTCCCAGTCTTTTTAATCTCTCCTCATAAGGAAGCTGTTCCATACCGCGAATGATTTTTGTTGTCCTTCTCTGTACCTTTTCCAATTGCAATATCTCCTTTTGGAGATGCGGCAACAGGATCTCCACATAGTATTCAAGATGTGGGTGCACCATAGAAGTATATAGAGGCAATATGATATTTTCTGTCTTACTTCTATCCCTTTCCTAATGGTTCCTAACATTCTGTTAGGTTTTTGACTGCCACTGCACACTGAGTAGATGTTTTCAGAGAACTATCCACAATGACTCTAATCTCTTTCTTGAGTGGTGACAGTTAATTTAAACCCCATCATTTGTATGTATAGTTGGGATTATGTTTTCCAATGTGTATTACTTTTCATTTATCAATATTGAATTTCATTTGCCATTTTGTTGCCCAGTTACCTTTGTAATGCTTCGCAGTGTGCTTTGGATTTAACTATCTTGAATAAGTTTGTATTGTCTGCAAAATTTGCCACCTCACTGTTTACCCCTTCTTCCAGATCACTTATGAATATGTTGAACAGCAGTGGGCCTAGTACAGACCCCTGGGGACACCACTATTTATCTCTCTCCATTCTGAAAACTGGCTATTTATTCCTACTCTTTGTTTCCTATCATTTAACCAGTTATTGATCCATGAGAGGTCTTTCCTTCTTATCCCATGACTGCTTATTTTCCCTAAGAGCCTATGGTAAGGGACCTCGTCAAAGGCTTTCTGGAAGTCTAAGTACACTGTAGCCACTGGATCACCTTTTTCCACGTGTTTGTTGACCCCTCAAAGAATTTTAATAGATTGGTGAGGCATGATTTCCTTTTACAAAAGCCACGTTGACTGTTCCCCGACAAATCGTGTTCATCTATATGTTGGACAGCTGTTCTTTACTATGGTTTCAACCAATTTGCCTGATACTGAATTTGGGCTTACCTCCTGTAACTGCCGGGATCACCTCTGAAACCTTTTTTAAAATTGGCATCACATTAGTTATTCCCCAGTCACCTGGTACAAAAGCTGATGTAAGTGATAGGTTACAGGAAAAATCAATTGCACAAACAGAAAATGAGAAATGATTGCCAAGGGAAGAGTACTACCGAAGAGAACCTGGAGGTTATAGTGGATCAGAAACCAAAGGTAGGTCAACAATGTAATACCATTGCAAAAAAAAAGCAATCCTCTGGGATGTATTGGCAGGAGTGTTATAAGAAAAACACAAGAAGAAATTCATCCACTCTACCGAGCACTGATAAGGCCTCAGCTGGAATATTGTGTTCTGTTCTCAGCACCACACTTCAGCAAAGATGTGGACAAACAGGACAAATTCCAGAGGAGAGCAATAAAAATTATTAAAGGTCGAGAAAACATGACCTATGAGAAAAGACTGAAAAAACTGGGTTTGTTTAGTCTGGAGAAGAGAAGACTGAGGGGAGAACATGATAAAAGTCTTCAAGTACGTAAGAGGTTGTTATAAAGATCAGGGTGATAAATTGTTCTCCTTAACCTCTGAGAACAGTACAAGAAGGAATAGACTTAAATTGCTGCAAGGGAGATTTAGGCTAGACATTAGAAAAAACTTTCTAACTATATGGGTAATTAAGCACTAGAACAAATTACATAGGGAGGCTGTGGAATCTCCGTCATGGCAGGTTTATAAAAACAGGTTAAATCAGGAGCCCCATATCCTTCATAAAAATGGAGGGTGCATGAGGCCCCACCGCTTTTGTGGCCCCACGTGTTCCCCCGTGGCCCTACCCCCCATCAGGCCAGAAGCCGGGTGAGGTAAGAGAAACCCAGGGGTCCCGGGCCACTGTGGGGAGCCCTGGACCATCCACCCAACTTGGGCAGGCGGCCCAAAAGCATCCCCAGGCCCATGTCCCACCCACCCTCCCCCTGGGATGCACCACTCAGAGCAGGTGGAGGGTTTGGGACACCCCACAGTGGCCCAGGTCCCCTGGGCTGCTCTTACCTTGGCCTGGCTGCTGCTCTGAGGCCTCTGAGGCTCCACCCTCTGGCCAGGCCAGAAGCTGGAGCCTGGGGCACTGTGGGGTGCCCCGGACCCTTCACCTGGCCTGGCTGCGGGGCCCAAGAGCAGCCCTCAGGCCATTTCTCCACCACTTGGGGCTCTTTCCTTCTGGCCTGGTTGGGGGGCAGGGCCTCGGGTGAAAGAGGAGGGGCAGGGGCCTATCCCACCTCCCCTTTCCTCCCCACGGTTTCGGCACCACTGGGTTAGACAAACACCTGCCAGGCACGGTCTAGATAATATTAGTCCTGCCTCACTGGAAAGGGACTGGACTAGATGACTTATTGGAGTCCCTTCCAATCTTATATTCCTCTGTTTCTATAAGTGGTAACTAGATACAGCAAGATACAGCCTGAAATCCATGTTGATATTCTTTGCTCTGCTAGTCCATGAACAGTCTAGGTTTTTCCTAAAGGGTTTTGTTCTCTGAAGGCAGAACAGCAATGCTCAACATACATCCAGAGAATGACAGGTTTCAGAGTAGCAGCCGTGTTAGTCTGTATTCACAAAAAGAAAAGGAGTGCTTGTGGCACCTTAGAGACTAACAAATTTATTTGAGCATAAGCTTTCATGAGCTACAGCATCTGATGAAGTGAGCTGTAGCTCACGAAAGCTTATGCTCAAATAAATGTGTTATCCAGAGAATGGAATCTCTGGTCTTTACTGATAATAAAAGTTTAAGAAGTATGGGCTGGATGAATGGATTATAAGGTGGATAGAAAGTTGGCTAGATTGTCTCGCTCAACGGGTAGTGATCAATGGCTCCATGTCTAGTTGGCAGCCGGTATCAAGTGGAGTGCCCCAAGGGTCGGTCCTCAGGCCGGTTTAGTTCAATATCTTCATAAACGATCTGGAGGATGGTGTGGATTGCACCCTCAGCAAGTTTGCAGATGACACTAAACTGGGAGGAGAGGTAGATACACTGGAGGGTAGGGATAGGATACAGAGAGCCCTAGACAAATTAGAGGATTGGGCCAAAAGAAATCTGATGAGGTTCAACAAGGACAAATGCAGAGTCCTGCACTTAGGACGGAAGAATCCCATGCACCGCTACAGACTAGGGACCGAATGGCTCGGCAGCAGTTCTGCAGAAAAGGACCTAGGGGTTACAGTGAACGAGAAGCTGGATATGAGTCAACGGTGTGCCCTTGTTGCCAAGAAGGCCAATGGCATTTTGGGATGTATAGGTAGGGGCATTGCCAGCAGATCGAGGGACGTGATTGTTCCCCTCTATTCGACATTGGTGAGGCCTCGTCTGGAGTACTGTGTCCAGTTTTGGGCCCCACACTACAAGAAGGATGTGGAAAAATTGGAAAGAGTCCAGCGGAGGGCAACAAAAATGATTAGGGGACTGGAACACATGACTTATGAGGAGAAGCTGAGGGAACTGGGATTGTTTAGTCTGCAGAAGAGAAGAATGAGGGGGGATTTGATAGCTGCTTTCAACTACCTGAAAGGGAGTTCCAAAGAGGATGGATCTAGACTGTTCTCAGTGGTAGCTGATGACAGAACAAGAAGTAATGGTCTCAAGTTGCAGTGGGGGAGGTTTAGGTTGGATATTAGGAAAATCTTTTTCACTAGGAGGGTGGTGAAGCACTGGAATGCGTTACCTAGGGAGGTGGTGGAATCTCCTTCCTTAGAAGTCTTTAAGGTCAGGTTTGACAAAGCCCTGGCTGGGATGATTTAGTTGGGGATTGATCCTGCTTTGAGCAGGGGGTTGGACTAGATGACCTCCTGAGGTCCCTTCCAACCCTGATATTCTATGATTCTATGATAATTTGAGGTTCAGGAAAAATTCAGGTAAGTGTACAGTCTGATTTATGTGGAAGTCAGAGACTACTCTGGGGATGAACTTAGGGTACAGTCACTATGAAACTATCCTGATGGAATACAAAGTTGTGGGTTAGCCATAAGGGCCCACCTTACTCTTCTAGCCAATGTCATGACCACTAAGAAGGTAACTTTGATAGACAAATGGTAAAGTGAGCATGTTACTAGTGGTATCAACAAACAACTACAACCTATATTTGATGGTGACCTCCTCCTGAAAGAAATTTTTCCTAACCACCCCCTGCCCCATTTCTGGCCTTCAAACAACCCCCCCCCCCAACTTCTCCAAGCTCATCATCAGAAGCAAGATCCCCACAGACCAAGATAACAATCTGTAACCTCACTAATCCCCTCTTTGTCCTATGACTCCAGAGGTGTTAACAGGCCACTCTACCTTGAATGGTCCCTTACAATATGTGCTAAAAGAAAAGGAGTACTTGTAGCACCTTAGAGACTTACCAATTTATTTGAGCATGAGCTTTCGTGAGCTACAGCTCACTTCATCAGATGTATACCGTGGAAACTGCAGCAGACTTTATATACACACAGAGATCATGAAACAATGTTTCATGAAACAAGTCTGCTGCAGTTTCCACAGTATACATCTGATGAAGTGAGCTGTAGCTCACGAAAGCTCATGCTCAAATAAATTGGTTAGTCTCTAAGGTGCTACAAGTACTCCTTTTCTTTTTGCGAATACAGACTAGCACGGCTGTTACTCTGAAACCTGTCAATATGTGCTAACTACTTCTGCTAAACAATTCATTCCACCTTGCATTTTGCTGGTATGCTGGGAGTTCCTTTCCCAGACCAGAAGAAGAGCTCTGTGTGGCTCAAAAGCTTGTCTCTCTCATCAACAGAAGATGGTCCAATATATTACCTTACCCACCTTGTCTCTCTAACATCCTGGGACTGACACGGCTACAACTACATTGCGTAAAACAAATGAAGTAAAGTTTCTAAGACTACACATCTAATTTTCTAAATTATACAGGATTCATGGCATTAACCACACGTAATTTCTTTTCACTTGTTTTTAAAATCGGAATGTATGATGTACCACAGTGTCCATTTTTTCTGGCTGATTAATATTGCATGGAACCATCAAACGAAGATAATAAAACTTCCAGCACTGCTGTCATTAGGTCTTATTAAAATAATGGCAATATTATGCATTCAAACACTAATATAACAAAATAAATCCACAGCCCTAAAATAATTTGCTGTCCTATGACTTCTCTGTCTACCGTATCTCTCTAACTTCTGTTTGTCCATGACATTCACTAAATCATAAAATCAAGAACATTTATCATGTACAGAATAAGTACAGCATAGGTGCAGACTCATTTTCCTTCGGAGTGCTCCACCCCCCTCCGCCTGAAGCCTCGCCCCTCGACCCCGCTCTCGCTCTGCCCCCACCTCTCGAGGCCCCCATCCACCTGCTGTCCTCCCTGAGCCGCCAAACAGCTGATTGGGGGCAGCGCTGAACAGCTGTGGGTGGTGGGTGCTGAGAACCTGCTATTTTTTTCCCTGGGTGCTCCAGTCCCACAGCACCCACAGAGTCAGCACCTATGAAGCGCAGCCACAACATTCAAAGCTAAATAACAAAATTCAAATCATTGGTTTTAATTTATACACAAAAACAGAAGGAAGTACTTACACAGCAGATAAGGAGCTATCTTTCTTTGGTTTCTTTTTTTCTCGGGCATCGCTAAAATCCAGAGCAGCCTTGTCCATTCCTAGTAACTCACTGATTCTGTCCCGGCCATAGAACTCCCCATATTTATCCATAACCTAAAGATTAGAGGAATGTTCAATACAATCAGTTGGGTGGGAGCATGGTAATGTTTTCATTATTATTTTTTTTTACATCTTATTAAACTAGATATAATTGTTTCCATCTTAAAATAAGTTACTCTAAATATGCTTATACAGCTGGTTGCAAAAACAATTAATTTATAATTTTTTTCAACCAAAAAGGGGACAATAATTTTTGCACAAATGTTCACAATTTTTTCAATCAGCTCTAATGTTTAATTATATAAACACATTTAATATACTTTTAATAATGTGTACAAAATATGTATTATACATACACATGTATCAAACAAAAAACCTCATTAACAGGACTTACAGTTGAAAATGAGTTTCAGTGAAATCCAGCTAACACCCAAAAATATTATTACGTCTATGCTCACATAGATTCTGCCCCTTTCACAAAATAGCTGCAAATATTAAAATAGCTGGACATGAACAATTACGGGATGTAACCAGTTCCCCATCACTTCCGAATACTTTATTTCTCACTCTTATCGCACAGGATTTACTTATTTTTAACCTTTACACAAATATACCCAAAGGAAAAAACTACAGACTACAGGCACATAACTGAATAAGAAATAGTATTGTATAGTCTCCTAATAATTTGTGGTTTAGACCTTGGTGGATATTTTTTGTGCATTTTAAGGTCTTTTTTTTTTGTACATGCATAAAAACAGCTCTGCATGATTGTGATTAAGGCAGTATCCTGGGGAGCAGAAAAGTGTGTGAAACAAAGAACCCTTCCTTAACACCACATTTTGCCTCTTTAAGACACGTCTGTTCAGAGTATTTCTCTACCCCAGCATACTAAACCAGGCATTCTACAATCTGATTGAAAACATAATCCTTTCTTTTTCCCCTCAGCTTTCCATTGGCTACTTTTTAATACATTTTCATTTATGAGCCCCTGATTAGCCTTCCCAGACAACTTTAGTGCAGACTTTTGCTATCTATCTATCTCCCAACAACCTTCAAATGTACAAATGGCATCTTCCTCAGCAAGGCTAACAAAACATAATTTTTTAGCCAAGGTAATAATTATTACAAGCCAAAAAAGTGAGAAATATTTTAAAAGTCAATTTCTGATAAATTTTCAATAAAAAACATTATTTCTCTGAAATCAGTGGAGTCACACCATCATGAAGCCTGTGTGACAGACATGAAACTGATCCAACAACTTTAAAACTCCTTTTTTGATCTTTATCAAACTCCTTAGAAAGATTTTTTTCCTGTGAGGATATTGTGATCTATAAAATTATCAGGAAGATCAGGGTTTTTTGGTGGGAACTGGAGAAGTGGCTGACAGTAATATTTATAAGAAATTAGCATCAATGTCCATATTTAAGCAGCTATCACAACTCCTTAATATTATCTATCTGTTGATGGATAATCTATAAATAGGTAGATATGTATGTACACACACACAAAACATACGGTTGCGTGTATGTAATATACACACATACAAAATTTCACACGCATCTTACATTTCTGATTTTTATTTAAAAAGGCAAATAGACTCATCGACTTATAGACTAAGGTCGTAAGGGACCATCATGATCTGTAAATTATGTGGAACACATTTTCTAAATTAATTGCCCAACCTGTATGCAAAAAATGTGTAACTACATATACAAAGTGGGTAAGAAATTTAAAATAGTGTAGAATGGTAGACACTGTAATCTACAGTGCATAAGCATTTTATATATATATATATATATATATATATATATATATTTTAGAGAAATGTACCATCTTCTATTACAACAAAAATCAGCACAAAATTCCAATAAACTTAAAAAAAATGAAAATAAATAATAAAGCCTATTGAAAAACAATATAAAGCATTACCTTTCTTTTAACAAACTTGTCCCAATAGTTGTTAGGAAAAGATCTGAAAAAGACAGAGGAGAAAATATACTTTGGAGGATTATTAGTGGACCGAGAAGTATAAAAAAATAACAAGAGAGAGAAAATACACACACATTGGTCTGGTCTTGCAATCCACAGACAGGCAATTCCTGTTGAAGGCAGTTAAGTTCTCCTATGTAGGGGCTCCAGAAACATTGTTGGAAAGTGATGTAGAATTCCTATATCTGCAGGGTTAACCTAAATCAAATACAGAGCGTACCTAGCTGGCAATTAAAATGTTGCCATAAAAATGATGGTGGCATTCGCCCTGTCTAATGTGTAGAGTTTATAAGGCTTGATCTTTCCCCATCAACATCCACATTAAGCCATTAGAGAACACTGCGATATGCTATGGGCTCACTTATCATCATTATTTTTATCTATTATTTGTACTACCATAGCACCCCAGTCATGGATCAGGCACTGTACAAACACTGAACAAAAAGATAGCTTTGCAGATGTTTATGGGGGCAGGAGGATCTTCTCCTAAGCATGAGGGGCAGCATGAGAGAAAGGACAAAGTTGCTTGTTTCAAAATTTTAAAAGTGGGAAATAGAGGTCTGATTAGAGTGGGAACTGACATTTCAGTATTGAATGACAGATGACAGGAATGTAAAGGATTGATGGTAAAGAGTCTTAAAAGTGAGGACCAGCAGCTTCTCTTTGATGTGAAAGAGAAGGGGGAGCCAGTAGAGGGATTCAAAGAGAAGGGTGACATGGCCAATGCAACAGCACAAGAGAATTATCCTTGCCAAATCATATATAAGCGGGGCAAGACTGCATTTGTCAAGTCCAGAGAAAAGGCTGTTGCAAATACTGAGATGTGAGATGAAAGCTTGAACAAGAGTTTCAGTTGCGTAAATGGATAAGAAAAGCCATATCTTACATATGTTATGCAGAAAGAATCAACAAGATGCAGACATCCTGGATGTGAGGACCTAAAGAGAGGTCCAAATCAAAGATTATGCCCAGGTTATGGGCTGGGGTGACAGACGAGGAGTGCTGTTGTCCATGGCTAGACATCAACTAAGATATCCTGAAAGAAACCAGTGAAGAGAGAGAAGTGGCGGAGGGGAGGGTCTGAGGAGACTAAGGTAGCAAAAAGGTGGCTGGAATTGTAGACATGTAATTCAATTAAGTTGAAGAAGTAGAGTTGTTTAGCTAGGAAGATGGCAGAACTGAGAGGAGGGAATGAATTTGTAGTGGAGGAAGTAAGTATGGTCACAAGATTTCTGCCAGTGATGGTCTGTGGGAACAGGAGTGAAGGACATCCTTCACATGTAAATGAAACACAGCTACACTAAATGCATCTGCTTCATCTGGAACAGAAATTTTTTTCACCACAAATATCATAGATCACTTCTAATTCAGGATACAAGTCAGAAGAGGAATGCACTTTGTAAATCTAGCAGAAATCATAACTGTCCCCTCAATCTAGGGCCTCAGCACATCACCTTGTCAATCAGTGGGCAATCTTTGATTAATATTCAATTCAGTTCTCTGTCTGTCTATGTATACATGCATTTATAGGGTCAATTACTGTAGTATCTAGGTGACAAATACAAGAATTTAAGCTTCAGCATTCACTGTGCAGGGCTGCATGCTCACCTAACCTGCTGATGATGTTGTATGCCATGCGATGTCTTTTCTTTTGGGTGGAAATCTACTGGGAGTGGAAAGTAATTTGGTTCATGATAGAGTTGGGTTAAATGATGAGAGTGCAATGCTCTGAAGGAAGAAAGGTCAACCTGAAGTAGGAAGTTTCACAGTTAGACTTTTTCTCTGAAAATTACTGGTATCTAGATCAGATTAGCCTTGTTTTGGATACCAGCAACTTCAGTGTACCTGCTGATGGCAATATTTGTTGAATGGAAGAGGGAGAGGTGATCCATTAGGCAGTTTATCCTTCCCCCACAAGAGACTTAAAGATGAGAACTAAGAAAAGTAACTATAAGAAAATAAAACAATATATAACAAATGGGAAAAGGGGTAAACTGATAGCAACGAATATAAATTAGAAGCTAGCAATTGTAGAAAATTGATAAGGGAAGGAAAAAGACACAGAGAAATCAATGACCATCAAAAGCTGGGAATGGGTGACAGGGGATTGATCACTTGATGATTACCTGTTCTGTTCATTCCTTCTGGGGCACCTGGCATTGGCCACTGTTGGAAGACATGATACTGGGCTAGATGGACCTTTGGTCTGACTCAGTATGGCCATTCTTATGTTCTTATGTTCAGAGCAAGAAAAATAAGAAGTTTAAGTATATTAGGAACAAAAATGAGCCTAACAATGATACTGATCCATTGCTCTATGGAAATGGTTGAATTGTCAATAATATTATTAAAAAAGTCAGATGTTTTGAATAAATATTTCTGATTTGTGTTTGGGAAAAAGCCAGATTATGTATTCAGACCATAAGATGATGATGACGACATACTTTCCATTCCAATGGTAACACAGGAGGATACTAAACAGCAACTACCAATGTTAGACATTTTTAAGTCAGCAGAACCAGATAGCTTGCATCCAACAGGTTTAGAATAACTGGCTGAAGAGCTCTCTGGACTGCTAATGGTCATTTTCAATGAGTCTTTGTACACTGAGGAAGTTCCAAAGGACTGTAGGAAAGCTAATGTTGTGCCAATATTTAAAAAGGGTAAGCAGGTAATTATAGACCTGTCAGTCTGATATCAATTCCAGGCAAAATACTGGAATGGCTAATATGGAACTTGATTAGTACAGGATTAAAGGAGGGTGACAGAATCAATGCCAATCCAAGATGGGACTGGTTCTTGACCCTGTGCTATTTAACATTTTTATCAATGACCTGGAATAAAACACAAAATTATCACTGATAAAGTCTGAAAATGACACAAGGATTGGGGGAGTCATAAATAATGAAGAAGACAGGTCACTAACTCAGAGAATCTGGATTGTCAGGTAAGCTCAGTGCAAATAAACGATATGCATTTAAATATGGTCAAAGGTAAAGTCATACCTCTAGGAACAAAGCCTGCAAGCTCTACTTACAGGATGGGGGCTCTATCATGGGAAGCAATGACTGTGAAAAAGACTTCAGGCTTATGGTGGATAATCAGCTGAACATGAGCTCCTAGAGTGATGATGTGGCCAAAACGGCTAATATAATTCTTGGATGTATAAACAGGGGGATATCAATTAGGAATAGAAAGATAATATTACTTCTGCATTTGGCACTGGTTGAACTGCAACTGGAACACTGTCCAATTTTGGTGTTCACAGTTCAAGAAGGAAGCTGAAAGATTATGGGAGTTCAGTGAAAAGCCACAAATCAGTAAAGATTTGGAAAACACGTCTTATAGTGAAAAAGTAGAAGAAATCAATCTATTTAGTTTAGCAAAGAGATGGTTCTGAGTTGACTCCATCACAGTCTATGGGTGTGTCTACTTGTGATAAAAAAAATTAAATAATCGGCAGCACTGAGTTTCAGAGCCAGGTCAGCTGACTTGGGCTCACAGGGTCAGGCTGTAAAGCTAGAAAACTGTAGTGTAGACATTTGGACTCAGGTTGGAGCCCAGGTGCTGAAACCCCACGAGGGGGGAAAGGTCTCAGAGCCCAGGCTCCAGCCCAAGGTCAAATGTCTACACTGCAATTTTATAGCCTCGGAGTCTGAGCCCCGTGAGCTCAAGTCAGCTGACCCAGGCCAGACACAGCCATGCCACAGATCTTTTATTGCACTGTAGACGTATCTTATAAGTACCTACACGGGGAATAGTAATTTGATAATAGAGGACTCTTCGATCTAGCAGACAGAGATATAAAATGATCTTATAGCTGGACGCTGAAGCTAGGCAAATTCAGACTCAAAATAAGGCACAGAATTTTAACAAGGTTTGGGACAACCCATTAGGGTTGTGGTGGATCCTCCACTGGAAATTTTAAATCAAGACTGGAGTTTTTTTCTAAAAGACAAGCAAGTCTTTAAACAGAAATAAATAAATTCAAGGAAGTCCTTGGCCTGTGTTATGCAGGAGGTCAAACTAGATGATCACAATGATCACCTCTGGCCTCACAATTTATTAATAAGATCTTGAACTGGACATGATACTCAATGGGGAAACCAGCATACTAGGAAGAGCACTAGCATGACATTTTCTCAGTTACTTTTATGCTTAGGAGACAGAAAGCTGTATTTTGGACTAATTGCCATGTCAATGCAGCTTCCGACAGCCCTAGGAAACAGGTATTGCAGCAGTGCAACTTTGAGTTAGCCCAGGGGGTGATCTCTGTGATCAAGTTAACCAGGAGTGGGCTTCGTTTTCTTCTTAACTGGTGGTATAAAAACAAGTTCCCAGCCTCTTTATCAATTTGGAGTAATTCTGGTGTAAAACTAGGTTAAGTGTGCCTTAACATCTGAGCATTTACGCCACAGTACTTGGACTAGTGTTCTCAACTGAGGGGACTGTCACAGCCATGAGCCTCTGCTAGATCTTTGAAATAATTTCACCTACCCACTAACTTTGTCTTCCTCATCCACTTAGATGACTAGTTGCAGCAGTGGACAGAAACACTTTTCCACCTCTCACAAGCAAGAAGACTGAAGACTTTGTTATTGATCTATGTCTGTGTTACTTCCATGCTGGATTACTGTAATAAGTTCTACATAGCAGAATCATAGAGTCACAGAACTGGAAGAGACCTCGAGAGGTCATCTAGTCCAGTCCCCTGCACTCAAGGCAGGACTAAGTATTATTTTCAAATGCCTGTCCTCTGAGTGAGATGACACACAGGAATATATTACTTCAAGTCCCTGTGTGCTGCACATGGCTCCCATTTCATTTTAAGTATTTGGCTCTCATTTTCAAAGCCCATAATGAAACAAGGGGCCCAACCACCTCAAGAACTGCCCTTTCTTTGCTAAGACCTTCCCCTCAATAAAGGTAGCAATAAACTAACAGGTAAGCTCTCTCTTTCTCTCTGAAAAAAAATAACACAACAAACCCACAAAGGAACAGAGAAGAGAGTCCTACTTGGATGACAAAGGGAATTTTAATTCTTCCATTGATGGCTACGTATCACAATGATCAGCACACTACAAATAGATACATCACTGTATCTAACTTTCTGTTTACCACCATTCATCTTTCTATTTTCATATCTCTCAATTCCTTTTTCCTGTTATCTTCCCTTTCCCCCCATGTCATCCTCTTTCTGGACCCTTTTTAAATGTATTTTTCCCTTTGCTCACCTCTTCTCTTCACTCTTCCCTGCTTTTATATATTTTTCCCTTTCTTGTATCTCCCTACCACTTCCTTTCTTTTATTTTCTTTCATTCTTGACCTGCAGACTATAGAACACTCTGTAACCTAACAAGAGCCAGAAACTACTCTTCAGTTCTGGAGAGAGGCAGGCCACAGCAGAGGAAGCTCTGTAGCTTTTTAATAATGTCTGAACAATTTTATTATATCTGAGTTTTCCAGATACTGTATATGTCTTCAAGTGTTATTCTTATTCAGTTAAACAATGCAAATAAAGTTGCTATGTTAAAACCATTTAATTATCTTTTCAAAAAACATAACAAGAAAATCAAGTATTCTGAGAAAGCAACATCTGTTTCTATTTCTCACTCTTCTTACTCTGCACAGCAGTACAGTACATTCTGAAGGCAGACTTTAGCTAGCTTCATTGTGTGTGTCAAATTTAAGGATTTTTTCCCAACCTGAAGAAGCTTTATTTTGTGTGCATGTTTTTGCCCAATATTTTTCTACTGTTTTGTGTCCTGGTACAGTGTTAGCACAATGGTGATGAACTGGGAAATAACTTTTATGTTTCATGAATATTGCACCTCCCTCTGTGTATATGTTTACGATGAGTTACTTGTTATAGAATTAGCTAAAAAGGGGTTGTTAAAGCAACCAAGTGGGAAAGAGAAAACTACGATAGAGCACTCAGAATAGCCAGTTTTATAGCTGTGAAGAGGTGACACCTCAGCCCCGATGACATAGTTGTTTTGCCAAGGTCAAGAAGAGAGAGGTAAAAAAAAACCCACTAAGCCACCGAGGCCTAGACAAGGGTGGGAGGTTAATGAGTGGCCAGAGGCGGCCCTGGGAGTGTCAGCGACAGCTGACAGGCTGGCAAGGGAACACAGGGAGATAGAGAAAGCCTGCTGGGAGCAGGACAGTCTGTTTCTCCCAGCAAGAGAGGGGGATTAGCTGGGTGAAGGGAGTTTACAAAAATCTGGCAAGGAAAGATTGATGTGTAATACCCATGCCATTTATTGGTTCTACACTTTGTTCTGCATGCTTTGTACCTTTGGGGGAATGAATAAATAATACTTTGTTTGGAAGACATTGTTTCTGAGTTGCTTTAGTCAACTTGACTGATCACAGGTCCCCAGAGCGAAAGGGCTTACAGGTGCCAAATTGAGTTTGGCTTGTCACATCAACACAATTAGGATTGATGTCCAGAGACCCAGTCCCAGAGTGGCTGGACCATGTGGTTCTTCCCAGAATGAGGTGCAGGAACCTGGGCCTGTCACCTGAGGGGTACACTCAAGGCAGTCTAAAGGGTTCCAAAGTGCAGTTCACCCAGTATCTATTGCAGTCACACTTGTTAGTAAATATAACACTCACCAACTTGAACTTTATTTTGCCTTGTTTTTTTTGCAGGACAAAAGTCATTTCAGATTCAGGCCCTCAGAACACGGACTAATAATCATGATCTACAACAATTCCTACAGATGCTTACAGTCTATTAGATTATTTTGCTGGAAGCCTAAACCCCATTGCCATCATCCTCTTCTGCAAAACTTGAGAGCTAGCTATATACAATGTGTGTATTCCAGAAAATTCTGTACACAGCTCTAAAAGCTAAAGTAAAAACACTCACTGTGTGTTGATGACGAGCCTGTCCCACTGCCCTTTAATATCATCTTCTGAAGGCTGTTCTGTAATGTACAGCCCATCAAATTCCAATTTCCTTGCAACTTCCTTTTCACGCTTAAAAATAACCAGGGGAACCTGCAGTAGAAAAATAAACATATTAAAAATTAGTTCAAAATCAGTGACAGCTCTGGGAGCTACTATCTTTTAAGAACAGCTAGCAGCTCATAAAAATTGCATGCACAGATTGAATAAGCTAAACCAGCAATCAGAAGGAAAAATTACATACTGCACATAACCTACGGTAGTCTTTCAAACAGTCAAGTATTTGACTAATGCCAGTAACCTGAGTATGTATAGATGAATGAGGCCCAGACCCTTTCGTGCCATACAATGACTTTGCACTGCACTGTTTCAATACTGTGGCCTCAGGAAGGCTCAGACAAATGCAAGGGGGCTCCTACAGTGGCACAGAGCCAATATAAGGGTTTGTAGATCACATACCTTCCCTGCTGTCAGCATAGCAGGGTGAAAAGGGACATGGCTAAAAAGTGAGCATATTGGGCATGCTCCTATGTCAGGCTCATCTGGGGTTGCATTAAGGCACCTGCGGCTGTTAAAGATTGGCATGAATTAAAGTAGTCCTGAGGCTGCTCTTAAGACACAGCAGGGGAAACAGCTGCACTGGGATGAAAGTAATGCAAAAGACATTGTTAAACTACTTTTGCACACCACCTCCTTGAGTTGTGCTCGGTGAACTTTGCCTGCCCCTGAGGATCTGGACTGCAAGGCTCTGGAGCAGGGTTGGCCTTACCATGAGGTGAACTGAGGCGGCCACCTCAGGTGCCAGACTGTGGGGTGTCGGGGGGCACCAGTAGGACCCAGAGTGTAGACAATTGTGTCTGCTGCTGGTGAATATGTATTCTCTCTGCTCCAGATGCACAGAGATGGTGCAGTGCTGTGCCGGAGGAAGGAGGGCACAAGAGACATAACAGGCAGGCAGGAGAAAAGGTGAGAGGAATAACAGAAAGCAGCAGGAGCCGCACGGAGAGAGAGGAGGAGGAGCCTCTTAGGTACCTCTCTAGTACCCCCAGGAGCCTGGACTGATTAACACCAGCTTCTCAGGGAGCTTCCTGTTTCCTGCTGCTTCCCTGAACCCACTTAAGGAGAACAGGCAGTCAACCGAAGTAGTAGGAGCCAGTTAGGCCCTTAAGACACCGATATCTTCCCTCACTCAGGCCCTGCTACCAGCCTGCTTATTTGTCCCCTTCAATTGAGTGTTGAGAGCCACTATAGCTGGCACAGAACAGCAGTCATGAGTGAAAGAAGAAAATGCCCCTCTGGGGCAGCATTCAGAAAAAGAAAGAAAGGAAAGGAAGGTTTTCTATCTAAGCAGGAAGGAGCTCTCCTGAGATACATAGACACACATGTTCACGGTGAGCCTTCCGGCCCCAGTGAGGATGTGAGTGGTGAGGAGATGCCTGATCTTCCAGTTAGTCAGACTGCAGGTGAGCTGGCAGCTACTGCAGCATCCATATCTCCATCTCAGATGGATGTAACCATGCACATTCCTGAAGAAAAGTGTAGATCAGAGAAGACTGTGGCGGAGGTGCAAGAAACAGCTGCTGCTGAGTTTAGTTCCTTAAGTCTCAATGGTCCAGGACTGTGGACCCACTTGATCAGTAGCCTGACGGACTTCCTTGTACTGCATGGGCCACAGCAAGTGAAAAACTTCATGTTCCCCAAAGACAATGAAAATAGACGTTTCCATCCAACACATTACTGGTGTGAAATCCCCAATGGTGACAAAGTGGAGAGGCCATGGCTTATGTACTCAAAAACCCAGAATGCTGCATACTGTTTTTGTTGCAAACTCTTCCAGTCTAGTATTCCAGCCACATTGGGTTCTACAGGAACAAAGGACTGGAAAAATCTATCTAGAAATCTGGCATGCCATGAGAAGGCAACAAATCACCAGAGAGCATTCCATAGGTGGAAAGAGCTTGAGATGAGACTAAGGTTAAAGACCACCACAGATGATCAGCATCAAGAGAAGATTGCATCATAGTCTCTTTACTGGCAAAATATTCTGAAAAGGCTCACTGCCATTGTTAGAATGCTTGCTACCCAAAACCTAGCACTGCGTGGCACTTCAGATCAGCTATATATGCCAAACAATGGAAACTTCCTTAAAATTGTGGAGCTGATGGCTGAGTTTGATGCTGTACTCCAGGAGCATCTAAGAAGAGTGACAAGCCAAAAAATGTACACACACCACTACCTTGGAAAAACAATTCAAAATGAGATCATACAGTTACTGGCAACAAAAGTCAAACAGAAGATTGTGGCAGATCTGAAGTCAGCAAGGTATTACTCTGTTATTCTGAACTGCACACCTGCCATCAGCCATATGGAACAAATGACTTTAATGGTGCGTTTTGTAACAACAACAGAACCTAGTGAAAATGTCCCTGCAATGGTGACTGTCAGAGAGCATTTTCTAGAATGTATTGACATTGATGATGTCATACCAGGAGCTGGTATGACAAATGTGCTTCTTAAAAAGCTAGAAGATATGGGAATTGCGAGAGCTGACATGAGAGGTCAGGGCTACGATAATGCTGCCAACATGAGAGGAAAGAACAGAGGAATACAGACACGGATCTGAGAGTTAAAACCTTGAGCTTTTTTTGTCCCATGCAGTTCTCATTCATAGAACCTAATGGTCAGTGATGCAGCATCAGTTTCTAGTGAGGCTGCTGAATTTTTTAATGTAATTCAAAGCATCTATGTATTTTTCTCTGCATCAACTCATCGATGGCAAATTTTGAACATCTGGGAACATCCTCTCTGACACTGAAACCACTGAGTACCACACAATGGGAAAGTTGAGTGGAGGCGATAAAGCCTATCAAACAGCAGATAGGGAAGATAGATGATGCCATAGTTGCCATTATGGAGGATAATGCTATGACAGGAACTGTTCGTTGGAGAATAATAGCACACGGAAATGGAATCACCAGAAACATACATAACTTCAAATTTATGTGTGGCATGACATACTATTTGAAATAAATGTTGTAAGCAAGAGACTCCAAGGTGTTGACCTATACATATATCTGGAGCAACTGGACAAAGCAAAGTCATACCTACAGTCTTACCGGTCAGATGAGGGATTTCAAAAAGTTCTGAAGAGTGCACAGAAGATGGTACAGGAACTTCACACTGAAGCTATTTTCCCACCCATTCAAGAATACAAGAGTCACTGAAGAAGAAATTTTGATTATGAGGCACAGGATAATCCCATAAGAGACCCCAAACAACAATTCAAAGTAGAATTCTTTAATCAGGTGCTAGATTGTGCAATACAGTCAGTTGAACATTTCATGGAACTCAAGGAACACAACAATACATTTGGGATGTTGTATGATATTCCAAAATTCCTCACTATACCTGAAGAAGACCTACACCAGCAAGGCAGGGCACTAGAGACAGTGTTGACACATGATGACATGCGTGATATTGATGCGAGTGATTTAGGTGATGAACTGAAAGCCCTTTCAAGATACATTTCAGCAGGACCAACTCCAAAGGCTATTCTGGAATATATGTGTACAAATAAGATGACCACCCTCTTTCCAAATGGTTTTGTTGCTCTGTGCATACTTCTAATGCTTCCTGTAACAGTTATCATTGGAGAACGCAGCTTCTCCAAGTTGAAGTTAATAAAAACACATCTACACTCCACAATGACACAGGAAAGGCTGGTCGGCCTTGCAACCATCTCAATAGAGCATGAGCTGGCCCAGACTGTGGACCTTCAGCAGGAAGCAGTTCAAATCTTTGCAACCAAGAAGGCACGGAAAGCACCACTTTGATTATTCAAACAGATAAAAACACCAGTGTTTACTATGTAGACAAGAAAAGTTACATTTGCTGTTCAGGCATTTGAAAGATAAGTGTTACTTAAAATTTTTGAACAAGGCATTTTAAGTTCTTAGTTCTCCTTTATTGAGGGAGGTAGCAGAGCAGTACCATAAGAGGAGAAGAACAGGAAGAAGGCAGAATTGAGACCTTTCAAAGTTTTGGCCCAAGCGAAGGGGCATGGGGGCATCATTTGAGCTCCCCGACTCAGGTGCCAAAATGTTTTGGGCTGGCCCTGCTCTGGAGGCCTTCCCTAGAACAGAACTTTCTCTAATGAGCTGGGTGACATTCAAGAGAAGTGCCTCCCATTGGGACTGGATGCGGCTGGAAGATCTTTAAGTTCCATTTGAATGGACTTTCCTCAGAAAACTACATTCTGGTTGCACTAAAGCATTAATTACATATGGAGGGCTGTTTTATTGAACTTTTATTTTGAAAAGTGATTCTCAGCATTATTTCTGAATTTCCCCAAATTCACCTTTTATTTATCCACCCCACATCAGTGACTCTGCACCTAAACCATTCCCTACAGCTGGACAGCATTATATTGGAATGATAACAATTAAAACTATATTGCCTGATAATAGGGTGGATATTACATTCGATATAATAACTGTAGTTCAAATATTATTTGAAGACAGCTTCATAAAAAGTGTTTAGTGGATTTTACTCACTCCCATTTTAACAGCAATTTCCAGACACAAATCTTGCACACATATAAAAAGCAATACAGTTGAGATGGATTTTTTTTTTAAAAGCAATGTGTGTCTACAGCGGCCACAGGCCGAGACTAGAACTACTCCTTTTAAGGACAATGTCTTCCATTCAGGGCATCAGGAACTGTTGGAAATCATCATGGCAAACAGTTACTTTAATAGTTTTTTAATTCATGTCTACCAAGAGGATAAACATAAAAAATTATTTTTTGAGAGACATTCCATAAAACTCACACAGAAAAAAGAAAGCCATATCTCAAAAGGCAGGACGTGGAGATGGTACTGTGTTTGCCACCTGACACCCAATCATGGAAAATGCGTTTCACTATGTATTGGTGTTGTGGAAGTATTTAAAGTGCATAAGGAAATCTGCCACCTAGTAACCATTTGCCTTCACTTGCAAAGCAGATCCTGTCTCTTTGGCAAAGAAAAGGTAACCGATTAAAGATAAGATGGAAAAATAACTAGAAGCCAAATAATTTCCTGCAGCATAAAAACCTGTGCAAAGAGAAATGCTATTCATGTGCCTCCTTTGAGTGGAGCTGCTGATCTGTTGCATTCCACTCCTGATAAAACATGACTGGCAGAGGTGTAAAAGGGACAATAGGAAGGCCTTGATCAGTCAGAAACTCTAGTCCAACTACCACACACCCTTGGCAATATACGCTTCTTGTGCAGCACAGCCGGCTGACATGCAATGCTGCCATTGTAATCCATCCTCCTCTGGTCACATGTATTCCCCTCTACTTTTATTTGAAAGCCACAGGTGGCACCTCAGTCAGAACAGGGCTGGATTAATGTACATGGCAAATGGCCATGTGTTGAGCCTATGAGAACATGCCATACGGAGGGATTCCACCTCTCTCAAATGACAGGCCTCACTTTCTGAATTCTTGTGAGGTTCATCACATGCATAACTTATTTATAGGGGAGGCCAGCAACATAGTGGCTCTTCATGGGAGTCCCCACCCTGTTTGTGCAAAATTTCTGTGATTTTGTTCCACTGCACATCACTCAATAGAAAGGAGCAAAGAGGCCTACAAAAACAAACAGTGTTAAATTCCTCGACCTCTTACTTTCAAACAGTAATATCCAATGATGCAGAAAAAGGAGATGACTGTGTGTAGGATAGCCAAAATCCGCAGTGTGGGTTCCATATAGCCACTGCTTTCTTCAAGGACATAGTGCACAGCGATGATCCTATGGGAGCCACTTTCCAGGCTGTTTAACTTGGAGTCTTCCTCAGCATTTACCACAAGAACTTCCTTTTCTTCTATCACAGCAGAGGTGGAGACCTGTTCAAATCACTCACAGTCAGTGGGACAACTATTTCATTTGACAGGAGTTTTGCATTTCTACAGGCTAGGTACTATAAATCACAAGAGACAAACCAAGGGTGATGTAAATGGGGGGAAGGGAACCTTTTTTTGTGACAAAATCTCCTCTAGAAATACCTCAGAGATCCCTCCACTTTATTCCACTGGGATGACTGGTTTTGCCATTCCCTCACCATAGAAAAGCTGCCCCGAACTTGACGGATCACTTGGGATCCATGAGAGGCCATGGTCCTCTTGGTGGAGGCCTTGTAACACACACTGTAGTTCTGACCAACCCTGATCTGAATCCCTGATAGCATGGCTCTGCCAGGGACTCGTCTAGGTATGGCAGCTTCCAGGGACAGGAGAGAGTCATCAGTGGAAAAGCGACTATAGCCTGGAGCAGCATTATCTAACTACCTTTTGAAGGACTGATTTATGCACTCCCTCCACAAATTGCACTCCCTCTCTTTGTGCAGTCTCTGAACTATGCAGACCAACTGGGGCAAGGTCTAGTGTGCGGGCCGAGAGGGGCTGTGCTCTGAGATGGACTTCTGTGATGAGGAAGGTGAAGACCCTCAGTGTGCAGGCCCAGTAGGCTCTAAGTAGCCTTGTGCCTTATTTAATTTGAGTATTTAAATCGTTAACCCTTTCCTGCCTTGTCTCTGTGTGGAGAGGTCAGACATATAGATTTTTGGTATGTGTGGCATGTTTTATATAAGATTCTCTGATTGTTTAGAATTGTACTGATGGAAAAAATATTAACAGAAATTTTAATAGAGGTATCACTTTAACAAAATAAGCACTCAACACATTTGAAATATTAAGTCGACCCTTAATCCACTAGGCTATGCATTCTTTGGCTAGTTTTAATTGGAAGTTAGTGTGTTAATTTGGCTACGCAGTCTCCCATATTTTTCAAATTCATGTAATTATGCAGCACAAGGGTTGATTAGTAATAATACAACAAATTTACCTTATAGAAGAGCAGGATGAAGTTGATGGCAAAAGCAACAAACAAAGCCAACATCCTCATGTTATAAAAATTGCGAGCAAAATAGTTCTGAAAATAAAAATAAAAAATACAGTTTATCTATAAATTATTTATATATCGAGTTTCAGAGTAGCAGCTGTGTTAGTCTGTATTCGCGAAAAGAAAAGGAGTACTAGTGGTACCTTAGAAACTAACCAACTTATTTAAGCATAAGCTTTTGTGAGCTACAGCTCACTTCATCGGTGAGCTGTAGCTCACGAAAGCTTATACTCAAATAAGTTGGTTAGTCTCTAAGGTGCCACTAGTACTCCTTTTCTTTTTATATATTGATTTAGTCAACTTTGATGAACTCATAAAAATTACTTCTAAGAACCTTATGTTATAAAAATTATTCAAAGTAGCCAAATCTAGAAAACTTGCAGAGTTTTACTGTTAAAAACCCTCAGAAGAACACCTCTTCCCACAATCCCCTCCAAAAATTGCTTGCATGTTTACCAAGGTTTTCAGTTAGAGTGGGAGAATCATAAAACCCAGCTGAATTTGGAACCAAATCTTAGACCTTGTGAGGAGTGAAAAGCTTGGATAACTTGGTCTTGAAATTATGTTGTAAGGCCACTGTACTTTCTAGTTCCAACTGCAACAGGATTGAAAGTGGAAATATAGTACTTTCTAGTTCCAACTGCAACAGGATTGAAAGTGGAAATATGGGAAATCCCATGGAAATCCTGCTCCCATAAAGTCTGTAGCCTGACGTGGTTTGAACAGTTCAGGTAAGTTTCAGATGTGCAGCTAAACTTGTAACCTAACTAAATCTTTTGGATCTTTCCAATGGCTAATTTTTAAAACATCCATAGTTGCTACTCTTATCTATCTCTACACGTATATAAAAAAAATACAATAAAAGAATGCTATAGTTGCAAAGTGAATCACTCAAAAAATCAGGGAATGTTGAAGATAAGGCTGGACGTGTAACTGTAACTCTCCACCCCCTTTTGTGAATGCATTACAATTTACAAGATGGCATAAATATGTATTTAAATGGGGGGGGAACTGTATTATTTGAGAAATATGTTCCTTTAATTAGTCTTATTTTCCATATATATGAGCTTTCAAGACAGTTTTAAAAAAGTAAATATTTCATGCAAAATGTACGACATCTCTTTTACACAGATTTAAATCTAGTTTATACGAAGTACTGGGTTTTCAAAAATTCTTTAAATTGGTTTGTCATATGCCTCATAAATTTCTATCTCTCTCTCAGTAAAGGTAAAATTCTGCAGTCCCATGTGCTGCTGTGAAAGGTCTCACATACAAGGGAAATTGTCTATCACTGCCCTAGGGGCTAGAAAGCAGAGAGGCAGTGAAAGGTGACCCTGAAGACCCTTGAACACTATGGCCTCAGTAGTAGCTCTTTTTACAGGAATATGTGTGGTCGAGTTGTCATGCAGGCAGGTGCAGAGCTAATGGATTAGAGAGTTGCTTGGATCCATGGGTGGCTGGGAGAGAGCAGAGGAAACCTGATATACCTTGTGGTAGTTGTCATGGAAAGGCTCTGTAGCCACTACCACAGGTCTGAGACCAAGTTTCTTCAACCTTGTGCCTTTCAGATATTGAGCAAAGCCTCTGAATAGTGCCGGAGCCTGAGAGACAAATGTAATTTACCTGTGAGAGAGGATACTGCCATGCTTCTGAACTCATCAAATTTTGCTCTGAGTTCTGAGATCTCTCCACTCTAATTTTCCCCTTCATAGATTCCAAGGCTGTGGGAAGTGGCGGCCAGTACATCCCTCGGCCTGCACGGCTTCCCGCAGCCGCCATTGGCCTGGAGCGGCGAACTGTGGCCAGTGGGAGCCACAATCGACCTAACCGGCAGACGCGGCAGGTAAACAAACCAGCCCGGCCCACCAGGGGGCTTAACCTGGCAGGCCGTGGGCCATAGGTTGCTGATTCCTGATCTAGTTTGACCTGTTGCATAACATCAGCCACAGAACTTCCCCCGAACAATTCCTTTTGAACGTCAGTATATCTTTAAAAAAAAATCTTGATTTAGAAATTGCCAGTGATGGAGAGTCCACCATGATCCTTGGAAAACTGCTCCAATGGTTAATTACCCACACAGCAGACTTGTGCTGCTTACTAATAGGACTTCACAGCTGCAATGCAGCTATGAACATTTGTGGCAAATAATTTTCAAGATTGCATATAATTCTTCCACCCCCTAAAAATACAAAATACATGTGCATCCATTCCCAGCCACAAACCCCCACATTTGCATTCACAAATTGGGTAACTGCATATACAACTAACAGCTTGTGGGGAAAAAAAAAGAATGGTTTTGTGGTTATGAAGAGTGTACACGCATATTTAAAGGCACACATTACACGCAGCTTTGAAGAAGGCCATTAATGTTTTTCAAAAAAAATATATAATTTTGCCTAGCACATTGGTATTTTCACTGTCATTTTGTTTTTATGCCTTTTTTGGGGGTGGGTTGAGGACAGAGAGTGAGTGAAGGTTGCTACAGCTTTCTCAGATGCACAGACACTTTCTGCAGTCCTTTGTAACAAGTTCCTGGTACACATAATTGGCTAACATGCAAGTACTCAGTCCAATGTAGATAACATCTTACAAGAAGTTTCTGCTGGTATGCTATGATTTTCTTCCAGAAGGCTGATTCCTGCACTTCTGGTTCTCCATATCTGTGTGCATGAAGCTGTCTCAGCTTCTGTTTCCCTTTGTCTTCTTTGGCTTTTTCTTCCTTTTCTCCATCTTCTCCCCTGAGAAAAAAAATGAGCTCATAATGTGTGCTGAGTCACTGAAGATGACTAGAGATCTATTATAAACTTTTTCCCCGCCCAGATGTTTACAGTCAGGGGTTGGCACCACCATGTTGTGCGACGGACACGTGACAAAATGCCCATACTTAGTGACGGACATTGGGGGAAGGGGGAATTATGTCATTCAGTCATTCAATTTTTTGAAAAATTACCATGGACATCAACATTTTTACCACGGACACATTACTGACTCCTGTTTACAGTCCCACCACAGTAAGGGGGAAATCCTGTCCCCTCATGAAGCCACAGTCGCCATGATTCGTGCAGGGAAGAAGACGTGAAATGAAGAGGAATTCTCCCTCTCAGGCCACAAAGAAATGGCAAAAATGTTCTGTGGGTGATACTGCAGCCACTGCATTACAGTAGCCTCTCTTAAATGAGGATATTTGATTGGTGAATCCAGGTAATTATGGATCCATCTGCTCCACCCTTCCTATTCCCAAGCCCCACTCCATATTATTGTAGTTAGTACCAATAGAACTAAGCTCTGTAATGCACTTTGGGTGGCTCTCCTCTACCCTCAGCACTACATCACATCTGCTCTGGTGAGGACTCCATGGTGCAGAGAAAGCAGCAGGATAGCACCATAACATAATATAGTTGACTTAAAACTTACAATACATTTATGTTTTGAAACAGAATAACTGAAAAGCATTTCCTCCTCTATTTACGAACCAAGTCTTGAGTTTAGGATTCTGTATTTCCTCTCCAACAGTCATGGATACCACAAGCACTTACTCAAATGGAGGAAGGAACAAGAATTGATTGTTGCAATTTCAGGTGTTTGTCATGTATCAGCTATACTAAGGAAAACGAGGAATCCTGAACTATGGGATGTAGTTTCACTCTATGTTACCAGTTAAAACCAAACACTGTATTTTGTATTCCATTACATTTATTTGATTTTTAACTCAGTCCTTCATTCTATTACTAATTTGGGACCTAAAACAGTGTTGCACTAATTTAGAAAAACAAAAACAAAGAGAAAGGCTGAGTTGCACATTTGAAGAAAACTGACAAAGTTTGTGCTGCATAAAAATTTAAGAGCACTGAACTGTGATCCTGCAGTGAGCCATGCCCACACAGAATTTTGCTAAAGCCAAAACAATATTGGACTGACAAGGTTTGTAAAATCAAAATCACCCTGGTTTACATACCTAGCAGCTGCACACAGTTCATTAGGTGAACCTGTACCCAAAGACTTTGCCAAAGACCGTACACCTTACTATAAAATTGTTCTCTGGAACTTATGTGGTTCTGTCTGTATGTTTAATGCTTCTAGCCACTGTGTTTGCCAAGAAAACTTTAGATATGGACTAAATAATGCTGGTCAAACATTTTCTGATGGAATCTTTTTCTCCATTGGAAAATTCTGATTTTATGGAATCAATATATGTTGTGGAAACATTTTGACTCTGTCAAACCTTTTGATGGAAACCAGTCAGGCAAGCAGGTTGACCAGCCCATCTGGTTTCCTCTCTGCCTGCCTACAAGCTGACTGGAGGGTCGGCAGGCAGACTGCTTGGGTCCCCAGCCTCCCAGCACACTGGGCAGCCTGTCTGGTGATGGCTCCCTCAGCTGCCCGGCTTCCTGGGCTTACCAGCTAGTCGGCTCCCTGGGGTGCCCATCTGGCAGTTGGGCTGCCTGGCACCATAGTTTACATCCAATAGAAAATTTTCATTTTCAACTTTTAATTCCAAGTCAAAAGGAAAAACATTTGGAAATGTGACATTTTTCATAGGACAGGAATTCTGGTTCTGGCACAGCTCTAGAGTTGAATGTAAATCAAAGCATTTTCTTCCTTAATCAGCAGATAGCCTGGAACAATAGTTCTAGGAGTGATAAACTCCCTCTTCCATCTTAAAGGGGTTTTAACTCTGAACCTTAAAAATAACTATTAAATTTCAGGCATGTTCGCTTTTGTCCCACAATCCCACTCTGCCTCCCAAACCTGCTCAAATGCCAAAGGCCCTAACTATTCTCTGCCAAAACCTCCAGGGTTCCCCTTGGTGTGTGTGATGACATGTGTGGAAGATTGAAAAGTGAAATCTTTGGAACAGCATACAATCAATTGCATTCAGTATCACAAACAAATGCACGCGGGGCTACTTACATATTTAGCCTTCTAGTTTTAAATTCAAATGCTCCTGTAACTATGAGTCCGGTGGCACCTTAAAGACTTACAGATTTATTTGGGCATAAGCTTTTGTGGGTAAAAAACCCACTTTTACCTATGAAAGCTTACGCCCAAATAAATCTGTTAGTCTTTTAAGATGCCACCGGACTCCTCATTGTTTTTGTGGATACAGACTAACACAGCTACCCCGCTGATAAATGCGCCTGTGGAATTTCTGCACCAGAATGCTACAGAAGCTGGGGTTGTTGAAGTAGACATTAGGTTCAGTTTTATGTGGAGTACATGGGGCCTTGAACACAGGAGAACTTAGTTCCAAGTGATATTGGGAATTTGTCTGTTCAAGCAGCCCAGCCCTGGCTTGTACATACAGTGAAAGTTACACTCTTAACTCTCCTGGGAAGGGAGGGAGGTAGTGTGAGACTATATTATGTTAGGTTTCAGAGGAACAGCCGTGTTAGTCTGTATTCGCAAAAAGAAAAGGAGTACTTGTGGCACCTTAGAGACTAACCAATTTATTTGAGCATGAGCTTTCGTGAGCTACAGCTCACTTCATTCAAGCTGTAGCTCACGAAAGCTCATGCTCAAATAAATTGGTTAGTCTCTAAGGTGCCACAAGTACTCCTTTTCTTTTTATATTATGTTATGGTACTATCCTGCTGCTTTCTCTGCACCCTGGAGTCCTCACCACAGCAGATGTAGTGTAGTGTAAATTCTAGTCATTAAAAGACTTATCATAGAGCAGCACTATAGAGAAAGCTGACTGCTATCCCAGGTGTCACATAAATACAGTGATCACAGTCGGAAACAGGACTGGGAAGGATGGACTGGAATAAAGAAAGGCATAAAACCACCATAATGGCATCAATTTTATGCTGGTTTCACTGCATTGGGACTGTGAGGGGCTCCTTTGCCAGCGAGGATGATGTGCGAAAGGAAACCTACATTCAGACATGTGAGATGTCTCTATGACACAGAAATGAAGTAGCAAGGGACTACCTGTAAAGAAAACTGACTTCTCAGAAAAACAAACTACAGTTCTTAGGAGCAAGATCTAGGGTTATACCTACTCTGCTTTTTCAGGTTCCGATTTAGTTTCTTCTTTCTCCTCCTTTTCACCTTCATTCACTTTCTGCTCCTTGAATGAGTCAGATAAAAAATGTCATAGAGTTTAAGGCCAGAAGGAACCATTAGAACATCTGGTCTGACCTCCTCTATATCACAGGCCACCAACACCACTTATCACCGCACACTGAACCCAACAATCAAACTGAGATCCAAGTATTACAACCTACAGGATACTAAATTGGTAAGTGAAACAGGAAGAGACTAGGAAGGGCTGACATGTACCATTGATCCAAGCCCTGCAATGGCAGGGAAATGATTAAGTGATACCCAGATAATCCTGGCAAGTGACCTGTACCCACAGGCTGCAGAGGAAGGTGAAAAGTCCCCCAGGTCACTGCCAATATGACCTGGGGAACAATTCCTTCCCAACCCCATGTATGCTGATCAGTGAGACCCTGAGCACATGAGCAAGAACCAACCAGTCATGCACCTGAGAAAGAGAATGCTCTGTGCCCTCCATGTCCAATGTCCCATCTCCATTCCTGATGCTTCAGAGGAAGGAGATTGAAACAAAACCCTCCTAGAATACCTTGATGAAACCCTGAAGCATGAACTTTAGGAACACAAGACAAAACAGAAGTGTGCCCCAGGTTGAGCTCTTCCCCTTACCAACACAAACAACCTCATCTACAAAGTCTAAGCAGCATTATACGGTATGCAGCCTCCAAAACATGGCTAAAAGGCAACAGTCATACTGCTGAACATCAAGGCATTTTTTATTAACCAACGCTACAGTGAGGGAAAATGACATTTCCTTTTGCATTTACAAAAGACACACTGAATTTTGAATTTAAAAGCAAACCAAATAACATTGACTAGTCTGAGCAGCTTCAAGCTCGTGATCCCAGAAAGACTAAACTTTGGTAATTCACTGTTCTTCTTTAAAAAGCATGCCACACTTAAGAAAAAAACTAAAATCACACAAACATAGCTGTAAGTTTTATTTCTGATCCACACAGAACAGACTGAAACACGGTGGGTAAAAATATAGTTTGTTACCTGAATTTTTTCCTGCATCTCAGGTAATGGAAGTAAGGAAGGTGTGCTCAACAAATCACTCAGACCAGCATTTGGATTATGAGGAATCAGCTTATACTGGCCTCCTTCTCTTTTCAAATCCAAGCCAAATATGTCTGAGAGTAGGTCACCATCATCTGATAAAGCTGTCAGATCAGTCAGATCTTCTGCTGGCAATGCAGCTTCTGTGGGTTTCCTCTCTCCCTCTTCCCCTTCGCCACGTACCTCATCCTGAGTGGGATCTGGCATATTGGCTAAAAGTTCAGCTACCTTGATCTTCTTAGCCCCTTCTACCAAGCTTCCTCCGAGTAGCAAACTGTACATGATGCGAAAGAAGCCTCGGAAAACACTACAGGTGAAATGCAGTAAGCCCATCAAGATGCTCCAGTAGGAAGAAAATAAAGCCATGAACATGTCCTTCATGGTCATTTTCTTCATTTTCTTCATCTGCTTCTTTAGACTCTTCATGCTGAGCATTTTTGTAAGAGTCATTATATTATACTTGAGGGCTACCAAGGCTGACTTGACAGTCACAAGGGAGAAGAAGCCCATTCTAGGGTCCTGTTCCTCAGGCTTATCTTTTTCATTCTCTTCTTTATTTGTGGACCTCTCATTCAAATCTGACTCAGAGATCTGGGCAGCTAGCTGCATTTCAAAGATGGTATCCTCACAGAAATTAACAAAAAGTTCCATCTTTTCCTTCTCTCCTCCTTCATTTACTACATCAAAGATAAACTGCCTCTTTGACTCTTTAACCTGAGGTTTCTCCCACTGAGTTCGACTTGACTCACTTATTTCAAAGTAAACTCGCTCAATGCGCTTTGCACTACCCATGATTTCTATGCGTCCAAGGAAGGGCTGAAAATAATTCAGAACGCTCTCTGCTAGCTCAAGAAAAGTCTGTAACCGGGTATCATGGCGCATGTGCTCTGAAAGGTTGGTCAGGAGAACAGCAACATTGAAACCAATGTCTTTGGCAGGTTCATGGAACCGTTTCACAAATTCCTCATAATCCAGAGTCTCATTCTCATCCGTCTCAGTGCAAGATAGTAGAAACTCAGTTTCAGACTGGGTGTAGTGCTTATGGCTTTCCATGGCCTTCTGAAAGTCCCTCTTTGAAATTATACCCTTACCATCAGGGTCATATTCCTTGAATGCATCAGATGAAGTTAAATCCTTCAACTTTAAAAACATATCAAAAAACTTCAGAATCATCTCCACGTTGTTGGAAGACTCCACTAGCATGTCAACCATCTGCTTGCCAATAGTTCCATTCACAACATTACCTAAAGGTGGCAACATGCAATAACCAGTCATTGGTGACAATGAACATTTTGGCAAATAAAAGCATTTAATAATGATTACTGAAATCATCACATGGTAAGATTTACAAATTACTAAATGATCTGGTTGCATGCAAGTCTTCAGTGTATAACTATACAGGTTATCATTTAAAAATACTATACCAAATCAAGATCTATGCGGAAAGACTGAAAAAACTGGGTTTGTTTAGTCTGAAGAAGTGAAGACTGAGGGGGCCATCATGACAGATTTCAAGTACATAAAAGGTTGTTACAGGGAGGAGGGTGAAAAAATTGTTCTTGTTTGCCTCTGAGAATAGGAAAAGAAGCAATGTGCTTAAATTGTAGCAAGGCAAAATTAGGTTGGACATTAGGGAAAACTTCCTGTCAGGCAGATAAGCACGGGGACAAATTGCCTAAGGAGGTTGTGGAATCTCCGTTATTGGAGGTTTTTAAGAGCAGGTTAGACAAACACCTCTCAGGAATGGTCTAGTTATTACTTAGTCCTGCCTTGAGTGCAGGGGACTGGATTAGCACTGCTTTTGAAAGAAGGAGATAAATGTCAGTATGTATACATCAAAGACTTCTTTCACATTTAGTAGAGTGCTGAATGGGAGATGGAATTTAGGAGTGACATTAAGACTTTTTTTGCCATTCCTCTGACGAGCTTAGATATGCTGTGGAGATTAGGCTTTCTGGTTCTGAGGGAGAAAATAGGTATCTTTGGGACGATCTTTGTTCATTCAATGCCTAGCACAATGTGGTCCTGGTCCTTGACTGAAGGTCCCAGTGGCCACTGCTAATCAATAAATAAAGCCATATTTTACAATGGCTGTATGCTACTGCGTGAAGTTGAGGTGCAATAGCAGCTTTTGCAAATGTTAAACAGGACAATCCCCCAGAGCCATGATAGACCTACCCAGGTGAATTCAAAGCCCATTCTTTCATGGTTATGGTAATTGTCAATACAAAAAAAGTGTGATGTTAAATGCAGCACACTGAAGTTGCTAACACACAGTAAATAAAACAACTGATAAATAGTGAAGCTTCCTTCTGTAGCAAGAACCTTGGATTCTAGCTTCACCAGCAAATAGCATCTCATTTGAACCAAAACAGAAGCCAAACACATGGAAATAAGTAAATCTTTGTAATGATTCAAACTGAGCTGGCATGTGCATAATTAACACTGATTTAATTAATTTATACATTATTGCTCACCATGTAAATTATAGTTATAATAATTCCCATGAGCCTTTAAAGATCAACAACTCTTCTGATAATAAACTAATGAACATTAAAATACTAAAAAAGGAAGAGACATTGGTTTTGCTGTGAAAAAAAATATGCAGAGGAAAAGACAAAGTTATAATACTTGCAAAATAAACTTTTAAAATAAATTAAAATTACCTTCCAGCATAGACAACAACATGACCACCATATCCTTCTGAAGATCCATTAACTCTTTCAGTAATTCAATTTGACTGGAATCCTGCAAACATGAATCCATTGTAAATAAGACTATTTTGGGCCAATATTTTTAACAACCTCAACCCAGCCTCTGATCTTGCATGCACATATTTTGCACAAATAGAAACTTGTCCTTGTAAAACAGGTATTTTACACATACAACTGCCAACTTGAACTAGTGTTTGTGTGTGCACATGTAGGTTTCATTTAGGGAAAATCAGACTGAGAAGCTGAGAGGCCATTAGTGTATTTGGCCCTTTATGTCAGATCTGAAAATAAAAGGAAAACACATTTATCCAACTATTTACTCTCATATAGTAGCAAAACACATACACACACTCTTATATGTTTAGAAGAAACAGCAATTTAATACAGCCATAGTGCAAGTTGAGCTACTATGGAGAATAAAGAAAAGAAAAGCTTTTCTGATAGTATGCAGCTGTGTTGGAGTTGAAGAGATGATGTCTATATAATACTTTATGTTTGCTAAACTGATGTTAGTGTTGGGATGATCAGGTTCCCACCCACATGGCCGTAAGAAAAGTGTCATGACAGCAATAGCATTGAGTTACAAAGAGCTCAAATAAGACCAAAAAAAGTGACAGATCAGTCATAGTTGGGAACATTTTATAAGAAGTAAAACAAAGTTATTAAACTTCAATTACATAGAACTTTGACAATCTTTAACGATTTCATCTGAAATTTCCCCATGTTCCCCATGTTTGTGCCTCATGCATATATTTCACCATAAAAAGTTCAGTGGCTTCCAACTACAAAGTTAGGGAAAATGAGTAGTTTTGCTGACGTTCAAATCTATTTCCAACCATTCTTGGAAGAGCTCTAGGGCCAGCCTCTATGAGGTACACCAAAGAGGTACCATTTGCCAACCCCAATGAAATCCACCCAGATTTAGTCAATTTATGAAAGACTCTGAAAATCAGTATTTACACTTGTTCCGAGGAATTTATTAAAACTTTGCTATGAAAATACCTGAGCATCCCATCTGCATTAGGCATGTTCAAAGCCTCAAAGATCTCTCAATATGTCAACTATACTGAGATACTGAACATGCTCCCAGTCCCCAAGAGCTTGAGCTCCAAATGGGAAAAAGACATTGCCACTGTCCCGTAGACTAAGAGGAAACCATCAGGTCTAATCTAGCAACTAATATTAATAATTCTATAAACTTCCCTCGCCCTATTATTAAGCAAAGCCTCATGGCTATGACATAACATGATCACATTTTTTTTTACCATAGGAGTCCTGCATCATTCAGTGCAAAGGATGAACAGTGAATAAAGCAGAAAGCAGAAACTTTTAATAAGAGAAAAGGATGTCTTCTCATACTTAAAGCACTGCACTGGGACCCAAGAGGATTTTACTCCTGGCTTGGCCACAGACTTTCCACACGCTGTGGAACAAGCCTACTTTTTCATTCTTAAAATAAGTATATTTTGGTAACCATGACAATATGTGTAGGCTTTTGGTACACCTCTATTTTTGTACGCGTCTCCTCTTTATCATTTAGGAAAGGCTGCACTCATCACAGTGCCACCTGCTGTGAGAATATGCCTATTCATGAAGACAAAGAATGTCTATAGCACTAAGAAGTTCAGCAGAACTAAGAAATCAACCTTCACTCGACACTAAATCCCAACTTTCATCTCTGTGGTACATGCAAAGACTGGATTCTTAAATCATATCAGAATCTAAAATAATAATAAAAATAGCCAAAATCTTGGTCTTCAGAGCTCTATAACTTTAAATATTATAAAAGTAACAACAGAGATTAAAAATAATGATAACAACAATAAAAAAACATTTCCCACTTGTTGGGCACCTTTAATCTGAGTACATCAAATTATTTTTCAAATATTCCACCACACCCCCCGAGACAGGTAAGAAGGTATGTATGACTCTGCTTTACAGATGGGGAAATTGAGGCACAGAGTGACATGCCCAAAGTTACAGAGGAAGTTGGTGTCTGAAGAATGGGTTGGATCATAGGAGTTGCTGTGTCATTCTGTAATCACTTGGCCAAGTTTCTCTCCCACTGGTTCATAGCCTATACTGCCTCAATTCTTCTATATTCCCTTGCATTGTTGTTCTGGTCACGCTCTCTTAATATGAAAATAATTTGTTCGATCAACAATTCAGCTAATGTATTGTAAAAAGTTAGTAACTAAAAAATAAGAAAAAAAAGTACATGATACCTGAGATAGTTTCATCTGCATGTGGGCAAACACATGAAGAAAACCAACCACTGCGTCCCACAGCCTGCTGTGTGCCAGACTCTGCTGGTTCCCTGTACATGGACCCTACCATGCAGATGACAAGAAAAGGAGAACAGGGTTTATATGCAAGAGAATTACATCAAACATTAGGATAAAATTAGAATCAGGTTACCTAAAATATGACCAGCTGAGAGCTGCTACACAAGCATTTTAGGAACTGTTAAGGAAAGTGGAAACATAAATGGAATGACAATTTCATTTGATAACAATTACTGTAGAATATCCCTACCACTTCCTTTGCTTTAAGGCAACTAAAGCCACATTTTCAAAGTTCTGTGTAAAAAGGGAGCAACAAAAAATGGATCTCAATGTTCACGGAAGAGTACCAGTTTGCACCTTTAAATTGGAATCTCATGAGGGGCACAGATGTTTAGTCTAATTCTCCTCTACTTAAGCAAGTGTAAATCAGGACAGGTTTCAGAGTAACAGCCGTGTTAGTCTGTATTCGCAAAAAGAAAAGGAGTACTTGTGGCACCTTAGAGACTAACCAATTTATTTGAGCACAAGCTTTCGTGAGCTACAGCTGAAGTGAGCTGTAGCTCATGAAAGCTTATGCTCAAATAAATTGGTTAGTCTCTAAGGTGCCACAAGTACTCCTTTTCTTTTTGTAAATCAGGAGTAACAATGATGAGGTTCTGGTAAAATTATTTTAAGAAGAGTTGAATCAGGCCTCTTGTTTTTTGTTCAGCAAGTTTCACCTGTTGTAAAACATTGTCTGGTGTTACAATGCTATAATAATATTTTTACAAAAATCAGATGATATTTCAAAGGACAATGAATAAGATATTTATTAACACTGTGAACAGAATAGTTTGGGTGTAGCGGGCCAAATCTGTTAGAGCTGTGTGTATACATTTGCATATCACCAGCCTCTGCTAATACTTATTCAAGCTAGTACTTTCACAATTCACTCCTATGAAGTCTAAAATAATACAGATTTCCATAATGAAGATTTGAATGTGAATAAAAAAGTATAGTCTGTATGCTCAGTCTTTAAATAAATCCTTCCCAAGAGAAATTACAATGATTAGGGGCCTGAATCTTCACTCATATAGGTTTCATAGTCCTGTAAGTCCATTTAGTTTCAGTGGAATTACTCCTGACATATAATGTGATCAGAGTCTGTCCCTATCTTTTAAGCATTAATTTTTGGGATAATTTCTCAAAAATAGTTATCAGGTAAAGCTACTTTTTGGCTTATCAAAATGATCCTTTCATTGATTAATATAATTGCCATGATTTCATATAGTGTAGTTTTAAACACTCTCCTGACAGTTGAACCTCAACTTCCATAATGAAAATATTGTGTAATCAGCAAAAAGGCCCCAAATTATTTTAAATCACTTCATATTGTCATAAGCAGCATTTCTCACTCGATTATTTTACATGGGAAAAGACTAGTATATTGTAGCATACTGGTAGTGACATTCACTAAAAAATAGATGAATTATATGGGACCTCAATCTGCACATAGAGTGCCCACTTATGGGGAAAGAAGTTCTGTACATGGATAGAGGATCCAATATAGTATAGGATGAATGGCAGTGAACCTAACACTTTCCACTAACATTTATCACACATCCTTTTTTAAGAGAACAATAAAGGGTACATTAAAATTAAACCTAGGAGAATTTGATTGCCATTTTTTTCTTTAAAAATTCTAGCTAGTTACATAGAAAAGAAAAACTACATTAAATAACGTTATGAAGATTGCAAAGTCAAGTACTCAAAAGTTAGGAAATGACAGAATTCAAGTTTTTCCATAGGACCGAGCTTCCAAGGGGAGTAGTGGTGACAAAAAACCTAACTGGCTTCAAGACTGAACTTGATAAGTTTATGGAGTGGATGTAGCCGATCTGCAACTGCTAGTAGCAAAGACCTACAATGATTGGTGATGGGACACTAGACTGGAAGGGCTCTAAGTTACTACAGAAAATTATTTTCCAGATGTCTGGCTGCGGAGCTTGTCCACGTGCTCAGGGTCTAACTGATCACTGTATATGGGTCCGAAAGGAATTTTCCTCCAGGCCAGACTGGCAGAGACCAGGTTTTTATTCCCCCTCCTCTGCAGCATGGGGCATGGATCACTTGCAGGTTTAAACTAGTGTAAATGGTGGGTTCCTTGTAACTTGAAGTCTTTAAATCAAGATTTGAGGAATACAGGAACTCACAGAGGTTATGGGTCTTTTATAAGAGTGGATGGGTGAGCTTCTGTTGCCTGCAATGGGCAGGAGGTCAGACTAGATGAACATGACGGTCCCTTCTGGCCTTAAAGTCTATGAGACCCCTTGCCTTAGTCAGTGCACAGAATGGATGGTTCTCCATCCATGGCATGGAGACAGCTATTCCATTTTTTTCTTATCCTTCAATGTGGCGCTCCATATTTTGTTGCACCCCTTCCAAGCCCTGCACTCAGTACTGAATTATTAATTTCTTCTAGAACTTTTTTATGGTGCTCATTACATCCTGCCAGCAGTTTCTTCTTGTTTATTGCAAAGAGGGTCCAGGTCAGGCAAGTCTCTGCAGATCTGAAATGTGGCAATATGTCATGGGGAAAGAGTTTTCTCAAGCAGTGTATTCAGAGCTTTATAATCAAACTGACAAGAAGCCAGAGCACTGACTGAATATGCCATGATATTCCACTTACTAAGCACACAGCCACATTCTACATTAGTTTTACTTTTCAGATAAAGCAAACGTGAAGAACATAGTATGATACATTGCAGTAGTCCAGTCTTGAGGTGCAAAACAAATTATAATGGCAAGGTTCCTGTTGGAAAGAAAAGGACACAACTGGCTACATACTGGGACACAAGAAGTCTTGGTTAGCAAAAGAGGAGATAATTCAATGATACGTGGGAATCTGCTAGATTCTTAGTTTGCAAAAAAATAACAAATGGCTACTACACATATTTCAAAACATTATTTCTTACTAATTTCATGCAATGAGCAGTTTACCTGAATATACTCTGTGAGAGTATTGAAGACCTGTTTTGCAACTTGAATTGCTTTGGAGAAATTACGTTGTCCTTGCTCATCAATAACATCCTTCCCAGAATAATACCAGTAGAAATCACTAATTGATTCCTATAAAACAGATGTAAGAAACAACACATGCAGGTCAGATATTCAAACTGCCACTCCTGTGTTCATCAGCATTTTCATAAAGTAGACTTTAAAAGCAAACTTCGTTGTGAGCAAAAAAAATATCCATTTATTCATATGGATTTAAAATAATCTCAGACATTTTAGGTATCATCAACATAATGCATTTTCTCTCTCATCTCCAGTGAAACCCACAGGGAAAAACAAAACAAAACCAAAAATCCCTTCAAAATCTAACTTTTGTCTAGATTACCTGGTCTTTTTGTTTATTTCAAGTTTTACATACACATATGGGCCCTTAAACTGACTAAATCATTAACACAGTGCTGTGTGCTGTTCATGTGAACAATGTGTCTTTATACTGTCTGCCTGCCAGCTAGCTAAATCAAGGAACTGAATATTCTTTGTGCACAGAATTCTTCTTTCCATCTCCCTTAAAGAATGTCAGCTGAAACTTCATCAAAATGAGCTCCAAAACATAAAAAGGTTTATTGTTATTACCACCGAGCCTCTAAAGAACTTGCAAGGACACACAGTAATACTGACAACAGCAACAACAACTGAAAAAAAGGTTGATTTTCCACATACTGGAATTTTTAGAAACAACAACAAAAATGCTAAAATACAGCTACCTGTATTTATTTGCAATTAGTATGTAAGATGGTTTACCTGAACTCTCAGTAAGTAATCCACAGTGGAGATGATAATATTGACAGTTGTGTTGTTACCAGTTTGAGTTCTCAAATAATTCTGAAAATCTAAAATGAGAGGATGAGTTCAAATTAACATTTATTTAAATCTCAAATATTTTCAGAATTATTTATTAAAATAAATTCTGGTACAATCCATTGGTCAAAGCCTACTTTAAAGGACTGAAACATCTTCTAAGTAACTTTCCTGTTTAAATCCATATTTTAATTCACTGAACCGTTTACATCTGCCTGAATGGTACCATCTTATTGAGGAGATCAAGTAACAGTTTACAAGTTCTAATATCTGGTTTCTCCTGTGAACATATTATAAGTCTGACTTTGATCTCACTTATATCAACTTTACACTGATGTCACTACATTAACGTCACTAGAATTATTCCCGATTTACACTAGTCTAAATGAAATCCGAATTAAATCTTATGCCATTACTGATGACAATGATATGAATATGTTTGACAGCTATAAACTGGAATCTTTTTTTTATAATACCACAAAGTATATGAGTAAGTGAACTAATATTAAAAATACTTTAAAAGAAATTGCTAGTATTTCCTTATGTTATATATGAAAAACTATTGTTCCTCCTTCAATGAAGATCTCCCATATGCTCCTGGGATGACATTTAAGCCCCCTAACCACCTTCAGTGAGAACCAGAACTCTAAAAATACTTTGCATGCCAAAGTACAATATGTTTGCTGCAAAGCCCTCCTTTAAGACTTTCCTCCCATTTAGTGATCAGGAGCTAAAACTAGAGTAAACTTCATTTTCTATTTAATTTACCTTTCACATAGTTCATGCTCCAGGAGTTTTATCATTTTGTGAGCCATTTTTTTCTCCCAATGTTTAAATGAACAAGGAAACTTGACATTTTAACTCCACATAAATATTTTTCTTTCATGTACAGTTCAGCTACTCAGGAACCTTTCATAATATTTCCTTAAAACTTGCCAAGCCTTCAGCACTGATGAGCTTTTATCCCTGGTTACCATCACCTTGGCTCAGCTGACTGGCAGCCTGCCCACAAACCTGAACTGTGTCCTTCACAAAGCAACTGGAGGAATCGGAAGAGGTCACAGGTGAATTCGTCATCCTGCATTACTTTTTCTCCTGTGGAAAGCCCAGATGGAGGTACAAATTATCACAGACTGTCAACTAGCTCCCCACTTCCCTTACCAAATCTCCATATTTAATCTAAAGTCACCATTAACAAACATATAAAATGCAATTTATAGCCACTATTCTATCTGAAGCATGGCATGTGGCTGGCAGATAGGTGCTATTTCTCTTCCATAAGAAAAGAACATTTACATTTCAAGACACAAATTTCTCTCTATAAAATGCAGCAGCATGGGCTTGGCAACATTTTAGAAAAAATCCATCTTTTACACTCTTCTTTTATTTTTGTTGGCATGAAGTCTGCATCATGTACAAAGCTTAATACTGGATTTACTTTGTTCCAATGTTTGATAAATATTGAAAAGCCTGAAAAATTAATCAAGTATTGCAGAAAAGAAGACCTCTAAAAATATATTTTTAAAAGCAAACTAAGCCAACAACTTTATAGACATTTATGTTCTCAGAAAACACTTAACCTGGGATTTTCAAATGAGTCTAAAAGAGTTAGGCAACCAATTCTCATTGAAAGCCAGGGGATACTAGCCACCAAATTCCCTTAGTTCTGGTTAACCAAAGCACTAAGTATGTGCTTAAGTGTTTTTTCTGAATAGGGATGGACTTCAGCGTGTCCTTAAGGACTCTTGCAGAACTTGGCCCTACAGCCTAGTTTTTCTATAGATAGCGGTTATCCAGGTGTCTAGAGCTGTAAAAGATCTTCAGAATTGCTGAAGAAAATCTGGTACACTAACATGGTATCCATTCAATTAATTGTATCAGTACAGAGAGTCAACCTGGAAGTTTAAATGAGAAAAGGGGAAGCATTAGTGGCTCTAGGAAAGATCAGGGATTAACAAAGTAGAACTGGAAGCTTGATAAATTCGCACAGAGGGAAGACATAATAGCAAGCAAAACTACACTGGAGTATTAAAGGCAAATGATTTCATTATTAGGGCTTTATACAAATATTTTGGGGACAAATGGTTTCTTGGCAAAAATGGAAACAACTTTTTTTTAAATATAGAGAATTTTAATGTGCAATCATTTGTTACTTGTAGATGATGGCATAAAAATAAAAGACAAAAATGCAAGTAAATTGAAAAAGTACAGTATATTAATTCTGAAAGTTTTCTTAAAAATAGGAGGCATTTTGGACTGGTACCTGAACTTCTAAATCCAATGTGATATTAAGAACATTATCCTTTTCAGTTGGTGAATAAAAGAAATAATGAGAGTTAAACAAAAATATAAAACTTCTCCCAGACTGGGAGTGCTTGAATTAGAGAGATAATATATATGCATATATAATGTATAAACAGGAATATGATTGGATGCTTACTGTACATAAAAATTATGAATGATTACAATTACAAATAGCCAATGGACTTACCAGTCCGCAGTCTGTGACTTTCAAAGTGAGAGGCTTCAGTATAATGGTAGGGTTAGGAAGCAAAACCATTTTGAAAACTAATGTGAACATTAAAAGAAGTATATAAAATCATTTCACTCTTTTCCCTGTTGGCCAGCAAGACACAATATTTGGTGACCAAACCAAGTATCACCAGGTGTATATAAAAATGCGGCAAACATAGGGAGACTTAAAATATCTTTTTTTCCTCCCCCTAATTCTTGCTGCATTCTCACTGAAATGGCAAAAAGAAAAAAAAGGCATAGTCCTCTCCCTGACAATGAATCAAGTACTACAGATGATGTTTAACACAATTTGTCTCTGGGTCAGACATTAATACCAGATATATAGCTTTTCAACTGTACAAGATTGAAAATCCTTTCAACTAATTAAATAACAAAACACAAAAGACTAAAAGAGGCTCCTGTGCATACAAGTAGTATATTAATCAACAGTACTATATATGAGCTCAATTCTGCAAGATGCTTAAACACTTTGCTGGACTTGGAATGTTCAGCATCTTGCAATATTGAGCATTTTATTTTTATAACTCAGTTGGATTCCTCATGTTTTAATATTAAGTATGTGCTTAAGTGCTTTGCTGGATTGGGGCCAGAATGCTCAGAACCTTGCAGGATCGAGTATTACTTTTGCAGAATCTCAATTATCTCTATGGAACCTGAGCCTGCAAAAACATATGCATGTAACTTTACTCACGTGAGACTTCAATGACTTCAAGGGGACAACACATTTAAGGAAAATTAATCATAGATAAGTGTTTCCAGGATCAAGCCTACAAAAGGCCTAACCACACATTCCTTGAGTATCCAAATCTCTCAGACTTCAGTGGCAGTTTGGCATAAACAAAGAACACAGATCAAGACTATTAAGGAAATATTAAAAAAAAAACCTACCTGCATTAATAATTTATAATAATTCCAGTAAAATTTATTTATATTACTCTTACAGTTAAAGATAGGTTCAATATAACTTTTTTTTAACAGAGCAATATTTCACATGTATTTTATGTAGCCCACCCCACACGCACCTTTAAAAAAAAAAGTTTGCCAGGTGGATATTTTCTTTTTCTTCTAAGTGAAATTTAACTCTGCCATGTGGGCTAACTGACCACTTTCACTTGGAAAAGGTGGGCGGTGGGGGAAGGGCATAATAAAAAGTGACAGGAAAAATAAGTTCAGTAGACGCAGCAAAATTAGGCCCTCAACTGAGGAAAATATTTAAATATTTAAGCACATGAACACTTCAGCATGCTTTCCTGAATTAGGGCCTAAATGAGATGTGAATGTTAAAGAAGTACAGTCACAAGAAAAAACAGTGGCTTTTCTAAACAAACTACTGTACAAAGCTTGGTAGGAGCTTTCAACAGCACTTAACTGCACTGGTTTCTCACTTTCATTTCTCACTCAAAAAGTTTCTCAAAAACAATTAATATTCATATTGACTTTGATAATACAAGGTGCTGAGCACTCCAGACATGAATTTTAATGGAATATTCATGCTTGAACAGAGCACATACTTAAGTCCCTATTTCAGCAAAGCACTTAAAAGCATATGCTTAGCGAGACCATAGTGCTTATAACCTGGCAATACTGAGTGTCCCAGGCCTGACTTTTAAGTGGTTGTGTGTGTGTGTGTGTACTGAATATTAAAAATATATATTAATAAAATACATAAAAACAACACTAGATACAAGTTTGGTGCTATTAAAAACTTCAGCATCACTTTGACTATGGTGAGAGGGAAAGTCCAAAGTAAGAGGAATGGTTGAGGAGGACTTTAAAAATATAAATCTTTTGATAATGTCCTTTAAACTGGCTGAAAATATTTATTTTCCTTTCCTCTTCTACCATTTCACCTCCCTCTTAGTACCTCTTCACTTTTGCTTTTCTTTCTTTTCCCCTTCTCAGGTTTTGGAGACATTCAGGGAAGGTGGGGAGGGACAGGAAAGCCTTGAATTAAATGATAGCAATATTCCTTTATAATGAAATCATTTCCTGACACATCAACTTCACTATAAGAATCAGTTTGCTGTAAAAGAAATTGCAATTTGCACACTGCAAAGCATTTGGGTCTTTCATTCAATGTCTCTATACAGAAGGTTTCATAATTTGAGTTACTGTAAGTGGGTTTCAGAGGAACAGCCGTGTTAGTCTGTATTCGCAAAATGAAGTGAGCTGTAGCTCACGAAAGCTCATGCTCAAATAAATTGGTTAGTCTCTAAGGTGCCACAAGTACTCCTTTTCTTTTTGTAAGTGGGTTTTCATTGAGATAATGCGTATTCAGAAAGACTGTCTTTTGAGGTTTTACTGTTTCAGTTTTATCCTCCCTCCTTCTAATATATTGGATCTGATCATTCACAGTACCTCATGGAAAATGTATTTACATCTGTGTAAAATGAGTACAAATCATACACAAAATTCTACCAAGTCAGAAAGGTAGTGTTGTATGCCCCCCATCACAAGGAACAAAGGCAGTGGTGAATCAGACCCATAGATTCCTTTTTAAAAACAAATGATATACATGTTTCAATGTTAATCACAAGCAGTTTTGAGCAGTATGCCTGTACTGATTACAGAGATCAAATTCTTCTAACCAGTAAAATATCTGACTCTCTTTTAGAATGACAAATCCTTGGCACTAAAAAAACAGACCATAATCTGACTCAGAAAGAAATGCTGGTAACATCAGCATTTTTTCAGGATAAAAACATTATTTAATAACTACAGAGAGGAGTCTCTTTGGAAACTACAAGTGACACCTCTGGAATTCAGATCCATTTCTTTGCTTAAAATCTAAGCAAGCCACTTTTGGCGTCACATACACAAATTCATGCCTCCACACACAAACATTTATACATATAGTGTACTTACAAATATACATATTGCATATAGCATGACTTAGGGAGGTGAGTCACTGCTTAGGTTAGCTGCAATTGATGTGATGTATATACTATAGTACATTTGCTTAAACATGTAACTATTTGGTTAAAATGCTGCCATTGCCCATGTTGCACATAAATGGTATGGTTACACACATGAATGGCTTTATGCCTACAGTGTGTGCAGTTGCGAGTCTGATAATATGATGTATACAAACAGAAGCAACGTCTGCAGTAAAATAAAAATAAGATTGAATGTAACAAGCATATGTATCTCCTTGAAAGTGTTTGATTCTCAGTTCATTAATTCTTTCATACCCCCCCATTTTGAAATCCCCACTGCTACTAATAGTTAAATAAATCTGTGGGACATTATATATTAAAAATATTTACCATTCTAAAAGGCACAAAGGCCCAATTTTGATGAATGCACAATTGTCAAACAACAAAGATCTGCCATAGTAACACCAGTTAATTTATTTCCACTAAAAGATTCAGAAGTTGTTTGGCTGAGTTACCAGTGCCACATGTCTGTCATTGTCTCTTTATTGCCCCACAGTTACAATAAATCTCATAGGAAACAGATCATTTAAGAGCTCAAACCAGATAAAGTAACCTACTCCCCCCCCCCCCCACTGAGCCACGCACAACTACCTCTGCTAGCCCAAGCAAACTAGTATTCGTGTAAACAGAAGTGCAGGGCCCTCATAGCTGGAAACTCTGCTAGTGAGATGAGAAGATGGAAAGGATTGCTACAGCACAGGCTGAAGCAGGCAACTCTCCCAAGCAACAGGATGCAGTAATGCTAGCAGGAAATACACCGATTCAGAACACTCCCTTATCAGCTTCAACAGCTTATAAATATTGCTGATATGAATTTAATTTCAAGATGTATGTGACTGCCACTAACACGAGGTCATGTCCTGCAAAAACTTAAGCACATGCTTAAAGTTAACTGCTAAAGCAGTACGAATGGACCTCAGTGTAATTGAGAATCAGGCTCAATGGCATTAAAAACATGCTTAAAGTTAAGAGAATGAGTATGTTTTTGCAGGACTGGGGCCTATTTAACTAATTTGTACTATTATTGATTTTTAACAGCTCTTCTGTATTTTATTCTATCTGTGTTATCAAATGGAATGTATGCCAGTCATGCAGATTGGTGAAAGGCTAATCTTTAAAGGGACAACAATCAGGTCACATTTCCCACAATATTTAGATTTTATAAAAATAAGCTTTTTAAGAACCTAAGACAAACAGAAATAATTCCATTACATTAAAAAAATCCAACTGAACACTACACACTTTATTAATCAACATTTCCCTGCAGTGTTTTTCCCCCAAAGATTCCAGCACTGTACTGGTATATAAGACTATCACAATAAAATTGGCTAGAAACTAACTACAATTGTTCAACTGGGGAGAAATTAAAAAAAGCACCTAACAACGTAAAAAGAAAAAATAAATTTTGATATTAAAACAATTTCCTTTTTATAATTTACATGTCATTCACAAAACAGATAAAAAATTTTGTTTTTGAATTGATTTGGTTTTGATTTGAATTGATTCAAAATTGATTTTCAAATTTACAATATCTGTTTAAGAGATGTCAGCAGATTATAATATTAGATACTTTGCAAACTGTATTTAAAGGTATCTTTTAAAAAGTGGAAGTTAAATCCTATTGAGGAAAACAGAACGGACCATAAACTCTGGCAAGTGAAGTGTAAAACTATAATTAGGAAGGTCAAAAAAGAATCTGAAGAACAGCTAGACAAAAACTCAAAAAGTAACAGCAATTTATTTTTTAAAGAACATCAGAAGCAGGAAGTCTGTTAAACAACTAGTGGGGCCACTGGACGATCAAGATGCTAAAGGAGCACTCAAGGAAGATTAGGCCATTGCAAAGAAACTAACTCTTCATGGCTGAGGGTGTGAGGGAGATTCCTGAAGCTGAGCCATTCTTTTTAGGTGAAAAATCTGAGGAACTGTCCCAGATTGAGGTGTCATTAGAGGTGGTTTTGGAAAAAAATGATAAATTAAACAATAATAAGTCACCAGGACCAGATGGTATTCACCCAATAGTTCTGAAGGAACTCAAATGTGAAATTGCAGAACTACTAATTGTGGTATGTAACATACCATTTAAATTAGCTTTTGTACCAGATGACTGGAGGATAGCTAATGTGATGCCAATTTTTAAAAAAGGCTCCAGAGGTGATCCTGGCAGTTACAGGCCGGTAAGCCTGACTACAATACCAGGCAAATAGTTTGAAACTATAGTAAAGAACAGACACATAGATGAACATGATTTGTTGGGGAAAAGTCAACATGTTTTCTGTAAAGGGAAGTCATGCCTCACCAATCTACTAGAATACTTTCAGAGGATCAACAAGCATGTAGACAAGGGTGATCCAGTTGATATAGGGTACTTAGATTTTCAGAAAGCCTTTGACAAAGTCCCTCACCAAAGTCTCTTAAGCAAAGTAAGCTGTCATGGGATAAGAGGGAAGGTCCTCTCATGGATCAGTGATTGGTTACAAGATAAGGGAACAAAGGGTAGGAATAAATGGTCAGTTTTCAGAATGAAGAAAAGTAAATAGTGGTGTCCCTCAGAGGCCTGTACTGGGACCAGTCCTATCCAACCTAGTCATAAATGATCTGGAAAAAGGGATAAACAGTGAGGTGGCAACATTTTCAGATGATACAAAACTACTCAAGGTAGCTAAGTCCAAAGCAGACTGCAAAGAGTTACAAAGGGACCTCACCAAATTGGGTAACTGGCAACAAAATGGCAAAAGAAATTCAGCTTTATAACTGCAAATTAATGCACATTGGAAAACATAATCCCAACTATACATAAAAAATGATGGGGTCTAAATTACCTGTTACCACTCAAGAAAGAGATCTTGGAGTCATTGTGGATAGTTCTCTGAAAGTATCCACTCAAGGTGCAGTGGCAGTCAAAAAAGCTAACAGTGTTGTGAATCATTAGGAAAGGGATAGATAATAACATAGAAAATATCATATTGGCTCTCTATAAATCCATGATATGCCCACATCTTGAACACTGTGTGCAGAAGTGGTCACCCCATTTCAAAAAAAGATACACTGGAATTGGAAAAGGTTCAGAAAAGGGCAACAAAAATATTAGGGGTATGGGACAGCTTCCATATAAGGAGAGATTAATAAGGCTGGGACTTTTCAGCTTGGAAAAGGGACGACTAAGGGGGAAATATGATAGAGGTCTATAAAATCATTACTGGTGTGGAGAAAGCAAATAAGGAAATGTTATTTATTCCTTCTCATAACACAAGAACTAGGGGTCATCATATGAAATTAATAAGCAGCAGGTTTAAAACAAACAAAAGGATGTATTCTTCACACAATGCTTTCAACCCCTGGAACTCTTTTCCTGAGGATGCTGTGAAGATCAAGACTATAAAAGGATTTTTAAAAGCACTAGTTTAAAACTTTAAGTTCATGGAGGATAGGTCCATCAATGGCTATTAGGCAGGATGGGCAGGGATGCAAAACCATGCTCTGAAGAGTCCTTGGCCTTTGTTTTCCAGAAGCTGGGAACTGGCGACAGGGGATGGATTACTTGATGATTACCTGTTCTGTTCACTCCCTCTGAAACACCTGGTATTGGCCACCGTAGGAAAGCAGGATACTGGGCTACGTGGACCATTGGTCTGACTCTGTACAGCCATTCTTATGTTCTTAAAGAACACCATTCTAAAAGTTAACAATTTTAACAATAGTTTTATGCATCTCTCTAAACCTCATTCCATTTTATAGTTTAAAAATGAATGGATTATTCAATACGGCTGAGAAAACAAGTAGAGTTTTGCCTGTGAAGCCCTCAACTACTGTTTAAGTGTCCTTTCTATAGAAATGCTGTTGTGGAAATTTGAGAGTCTTCTGAAGATAAAAATCAACTGGCCTTGAACCAAAGGTGACACTGTAGCACATGACAAATATTGTCAGGCATCAGAAATAAAGTATTGTTATCTTTTGTAATTTAAAATTACATGGCAGTATTTTAAAGCTGTCTCTCAAGTGAGATCAGTCAAATGCAATTACAATATTCCTCTAACAAAGGGCAAGATTCACAAAAGGTTTAATGAAATGAAAAATGGGTCTAAAAATCTATTTTCAATTAGTAAAGAAGTTCCTCTAAATCTTAGTATTTTTTTCAAACATACTACTATTTAGTAGGTTGTAGAGATTGTATTAAATGAAGAATATGAATATTAACTCCAATTAAAATAAAATCAATCTCAGATAATTGTAGTAAGTCTATGTTTTTAAGGAGACTGCTAATCAATCTTCTATTGAAACTCTTAACAGGATAGCTGCACAGTCTGATGGTTAAAGGAAGAAAGTGGATGTCAGAATTTCTGGGTTCTTTTCCCAACTTGGGTAAATGACTTGCTATGTCATCTTGGGGAAATCACTTAATTTCACTGTTTTATTTATCCATCTATAAAATGGGTATAATTATGGTTACCTATTTTAGAGGGGTTTGTGGGGCTTAATTGTTTGTAAAGCCATTTAAAGTTTTCAAATAAAAGGTGTCAAGAGTATTATTGTTGTTAATATCAACAGATTTCAAAGTGATTAGTATTTCAGGGATATTGTATTTGGCTAAAGCAGAACTCCAGTAGCCTGACCCAAACTCTCTTTTCCTTGCTGCATTGTAAGTTTGATCTATTTAACCATACATCACAAACAACAATAATGATTTTAGGCAAACCACGCCAGTCATATAGGAGGGTATGTGTTTCAAATGGCAAGTAAGTTTTACAGAAGTTTCCTCACCAGCTAATTGTGAATCAGGTTTAGGAAAAATCATTCTGACCCAAGAACATATTCAAGTTTCTTTGTGAAGTCTTGTTAAAAGAAAAAAAAAATCCTGTACGAGAAGAGTGCCCAACAATAGCAAGATAATGCAAGTGTAGATTAAGCAAATGCATTCCATTATCTGTTAACTAAAGAAAGGGCTTTGGGAGGAGAGAAAAATTGCACTTTCAAGGTTATCATGATCATGGTGAGACAGTATAGACAGAGAGAATTAAATGAAAAATGGAAAACCATCAGATGGGATAATGAACATTTGTGCGACTTTGATTCTGAACCTTTTTTTGTAAAACAAACATGACAATCAAAACAAATATACATACAGAAAGATACAACATTAAGTACACCACAAAAACAAGTAAGAAACACATTTGCTGAAGAACCGTCAGTGTTTTTACCAGTGGGGGTTCCAGGATTTTGTACAGGAAGGTGGTACTAGTGAAAGAGGAATCAGGACAAGGAGCTTAGGTGGTGATAGCACAAAGAGAAGAGTTGGAAAAGGGCAATAAATCTTACATCCATCTTAACTCACTGCAGGATTTTCTGCTAATGCCAATGTGGAGATGGGAAAAGAAATCGAGTTTTACAGAACACCACCGCTAGCTAGAGGTCAAAGCCTACTCCCATTGAAGTCAACAGGAGTTTTTAGAACTGACTGGAGTGAAAACTGATTCAGGCTCATAGTCAGTAATAACAAGTTAATAACTCACTGAAAAATGCCTGCATCAAATGTAGAAGTCGTAAGGAACAGGTTATAGTATGTACTCTGGACCTCACTCCATTCCCCTAACAATCAACCACATGCTTCTGAATCTTGGAGTAAGTATCTGTCCTGTAAAACGGAATGGAAAAAATATATTCTCCCTGGGTCACCCAGTCTAAACCTTGGTGCTGTCTTGGAAGGACTTTTTAGATGGGTATTTGTAGGATTGCTAGCAATTATGAGAGCTCAGCTACCCCATAAAATATAGAATGTCTAGCAATCATTCACAGCAGAATCTATCATTTCTCCTCCAGACACAATGGCTGGGCTTTCATAATGCTATCAGGCATTAATACCAGTGGCATTGGGCTGCCTATAACTCACATTCAGTGAATTAAAGTGAGCGTGCTCAGTGACAGATGAATTACTGTTACTCCTTGCCTCTAAGGGATACACATTTTCTCTGTTGTATGAAAAAGCTCTCAAAGTGGCAAATTATCAGGAATAACTGGTAACATCCTGATATAACCCTGAAAAGAAATAGCAGAGGTGTTTTTTGTTTTGTTTTTAAACTATCAGCTACTTTGGCAAGTACTGTAGTAGAAAATGAATTCTGACTGCATAGTGTAAACCTAGCCAGTGGCAGCCAACATCTCCTTTCTATCCCAACCTCCAGCCCTCTCTGGATCCACCACTGATTTCCTGTGATTGCACAAAATCAATGCAGCGATAAAGCCACATTAAATGCACAACAAAAATACTACAGCACAAGGGTTTATATATACAGATATATACTTTTTTAAAAAAACATCCAACCATTGCAAATACTGGGCCCACTAAAAAAACAACAACCAAACAGAAAAATAAATCAAATAAATTAAAAAAAAAGCTTGCTGCTCTTACATCTAGTGTGCCAGTTACTGTGCAAATCCTGAGAAAGGGAGGAAGAACAAAGAAGTGGGGAAAGTTGGCATAAAAACGGAAGAGTTTGGAGTACACAATTATAATAATAGAAAAGAATCCACTTGTTTAAAAGCCACATAGGAACAAAAAAAAAAACTCATGGTGTTCAGGAGCTGTACAGTGCTGACACAAAGCTAACAACAGGAAAAAATAAATAAAAGGCAGCTTGTTTTAATAATTACCACGCTCATGAGTGATGACTGAGGAAGGGAGGACAGGACATTTAGTTAAAAGAAAACAGGAAAAAAGAAAAAAAAAGTTGAGAATTTGATTTTAGCAGATACAAAACATACTCAGTATTGGTTTTGGCGAATTAGTTCTGCACTAAAGAGAAAGAGCAAATACAAACAAACAAACCAAAAAATTCTCAGATGAGGCAGCATGAAAATACCTTGATATGAGAAGAGTCACTTATGCAGTTGTCAAAGGGTAGTTTATAGTTGCATGCCAAATTTGTAATTTCTAATAACTTTGGTAGATGATTAAAAGAAAAATGATCCTGTATCAAAAAACCCATTTCAAAAGCCAAAATTATTAATAATAATTTCAAAATATATATATTAATGGAACTTATGCCCAGAATGTCCAAACATTCTGGAGAATAATTTGCAGAGAAACATGAAAGCAATGGTCAAACCAGCCTATGCCTTACAAGACAGACAGCACTTCGTGAATGCACAATCCAGAGTCACGGGGTCAAAGTTTATTCATGTAAATTGACTTTAATGAGATTACTCAAATGAGTCAGGCAAGGAGGATATGACCTACAATTTATTAAGCTATGGGAGCACTTTTGCTGTAAGAGAAAATAATTTTAGAAAAGTACTTGTGATCTGTCTTAAAGGCATTCAGTCAAATTAAACAATGTGATGCAAGAACTTGAACAATCAAGAAATATGTCATGTAAAACAGCTACAGGCACACTAGCCAAAGACATACACAGTGAAGCAGGTATGAATTACGACCTCCAAAATACAATAATGAATATACAGTCAAGCTTTTTTTCCCTTGTTTTTAAGAATTAAAACATATAACAGGATTAGCTAGTTGTAGGATTTAAACACACACAAAATATTATGAATGAAGAATGTAATTGGGAATAGAGAAAATGTGCTTTGGTAGCACTATTATCACATAAAAAAATTACCCTATTGGTTCCAGACAACCACACTAATAGGATGACAGAACACATTATGTGACAAAAGAAAGAAACTAGCAATGAACTGACCACACAGAAGGTAGAAAACCCAAACTGTTTCAAAATCAGAAGTAAACATAAAATATCAGAATATTTCCCAAAAAGACAAATTACACTGTAAAACAGAAACTTTCACAACCAATGTCTTCCAAACAGCAGCTACTGTTCCTCGGACCTCTGATATTTAATGTATTGCTTGCTAAATTGTCTATTTTTCATTCAACCAGAGATAATTTAATAAATCAGTTGGGAGCCCTTCATTTTATTTTATGCTGAAACTGGTTAGCGATTTCGAAGCTGTTTGATATAAACACTGCTGTTTGTGATTGGAATCTCCTTTCAAATTTATTCATAATATTTTTTTTGCTACTTCAAAATGTTATCCTGCATTCCTCTGAGACATTCCCTCACTCTCAAACGTGCTCTACTGATCTTTTATTGTCTAGTACAGTCTAAAGTAGGCCAGTTAAATTATAAACTATCTGAAGAAATAATATCTCAACTTCACGCTTAAATATCTTGGTGCAGATTTACAAGGGTCCTTGACTATACAGCTTTGATGAAGAACAGTAAAAAGAAAAAGGTTATTTTCATAAGATGATAATACCTGATCCCTCTTCTGTCACCATGCCAAGGCCCTCTGCTTTGTTTTGGCGTTCAAATGCATTTAGGTCAAGAACGCTGCAATGAGAAAAACAATATAGCATTTAGATTCTTTGACAAATCCAAAATTGTATCTTGTTGATTTTCAAAATTATGGAATTAAACTTAGAAATATAATTATCATCTTAGCTGGAAGATGGGAAATAGAGTTTAGGAGATAACTGAAATGTAATGTCACTAAAGCCAGGTACGCCATTCTTTAACAATGGGCCAAATTCAGTTACATGGTTGCACATTTGGAGAAATTCCAGTAAGTCAATTAAATTACACTGGGTTTACTGTGGAAATGTTAGCAGAATGCAGCTCATTATGGTTTACTGAAAAAGAAAGTATATGTATATTATCTACATATCTCACGTCATAAAAATAATACATTATTATTTGCGTGTACACATAGTCCCCCATTATCTACTGGGAAATTACATAGTTGTGTAAGCCCACACAGGTCACTGTCTTGCCACACCGAAAGGAGGACAGGAAACATTTTATATGGATTTAATCAGACCCCAACTTTATTATGGGATGTCTGGGACTACCTGGCAGATAAAACTGTACAGTGCAGGTTTATGCCATAATTACTGGGGAGCTTCCCCCTTTTTCTTACTGTTCTGTTCTACATGGAGCCATGCGGCTGAGACATGCTGAAGTGTTGTGTGCCCTCCTGCTTCAGCCTGCTCCATGTAAAAGGGAGACTTGAAGCGCAGAGCTGCCCCTTTTAAACCCTGCATTCCTCGGGGCTTTTGCAGCAGTTTTCAACCTCTCCCCCCCACCCCACCCCCAGCCATAAAGCACGATTCCCTTCATTTCACCCAATGTATTTTTACATTTTCAATTTATTTTGGTTTACTAAGATGTTTAAAGGTCTGTAGTACCATGCGGATGTACTCTGAAATCCAGATGGCATCAGCACAGCAGGCCAACATCTCTACATTGTTATGGTAGAGATAATTAGATTTTTTTTTTTTACTGAAATATTTTTCCATCAATGTTTTTTTTGTTTGTTTTATTTTGGTGGAGAAAATGTAATTTGCTATAGAATTTTTCTTATTATTGATGGGAAATTAAACAAGTTTGCATTTTGTTTCTGTTGGGGGGGAAATCAATATGAATAGAAAGAAAAAAATATAATTTCATTTTGAATTTTCCTAGGAAAAATCTAAACGTTTTGAATGAACATTTTCAAATAACTTTGAATTAAATATTTTTCAATGGGTTGGGGAAAGACGCCTGTTTTGCTGACAACCTCTATTCTCTAGGCTGCTTAATCCCAAGCAGCAAACTCCCGAGGGAGCTGCGTTACTACTGGCGCCCCCACCTCACCATCTTCTGCAAAATAGACATAGCCAAAGGGGTCTCTATGGTTAGTTATGGTGTTTTTGGAAGTATTTACTATCATGTGGATTTCCACTCGTTAATCTGTAGAGACCGGAAGGAAACATTCAAGGTAGAGAAGCTTTTCACCAGCTCCATCATTGCCCTCAGGGTGCAAAAAGTGCCATGGAATTCTATAGGTTTGGGGAAGAGAGAGTTCATGCCATAATGGCTCCATCTCCTGCCTTCCCTGGGTTTAGTTCATTGTGCCCTACTTTACAACCTGCTCTCCTATGAGCCACACAGAGAAGAAATTATACAGCTCCATTTATCATAAATCTGTATACTTTGTTGATGGCTCATCTACCTTGCTGCAGGGATTCTCATTGTGACAGCTATTTTGTTCTTTGGATAACATAACAAAGGTGATGATCTGCAATCCCAGATGGGTTGTAACTTTCTGATGAACACTTCATATTTTATTTTTTTCTTTGCCAAATTGATCTTTATATTTTTCCAAAACTTCATAACCATTGTTATCATTCCAAAATATTCTACTTTTAATGAAAAAATACTTAAAACAGCTATTTATTTTCAGGAAGAAAAAAATAATATAGTAGTTAGTCCAAGCCCTAGGACATCTGTCATGCAGCAGATGGTGCAAAAGAGAATCTTCCAGCAGCCAGATAAATCAGGATTAGGGATGTTTTTCACCAGCCTGGAACATAGCAGTCATAATGTAACAGTGACTTGGGCTCAATTTTAACTTTCTGTGCAAGTGTCTTTATACAATTATTGTATTTATTTATGCACTGCATGCTTATTACAAACACATTCAGAAACACGAACCTGCAAAAAGACCATAGAATGTCCTCCTGTCCACTCCAAATCAAATGACTCAGTTCCCTTCCCCACCTTCCAAAATTCTATTAACTCCCTCCCCACACAGAGGCCTCCCTGGAATTCTTGAGGAAATGACCCTTGTAGAGTTCCTTGAAGGTATTCAAATCTGGGCTCTGTTGGAGGATGGGAGTAGATGAGTTCCAGAGTCAAGGACCCCTCAATGAGAATGCCTTACCACTAACTCTGCAGGCTATTATCTTGGACACATCAGTCAATTACAAATGTCATATCATGTGAGGAGAGAGTTTGTGGCTAAGGTAGACAAGACCCAAATCATATGTCATTTATATGTTAGAACCACCACTTTAAATTTCACCCCCAAATTAAATGGATTCCAATTCACATCACAGGCCCCATGTGCAGTGCACTCTTTGCACAAAACATCCAAAAATCCAATATCCCTAGACTGCAAATGTGAGTGGGAAATGGTGAGCAGACATTTCCAAATGGTTTAACAGCCTGTAAACATCAGTGGGACAACTCAGAAAATAAGGTACTATTTGTTGTAAGGGTGGCAGAATTGGGTACACTGAAATCAAGGAATAAGTCATGGCAGCTGGCAAGGTGAGTAGCTGTGTAATTAGTCACAGGGACTCAGAAGTGGGGTACAAATATTCAAAAAGACAATGATTTACATAATCCTGCCTGAAAGCTGGAGATAAGCATAGCCCCAGGACAGTCTCACTATCATAGCATCATAGAAGATTAGGGTTGGAAGAAACCTCAGGAGGTCATCTAGTCCAACCCCCTGCTCAAAGCAGGACCAACCCCAACTAAATCATCCCAGCCAGGGCTTTGTCAAGCCCTGGGCCTTAAAAACCTCTAAGGATCAAAATTCCACCACCTCCCTAGGTAACCCATTCCAATGCTTCACCACATTCCTAGTGAAATAGTTTTTTCCTAATATCCAACCTAGACCTCCCCCACTGCAACTTGAGACCACTGCTCCTTGTTCTGTCATCAACCACCACTGAGAACAGCCTAGCTCCATCCTCTTTGGAACCCCCCTTCAGGTAGTTGAAGGCTGCTATCAAATCCTCCCTCACTCTTCTCTTCTGCAGACTAAGTAACCCCAGTTTCCTCAGCCTCTCCTCATAAGTCATGTGCCCCACCCCCCTAATCATTTTCTTTGCCCTCTGCTGGACTTTCTCCAATTTGTCCATCTCCTTTCTATAGTGGGGAGCCCAAAACTGGATGCAATACTCCAGATGTGGCCTCACCAGTGCCAAATAGAGGAGAATAATCACTTCCCTTGATCTGCTAGCAATGCTCCTACTAATGCAGCCCAATATGCCGTTAGCCTTCTTGGCAACAAGGGCACATGTTGACTCATATCCAGCTTCTCGTCCACTGTCACCCCTAGGTCCTTTTCTGCAGAACTGCTGCCTAGCCATTCGGTCCCATCCTAAGTGCAGGACTCTGCACTTGTCCTTGTTGAACCTCATCAGATTTCTTTTGGCTCAGTCCTCCAATTTGTCTAGGTCACTCTGGACCCTATCCCTACCCTCCAGCGTATCTACCTTTCCCTGCAGCTTAGTGTCACCCATGAACTTGCTGAGGGTGCAATCCATCCCATCATCCAAATCATTAATGAAGATGTTGAACAAAACTGGCCCCAGGACCGACCCCTGGCATACTCTGCTTGATACCAGCTGCCAACTAGACATCGAGCCATTGATCACTACCCGATAGCCAGCTTTCTATCCACCTTATAGTCCATTCATCCAATCCATACTTTTTTAACTTGCTGGCAAGAATACTGTGGGAGATTGTATCAAAAGCTTTGCTAAAGTCAAGATATATCACGTCCACCGCTTTCCCCATATCCACAGAGCCCGTTATTTCATCACAGAAGGCAATCAGGTTGGTCAGGCATGACTTGCCCTTGATGAATCCATGTTGACTGTTCCTGATCACTATGGCTACATTCCAGGCTTATAGGAAAGGCTTTTCTCTCTGTGGTCATTTCATGTTCCTTTTTCTCTCCCACAAAAACGTTTTTGTATTTGTATTTTATTTTTGGCCCAGTTGCTGTTTAGCTGGGAGGGTTCTCTGGGTGCTTAGCCCAGCTTGGTTTAATTTTTTCAGTTATTATTTATAAAGACCCGGATATTGCTTTGAGTTAGTGGTTTATACATTAAATTAATTATTATTGTTTTGAAACCCTAGGAATATGAAAGGAAAACAATTTTGTGTGTGTCTATGTGTGTGCATGTGCTCCTTCCTGTCTCACCAGGTAATTCTTCCAACATTCTACTGATGTTACAAATCCTGTAGAAAAGAATCTAGATACAAAATAATAGATGTATTATAATAGATATTGTCTTACCTACATGACTGCATAAGACCAGCAAGGCTCTGAAAGAAGCCCACATCCTTTTTGTCCTTGAGGTAGTCGAGCATTTTCTACAGCAAACAAACCACATAGTATAAATGTTAAATCATTGGATATCTGTTATTCTATGCCAATTAGGCAGTCTTGTGAAATAATTCTGATGGCATTTATAAATTAGATAAAACAGATCAGTTGACTAAAACCTTGGTACCACAAGTCATGAGGATATTTTGTTACTGACCAAACCTTCCAGAGGAGGCTGCCATCATGACATGGACACTTTTAAAGGAATTATAGGAAATAACAACATTCACTAACCTCAGCACATTCAGAACTAAATGCAAACTTTAATCTTTGACTTAGCTTTCTGCTAGTTCATTCTACACATGCACACACACAAACTATAACTTAATCTATTTCTCTAACAAGCTGGAAAGGAAGAAAGAAGGAGAAATTGTTATTTCTTTTTAAAGGCATTTGGAAGGTTCTCTGACGTTTTGGTGATGACAGTTTAGATAGAATTACCAATATGAAAAAATAATTTCCATGGAATGATATTGCAGTGTTACAAATTCAGATTAAATAACTGTGATAGAATGTATCCCTCTGTCCACACCCTATTATTATAATCTTTGTACAAGGTATGTCTTGTAAGGTATCATTTGAGGTCTCACAATCTGCTGGTCAATATTGTCCTGATAAAATGTGTATGGCAACATTGTTTGTGAAGTTACAAGATTTCCCTGTATGATGTTATTTACATATGTTCCAAGCTGAGATTGGCAAACAAGTCAGTCTCAAACAAAAGAATGTATGCTCTGCTTAATTTGCATTTAAGCAGTAACCAGACCATCAAGCATGCATGCAGGAAGGGAGACAAAGGGAGTTCAAACAGGTGAGAAAACCAGCAGGAGATATCCTTACATGTAGATTCCTGAATCTCAGCTTGAAATAAGAAAAGGAGTACTTGTGGCACCTTAGAGACTAACCAATTTATTTGAGCATGAGCTTTCGTGAGCTGTAGCTCACGAAAGCTCATGCTCAAATAAATTGGTTAGTCTCTAAGGTGCCACAAGTACTCCTTTTCTTATTGCGAATACAGACTAACACGGCTGTTCCTCTGAAACCTGTCAGCTTGAAATGTTTTCTAAGAGAGGGACCTCCTCTATAAAAAGGATATAAATGCCTCCAAGGGACCCCCCTTTCTCTGTCCATCGATTTACTACACAAGACAGGACAAAAGAAGCAGCCATCAAACTGAAAAAGGGGTCCTGGCTCAAGAAGTTTGGCCAGTAAGACTGCTGAGAGCATGTAGTGAGAAAAACTTTGCTTTGAATTTACCATAGTTTGTTAAGTTAGATACTAGCTGCATTTTGTCTTTATTTCTCTTGTAACCATTTCTGACTTTTATGCCTCATTATTTGTATTCACTTCAAATCTCTCTCTTTGTAGGTAATAAAAACTCGTTATTAATCCAGGTTTCAGAGGAACAGCCGTGTTAGTCTGTATTCGCAAAAAGAAAAGGAGTACTTGTGGCACCTTAGAGACTAACCAATTTATTTGAGCATGAGCTTTCGTGAGCTACAGCTCACTTCATCAGATGTTTACCGTGGAAACTGCAGCAGACTTTATATACACACAGAGAATATGAAACAATACCTCCTCCCACCCCACTGTCCTGCTGGTAATAGCTTATCTAAAGTCATCAACAGGTGGGCCATTTCCAGCACAAATCCAGGTTTTCTCACCCTCCACCCCCCACACAAATTCACTCTCCTGCTGGTGCTAGCCCATCCAAAGTGACAACTCTTTACATAATCAAGTAGGGCTATTTCCTGCATAGATCAAGGTTTTCTCACATCCCCCCCACCCCCATACACACACAAACTCACTCTCCTGCTGGTAATAGCTCATCTAAACTGACCACTCTCCAAGTTTAAATCCAAGTTAAACCAGAACATCTGGGGGAGGGGGGGTAGGAAAAAACAAGAAGAAACAGGCTACCTTGCATAATGACTTAGCCACTCCCAGTCTCTATTTAAGCCTAAATTAATAGTATCCAATTTGCAAATGAATTCCAATTCAGCAGTTTCTCGCTGGAGTCTGGATTTGAAGTTTTTTTGTTTTAAGATAGCGACCTTCATGTCTGTGATTGCGTGACCAGAGAGATTGAAGTGTTCTCCGACTGGTTTATGAATGTTATAATTCTTGACATCTGATTTGTGTCCATTTATTCTTTTACGTAGAGACTGTCCAGTTTGACCAATGTACATGGCAGAGGGGCATTGCTGGCACATGATGGCATATATCACATTGGTGGATGTGCAGGTGAACGAGCCTCTGATAGCGTGGCTGATGTTATTAGGCCCTGTGATGGTGTCCCCTGAATAGATATGTGGGCACAATTGGCAACGGGCTTTGTTGCAAGGATAAGTTCCTGGGTTAGTGGTTCTGTTGTGTGGTATGTGGTTGTTGGTGAGTATTTGCTTCAGGTTGCGGGGCTGTCTGTAGGCAAGGACTGGCCTGTCTCCCAAGACTTGTGAGAGTGTTGGGTCATCCTCCACTCTCACAAGTCTTGGGAGACAGGCCAGTCCTTGCCTACAGACAGCCCCGCAACCTGAAGCAAATACTCACCAACAACCACATACCACACAACAGAACCACTAACCCAGGAACTTATCCTTGCAACAAAGCCCGTTGCCAATTGTGCCCACATATCTATTCAGGGGACACCATCACAGGGCCTAATAACATCAGCCACGCTATCAGAGGCTCGTTCACCTGCACATCCACCAATGTGATATATGCCATCATGTGCCAGCAATGCCCCTCTGCCATGTACATTGGTCAAACTGGACAGTCTCTACGTAAAAGAATAAATGGACACAAATCAGATGTCAAGAATTATAACATTCATAAACCAGTCGGAGAACACTTCAATCTCTCTGGTCACGCAATCACAGACATGAAGGTCGCTATCTTAAAACAAAAAAACTTCAAATCCAGACTCCAGCGAGAAACTGCTGAATTGGAATTCATTTGCAAATTGGATACTATTAATTTAGGCTTAAATAGAGACTGGGAGTGGCTAAGTCATTATGCAAGGTAGCCTGTTTCTTCTTGTTTTTTCCTACCCCCCCTCCCCCAGATGTTCTGGTTTAACTTGGATTTAAACTTGGAGAGTGGTCAGTTTAGATGAGCTATTACCAGCAGGAGAGTGAGTTTGTGTGTGTATGGGGGTGGGGGGGATGTGAGAAAACCTTGATCTATGCAGGAAATAGCCCTACTTGATTATGTAAAGAGTTGTCACTTTGGATGGGCTAGCACCAGCAGGAGAGTGAATTTGTGTGGGGGGTGGAGGGTGAGAAAACCTGGATTTGTGCTGGAAATGGCCCACCTGTTGATGACTTTAGATAAGCTATTACCAGCAGGACAGTGGGGTGGGAGGAGGTATTGTTTCATATTCTCTGTGTGTATATAAAGTCTGCTGCAGTTTCCACGGTAAACATCTGATGAAGTGAGCTGTAGCTCACGAAAGCTCATGCTCAAATAAATTGGTTAGTTATTAATCCAGTGTGTTTAAATTGAAGTGTCTGCAGAACTATTTGAAATAACAAGTTGGCATATTTTTATCTTAAGAAATAACAGACTTAACACACAGTATTTGTATTGTCCAGGAGAGGGCTGGGCAGTACAGGACATACGTTTCTGGAGGAAAAGCGAAGACTGGTATTGAATCGGGGTTACCCTGCAATATAGTCAAGGCTGGGGAGAACCAGAGTGAAACCCAAGTGTGGCTGGCAGGCTGCAATTACGCACAGGCACTGACGGTGTGCCTTGCATGTTGGAAGGCTGTTTCTGAGTGGCCCATGTGGGAACTCCTTCAGCAAGGCATCGTAAGGCACCCAAGGTTACAGGGCAGGGGTATCACAGCTACTCATCAGTCTGGATTGTACTCCGGTGTGTCACAATGACCATGTACTGTGACAAAAAACTAGCATTCAGGAGGTGGTTTTTATCGATAATGACATCACAAGGTAATTGGTCAGAGTATGTATTTTTAAGGTTCATGAGTACTGACAGGTATTTCCAGTCAATCCCATCACTACACAGAGAGATGAAGAAACTCATTTTCTGGCCTAATCCCGCCCAACACTTTTTGTAGCAAACCTTCCCCCTTCTCTCTAGCAGCACAATGAAGAAAGCAGCAGAGTTGTGGTGGGGCAACGGGGAGGAAGGGCTGGCAATATTCAGCCCTTTCAGTGCAACAGTACACAGTGCACTCAGGGGAGGGGGGCAGCTGGGACTGTTAGAAGTCGAGATCCCCACGAGAGCTCCTCTTTCCATTGAAAGTACCGTTGCCCTTCAGCTAAGGGGCAATCAATTTCAGGATCTTGCAGAGGGTCAGTTTTTTATGTTGGTGAAAAACTCGTCACTGGGTTAGGTCTGGGGTAATTTTCACGTACAAATATGTTTTTATCTACACTGTGTCTTGTTACTGCTAAAATCAGATAGACCCAATCACACACAGGCAACCCTGAAAATCCCAGCTCAGTCACCCGAGCTATCACCAAGAACAGTTGCCTTGATCACTGTCCACATCTCTCAAACCATCCTTCCCCCTGCTACACTACTGTCCTCTACCCCTTCTTGAAACACTACCACTCTCCACTGAGGAGCCAGAAGAGCATCAGCAGATTCATCACACGACCCTTTGCTGACCTATTATTGTTCAGAAGATTTATTATAGGTGGTGAAGGAAACACTACCTCTAGTTAAGGTTGCCAAACACTTTCCTTTATCAGTCCCTGGTTTTGGTTGCTTATAACTTCACCAAACTAGAAGAGTTCAGCATCTCAGAGAATGAGGTAGGCTTAAAATATCTTACTGCTGTTTCTTTGAGAAGCCACTACATCTTCATTCTTGGGAGCAGGGACTTGAAATTTGGCAGCAGGGTCACAGAGGTATCAGGGATGTGTGTTTTGCCATCCATACAAAAATTCAACCAAATTTGACCAAATTATAAGCATTTGCTAAGTAGAAACTTATTATAGGATGCTATCTAAATCATGTCAATTTTGTCTGGACTGCGCATGCTCCATCCTCTCACAGCTACTATGTGTAGACTGGTTAGTGCCACCCCCACTATCAAAGTGTGTGTCTCCAAACCTCACTAGTGGCAGGTCCACACAGAGGATAACAAACAGTTATCCTACAAGTTACTCTGTTAGCTCAAGTGGTAGAGGGCTCTGCTGTGGTTCTGAACCCTGCCAAGGATCCATGTTGGGGGGACAATATGGTTCCCTAGGATGAAACGGTTATGTTTTTAAGGTAGGTTTTTTGCACAGGCAACCTTAACTCTGGCATTTAATTAACTTCTGGGTGCTTGATTCTGCAACCTTAATGTTGTTGTAACACAGTTTGTCTAGATGTAATTATAGGGCAGTACTCAGACTGACCCATGCTCACAGGCTTCCTATTCAATCCCTTTTAGGGCTAAAGAACTTTAGACACAAAGAGTATAGAATATACTGAGCACTTCCAGCTCAGACCTCTTCCCCACCTCCGGAGCAGCATCCAGACCTCCTCCCCACCTCCGGAGCAGGGGCCCAAACAGGGGAAAGCTGCAGCTGAGGGAGTAAGGAACTTGCCAGTCTGTGATTTCAAGGAGGCAGCAGGTAGGTGCCTGTGACTGAAGGGGAAAGGAAGAGCAGAAGGGCCTCTGGCCTGGCAAGGTAGGATTGAAAAAGGAAGCAGAAATCTGGGGGGGGAGAGGGGGGCAAAAGGGAGGGGGAAGTGCAGAGAATGGCTGCTGGCTCATTTTCAAGAGGAGCAGGCGACCAGTGGTTGGAATGGCAGAAGAGAAATCATGGAAGGGGACAGAATTTATGTATTGAGGAAGAGGGAAGAGCTCTCAATTGTTTAGTTAGCTGATTATATTTGGGAAGTAGCGGGTGAAGGACAGTGTAACTAATGGTCAGCCATAGCACACCCACACCGCTTATTTTGGGCACCAGATACCAGTACTCCAGTTTTTTTGCAAGGATAACGCCACTGAAATCAATTGGAATATCTGGGCTACACCAGATATAAGTGGAATAATACAGTGGTGAGTCAAGCCAGATAAGCGTAAAGAAGTCATGAAGTTCAGAGCCAAAAAGAAGCAAATATAAATATAAGTGACACCCTTGGGTTTGAATAAAAACTGAAATACTACAGTCCTGGCCCCAAACCAGTATTGCTGTTAAAAGTACCCATCTATATTTAAAGCTGAAATTCAATCACCTACTAACCTAATGCTAACAATAGTATAGTTTCTTATGATTCAAAATTACATTCATTTGGCAATAAACCTCTTAGAGATCCTTTCATTCATTTCATCATGTAAAATTAGAAATTGTAATCTTTGTGTTAGCCTTATCTCTCTTTTAAAGGAAATAATAATTTGAACAGTCTGACCAACATTGAGGAAACCCAACCTGGATAAATTGTTCTAACCAAATACTACCTAGTGCCAAAGCTCCAGTTCTCGAGCAAATAATGAGAGAAGCTAGCCAAAGCCAAACTACAATCTCATCTAATTGAAGCTAATATTCTAGACCCAGCACATTCTGGATTCAGGCCATGACATGGAACTAAGATTGCTTGAACAGCAATGATGGATGATCTTCTGCTATCAATGGATACAGCGCAGACATCCATTATCATCCTTCAGGACCTCTCTGCAGAGTTTGACACTGTCAATCATCAGATAACACTTCCTTGGCTGAGAAGGGGTGGTAGGGATCCAGGGTAATAAATGTCTTCAGTCCTTCATGAAGGGACACATCCAATGAGTAGTTATGGGACACTACACCTCCATTACTAGACCCCCTCTCTTGTAGAGTCCCACAAGGATCAATATTCTCATTCTCTCTGGTCCTTTTTAACATCTACATGAAGCCACTAGGTGAACTCATCAGTTGACATGGACTCAAGTATCTGCAAAATGGAGATGACATACAGATCCCCCTATCTATCCCTAGGAGGTGCTGTAGCCATAATCAACAGGTCGGATTATGAACAGGACGCTGCCAGGCAACTCTCCAACACCACATTCTACAGGCCACTATCCTCCGATCCCACTGAGGAATACCAAAAGAAACTACGCCATCTGCTCAAGAAACTCCCTGCTATAGCACAGGAACAAATCTACATGGACATCCCCCCCTCTCCCGAACCCCAACCAGGGGTATTCGATCTGCTATCAATGATCCATGAACCTGGAAATCCTGGACGCCCCATCATCTCAGGCATTGGCACTCTTACAACAGGATTATCTGGCTATTTGGACTCTCTCCTCAGATCCTAGGCTACCAGCACTCCTAGCTATCTTTGAGACACCACCGACCTCCTGAGGAAACTACAATGCATTGGTGAGCTTTCTGAAAACACCATCCTAGCCACCATGGATGTAGAAGCTCTTTACACCAATATTCCTCATGAGGATGGACTACGAACTGTCAAGAACAGTATCCCTGATGAGGCCACGGCACACCTGGCAGCTGAGCTTTCTGACTTTGTCCTCACGCACAATCATTTCAGATTTGGGGACAACTTATACCTTCAAGTCAGCGGCACTGCTATGGGTACCCGCATGGCCCCACAGTATGCCAACATTTTTATGGCTGACTTAGAACAACTCTTCCTCAGCTCTCGTCCCCTAGTGCCCCTCCTCTTCATCATATGGACCCACGGGAAGGAGGCTCTTGAAGAATTCCACCTGGATTTCAACAATTTCCACACCACCATCAACCTCAGCCTGGACCAATCCACACAAGAGATCCACTTCCTGGACACTACAATGCAAATAAGTGATGGTCACATAAACACCACCCTATACCGGAAACCTACTGACCATTATACATACCTACATGCCTCCAGCTTCCATCCAGGACACACCACACGATCCATTGTCTACAGCCAAGCCCTAAGATACAACTGAATTTGCTCCAATCCCTCAGACAGAGACAAACACCTACAAGATCTTTATCAAGCATTCTTAAAACTATAATATCCACCTGGGGAAGTGAGGAAACAGATTAACAGATCGAGACAGGTACCCAGAAATCGCCTACTACAGGACAGGCCCAACAGGAAAAACAACAGAACATCACTGGCCATCACATACAGTCCCCAGCTAAAACCTCTCCAGCACATCATCAACGATCTACAACCTAACCTAGAAAATGATCCCTCACTCTCACAGACCTTGGGAGGCAGGCCAGTCTTCACTTACAGACAGCCCCCCAACCTGAAGCAAATACTCACCAGCAACTACACACCACACCACAGAAACACTAACCCAGGAAAAATCCCTGTAACTAACCTTGTTGCCTACTCTGTCACCATATCTACTCTAGCGACACCATCAGACGACCCAACCACATCAGTCACACCATCAGGGTCTCATTCACTTGCATATCTACCAATGTGATATATGCGACCATGTGCCAGCCATGCCCCTCTGCCACGTACATTGGCCAAACCGGACAGTCTCTATGTAAAAGAATAAATGGACACAAAACAGACATCAGGAATGGTAACATACAAAAGCCAGTCGGAGAACACTTCAATCTTCCTGGACATTCTATAACAGATTTAAAACTAGCCATACTTGAACAAAAAAGACTTCAGAAACAGACTTCAAAGAGAAACTGCAGAACTAAAATTCATTTGCAAATTTAACACCATTAATTTAGGCTTGAATTGGGACTGGGAGTGGCTGGCTCACTACAAAAGCAACTCTACCTCTCCTGGAATCGACACCTCTTCATCAATTATTGGGAGCGGACTACATCCACCCCGATTGTATTGGCCCTGTTAGCGCTGGTTCTCCACTTGTGAGGTAACTCCCTTCTCTTCATGTGTCAGTATAATAATGCCTGCATCTGTAATTTTCACTCCATGCATCTGAAGAAGTGGGGTTTTTTACCCACGAAAGCTTATGCCCAAATAAATCTGTTAGTCTTTAAGGTCCCACTGGACTCCTTGTTGTTTTTGTGGATACAGACTAACACAGCTACCCCCTGATACCAGATCCTCCTATCTTTCACCATATATGACCACTCCATCACTACCACAGTGGCCCAGTGCTTGAACTAGCTCAGATCATGGAGGAAGAATAGCAGGTTGAAGCAGAATCTGAGGAAGACAGAGGTAATGCTAGTGGACAGACAAAAGCATTTTGAATAGCATGCAGCCACTGCACAGTCTCCATTAGATGAAGGCCCACATCCACAACTGGACAATTTAATCTATAGTTTAGCAGTGCACTTGGATTCCTCACCGATGCCAGAGTCTCGCATAACAGCATCCACAAGTAACACTTTCTACCTCCTTTAGTTGACCAGAAGAGACTGTGCCATCCTGGCGGACAGTAACATGGCCTCAGTTATTCACACTCTCATCACTGCTCGGTTGGATTACAGCAATGTGATGTATTTGGGAATGAAACCTTTTGTGTTTAGGAAACTTTAACTAGTACAGAACATTTCCTCAGCAACACTGGCTACCAAGGCCCATCAAACCCACCTTCCACTGTCTACGCTGCCTTCTCTAGAATTTCAAATCAGGTTCAAGGTCTTGGTCCCATCTTCAGGGTGCTCCATGGCCTCGGACCAGGATATCTAAGACTACCTAAAGATCTGGGATGAAGACTGTGGTTGACAGCTACACTCCTCTGGCACAATAAAACTTTGTATATGTAAGCAGAGTCAGGATGAGCTCCACCCTGACATCTGGTGGTGAGGTGTGGCAAGTTGTGGAAAAGAACTTCAGGGGCTGATCTCATTTGCATAGGCACACCCACCCCACCTAGAATGAGGCCATAGCTGCCCAAATGGTCACTTTGGCTGCTGTGGGATCCCCAGTGTCTTTGTTATTGGGGCAGGAAGAATAAATTGTTATTACCCTGATTATGGGAACTGTGCTTGGAACTGTACTTGGCCTTTTGTTATGATGGAGGGACTCACCATCAACTAAGTAGCACTCGCTCGGCAAGGGTCATGGGTTCCAAAACTCTGTGAATTGAGAGATGCTGGGGACAAGTATTAATACTTGGTGGCATGGGCCCCTTGGTGAGGGCCTTACATGCTAATTGCACTTCCTCCTCTCTCCACTGTGGAATATCAGAGCTAATTTTGATTTCATTAGAAGTCTAGTTACATGCTGCTGAGCTCACTTTGGGCTAATAGTGCACCAGCACTGAGGCTCCCCTACTACAAGCTGAATTCACCAAAGAGCTGAACTGACTAAGAGCTGAAATCACTGAACATTGTGTTAAGCAGTGGGGGAGCCTAAAGATATATTGCGGAGCCGTTTGTGGGACAGCTGGAGTGCCTCGTGGACAGGCTGGTGGAGCAGTTCATAGGACGGTGGGAGCTGCTTGTGGACCGCAGAACGGAGCTGAGCGAAGCAGTTCGTGGGGCGGCGAGCGGAGCGAAGGCCTATGGAGCTGTGGGGCGGTCAGCTTCAGATCATGTAAGGTGCCTCTTACCTCCGCCCCCATCTCCACCCAGGTTGGGAGGTAAAGCTCTGTAGATTAACTTTTGAACTCTGGGGCTGCCCTGACCAGGGACAGAGACTTTTGGGTCATTGGACTTTTGTGTCTTTGGGTGATTTGGGGTTGCTGGACTCAAGAACCAAAGGGAAAGGGCATGCCCCAATTTGCTTGGGGTGGGTTTTTTGCTCATGGGTTGTGTTATGAATCCTGTTGGTGGTGTTTCCCCAACATAAGGCCACATTGTTTCTCTCTGTTATTAAAAGACTTTTTGCTACACTCAGACTATGTGCTTGCGAGAGGGGAAGTATTGCCTCTTGGAGGCACCCAGCGGGGGTAGTATATATTTGTCCCAGGTCACTGGGTGGGGGCTCGAGCCGGTTTGCATTGTGTTATTGGAATGGATCCCCTAGATATTGAACCCGGCCCTTGTTGCTGCCAACTCTGACGGGCAGAAGGGTTACATATAATAAAGGTAAAGCTCATCTGCGAGTGGGATAAAACTGCCTAAGGGAGCCAGTCTGAGACTTTGGTGTTAACTCCCCCAGGAGCTAAGGACCATGACAAACCTAACTGTCTTCCATTCCAAATGTTAGCTCCATTTCTTTGACCTTTTCTGCTTTCACATAAACACACAGCAACATGTATATTTAAAAAACAATAAAAAAACAAACCCACCAAAACAAGAAACTCCACTGCACAGTTCTCCCCTCGGGAGAGGAAGGCAGAACACATAACACATGACCAATGTTAGTCACATCACGTAATGTGCTACTGGAAGGCATTCAGATACTACAGTGACAAATGTCTATTAAGAACCTACATGGAATAGATTGGATAGAATGGAATGGTTTACCCTCAAACACTTTACCTGTTGAACTGTAGAATTTCCTCCATTTAAGATGGCAATCCCAAGCTTTAAGGTGGCTGCAACCATGGGACCCATCTCACCTTGAAAATATTAAACCATTATTTTAAGTTCATATTTAAAAAAACAACCAACCAACCAACCTATTCTAACTTACCCTGCCTTAGGATGTGCACAGCATGGAGTGATTTACATGGAAGTTTACAGGAGAGGATCATTTAAATAATCTCTCTTGTAAAACAGACACACACATTTTTCCTTCACCATATCTATTGTGTGATTTAGGCCAGGTCTACACTACTGCTTGTCAATATAACTTTTGTCGCTCAGGGGTGTGAAAAAGCCACCTCCCTGAGCAACACAAGTTACACCAACCTAAGTGCCAGTGTAGACAGCACTATGTCGCGAGCGATGCTCTCCTCCTCTTGCTGAGGTAGAGTAATTATGCCAACGGGAGAGCTGTCTCCCATTAGCATAACGCATCTTCACCAGACATGCAATAGCGGCACAGCTGCATAGATGTAGCGCATCTGGTGTAGACTAGCCCTCATACTCACTAAGAATACATAGATAAAGACTGTATTAAAAAGGAAAGAAAAAGATGAAAGACATGAAGAATTGTCATCAAAGAATATAAATTACTCTTCAGTCATGACAGCCTTGAGCAGCTGGTTCTGAGGTTGGATGCATAATTTAAAACTGCCTTTTCAGTTTAACAATGCGTTCTTACTGTATGCCCACATAGACAAAACTTTGATACTTCCTCAAGGACTAACTGTGCGGTGAAGAATTTAAATATAGTAGCTAGAGGAAAGTTGGTTAGTTTTGCTTATGAAGGAGAGAGTTGTTTAAGTAATAGTGCAGTAGACACAGCACAGAAAGGTAGATGACAAGGAGAAATGATTGGTGAAAGAAGGGGCCTAATCATAGGTGTAGTTTGACTTCTATATTTGGTGAGACAGCTCCAGTCAGCCAATAGGGCCATGCATGGAAGGGCAAATTCCGCACCTGCCTGAGGCTTGCCGTTTTGGGGGTGGGCAACACCCCCCTACTCCCTCCCAAACTGCACCTGTAGGCCTGATGAACAGAAGCCTAAAAAGTTATACTTCTTAGCAATATACAGTGAAAGGATATCGACGAGGCAGGGGATGAACTGATTATAAACGGGCATGGGTGAACTTGTTCAGAAAAAAATCAGAGCCTGTGCTAAGTGCACAGACATATAAATCCCGGTAATTCTGGAGCCTCACTTTGTCATTACACATTCCCAGTGCACATCAATGACCTCCCCACCATCTTTCACTCATTTCTACATCATCTGGGCTCCAGCCAGGGCCAGGAATACAAAAATACCACAAGAAAATTTCTTGTGATTGTTTTTCAGCAAACTTTTGCAGAATCAACTTCTAATCATCACCTAAATTTGGGGTATTTATTTGAAAATGAACCTAATTTAAGGTGTAGCCACCAATAATTACAAGGAGCAAGTTCTAGAGCCAACAAATCTTCAAAAAATAATCCCAAAGATTGTATATGTACATAAGCGGTAGGTCTTTACCTTTGCTGGCGCTGATTGTTTGAAGCACCATCTCTGCAGCACCCCGATCATGCAGTCTTGCTTGCTGGTACAGAAGCTTCTGTTTTTCCATTTCTTTTTCCTGAACAGAAATGCCAATCATTTAAGTTGAGGACTTCAATGACCATCAGCTCGCCAAAGATATTTTGTTATCTCTTAGTATATGGGCTCTAATGCAACATCATAGACCTATTCAACGCACACACAATGCTACTGAACAAATATTTAACATGTTCAATACTTCCCTCTGTGTTTTTCTTTTTATCCTTTTAGTCCTTTGTTTATCGGGAAGGAGTTCTCTCAATTGTAAATCATTTGGTTAGTTCAAAGCCCATATTCACAGTATATATGTACTGCATGTATCAAACTTGCACTTCTGTGCTATGTTTTGTGCAACACTTTATACTCTCTTAATAATCTTCTACAGCATGACCATAACTTGATACTGCTCAGCACATGGCTCTTGATGTGCAAGTTGTCCCTGAATGATAGAATAGCTTCATCGGGAGCTTCATTCATCTGGGAAAATTTGTTCAAGAAAGAATAATAGGCAGAGTTGTATATTTCAAGTAAGATGCTGACTTATAATACGAGATAGATTTCCCTAACCCACAACATATCCCAAAAGGATATAAGACAGAATACATTGTGCCTTTATATTTTGCATTCTCTGGTGGCAACAAACAATACTGCATGGTGCTGCTTGAGCAATGGCTGAAGTTTGCTCTTCATTATTTAAACTACTGAAAACATAAAGAGAAAACATAGAGGCACAGCTAATTCCAGGTGGGTATGAGCTTTCACAAGGATAACTGAAGGTTGCTGGAGAATTGAAAATGACTAAGCAGCGTAAGTTGCAAAATGGAAGTTGCATAGAGCCCTATGACTACGAGTCCATCGGATGGCGTGGTAGAAAAGCGTAGTCAATGGGGCATGACACCATCAATTAGTATCATGCCCAAAAACACAACGGCCAAAACACATATGACCTAAGAGCAGGAACAGCTGCAGCAGAGGTAGCCAGAGTGACAGCTTTGCTGCCATAAACTTTCCATCCAAAGTACAGAAAATAGACACTGGAAGATGGAAGAGGTTTAAAAAATGAAGGCTTGCTAGATACAGACCATGAAAAATAAAAACTAAAAAGAGGTAAAAAATAAAATGGGTTCAAATGAATGAAAAAAGAAACTTTAAAATCAAAAGCAAACCAACACAGACATTTATGCTGTTACCAGAGAGTTCTCGCTGGGGCTGGCAAATTTGTTTCTTAAATCTTTGATAATATCGTGCTGCGGAAACAAAATTCATCAAGTTTTTTTTTTCATACTACAGTTAGAGCTCCTGTGGTTAAACTTTTCCCTTAAATTATGTAATAAGTCGAAATGGAGGCACAGAAAAGAAAAAGAAATATGGCAGCTTTGCTTCATGTGCAGCCATGCTAACGTCTGAAAGGTTTGCCTTCATGTTTAAACCTCTTCCTGTGAATTAAAAAACAGAACAAAACCATACACGTACACACAACCAAATAATCATTATACAAAACCAAATAATCATTACAACACAGTTTCAATAAAGCTGCAACAAAATATTTTCATCCGCTTCAGAGGTCATGGAAAATCGATTAACATTTGATTTTTCTTTACATTTTCCTTTGTTTATTTTTAGACCCAACAATCTTTTCTCTCTCTTCCATTGCAAGAGTCACTTATTTACTTTTGTCTTCAGTCCTAGGTTTATTATGAAAGGACCTTTCGTTGGTAGCCGGATGAGGAAAGCACAGTAACATGGAGCTCTACCTCCATCATCTACAGACCAAGAGAATGGGTAAGTATGATGCCTGCAGTTGCACAACAAAAGAGAGGCGGGAAGATGCCTGGTCAAAAGGGTTTAAAACCAGGCTGGAGAGAAAGGAACTTCATGGGTTTTTGTATCCCGCTCTGGGAAACTCAGACATATAGATAGTTGCCAATGGCAGAGTGGTTCAGCAAAAACAAGATATGAAGACGATCAGTCCTTGGATAAGAGCTTCTAAAACTCACATTTCCCCTCTCAGTCTGGCTATATTTTCTGGTGCACCTTTCTCTAAAAAATGAAGGAGCAAGTGTGTACATGGGCTCAGGAGAGAAGGCAACCTGCCAGGAGTACAAAAATATGCCAGACCACTAGGTGTCCTGTTCAGGTATTATCACTTCTCTGAGGTGTCCACATTCCTAGATACAGTTGCTACTACTGAGGCAGCTATAAGGCTGGCAGTTGTATTTAATTGTGTTCACTCAAGCTGATCTGAAGGAATCTTGAGAAGGTGTTAGCTTAGTGAATTAATTTGACCTCATTCATCACACCATCACAACCACACACAAAAAATCATGCTAAAAGAAAAGTTTGGGATAATAAAAAAATTAAACATTTCACAGAGAGGATATTTTTAAAACTCTGACACTAAAAAAAATCAGTTATTTCTTGTGTGATCTTAATTTATATCATATAAATGAATATGAACACTGAGAAGTGTACATATGTGGATTTTCACCCTGAAGGCTTTCCCCAGCAAAGCTGTGCATGAGCTAGGAGTCTTCTTCATCATTATCTTCATCAGAAGTAGAGTCTGTTCAAAACTTAGACATTTTTTCTGTTTTATTCTCAAAATTTTAATAGGTAAAAAGCAACCACATGGCAAAGGCAGATGCTAAATCTGCCCTGTATTTGTATCACAACTAAAAATTAATTTACTTATGGTTATGCTACAGTGGTATCTGATAGATAAAAGTATAATATATCTTAGAATATGTAATAATTACAGTACATCAAAATATTACAGGTTTGTAATTGCTGAGAAATGTTGACATTTTTAATGTTAACCACCAACTCTCCACTACAGGAAGACCATTTGTATTGTCTAAAGTTTACATGCCTATAAATATTTTTTGTGGGTAAGCATATGACCAAGATTTATGATGTTACTTGCTCATTTCTTTGTATTGCATGCTTGGCTTGTTTCTTTCTTGTACTGTGGACTATAGATATTCAGAAGACTAAGATAATATCAAGAGGAGTTTGCTCTTTTGTGACGTAGCTAGTGATTTTGGATTCCTAATGGAGGAACTATATTTTATTCACCGAGTTGGATGCTAGAAGAAAGGAGTCTTGTTTAAAGGCCACTGTTGTCAAAGATTTCAAAATTAGGATGTGGCACATGCAATTAGTCTGTAAGAAAAGCGGCTACCTGCAAATGCTTTGGGACAGGCTGGTTTTAGAGTATGAGTTCTAGGTCCCTGCTGAAAAGGAGATTGACCAGAATTATTAGAATGGGAGACTATTACCAAGAATGTTACTTTTATTTGACTTTCCCTCTTAGTAGTGGTATTGGTCATTGTAGGATAAGCGCCTCCGGAATCTGTGCAATCAGCAGACAATCAGCAGACCCAAGGTAAGAGGTCTGGATTCTATTTTCATTTCATTTTGGTTTCAGTCTCTTTTCCAAGGACCACAGATGTGACTGAAATTCCTAGTTCATGGTTTATTAACTTTCCCATTTTCAGTAGTCTTCTTTCAAGCCACCAGCACTGCATACTGACAAATGGTCTTGAAAAATTCCATAATTTCTCTGGTTACTTACCTATTATCTGAGAGGAAAGACTGTGATAGATGTTATGTTGTTTACAGCAACTTGTGGGTTTCTAAGGGCTTTACAATTTTACTTTCTTCAGGAGGCATAAGACATTCATTTTAAATGATAGTGTAGTTGACTGAACCCGACAGGAAGATATACTTACGCTTCTCTCTCTGCATAAAGTGTAATTTATTTTTTAGTAGTTCTATGGGGGGAGGGATAGCTCAGTGGTTTGAGCATTGGCCTGCTAAACCCAAGGTTGTAAGTTCAATCCTTTAGGGGGCTGTTTAGGGATCTGGGACAAAAATGGGAGCTTGGCCCTGAGGTCCCTTCCAACCCTGATATTCTATGATTCTATGACTGCTTAAGCCTAATTCTTTGTAGTTGTTATCAAGGGACTGAAGAGCAAATTGGATTTGATGCAGGTTTTTTTGTAAGTAAATCTATAAAGCCTCATAGGTCTTTCAAATCAAAGAGCTGGGGTCATACCTGGGATTAATTTGGACCAAACTTTCATATTTGGCTAACATGGGTGTGGTAAAATTTTAACTTGAAATATTCAAGCAGGAAGGTACTGTAGGGAGCCAGGTGATATTACGCGTGAGCAGGAACTGACAAGAGTGGAGCTCTGGAATATTATATACTAACACAGCATGGCTCTTTGTCTCTTTCTAGTAGCTATCTCGCATAGGAAGGTTTGAGTCTACTACTCATGGAGTACTACTGCCTTTGAGCTCATGGATCTGGCCCGTTAGCTCAAGCAGTTGACACTTGTGCTATTAGATCCAGAGGCCTAGCTTCAAGTCCTAGAGATAGCCAACTAGGGATTTTGTTATAGTAGCAGGAGCTAAGTACCAATAAATCTATAATACTTATATAAAAAGTTATGAACATGTTCTGAAAGTCTGAAATAACTGAAATACATAAATGAAGATTAAAACAGAATAACCTGAGAGAAGATAAAAAGGAAAAGAAACAGTTACTTTAAGCTCATTCTGCAATGATCATATCTCCTTTAATTTATCCTCAGTTATCTGCTTTCCAAGATCTCCTCTGTCCTACAGCAGTAAAGGTCTCCTCCATCTTGTATGGTGTAGACAAGCTAACGCAGAGAATAAATCCCATTGCAGTTCTTACACAAGCAAAATGTTCATTTATGTCAGGGGTTGCTATGCATGGGGTCTTAAAAAAGTCTTTATGTTAAACCTTTAAATTTGCTTCATTCTACATTATGTTCTCTGGAGTAAGTCTGTTTTTAATCCTAAATTACACATGTTGAAATATACATAGGGAAAGTAAATGGACTGTAACACAGTGACTACTCAAAGCTTAAAATGTAGGCTTCAGAAGTGTGTGTGTGCACGCATGTGTGAGATAAAATAAACTTTTCCCATTCTGCTTGACAAAAATAATTTAAGTATTGCAATCTCTTGCTGCTGGAAGTCTGGTCCCACCAGATTTAGCTTTTCTTCTGGTTAAAAGTGCATTACTGGGATAATACCCAGCTGAGTTGAAACATCTTTTCTACACTGGAGTCCTGCTAGCATTATACAAAATAACATAACACAAAAGGAATTTTTCAAAGCACAGATGACAAAGAATGAGAATGAGGGAGGTAAAAGCAAATTCAGAAACTATCTAATTAGCACCTACAGGCAGGTACATGTATCATTAAAGTACAGTAGATTCATCTTGAAAGCAAAATTCATAATAAAAAAATTCTCTGCAATTATAAAAAATGATTTCCTCCTCTACTTGCAAAGCTCTCTTTTTTATACTTTGTTTCTTCTGTTTAAATTCTTTCCATCTTTTCTCCCCAGAAAGACAAATTATTGGCAACCGCTCCATGATGTCAAAATCTTGATAGAACTGCGGGGTGTGGGGAATGTCACTAAACATGCAAGTTTCAAAATATTGGTACATGCATTATTTGTGGATCGGTGACTGCCTCAAACTTTGAAGATGTTCCTTTGGGATTTTTAGTTTGATCTGGTGCACTGTATACAGTATAAATGTGGTAGGGGATTGGGTACTGTAAACATATGATTTGTGAACAATTCAGTTATCAGGACCGTATGTATATGGCAAGGAAAGATAGAGTTATATGTGTAAAGTGGAGAAAACTCTTTAAGGTTACTAAGACCATTCTTATAAGCTTCTTGGAGCACAACCAGGTCTTCCTTTCTATTTTTTGCCACACATGCTGATACTCAACAAATATTAATGATACAATGAAAACGTGGCTAGTCAAGCCATTTATGGCTACTTTTACCAGGCGTGCTGAGAATGCCTACGTGCTTGATTTCCTGGGTCTTAATCTGTGGTAGTTGCAAGGAGATGAGAAGGGAGAAAATGAAAAATAACATTCGGTCATAGGATATTTTGAAAAAGGAAGAAAATTGGGTTGAACTTTCTACTCCTGAATTTTTAAATTTTGCACCTAAAATAGCAGAAGAAAGATAATACTTCTTTGTATATAGTAGAGAAAGGAAAGATACTACAGTGCCAATTATTGTGTGTTAAAAAGTTATATGTTTTTAAGATGTGTGTTGACAAGCATCAACCAGCAGTACTTAGTGTGTTACTAGTGTCATTGGCTCTGTTGATCCTATCCCACAATAAATGCATTGATAGAAAATTTTTATATGATATTATATAGTTAGATTTTGAGAAATAGTATGTGACCATGTATTTATAGGTTGTATAGGAATGCACCTGAGGGCGGAATTAGGGTTGCATAATCAATCTAATTGTTTGCATTTCTGGATTTTGAACAGTTAAACGGAAAACATTTTTATTGCACGATGTTACATCTATATTATATATATATATATATATATATATACACACACACACACACACACACATATATATGTGTGTGTGTGTGTGTGTAGATACTTGTAATTTAACAAAGACAACATAATATTAAACAAAATACTACTCTGAATTCAGTGAGCATTAAAGCAGAGGTAAAAATCTACAGGAACAAAGAAATTCAGAGTTAAGACTCCCACTGCACACTTATTACAGCAAAATGGGACTGAATTGTCTCCACGTAGACTTGCCTCAACATCTTTATTGCTTTCATTTTGACATTAGCATTGCCATGCCATTGCAACCTCATCCCCATAGACTTACATTGATATTGTTTTGTTTCATGTTTCCTGCATCCATATACTGGTTTGCAATGTTGTAGCAGTGTTATACTTGCAGTGTTGGTCAAATGAGATCACTCAAAACACTCATTCCTATTCAAATAGATAGGAATGTACAAGATTACAAGCATGCTCTGAAAAGAAACACACTTGGCTAGCAAGCTTGCAAAGCTATGTCTTCTGTGTTCCAATATTTTTTTCCTAAAATACTGAAAAGATAAATTCCCTTAAATAACCTATAGAGTTATACATTATTTCAATTAATCTCTTTATTTACACCATGGGGTGGAAGGGGAGAGTGACATCTTTGAAATAGTTGCAAATTATGTTTTTTGCATCTGTATTATTAAAACAGTCCAGTGAAATTAAAAGATTTTTACAATCCAAGTTGGGAACCTATTTAGCACATCTGAGTCCGCGGTAATTTGAAATGGTTAATATCTCAAACTCTCCTTCCAGGCTGGGAGATGCTCAGCAAGTTGGGATATGCTCAGTAAGATAATTACGTAACTACTCTGTTAAAAATAATTAGGGGACAAATAAGGAAGTTACCAAACTCATCACTTGATTATCGTGGCATGTTTGTTTGCACCATCATGGAGGGGCAAAATTGTCCTCTTCTCTTTGACCACTGAGGGCTTAGCCAGAACCAGTTTGGTTCCTAAGTGCTGCAGTATAGGATTTGAGAGCCCATATAGAAGGTTTGAACCACCAATGCCCCATGCAGCCCAGCTTCACAGGGGATCACTCCATGTCCCCTCACTCAGTGACATGAGGTGGTCAGGATTGGTGAATTTTGCATATTCACTATCTGTTGCTCCAGACAACATGCAGCAGACAAACAGCAACAACAACAGGCCTCAGTATCAGCTTTGGAGTAGCTCCACTAATGCTGTCTAGCCTATGACAAAAGGATCTCCTCCCCTAGTACTCCTTCGCCCCCGCACCGCCCCCACCAGCATGTTGCTAGGGTCGGGGGATTGGGCTATGACAGAGTAAAACTTTTGGTCTTTTTTGTCAGCTTGATCTTGCATTTGTTATACAGGCAAAATATCCATTGGCTTCAGGAGTTTTTTTCTAAGTGCCAGTATGGGGTCCTTCGTTCAGAACAACTTAAGGATTAAGCTGTGCATAAAGCTATGCAACAAATGTATCCATTTGTCTCTTCAAAAATGTTTCATGCAGACTCAGAATGGCAAATTCTGCATTCTCCCTTTGACCGTAAGAGAAGATGTGAATATTTAGTAGCAGATTTTTGGCTCTAGATTTATATAGGATTTGTAGGGTGACATTTCACCATTTCTGTCAGTGAACACAACTTTGCTCAGAAATTCAAATCTCTTGCAACAAATTACAAATTTGCCACACTATATTTTCTTCAAGGAAATATTGGTTGTTTGCACAGATCCATTTCACTCTAGAATTTGGTATAAAGAGGTCCATCATAAAAAAACCTTGAAACTCCTAAACATAGAGGGGAATCTTGAGCTGGAATTTGTGTTATGTTGATATTAGTTTCTTTGTTGATAAAGTCAAGTCCCTGGGATTTGGCGAGTTTGACTCTATAAAGTGTGTGCAGACTTTATTTGTAATAGGGTTGTACCTAGAATGTGTGTAAAACTGATGAATAAATCACTGAACCAAAATGAGAGATTTTAGAAAAATAAAATTGACTAGATAATAGAAGTGACAACTGGGGGTGTCTAAGTACCTTAATTTCTATATACAAAGCCTCTGGCAAGAAATCAAATTCAATGTGTGGATCATTTCAATGGGACGAACCTTAGTTACATAAAATAAATTTGAGAGAGAACCTCTTCTTAAAATGCCATACAAAAGTCTCAGGATAATGTCTCCTTCAGCTATCAAGATAATCAACAAGTGAAACAAATTCTCCTCCAGATATACATACTGGGCTCACACTGAAGTAAATGGAAGTTCATCATGCAACATGGGAAGGCAGAATTTGGCTATTAGTTCCCCACCTTTTTACAGCCCTTAACAGGCAAGTTTTCTGCATATTTCTGCATCTTGCTCTGTTGGCCAAAAATCACTCACATTCTATTAACGAAATCTTACTAATGAAAAATAAATTCCAAGGGAGCAAATGCAAGAAGTCTGCATGCCAATATTGCACTGGGGTGCAAACAGGCACTTACTAAGGCCTGAACATCATTACTGCGGGTTTATATTCTGACCTGTGTGCTGCTCATACAGAGGCCCCAATATAGATTATTCGTGCCAAAAAGCAAGAGTAAACTGCACAGGACATGGGCTGACCATGTCCCTTGACTTAAAGCTGTGTCAAAGAATGACCCTTCTGAGGTTCTGATTGAGAAGGAATTGCAGAGAGTTGAACATCAACCACATTGTACTGTCACTATTTTTCCAGACCCACAGAACATGGAATCAGTGGACGGCATTCAACATTGGGATCCTAATCAGACAACTGTATTTCTAAGCCTTAACATTTCCTCTTATCCTGCAGGAAAGGAGTGTGGGTATTTTAGAATTTATTGTTTCCTTGCTTTTGTGGGTTTGTGTCATGCATGCTGTAGGTGGATCAACTGCACCTGCTTCCACACAATGTTTTTTGTGTATTAGTTTCCTAGGCTTTTTTAATGCTTTATTTAGTGGCGATTAGACAAAAGTGTGCAGACTTGTGGGAGGAAGAAATGCAGCTGATCATGGAGTATATTTTATCTGTCAGCACCTATGAATAAACTTTCATGTATTAGCAGCTGCACAAGAAACTCCCTCTTTTGTAAGATAAAATCTGACAGAAAAACATAACTCCCGATGGAGCAGGTTGTATGTGCTCTCAGTCCCATCATGTGGCTGGAGTCCTGTGCCTGCTGCCAGGAGCCCAACCATCAGTCATGTGCATTCCTAGTCCCAATCAACCATCAGATTTGTATGCACCGTGCATAAACTTGAAGTTATCAGGAAAACAGCAATTAAAAATGGCCCTAAATCCAACAATCAAATTACCTCTTACTCTAGATCTACCCTGGACACACCAATCTAGCAAGTTTTTTGTAGATAGACAAAGTTTTTTTAAACAGATTTCAGTCAACAATGAAAAGTAAGACTGCCAAGCAAAAACTTCAGCTGGAGCTGAAATACAAAGTCTTCTGTTAAAAATGTATGAAGAGAAATCATACAAAGCCTATGTAGGAAATTCAATGAGCATAAAAACTAACTCTATGTGAAGTTGCACACCACCTGGCTACACACTTTTTGAGAAAAACAGAAATAAATGCCCCGTTTTAAGCTCATTTTAGATTGCAACCCTAACTATAGAGTTTCTACCTGGTGCCCCATAATGAAAGATAACAACCACCAACCATTTTCATTGAACATGTTACAAATATTTTAGATTAAATGACCAACAGTCACTTAATCTACAATTCTATATTTAGATCTTTCAATTAGTGAAGAATTCGGAAAAAGTGTCAATTCACTCCAAAGAATTTAAATTGCAGAAAAGGTAACACACTTGATATTAGGCTGTGAACATTGGAACGACGACTTTGTTGGATGAATCCTGGATTAATGTGATGCCACACAAAGTTGGCTTGTTAAAAGAAAGCAAAAGTATGACAGTATTCCCTTCCGATCTGAAGAAGAACAGTTTCAACTATAGAAATTAAAGAGTGATAACTGGAAAAGAAGGAAACTGACATTTCTTGGAATAATGCCAGCAATCATTTTTTTAAAAGTACCATTGGCAAGAAGATTAAGATAATTATGAAAAAAATAAAAAATAAGTCAAAGGTCATTCCATTTTCCCTAGAAGGGAAAAATGTTTTTGTATTTAATGGGGTCAAAAAGTTTCATATTAATCAATCCTTGAAGTTTTAAGATGAATACATTTTTGTTCAAAATGAAGGGTGCTGTGAAGATAAGTTATGCGAAAGCTGAAAATAGTTAGAAATATTTTAGACCTTTTACATGAACTTATCCAAGATGTTGGATCTAAAAGCTAAAAGTCACAAAATTAGACCCAGACAAATACACACACTTTTTTTTTTTACCTTGCTGCGTTGTGATCCTGTGACCTTAAGGAAGGGTGAGGACAAGAAGTGAAATAGCAGTAAGAAAAAATATCCAGAAATATTTTGCAGATAAGTGATTGATCAAACACATATGCAGATCTCCTGTCTCTCATTTCTGTGCTTTAGTCACAAGACCATGTACCCCCTCATATAGTAATCACGATTACAAAGTCAACATTAATCTACAGTAAACGTAGAGTAGTGTCTGAGTTAGTGCAGTTACTTCCTATTCTAAACATCGGAAATAACATGCTACCTGTGGATAAATATTGACCTTTTCTTAACATTGCTCTATAAACAGAGATGCAAATAATGTACTAATTACTGCTACTATATATATATGATATTATTGCAATAAACACTATTCTTTCAATATTTCTTACCCATCCAAACTCAGTCACCATTGAAAATCTTGTCAGACAGTTCTCATCAGAGTTTCAGAATGATTTGTGGTTCAGGATAGCAATTGAACTGTTACATGTTTGTCCAAATGGACTCTTTTAAGGTTCACTCATCAATATATATATATATATAAAATGTGTGTGTGTGCTTGTATGTATATAATTATGTAACACTATCTTTTCTCCTTCTGTTTTACTCCTATGAATCTGATTACTCATATTTGTTAATCCATCTTGTGACATGCAGTTCATTTACATAATAAGTTGCAGGAAGCCATGAAGCAAGAAACATAAATGTCAGTTAGAAGCTATGGAATAATGTATAATATGAAACAAGAAACAAAAAAGAGGACTTCAAACTTACTTCAAAACTCTTCACTTCTTCTTCACCATCATCATCCTCTTCATCATGACAGCTCTGAGACCATGTAAAAACAAAACATTCACAAATAAAGTTTGCTTTAAAAAAAAAAACATGGCCACCAAAACTCTTTCAATCTCCCTTACATTCTCTTATTAAAAGGTAAATGCAAAAGATGGGGAAAAAGTTACCTTTGCCATAATGTCAGCATATGCCATATACAAGTAATCTTCCTCCAGTTTGCTAGGGAATAGAAGGGAAGAAACACTGTAACCATCAATGTAATACAGCATCTCCATAAACAATTGAAAACCTCAAATATTCAGAAGAGGACCAGAAAATTGAACATTTTTAAATAATTCTAGTTTCCAAGAGCACACCTTTTAAATAGGGTGTCCTGATTTTTGTTTTTAACCTCCTTTAATTTTTTATAAGGGTATTTCTACTCTCTTGTTAATTATAAGGGTTTTTTCAGGAAAAGAATGAACTAATAAACTAATACAGGCTGAACAGTGAAATTGACTACACAAATAGAGCTGAACAAACTGAAAACACAATTTTTTTTCTAACTTCTTTAGTTGTAGGATTGTGAGGAGTTACTTCTAGCTATATTGTAAATCCAGCATTTTCAGATAACATAATTTTCAAGCTGTGGGTATCCCTTTCAATGTGGAATACAGACATTACTGAAGACACCACGGGACAGATTTTCAACAGCAACCATAAATGTGACATTGACATTTGTAGGCATATCTGTTTGTTTGCAGAAAATTGTATGTACCCGCTTCTCAGTTATGGTAAGGCCTCTCTGGCAATATAATAAAGAATCAGGTCTCACATGTGCGGTCACATGCAAATCTGTCAGTGCTTGCTTAGCACTTTGAATATGTGACATATTGCATGGCAAAGAGATGCAATTTAAAAAATGGAAGCAGCTAGAAATTTTGCAAAAATTTCACAGCCCCTCACACCAACCTTACCATTTTTCAGTTAAGGCTGTTCGACTGAAAAGCAGAATAAGCTGATGCAGCGGATCAACTCTTTTAATGCCTTCATCCTCCTCTGGTGGCTCCGCTCCAGGTTTCTGTGGAGAAAGAAAATTGGAATAGAAAAAAATATGTGCATTCTAAGTTATTTGTTGTGAAATCTGTCAGACTGTGAAAGTCGTATTAGATATACTATAATAATACATATCATTTGGGCTCTTTGAATACATGAACTGAACCTGTCCTAGATAGCGAGGATTTAAAAGTCCAGCTCCATGGAGTACCTTTGGGAACAGGTAGGCTAGGATCCTGAACACACTCAAACCATGAAAGTCCACAGCCCTGGATCACCCCATTCCTCATAAAAGCTACCCCCCCCTTTCCTGGATACCACCCCAAACCCTGCCACTGCTGTTTTCAGGATTAAGTTGGGGGGTAGCCTGAACACAGTATGGGCTACCACCCTAAGGCTGACAAGGCACTAACTATCTGCTCTACCTTACTGTAACCGCCTGCCTCAGCAGAGTGAAGAATTTTTCCTTGTTCCTACTACTTTATGGTGATTATTGTGACCTGCCAACCATGCTGCTTCTTGCTCCCTAAAGAGCCTGATGCATTGTGCAGTGGGGGAGGGGCTGTAACCTAAACTTGCAGGCCTCCCCATCATTTTAAGATGGGTGATTTCATGTCTACCAATAACACTCTTCAAGTTGGCAATGGTGGATCCTTTGACTAGTCCACATTTTTACTGTTAATGTAGATTTTTCTTCTCCTCGCTTTAAAGCTCTACATTGGCCCAAGTTTTTACATGCTTAGAAAAGGGCATCTTTGTCTGGTTGGTAATTTTTTCTTTTAGGTTTACACTCCTCTAGCTAGGGCTGACTTTTCTTTTAACAATTATTAATAAAGTGGCAGTTACCAGAGCAGCCCCTGAAGGTTTGGATTTGAAAGTATCTTCAAAGCATAATATTTAACCTGGTTTTATGGCCCTCCATGAATTAGGAGAAAGCCAACTTTCAATTTGCCAGCATAGTACTTCAGATAGTTTCAGTCTGCAAACCAGGGGTCCCCAAAACTGTAATATGTTGACCATCAGTGTTCCAGAGAACACTTGGTGGTGGTTCAAGGAGAACTGCCTAAGCACATAGTGCTGGATCCTCCTTGTTTCCACCTGCTCAAATACATTAAATTACAGATAAAAATATGCCCAATGCAAAGCTGAGATTAATATTCCATGTCAACAATTGTTGCCACAGGCATGTTATTTGATCACAGTAGGAGGGGGTTGGCCATATGATGATTGCAAGGAGATTAGTGTTCAAAAGATTGTCTCTCTGTTAAGTGGCACACATTATGAAAAAGTTTGGGAATCCCTGCTTTAAACTTCAGGAAAGAAATCCTCAAGGAAAATACACTGGAACCCTATTTTACTCTGAGATATACACGTGCAACTCCCATTGAAGTCAAAGAGAAGTGAGTAGCACATTGGGGCAGAACAGAGCAAATTCTATTTTAAACAACTTTGATTATATATGAACACTTTCACATTTCCCTTCCTTTGGTCTTTATTATTGAGGGTATCTGCTGATAATTAATCTACTCCTGAGATTTATAAGAACTTATGTAAATCTTTTTTGAACCCCATTATACTTTTGGCTTTTACAACATCCCCGGCAATGAGTTCCACAGGTTGACTGTACAAAGTGTGAAGAAGTACTTCTTTTTGCTTGTTTTAAACCTGCTGCTTATTAAATTTCATTGGGTTATCCTGGTTCTTGTGTTATGTGAAGTAATAAGTAACACTTCCTTATTCACTTTCTCCACACCATTCATGAATTTATAGACCTCTATCATATCCACCCTTAGTTGTGTCTCTTTTCAAGCTGAATAGTCCCAATCTGTTTACTTTCTCCTCACACAGAAGCAGTTTCATATCCTTAAATGTTTTTATTGTCCTTCTCTGTACCTTTTCCAATTCTAATATTGTTTTCTGAGATGGGGCAATCAGAACTGCACACATATTTAAGGTGTAGATTTATATAATGGCATTATGATATCATATGATTATGATATTTTCTGTCTTATTATCTCTTTCCTAATGGTTTCAAATCCTTATTCCTTCGATAAATGTTTAATCCTCTCTTTCTGACTGTGAAGCATGAATTCAGTTGGGGAATAAGGAACAGTAACCATTCTTATTTTTAAAACAAACACTGATCCAGTTTTAAAATGTTTTTAGTCACAAAGAACACACAGGATACATAAGCAATTTAAATGTAATTAGAAAGTATTTCATAGTTACTCACAAGGAATCAGTTGTTCACTTTCGACTTTTCAAAGAAAATGGGGACTTTCCCATACTTACAAATTAAAGCTGAAATTCACCTATGCAGAATTTCAGCAAGAGCTTAAGGATCACTTGAGACCACTTAAGACCTCAAAATAGGTGCTGGTCCTACACACAAAGGTGAATTTCACTCAGAGAGATTTTTCTCACATAATAATATAGTGAGTTACTAGTAGCTATATTTTCTATAACTTTATTAAAAAGATGAACACGCAGTATAAATCTTCACTTCACCGAATTGCTTTTAAAAAGAAAGGTTTCAGAGTAACAGCCGTGTTAGTCTGTATTCGCAAAAAGAAAAGGAGTACTTGTAGCACCTTAGAGACTAACCAATTTATTTGAGCATGAGCTTTCGTGAGCTACATCTGATGAAGTGAGCTGTAGCTCACGAAAGCTCATGCTCAAATTGGTTAGTCTCTAAGGTGCTACAAGTACTCCTTTTCTTTTTAAAAAGAAAGTACACTTTGTAAATTCCCACAGATAATTCTATTTTTCTAAAAGGAAGAGAGATGTAAGATCTAAACTGCTTTGTGAATTTGTTCCTGAAGATCTTACTCAGGCAAAATACCAGATGACTTTCCATTATAAGGACAAAGGAAATCACCCTGTCAGGAAAAGGCAGCTAAGCCTGAAAAAGGACACCATATTAAATTCACAAACAACAATTGTCAATTTTCACTCCAAGAAACTCAAAGTACTTATGCGCATTCATAAACGTATCCTCACTGCTTCTTTGTCATCCTCATTATTCGTTTTACAGATGAGTAAATTGAAATATTAAAAGATCATGGGTGAGATTATCTGATCTGCTCCAGTCTCTTCGCAGAGGAGCTGGAAAGCCAGCTTTGACGGCTAGCTGTGGATTCCATACTCGTATGGCACAGAGATGGCTTCTAGGCTATCCACTTCTAGCCCTTCTGGTATTGAGGTTGCGGCTAGGGTGCTGCTGCATTCCTGTTATCCCCAGCTAGTTTACCAGTCATTTGGGCAATAGCTAGCAGGTGTAGTTTAGAGCAGACCAAATACTGCTCTAAATTGTGTGAGTGATTGGATCAGTATTGAACTGGGCCAATTATCAGTGAGCTACAAATGGCTCATTCACAACTCGCCCCCCATTCAACTGTACCAAGTACTTACTGGATGTGGGTTTGGCTCCTACCTCGTCAAATATGGCAGTGCCTGTCTCATAATGCCTTTAAATTAGCCCATTTTCAGTGAAATAAGTCACCATTGTTATTATCCAGGACCAGGAGTGTGCACAAATGTTTAACAATACAAATCAGTGCTTACAATAGATAATTATGTCTGAATAATGCAAATTATAACTGCAGTCATATTTGATCATCATAGTGGCACTTTATTCTCTTTAATTAAATGACAACTTTCTATAACCCATGATTTCATCATCCAAAATACCTGCCTAAAGTTATAAAAACTGATCAAGCTAAAGAATGGAAGTTATGTTCATTTTTTAATCCACGATATTGGATTTCAAAGGCCTACTACAAATTAAATGTAGGATCAAATTTACCAATGACTGTGTTAAGTGGAATTCATTGCATTATTATACTGTAGCATGACAACAAGAACAAATGGATTTTCTGGTGTTTCTGGAATGCAAGGGTTCTTAATTTTCAATGTATTAATTAATAAAGTTGTGATTTATATTTATTTAAATCTAAAATTCACTACCTGTACAAACTTAACAAAAGTGGGCAAAACAAATACTCTAGGCATTATTTTAGGGAAGTTCTATGGCCTGTGTTATATAGGACTTCAGACTAGATGTTCACAGTGGTCCTTTCTGGCCTTGAAACGTATGAATCTATGAAAAAAATTAATTGGGAACATTGTAAATTATAGTGTTTCTAAATATTGAAGTGCCACATAATATAAGTTGAGTTACACTAACATTAATTGATTCAGTATCATTCCTGTTAAATAACTGCACTCAGTAATAGTTCCTCAACATAGTTTATTGCCAGAAGTCATATAATATCTAGTGTATCCATATAAACACAGGTGCATATATGATCTGTGTCTTTTTATTAAATATAGGAACAGTGTTTTTTGTAACAGTAAATTAAAAAAAGGAGGGCATGGTATGCCATCTGATTTAATTTCAGATAAACCCCCATTTGTAGTAGGGCACCACAGTCAAAATGTTAAAAAATAAATTCAAAATCTCAATTTATTTTTGTGATACTTTTCAATAAAAGTAAACTTTTCCTTGCTACAGCGTGACCCTGGTGAGAGACTTCAGGCTGAAACCAACATTGTCCTTCTCTTTGTGAAGGGAGCGGCACCCTGAAATGTATTGATGCTGATATCATTACCTCATACATTAAAATGTGACAATGTTGAAACATTCACAAGAGGAGAAAATGCAGCTGTGGCCAAATTGCTAGTGTCATCCTTTCAATGTAGGGCTGTGCTTTTCTTTTGGGTTTAGCAGTTGTGGCAACTCTGTCAGACTGGAATAATCACAATTTGAACAGCAAAATGTTGGCCCATCCGTGGAATTTTAAGAAGCCAGGGAATAAGGGGCAAGAAAAGGTGAATTCCATTTCTATTATTGGAGGAAATAAAGTAGAAATACTGATTTCCTTTCATGAGAAATTTTCCAGATTACTTTGGTTTTTATAGCAAGTGTCTGACACCCTTGGCTGGCCTTCTGCATGTGAACAGGGTGCCTGAGCCTGCAAGGAGCTTCTAAGATTGGGAGACTGTATTGTAATTTACGGTGCTAACTTCAACAGTTCCTTCCTCCTCCTACACCAGCAGCAGAAAGAAGCTGGCATGGATGGAATGCATGCTGCCCTCTATTAAAGGGCACTGCAGGAGCCAATCTGCTTTGTGTTCCCCAAAAGGCATACTGGTGTGAGCCTTCTAGCCATCTGCTGGCACAGAGTTTATTTTGATCTTCCCAGAACATACACACATATCATGCTGAGATGAGGAGGAAAGGTGGCTAGATAGTGAAGAGAGAGCCTTTCATGTTATTTTAAGTTAGTTACTGTACCAGATGTCTGCATACACACCCACACACTGCTGCCACAAAACTGTCACTTCTTGCAATTTTGGGGAATGTCTCTGGGGTCACAAAGTAGTTCTGACAGCAAGGGTGAGTGTAAAGACTTTCTGTTATATATTTTGGTTAATTCATCTATGAACATTTTGTGTTTTCTTTTTCCAAGCCCTTACAGTTATTTTTTCTTTCCCCTTCTATTCTCCAGGCCATTTTGCCTTGCTTTTTTAATTTTTGAAAATACATGGGGGTGGATATCAGAGAAATAAACTCGTACATGAAATAAATATCACCAGGGGGTGTCTATTTCCAGTCTTTCTCTTGGTCAGTGAATGAATGTTGCAGCAGGAGCCCCCTCCCCCACCCAAGAAGATGTGCTTCTGTGCTCTCTCCTGGATGCAAGGTTAGTTGCACATAAGTGGATTTGAGTTTTAAAGATTTTGCAGGAACAGTGGATGTCAGGGCACAGCATGTTCAGTAGTTCAGAAGTTGAGCAGTCTGCAGTTAGGCTGTGTGTATTGCGAAAAACAACTACAATAATTTATCCATTGTTTACTTCCAAAGATCAGGAACAATTCCTTAAGTGTTCTTTCTAGAGGTTTCCATTTGTAATCATTTTAAAGAGGCACTAGCTGCTATTAAATGCATTACCCTCTTTGTGTATGTGAATTTATTAAGAGTTATATCTGTAATAAAAAGATTTTTTCAAACTCTTCTGTGCTATCATCTGTCTAGGGAATATAACTAACAGCATGAGGCCAAAATAGACAGTCAAGTCACGGAACACTATACACACAAGGGAGAAAAGGCCCAACATTATGCATAGGTGGAGGAAGCAAGGACCAGTTATGCATGGAGAAGGGTCTAATTATGTTCTAATCACTCTAACATCTTCTACTCTTTAGTTTATGACAGGTTTCAGAATACCAGCCATGTTAGTCTGTATCCGCAAAAAGAAAAGGAGTACCTGTGGCACCTTCGAGACTAACAAATTTATTTGAGCATACGCTTTTGTGAGCTACAACTCACTTCATTGGATGCATTAGTGAGCTGTAGCTCACAAAAGCTTATGCTCAAATAAATCTGTTAGTCTCGAAGGTGTCACAAGTACTCCTTTTCTTTAGTTTATGTCATTTTCCAGCTTCTCATAACCACAATAGATCCTACCAATAAAAAAAAATAGGGAAAGAGAAATGCCTGACATTAAAGTGTTAAATTTGTGATACTTGAGCACAGGAGGTTATATAAGTGTTTAGACTCTGAATAGACTGGCTGTCTAATCCTCACAAAATCATAGTTAATCACGTAATAAATTAAGGCTTTTTTGGGGTTAATATCTTATTATATTATTCTATTCATTTCTCTTTTTAACAATACTTCTGCAATATTCTGTTTCTCAAATTCTGGATAATCTTCAGAAATCTTCGGAATTGCTCAAAGCTATTAAAGACAATATCTACAAAAATCATTGTTAAAATATGCTTTTCAACTGTATGTTATCTTATGACTATATTACAAAAAGTGGAGAAATTTAATTTGTTGTTATAAAGTTGCTGAAAGCTAGATTCTGAACTGATTATTTTTAAATAGCCTGTTGTAAACAATTATTGTAGACAAGCAAGAACATTGTTAAATATTTTCTTTTTTTATAACCACTGTTCAGTGAATTGCAATTCTAACCTAATCAGGAACATTTTATTTTACGCTGACAATGTAATGCATTGCACAAAAAGGGATCTACAGAAAACTGACTTCAACAAAACTAACTAGTTTTTAAAACTTAGGCAAAAAACTATTTTCCTGCCTACTACTAGTAGAAATCTCATTTACATTTTGGCAATTTACTGATCGTATTCCCTCTTCTGTTTCAATCTTTGTCTGCTTTCAAAACAGTTCACAGTCTCTCTCAGCATAAACTCAAAACAGTTAAAATTAAATTAAACATTTTATTTCTTAATAATAGCATTTTATTTCTTAATAATCCCTTACCTTTGTGTATAGAGGGGACCCTTCACAAAATGTTACGACTCATACCTGACTTCAGTGTGCACTGCATTGGGCCCTCAGTGTGAAAGATGGGGCTGAGCCATCTCCTCAGGACTGGTGCCCTTCACCCAGGCCCTACAGAGTGGGAGGAGGCTCAGCAGTGGACAAGAATACAGAGCCTATTTGCCGATGGCTCCCAGGATCTGACGGGTTTGGAGTAGGAACCATGGCCTTTTCTGCAGGGCTCAAGCTCTCCCTCCCTAATAGATTTCCTTTCCCTAAGCAACTTCTGTGGGTGCTCCTAAGGGAAGGTCTGGTCGGGGCCAATACTAATACCCTGGTTTTATATTTTGTTCTTTTTCCTTAAATACCTGTCTGTTCATTATACATGATTATCAATAAATATAATCTACAATCCCATTATCCCGGCACCCAGAACATACTGCTAAATCTTCTATCAGTTTATCTTCAAAGTAATGCTCTTCTGTTTCAATCCAAGACTTTTCGTAACCTTGAAGAAAGAGATTGACAGCTCGATGCCTAAAAAAAGAATATTTAAAACAAAACTATTAATCTATAAAAAGAAGATTTGCTCAGTATAAATTCATCTTATTCAGAGAATTGTGCAGCGAGTACAACAACCACTTGCACAGGGGGGTAATATTTCCTGGTAAGACCTGTCAAAAAATATCCATTTGTTTAATTAAGACTGCCCTAGAATTTTCAATGATGTCCCCTATTCAAAAGTGTCTGGCATTAAAAACATCTACACAAACTAGCATCAGAATTTTAATAAATTATTCCAAGATCTAATCATTCAAGTATCTTTTGAAGCAATTAAAAATAGTAATAGAGAAATACAATCCTTTCAGCGACGATGATCTTGTGGGATTACATTAGTGTGTTTCATCTTGACTGTAAAATTTTCATTTAACACTATACTGCTGGGACCAGCAGCCATGAATGACTTTTTGTTTGGACTGGTGGCCAACTAACTGTATTTTTAATTTTCATGATTAAACTTGCATATTCAAAATCATAAATTAATTTATTCCAAAATAAGTAAAATTAAATCAATGCAGAGTAAAGTGAATTTCGCACCATGTTTTTATTTCAGAGATACTTGCAAGATAATAAGCAAAAACAAACTTTTTGTGTTTATAATTGAATCAACGGCGTATACCCAACAGAATAATCTTATGAATCCCCTCATTCATTTCAGCAATCATTTTCAAATGTTTGGGGTGAATGAAGAATGAAACAGAATTAACAAAAATATACAAGTCCAGAATGCATATATGCAGAAGCCCACTGAACCACTTTTAAAAAGTAAGAATAAATTAGTGGCAAAGGTGTCTCAGCCCCTATATCTAACAGTAGTTTCCTTTTAGAAGCAGGTACATAAGGCCAGAATCAACCCAATGTGACAGCCCAAACCATTGCCACCTTCCCTGGGGCGGAACCACAGACTCAGCCTCTGCAATTGTCATTGCTTTTGTGCTTGATACAGAATTCCCTTTTCCTGACTGAGCTTGGCAACAGGCCAACTGATTTCTTGGCAGTGGTAGCATGCTGTACAATGGACACACACATTCTAGAAATACTTTTAGCTGGACTTGGCCAAACAACAATGTGTCTAGGGGAAAATCCTTCCTCCACAGCCACTGAGATTTCTCGAGTCATGGATTCTGAACTTCTGCTACACAAGGAGGAGTAGGGTACACAATCCTGCGTTTGGGCCATGAGCTCGATCATTGCATTTGGGTGTAAAAGCAGACCAATAGGAAAGAAATTTATACCCAGAGGAATGTAACAGAAGGGTTCACAGAGAAGGGAAAATCATGATCAGCTTTTTTTCACTTAGCACTTTTAGCAGCTCTTTTCAAAAGACGTATGACAAGAATGTAATAAATCATTGTAAATTTTCATTTTGGAGATAAAAACAGAAAGCAACATTATAGAACCTTGGTATGTGTATTTTCCTTTGTTTGAAGCTTGCCACTTCATTCTTACCTTGGCAGATTATACAATGGAGCCATTCTAAAGCAGGCCACTACTGCTCTTTTTCTCTGTTTGGACAGCAGTTTGTGCCACACTGCCTTTTTGGACCTCTGAGGATGCTCAACCTGGTAGACAAATTACACAATGAAAAATAAACAATGCTTCTTTTCCTTGACTGACTTTTAATAAAAAACTAACCGGGGCACAGTCAGAGAACAGATAACAGAAAGTAACTGGCAAAAATGTTTTCTACACATTATTCAAGTGACCAGACAAATATTATGTGACCGACATGATTCAATGTCCCGTCTGGACTCTGCATTATTTTCCTCCTTTACTCTTACCCTAACCCTAGGCCATTTGAACTAGAGATTAGTATGTCACTGAGGCCATCTCTCATGTAATACTGGAATTCAATGAAAAAGAAATTACTTTTACTTATGTTTAAAATGTCTCTGTTTATACTACTCTAACTACACTTGCTGTGGCTGGCATTGAAAAGTAATGAACTTATCTATCGATCCCAATAACCCTGTATCCCCTTCCTTAAGCATGAATGGTCAGGATGAACATAGGGTGACCTAAAACACCTCAGTTGTGCCTGTGAATGCTGGAAATTAACATAGCTTTCTTTGTGACATATCAGTTAACATTTTCTCCTAAAACAATTATTTTATTCTACTCAAAACTATGTAATTCTTACTCAAGAATCTATTTTTTTTCCCATGGACCACCAATTCAGACAGAGTCATCATGCTGTTTGACTGTGCGCCAGTGTATTCAGTTTCTCTACCTCCTCACATCATCAAAAAGGACAATGGAAGTTAAATGTCACCTTAATGAAAGGTTTGATGCTCTCATGCATAATAAAGGAAACTATAGTACTTTGAAATGCATGACAATGAGAACATTTTTAAGGATACAAAACTGAATTTAGGGAAAGCAGTTATTAAACAGTATTTTATTAGTTTAGTGACCCATTCAAAATAAATAAAACTCACAAACAACACACCTAGCAGCTGTGAATGGAATCACTTAATTTAACAGGCAAAGAAATCACAGGGCATCCACAGCACAGTGGAGAAGAATTAATCTCAGTGAAAGACAGATTAAAGGCCACAGCCCCTTCCAAAAGAATGAGTAAAGTGAACCAAAGTTGTTATGAGAAAGGGTATGAAACAAATCACTCTGTTGCATTCATACTGAGAACCACAAAACAAAATGAAGCCATCAGAGCTATTAATACTCAGCCAAGCACACCCCAATGTGAAACTCATTAATAATATATTTACAAACTACAATAAAACTCTCTATACTTCCCAAACAGAAAAATCTCTGGCGCATTTTAGAAGATTGCTGGAAGTAATAAAAATAGAAAAAATTAGACATGCACGAAAGAAAAAAACCTGATGGCACCTCCCTGCAGATGCAATAGGCAAAGCTTTCTGCATAATGACATCTGGAAAGCACTGGGATTTGCTGGGCTATAACGAAGTACCATAAAAATTAATGGAACTGATTGCTCCCATGGCTAATATTTTTCACACAAGATTAAAGAAATGGAACTACCCATTTAAATGAGGGAAGCAAATGTATATGAAATACATAAAGAGAATAAAATACACAAGGCCATACAATGAAACATAATATGAATTTAAAGAGAAATGCATTAGAAAATAAGAGCAGGGATGTATGCAGACTGATCAGTTTAAAAAAATACACAGATTTCTTTTAGGGCTGAATGGTAAAGGGCAGCTACTGGTGTGAAGGAGAGAGAGTCTCAAATAATGATCTCAGTGGATCCAAAACAGGATGTGATTTGGGTTTTACAGTTACTTTAGTGTAGGAGTGTTAGAAAAATTTAAAGTAACAGAGAATCCCAATTCAGCAAGGTTCCTTAGTCTCTTGACATCCATCGGACTATTCACTTGTTTAAAGTTAGGCTGTGCTTAAGGGCTTATGTACACAAACATTTAGTTCCTGGCAAGTTGCAGTATGAATCTACCATGCACTAGCCTGACATGGAATGTCTACATAGACCCTATTAATACAACTGTTTGTTAGTGTGCTTTGATCTTCTGTTTCAAAGAGAACTAGATCAAAGTGAATTAACAGATTGTTAAAAGGCATCAGCAGGGTCCATGTGGACAGTTAGTCCACAGCAAGCTAGTGTGAGGCAGGTTCACACCCCAGCTGGCCATGAATTAATTGTTTGTGTAGATAAGCCCTGAGTAATTTGCTGAAGTGGGACCAGAATTCACATTGATAAGTAGAGTGTTTGCAGGATCAGGCCATAAATGGATACAGATACTAAATCTAACTAATGTGCATCATGAAACCAAACTCCTGAACAGAGAGAATTCATTGCTAGACGTTTTTGGCCAGTTCCAGTCAACGTTGTACAGACTGAGCTGTGCAATGTACATTCAGTGGACCAGAGAAGCTTACCACTTATATCTACTTTAAGCGGAGCATGGTAAATTAAGTGGGGGAAATAGACTCTCAAATATAATCCAGTGAATGAAAAATGCGTGAAGAGTCCGTATTTAGAATTTTCAGTTACTCCTATTGCCTCAGCCAGGAACAGTGAGACTTCAGTGAACCCCCAGTCCACGTCAAGACTGGACAGATATAAAAGTCCCTCTTGGGTCCTATACCATGCACAGCTTGACCTCACTAGAGAATGTGGGCTATAGTTTATTATCTATTACAATGTTAATAAAAAAAGGTCACATGAACTTATAATATAAAGCAAAATACTAGAAAACAAGAGAATATAAATACTGGTTGAATTCTAAGGTGGGCAGATCCCAATGGTGAATTGTGTGACTTTGCACATGCCGCTCAATCTCCAAGGGCACAATCAACTCAGCTAAACACAGGAAGAAGACAAGAACTTGAAGAAAACCAAATGTCTGTAATTACGTTTGCTGAAAAAAATTTAAAATATTATTGAAACAAAGAGGGAAAGTTATTGTGGTTAAATTTGAAATGATGAAAATTCCCAAACTTTCATGAGAAGTCACCGAGATAACTCATCGTTTTGAATTACATTGTAATAAAGAAAATTACTATTACCAGTAGTTGTTTCTAATAGCTGCCTCTCTGATCTCAGGAGATAAGTTACTATAAAAGATTCCCACCCTTGGGTCCAATTTTTCAGAATAAAGCTACTGAATACTCTCCTAGTTCTAATTTTAAAGCTACTACACTGCCTCATCAAAAAGTAGTATCTACTGAGGAACAGCTATGGTCCCAAATGCCTTTAATAGTCAACTCATTTTCTGAGGAAAGTAATGATAAATATCACCAACACTGCAGGGAAAATAGATGGGTGAAATGGGTGAGTAAATTGGCACCTAGTATAATAACTACAATAACTTCTGAGAACAAATATTACAGGTATTTTTCCTTTTTTCAAAGGTATTTTTTTCTAATATAACCCTATTCCTGGGATCTAAAAAAAATGCAAGTAGTGCCCTAATATATGTTGCTATTAAACATAATAATAATAAAACTGAAACCAGAAACAGACATATTTTAATTGCATGTCAACTTAAGAAATATATCACTAACAGAAAAAATAACAAGATCAGAGGATTTTAATGATGAGAATTATAAAACACTTCTTAACAGATGTAAAAGATCATAGAATCATAGAAATGTAGGACTGGAAGGGACCTCAACAGCTCATCTAGTCCAGTCCCTTGCACTAAGTGAGGACTAAGTATTATCTAAACCAGTGGTTCGCAAAGCCGGTCCGCCACTTGTTCAGGGAAAGCCCCTGGTGGGCTGGATTGGTTTGTTTACCTACTGCGTCCGCAGGTTCGGCCGATCACGGCTCCCACTGACCGCGGTTCGCTGCTCCAGACCAATGGAGGGGGGTGGGAAGTGGTGCATGCCAAGGAACGTGCTGGCCGCCCTTTCCGCAGCCCCCACTGGCCTGGAGCGGCGAACCGCAGCCAGTGGGAGCCGTGATCGGCCAAACCTGCGGACGCAGCAGGTAAACAAACCGGTCCGGCCCACCAGGAGCTTTCCCTGAACAAGCGGCGGACCGTCTTTGAGAACCACTCATCTAAACCATCACTGACATGCGTTTGTCTAACCTGTTTTTATAAACCTTTAATGATGGAAATGCCACAACCTCCCTAGGCAATTTGTTCCAGTGCTTACCTACTCTTACAGTTAGGAAGTTTTTTCTAATGCCCAACCTAAACTGTCTTTGCTACAATTAATTAAAGTTTTTTTCTTCTTGTCCTATTCTCAGAAGTACCAGGAGCCAGCTTCCTCCCTGGGAAGGAGCAGTTTCCTCCTCCCTGGTGGTGCTACTGCACTCTTCTCCAGCTAATGACTAATCACAGAAGCATCCTAAAAATGCATTAGCAGGGTATGATCTGAAAGAGCTGACGTACTTCCGGAACCAGAATTCAGGCCACGATGCTATCCAAGCAATAATTCTTTGTAACTATATAGAGAACTCTATGTGGTTTACCTGTAAATCTCCTGGACAGAAACAGATCTGAGGCTAGCTACCAACTCTGCCACTTTTGTGCGCGCGTTAACATACCCACTAGTTTCAGGCCTGTGAGAAAACTGCAGTGACTGATGCAGTCAGACTGCTATTTAGACATGGTTTCCCTGTATGCAGCTTGACCTATTGTAGAAGCAAAACAAAACACAATGTGGATTTTTGTGTAGTACACTCAAATGATTTTTCAACATCTAATTCGTAAAGAAGGACCTGCCAGATTGTGCATGATGACTTGGACAAACTGTTGGGGTTCGTGGGCTGCTGAAGATGAAATATTGTCATGCTCTTGGGAAGGAATTTCAGATGAATCTGTAACACTACCTAACTTCTGAAATTTAGCATAAAATCTATCAACTTGCAGGAGAGAAGCTCTTCCTGCCCTTTCAGGGAGCTGTGAGATCCCACCCCTTCTGCAGCCACGAGTTCAGCAAAGAAAGAAACTGCTGGGAGAGTACTCCCAGAAACTCAGCCATCAGAAACAGACGCAAGCAGCTGCAGGTGGTACAGCTGCCCTATGGGAAAAGAGGGGAGCTGAGACCCAGCTGGATTTACCAAGGTTATCTCAGGACCCAGACGCAAAACTGCAGGGAGATACCCAGTTCTGGGACAACAAAACCAATCTGGTCTCACTCCTTCCCACCAGTCATGGGAGCTTGCAGAAGAAAGAACCTCCTGAGAGGGGCCTCCCAGAAACCTGGCCAGCAGGAGCAGAGAAAAGCAGCTGCAGCAGGGACCTTTGGACCCTGATGACCTCATCAGTGCCTGATTGATTATTTCAGTTTTCACTCTGGACATCCTTTTCCCCAAGTGGCTGTTATGTACAACTCCTTCACTTACAGCCTCCTCACTTTAGCCTCACTACATCTGCCCTCCTTCTTCCCTGGCTCTCCTCTTTTCTCCTAGTCCCTTTACACCTCACTTCCATGTACCTTCTCCTTTCCTTCGCCTCCTTTTTTAGCGAACATTACATTTGTTAATCATCATTGTTCATTCTGCTTGTATGGTATATTCCTTTCCTCTTGTCTACTTAGACTGCTATCTCTTCAGGGACAAAATAGTCTCTTACCTGTGTTTTGTACAGTGCTTCTCACAATTTGTGAAAAACTGACAGGGGAAGCCAAGTGACACAAGAAGAACTCTACAGCCTGCAGAGTTAAGGACAGTAAGAAGGAGTTTTCAAGATATTTTAGGAACTAAAAGAATCCTGACAATGGCATTGGTCTATTACTAGATGGAAATGATAGAATTATCAATAATAATGCAGAAAAGACAGAAGTGTTCAATAAATATTTCTGATCCGTATTTGGGAAAGAGATGATATTCTCATCATATGATGATGACGACGACGACGACACCATTTGCATCCCACTACTACCTCCAGACAACGATAAACAGAAGCTATTAAAGTTAGCCATTTTTAATAAGCAGGTCCAGATAACTTGCATCCAAGAGTTTTAAAAGAGCTGACTGAGGAGATCACTGGACCGTCAATGCTGACTTTCAATATGGTTTGGAGCACTGAGGAAGTTCCAGAAGACTGGAAGTAAGCTAATGTTGTGCCAATTTTTAAAAAGGGTAACCAGGATGACCCAGGTAATTATAGGCCTGTCAGTCAGACATTGACCCTGGGCAAGATAATGGAGCAGCTGATACAGAACTCGAGTAATAAAGAATTAAAGGAGGGTTATGTAATTAATGCAAATTAACATGGTCTATGGCAAATAGTCATGTTAAACTGACTTGATTTTTTTTATGAAGTTACAAGTTTGATTGATAAAGATAATAATGTTGACGTAATATACTTGGACTTCTGTAAGGCATGTGACTTAGTAACACACATGTTGATTAAAAAACAATCATGTAAAATTAACATGACACACATCAAATGGATTAAAAACTGGCTAACTGATAGGTCTCAAAATATAACCGTAAATGGGGAACCACCATCAAGAAGGTGTGTTTCCAGTGGGGTCCCACAAGGATTGGTTCTTGGCCCTATGCTATTTAATATTTTTATCCATGGCCTGGAAGAAAACATAAAATCATCACTGAAAGTTTGTAGATGACACAAAAATTACAGGAGTGGTAAATAATGAAGAAGATAGTCACTGATTCAGAGTGACTTAAGAGTGCTTGAAAAACTGGGCACAAGCAAACACTATGCGTTTTAATATAGCTAAATGTAAAACTATGCATCTATGACCAAAAAAATATACACCATACTTACAGAATGGAGGACTCTATCCTGGGAAGCAGAGACTCTCAAAAAGATTTGGGGGTCATGGTGGATAATCAGCTGAACATGAGCTCCCAGTGGGATGCTGTGGCCAAAAGAGCTAATGCAATCCTGGGATGCATAAACAGGGGAGTCTCAAGGAGGAGTACAAAGGTTATTTTACCTCTGTATTTGGTGCTGATGTGACCACTGCTGGAATAGTGTGTCCAGTTCTGATGCCCACAATTCAAGAAGGATGTTGAAAAATTGGAGAGGGTTCAAAGAGCCACGAGAATAATTAAAGGATTAGAAAACATGCCTTATAGTCATTACAGTCAATAAATATCTACATGGGGAACAAATATATAATAATGAGCTCTTCAGTCTAGCAGAGAAAGGTATTGTAAGGATCCTGGGATTCATTAAATAACAAACCAGTGAATGAGTAAGGAATAAAACTTTTATTAAAACCTAAAGCGCATCCATATTGAACTACTGTACACAGTTACCCTTTGTTCTCAACCCCCTGCTTCCAGGGCACATTTCAAAATTCCTATATTCATAATACTGCCCCTTCTGAGGGAGCCTCTCTAAATTATAATATTTCACAAACATACCTCTAAAGATATAACATGACCCAATGGCTGGAAGTTGAAGATAGATAAATTCAGACTGGAAGTAAGGCATAAATGTCTCATGGTGAGAGCAATTAACCACTGGAACAATTTACCAAGGATCACGGTGGATTCTCCACCTCTGACAATTTTTAAATCAAGATTGGATGTTTTTCTAAAAAATCTGCTCTAGGAATTATTTTGGGGAAATTCTTTGGCCTATGCTATACAGGAGGTCAGACTAGATGATCACAACAGTCCGTTCTGGCCTTGGAATCTACAATGGGCCCCAATCTCTGTTGGGTTCCCTCAGCACTAAAGTAATGCAAATAATAAAAAATAAATCAGTAGGTAAACCTTTAAACTCATTCACTATGCAAACTCATATTTTAAACTCTAAGTGTAAAGTCTTCCATATTATAAACTGGAAGCATACAGCCCAAAGGGAGGCTTCCTTCGCTGACCAAAAACTATGTATAGTGTAAATTATCCACAAAACCATCTACTAGCATTGAGGTCTCAGACACCTTTTATTCTTCCATGTCCCATCATTTGAAGTTATGATCTAGGGTCACTGAATTGTACATCTGTCCAGCATATACCCCCATTTTATGGGCTTTCTGGGCCAAACTCACCCAGAGATACAAGTGGCAAAAAGTGGTAGAGGGAGAAAGGATACGTACATAACTTAAGGAAGCCCCCAAAATGGGAGGTACTACAGTAAGGGCATAAGGGGAATGCACTCACTAAACATATCCCCTAGGCACTTTGCCAGTGGGCTTCAATGCAGACCCCAGCAGACATTCTCATTTGAATCCCCACTGGAGTGCAGCAGGCCAAACTGGCACTGAACAGTGTAGTCTGTACTCATTTCTGTACCAGCAAGAGTGAATTTGACTCCTGTCTATTGACTAACAGTTTGTGGAATTATTATCAGAACATAGCTTGTGTTGCCAAGCAGTTTGGATAATCAAGAGTTTATTGTATTTCACAGGAAATTTAATTATTTTTAAATGTACATATATTTACTCAGATTCATTTTACCAGCAGCCCTCACCTGGATTTTGAAAGTTATAACAGATACTTTATCAACAGGGTATCTCTTTTAAAAGCTATTTGAAAAAACAGTTTACAGTAATTAGTTCTTTAAGATTACAACAGGACAAGAAATCTATTGATAATCTGAATAGCCAAACTTCATATTAATACACAGCTTGTTACCAGAGGTTTGGGCAGTTTGAGATTAAGTATCCTTCTATGTAGAAAATCTACTGGGTCCAGGAAATACTAATGGGAACAAAATGAAAAATGTACTGATCTTGAGAAACTTCCATATTTTGTTATTTAACATAATGTTTATCAAATCATGGTCCACAGACCATTAGAAGTCTGTGGAGCATTTTTTGGTGGTGAATAGACAGATGGCTGGTCCGATAGTGCCAGCTAAAAGGCACTATAAGAGTTAAAAATACACTTTCCTAATAATACTTTTCCAGGCAAACAATTGCTGGAGGTGCTGCAAGGAATTTATGTGATCACAAAGGATGAAGATTGCCAGAAGCTAATCTGTCTGTTAAGAGATGGTTCATACTATGAAAACATTTGAGATCCTCAGGTCTAAGCAGAGGATGCTTTTTTTAACCCACAGTTAAGAGTGTGAAACATTACCTGTGATTGCAAATACTTCCCATCATCTGCTTTTTAAAGTAGGATGTTATAGGACTGAAAAAAATCTAACCTGTTCCAGGTGGAAAAGTACATTAGCTATATGCAGAACTCTTTCCACGGTCTTCTCTGGATCTGAAGTATCTTCGGTCCTGTTTGGTAAATCTTTGTAAAGGGCCATCTGCCACCTAATGGCAGGATCCTCGAGCTGCAAGAACAAGATATTTCACACATAATCTAAACAAAGTACTCCAAACACAAGGCTCAAACAGTTTATGAAGTATTATTAACACTGCTTCTAAGACAACAGAAGGTCTTTTTCTTTTGCTAAACCTTTCCTTTTGAGTGTCTAACTGTAGCAGCCGGTACTGCTGTAATGTGGCACTGTTCCTTGTAAAGCAATGGGGCAATGTATGCAAATAGAACTACTTGGCTACTGATTTGCTGAAAGTTTCTTGAACACTTAAAGGGGTCTAAAGAGATAATATACCAAGGAGGATGCCCAGTCATTAGGAACAAATCACCACCAGCAGAAAAGGTGATAAGCATTGTTTATATGGGATGTACAGCAAAATACTACGTTGTAGAGAAACTTTTATACGTTTGTCTCAACATCAAATCAAAGAGTACTGACTATGCTGCTGCATTTGGCACTGCTTAGCACTTCCAACTATACTGCTTTTCATTATGACTTTATTTATAGTCTTTGCACATTAGCAGTGAACAAGATTAAAGATTTTTGACTTGCTTTTGATTGTTTTCTTGAATTTTACCTTTTATCGTTAATGGCAAATTTCTAACATGACAGTAGTAAAATTAAAAAGATTAAAAGATTAAAAAATGTAGCCTGATGTACAAAGCAAAAGTGTTCTTTTCACCAGTTGTTTCTATTTTAGATGTAATTTTAAGGGAAATAAGTAGTTTTCTGCATTTCAATGATTTGCAATTTTACACCAAAATTAGCAATCTCACTTTAGTTCTTTTGTCACCCCAGTATTTGTGCTAATAAACATTGATGCTTGAAACACTTCACACACACAGCTATCATTAATTTTTGTGTAAGTGACATTGGTGATAGCAAGGCAGCCTGGTACATCTGATAACAGATTTTACTGAGAGTTATGAACCTGGGTTCTATTGCTGGCTCTGCCATCAACTGTGTGTCACTTTGGGCAAGCCACTTTATTTGTCTATGCCTAAAATGGGGATAATAATGCTTACTCACCTTTACAACACTTTTTATGATGTATGGATGAAAAGCGCTATAAATGTGCTCAAATTATTATAAACTTATAGGTTTGCTCAGTAATAATTGATTATATCCTAGAATCTACCTTTCGGTTTTTGCATTTCTTAACAGCGGTCACATCCACCACAGTCTTTGTGTGAGCATATGATTGGATCATCATGACTGCATAGTCCACCAAAGACTTATTAATTGCAGGCAGAGTGGTCTTTTGAATTGAGGGCCCGCTGCTTTCAAGCAAGCTCTTTTGTTTAGGTAGTTTTCTATGGACACAAATGATTGATATTTCAAGGATCGAGTTAGCATGCTTGGAGTAAGACTTTGGTGACTGGATCTTCATCCATGTCAAAATGATGATGAGTCTTGTCAGCAGTTTCTTGAAAGAAAGGCTTGGTACTGAGTAATAGCATGCAGGCATGCAAGGAAAGGGAAGGCAGAAACAGTGAGGACAGGGGAAGACGAATGAATGATATGGACAATGCAACATATAAAACAAAAGAGACAATTTATCTAAGAAGGTCCTCAACCAATGCAAACTAACAAAGTGAAATAAAACAAACAGAAAATTACATTTAAGCATTAGGAGATTTATTGCACAGAACATGGTATCAAGTGAGAAGTGTAAGTAATACCATTTGGGCAACACTATAAAACATTTATTAAGAAAATAATGCTGCTGTTGTGGAGGAACTTTCTGCAAGCAAGAAAACTAGCCTTCCCACAAGGAATGAGAGTCAGTTGAGAAAAGCAGCTTTCCAAAAACAGAAATAAGTCCTAACATAAGAGATCCTGGATCATTAGGCCTATGTTTCTCACATGTGGATCTAGGTTGAGAAAGAAAAACAGGCAATTCCATGAGAAAAACAAGTAATCTGCCATTCTCTATTACAATAGAAACAAGATGTTTTGAAGGCGTCAGGGATACCTGAAGCCTTAGCATAACCGAAGGTTAATAAACTCAGAGAAACATGAAATTACCTACACAGATAGTTCTGCTCATTTTGAAAATTGTAAATATGCTTTAGTGTAATTAATATCAGGGCAAGTCATTCAAATATAATATTTTAGAAGTGTTAATTAATGCAAAGGAATCATACATTTTAAACTAAAATCTCCTTTTAAAATTTGACAGTGTTTATTGGTTTCAGAAAGAAAGTTCTTTAAGGCTATGAGGCACAAAAGTGTTTAAGAAGAACAAGTTTTGAAAATTAGGGTCTTGTATTTAATATGAAGTTACAATTGTAACTACACGTTTTTTACATGCAGTTTAAAGGAACAGTTTGAAAATATAGTTTCCACTGTCTAGTGATGAGAGATGCATATTGATTTAGGATAAACTTTATTCATTATGGTGAGCAAACACTATTGTTCTAATCCAAACTCTCCTCCTCATCCTCAAAACCATTTTGCAAATAGGAAAAGAAAAGCACATCCCTGGAGAGTTTGTCAATGGAAAATCTATTCTTTTACTTTAGATTCACTGAGGTTACTCTAGCCTTTATCACCAAGACAAGCTTGGATTTCATTAATAGGAGAAATCAAGAAATCATTTTCTTTCAATGGGTTTCAAACACAGGACACAGTATGCTAAACAGCAGCAGACTTCACACTAAGAAAAGGAAGTTTCTTGAGTGAAAGCATAGGCTGAGGTCAAGGTATTAGCAAGTGTCATTATCTTAAGTCAATCATGAATGCAAACATCTTAATGGGGGCATACAAAATAAAACCCAGAAGAAATTAACTGAAATTGAACACACAAAAACTACTGGAAATGGTAGACTCAGAGCTAGAAATCAGCATGAAATGAACAACACTTAGAACTGGGAAAATCATAGAATGGATTGAAAATGTCAGGATAGAAATACCTCTTCTCATTAGGGAAAAAACGCTGCTCAACTTTATGCATAAAATTATGTAATAAACACGCCAATTTGAAATCTGCCAGGTCGTTTATTTAACAGCCATTTTGCATGAGTTTTACCAAGGATCTCCACAACTCCCTTTTTCATTGCCTTCTTAGATTGCATATTCCTCTTTGCTCCTCAAAGTTAAATAGCTTTTCCATATCTAAAAGGGCCATTATCTTAGGCACTTTCCGGCTCAGAAGATGGTACTGCTACCTCTGGGGAAACTGGGAATCTCCTGTCTCAAATGGTATAAGCTTTCAGTGTCTAGTCCTACAGAGTCAACAAGATATTGGACCTTAAAATTTGGTGTGTTTTTAAATCATACTAAGATATACACCTTAGTCTTGTGAGATTCCCAGTATTCCCACCATCCATAAATCTTACATCATTACACTTCAGTGCTATACAAACAACACAGGACAATGTAAGAATATTATCAAGAAGATCTACGGTAATTTCATACTCACTTAAGTGATTTAGGAGCCTAGCTCCCATTTTCAAAAGTGACATACCTATTTAGGTTCTTAAGTCCCACAGGCTTTTGTCAAGGCTGAATCTCCACTCTGTCACTCCAAGTGCAGAAGGTGGGGGTCCGCAAGGATTCTAAAAATTAATACTTGCCACTCCAGGCTTATATTACACTCCCAGGGTTACAGCTTCTCTCTGACCTTGGCTTGATAAACACTACCACCGCCCAAATGCAAAAAAAAACCCCTTTGAACCCAGTAAGGAGCACTTGGGAATTCCTCCCTGTGGGGTACCCTCAAGCCCTTTCACCCCTCCTCCCCCCCCAGGGAAGAGCTGAGAAAGAAAACAAAGGAAATTAGCTGGGGCTACCAGCTAATCAAACAATATGCACAAGCCTCTTAGGACACCAAAAATCCCATCCTGTTCTTAAAAAAAGTAAATTTTATTAAAAACAAAAAGAAAAAAAATACATCTGGAACTTAGGCTTTTCCTGGATTTTAAAAGAGCAATTCCAAAAATTAAGCACTCAAACTAGCTTTCTTGGGGGTACAGCTTAAAGGTTACAAGCAAACAAAAGCATCAGGGGTTAGCACAGAGGATATCCACAAGCCAAAATAAGAAATAAACCTGATAGCGTCTAACTAAACATTCCCTATCCAAATTATTTCTTCTAGGTATGGAAGTTACTTTTTCATATCTGGTTCAAACCTTACACAGCATTGCTGCTCTGTGTCCCTTCAGCCCAGAGAACAACAGACAAAGGGAAAGTTTCTTTCCCCATCTTAAAAAGTTCAAGCCTTCCCACTGGCTCTTTTGGTCAGGTGCCCACTTTTTTTTCTTTACCTGGGGGACTTTTTAACCCTTTACAGGTAAAGCAAGTAAAGAACAGCTACCAAGAGGGATTTTACAGCTAATTGGCTGGCTGGGTGTCCATCAAAGGGAGCTATCCCCCACTTTATTTATCACAGCTTTCAATAAGACAAGCTTCTCACATTATTTTGGTACATAAATGCCTAAGGCTCCTAAACACAAAGCTGTTTTAAAAATGAGACCTAGGCTCCCAAATCCCTGGGCTCTTGACTTTTTTCTTAGGTGCCTAAATTACTTCGAAAATGAGATTCTGGCTAATAAGTCACATTCATGCGTTTGAAAATTCATTCCAATCATTTCACAAAAATGTTAAAAAACTAAACACTTCGACTCATTGAGCCAAATCTGCTGTTCCTTGGGGAGGGAGGCAAAAGTGAGTTTAAATCAAATTTGAGCCTCCAGCCCTGGAAAAAATTAGAGCATCTCAAGTCTACCGTACTTTGTGTCAGTTTGTAGCTTCTCCTGGGCCAATGCGCTCTAGCCACACTTCCCTTTTTCTATCACACCCTCTATTCCAGGGCTGCAAAGCAGGGGCAGTGTAGTGTCATTGTGGCAACACTTTACCAACCGGGAAACTCCCTTATACTGGGAGTACTCCAAAAGGGCTGGTTCTGCTTTCTTTATAACCCAAAATGTCATAAAGAGGCCTCAGCATTCTGCAGATTCTAACCCAGGTACGGGATGGCAGATTACAAATAGAAGAGCTTTTTCAATCTCAATTGTCACATTGCTATCCACTCTGAGCATATCACATTGCTCTACACTGCATCATTTAAGGCAGTGGGATCCTGGGGGTCTGCAGATTATGTCTAAGATTTACAAAGGGGTCCGCACCCTCATTCAAAATGTTTTAGGAGTCCGCAAATCAAAAAGGGTAGAAAGCCGGTGATTTAAGGTGTCAGTGTGATGAAATAAGAGATTCACCCTAAAGGGCCATGCATTATTATATATCAGATACATACTGTTAATATAAATGTAGCAGCTACCAAATAATCTGAATTTCTGGCAGAACATTTACAAATACTCTCTGAGCAAATAGCTGGATTTTTGGGTGCATAAATTAGGAGTAACGTGTAGGCAACATCAGATGAAGCTGAGACACTTGACAGCCTAGAGAAAGGGTATTCTAAATACACATTGGCTGGTCTTGAACAACTGAAGGGTTTCTGTTAGTTTTATGAAAAAAGAAAAAGAGCATACTTAAATATTGCATTTAAATTACCTTGCCCTGCAGATGAAGATTACTGTGGATAATATCCCTAACTTCATCTTCAGTGTCTTTCTGTGAAGGAAAAATACATTGTATCACATACATCATACAGAACATTCACTGAAATAAAGCAATTACTTGTGTTAAACAGGGACGTCCTAGGCTATGCATACCATGTTAAGGAGCATTCTCTTGGGATTAAGATAGGCCTCAGAACTTCAGGATTCTATTCCCAACTCAACTGTGCTGACCTAGACACTTGACAGCCGCTATGTACCTCAGTTTAACAAACTGTACACTGGGGATAACAATATCTGCCTATCCAGCGGGCATGTATTGAGGGTTAAGTATTATTCATATCAAGTACTTTGATATCCTCAGAGGAAAAGCACTGTATAAATGCAAAGTATTATTCTGATGATGTCTTATTCAAACACTGGGCAAGATTATGACTTTTATCCTTCTCTAATGTAGGTAATGACTTAAAGAGAGCTGCATACCAGCTGCAGTTCCTGAACATATTGTGCTGGAAACTGGTACAATAACTGCAAGTATTTGGAAAGCAAGAGCATAAAGTGGCCCCTACATACATCCTTTCACTGGTGTATGCTTTCTTTGCATCTGCACAGACGAAGCTGTTTTTGTCAGTGTGGAGGAAGGAGAGGCATTGTACCCTCCTTGTCCCTACTCTCTTTGGGGTGTCTAGCACCACTGTCCACATTGGTCCCCTCTCCTCTTAATTCTTATACACTAGGAGTGGCAAGACCAAGCTTGTGTCTGGACCCTGCACCAAGTGCAACTGAAGGCTCCCGGGGCCTACCTCTTAGGTATCTGGGTATGGCTAACCCCATTTTAGCTCTCCGGGAGTAGGTCTAGATTCCATCATTTATATCTGCAGTTATATTTATAGCTACCTATAGTCATTCAGCCCGTTGCACGATCATTTGCATTAAAATCATCATCATAAATACAGTCTGGAACCCTTTGCCCAAATCAGTGTAATGAATGGTACCATATGTAATTCTTTGTTGCCCACTCACCACTAAACAGAGAAGGACGGTCTTCTCAGACTTGAGTTCCCTTCCCCTCATCAAAAACCGGTCATTTTAAAACAGTATAGCTGTCTGAAGGTCATATATGCTTCTATGACATAAAAGCATTGCAGCTGCACTGAATTGTGATCATACTGTCAAACAAAGCTACTTGACTGTGGAATCATTCCTAAAAGTACCATCTGTATGACAGTGAAACCTCTAGGCCAATATAAAACTATGTAACCAATTGGGAGTGGTGAAAGTAGTACTGTATTTGGGAATCAGTTATGTTAGTATATTTATAGTTTCTATCTGTATTTCTAACTAACCAAAGTTTGTTAATATCTATTACTGGCAATTTTTCATAAAAAAAAAATCAAACAGAAATAACTTTGTTATAATTGAACCAAAAAAAGTAGTTTAATCTTTGCCCATTCCAAGGCTTAGCTAGAAAAAAATACACTTACACAAAGCAACATATCCAAAAAAACATTTTTTTCAGCAAATCAAAATAAAATTAAGAGGTGTAAATGAATAACCATGGTGGTCATCCATGGTAATTTTTTACATAAGAGAGTACTGTACACTACTCAGTTATCACTGGGAATCCTTACAATTATGTCCACAAATCAACATTTAAATAATAAAAAACAGGTTTTAATGCTTTGCATTTAATTGTAGTCATAATTTCTTACTCTCTTGTCTGCAGGGTTGCAAAGACAGAACACTCAGCCCCAAGAAAAGAGTCTGAGAACGTCTCACATTTCTTACCGATCAATTCTGGAATGTTTTGATAGTCCTCTAAATTGAGTTCCATCTAATCCTTTTAAGCATGATCATTAGGGTCTGATCCAAACCCCACTGTGGTCAATCAAAAGACTCAATGGGCATTGGGGTCAGGTCCTGAGGATAGAGAGGATTAAAGCAAGAAAAAGCAGGGAAATCTCACAGAACTCTGTTAGAGGAACAGTGTAATGTCACTTCTCCACTGCCCCAGATCTAGAAGAAAAAAAACACATGAAGAGGACCTACCATGCTGAATCTGTTTTTGGCCAGTGCAATTAACTCTTGGTCTCTGGGTGCACAAATATTTAGACCAATAGGTAGTAATCTCTTCAGTGCTGCTACAATGAGAGATGTCTGCACAGAATACCGGTCCCCTTTTCGCTTCATTTTCTTTCTCTCCTGATCAGAAAGAGCTGCCTAGAGCATATAACAAATATTTTATTATTATTAAATATTTACATCTGCAATGACATTTTAATTTACATTTTTCTACTGTTGCCTAGTTCTGACAATTTCATTACCATCTATCCAGTTCCATCCTCATCCAAAGATATTGCTCACTATGCCACACTGCCCTGTGTTTCACTCAAATACTTCATAAACATGAATATTTTCTAGAACAACTGTCTTTTTACTTGATCCCACACACTTATTTCCCTTCCTATATGTGACTGGACACTGTTCTTCAGTAGACACACTTGTCAATAGTCCTTTTATGTCTTTCCTCTTTGCAAAAATGTGTCATTTCCAATTTCCAGTCTCTGAGTCCTGCCTTCTCTGTTTTTGTTGTTGCTGTTTAAATACCGCTACCTTTTCTGGGGGAATCACCATAGTTTACCATAGGAACCACTGAGTTCTGGCTGAAAAAGTGGTGACAGTAAACAAAAGTGTTGTCTGGAACCATGGAAAAAAGTGTTGTCTGGAACCATGGAAAAAATTGAAGTATCTGCAGCAGAATTTTCTGAGCTGAACACTAAAAACCATAAGAACATTTCTTTATAAAACACAGCATTGTCTTCTGGACTGAACACAGTATTGAGAATCAGACATTCCAGTGCCAGTTCTGCCACCAGTTTACATGCTGTCTCAAAGGACTTACTTCGGTTTACGTCAGTGTAAAGGAGACCAGGAAGGTGGCCTTCCTCACCACGGGGGTGTTTTCAAAATGAATTCATTAACATTCATTTCATGCTTTGATTATGTAAAGTGTTATGTAAATACTGAGTATTATTTTAATTATACATCAAAAAGTGGAGTTCTCATCGGCTTTTGTTTGATGAGATTTTGCCATGTAGGAAACAGCAAGGCCATGTGAAATTAATGGGTCATAGAAGCTGGATTGTTTAGCTGTCTGGAATTTCAAAGAATCATGTGCATTTCAAAAGATGACATTCAATAGTTTTCTCCTGTTTGAAGACAAACACACATAAAGGGATACATGAAAAAATAAGCTAATGGGTGAAAAATAAGCTATTGTATGAAATGTTTGACATATATATGTGAAAAATACAAACTGATTAATTAAATTCAATGTTTATTAGTGGATATGCAGCTTTTGCAAAAAGAACCCTTTGAAGTGACACTTATTTAAGTGACTAAAAAGGAAATGGAGAATAAAATATAGTTTCATCATAATAATGCCTTGTCTGAATCAGGGTTGACAGATGAAAAGCTGTGCATCCAGTTTCATGTACTCAGAGTACACTGGTACATTTAGAAACTTCTGACACTTCCATAGCAATTTAACTGTGCTGTAACTGAGAGAACCCATTCACATTTACATGTTTGACCCGAATGTAGTCAATGGGGTGGCATGGGTGCAACTGAGATCAGAATTTGACACAATTTCTGGGAAAACTTGTTCACATACACTACATTTTTCTGTAATAAAACAAAAACTATAGAATACATGATAAAACTGTAGAGTTATACTTAACAATTAGACAATAACTGTCTAATATTTCTACCTTATTAATTAAGGGGAATTAACACATACTGCTAATGGGAGACAAGAGAACAGAGTATGTAAAATATCCTGGAAACAGGAACTGGGTTTTAAAATATATTGACTGTGTGTCCAAGGAGATCTGACTGACCCACGCCGGTAGATGCACACGGGTACACTATCAGCATTTCCCCAGAGAAGACAGGGTATTTGGACATTTTATCTGATTGAGTGAGGAGAGAAGATGAAGGAGGATCACTAAGAGGCATAGGAACACAGGACCATACAAATTGCCATATTGGATTAGACTAGCGGTCCATCTACTCTGGTGTCCTGTTTCTGACACTGACAAATATTAGATGCTTGAACAAAATATGCTAGAATCCCATGAAAGGATAATTATGTAACAACCTACAGGGAGGAAAGGGGAAGTTAAATGAAAAGTTAAGTTAAAAAAATTGTTTTGATTCTCTGTTCAGGTTCTGATGCAGCCCTCTTCACCATTGTATCTCAGCACCTTGCAGAAGTGCATTAAATGATGTGACTAGCAGTTGTCATATGTGACGTTCTGTCTTCCCCATATTTTCTCTCCCAGGGGAAAATTATGTGAGGTTTTATTGGATGGGGAGGGGTGTTAATTTAAAAAAAAATTAATGTCTACTGTGCTATACATGTTTGTTATTGAGGACCACATCAAAGTAGTAAACCTTGCACTTGGACCAGAAAGCTGGGAAGTTTGTGGAAGTTCATTCTACAGCCTTGGACTGGCCCCAGAAAAATCTCTATTCCTGATCCTCCTAGTTAGTGATTTGCTTATTCCTTTAAGGATGAGGGATTATGTCTCGCTGAGTTCTGCTCAGCACAGGACTCAAGAGTTGGGGAAGATAAGGAGGCATTATACCATCTTTCTAAATCTCCCTCTCTCCCCTCCCCACACCGAGTCTGGCTGCTCCAAGCTGTAGCCAGCTGAAATGCCTGCTCTCTCTTACCTTCATCCTGGTAACTACAGATATTCCCTGTAATTATAGTGGGGAATAACTCTAGAAATGGAAGACATGCACACACACTTTGCCCACGGTAGTAGGCATAATTGCATCCCATCATGCACCAGAGGCCAGATCCTGCATTGTTAGCCTACCCAAAACTCCTGTGGACTAGGACATTGGAGTGCAAAACTAAGGATCAGGTCCAACACCAGTAAAGAAGATAGATCAACTACTGTGATATGTGCAGCCAGTGATATAATAATCGCATGGCCTTTAAGCACACCTGATATTTCTATCCACCCTAGCCAAAGCAAGTAGCAGCAGCACAGTGAATTTTCAGCACTACCGGAGGGACCATCATAAATGGCAGGACCCTGAAATTTCACAGGAACATTGAATTTAAGGGATTATAAATGCGGAGACTTGCCGTTACAACCTACAAAGCTAAAACACTAAGAGGAGAGAAAGCAAGACGGGATAACAATATTTAAACTTTGCAGCTCATTGTACCTTAGACATCTTGGATTTGGTGTCAGTAATAAGGAAAGACATGTTGTTGATTTCATTCTGTACCACAAAATTCTGCTCTTCCCTTTTGAAATTCTGAAATGTTACACAGGAGATCTCAGTTAAAAGCACTTATTACATGTGAGAAATCTGTCCATACAAGTCTTGAATAATAAATATGGGTTCACTGGAACTCTGTAGATTCCACAAAGTTACAGTCTCTATGTTTTTAACGGATTCTCAAGAATATGCTAAATTCTGGCATTATTTATATTGGACAAATCTCAGATTTTTATCCACTCTGAACATAAAGTGGATCTACAAACAGATATCCCCTGATTTAAATGAAAGAGATGTATTTTTATTCTCGGAAGGGTCTGGTGCAGCTTTGAAAATCTATTAGGGAAAAGAGAAGGAAGGCAAAGAATTACCAGGAGCGAATGATATCAAAAGATATGATTGAAATTTTAGCCACAGTGCTTAGAAAGCTCTTCAGAAACTATTGTTGTATAAAAGAATATGATTGTGCAACATAATTAATTTGTATAAATGAAGTGAGCATTTTTATATCTGAAGTGAGCTTTAATTTCAATATTTTTTTCTCTAACACCTAAGGGAATATAAATTTCCAACGCGATATTAACATTTACATCTGAGCAAACAATATTTCCAATAACCTGACTCATTGAACTTAAACTTACCCTTTTAACATATGCAATAAGACTGTCATTACCAGCTTCTTGAACTGACAAATTATGTTTATCAGTTGTTGTTTTTTTAAATGGACTTTTCATTGTGAACAACAGCCCACTGTGGATATTTGAAATTCCAGCTGTTAGTTGTGATGAATCACATAAACCAGCGGTTCTCAACCGGGGTCCAGGAGTCCTTTCAAGGGGGCCGCAGGGCCCCGCAGCTGAAACCCAGAGCCTGATACCCGGCGCCCCTGCAGGGCTGAAGCCGGGAGGCGCGGGGCTGAATCCCCGAGCCCTGGTGCTCCCTGTGGGGAAGAAGCCCTGAGCCCATGGGCAGAGTTGGAGACATGGAGGACATTGTGCCCCTCTCCCCCCAACTGCAGTGCAAGAGCAAGGCAGTCCCGGTGGCAGCTCCACACCTCCCCTGCACCATCTCGTCTCCTTGCTCCCTGGCCAGCTTGGAGGCGGGAAGCCGGAGCTGGGCAGTGCAGGACAGTTGCTGCTCTGGTTGGTGCTATGGAGCAGGGAGTGGCAGCATTCCCTTCTCTCCTCCTGGTGCCCCGGGTTGAAGCTGCTCCTCAGCTCTCAGCCCCCTTTGCTCCTGCAGAGGCAGGCGGTAAGAGCCACCCAGATGGGGAGACCCGGCTCCGAGGCTGGCAGACCCTTCTGGGAACAAGGACCGCAAGGGAGCCCTCCTTGCACACAGCCCCTAGCTACTCTACTCCCTGCCCCCTGAACTACCCCCCTGCCCGCACACAGCACCTACCTACCCCCTCCCTGCACCCACAGCCAGTGTTCCCTCTAATTGTTCCCACTCATGTGCAGAATGAATTTTGTTATGTGCACCAAAATGAAGGTGATGTGTGACACATCACCTTCATATTGGTACACATAACAAAATTCATGTGGTGGGGGTGGGGCCTAGGGGTTCTTGTGGGAGGAGGCTCAGGGCTGGGGCAGAGAGTTGGGGTGCAGGGGTGTGAGGGCTCTGGCTGGGGGTGCAGGCCCTGCGGGGGGCCAGGGATGAGGGGCTCAGGGCTGGGGCAGAGGGTTGGGTGCAGGGGGTGAGGGCTCCAGCTGGGGGTGCAGACTCTGGTGTGGGGCTGGGAATGAGGGATTTGGGGTACAGGAGGGTGCTCCAGGGCTATTGCGGGGAGAGAGGACTTCCCCCAGTGCTCTCTCCCCACAGCATCATCTGGGCTGTGGGGGAGAGGTGCTGGGGTAGAGGTGCCTGTCCCCGTTGTGGGAGCTCTGGGGCTGGAGCTGCAGGATAGGCGCCCCTCCCCTGGCCCCACCAGCTCTGGGCTGGGGGAGGGCCACCTGGGCCGTGCCTGGGACCGGGCTGCTCCAGCTGCGCCTGGGGCCGGCCTGGGCCATGCTGACCTGGCCACGGCTGGGTCCGGGCTGCTCCGGGCCACAGGGTGAGTTGGGGCCAGGGGAAGGGCGCCCCTACCCCACCAGGTTCCCGGGTGGGTTCCCTGCGTGCCTGCACAGAGCTAAATAGGCTGCTGTGCGGCCGCACAGCTTACAGGAAACTTAGCCCACAGATACCCCATGTGCACACAACTCCTAGGTACCCACTCTCTGCACTACGTGCTACCCCCGTGCCTGCACACAGCTCCTAGCTACCCCATCCCTGCACCCTAAGCTGTTTTCAGACTTTCTGAGCTGAGCCCTCCCACCTTTGAGTGATCATTTTTGGTTGTGTCTCCCCGCAACCCAGACAGGCTGGGTGGCCTGATGACGTGAGTCGGGGGTGGAGGTGGCGCTCCCTCCCTGAACCCAGCCATGCAGAAGGGACTTGAGCCTTGCTGGCCCCTGTCCTCTCAAAACAGAAGTCAAACTACGCCTATGCCCAAGGCCCCTGCCCCAAGGCCCTCCCACTCCCACTGGGCCCTGGAGTTTTCATCGCGTGTTGCGGGGAGCCACAGAGAGAAAAAGGTTGAGAACCCCTGATATAAACCACATGGTTTTACTTCTGTCCTCTGGCTGAACTAGTGTAATTTTTATAATTTGGAAGAAGGTTTAAGGAAGCCACGTTGTCTTTTAATCTCCTGTAGAGGTATCAGTTGATAGAGAGGCAGCAAATAAACAGGATTAAGGAGTTTTAGATAACTAAGCACTTTCTACTCTTGCCAACAGTAAGTTTGGCTCCAGACATCCTGCTTAAAAAAGTCCGATTACTGTAAAATATATAACCCGAGTGCAGAAATTAAATTAAATTTTGTCTTCTGACATTCACACACAGTCATTGTGTTTACTGAACTATAATTCAATGTCACTAAATAAATGCATGTGTACACATGGTCCAATCTATGAAGGTTGCCATCAGATCTTTATCTAACTTATTTAATTAACTCTGTGCTATGGCTCTAGTGAGGGATATTTGGAACACTGGATACTATTTTGTACGACAGGGAGGCAATCTCATATAGTATAGACCACTATTAGTGTGAATGCTAGAGTATGTAAGCTTCCAAATTCACTCTGTGAGCATTCATGAGTGTGAAAATTGATCTCTCAAACATTCAAAGGAAGTGAGCACAAAAATGGATGCAAGCACCGCCAAAGCAAATTCATTTTAAAGTTTGAGAGAGTATTCACAAAATTGTTCTCTTTATTCTCTGAGCTCTAATTATATGACATATTTGAAATATATAGATAGGAATATTGTAGAAAGATCTAAAAATACAATGTCATTACTAGGGCTGGCTGGAAAACAGGAGTATTTTGTGAAAATGTTTCAGGTTTCAACATTTGCTTTTGTTCTACAACAGGACAACACCAAGACCCTTTGGAAAAACAGAGCAAGAAAGACAGCCGAGTGATTATGGCACAACCCTGAAATATGACAGGTTTCAGAGTGGTAGCTGTGTTAGTCTGTAACAGCAAAAAGATTGAGGAGTCCTTGTGGCACCTTAGAGACTAACAAATTTATTTGGGCATAAGCTTTCATGGGCTAGAACCCACTTCATCAGATGCATGGAGTGGAAAATACAGTAGCAGGTATAAATACACAGCACATGAAAGGATGGGAGTTGCCTTACCAAGTGGGAGGTCAGTCTAACGGGACAATTCAATTAACAGTAAGATAACAAGGGAGGAAAAATCACTTTTGTAGTGATAATGAGAGTGGCCCATTTCAAACAGTTGACAAGAAGGCGTGAGTAACAGTAGGGGGAAATTAGTATGCGGGAAATTAGGTTTAGCTTTTGTAATGACCCAACCACTCCCAGTCTTTATTCAGGCCTAATTTGATGGTGTCCAGTTTGCAAATTAATTCCAGTTCTGCACTTTTAGGTCTGTTATGAGTGACCAGGGAGATTGAAGTGTTCTCCTATTGGTTTTTTGAATGTTACAATTCCTGATGTCAGATTTGTGTCTATTTATTCTTTTGTGTAGAGACTGTTCGGTTTGGCCAATGTACATGGCAGAGGGGCATTGCTGGCACATGATGGCATATATCACATTGATAGATGTGCAGAGGAACGAGCCCCTGATGGTGTGGCTGATGTGGTTAGGTCCTATGAAGGTGTCCCTTGAATAGATATGTGGACAGAGTTGGCACTGGGGTTTGTTGCAGGGCTTGGTTCCTGGGCTGGTGTTTTTGTTGTGTGGTTGCTGGTGAGCATTTGCTTCAGGTTGGGGGGCTATCTGTAAGCGAGTACTGGCCTGTCTCCCAAGGTCTGTGAGAGTGAGGGATCGTCCTTCAGGATAAGTTGTACATCCTTCATGATGCGCTGGAGAGGTTTTAGTTGGGGGCTGCAGGTAACGGCTAGTGGCGTTCTGTTACTTTCTTTGTTGTGCCTGTCTTGTAGTAGGTGACTTCTGGGCTCTGTCAATCTGTTTCTTCACTTCAGCAGGTGGGTACTATAGTTTTAAGAATGCTTGATAGAGATCCTGTAGGTGTTTGTCTCTGTTGGAGGGATTGGAGCAAATGCGGTTGTATCTTAGAGCTTGGCTGTAGACAATGGATCGTGTGGTGTGGTCTGGATGAAAGCGGGAGGCATGTAGGTAAGTATAGCGGTCAGTAGGTTTCCGGTATAGGGTGGTGTTTATGTGACCATAGTTTATTTGCACTGTAGTGTCTAGGAAGTGGATCTCTTGTGTGGACTGGTCCAGGCTGAGGTTGATGGTGCGGTGGAAATTGTTGACATCCTGGTGGAATTCCTCAAGGGCCTCCTTCCCATGGGTCCAGATGATGAAGATGTCATCAGTGTAGCACAAGTAGAGTAGGGGTGTTAGAACAACGCTTCCTCAGCTCTCGTCTCCTAAGTCAGCCATAAAAATGTAGGTATACTGTGGGGCCATGCGGGTACCCATAGAAGTCCCGCTAACTTGAAGGTATAAATTGTCCCCAAATCTGAAATAGTTGTGGGTGGGGACAAAGTCACAAAGTTCAGCCACCAGGTTTGCCATGATAGTATTGGTAATGCTATTCCTGACAGCTTGTAGTCCATCTTTGTATGGGATGTTTGTGTAGAGAGCTTCTACATCCATAGTGGCTAGGATGGTATTTTCTGGAAGATCACCAAAGGATTGTAGTTTCCTCAGGAAGTCAGTGGTGTCTCAAAGATAGCTGGGAGTGCTGGTCATTGGATCATTACAAAACCTAAACCTAATTTCCCCCATACTAATTTCCCACTACTGTTACTCACACCTTCTTGTCAACTGTTTGAAATAGGCCACTCTCATTACCACCACAAAAGTGATTTTTCCTCCCTTGGTATCCTACTGTTAATTGAATTGTCTCATTAGACTGATCCCCCGAAATATGAGACACCCAGGTTCAAGTCCCTTCTTCTTGATTCAGAACTCGCATCTTTGTGAAAAGTTTCAGTTTTTACAAATTGGCATTTTCCAACAAAAAATGTTTTGAAAATTGAAAATTTGAAAATTGAAAATTTCCCAACCAATTCTAGTAATTACACGTCTTGAATTAAAATATTAGAAAGTGTTCATATTGAAAAAAAATCACGTACACTTGATTAAGCACTATAAAATACTACAACAAAACTTCTATATATTTTACCTTAGCTATTTTCGTTTGTTTTACATCAAATATTGTCATTGACAATAAAAAGATTTTACAAAATATGCTGTTCAGTTTGCACACCTTAAATGATTTTCCACATAACAAAATAATAAGCTAACCTAGCTAAACTTTGACGCAAACCTCCAAGGCATAAAATCAATTACTGATGACAATGACTTTGCTGAACTCCACTGCTTACCTACAGGCAAACAAACTTTCTAAATTCAATCAAAAGTCTTTGCATTTGAAAACTCTGACAGATTATAATAAAGCGTAAACTTATCCAGTTTCCATTTCAAATATTAATTATATTAGATAAATGATTGTTTCCTCACATTTGCATAGTGAAATGGCATAAAATGCAAACTGCATCACAATTAGATAAAAAATAATTGCCTAGATATTATCATATTGGTAATTCTGTCTATCTTAGGTTTTTCTACAGTGAGCATCACTCGAGTACCACTATCTAAAATCCTGATCCAGCAAAGCACTTAAATATGTGTGTAAATTTAAGCATGTGAGCAATCCCTTTTAACTGGCATGCTTAAAGTTATTAACATACTTATATGTTTTGCTGAATCAGCACCTAATTGTTGAACAGGTAGTTAGGTTGTGCCTGGTGGGCTTCATAGATAATGTTAGGTAAAATACTTCTAAGTACAGAAATGCTACAATACTATCACTCAGACTTGCTGGTCTGTGGTTATAGTGGTAAAAGCAATTTATGTAAAGATAACACTTCTTCGCTCACCTATTCCCTGTGAGTGTTCAGTCTCATCTTATCGGCAGTTTTCTGTTAGTAGTTTTACTGCTTTTTACTCTTGCACACATCGTGAGCTGCATTCTATTCTAAAGCACGTATCATCAGTGAAGTCCATAGCTTAATTCTTAATGCACAATCTTTGTTGCTGGTGTATAAGCCAGAAAAAACCCAGGTTGAGATCCCAGGACAAGTTTTGCAGGAATGGCATTAAGAGGAAATCTCCTAACTTGCAATTTAGCAAACTTCAGCTAGAAGTCACCAAAGATATGTTTATACTGCAATTAGGCACCCATGGCTGGTCTGTGCCAGCTGGCTCGGGCTTACATGGCTTGGGCTGCAGGGCTGTTTAATTGCAGTGTAGACGTTCCAGCTCAAGCTGCAGCCTGAGCTCTGGAATCCTCCCACCTTACAGGGCCCTAGAGCCCAAGCTCCAGCTGAGCCCAAACACCTACACAGCAATTAAACAGCCCTGCAGCCTGAGCCCTGCAAGCCCAACTCAGCTGACACAGGCCAGCTGCGAGTGTCTAGCTGCGGTGCAGACATACCCCAAGAGGCAAACATGGAATGCCAGGATGTCTTTTACAGTGACTTTTTAAAGCAGAACCCTGATTTAAAACATGCTGAGCTATTTGTCTGTCTGCTCTGTGCACAGAACTCCCATTGACTTCAGTCAGACACCTTCTCATACAGAGCAGTTACTGAAATGGCAAAATAAGTGAAATGCTTTCCTTTAAACTCTCTTAAAGAAACAGAAATCTGCAATGCAGTGTTAAGTCAGTGGAAGTAAAGTTACACACTCTCTTCAAAGAACTTCTGGATTTCATGTGTGCCAGTCTCATCGAGGATTCTTCGGTTACATACATTGTATCATAACCATGCCTATAGATTGAAGGAGGCTGGATATCCAGCTGTGGTGGGTAGATTTTATCATTTTGTGGTGAGTTACAACAATTTAAACTGATTGATTAGCTACATATTCAGACAAAGAAGGGAGTTCGGGGGGGAATAAAAATATAAGGCTGGTGGCAAGAACTCAGTAATGACCATCTGTATAGGAGCCTTATGAAAGAAATATGAGTTCTCGTGAAGAAATACATATTGTCAGAACTACAAGACACGACTGTATTTCTTCAACTTCACAGAACTTCAGAAGTGGCAGGAAATTAACAGACTCCTTGTCCACAGACTCCTCTCCATCATTGAGTACGTTTTCCCATGCAACCATTCAAAGATCATTATTACTGGTGGCAAACCGGAGACCCAAATTAGGACTACTCATAGCCCTTGCAGCTCTCAAGTGGAACAGACTGGCTACAAGGGATGACACGTTTAGCATCTTACAAGAAAAAGAGGATGGCAAACTCCTCATGATGAAGCACTGCTATCTGATTAATGGGGAGACAATAATGCCAGCCTCAACAGAGAAAGTATGATCCATCCTCACGGCCAGAAAAAAATGTGTCAATGGTGATTTATAAGCAAGGAGGATAAATTGCGTTTGAGTCTATCTTGGAACGTTGCAAAAGGAAACCTCAAGTCAGGCAATCAGAACCAGCTTCCCCACACACTGTGGGATTGTTACAAATTATCCCATGATAATTCCCCCACAACCAGTTTTGCTTGAACGACGCACCCAGCTGTATGATCCAATAAACTGATTTGCATCAGTAGAGCTATATTGCATTGCACTATATATCTATCCTTTTTGTGTCATATGGTTAAAGCAATTGGAATACCGTTAAAGAAAAAAAAGAAAAAGGAAATTGACGTGGGCAGGGAGTAACACACAACTTGCACCTCCTTCTCAAGGGATGGACATTGCTGTTAGTTAAATAACTGACCTATCTGCCAAGAAAACCACAGTAAAATAGAAATTGTAAAAATTTACTTACGTGGGATTTTGACCAATAAATGAATACTTCAGCCACCATGCGGAACAATTCCTCTGCTTCTGAGTTGGGTTCTTTCAGCCATTTTGCCCTAAAATTAGATAACAAGAAGGAAAAAAAAAAACTTGGCGATGATCCTTTCTGGCTTGGATAACGCAATTTTAACATTTCGCTTTGAAATCAATTTTTATATGACATCACCAGGAAAAAAGCAGAACGTTATGTGCATGTGTTTTAATTTATGCTAAAGTGGTCTTTTGATGCCCTACTTCAACATCTGAATACAGTTTTCCCATAATATCAATGTGGCAGGCTCCGACCTTGTCCCCGTGGGTCCCACACTTCCAGGCGGTTTAGGCTAGCTTCAGAAGCTCACTGCAACCCTCCATGTAGCCCTTCTCTCTCTAGGGCCAGGGATACAGTCTACTGAGCCCTTTTCATCATAAGCCAGCAAGTAGGTTGGTGAGAGAATTCCCACAGTCTCTGTTGCTCCTACGGCCTTATACCAAAACAGTTTAGCCTCCTGTCCTGACAGGGGCATGTATCCCCCTCCCAGGAGGTAGTTCTGTAGTGGTGGGTTGGGGGGAACCCGGGCCTGCCATCTACTCCGGGTTCCAGTCCAGGGACCCTAATGGTAGCAGCTGTTGGCAGCCAACCTTTCACTGCCAGAGTTGCTACATTTCCCTGGGCCACTTCCCCACCGCTCTCCTGTTTCTCCCTTCTTCACCCTTACCTATGACTTGAGGGTGTCTTCATTAACCAGCCCTTCAGCCTCACTTCCTCTCATCTGGCTCCCTGGCTCTCCTCTGCCTGACTGGAGTGAGCCCTTTTATAGTATTAAAGGGGCCTTAATTAGAGTTAGGTGGTCACATTAGCTTAATGGCCTGACCTGACTCTTTGTAGGTTAATCGGAGTCAGGTGTTCTCATTAGCCTGGAGCAGCCCCTGCTCTGGTCACTCAGGGAACAGAAAACCATTAATCCAATGGCTAGTATATCTGCCTTCTGCTACTCTGCTGTACCCAACTGCCCTGGGTCTCTCACATATCCCTCCCCCCTGCTCAACACCAAGGGGTTGGGCAGCGTGGGATGCCAGATAGCGTATGCATGATAAGCCATTGGCGTTACCATGGCAACTCCCTGCTCTGTGCTGTATGCGTAACTGGAAAGGTTGGAGGGATAAGAACCACCTGGTTACCCTTGTGTTCCTTTCCTTGTTCCATTGCATCCATTGAAGAGGGGCATGGTTGGTCAGAAGGATAAATCAGCGCCCCAGCAGGTAATAACGCAACGTTTCCATGGCCCATTTTACGGCAAGGCACTCTCTCTCTACCACTGCGTATTTTTGTTCCCTCGGAAGGAGTTTCCTACTGAGGTAGAGAATTGGGTGTTCCTCTTCCCCAACCATCTGCGACAGGACGGCCCCTAACCCCACCTCGGATGCAACTGTCTGTAGGATGAATTCCTTGGTGAAATCTGGGGCTATCAATACCGGGTTACTGCAGAGGGCAGTCCGTAGGTCCGCGGATGCCTTCTCCGCTGCATCGGACCATCTGACTGGATCAGGACCACGGGCCTTCACTAAGTCCGTTAGGGGACTTGCCCTTGTGGCAAAATGGTGGATGAAATACCGGTAAATCCCCACCACCCCTAGGAATGCTCGGACCTGCTTCTGATGACTCAGCCGTGGTCAATTTTGGATGGCCTCTAACTTATTCAGTTGGGGTTTTACCAGACCTTTTCCTACCACGTAGCCAAGGTATTTGGCCTCCGTGAACCCTACGGTGCACTTAACACGGTTCACCGTAAGGCCAGCTTGCCTGAAGGTATCAAGGACTGCCCCCACTTTTTCCAAGTGGGTCTCCCAGTCTGGGGTATGAATCACATCATCCAAGTAGGATGCAGCATAACTGGCATGGGGGCATAATAACTTGTCCATGAGGCGCTGAAAGGTAGCTGGGGCCCCATGTAGTCCAAAAGAGAGGACCGTATATTGGAAGAGACCCTCTGGTGTAGAAAACGCCCTCTTTTCCTTTGCATCTTCGGCAAGGGGAATCTGCCAGTACCTCTTAGTCAAGTCTAGGGTTGCCAAGTACTGGGCATTCCCCAGATGGTCCCCTAGTTCATGTATGTGGGGTATAAGGTAGGCATCAAACTGGGATATCTCATTTAGTCGACGGAAGTCGTTGCAGAACCTTGTGGTGCCATCAGGTTTGGGCACCAACACTATTGGGCCGGACCACTGACTGTGGGATTCTTCTATGATCCCCATCTCCAGCATTTTCCTGACTTCCACTTTTATTTCCTCCCTTTTGGCTGCTGGCACCTGGTAGGGCCTCATAGTTACTCCGGCCCCAGGGTTTGTAATGATGTGGTGATATGTCCCGGTTGTGCGACCCGGCTTTGCTGAGAATACATCTTGATATTGGGTGATCATCTCAGTTATCTCTTTCTTCTGGGCTGTCGTTAGATCAGAAGACACCCTCACCTGTTCAGGATTTTTGGGTCCAGCTCTTCTCAAACTACTGTGCATGCCTCTCGCGCATGCCAGGGTTTCAGAAGGCTGACGTGGTATATCTGCTCTAGTTTTCAACGTCCCGGTTGTCACACCTTGTAATTTACTTCCCCTCTGGGTTCAACTATTTCATAGGGCCCTTGCCACTCAGCCAACAGCTTATTTTCGGCCATGGGTACCAGTACCATTACTCAGCCACCAGGTTGAAACTGATGAACCTTGGCTTGACGGTTGTAGTAGGTTCTCTGGGCCTTTTGGTCCTTCTCTAGGTGCTCCCTCACTATGGGAGTGACCCGGGCTATCCGGTCCCTCATCCGTAGCACATGATCTATTACGTTCTTCCCCTCAGCTGGTTCCTTCTCCCAAATTTCCTTGGCTATGTCCAGGATGCCTCGGAGGTTGCATTATGGAATCCAGTGGAAGCTTGGGGGACCTCATGGATGGCAAACATGAGGTACAGTAGTAGGTTGTCCCAATCTTTCCCATCCTTGCTTACCACCTTTCTTATCATGGCCTTGAGGGTCCAGTTAAATCTTTCCACCAGACCATCGGTTTGTGGATGGTAAACTGAGGTCTGCAGGGTCTGGACATGTAGCAGGGAACAGAGGTCCTTCATCAACTTGGACATGAATGGTGTTCCCTGGTCTGTGAGGATTTCTTTTGGTAGCCCTACCCGGGCAAAGACTGCCACTAATTCTTTGTCAATGCTCTTGGAAGCTGTGTTTCATAAGGGGACAGCTTCTGGGTAGCTGGTTGCATAGTCTAGGATGACAAGCACATACTGGTGACTTCTGTTCGTTTTCTCTAGCGGCCCCACAAGATCCATGGTGATCCGCTCGAACGGAACTTCGATGATCGGCAGGGGTACCAGAGGAGCTCTTAGATGTGGACGAGGGCTGTGCAGTTGACATTCGGGGCAAGAGGCACAGTACCGCCAGATGCTTCATGTACCCCTGGCCAGAAGAACTTCTGTAAGATTCTCCCCTGGGTTTTCTCCACTCCCAGGTACCCTCCAAAAAGTGACTGTGAGCGACGCTTAATATTGCCTTCTGGTGTTTCTGGGGTACAAGGAGCTGGTGTACCTCTTGCTCCTGCATTTCCACGACCCGGTATAGGAGATTCCTCTTGATCACAAAATAAGGCCCTGGCCCCCGGGCCTCTCCCTCTATAGGTACCCCATCTATCTCAGCCACCTCCTTCCTGGCGTTCTCGTACCTTGGGTCTTCCACCTGGTCCCGTCCAAAAGTCTCTCTCCCAGGGCTTATCAGCCCGCACTCTGAGGGATGTGTCTCTGCCCTCTCGGCTGGCTCCATGAGGTTGGGGTTGGAAGCGGTCTCTGACCCCTCCTCCATCTCGAGGCCCTCCCCTTCGGTTGCCCGTGTAAGTCTGCCTACAGAGGCGGCCCTCTGTCTTTGTATCAGGATTTGGGTACCCAAAGCCTTGGCCGCCCTTCTTTCTCTCTTGGTCTTCCTGCCTTTCCACGGGACAGGGAATAGCTCCTGGGAAATTTCCACAAAAAATGGGAGGTGACATTCTGCCGCAGAAGCCTCCTGAAGTTCGGGGAGCTCCTCTCCCTCCAATTCCTCCTGTGGGAGCAAGTTTCCAAACCTGGGGAAATCTCTACCTATGAGCACGGGGTACGGGAGGTTTGGGACTACCCCTGCTTTTACCCCAGTGACATTTCCCTGAATTTCAATTTTCACTGGTATGATGGGGTAGCAACTAACAGTCCCATGGACATGGGTTACCCCCGTATGCTTACCCTACATTAACTGGCTGCGCTTCACTAATTTACCAGAAATTAGGGTGATAGCACTCCCCGAGTCTACGAGTGCCATAGTTTCTACCCCATTCAACTTTACCTGCCTTGTATATTTATGTGGGGTGACTGCAACCCCTACAATATTGAGTAGGCTGCATGGGTCTAACCCATCCCCCAGGTTACACTGCATGGACTCTAGACATTGGGGCACTGGGCCGCTATGTGCCCCAACTCCCAGCACCTGTAACACTTATAATTACTTCTAGTCACTCCCCTATCACGTGAGTTAGGGGTTTATTCCCAGGGTCCCCCCCTCTCAGGGCTTTTCCTTCCTTCTGGGTTCCCGGCTTGTTTTTGGTCCCCCTCTTTTTCCACCTAGGACTCCCTGGGGATTTGGCTACCCGACCCGCCAGGGTCAGGGTCAAGTGTTTGCTTCGTGAGGGCCTTCCTTGGGGAGTTGGGTCAACTCCCTGTCTGTCATCCGTCTTTCCACCAATGTGATCATTTCGTCGTAGGTGGATGGATCATTCTGGCATACCCATTTGCGGAGATCTGGCGGCAGTCCCTGCATGTAATGGTCCATTACCAAAGTCTCCAAAATCTCCTCTGGGCTGCATGCCTTGGGCCATAGCCACTTCCGAGCGAAGTGTATGAGGTTGAATAGTTGGGACCTCGGAGGTTTATTCTCCCTGTATTTCCACTCCTGGAACCTCTGGGCCCATACCGCTGCCGTCACCCCGATCGTGCTAGGATCTCTGCCCTCAGCCGGGAATAGTCAGCGGTGTCCTCGGTGGGCAGATCAAAGTAGGCCTTCTGGGCCTCTCTGCACAAAAAAGGGGTGAAAATGCTGGCCCACTGCTCCTGGGGCCAGGCCTCATGCTGAGCAGACCTTTCAAATGAGAGGAGATATGCCTCTACATCATCCTCTGCTGTCATCTTTGGCAAACAACCGGTTGCCCTCAGGGTTTGGGTCCCATTGGACCCCCAGGCCTAGGTGGTGAGGATCTTGAGCTGGTCCATTATCTTGCGCAGGAGGGCTCGATATTGGGTTGCCTGGCTCATTAATAATTGGTTGGTTTCCTGCTGTAGCCTCATGGACTCCTGTTGTGCCATTGCCTGAGCCCGGGTTGCCTCCTGCTGGGCCGCCGTGGCTTGCACCAGCGCTCTCACCACCTCCTCCATTGTGGTACAAACAAAAACCCCAAACCAAAAACCCTAGTACACTTTTTTTTAAAAAATCTCTTTGTTCCGCCATGCTGTGAACAATCACAATCCCACTACTGACACCAGTTGTGGCAAAGCTCCGACCTTGTCCCCGTGCGTCCCGCGCTTCCAGGCAGTTTATGCTAGCTTCAGAGGCTCACTGCAACCCTCCATGTAGCCCTTCTCTCTCTAGGGCCAGGGATATAGTCTACTGAGCCCATTTCATCATAAGCCAGCAAGTAGGTTGGTGAGAGAATTCCCACAGTCTCTGTTGCTCCTACGGCCTTATACCAAAACAGTTTAGCCTCCTGTCCTGACAGGGGCCTGTATCCCGCTCCCAGGAGGTGGTTCGGTAATGGTGGTTTGCGGGGAACCCGGGCCTGCCATCTACTCCGGGTTCCAGTCCAGGGACCCTAATGGTAGCAGCTGTTGGCAGCCAACCTTTCACTGCCAGAGTTGCCAAATTTCCCTGGGCCACTTCCCCACAGCTCTCCTGCTTCTCCCTTCTTCACCCTTACCTTAGGGCTCCCTCACCAATGACTTGAGGGTGTCTTCATTAACCAGCCCTTCAGCCGCACTTCCTCTCATCTGGCTCCCTGGCTCTCCTCTGCCTGACTGGAGTGAGCCCTTTTGTAGTATCAGAGGGGCCTTAATTGGAGTTAGGTGGTCACATTAGCTTAATGGCCTGACCTGACTCTTTGTAGGTTAATTGGAGTCAGGTGTTCTCATTAGCCTGGAGCAGCCCCTGCTCTGGTCGTCAGGGAACAGAAAACAGTTAATCCAATGGCCAGTATATCTGCCTTCTGCTACTCTGCTGTACCCAACTGGCCTGGGTCTATGTCACCAGGTAAAATGCAATGGGAAATTATTTTTTGTGATTTTGCTCCAAATCCCTTCCCTAAAATTGAATGAAGTCTGCAATAAGGTACCATTAATTTCACTTTAAAATTGATTGTGTGAAGAAAAGTTATTTAAATTCAGTGTAGAACATAATTAAGACACAAAATGAAGTATCAAGAAACATAACTAGGTTTTGAAAGGATTCACTAAGTTGTTTCTTTCCACGTACCTGTTATAGTCCACAAATCTAATCAACAAAGGGTAGAAGGCATAGAGGTCCCGTGCCAAAATGGTGAACTCATCTAGGATAAGCAGTTCAGCCTCAGACATGTCACCTCTGCCTTCTGCTCTTAGATGGTCTTCATCTGATACAACCATTGCTGCTTTTTTCTTCAACTTATCCATCAGTGGCAGGAAGTGGGTCTTTAAGAGCTGGGGCTTCACTTTGCTTATGATAGGCTGGGAAAACACTATTTAAGGCAAATCAATACTATAATAAACACTTGACCACAAAGCGTAATCTAAAACCTTTACCTTTTTTATCGTGTATTTTATTTTAAAGAACTAGGGTGAAATCCTGGTCCCATTTAAAGTCAATGGGAGCTCTGCACGGACTTCAGTGAGGCCATTTGCGGCAGGGAACATGTTTGCCTATGTTGTTTTACAGTGACTATCAAAATGGGGTTCCAGTCCTGGATGTTAACAAAAACATAAGCATCAAAAACAACAGAAAGAAGACAGTAAGCATTGAAAACTCATGTGAAATTGAATCAGAGGGCAAAAGTGACTTTTCCAGGGAGGAGAGAAAGTTTTACAGGGTGACAAATCAACTGTGTTTTCAGCCTTTCACCTTTGTGATTTTGAATAAGACCCAATGTAGTATCATCTTTCTTTAAAAAAAAAAAAAAAAAAGCCTAACAGTGAGCTTTGAACTGCCACCCATCTCAAAGGAGTGTGTGCTGAAGTGGAAATTCTGATAATATTTTTATGATTCCTATGAGTGCCTCAGTTTCCCTGTGCTTTGCATTGCTATGCATGGAGTGTAAAAAGCTGTCCATGGGGCAAAACAGAGGATATGAGGTGTTGAGTCATGCAACTGTTAGGGTGATATGAATGGGTCATTAAAGGATTGGCTGAAACCAACCCATATCAATGGAAGATCCAGAAAGAGAATGGGAACCCCAATGGCCAAGACATTCACATTTAGCAACCAACAGCCAAGAAGAAGGAGATTCCCTCCCATATCTCTGCACGGAGAAGCAGAGCAAAGGCTCCAGCTGGAGAACAAAGGGGAAAGGAGTCAGGTGGCTGGGTTAAGAGCTGGCCTTTGGAGAGACACAGGAACACACACACATGGGACTAGGAACTGAGACTGAGAGAGAGCCTAGATAGCTTTGATGGCAGCATGGCTCAAGGGAGTCCTGGCCTAGCATTGGCCATGCTGAACTCTTAACCTTTGCCTCTCTACCCTAACCTAAGGACTTCCAGATTCTGTACATCAGGTGATAAATAAATTGTTGCTTTGTTTGGAAAAGGCTGCCTGGAGTCGCTGCAAATAATCACTAAGAGCACTGCACCCTGAAGGGGCACAGCACAAGCCTTCTGCAGGAGTCTGGCTTTGGCTGGACTCGCTGCAGGGAACCATAGAGACAGATACAGTTTGTGGGTGCCTGAAGGCTCAGTTCTGGATTCTTGGAGGCCACAGGCCTGCCTCTGTGGAACTGTGTGCATCCTTGGGGCCCAAGCACACTAAAGGGGTCATACTCCCAAGGAACTAATTAGAAACTGGGGCACAGAACAGACCCTGTGGAATGGTGATAGGGTGTTAGTCATAAAGCCTTATGACAACACTTCAAGAACCAGATTTTGTAATAGCACGCAACTGCCTTCTGTACATATAGATAAATGGTGGCACAAATATAATTCTTTTAGTTCAGTAAATGGCATATTACAATGCAGTGATGGCCATGGCTTATTATGAAGTTCAACATGATATATACCAATTATTTTAAGATATAGTATCTCTCTTTCAAAGAACTGCTGTTTTATTGTCTCATTTAATTAGACTTTATATTATTCAAAGCGGCTGTAGAATATGGGCTTGATTCTCCTCCAACTTCAAGTGGGGTAAATATACAGTAAATCTATTGACATCAATGTGAACTGATGTAAGAGACAGAAGAATCAGACCCAAATTATTCATATCTTTAAATCTTACCTGCTAATCTCTTCATCCAGGCTCCCTCATCAATACCCAGGTTGTTATAGATGATTTTCAGTATGTTACCCAACAGAGTGTTCATGTGCTCTGAGGTCAAGGCTGTGCAGCACATTTCAGCCTTGTCGGGATTGTTTTCTGGTCCATGTTCCCACCAGTGTGACATGTAGCTACACAGCATAGGCAATATCACTTCCATTATATGTGGCATTTGTGTGTAACGGATACCAGACTCTGCCAATTCCACAATTTCTTCCATTAACTTCTCCAGGGAAGGAATTTTTGGACAAACCTCTTCTACACTGATTGGCAAATTGAGAGCTAGAAAATAATAAAAATAAAATGTATCACAAAGAGAAAACACATATAAAATATTTATATCCAAATGTTTTTCCATTCTACTTTTATTTTCTCTTTCACAGCATGTCCATCTGGCAGATAAAGCTTGCGATACAAAGAAAGAGTGCTTTTATGGAACTGAGTAGAGAGTTATACATTAGCTTCAATGGAAGTGTCAACTTGTGTAGTAAGATTAGTGCCAGTACTAAAGTTGGAGCCAAACTGTTTGTATCTGCCTATACTCTGGGCTGTTTTTCAAAATCAGGCTACGTCTCATTTTAATACTGAATACATCATACATATTTGTTCACAGAGCTGCATTAATGCTTGCTTAATTGAAGTTTGGAAAGCATTCTGAAATCCTCAGTAAAAGTATATTCAAATTATTATTATTACTATTAATAAAAGGATATTTCTTTCCACAAGAGATAGTATAGGCTAGTGTGGATGTACTAAAATTACCAGAACATATTACCTATTAATGTAGACACTGACATTTGCCAGATAGACTACTGTAGCTCTATAGAAGAATGAATCAGTTGCTCTTCTTTTAAAATTGAATGGCTGAAGTTATACATAAGATGCCATTAAGTAATTGTTGTATACTATAGCATAGTGTTTTTCATTTTGCAATATTTGTAGTATGCATTATATTTAGAATGAGAAATAAAATAAAACTATATTCTACTACTATGAAAGGTAGCTGTCCAGTTTTTAATTTCACCCATGGTAGTTTGAAATAATACAAGTTAATCAACAGAACCTCTAAAATATTTGCAATAGGAACAGCATAAGGCACAGCTTTAATTCCCCAATTATGTTTTTATTAAATAGCCCTCTGAAGGGGGCTCTACATTAACAAATGTTTACTTATTTATATTTGCCTTTGCTGTGGTATTTCCTACACTTAAAATACAGAATACACCATAGCAAACAATTTATGTCATGCTATCCTAAGTATTTACTTGTTAAGGGCATACAGTGTATCAAAATATTTAGTCCCAATTAAAGATACGGGTAAGTCCCAGAGATGGAAGTAAGAGTTGAGGCTGAAAATGAGAGATGAGGAAATAAAACTGTTCATTAGGATATGCCATTTTATTACATGATAGTAGGCAGTATTAAAATCTCTACCTGATTTGCCATATAAAATAAACCTTATATAAAACCACTTATTTATATACAATACAAATAGCTTCTGTGTTGCAATGTATCAACGTGATCAGAATGAGGAGGAACTAGTTTGGCAAGTTAATTCCAAAATAATAATAATATCTCCATATGCAACACTGGGCAGCTCAAAAAGGAATGAAAAAATTGAGTTTTGCAAGATTTAACCTACCATCTAGCAAATGAATATAAACAGATCAATAAATGAAAGGGAGGATTGTTGTAATAGAAAATGCATGTAAATATGCAGTGAGTAAGACAACCACAATTGTGTGTGAAATCCAGATGTTAAAATGCCTGCCTGCGAGGGTCTGGATATACCTGCTCTGTCTCTTGAAGACTTGGTGTTGTAGATAGAGTAGGTATTATGTTTGTTCAGATGAGTTTCCAAAAAGGCCACAGGGAAGGCACCAGCAAAAGCAGCCAAACATTCTCCTAAGGCTGAGCGCTGCCTGTGAATTCACAAATGCTCATTGTTATTTATACACACATATTTTTTTCTGAATATACTCAGAGCTAGTTCAGTATCATCCTTACTTTTATTATAAACTATAGTCTTCTCAAAGAGAGAATCTGCTACATGGTTATTACTACTAACACAGTAACAGAAAAATCCATTTAACAGATATCAGAGAACATCAACTTTCTGCCATTACACAAATAAAATGTTATATATAAAATGTCAAAGCTGGGCCTACTTATATTTGCCGAGAGCTACCAAGGAGCACACAAGGAAAACACAGCACTAGTATAATAACAATAACGATAGTAATCCTATTATTTCCTCTCAATTTCAGATAATACTGACTAAACAGTGTCTCCTATTGACCGAAAGCTACTGAATAAACTGATGGATCAAGAGGCCAAATGTTACCATCATAATATCTAAATCAGTGGTTCTCAAAGTCGGACCGCTGCTTGTTCAGGAAAAGCCCCTGGCGGGCCGGGCGGGTTTGTTTACCTGCCGCGTCCTCACGTTCGGTTGATTGCGGCTCCCACTGACCGCGGTTCACTGCTCCAGGCCAATGGGGGCTGCGGGAAGGGCATGCCAGCACATGCCTCGGCCAGCGCCGCTTCCCGCAGCCCCCATTGGCTTGGAGCTGCAAACCGCGGCCAGTGGGAGCCACAATCGGCCGAACCTGAGGACGTGGCAGGTAAACAAACCAGCCCGGCCCGCCAGGGGCTTTCCCTGCACAACTGGCAGACCGGCTTTGAGAACCATTGATGTAAAGGGTACATTAGATCCCACAGGCAAGTCAATTTTATTGTAGTACGTGACTGTCAAAATGACTATCAGGTGTTGTACCATTCTGAAAAGCTTGAGGGCAGCTTTAAATAAAGATGGCTTAGTATCAAGAGATGAACAAGCCATTTCTAATTTCTTTTGGACTAAAACATGCACGAGGAAGTAACAATCAAACTGGAGAACTTGAGGAGATTCCTAGAAGTCACAGAAATTCTGCAGTTTTGTCAAAATCCTGCCTTCCTTTCTGACTCAGGAGAAAGGAGAAACCTGGAATTTCTGCTGTAACAGACTGCCATTGAATTCCCAATCCATAATACCCACAATAAACATAGGAACTTCAGCTTCTGACTCCATCATATCTAACTCCACTCTCATAGCTATTTACCCTCCTGATTTCCTCCCTGACCCACATTATGTCCTCATGAAAAGAACATGTTTCACATATATCTGTAAGATAGCATGCTATTCGCTTTCTATATGCATTGATGCTTGTGGACTATAATAGATGAAAGAGGCCACTTCACTTTCACAATAGCTCTTGTATGAGTCAATATATAATTTCATATAAGACCAATATGTAAAATATAAGCCACTTAGAAAGCATTCACATATAATTGCATATATTTTTATTTCACATTGGAGAGTAATTATTTTTAAACTTAATTCTATTTGTGATTAGATGGGGTGACAAGTGGGGGTGAGGTCAAAGGCTGAGGTGGCCATGTTTGTTATGAGCACAGTGTTATAGATAGATAGCAGTTCTGAAGGCAGTAGCCATTTGGAGTACAGTGACTATGTATGTCTCTCTGGAGTTACACATCCTTCCACTCTTATTGGATAATAATGGCTCTTTGATAGAGTACAGAGATTTCCAGACTAAGGGCTACTGAGAAATAACGTCGGTCATCATGCAAATCAGAGCCCTTTTACCAGAATGCAGTGGTTTGTAAAAGAAACAAGTTTACATAGTACAGAATCCCTGAATTTTGATAGCTGAAACAATGCAACTTATTTGACTTGACTTTAATTGACTTGTTGCAACCTTACATTCTGACTCCCAAATTGGTTGCCAGGAGTCCGGTTTTCGAACGGAATACCCAGTCGAAAAGGGACCCTGCAGGCTCTGGTCAGCACCGCTGACTTGGCCGTTAAAATTCCAGTCGGCAGCGCAGCGGGACTAAGGCAGGCTCCCTGCCTGCCCTGGCTCCGCGTGGCTACCGGAAGCGGCCAACATGTCCCTGCAGCCCCTAGGCGCAGGGGCAATCAAGGAAGCTCCACGCACTGCCACCGCCCCGAGTGCTGGCTCCTCAGATCCCATTGGTGAAGAACCGTGGCCAATAGGAGCTGCAGGGGCGGCACCTGTGGGTGTGGGCAGCATGCACCATGCACAGCTGCCTTGCTGCTCCTATGCCCAGGTCAGGACCCCTTCCCACACCCCAACCCCCTGCCCTATATCATAACCCCCTCCTGCACCCTAAATCCCTCCCAGAGCCCACACCCTGCACTGCCTCTCACATTGCAAACCTCTGCCCCAGTACTGAGCCCTGTCCTGGACCTCAAACCCCTCATCCCCGGTCCCATCCCAGATCACACCCCCAACTGGAGCCCGCACCCCCTCCCACACCTTGCCCTAGTCCAGTGAAAGTGAGTAAGGGTGTGGGAGAGCGAGCAACGGAGGGAAGGGGGATGGAGTGAGTGGGGACAGGGCCTTGGAGAAGGAGGAGGCATGGGTGGGGTCTCAGAGAAGGGCAGGGGCGAGGTACAGGTGTTTGGTTTTGTGCGATTTGAAAGTTGGCAACCCTACCCGTATACAAGCTATGAGATTTAATGGAAAGGGGTAGAGAAACAGACACCCTGGCAAGGAAGTGGTCATTACACTCCTCAGTGCTATTCTGGGTCTGCTACTGCTTTGCTGTGACCTTGAGCAAGTCACTTGATCTCTCCTATTTGTCAGTTTCCCCCCTGGCAGACTGCAGATCAGGGTGTGCAAACTAAGGCCGAGGGCCAGATCCGGCCCCTCAGGGCTTTGGATCCGGCCCGCAGGATTGCCCCCCGTCGTGCCGCAGGCCCCGTGCCGCTCTCAGAAGCGGCCGGCACCATGTCCCTGCGGTCCGGGGGCAGGCAGAGGGCGTGGCGTGGGGCCAAGGCAGGCAGGCAGGGAGCCTGTCCTGGCCGTGGTGCATGCCGCTGCCACCCCGGAGCTGCTTTAGGTAAGCGGCGCCAGGCCAGAGCCCAAACCCCTCCTGCATCCCGCCTCCCAACTCCCTGCCCTGAGCCCCCTGTAAAATCCTGCACCCGTCCTGCACCCCTCCTCTGCCCCAATCCCTTACCCTGAGCCCGTTCCTGCACACCACACTTCCCCCCACACCCCGCACTCCCTTCCGCACCCCAACCCCCTGCCCCGGCCCTGCATACAATTTCCCCACCCAGATGTGGTCCTCAGCCCAACAAGTTTGCCCACCCATTCTGTAGATAATTAAACCTGCTGGGATGTTGCAGAGTGTTGTAAAGTTTAATTAGTGTTTTGATGAAAGTACACACGGTTATGAATAAAGTTCTCTCTCTGCCTTGCTTTATGGCCTATCTGACTGATTCTGTAGAATCACTGATTGTTTTCAACAGTGATTTTTTGAGAATGAGTCCATCCAGACCTGATTCAAGAGTCTTGAATTGTATAGCTCAGATCCACCTCTACTTGAAGTACAAATGCAAGAAATACATTTTTGATGCATTATGATTTTTTCATTTGATTTGTTAATAGAATCATGAATGAACAAAATTCAGTAATTCTGACTGGGTGTCTTACCCATTAGAATGAAATTGCAAAATGAATAGATAACATTTTATTTACAAAATGTAAAAACACCACGTTTCTGTAGAACAAAGGTAAGTTTTTAACATCAGTCACGAACAAAGATAAATGAGGGATAACCATAAAGTACAGTGAAGTTAATCAATCTACAAGGAACAATTATAACAATAATTGAAATGAAAATTTGCGTTTTCCCCTTCTAGAACTCATAAAATTCTCTAAGTTCTCCTTGTAATTATACTTGTATACTGCTTGTATTATACAAAAAAAGTCAGATCCTGCAGTCCCAATGCAAGCATGAAATATATTTTAGAATAAGAATCTCTTCGGTTTTAATTGAAGACTATCTTTTTACATAGTTATATGCGAATATTTAAATTTTATTATACTAAATCCAGTATTCTCATTATTATCACAACTCTCTTTTCTATTAGGGGTACTTGATTTTGCCCTGCTCTCACCCACAACTTCTCTCTACACTCCTTTTTGTGCTTTATTAAAGCTTCCACCTGAGAAAACATTCTAACGAAGAACACATGTGGTGACTACTTATACGATTAAGTGTGTATATGAAGATTCCAATTATGTACATGATTTTTCATCTTACCGCTCCACATAGATACTCTTGCTGGTTCCTAGAGAGTACAAGCTGGCCAATATTCTGTAACAAGAGACCTGAACATCTTCCACTAAGGGAAAGAGACAAGGAAGAAGTAAAAACAAAAAAAAAAGGTTTTAATGCATTCCATTTTAGTCTACACAGTGGGTTTAAAATATAGAGACAATCTAATTATATTTAACTTGACAACCTGCATACTAATGAGTTCAAGCTACCAAACACCAACTATAGAAATCACTGTGTAAATCCAAAAAGTAGTCCTATGGCCAGATGCTGACATAGCTTTTTATGAAAAAATGCCACTTAATTCAATAGAAAGCATATACTGAGAACAATATCATATTTAATGTACCATAAACGCTCTCTATTTTGCTGTGAAAAATGGCAAACCATCTTTGTTAGGATAATGCATAGTTATAGAAGCTGAGACTTGATTTATTAAATAATCTATGCACTACAGTGTACTGAATCTTTTCCAATTGCTAGCAGTGCTTTAAAAGCAGGGAATTCTCACAGCAACTATCTAAAGTGTTAAATGAGTAAAAGGAAAATATAATCAGAGAACTAACCAATTTAAGAATGCATTATGCTTTGTAAAATATACAACAGTAGAAAAATACTCTTGCGGAACAGATTTTTAATTTTGTAAATTATAGTTAATGATTAATGATAGTATCTCATTTTTAGACAAAGCTACAGGTAAATAGCATCTAAATGATGTATTCATTAGTCAGGCAAGGGAACCAAAACACCTGATCCCCAAAACAACTTTTCTGTTCATTGCTTGTTTTCAGGAATAACAATCATCACATTATGCATTCTAGTGTAAAGACCAACACTGTTTTTCTATGTGCAGCTGTAAAAAACTGAATTGATCAAATTGGAGAGTAAAACAGTAGAGATGGTTTTTCAGTCCCTCACACAGTATGAGGCAGAGGCAGATATTTTTGATTGGCTGGGCTGACATTCTAGCTAACTCCTCCCACTTACGAGCCACTCCAGAGAGTCTCTTCTAAAGCCAATAACTGTCATATCTGAATAAAACACTTTTTCAAAATTTATTAACAACAGATAAAACTGCCCAGCATTAAGAAGTAACTGCCCAACTGAGGGAAAAAATACACAAACTGGGATGACAAGGAGGGCCATCTCCTCCACAGCGAAATGGCTGTTATTCCTAAAACACAATGTGAAGAGAAGTGGTGCTTGTGTGCATTACATAAAATAGGTAAGCACAGTTTAAATTAACCAACAATTCATACTATTAGTGGGTTTATAATAACTGAATAACAATCAGATAGAATAGGTGATTAAAATCTTGTAAGTAATAAAGTATCAGAGGCTACTGATGAAATTCTATCAGGATCAGAAAACAAAAAGGAGTAGGAGTATACCTGATATTCTATAGGTATAGTCCCACAGCTTTTAAGTTTTGGATTATGTTAATTAGACACTGAAATTAAATGTCTTCAGCCATCATTTATAAAGAAATAAAAATTATAGTATAGCATCACCCAGTCAAATTATAAATATCAGAAAACCATTTTCCACAGAGCTATTTTATATTTTCTCAGGCATAGAAAATGCAGATGACTGACTCTGATCTTTTTCTAGATCCTCCCTGAGTGGACTCCTTCCTCGAAGCTGGCCAGCTCAGAAATGGAGAATTGTTGAAAGAGAAGAATTGCTGCCCACAATAGAAGGGGAGCTGGCTATTAGAATTCCCATGGGGCTTCTAAACAGTACAAGATTGAAACTCTGCTTTGTGGACTGTAAGAGGCACTGTGAGAAAACAGCTTTAGTCTCTCCAAAATGAGGTGATTTACAAAATGTACGTTCTACATCAACTGTGCTCCTACACTCCACAGAAATGGAGCTTCAGAAGTACCTCCCCACATCAGACCCTTGCAGATGTCTTCAGCAGTTCCTCCTGTTCTGCCTCATGCACCCATTTGACACCCCATCAACTGAAACAAGGTCATGTTTGCAGCTAAAGTCAGGTGACATAACCTTGCTTGAAAAGTTTGAATGAATGAGGTTGCATTACAACAGATATCATCAGAGAACTTCAAAGTTCTATACAAAAATTAGGTTTGCAACACGCCTGTGTGATAAATATTATTATTCCCATTTTACAGATGGATAAACTGCTGCAGAGTGAGACTCTGTGATTTATGCCAGATCACATAGCAAGTCTATGGCAGAGCCAGAAATATAATCTAGATTTCTAATCCTATCTTCTAACCACAAATCCACACGCCTTCCCAAATTTGTACACAATGAGATAAAACCTGCATACCTTATTCTAAGCTTAAGACAAATTCTCATTTAAATCAGTGAACATTTTGGCAGAGTTTTGTCAGGATTTGTCCCCATATATTAGAAGCCAATCTGTAATAACCCTCAGTACAAAACAAGAAAGATCATTAGCTGCCTGGCATTTCTAAATAATACATACATATTATGTCTTCTCCAAATTGATGCTGTCCAATGTGTTCAAATAATGAAGAGAGCACTGGAAGGAGAGCCACTGTGGTGTAGTTAATGATTTGTGTCACTCCTTTTGGCTGATTTCTTGTGTGTGTAAACTGGCCTTGCTTAAGATTTTCCATTGTCTTCTCCAGATCTTCTGCGGCATTATCCAAAAATGCTCTCAATGCCATTTTAACAGACTCCAGACCAGTCTTCATCACAGTCCTGTGCATTACATATAAAAGAATTAAAGATCATATTCTGTTAGAGAAAGCACAAAACAAAGTCTATTCCTGACTGATATAAAAAAAAGACACACAAGATCTTGGGAAAACCTTCCTATTGGGTAAAATCTTCTTTCCCACAAGAAAGCAATTCAAGCAAGCATGTTCCAATTGAAAAGCAGTGTCAGAGTGTCACTCTGCAGACCAGAAGGGATTTCAATTCATTTTACATTGACTCGGCTTCTTAAGGAAAGGGCTTAAATGCTTCATAAGAACAAGGAATGAGGAAGCCTGCTAAATCATCAAAATAGAAAGCTTATGGTTGTTTGAAGCTGCAAGCCAAAATGCTACCCATAGCCAGATTTTGCTTCAGCAATTTTAAAAATCAGAATGGGTTTTCTGAAAGCCACAGTTAAAATCTGTAGTAGAAAAAGAGCAACATGAACATGTTGGTCATATAACTACAATCACTTGTATGCAATATTGTAATTCAGTGTCACTGTCCTCAAACAGAAACACAAGGCTAGCTGAGTTGACTGTAGGGGTCCTCTATTCATAGCAAAGTACAATTTCACAGAGTTTTCATTGTGATTGTGTGAGAGAACTCAGCCCAGGTGAAAAACGCTAGATTGACAGCCCAGGAGACTAAAGTAACCTCTTTTATTCACAGAATATGTACTGCATGGGTGGCAGCAATGCAAGCTTCCATATACAGCTATATAAAAGTGCCTCAATCCTGACCTGGAGGGACCTTTCTATGGGTATGCCTTCACTGAAGAGTTAACTGGGTGACTGGCACCTGAGTTAACCTAGCCTAAGTGTGGGCAGCCATACTGCAAAGCCATACTCAACTCACTATATCCTCACTGCTACTGCACTCACCCATGTGTCACCAGGCCTTCTGGGGGGGCACATGCCACGGTTCTTAGCGCTGGTGTGAGCTGCTCTGTGATTCTTCTACCTAGTGAATTGTGGGAGAACTTGTCTGTGCTTCTGGACATGTCAGGGGGAACTGTGAGGAGGGCATCCGAGGACTATCAGCACTTGAGTGGTTGAGTGGGCACTTTACTGGCTTGAACAAATGCAACAGCCACACTTTAGCCTATAGACCCAGCTGAGTCAGCTAGCCTGGGCTGAAAACACCACTAAACTCAGGTCAGAATTTTTGTGTTTGGACAGGTTAAGGGCAAATCTCAAATAATCACCCGAGTTAGCTCAGCAGTAAAAACATACTCAAAGAGTGAAAGCATGCCTCACTCTATGCCAATTCAATTCTTGACTTCTCTGATCATGAGGTTGTAAGCAAAACAGTAATTTATTTCCAATAGTTATGACAGTTTTTGAGACACTTATTCACTTGAGACAAAACCCATGAATAGCCAGCAGTTTTTGGTCACTACTGAACTGGCCTGGAGTTGGAACAGTGAGCTAGAGATGAAAAGCTCCATGTTCTATTATCAAACCCTTGGGTTATCAAGAACAATAAAGAAACAACATTCAGTATAGGAACTATTTCAGCAGGACAACCCTTTTTTATTTTAGAAATTCTGTGGCCATGTACAGCTAATCAGCCCCCCAATTCTACTGTACATGTGCTATTCAGTTTTAAGTGATTTTTGTATACTTTAGAAAATGTATTCAGCATTACCTTGCATCCAAAGTCTGGCCAAGTATATGAAGACAGTTGACTATTGATGTTGCATCATTTCCTAAACAGGAAGCAAAATGATCCACCAATTAAAATGAGTTTGCATTAAAGCATTCCTATTTTTGTTAACTTTTGTCATTTTCAAAGAAGCAGTAAATGACACAGCAGGGGCACAATTCAGCTTCTGCGTGATTTTAACAGTCAAGTTAAAAACATGCAGTTTGTTGCATTAACTTTATTTACACAGACAATAAAGCATTTCTGATCAAATAGCTGAGGCACTCAAAGCATCTCTCCCTCAAACATCTGAGGCACTCATGAAGCACTTAGATGTGATGCTAATTAGAGCTGCAGTGTACTATTTGTATTTCATTTAAGTTGTTGAAAATTTCACTTTAATTGATTCCAGTTTATCTGAGCATTCATTTTCTTTCTCTCAGGTAACAAAGGTTATCTAATGCTCTCAGTTTGGTGCTGCCTCACTGATACAAGAAACAAGCATTCATATAAGATGACAAAGATGTTAGACCCTGAACATAGCAGCTAAGCTGAAGTGATCTACTACGGGATCTTTGAAATCAGATATATCTTCCTGAAAAGCAACACAAATACTTCTCACAACTCTTGCAGTTCTCCACCTAATGCTCTATAATAAACTTTTTTATGATGAAGTATCAAGCACAAATTCAGACATTGGCATAAATGGATATCATCCACTAAAATAAGGAGTCTCATTAGTTAACACACAGGGCAGAATTTGGCCATACATACATGATCCATATATATTATTTCACTGTTTTAGAGTTAATTCCCCCACCTGTTTACAAAGATGGATTTCTCTCTCTCTTTCCTTTCTACACTTCTAAAATTACTTGGTCTTCAGGAACCAACAATTGAGTAGTAGTATGTTTTTAAACATTGATTTGTACCTACAATGAAAAATTATGTTTTTCAGTGAAATAGAGATTTTCAAAAGGCAGACCATAGAGAACTAGATGCAATGGTGGCATTTGGGAGGGCTTCTTTACATTACTCATAATTAAGGCTCCGATTTACTCACAAAGATCACAAAGATCCATGACTTTACTGGACCTCTGTGACTTCTAGGGCTTCAGGAGAAAGAGTGGGGACTGTGCGCCCCTGCCCTGCAACTGGGGCTGGCTGGAACCAGGACCCTGCAAGCCCCAGCCCTGCTGCTTCCTCCGGGGGGCTGCAGCAGGGGCCAGGGACTGTAGCCGTAGCCCGAGACCCACAACTTCCACATGTCTGGGGCTTGGTGGGAGCCAGACCCATGCGCCCCAGCCCCACAGCTTCCGCCAGTGGCTGCAGCCAGGCCATGCTCCCCAGCCCCAATATGTCCTGGGCTTGGCGGGGGCCATGGGCCACAGGCCTGTGGTGTCCCGGGCTTGTGGGGGCGGCAGCCAGGCCGTGCACCACAGCCCGTGGCGTCCCGGGCTTGGCACAGGCTTGGTATGGGCCATGCGCCCCAGCCCCACGGTGTCCCGGGGCTGTGCGCCCCAGCCCCACAATATCCCAGGCATGGGCGGACTGCAGCTGGGCCTGCCCCAGGGCTTCCACCAGCGGCTGCAGCCAGGCTGTGCACTCCATCCCCACGGCGTCCTGGACTTGGCGCGGGCTGCAGGCCCCGGCCCCATGGTGTCCCAGGCTTGGCAGGGCTGCAGCTGGGGCCGTGCACCCCAGCCCCAGGGCTTCTGCCAGCAGCTGCAGCCAGGCCATGCGCCCCAGCCCTGCAGCTTCCATCGGTAGCTGCAGCTGGATCCATGCACCCACTCCAGCCCCACAGCATCCCGGACTTGGTAAGGGACACATGCCCTGGTCCCACGGCATCCCAGGCTGGCGGGGCTGCAGCCATAGCAGTGCACCCTAGCCCCACAGCTTTCACCAGGGGTTGCAGCTTGGGGTGCACGTGCCCCTTGCGGCTTCCCAGTGTCATGTGCCCCCATGCTGGGGCTTGGTGGGGGCTGCAGTGGGAGTCACTCACCTCTGTCCCACAGCTGGGCCAGCTCTGGAGCAGGGGCTCTCTGCTGCGGCCATATGGTGGGGGGCTTGGCCTGTCAGTCCCCCCACATGGGACTCCACTCCTTCCCCCTACCTAGCCCTGCCCCCACTTATTTGTAGTAAAGTAATGGACAAGTCATGGGCTCCATGAATTTTTGTTTATTGCCCGTGACTTGGTCATGATGTTTACTAAAAATAACCATGAAAAAAATTGTAGCCTTATTCATAATCTCACAGCAGGAACTGGTTGATACATTCTCTTATTTACATTCACAGCAAGAGTCCTGTGCTTTGCCAGGGTCAGCTAGTCTCTATAGTGAGGGTCAGTAGGGTGGAGTCTACTATAGTCTAAACATGCTGAAAACTAGCCAATTTTTAAGACTACCCCCCCACGAGTTGTGTGCGCGTGCTTTCTTTCTGATAGTAAAAATAGGAAAAAACTTCACTGGGTCATATCAGACTTACACTGAAGTAATATTAAAAGATTAAGAAATTAAAGAAAGTTTAAAAATTCCAAAAATTCTAAATTAAGGCCCTGCCTGAAAAAAGTGTATTAACAGGATTAATTTAGCTTCAGCAGGACCATTCACGTGCACAAGTCTTTGCGGGAACTGGGACTTAGGTAGAAAAACCAACCTTAATTCACTACTCTTCATTTAGTTATTGTTATATAATCACAATTCATTTGGAAACCTCTGCCCAACATGTATTAAACATGTTTAGAAGACAACAGTGGTTACACCACTGATGATCTGTCTACACTAGCACTTCCACTGTTCCTATTACTTGTGGGGCCATATATTTTTGAGAAAGACATCTAGTGTAGACATAGTCTATGATAGCTATATTTTTGCAACAGAAAGGGGTGACTTTTTTTTTTTTTTAAGAAAGCTTAGCAATTGTGGAGAGAACTAAAAATCACAAGATCCGTATTGACATCTTTTGACATCTTTTACTATTCCTAATGGTAAGCAGAACATATTTTTGGAGGATTGTGGTGTATGTGCTTCAGTTCCACTCCTATAACCTTCCTCATGTAAATTAGCACAGCAGCAACTGAAGGGTACGGCCTTCCTCCACAACTATGCTTTCCCAAATAGACCATAGCATCACCAATGTCTACCGACTTTTTAACTTCAAATATTTGAGATATTTGGAAAAGCATCCGAAGTTCAGATGCTTATCTGAACCCCTTTGGTCTGGAAATGTGCCTGGAAATTTTACAAGAATGAGGTCCATTATGAGATTTCCAGTACTTCCTTATTTTGTTTTGCCTGGAAACATTGTGAGAAGAAACTTTCATGAGGTATTTTCAAAGCCCAGGTACTGATTCTGGATGTAGCTAAGGAAAATTGAATTGCTAACACTGTAAAAAGCAAACTAAACATTTTTGAACTTCACATATATGTTTTGTTTGGACCTAATTTGGAGAAAAGTATTCAAAATAACTCAGTACTTATTACACTCAAAGTTATAGTAAAACTACTGCCAGTAATTGGGAGACCCATTATACATGAGAGAACTTTGTGGATTAGCATGTATGCTCCTTTCCTCCTGGATTGTCTGCCCTAGGTATGTCAGGAAAAATTATGCTCTTACTTACATTGGTGAATTTGGCCCAACATCTTCACAGCACTATTTGCTTCTCAAACATAGGAGCAGGGACAGTGAGAATTCTGGGCTTTGCATTTCTTTAGACTTAGAGCATTTAGTTGTTTCCACTCTGTTTTCAACACATATAAGCACAAAAAGCAATTGGGGTGCCCTCGCTTTTAATTTATGTATATATGCCACTAAATTAATAAAGACCAGACCAATCTTTTTTTATTTCAAAATGTGGGGAGACTATTTTGCTTCTAGGCTGAGACCACATATCAAATTTCAGATCACCATGATTTTTTTAAATGAGTTACAAATACCTGAAATTAGGAGTTTCTAATTAAGTGAATTCTACTGATGCAACACAAAGTTCTACAGCAGTAACACAACTGTGGCAGGTCTGCCCAAACAGACCTGTAGCCAGAGCACAGTACTAGAGCCTAATGCAGAACACATTCTTCTAATCCATAACATAGCCTTTCCATTATAAAACACTTTAAAACAACAGGGTACAGTAAATCAAAGCTAAGAAACCACTAGACCTTAAAGGAACTGCATACTTAAGTAACTGCTAAAGGAACAATAAAAATTGCAAGTGCAAAAACATTTTCACTTAAAGAGTTCAGGCTAAAAGCATCCTAGAAGTTAGTGTGATCACTAGGTATCTGAATGATTGTTCAACCCTGGGCTACAATCACAACAGATCTCATAAGCAAAATGATTGGGTTTAATCAGCACTTGGATGGGAGACCTTGAGGAAAAAATCCTAGATACTTCAGGAACTGATGTTAGTGATTAAATTCAGTGTTAACACCCTGCACTCAAAATCCCATGGATACTCATCTCCAGGATGCCTTAATGGAGGGATTTGTGCCGGTTCCCAGGAAGGAGCAAACAATCAGGCAGAAACAGCATTCCCTCCCCCTTATAACACCACAGAGTTTTCCTCCTGAGTAATATCCTCTCTGTTCATGAAAGTGAATGGGATAAATCTGGTCAGTTAGCAGCATGACTAACATTTGTTTCAGACAGTATGTCACTTTGTCATCAATAGTGAGAATAAAGAATTGGGCTGATACACTGATAGCTCTGAAAATAAAGAGAAAGCATCTCATACCAGAGTTAAACAATATTGAAAAGTAAATTAAACTATTCATAGAAAAAAAAATTTAAATGAGGAAAATATAATTTCAAAGGCTCATTCCACTGCAAATAATTTGTGGAAAATTCAACCCATTAATAATAATGAAAGTGCATAAATGTACTCTCCTGAGTGCACAAATACAGCTCTCAAACAGTAAATTATCCTTGTTAAATCTCAGTTATCCAATAATCAGCATATAAGAAGTCCATGCTGAAGAATAACCTTAACAAAAATACTAGTAATTGTGACACTGGCAGACCAGCCAACCTGTGTATGACCCATAACAACTTAATGAGGCATTACAATTGTATCAGGATTAGGGTGACCAGATAGCAAGTGTAAAAAATTGGGAGAGGAGGTGGGGGATAATAGGTGCCTATATAAGAAAAAGCCCCCAAAATTGGGACTGTCCCTATAAAAATCAGGACTTCTGGTCACCCTAATCAGGACAATTCACTTGTATGTGAATTTCAAAGAGATGTATTAGACCAGCAATCATTAACCCATTCATTTGCAGTAATAGAAATCAAGGGTAGATGCTAAGTCTGTGTTTACCTGTATCCTGAAAGAAGTTTAACAATGTAACCCAATTAGCTTGTAGATGCTTATTCCTTTCATGTCTCAATTGCTTTTACATTGTGTGTGCAACTGTGTTCAGTAGACCTTAAGATCAAAGATGTGAGACACTGCATGAAATTAACAATATTACATATATTGTCTTCATCTTATTTATCCAGGATATAATCTATGATCGCATTCACCTTACATTAATCAGTATAACTAGATTACCTGTGTATGCACCGTAAATAGAATGTTAACTTCAAAGTGATGGGACAGTGTGCTCTCAACAAAGAAGAAACCTCAGTCACATGTTGTGCTCAAAGCACTTGAAAAACCTGCTTCAGCTATAAAGAGAAACCTCATGCCTGATCCTTTCATCTCTAGTCGGCTAAACTTTGAACATGGAAAGTTTAATCTGTGGGACTGAGATCTTCCAAGTAGTTACATGGAATACTCTGGAAAAGGCATGGAAAGACTCTAGCAGACTCTATATCTAAGCTGCATTTGGATTCTAACCTTTTAGGATAATTCCAAAGAGACTTTTGCAAGCCAGCAGATGGATCAGGATCACAGCAGTGATGTTATATGAACACTGAAAATCACTTGTATGTATATGATTCCTTAACCATTTAATAACTCCCTTCTTTTCTTTTATTAATAAGTCTTTAGTTAGTTTACAAAGGACTGGCCGCCAGTGGGCTATTTGGGTAAGATCTGAAGTACATTTTGGCCTGAGGGTAAGTGCCTGATCCTTTGGGATTGGTAGAACTTTAAGTATGATTAATAGGGTTTTCAGGAACCTATCACTATATTACACTAGACTGTCTAGATGGGAGCCAAGGGCTGGAATGCCTAAAGGGGACTGTGTTTGGCTTTTTGTTAACCAGTGTGCTACTGCAGAAGCTCTTTGGTAGGTCTAATTATAGCATAAAATACCATTTTGGGGGATTGTCTGTCCTATTTCTTGCAGTCTGCCCTGAGTCTGGCATTCTCAGTGTGGTCCATCCAGGCACCCAGTCACAGTAATCCAGTGTGGTTAACACACTTCAGGTTCTTCTGTATGGCAAACCATCATGCTTAGCTTCTGATTTTGTGTGGCACTCTCCTCAAAATTAAGGCAACACAGCTTTTACAAATGTCTTTCCTTTTACTATACACAATATGCTAATCTATCTTTGGGAGTAGTGTACAGATCCCATACCACTCATAAGAACGGACATACTGGGTCAGACCAATGGTCCATCTAGCCCAGTATCTTGTTTTCAGACAGTGCTTGGTGCCAGATGCTTTGAAGGGAGTGAACAGAACAGGGTAATTTATCTAGTGCTCCATTCCCTGCTGTCCAGTCCCAGCTTCTAGCAGTTGGAGGTTCAGGGACACCACTACAGTACATGTAGTTAATATCCAGCTAGTAGCAAGTCCCATACTGAGGCTACAATTAAGCTTGTTTTGTTCATTCAAACACACATTCCAAAACACATAAGAAGCAAAGTAAATTCCTAGGACCTGACTATATTCCAGATCTGCATGTGGAGCTCTTCCTCTTCCAGACAGGTCTTGTCTTCACTAGAAAAAAACGTGAGTTCTTAAATGAAGTTAGCTAACATAAATTCTAGTGAAGAGAAGGCAGTTGGTCGTTTTCTCGTGTGTTAGCAGCCCCACTGTATAAGTAGGGGCATAGCGAGCAGATCGAGGGACGTGATCGTTCCCCTCTATTCGACATTGGTGAGGCCTCATCTGGAGTACTGTGTCCAGTTTTGGGCCCCACACTTCAAGAAGGATGTGGATAAATTGGAGAGAGTCCAGCGAAGGGCAACAAAAATGATTAGGGGTCTGGAACACATGAGTTATGAGGAGAGGCTGAGGGAGCTGGGATTGTTTAGCCTGCAGAAGAGAAGAATGAGGGGGGATTTGATAGCTGCTTTCAACTACCTGAGAGGTGGTTCCAAAGAGGATGGCTCTAGACTGTTCTCAATTGTAGCAGATGACAGAACGAGGAGTAATGGTCTCAAGTTGCAGTGGGGGAGGTTTAGATGGGATATTAGGAAAAACTTTTTCACTAAGAGGGTGGTGAAACACTGGAATGCGTTACCTAGGGAGGTGGTAGAATCTCCTTCCTTAGAGGTTTTTAAGGTCAGGCTTGACAAAGCCCTGGCTGGGATGATTTAACTGGGAATTGGTCCTGCTTTGAGCAGGGGGTTGGACTAGATGACCTTCTGGGGTCCCTTCCAACCCTGATATTCTATGATTCTATGAGGTGAAACTCTAGGCTCCTCCAGTCTTTATTTCAACCTACTAATACACATGAAAACTACAAACTGCCCTATATAGTCATGAGGATTTTACTTTGTGGTATTTACCATATGTTAGCTAACGCAGATTAAGAACCAACTGTTTTTCCTAATGAAGATGCACCCACAGTAGTTAGGCTCAGCTGTTTCTGTGGCACCTATACCCTCCATCACATAGATCCAGCAAAGCCCTCTCCACACAATCCACAAATGGAGGCTGGTTGGGCTGGGATGTACAATGCAAACTGTCTTCCGTCTAGCATCACAGACCTTATATGAAGTTCACAATCTCAGTTTTTACAGTTTGCCCATTATCAATCCTACAAAAATAATCCAAGAGATTAATCCATGAAAGACTACTCCTGAAAATATTTCCCCAAAATGTAAAATAATAGAATACTAAGCTGGACAATCTATCAAATCATGCTAACTGTGACTGTCTTGGTAAGCACCAAAATAAACCAACAGAGGTTGTAACATTCTGTGGAAAAGCAGCCTACCATACATGAAGAGCAGTGGTGTGACACACTTTACACTTTACTGACATTACGCCACAAAAAGATGAAACAATCTCTCACATTTTGGGCATAGAATCATAGAATATCAGGGTTGGAAGGGACCTCAGGAGGTCATCTAGTCCAACCCCCTGCTCAAAGCAGGACCGACCCCCAATTAAATCCTCCCAGCCAGGGCTTTGTCAAGCCTGACCTTAAAAACTTCTAAGTAAGGATATTCCACCACCTCCCTAGGTAACGCATTCCAGTGTTTCACCACCCTCCTAGTGGAAAAGTTTTTCCTAATATCCAACCTAAACCTCCCCCACTGCAACTTGAGACCATTACTCCTTGTCCTGTCATCCACTACCACTGAGAATAGTCTAGATCCATCCTCTTTGGAACCACCTTTCAGGTAGTTGAAAGCAGCTATCAAATCTCCCCTCATTCTTCTCTTCTGTAGACTAAACAATCCCAGTTCCCTCAGCCTCTCCTTGTAAGTCATGTGTTCCAGTCCCCTAATCATTTTTGTTGCCCTCCGCTGGACTCTCTCCAATTTTTCCACATCCTTCTTGTAGTGTGGGGCCCAAAACTGGACACAGTACTCCAGATGAGGCCTCACCAACGTCGAATAGAGGGGAAAAATCACATCCCTCGATCTGCTGGCAATACCCCTACTTATACATCCCAAAATGCCATTGGCCTTCTTGGCTACAAGGGCACGCTGTTGACTCATATCCAGCTTCTCGTTCACTGTAACCCCTAGGTCCTTTTCTGCAGAACTGCTGCTGAGCCTTTCGGTCCCTAGTCTGTAGCGGTGCATTGGATTCTTCTGTCCTAAGTGCAGAACTCTGCACTTGTCCTTGTTGAACCTCATCAGATTTCTTTTGGCCCAATCCTCCAATTTGTCTAGGTCCCTCTGTATCTTATCCCTACTCTCCAGCGTATCTACCACTCCTCCCAGTTTAGTGTCGTCTGCAAACTTGCTGAGGGTGCAATCCACACCATCCTCCAGATCATTTATGCAGATATTGAACAAAACCAGCCCCAGGACCAACCCTTGGGGCACTCCGCTTGATACTGGCTGCCAACTAGACTTGGAGCCATTGATCACTACCCATTGAGCCTGACAATCTAGCCAATTTTCTACCCAACTTATAGTGCATTCATCCAGCCCATACTTCTTTAACTTGCTGACAAGAATACTGTGGGAGACTGTGTCAAAAGCTTTGCTAAAGTCGAGGAACACCACATCCACTGTTTTCCCTTCATCCACTGAACCAGTTATCTCGTCATAGAAGGCAATTAGATTAGTCAGGCATGACTTGCCCTTGGTGAATCCATGCTGACTGTTCCTGATCACTTTCCTCTCATCTAAGTGCTTCAGAATTGATTCCTTGAGGACCTGCTCCATGATTTTTCCAGGGACTGAGGTGAGGCTGACTGGCCTCTAGTTCCCAGGATCCTTCCCTTTTTTAAAGATGGGCACTACATTAGCCTTTTTCCAGTCGTCCGGGACTTCCCCCGATCGCCATGAGTTTTCAAAGATAATGGACAATGGCTCTGCAATCACATCCGCCAACTCCTTTAGCACTCTCGGATGCAACGCATCCGGCCCCATGGACTTGCGCACATCCAGCTTTTCTAAATAGTCCCGAACCACTTCTTTCTCCACAGAGGGCTGGTCACCTCCTCCCCATGCTGTGCTGCCCAGTGCAATAGTCTGGGAGCTGACCTTGTTCGTGAAGACAGAGGCAAAAAAAGCGTTGAGTACATTAGCTTTTTCCACATCCTCTGTCACTAGGTTGCCTCCCTCATTCAGTAAGGGGCCCACACTTTCCTTGATTTTCTTCTTGTTGCCAACATACCTGAAGAAACCCTTCTTGTTACTCTTAACATCTCTTGCTAGATGTAAGTAATTTCGTTTCTCTCATGGTTTTGTAAAACGATTAACAGGTGAACTGTGTCCACTTTGCTTATCCCAGAAGTCTGAAACTTCAAAACATGATGCCAAGCTACTTTCCATTTTTTTTTTCATTTTACTGATTACAAGAAGGGTTTATAAACTTTTGGAATATCACAGTGCGGCAGCAAACAGATATTTTCCCTTCAAATAGAAAGGAATATATGGGAACTGGGTTAAGAACTGTATTTTTTAATCAAATTGGAATCATCCAGATAATTATCCAAATGGATAATGATGGATGCTGAAGTCCTCACTGCTCCCATTATAGAAGATACGTACATAGGGACAGATTTTCAGCTAGCCTTCTATCAGCATGACGTTAGAAAAGACTGCAGAGAGTGAATGATTGTACCATGGGTGTAGAATAGACAATGAAGTGATTTTCACCAGGCAGAAATTAAGGACTCACCCGACCACTTTTATAGTCAAGTGATGTCTGAAACATGATAGACATGCAGATCTAGAGTTAAGCACATTTGGGAGAATGGAAGAATTCCATGGAATATCAGCTAAGCATTTCAGCCCACAACAGACTTTGCTTTAGTGACTTTCAGAGATAAAAAAATGTGCAAATGCTAATCTGTTTCGACTTTAGCAGGCCAGTACTGAATAGGTATACAGCAGCAAATACTTTTATAATGATCTTGTTTGAATTCTGTTCCTTGGTAGGACAATGAGCCTGAGAATCGATCTCCTCTTAATCAGATTTACACACACTTTTTTTTATTACTACAAAAGCTCTTTTGTCCATCTAAAAACTGCTGTGATCTAACAACCTAAAGGATCATTAGTAGCCCATGAAGACCATGCATTGAGCCATGCAACATGCAACAAGGCAGTACATAACACAGCGTAAAAATGGCAAAGTAAACCAAGTGATGGCCATGCTAGTATTTGTCAACGGTCTCCTTACCAAACAGTGAAATCCTATGCCTGACAAGAACTCCAAGTTTGCAGAACAGGCTGAAGACAAAAGAAAAATAAAGAGAAGAAGGGGAAAAAAGAAAAAAAAAAGGGAGAAGAAAGAAAAATAACAGCTGATATATGAGCAGGAAAAAGCAACATGATGTCACGCAGAAATTCTCTGAGCAGAATGTGGGACTGAGAGTACTAAAGAAAGAGATTTAAAGTGCATATCCTTAACGAACACGGTTAAATAAGCACATATTCTAATTAAAGAAACAAAAAACTGAAAGCAAAGCTAAGTAATATAAAAGCGTTCTATATGAAAAACCACAAGGAAATAATCATTGAAGTGTTACAAACTAAAATGCAGTCAGTGGGCTATTCAAAATATCTTTGAAAATTTGCAGGGGAAATGTAAGGAAATCAGATTAATAGAAATGTCTGATGGTAAATGTTTAATTAGTCCAATTTGGATCTCATCATATTTAATAGATTAAATAATTAAAATGAAGTCTTGTCCATTAAAACATTTAACTTAAATGATTTAAGATTAGAACTAAATAAACAATAGTTTAAGTGGTTAAATCAAACAAAATATGGATATGACCACTGGTTTTGTTTAACATGTTTAAATTAATTTTAGCACTGATGAATGGTGCCCAGTTGAGAGCAATGGGTAATAAAGTTTTATGTTTATTCATAGAAAAGGGAACAGCAGTGCAAGCTTCCCCACACTGCCCCCCAACCATTGACTCAACCTTCATCTCCATCTCCACAGAGAGAGTAGTTCACTCTTCTTGGCCCAGTTCAATCCTTTGCATCTTTTAGGAGAACATCACTCCGGGTGTATGTTGGTGTCTACTGTGGTGTCATTTTCTGTGGCAAGGACCTTAGTCCATTAGAAACTGTATTAAGAATATCATCTCATTTTACTTTGGCCACCAGCATCCTGGGCCTAATTCCAACCACTGATGTCAAAGTGAAAGACACTATATGTCCCATTATCCAGCCCCTGACCCATCTAGTCCACTATGAATAGTTTTTCAAAAGTATCTTATCATATATAATTCGTTTTGATTTAAACAGTAACACATTAAATAGAGGTCAATCTATTCCTCCTGCCAGTGTATGAGCACAACACTCATCGACTTGAGTAGAAGCTGTGCTCACATAGTTGAGGCTGGAATTGAGCTCATGAAGCATGTCTAGCATGCCTAGTGTGACCCAGCTGGCAACAAAGCCAAGGGCCTGATACTTGGGCTCATATGCAGAATCGATCCTACAAAATTGCAGTACTAAGAGGGGCTGTCTTGCTAAGTAGGCTGGTCTTAACAGAGCAGACATTAAATCAAAGTCAATGCCATCAGACTCTGGTCACTAATAAGGTAGAAGTTAATAATTCCATGGTACTTTATATAAAATGCTGGGGATAACCTCAGTGTCTTGGCCCACATTCACTCAATTAACACATCAAGATTTAATGTCCAAGGCCATGTGTGTTTGCTGAGCACTAAGTGGTTGTTGGATTTGCCTACACAATTACTACATTGCCATTATCAATTCAAAACTCATCTACTTTACTACCAAAAAGAAAACGTAGGTTTTGTTGGGTATTTCAAAAGACAAACTGTCTTTCCGTCCTGGGAAAAACCTACATGAAGCCAGGGTCCAAAGGAAACTGAAAACAATTAAGAAATAAAAAACAGCTTTGGTGAATCTCATACCCCTTCCTAAGTTCAATACTGAAATTAAACCTTCCCTCTTGAGTTTTACCTTGCCTTTCTCAAGGCCCCTGAAATCTTTGAACAGCTAGTAGGATGGTTCATGGCAGAGGACTGTAAGATGGAGTTCCTATAGCCCTCGAACATTCATCATCAAGAATTAATTTTGCAGGCTAGTAATAGATGGTTGGTCAGATGTGTTACGGTGTCTTTTAAATTCCTTGAAGGACTCCAGACAAAGCAATGTTAGAAACAAGATGTCAGAATAAATGGGCCATTAGTTTGCTCTAATATGCCAACTATTATGAGTCATGTTCAATAAGGCTACCAGAGAATAGCCCTCATGTAAACACGTCAGCCCTCCGTATCTGGGTCACCTACTGGGGTGTGTGTGCTGATCTGCAGAGAACATCAGTCTGTGAAAGCCCTACCTAGTGAACTTTGGCTCAAACTGTAGCAGCTCATGCTTGCAGCTCTGGAGAGCCCCAGTCCGTTCTCCGGCATCAGCCAAGATGGTGGCTAAATATGCTGACTGATTCCTGCTGACTCATTGTGACTGGTGTGGCTTTTTTAACTCCACCCTTAGTTTAGAGCAGCAGTCCCCAAACTTTTGAGGGTCACACCCACCCTCACCCCGTCCACACCCTGGGGTGGGGGGCAGTGGACAGAGGTAAGGGGACTGCAGCCAGGTGCAGTTCCACTCCCAGCTCACCCCAGCCTTGGCCTCGGCCCCAGCCCTGGGCCAGGAACTGAGCCGCAGCTAGTGGCTGAGGTTGAGAGCTAGTGAGGTGATGGGAGCAGAGCCACACTGAGTCTGGAGATGGGGTCAGGCACAGGGCTGGGAGCCAGGGACACAGGTGGGGGCGGGACCAGAGCAGAGCTGGGAGGGGCTAGTGGCGCTACCTCCCTGCCCCCTGTAGGGGCTGGCATGGGCCTGCCACATCCCCCTGATAGTGCGCCCCACACTTTGGGGACCTCTGGTTTAGAGGAGGTGGAAGTGACAATTTAGCAGGAGTTTACATAAGACAAACAGGTATCTGGAGGTAAAGCCTAAGAAGAGACAAGCTTCGGGAGAAGGGTTGGGCTGAGACTTATGTTGTGTTACTATTATTAAGAAAGTCCCAGAAAAGATGTGAGTCAAATTATACACAGAACATCTTGACTCTTCTCAGAGCAGGGTGAGAATATGTTCTCACAATCTGCCATGGTTAAATTTTGTTCTTGAAAGTATTTGTGAAATTTTGCATGAACAGCAATTTTTGCACAGTCTTAGTACTTGTCTGTACTGTACATGAGTAAATTTAGATTCCTGTCCACCTGAATAACAACCACTGCTTTTTAAAAGTAGTATTGGATTCAGAGTCTGAAACACACACAGACTTTTGTGTGTGTGAATTCTCCCTTCTAACATCAATGAATCATCTTAATACAAGAAAGAAAATGAAAAACATTAGATCACTTGTGTTTCCATAAGGCTACTTTACCTCCCCTAACTAAGCTAAAACCTGCCTACACATCAACTGTTGTTCTTTATTTATTTGTACCTTGTCACCATTTCTTTCTCCTTGTTAGAGGCATGTCCCCCGCTGCTCAGAGGCCTGCTTGCTGCAGATAGGAAATACAGCCGATGATTTTTGAAATACTGATCAATTAAAGGGAGCACAACCTGAAATACATCAGAGAAAAACAGGCACGGTCAACTCAGGGCTTCTTGTGCTCTAGTTCATAATATTCATTTCACATCACAGTTTCATGGCAAGAGGGATTTCTTAACATGTAACATTTTTTTTTCTCTTTAAATTCTGTTTATCCTTAAATTCCCCTTCTTTTTAAACAAGTATTTAGGATGTCAACCAAAAACATGAACTAAAGTGAATTTCTACTTTCCTCCTGGATTTTTAGGAGGGATATGAAGGGGGAAAGGTTATTTATTTATATTTCTAATAAAATATATCTATAATTACTCCAGATGCCTTTGACATAGCTTAAAAAAAATCTAATCAAAACAGCAGCCAGCCTGAGAGCAGCTCCCTGCAAAACTCAGTCTCCAGCAAAACTAACTGTTCTCCCCAACGAACATCTTTTCCCATCATTCCCCCTTCTCCTGCAAAAACCTCCCATGCCACCAAATGGAGTTTAACCCATAAACAGAGCCTACTGTTCAGTGCCTATGGCTGATCCATCACCAGGCATGGATTCAAAAAAATAAAAATAAAAAATTCCAAATCTTATTTCATTTGAGAATAATTTTGAAAGGAAAAAGCAACATGAGTTCCCCAGTGGATGAAATTGCAGATGGTGATATATTTTGTGACAGCACTTTATAGTACAAAGACTATAATTTACTGCTAGGGAATCAGGGTCAGAGAATGTTGCAACACCTGTCTGCTTATTCATTAATGGATTGAAAAGGCACCTTGAATATGCACACACCAGGCAAGCTTATGAGTGCCAAAGGTGTAAGCAGAATTTCCTAATGTACAAAAGATAAATCCTTTTTGGCACAACCAGACGTCAAGATAGTTTTAAAACAAGGAAAGAAAGCAGGAAGGTGACATTGGGAAATATCTAGTTGTATTTTCTCCAAGTATAGCTCACATTAACTGTCTAAAGATTATATAATAGAGACACAGTCTACCCTCCTTCATAACTGGGCGAAACCAGTACAGGGAGAACGTGGGGAGCTTATGAATACCTAGCATGATATGCTGTATACTGTAAAGAAAGAAGATAAAGGGAATTTAAGGAGAAAAATGTAATTTTTTTCATAGATATATTTCATGTGATAGTCTGCTCAAGCTGTGTAGCTTTTCATCTGTCAACAATATAACAATAAAATTCAATACACATTTAATGTAGACCAATGCAAATATAACAAGAACAAACATGCTTCTTAACAAGCAGTTTCTGCACTGAAAAGGGATAAGCAAAGATATACTCTACTTTGGCAAAGAACTTGATTTCTTGCTCATAAGGGAACTGTTCTCCTTTGCCTCTGCTGCCACCATCTGTGAGTAGGAAGAGTTTAAGATGCATACTAAATAAATAAAATTACATGCTATTCTATACTTTAAATATGCACACTTCAGAGGAAGTAATTTGCTTCTCTTCTTTAGGGCTAGGTTTTAATATGCTTCAGATAATATATATTAGTTACATATGTATTTTAAGACTGCTTCATCCGATATAAGATACATTATAAAAGGGGGGTAAAAATCAGGAGCCAAAACCTCTGGTGGTGTATATCAGTGTAGCACCCTGGAAGCCAGTGGAGCTATGTCTAGTCAAGAATCTGGCTCAATGTTCTTATTTTTGAAAAAGCTGGTAATGTCCTATAAAGACCTTGCTAACATATATAAATAAAGCTAAAAGTAACAAAAAAAGAAATCAGAGTAGCTTTTAATTTACTTCATTTGATACAAAAAAAGCCCATCCAGAATTTGGGGCCCCTACTTGATGTAGCCAACTTTTTCCCCATTATAAAAGCCTGTCTTGGGAGCCACTTCATGACTTTTTCTGTGGAAAGGCTGTGTCTAGGACAAGAGTAGCAGGAAAGGAAATTTGACTCTGTGTTTCAATCACAGATCTAGCACTCAGTTCTCGTGGCCTGCTGTTGTGGTTCTCTTGTTCAGTAGCAGTGCTCAGTATGATGCATACTGAGTGTAAGCACAGAAAAAAAACATAAGAAATAAAAGAATAAAGGAGAGAAAAATCTCTCTCTCTCAAATCACATAACTGAATTCCACAGAAAGAATTAAAGTTAGATTAGGGAAGCTCAATACCTCAAAAGAGTAATTATATATATGAACTACAAAGATTATGATTAAACCAGCTTTCCCCCATAATTTACAAAACTATTGGATTTTGATTGCATGGTTAAGAATTTTCTGTCTAAAGAATGCAATTAATTAAGAAGTACTCACTGGAGAGTAAACTTACTTCACTTGCCACACTACAATGAAACTCAGATACCATTTGATAAACACATCTGTTGCAATCTGCAAAATCCTGATAAGCAATTAGTGTTAGACACATGTCCAAGTGAAGCAAAAAACCTGTAACTTTTTCCACCCCATTTGTTTTGCGAAGAGGAAGGGAAATAAATCATTCTTTTTTTCAAGGAGTTTGAAACATTTACCGTGATCAAATGAGCAACAACTGTTCATTGCACAGAATAAAACACATGCTGTTTTAGACGGCTCTGAGCAGGTAAGAGTCTTCCTCACTTTAACAGTCCAGAAGGTTGAAAAAATTTAACCGGGGCTTTGATATTGTCCAACCAGTGTGGCAAATTACATGCACCAGGAGTAAAACCTGTGATAATGTAAGAAGTTATATGAACGAACTGCATCCTTTTTTAAAGTTTATTAGTGTGCTCTTTCACGCATATTCAGGGTTGGAATGCATCTTATAGGATCTGTCCTGTATAGGGAGCATTGAAGAGCTTCACTGTCCCAGTGGAAGCACAATTCCTCCCAGACCTTATCTAATTAGGCATTTTTCATCTGATTCCCCCAAACAGTGTGGTGTAGATAAGCTGAGAGAAGAAATTATGGGAGCACTAGTGTAGACAAGGTACTTGGGGCCCTCTGGTATTTTACACCACTGTGTCCTCCAGGCAGCGGCGTATTAACGCCTAGGCCAACAAGGCCTAGGCCTAGGGCGGCAAATTTGCAGGGGCGGCAAATTTATAATAGCAGCCAGAGGCTGCTTCCCCCGGTGCCGGTTCGCGCCCTCCGCCCCCAGCCCCGCCCCAACTCCACCCCTTCTCCGCCCTCATTCCCCACCCCCTCCCTGTCCCTAATGGTCCCCTTCCCCAAATCCCCGCCCTGGCCCTGCCTCCTCTCCTGAGTGCGCCACGTTCCCCCCTTCCCCCCTCCTTCGCGAAGCTGTTTCGCGCACAAGCACTGGCAGGGAGCGGGGAGAAGCAGGACCTGGGGGCGAGCTCAGGGGAAGAGGCAGAGGCGGAATCGGAGCGGAAGTGAGCTGGGGGGGGCAGCAATTATTTCTGGGCCTAGGGGCGGCAAAATCATTAATCCGCCACTGCCTCCAGGACTACTTTGACCATGGTTAAGACAACACAGCAGTTAAAATTAGGGTGACCAGATAGCAACTGTGAAAAAATGGGACATGGGGTGGGGGGTAATAGGCGCCTATATAAGAAAAAGTCCCAAAAAACGGGACTGTCCCTATAAAAACGGGACATCTGGTCACCCTAGTTAAAATGCTAGCAGTTACTACCCCGATGGATGTGTGCTAGTGTATGTCAATGATAGGAAATTTGAAGAAAAATGCTCATGCAAAGAGGGTGGATGACTGGGCACTAACCTGGGACATGGGAGACCTGGGTTCAATTCTCTACTCTGCCACAGACTTCCTGGGTGACCTTGGGCAAATCATTTAATCTCTCCGTTCCCCATCTGTAAAATGGGGTCTACCTACCGGCATGTTGTGAAAATAATGCTAAAGACAGTGAAGGACTCATCTACGATGGTAATGGGGGCCACTGAAGTGCCTAATCTAGATAGGTAGATAGCCCTAGAGCTCCTGTGAGCAAGGGGAGTGCAGAGTGGATGCACTACAAGAGGATACAACATGTGCTTTCCTGAATAGACGTCCCAAAACCAGGGGAACTTGTTCCACCCTCCCACTCTACAGACTTGTGCAGAAACCTCTATCTAGGATCAAATTCACCCAGTTAACTAAATGGGTAAAGTGAAATCAATGGGAAATCAGCAGACTGATCTGTTTCTAAGGGCTATATAGCCCCACAGTTCAGACTGCGGGGGGCCTGAATTGCAGTGTGCACTAGCCTGCGGCACTGTAACTCCTCTGTGTGGACTCTATGGGCACAGACTAAAAGGTACCAAGTTTGCATTAACTTAGTGCTGTTTAAATAGGACTACATTACCATGAACTAGGTTTGTGCCTACATTGTCCACACAGGGGAGTTACTACACAGCACACTAGTGTTCACTGCAGTTCACACTCCTATAGCCCAAATTGTGTGTAGACAAAGCCTAAATCTCAATGCCAGACTACCAATCATAAATTAAATTTCCTTCTCTCTACTTGTCTACTCATGGAAATGTATTCCTTAGAGGTGCATCTCTAATCTGTCACTATTTATGCACTGTGCATCTTTCACTTACATTGTGCAAAAACTGGCATGAATTCTTTTTCTACTTAAATGATGTCAAATCTTTATTCTCCTGTTGGCATAACTCCATCTTGCTGGAAAGGCATGCTGAGGTGAGCTCACTTTTTATGACATTTCTGGGGTTATGCATGCAGGGCTGAACATTCAAGCCTTGTGTTCAGCCTCAGAAAATGCTTGGGGTGGGATGAGGGGGAGAAAGGACATTCCTTTCATATGCTCATGGACGTTTCAGAAGCCATTGTGCACATGTTCCACTGCCAGTAGGATTTACATGGCAGCGCAGGTGCCTGGTTTGATTTGCTCCTTTAAAAGCAGATGATAGTGAACCTTGACCGACTTGGAATAAATCGGGGTTAGAGAGTCACAGTGTTTTGTGAATTAAGGAGAAGGGAGTTTACATTGAATGGAAATTGGAAGTTCTTCATCCCAGCTGGCCAGCCCTCCCTCCCTCTCACCAATAGTTGATTCCCTCTAGTCAAGTCCGAGAACTCTCTACTGGTGTGTTTAATGAGGGCCTGATGTCTCCTCCCTCTCCCATTGCCTCCCAAATGAATCTTCCCTGGGTTCTATAACTGCTAAATAGGGCCGATACACCTCCCTAATCTCCAAGGTAATTATGGAAAGGAGAGAAATTGGCCAAACTCGGCCAGGTATGGCATATGGCTCTGTAAAGCAAGCAAAGCCCTGAAGAAATAGTGCAATACTGTAGCTAGCAAATCCTCAGAGGTTCCCTCACAGTCAACACTAGGAAGTGAAGCCCCATTATGTCCTTTGTGGTTACTAGAGAAATCTTGAATTGGAACACTAACACCATGTGGAAACTGAATCTAGCCACGAGTGTGGTGGCTTACTTGTTTAATGGAATACATTGGCATAAGCACAAGGAATCTGAACTTCCATGAGCTACACTAGTTGCCTGTGGGGTTTTGAGTAGAGTGTAAAATATTGATTTTCATGTATAAAACTGTAAATAACTCAGGAATGTGGTTCACAACCTTTTCTATACTGGGCCTTTCCCCACTCCCCAGAGCCTCCCCCTCACCTAGCTGGGATTCCTCTCACGTTTAGCAAGATGGAAGGTGCAGGGGAGTCATGACCTCCTGACATCTGGCTGTGACCCCCAGCTTGGCTTTGGACTTATCGACCACAGACACCACTTCTCTTCCCTTGCCTTACTCCACAGATGAGAACAGCAGAGCCACTTGAACCAAAGTCTCATTGGTGTAGATGAGAGGTGGATGCTGGTTCTCTGTGAGAAACCCATAGCTTTGGAGTTCACTCCTCCCTACATGCTCTTGGTATAGCCTGAATTGGACGGCCTGCAGGGCACGTGAAAGAGCTCATTTTTTCTAAGCTTTTGAAAAAGGGGGGGGGGGATTGTGAGGGAGGAGAACTGATGAGGAGAGAGGCAGGTTTCATTTTTATTTTGCCTGGTTTGCTGATTGGGGGATTTTATGATTTAGAAGTGATGTTGAATTATGGTGGAGTTGATATTTGTATTTATATTTTATGGAAAGGACGTCTATATTTATTTATTTATTTAAAAGTATAAACTAGGGGGTAATTAGCTCTGAAGCTTAGTGTAGCACCATCAGAGAGGAAGGTTTACTTCTACTGTTACCCTCTGAGAACTAGGAGTGGACAGGCTATTTCCTCATCTGCAAACATGATACTGCCGAGGTTTTTTTTGAGGGAGTGGCCAGCTGGTGTCCCAGGAAGATGGGGTCACCAGGTTCAGTAGGCAACTGGAGTCATACAGAATTGTAAGTAAGATGTTCCAGAATATGATGGAAGGTTCCAGAGAATAAGAAAATTATAGGTTTGAATTCATCGATCTGAAGGGGTTGGTTTGTGGCCACCTGCTGCACACAAATATGCAGAATATAGATTATCACCACAGAGCAAAAATTGCAGTTTTTTCACTGCTTTATACGCAGAGTCAGGAGACATAGTTTGTATTCCTCACTTCAGCTCTAGCTCTCTGAGACTCTGGATAATGATATATTCATTAATGTTATATTACTACTGTTGATAGTAATATTACAAATCTTAAAGATGATATGATTCAAAGGATTTAAGTTATCATATGGGTAGGCTGAAAGCCTTTTGTCTCAAACCTATACCTCAGGAGTGACTAGATGAAGTCTGAAAGGGCTACCCCACAGATAAGATGTTAAATCAGTCTACTATGCTAAGTTCTATTATAGCCATTGTACTGACACCTTCCAAAAAACATAATTAATGTCCTTCAGAAAAAGACCATACACTCTAAGAAAAGGATATTTTTGGAAACTATACATTTGTTTTTAATTTTTTCAATGCAAATTTCATCAGTTAAAATATTTAGTAAAAACATAAGTAGGTACTATACCAAACTCCAGAATGTACTGATGGGCTTCATCCACGTATCTTATCAGCTGCTGAAGGAAACTGTAAGCGAATCGTTTCTCAATGGAAGGTGTGTCTAACTCCAGGTCCTTTAATCCTCTGAAATAAGAAATAAATAATTTCTCACACACTGAAGGATGACTCAATGCAGTCTTAATTCACTAAATAGCCCAAAGCTACCTACTCTGGTACTTCTCAACTGTCTGTTAGGATAAGAAACATTTCTTATTTGGAGCCAAATTTTCTTCTGTCACACAAATTTGTCTTCTTTATACCTTTACTTATACTTTAGCCAGTTACACAAAAATACAGATTCCTCAAATAAGGCTTATGGAAAAACGGTTTTGCTGAAGATATTGCTCCCACATTTTAAGCTTCTTTCTCAGTTATGTGTTACTGTCTTACATTGTTTCCTAAGCTTTGACCCCTCCAAGATGAGTAATTTTGAAGCTACCAAAATATTCATATTCACAGAAAAAAAATTCAGTAATAACAGTGCATCGAAACTCAAGTTTTATTTAATCTTTCTCATTGAATTTTTGCCAAAATGGCACTAAATTTTTGTCAGCAGTTCACTCTTTTAAGTTAAACTCATAGGCTAAAATGTCCATAACTGGATGTCTGAGGTTAGACACCCACACACACATTTATATCTTGGATGGTTTAGACACAACAAATCCTGCATGTACGCAGAGAGTTAGACTAGATGACTCTTGTGGTATCTTCTAACCCTATGATTCAGATAGCTAAATAACACCCTTAATTTTCAGAGGGAGTTAAGTGAATAGGACATCTGAGGATCAGGGCCCCTTACTGAATTGTGATTCCCAATCTGGGGCACCCAATTTTGAATTGTTTTACCTTTGACAATCCTATACAGTATACGACTACTTCCCAATGATTGTTAACTACAATATAGCAGTAAATTTAATCTAAAGTACCATATATTCAACTACAATGTAGTTTGAATTTTAAATGCCTCTCCCCATCTCAATGGAGAGAAGTTTGGTTGGATCAGCAGGAAATGGCTAACTCCTAGAAAGGAAAAGAGAGAGCTCATGCCGACATACTGGAGCTAAGCTTCTTCATGCCTCAAAATGCATGTAGGAATGTGCCTCAAGGAGGGTGAGAGATTTTTCTGCCTCTCATCCAGGGGAGATGAGGGGAGGTGACTGGCTCTCTCAGCCAACCCCACCTCTATGTAAAGCCTTCTTGGGCCTCCAGAGACTGCTATTTCTGCAGAACAAACAGCAGCTGAGCAAAATGGAGCAATGTCTGGAATGACAAACTGCAGGAGAGCTCACAGATGTAGCAGCTAGGGACAATTCTGACTTCCACATGCCCCCGGGAGAAGAAGAGGCAGGACACCCCACTCCACGAGTTAGGGACTGGGCAGCAGCAGTGGCAGCTGGAGCAGAGGCCAGCCCTGAGGCAAGAGGTAGAAGATCAGCAGCAGCAGCTGGGGATGAGTGGAGACAACCTGGCAGAAGCAGGAGGTCAATTCACAGGCTACCTCTAAGCCACAGAGGGATCTAGCCAGGCTTTCCTAGAGGGAAATAGAGTCCTGGCCAGCTGAGGTGGGCAGAAACGATTCCTTGGTACTGGGGCAGGGAGGAAATTGTAGGCTTGAGGCCTGTTTCCCCTCACCCTCTGGATAAGACAGTCTCTCAGCATCCCCAGGGCAGTGGAAGGGGCTGGGAGTCCTCCCCTAAGTGTGGGATATAGAGTAGAAAGCAGGAGATGGAGCAGGGGAACCCAATGGAGCTGAGAGTACTCAGATACAGGGGAGCTTTCTGAGGAGCACTGAATAACTGACGTAGAATACCTCCCAGAATTCCCCAGTATACAGGGATTAGAATTCGGCCTGGGCTCTGTAAGCTAGGTTGGGAAAAGTTTCTGTTTCCCCACCCTGCCCTTACCATGTACTCATGTAAGGGCCAAGCAGATTTGTTCCCTCATTATCTTAAAAAAAACGCTTAAGCTTAACACTCCTTTAGATCCTTTTATATTAAACAAGATATTAAGGAGGGTTAATTATCTGCTGTGAAGCAAATTCTGTATTGGATGTGAATTTACCTGGAGACAACATATCCATTGATCTGTAGAAACTTGAAAATATCCTGTGCTTTCTCTCGGTCTTTGGCTTTTTCTTTGGCTGTCAGCGTGTCATAGGGAACCAGCAGAGGATGGTTGCCTCCTCCTACTACAAAATGTCAAGAAAATGACAAAGTAGTTAGAAAACATGTGGTTAGATGGCACGTCCTTGTTTGTAACAAGCCTGTGACAACATGCAGTGCTTTGTAGGTCACTCTAACAACTAGTAAAATACATGATAGGTTCCTCTTTACTCTAAAGTACCAATAATTTACTTTTTTGTTTCACTAAGCACATTGTTTTCCCACACGGAGTATCTGAATATACATCTGAAGTATATTTATAGACCTGACTACATACATATTTGTAACTTAGTCAAATGTTCCCAAGACCTGCAAACCTCATGGTAGAAAGAAGCATCAACATCCTTGATAAAAAAAAATTCTAGTAGGGAAAAAGCACTTAAAAAGTTACAATTATGACTTCTCATTATGCCAGTGATTACGCTTCACAGCACATCACCACTCCCTCACTGCTAAAACTTGTGTCTGGTTAGATTTTACATTTTTGCTTTTTTCTCCTCTTTCCAAAGAAAATGTCCAACATGATCAGCTGTAGTTATCTTTAAGAGCTCACTATAGTATAATTAGTATATAAATAGTATAATTCAAAAACACTGCTGCTAAATACTGTGTGTCATTGGCTAGTCATACTGAAGTCACTGGCAGAAACTTCCAGGGGGACCAAAATTTGCCCCTTTGAGAAGCAGAGTTCTTTGCTTTTTATAAATACAGTGGTAATAACAAAGGGCTCACATTTTTAGCAAAATAAAAGTGTATCGAGATAAATATCAAATTGTGATGTGGATCTATTTTATAGTAATACAAAAGTCAATACTACATGGAAAAATGTGCAAAGCATGATATTCAGGGATAATTCAGACAACTGCTCACTCTGACCAGCTTTTTGTGGTGGAGAGAGAAAAAAAGATAATTAAGGAAATAAAATTTAAAATTTTCCAGAAAAATATGGCTTTATAATTTCTCACTGGTTGCACATACAGTCAGTTTTTCATGAGTATAAATCCATAAGATAATTATTACAACTACCAGTGTGCATATTTACATAAAAACATTATCTTTGAGTTTTTCTTTGGACTTAAGAATTCATTGGCTCTCAGTCCTTATTTCTCACCCAAAGTCACTATTCTTTAACAGCCCACAATTAATTACTGCGGAAATTACTATGACGTCACAAAAAATGATAACTTCAGGTAAGTATTTTGCTACCACAGCAAGTCTCTAATGAAAATATAACAGCAAGGAAGCAAATCCAATTCAGAAAACACTACACATAAGAAGAGATGTTTTCAAAAAGGAGATTCTTTAGAATTTTTCAGGAGGTCTGAGTAAGGTCTTTAAAATGCATGAAAAATGAAATCCTGGCAGACAAATCTATGTTTTCTCCATTAAAACAAATGGGTGCAGATACTAAATTAATGTCAGGAATTTCTGGTTTTCGTGTCATGTTTCACACATGCTGCTGAGTTCTCACTGCTATTCCTTTAGACAGACATGAAAAACACATACAAAATAAATAGACATCCAAATCCAATGTAAATCATAAGAAAGCAAAACAACCGAGTTTTTCATTAGTAAGAAAAGCTTGTGCATTTGAGGGAGATGTGCATACGTGAAAAATGTTTAATAAAATATAAAACTGTATTTTCTGACGAAAAAGTGTCAACATACATTATACAGCTGACTGCATGAATATCAATTATAGATATTGGGTGAAATCCTGGCAGCACTGCAGTCAATGGCAAAACTCCCATTGACTTCAACAGAGCAGGGTTCAACCTTTATATCTAAGGCCCCAATCTTGTAAACCCTTAGCCACGTGAGTGGTTCTTATTCATATGAGTATCTCCAGAGAAGCAAATGGGACACCTCATGTGAGTAATGGTTACTCATATTTATAGGAGTTTCATTTACATGTTGCTATTTTTACTTTCTTACCATTTACAGAGTCAAATTTCTAAAATGGAAGTTTTGTAATTTATTATTAGTTTCTTAATTGTTTGTAGATTTCATACAAACTTTTTACTTAAGTTTCACATTTAAAATGCTTATTTATACTAAAAAAACCAAGCTTCATTACCACCCTTATTGCAAAAACAACTCAAACACGAAATTAATAAGAAAATATACCATACCAAATTTACATCCAGCACTATCTTTCTATATATTGAACTGCCACAAGTCAGGAAAAATGAAATTCTTTGACCAAGTTCCATCAAGGTTTCCAGTTTGAAGTCAATGGCACTTGTGCTTCTAAGTCACTTAGGTGTTTTTGAAAAGCTCACCCTTAGGTACCTAAATATAAGCTTAGAAGCCTAATTTTAGACTCCTGGGGGCAGATCCTCACCAAGTATAAACCGTACTGTACCATGTACTGAAGCACAGGATCTTTCCTTTATTTTTGAAAATTTTGAACTGTGTATAAAAAAGTTCACAAAAACTTAACATGCTGAAAGTATTGATGACTTTTCACAAGTTATCAATTTTGTTTAGAAGTGGCCAAGATTTTGTGTCACTAAGACAAAAACTTTTGATGAAAATACAGTTTTGGCCCCTGTTGCTGCAACACTTATGAACATGCTTAAAGTTTGGCAACATATGCAGCTGCACTGTAGTGAGTGGGACTACTCATGTGAGTAAAGTTTTGTACTAGCCTAAGTGGTTGCAGTGTCAGCGCCTTCACTTTCAACATTTTTGTTTCCTATATCAGTTTTATAATATTCAAGGTAGGGAAATTTTCAAAAATTTCCAGCATTTATGATTTAGTTGACTATGAATTTATATCTACAATTGCAATAGCACACATTTGAATTAGGTTTATAAAGTCTCTATCTAATTTAAATTATTTTTCCAATCAATGATTTAAATTGCTCTACCTTGAATGAGATGCTACATATTCTGTATGCAATGCATGGAGAATCTCACTGGATAAAATGCTCTACAAAATTAACATTTTAAAGCCTCCCAGGAAAACCAGAAAACTACAGCTTTCTGGAATCATGCATTTTCCCTCTGTGAAATAGCAACCCACATAAATATGCCCACACATCAAAAAGACTCATATTTCATAATTAAAGACAGTGAAAAGATCCACATGTACAAGGCGAGAACTCTATAAAGAATATTATTGTACTGAATGTACCTGACCATTAGGTGACAGCAGAGGATCATAATTTGAAAGATCTTTCTGCAAAAAGATCTTAAAAAAAACATACAAGATAATATAACCCTATGTATATACATGACCTGTATCAGACAGCTAAATTATTAGTCTGCCATTTTCATCTGTGGGAAAACAGATATATTCACTATATCACAAAATGGCAAATATATTGGAAAATTGTAACCATTTTTCACCTGCCAAACCAATCCACACTTCTTACCAAGTAGCACATACCCTCTCTATCATTCATCATAACTCCCTGCAAGGTTTTCAATAAAAACACACCCCTCTTTATGCTGCCTTCCTTGCCTGTAAATCCCCTTAGTTAATGAGTGCACAGCAGCAACACCTCTGCCTTTTCAGGTGTCAAATACACCTCCCCGTTCCAAATGTCTAATCATCCTGCAACATTCTTCAAAAGTCCAAATCCCCTCCCCGCAAACTGGCTATTTAGGTTAGATAAATTTTATTTTAAAAAAATCACAAAGAAACTGAAATGAGGGGAAACATAATGTAAGATATGGAAATTCATTCTCTTATTTATCCAACACAAGGTCACCCAGATAAGGCCTTACTGCTCAGTAATACTAAGGCTTCATTTACACATTCACTGACAACGGTTTCAAAATTCTGCCTTCAGTCATACCCATGCAACTCCATTTGAGTCCGTAGGATTGCATATGATTAACACAGTGCAGTCAGCCAATATCTATAGAGCTCTAGTTTAAATACGTGAATAGTGGTGTCAAGCCATCATTAAAACACTAGCTACCACTGTACCGTAAATAGAAACTGAGATAAAAAGGAAAAAAAACAATTTCCATATTAGCTCTTTGCCTTGACATCTTTTGATGAGAAAAAAAACCTAAATTCCAGTCAGTGAAATGTACAATGCCATCACTATTTTTTTCCATGTAGCAATTAAACAATTATAACATCTACAGAATAAAATGTTAGCATTAAGGCGCAAAAAATAAAATAAATAAAAACCTTAACTTTCTTTAACACGGAAGAAAACATAACAGGTAACAACTATCATGTATAGTAATATTTACCATCTGGACCAGAAGAGATTAGACAGAGTACACTATTTTCCTTGTAAAGCCAAGGAACTAATCTAGGTTTAATCATGTTTGTCAATTTAATCTGTAATGAATATAATTCTTGATTAATACATTGCTGGATAACTTGGCAATATGTAGAATAGTATGAATGAAGTCTAATTCCTGTGACCAAGAGTCTGGTATCACAAGGGAAATAAAATAAATAAAAGAAACCAAATGCAACACAACCATCAAGATGTTTACAAGTCTTAGTTAAACAAGCTCTTGCCCTCTCTTTTTCCTTATTGAATTAGTCTAATTCTCTGGGTATGGATGTCTCATTCTGTATTTCCATGAAGTGTCTAACACGTTTCTGGATGTTCAAAAATAATAATGATCATGATAATAAAGTAATTTGAAAATTTTGAACAATTGTTCTGTCTCGATGTCTGATTTTTCAGGTCAAGTTTAAATAAATGGTTTAATTTCTTTTTTAATTTGACCTTTTTTAATACTGCATCATAAACACATAACCTAAGTTGAGTCACTTTGAACTTAAAACACCTCAAAAACCCCCCCAAAAACAAACAAGCAAAAAACCAGAGATGATTACCTTTTGCTTCCAGTTCCATTTTCTTTTTCTTTGCCCATATGTTATGGTAGTTTTCAGCCATCATCTCAGCCATTGCCTTAAGAAATTGGAGAAGTTAATGATTAATGTTATAAATCTCAAAGAAAGGTAATTTTACAGTTTATATTTAATATCAAGATCTTGCAATGGCATTGTAATGTAGGTAATATATAAAATTACATTTAAATGTTCACTCGCAAACTATCATTTTTATTGATAAGTCAAGCTGACAAATCTGGAACTCAACAGCTAAACCCAATACAGTTATTTATTCTACACTGAACTTCTCCCTCAACCTTGCACAAAAGCCAAAGAAACCAGTTTTGTATGAAATACTACATCAGGCGGGGGAATGGAATCCATCCCCAAGCTGCAAGTAGGCACAGAGAAGCTCTCTCCCTATGTTCCTGCTGCTCCAGTACTTAGTCTGTAGTGTGTCAGCAATGACTGTGCACCCCTTACATGGGTGTTTGTATTCACTGGATCCAGGTAATTGTGGATCTGCTGCCACAATCACAATTTCACTTCTCATTCCTTTAGGGGACTGGAGAGCTCCCATATGGGCTGTACCCTTAGATGCTCCTGTATCCCTGGGGTGAGGCAAATTTGTCCTTCTTGTTTTAATGTTCATCTCATCACAGTTTTAGTATGTCTTGATTAATGTTGTAATACATGTTTAGGTTCCACATTTCTCACCAGTAGAGGGAGCTATAATGAGGCTGTCTGGGCAGGCTCGGCAAGTGACCTACAAGCCATGTGTATAACTTGAGAGAGATGGGGTGGGGTTAAGTGCTTCTGTGTGTTGAGAGGTGACAGACTTTGAACAGAGAGGAAGTTTTGTCTGCAGGCATCTAGTACGCCTTGCCCAGCTTACTTACTTTAATGGTTGTATTGTAGCTTAGGAGCATTCATTTGGATTCTATTGTGGTTTTCAGTAAATAGTTAAAACCTACCCAGGTCTCTCAAACTTAACTGAATTGCTCTAGGGGAAAGAGCAGTTTGTAACATTCCTTTTGGGCTATGATATGTAGACCTGGTGCACAGTTCCTATTGCCTTCAATGCAATGTTTCGTTGCCCAGAATATATGAAAACCAGTCCACTCATTTAGGGGACTATCTATGGATTTAGATGCAAATTTTGGCCATAACTTGTCTGCATACTAAGACAATCTCTAGGAAAAGATGGGTATAGTAGAGCACCTTCATAGGACAAAACACATTATTTATATATATTTAATTTAACAATTCCAAAAATCCAAACACCCACTTTTTACTACTGTCAAAGCAGTTGCCTTTCCAAAAGCTACCAACTTAAGTCAAAGTTGGAGTATGTAGGCTAAGCTCTTACTTAAGATACATTAAAACCTCAAGTTACACCAAAATGAATCACACCTCATATTTCCCCTTATCTCTCACAAATGCATTGCTCATGCGCTTGAAAATTACAAGAGAAATTGTAACCTGACATAATGATGCAAATGAAATTTTAGTTAAATTTGTTTAGTTCTGGTGATGTTATTGATTGCGGAACAAAAGTAGGCTTCTAACCGAAAGCTAGCTTCAAACATAACTGGTGAAACCAGTTACTCTCGATCATAAGGACCGTCAGTATTGACTTCTAACTCACTGGAGGGCTGTAAACAAAGGGAAATTATCAGTGACAAACGGCAGATAGTGTGATGTAAAATCATGAGTATGGGATTGGTATTCACAAAGTCCTGAATTCTAAATTCAGGTCTAGTTCTAATGCCAGTTATTTGCAGTTTGGCCATGGGCAAATCACTTAGCTCCTCTGCTTTAAGTTTCCCAATCTGTAATACTGTGATAAATGCTTATCCACATCCCAGCAGTATTGTGAGGGTTAACTAATGCTTGTATGGCTTTTTGAATATGTGAAGTCCTGTATAAGTGATAAGCATAGTTATAATAATGGAGTAAGTCCCCAGTGGAATGCTGCAGGAACTAGTGTGACTCAATTTTATTCACCATCTTTAGTAAGTATTTGGAAGTTTAATGGCTTACTAGTTAAAATATAGCAAGGATACTTAATTGGGAGAAATTGCAAACGCCAGGGAAAGATACACAGAAATCTACAGTGGTTAGAAACAGAGACTGGAAACAACAAAATAATATTTAACCTGAGAAAATTCAGCCTGAGACTTTGGGGAAAAATAAGCTAAAACACAAATATTCGAAGTGACAAAGATATTGAACTTGGAAAGCAGAAATGCCAAGAGACAGCTAGGATTGGTAGTAGACCTGAAACTAGATCTATTAGAACTCTGCAGTACAATAGTTTATCCACTAAGTGATATTTTAGGATTGCATATGCAAAAAAACCAAAAAACAAAAAAACAGAGAGACCAGGTAATAGTGCCACTCCATACAACTCTGTATAATGCATTCAGTTCTGGCATCTCAATGCCAGAAATACACAGGAAACTCAGAGAATAGTAATAAACATCATGAATAAGCCAAAGGGATATAACTAAACTACAAACGAAAACCTAATTATGTGTAGACTGACCACATAACAGCCAAAGGAGAAATGATAATCATCTACAAGTGCTGTGCATCTGACCTGTGTTCAGTAAACTCCAGAGCAGGAGAGAAAATGCTTAGAGGAGTCACAGGGGATATTAATTAGAAGTAATGGCATGTAATTAAAGGGGAAAATCAGAAAAAATGAAATAGCAACAAATCATATATTTTAATACCCATAAATACTCCACTGTCAATACTTGTTATGAAACTTACATAAATTTCTGCATCCCCCGTTGTATCAAAGATACATAGGAGGTTTAAGTTAGGCACAGAGAAAGAGGGATGCTGAGATTGTGGATGTGCTAAGTACCACCACTTCTCTTTTCCATTTCTACAGTGTTTCAAAACTTTCATTTTGTTATTAGAATTGCTGGGCAAAGAGCCTTGAATTTCATTTCACAATGGAAAAAACTAGAGCACCTTGTTCTTGGTACCTGACTTCAAGTAATCAACCTGGTGACTAATCTGGATATGACACTTGCAGGAAGTTATTTCTAAGGGAACTGTGTGTGGTGGCCATCCTGATTTATCAGATGATAAACAATATTGACTTGGTAGTTCTTAATAGTAGTGGAAGCATTGGTATAGGTCTGTAAATCAACCACAGCTGATAATATTTCTGGAAAAAATAAATACTTTTAAAACACCATTGTCCATTTATTTATCACTTCAAAAGTTATTTTATTTTTACTGGCTCCTGATTATAAATCTGCTGAAAGATTAAAATTTAAAATCATGCCCCAGTTAATTTCTCTTTTTCCTTCTTCATAAATACAAGATGGTTTTTCATAAGGCTGACTCATGACCTGGCATTTATTTATTTTAGAAAGAAGAGTAGGCGAGGCATTTATTTTGAAAAACATCATACCATGAACTTTGCTAATAGCTACACATAAAAATTAAAGACTGATCCTGCAAGCCTTTGTGTGCGGAACTCCCATTAAAATCATCAGATTCTCTGCACACAAGGGCTTCCAGGGTCAATTGTCCCCTATATAAAACGTTAGTTTTTCAGTGCCTTAACAGTGCCTTTTGAACTGACTAAAACTACAGGACGCTGAACTTTTGTTTTACATAAATCCACAAAAGAAAATTTAAGTAAAAAAAAAATACAAAAGCACTAACTACAATAAGACTTACATGCAGATCTCTGGAGAGGGTAACATTGCTCATGTCGATAGCTCGAGGGGTGTAACCATGGGCAGCATCTACAGACACCTGAATGACAGATGTGCAAAAAAGCAATGAAGTATTACAAATACTAGGTCCTAATAGATTCATGTCACCTAGATATTTGAGGCAATCGAACAGCTAAAGAAAAAACAAACTTGAGGTAGAAAGGAGCACTTACATATCCATTGGCGGAAAAACAGAGAGCATTACATTAGAGTTACATGAGTTTTCTTTTTTTGCCTAACAGCAATAATACTAAAAATGGAACAGATTAACTGGAACCACGGGTAGATTTAAGAACGCAGATTAGTCAGATAACTGGCAATGTCTGCATTGTAACTATTTCCAGAGAAAGGTCACAATCAGGCAAAAATCTCTCCCCTTTGTCATAGGATGTCCTGGAGGACATCTTCAGAATACAACGGCTGGCGCAGGAGGTGTGACTAGGATGTCCTATGTCTTGGCAATCCCTGGCAACCATATAAGCTCCTCTGAGCCTCCACTAGTCAGTGTAAATTACAGCAGCCTTTAGGGTATGCTAATATACCCCAAGAACTAGCCTGGCACTCAGTGGCCAGTATTGAGGGGGGAGACAAAAGGACACATTTATATCACAACCCTTCACGGAAGCTGTGCCAAGCACTTACAAAGCTGACAAGGAGCCTAGCCTGCATGTAGAAATTGGTATTGGAGCTATATTGAATTGAAGCTATATTGTCTTTTCTACAACCTTTTGTATTGACAAAATACTGAATCCATAGTAACATTTCATAATGACAAAGCCTAATGCTTAAGCAGTGTGTTTAAACAGAACTGAGTTCTCTCTGATTACCCAAGCATGACTTTAGAAATGGACTTCAAAATCTGGATGAATTCAACAATGTGTCGAAAGGCCATGATATTTTCTCTCAGACTTGTATTCTAGGACAGCATTTTTGATTCTGAAAAGACCAATACTTCCATGTAAAATTAGGGCAATGTGAGTGTAAAATGCTACCACATTTCTTGTGGTGATGTAAATGACTATCCATAGGGTAGGGCAACACAGAGCAAGGCTCCTACTTTCTGCCACGTGCTTTTCTATTTCATCAGGCAAAATTAATACATCAAAGAAAGGCAGAAGTATGAAAATAGTTTGTATTTTACTAATATATCCAAGTCAATGTCATCTAGCAGTGTTGCAGGCCACATGTCTTTTTTTAAGTGAGAGTAAAACTGAGATCATCAATACTGGTCTTTCTTTTAAAATTATTTTTAATTTTAGTTTTGGCTGTCCCCGAGACTCTTCTGTGGCACATTTAGAGGATGCCTCCTCCCACATTCCCTACATCATCAGAAAGAAGGAGCACCTGGGACATACTGACAGCTTAAAGACAAAAGATTGCTTCTTAAAATGGCAGCTTCAGCAGCCTAAGATGCCCCTGAAAATATTTTGGCAGCATGGGGAACTAGGGAAAATACCTCTTCTGTCACAAGAGGCAGACAGTTTCATGGGGGGAAATCAATCGTCTGGCTATGCAGACTCCCTCATCAGGCCCTACGCTACCAGCACTCCCAGCTTTCTTTGAGACACCACTGACTTCCTGAGGAAACTACAATCCATCGGTGATCATAGAATCATAGAATCATAGAATATCAGGGTTGGAAGGGACCCCAGAAGGTCATCTAGTCCAACCCCCTGCTCAAAGCAGGACCAATTCCCAGTTAAATCATCCCTTCCTGAAAACACCATCCTGGCCACTATGGATGTAGAAGCCCTCTACCCCAACATTCCACACAAAGATGGACTACAAGCCGTCAGAAACAGAATCCCCGATAATGTCACGGCAAACCTGGTGGCTGAACTTTGTGACTTTGTCCTCACCCATAACTATTTCACATTTGGGGACAATGTATACCTTCAAATCAGTGACACTGCTATGGGTACCCGCATGGCCCCACAGTATGCTAATATTTTTATGGCTGACTTAGAACAACGCTTCCTCAGCCCTCGTCCCCTAATGCCCCTACTCGCGCTACATTGATGACATCTTCATCATCTGGACCCATGGAAAAGAAGCCCTTGAGGAATTCCACCATGGTTTCAACAATTTCCATCCCAACATCAACCTCAGCCTGGACCAGTCCACACAAGAGATCTACTTCCTGGACACTACGGTGCTAATAAGCGATGGTCACATAAACACCACCCTATACCAGAAACCTACTGACCTCTATTCCTACCTACATGCCTCCAGCTTTCACCCTGACCACACCACACGATCCATCGTCTACAGCCAAGCTCTACGATACAACCGCATTTGCTCCAACCCCTCAGACAGAGACAAACACCTACAAGATCTCTATCAAGCATTCTTACAACTACAATACCCACCTGCGGAAGTGAAGAAACAAATTGACAGAGCCAGAAGAGTACCCAGAAGTCACCTACTACAGGACAGGCCCAACAAAGATAATAACAGAACGCCACTAGCCATCACCTTCAGCCCCCAACTAAAACCTCTCCAACGCATCATCAAGGATCTACAACCTATCCTGAAGGATGACCCATCACTCTCACAAATCTTGGGAGACAGGCCAGTCCTTGCCTACAGATAGCCCCCCAACCTGAAGCAAATACTCACCAGCAACCACATACCACACAACAAAAACACTAACCCAGGAACCTATCCTTGCAACAAAGCCCATTGCCAACTGTGTCCACATATCTATTCAGGGGACACCATCATAGGGCCTAATCACATCAGCCACACTATCAGGGGCTCGTTCACCTGCACATCTACCAATGTGATATATGCCATCATGTGCCAGCAATGCCCCTCTGCCATGTATATTGGTCAAACTGGACAGTCTCTACGTAAAAGAATAAATGGACACAAAGCAGATGTCAAGAATTATAACATTCATAAACCAGTCGGACAACACTTCAATCTCTCTGGTCACTCGATTTCAGACCTAAAGGTTGCAATATTACAACAAAAACACTTCAAAAACAGACTCCAACGAGAGACTGCTGAATTGGAATTAATTTGCAAACTGGATACAATTAACTTAGGCTTAAATAGAGACTGGGAGTGGATGTGTCATTACACAAAGTAAAACTATTTCCCCATGTTTATTTCCCCCACCCCCCACTGCTCCTTGGATGTTCCTGTTAACTGCTGGAAATGGCCCACCTTGATTATCACTACAAAAGGTTTTCTCCCCCCCGCTCTCCTGCTGGTAATAGCTCATCTTAAGTGATCACTCTCCTTACAGTGTGTATGATAACACCCATTTTTTCATGGTCTGTGTGTATATAAATCTCCTCACTGTATTTTCCACTGAATGCATCCAATGAAGTGAGCTGTAGCTCACGAAAGCTTATGCTCAAATAAATTGGTTAGTCTCTAAGGTGCCACTAGTACTCCTTTTTTTTTGCAAAGCTAAAGTGCTGTCACAACGTACATAGAATAAAAAATTAATGTATATTTCAGATTTGTTTACAGTTGCAGTCAATTTAGTTGTTACTTGTACCACTGAGAGATAACAATATTTCCAGAAAGAGGCATGATTTTTAAATTTACAAATTCTATTTAAAGTTTAACCCACTGGTACAACAAAACAAAGTTACAGCTTAAGTTTGCCACTTGTGTGGATAACTTGAAGGACAAAAGGAAGCTGGTTAACTGAGGCAGGTTCCCTCATTTGACCATGACCATTTATCTATTCTCTTTTCCTTCCCATAATCTACATACTGTTATTTGACAATGGCATTATTACCACTAGGCAGATTTCCCCATATTCCTCACTGATTTTTAAAAGATGTGCTTTATGAAGTGTGACAAAGTTCCTGCTCTACCTTGGTGGGTCTTGCGCTTATTGGCGGATTTGCTCGCCTTGGAGCTTCACGGCAGCCCTCAGCTTGGCCGTTTTTCTGAACCCACAGTCCAGGTCGACTCGTCCTCTGTCTGACCAGGAGTTGGGAGGATTTGGGGGGAACCCGGGCCCGCCCTCTACTCCGGGTTCCAGCCCAGGGCCCTGTGGAATGCAGCTGTCTAGAGTGCCTCCTGGAACAGCTGTGCGACAGCTACAACTCCCTGGGCTACTTCCCCATGGCCTCCTCCCAACACCTTCTTTATCCTCACCATGGGACCTTCCTCCTGGTGTCTGATAATGCTTGTACACCTCAGTCCTCCAACAGTCCGTGTTCTCACCCTCAGCTCCTAGTGCCTCTTGCTCCCAGCTCCTCACACGCACACCACAAACTGAAGTGAGCTCCTTTTTAAAACCCAGGTGCCCTGATTAGCCTGCCTTAATTGATTCTAGCAGCTTCTTGATTGGCTGCAGGTGTTCTAATCAGCCTGTCTTAATTGTCTCCAGAAGGTTCCTGATTGTTCTGGAACCTTCCCTGCTACCTTACTCAGGGAAAAGGGACCTACTTAGCCTGGGGCTAATATATCTGCCTTCTAGTACTCTCCTATAGCCATCTGTCCCGACCCTGTCACAGAAGTTAGATAACTTTGCCTCATGGCAGCACTGGCTCAGATTTTCAAACATGAGAGTTAAAAAAAAAGACAGCCATTTATGTGATTGGGTCTAAAATATCATCAGTCTTCATAATGACACATCTTCTGAAAATATTTATATGTATGTACTGGAGAGTCAATGGACCCCTTTGAAAAATGCCTCCTGTTTATCCTTAAGAATACCTTTCAGGGCAGTGTACTTAGAATTATGCACACAACTCCTATGAACAACGGAATGTAAACATATTCCTTCATTTCTCTCTGATACAAAATAATATTTTCCTAATTACAACAGTTCAAACAGCGCTGTACATAAAAATGGCCACATTGGGTCAGACCAATAATCAATCTAGCCCAGTATCTTCTGACAGTGGACAGTGCCAGATACTTCAGAGGGAATGAACAGAACAAGGCAATTATAGAGTGACCCATCCAGTCGCAGCTTCTAGCAGTCAGAGGACACCCAGAGCATGAGGTTGCATCCCTGACCATCTTAGCTAATAACCACTGATGGAGCTATCCTCCATGAACTTACCTAATTGTTTTTTAGCACAGTTATTCTTTTGGCAACATGTTCCACAGGTTAACTCTGCATTGTGTGAAGAAGTACTTCCTTATGTTTGTTTTAAACCTGCTATTATTTTCATTAGGTGACCCTTAGTTCTTGTATTATGTGAAAGATGAATTAACATTTCCCTATTCACTTTCTCCACACCAGTCATTATTTTATAGACCTCAGTCATATCCCCCCCCGTCATCTCTTTTTGAAGCTGAACAATCCCAGCCTTTTTAATCTGTCCTCATATGAAAGCTGCTTCATGCCACTCATCATCTTTGTTGCCCTTCTCTGTACTTTTCCAATTCTAATATAGCTATTTTGAGATAAGAATTCAAAGTGTGGGCGTACCATGGATGTATATAGTGGCATTATGATATTTTCTGTCTGATTATCTATCCCTTTCCTAACATTCCTAACATTTTTACCTTTTTTGATTGTTGCTGCATACTGAGAAGATGTTTTGAGAGAACTATCCACTGTGACTTCAAGATCTCTTTCTTGAGTGGTAACAGCACATGAAGACCCTATCATTTTGTATGTGTAGCTGTGACTATGTTTTCCAGTGTGCCTTACTTTGCATTACATTATCATAATTGACTCTAAACAAAGTGAAAAATTTCAAAAATTGCATAAATTTTTCAATCTCAATTTAAAAAAAATGTTTAATACCAAATTATGTGGGAACTACTATTGGGAGATCTAACAAACTGGACATTTTCAGCTTGTTACTTCAGTCTCTTTGAGATGTATTTTTTGTTTACACAAAGTTTTTTTTCCCCTTTTTTTAAAACCACAAGCATTTTTTCACCCTGGCACAATTTGTAAGCATGGTAACAGATTTTGCTTAGATTTTCATGTTTGGGCTATGGCCAAAAAGGGAACATTACAACTGAAAAGGAGAGTTTTCATGAAGTTTTTGAGCATGTGAAACAAGACGTTAATAGACGTGAACTTTACGTTCAAGTGAGTGCTATAATAAAGACACATGGGGGAAGCTCAAGAACATCTCAAGCAGATTTTGACACTTACATTTTAAATACACCATTCCGGTAAAAAGACAGAGACACACACAATATCAGTACATAGTCTTTAATAAAATGGCTTGAAGCCTGTCACAGTACTCACCTGACTTGTCTGAGATATGCGACGTGTCCGATTATAAAGGGCCATACTATCTCCTTCCCTTGTCCTTTCAATCCGCCATCCCCAAGCTAGCATGGTTTTCAAAGATTCTTTGATTGGCCACCGATAAATTTCTTTTTCCTAGGGTAAGTACACATGGGAGTGACTGACTATCTTGATGATTGTATAACTGAATGGAATAAAATCTAATGCACTATTACTCGCCCTCTGCCCTGTTGTGTAGCACTGCAAATTTACATCCATTGAGACAAATTGCAAACAGCCTGCTGTGGGATAGAAACAGCAAAGAAGCAGTCTGTGCATGGATAAGAAGGCCAATTAAGAGAAACAGTAAGGACAACTATTTATTCCTGAACCACTTATGCAAACCAAATCATATGGACATGTGATATATGCATTTTTTCAGTATCACGGATGAGTAAGGCTACGTTTTAGTCACTGGTATTTTTAGTAAAAGTCATGGACAGGTCACGGGCAGTAAACAAAAATTCACGGCCCATGACCTGTCCATGACTTTTACTATATACCCCTGACTAAAACTTGCGGAGGGCTGCCTGGGGGCATCATGGGTGCTGGGTGAGGGTGGCCTGGGTGTTCGGGGTGGGGTGAGGGTGGGCGGCAGCTCACAGCTCGGGACCTCCGCTGGTGCTGGAGGGCGGGGGGGGTTGGTGGGGCCAACAACCTGGCTACGTGCTCTCCCCACCCGCACCCCCTGCACCAGCGGAGTTTGGGTGTGGGTGTGGGAGTGGGCAGGGGGTTGGGGACAGGGTGAGGTTTGCTATCACATTGTAAAAACAAAGCGGAGACAAGGCACTTTAGTTTTAACACAAGATAAACTCAGTGAGGTCAACCATGATTGGGGGCTATGGTGCTGACCTCACCTAGCTACCTCGCAATAAAAACTACAAGTGTTTTGTCTCCATTTAGGATTGTACAGTGAGGTAACAACCACATTAGTTATCTTGCTGTGTAAAACAAAACAAAAAAAACAAACAAAAAACATCTTTGTGTCAGTGAAGACAAAGACAAAATGCCAAATTTCACAAACAGCCAGTTGCCTCTTACCAAAGATAGAGAAACAAATGTTTAGAAACATCTGTGTAATGAAGAATGAACAAATTCCTCACCTTTTCTGATAATAATTTATATTGTTTCATTAATGGCTGCACCTTGGAAGACTCAGAATATGTTTCACCATATATCCATCCATTTGCAAACTGAAAAAAGTGAAGGAAGAAAGGAAAAAGCAGTGAGAATATGAAGAAAGAATAATCAGAAATCTTATATTTATTTACTTATAAAAAAGAATTGGGGTAATGCGTCTGTAAGACTATTTTCTTATTCAAGTCTAAATCTTTTGCTCCCTTCCCCACCACTCCCTCACAACCTAACCTCCTGCCCTCCCCCCCTGCGTGCACGCACACAAACACAAACACACACAGTGGAATCAGTTAGGTCCAATGTCATTTTTATTTCTGAATGTCCAGACTTTTGTTATTTTATCACAACATTTATGTTATCTTAAAGTAAATACATTTGAATATACTTTCTTATTTACTATTCTGCCAGGGTGTCTCTATGAATAGGGACAACACTCTTTGAGGCAGACAGCAGATTTTAACACCAAGCCTGTGGTTTTTACAGAGATATAAAATGTCTTTTGAAAAAATAAAACTTAAAGTGTGAAGTAACAAAACTACTTAAAAATCTACCAATTATATTTTTCTCAAAACAAACACACACACACACACACACACAAACAAAATGCTGGTATGTTCAAGTTCTGACCAGATGAGTGCAGCTACAGAACTCTTGAAAAAAGCAACTCAAGATAAAAATGATGATACAGTCTTAGCCAGACATCACTAATGTAATGCTACAACAACCCCAAAAACTTGAGTAAAAACTTAAGTAGAATCCTCAGAAAATATAGGTAGAGCGTTAATATTCTGAATGCACCTCAGAATATTAAGAAAATAATATAATGTTACCTTTTCCATTGACCATTTATCATGAGAATGTTCTGCATATTTGTTAATGAAATATTCTAGCTTTTCAGGAATTGTAATACTGAAAAAGAAAAAAAAACAAATTTCAATACATTATATATGTTATAATTTGAAAGGGTTCTTTTAAAGAAAATTTCTGAAAAATTATAGAGCACTATATACTGCCAGTTAGAGTGTACTGTTGTGCTGCATTCCCCATACAGAAAAGGAGGACTTGTGGCACCTTAGAGACTAACAAAATTTATTTGAGCATAAGCTTTCGTGAGCTACAGCTCACTTCATCGGATGCATCCAGTAGATATAGAAAAATGTTAGGACCATTATACAAGGCACTGATGAGACCTCATCTTGAATACTGTGTGCAATTCTGATATCCCATGTTTAAGAAAAATAAATTCAAACTGAAACAGGTGCAGAGAAGGGCTACTAGGATGATCCAAGGAATGGAAAACCTATCTTAAGAGAGGAAACTCAAAGAGTTTGGCCTGTTTAGCCTAACCAACAGAAGACTGGGGGGAAATATGATTGCTTTGTATAAATACATCAGACGGATAAATGCCAGGGAAGGAGAGAAGTTATTTAAGGTACGTGCCAATGTTGATACAAGAACAAAGGGCAATAAACTGGCCAGCAACAAGTTTAGGCTTGAAATTAGATGAAGGTTTCTAACCAACAAAGGAGTGACATTCTGGAACAGCCTTCGAAGGGGAGCAGTGGGGCAATAAACCTAACTGGCTTTGAGACTGAGCTTGATAAGTTTATGGAGGGGATGGTATGATGAGACTGCCTACAATGGTGTGTGGACCATCAGCGACTGCTAGTAGGAAATATCCTCAATGGCTGGAGATGGCACACTAGATGGGGAGGGCTCTGAGTTACTACAGGGAATTCTTTCCCAGGTGTCTGACTGGTAAGTCTTGTCAATGTGCGCAGGGTCCAACTAATTGCCATATTTGGAGTGAGAAGGAATTTTCCCCTAGGCCATGTTGGCAGAGACCCTGAGAGTTTTTCACCTTCCTCTGCAGCATGGGTCACTTACAGGTTTAAACTAGAGTAAATGGTGGATTCTCTGTAACCTGAAGTCTTTACATCATGATTTGAGGACTTCAGTAACTCAGCCACAGGTTATGTCTTTATTACAGGAGTGGGTGCGGGAGATCCTGTGGCTTGAGATGTGCAAGAGGTCAGATTAGATGATCACAATAGTCCCTTCTGGCATTAAAATGTATGCGTGTAATGACGTACAAAATGTGCTGAAGTTTTCTGATATGGATTTAGATTATTAACATCAACTTATTTGTGTTTTAACATATATTTCAGTTCCTATTTTCCAGAAATACAGTGCATATTATATACATAATATAAATTCACTGTCAACCACTTCTTGTTAAAGCAATTATAAACCTGCAAATTTCATTATATAGTTGAAATACTGCAGTTTATAGCCACTCAAAAAGGTACAAATTTCAGATCCCATTGAACGCCTAAAAGCCATTCAATATGAAAAATAAAAAAATCAATATGCAAATAAACTAGCGATCTTTCAGGTGCGCAAGAGGGTACTGAAGTTGAGATTGATTTACCACTACAGAAAGAGCAGTAATACTTTTCTTTCAAACAAAAACAAATACTACAGTACAGTGGTCACCAACCGGTCGATCCCGATCTCGGGGCTGCCACTAAGACAGGCTCCCTGCCTGCCCTGCCCCCACACTGCTCCCGGAAGCAGCCAGTGCAGCCCTGTGGGCGGAGGGCAGGGCTCTTGCAGAGGGGGGCAGCATGCGGAGCCATGTGCCGCCCGCCCCCTCCCCGGGACCACAGAGGCACGTTGGCCCCTTCCAGGAGCGGGGGGGCCAGGGTAGGCAGGGAGCCTGCTTTAGAGATAAGTGCTACCCCTAACCCCAGCCCTGAGCCCCCTCCCGGAGCCAGCAACCCATACCCCCTCCTGCACCCCAAACCCACTCCTGCACCTCAACCCCAGCCCTGACCCCCCTCCCAGAGTCAGCATCCCCACGCCCTCCTGCATCCAAACACTCTGCCCCAGCCCTGACCCCCCTCCCAGAACCAGCACACTGTACCCCCTCCTGCACCCCAACACTCTGCTCCAGCCCAGAGCTCCCTCCTGCACCCCAACCTCCGGCCCCAGGCTCAACCCAGAGTCCCCTCCCACACTGCGAATCCCTTTGCTCCAGGCCAGAGCCAGCACGCCCTCCCAAACCCTACCTGAGCCCAGTGAAAGTGAGTGAGGGTGGGGGAGAGTGAGTGACGGGGGGGTGGGGAACAGAGTTAGTGGGGTGGGGCTTTAAGGAAGGGGCAGGACCTCAGGGAAGGGGCAGCGTAGATCCTGGGTTGCCCTTACATTCAAAAAGTGATCTTGGGTGTAAAAAGGTTGGAGACCACTGCTACAGAACATTTTCTAATGAACAATTTATCATATAAAGCAGTCTCCTACACCTGTGCTCTAGAAAAGGGAAATTGCTGACTGATAATTGTACCCTCTTCTCCCACTCTATGACAGCGGATTAAGGGATAGACAATGTTATAGTGCCGTCTACTGGGAAGCAAGGAGAGTCTGTCCTGTAATCCTTTGTCATAGGGTCAGAGAAAAGAGAGATGTACACCAGTAATTATTCCAAGCAGTTAACAATTAGTGTAGTACTGTGCAAAAATTTATCGAGGTATGAAGTAGGAAGAAGCCACAAAAGATTCATCATGTGTGCTCAGCAGGGAGCTTGGGGGGGGGGGTTTAGGGGGCACAATACAGTACTCTGCATGAAGTCACAAATTGAACAAATTACAGCCTGCAGCCATATCACCTATAATCACTTCTAAACGGGGTCAGGCCTGGTTAGTACTTAGATGGGGGACTGGCAGGTAAACAGCTCATGACGGAGGTGATATTGGTAAGGCAGTACTTTCTCTTTGAACCAATACCTCACCAATGCCTTAGTATGGCGCGAAGGGGAAACTGTGATGCTTCAGATGATGTCTTTTGAAAGAGGTTAAAAACCAGTCTTGACAAATTATTGTCCTTGAAAGTCCCATAACAACACTTTTTCACAGCCAGGAGTGTGGCCACCAGAGAGTTGGGCAAACTCTAATTATTTGGTTATTTATATTCTGTCTACCTAAAATTCACTCCAGCAATATCAACTGGATAAAGTAATCTTCATTTCATGTCCTAAATGGTTGTGTAGGACTGTTATGTAGTTAGACACTTAGCACATTACACTTCAGAGGTGATTGTACTTTAGTGGTGGGCAACATGATTCCTCTATTCGGGCTAGATTGTGGCTTTTGCAGCCATCGTCACATTATGGGCGTGTGTGTGCATAAGCCCAGTGCACCAGCGGCAGCTCTTTGAGGTATTCTGCCTGTTGAGTGCTGAGATAGACAGAATGTCTATAAGGGCACTTGCGAAGCCATGCCTACAAGTAATCTTGTTGAAGAAGTAGCGTGGTGGTCTTATTTCTGTCAAGTTTTTATCATCATTGTGTGTGCAGAAGTATGGGGCTATGGTCACATCCAGGATATTAAATCCATTTGGGCTTTGTGCACTTTGGGTGTATAAAATCACTGGCTCTTGCACTCATAGGACACAAACAGTGGGATTCTGGCTGCCCATTGCAAAGATGTGGCAAGCTAAAGAGAGCGCTCCTTCTGGCCACTCCCCATCTTGGCACACCTGTGCAAAACAGCCAGAACATGGGCTGTAGCTTGGAATCCTTCTGGATAAAAAGGCATTACATCAATGTACAATCACCACCACATTTTGCAGAGTAATATTTAAGTGGCAGTCACAGGAATTTAGCACTTGGCTCCTGTTAACTATTAATTACTTTTACAACTCCCAAAAGTGTGCTAGGTGCTTCTGAGAATGAATGGGTTCAGGTAATTTAATTGCCATGCTGAAAATTTATCTCATTTGTGGTAAGGCGTCCAAGGAATATATAGTGAACCACTTGTGGCTTTCATGTTTTACAACCAAACAAGACCCCCATTCTATCTTAAGGATGGTAATTCAAGATGGGCATGCACTTATGTGTTTTCTTTACTACCATATTTCAATTACAGGCTTAAACTGTTCATGGTAAAAATGAGCTGCAACAGAAAAAGTTCATACTTTGAGGTATCAACAGGTTGTGGGTTAAAGTTCCCATCTGAATCCATTGAAGCCTGTTTTTCCATCATACTGACATAATTGGATTCCATGTAGTCTGGGGGTAAAGCTCCTGCAACTGCACTCAGGCAGGGCAAAGCCAGTTTGAACAGTTCCTGTTCATACTTCTGTGAAGAAACATGGGATAAAAAGACACAGTGGTGAATGGAGATTATTTCTGTTATTGCTGAAATTGACTCATCATTATAGCCATACATGAAGCCAAATTGTAATGGAACAACTTTTTTACTCAATGTGAAACAGACTCTCAGTTCTGAAAATAAAAAACTGACGTCTCAACTACACTGAAATACGACTGAATACTGAAGCTGGACTTAGGACCAAATCCTGCTTTCATTGAAGTCAAATGGAAAAACGATTATTCACTTTGGTGGGAGCCGGACTGGTCCCGCACAGGGTGCCAGAACAGAGTAAAGCAAAGGAATATCCAACACTTGTCCAAGAACCTGGATTTTCTATACCAAATGGCTTCCCATCATGGTGAAATCCGCATCAGGTTGGGGGAAAAAAACACTATATAATGTCCAAATGCATTATCTAAGTCTTGTTCAGCAAAGGTATAGATGATATTTCAAAGATAGTTGAGCTCATGTTTAAAATTTTTAAATGATCATGAAAAAACAGCTGTAATAAACATTTGCATGATTTAAATTTATTAAATTATCAATAGTTTTTCTTCCAAGGAGGAAACAAGTCCTGAAGAGATAATATGATGGTACTTATAACAAATTAAACTTAACTTCTAGATACATTTCATTAGCGCTACTATAGTGTATAATATAGGGCCTGATCCTACAAACTCATACTCGTATAAGTAGTCCTTATTACAGTGAGTGGGTGCATGGAACTAAAAGGTCCTACTGTGTAAGCAAGGATTAAGTATGCTTCCCTTCTTAGACTATAACAGCCAGAGGTTGTTAACCTTCAGGACACACTAAAAGGCCCATTTTTCCTCCTTACCTGTGATGAGATAGGTGACGGGGAGGACTGAATAGAGGTGGTGTAGGACTCTGGTGGGGATTTGGTGAAGAAGTGAATTAACATTTGTTATATTAATGCTGTTGCTGCATGAATTGATTTCACCTGTGGTAAGAGATGGGTCTGTGTATCGGTGTGTTTTTAAAGATTGTCAAGGTAAGATCATTGGAAGGGCTCTCTTTTACTGTACAGTAATAAGAAGTCATATAAACAAAAAGACAAATAAAATGTAAGGGTATACAGGATTGGACCCCTACAGGATTGCATGGATACTGTTTTATTTTTTAAAATGATTATATTTATCATGGAAGCAGCATATTCCTTGACAAATGGTTAAACTTAAGCATTTTGAGGATCTTATAAGTGTACACTATTATTAGCGATTTGATTAAATAGTATTAAAAACACATATAGCTTTAGCACATTCGATGTTTGCAGCATAATCTGTTGTGCATGTATTTTTCTTAATTGATGCAGAAGAATTTATAATGTAATTACATAATTTTGATGTAATTAATTCAGTTGAAATAAATACTTTGAATAGAAATGATCAGCGTACGTTGTGATCATGGAGAACTACATAAAAATTACCTTTTGAGACAGGGCATCAAAGATACCCCAGAACAACTTTCTGGATAAATGAAGTTCTTCTTCTGATGCAGCACCAAAGTTGCCCCACCCACTTGGCAGGCAATAATACTTCCAGCATCTTTCGTAATGATTTGTCAGCAACTAGAACACAAATATTTTGAAAGCATCCAAAATATATAACATAATTGATTGTGTTTATCTATCTTGACTTTCAAACACTATTCGATCCACACAATAATTACAGACTAGAACAGTCTCTCAATTCATTCAAGAAGTTCATGTTCTAATATACTGTTTGCCTTTACAATCCAATAAGGAAAATTATTAATAATAATTACAATTTAAAAACAGTGGCTAAGCATTTTACAGTTTTCCAATTCTTAATATTCTGTAATTCTTTTAGATTTCAGATTAATGTTACTGCTTAACCTTAGATGGCACTTGTTGTAACATCTGTGGTCTAGTGCTTAAGCATAGGAAAGAAGGTGAGGTCCTCACCCTATTGAAGTCAATGGCAAAGTTCCAACAGACTTCAATAAAGCCAAGATATCACCCAGAGTGTTTGCATCCTGCATTTTATTCTGGACTCTACAATGACTGCTGCAGGAAGAAAACACAAGACATCAGGAATGTGATTTAACTAGGCAGCAAAATTATTAAGCAATACATCTTGGAACTATCCAGCAATAACTCATCCAGTGCAGGTCATCCTTCCTTCTGTAATCCGTACAATTTGGTAGAAGGCTTCTGTAAACCCCCAACCCCTCTCTTCTGCCTGGTTCCAGCATCCCCTTGTATGAAGGATAAGTGGATAGGGAAGAAGGGGTTGTCTCCTTACTGTACCGGACATTAGGAGCCCCATCCCCATTCTCCACCTTCTTTAGGAGCTGCCTTCTCCTAATCTGCTTCAAATTCTAGTTTTTCAGGGAACCAGACTGTCTAGTGAACAAACATTTGCACTGGACACCTGCAAAATTGTGACAAAATGAATTTAAAAACCTAACCTCTTTCCACCAGCTCCCTCGCCTGCTGAGAGGAAACTGAAAAAAACCCTACATTGCCCACACCAATTTGGCACTAAGGGAAAAATTCCATCCCAACCCCAAAATACATCTAGTATGATGCTCACAGCAAGGCCCAAAAACCTGGTCCTCCTCTAATTCCAACTGGCAGAAATGGGCACAGAATGGTGCCCTGGAGAGGGGGAAGGGTTTATAAGCTCCCCCTTGGGTGCACAGTGGCTAATAAGTTTATGTTGCCCCCTTCTGACCCAAAACGTCCCCCTCTTCCTGTCCTCAAGTCCACAAAGAGACTGGGTTCCCATGAGAAGGGGAAGAAACAAGGGGGAAATCTTTAAAGGGGCCAAGGGATTTATTTTCCTCCCTGCTCATCCTTCCCACCTCTGAGGCTGAGGAACAGTGAGCATTTTGTGATCTTTGTCCAATCCGTTCACCTCTGAGGCACTGAGTTTACCCACCTGTGAAACAGGTATAAATATTACTTACACCTCGTGCATCTCAAAGGTGCATTCTTAAACTTAATTGAGATAAAGTGCTCTAAGAATTTAGATGAAAGATGCTATAAAAAGGATAAATAATTTTAATCCTTCATGATTCACTTAAAAACTGAAAATTAAAGGCGCTCAAAGAAATAAACTCCTTGAAACATGACAATTTTTGCTTTTAACTTTAACATTGATTGTAAAAGTTGAAAACAGACTGCTGGAGATTATTTTATTTCTGCACATAATTTACTTTCTATACAATATTTTTTCTCAGAAATCCTGGGGCAGTCTTAAATCTAAAGAAGTTATTTATGTTGAGAGCAGCATGCCATTTATCATCCTGAAGGCATATTGATAGCATTGTTCTATGACAGAAGTTCTTAACCTTTTCAATACCATGACCCTATCTTACACCAGCAAAGAGTTTCAGGATTCCCCTTTCCATCTCGCTATAAATGAAAAGGAAGGGTGGTCAGAGTCCCTTGGACCTGTTTGCCCCACCCTGAGGATCATAACCCCCAGGCTGAGAATGTACGCTCTATGAAACTTTTGTGAAAGGCAACAAAAGTGAATTCTTGATATTTTGAAATTGCTTTCACCAGGAGGCCAGCAGCTATAAAGTAAAATTTTTGTCAGCACTGCAAAAGTTGCTGAGTCAGACTCTTAAAAGCAATAACAGAACATCAGGGGGCTGCATTATAAAAGCATGATTCCATTGTGTCTGGAATACACCTTTTGGAAAGCTCTTGGTCCCTATTTTCATTCTATTTTAGTCTTCTGGGCTGGAATCTTGAGATTATCATAGCTTCAAAATAACGTCACTCATGATGTGTTAGGATATAGATATTCAGGCCTGTCTGTAAAGGCCTATACTCTAAGAATTTAGGAGTGTTCTTATCACTTAGTGAATTATAGAGGTATAAAAGAAAGAATCAAAATCACTGTCTGCCAGTGTAAGGTCCTTCTCTTACTGTGACAGTCTGAGGCCCTGTTCTTAGGCTAAGATCTTTGGCTAAGCAGCAGAGGCAGCCATAAGCTGGGAAGCGAACTGTCACATCCTCACATTCCAAACTAGTCATGTTGAAATAAGGTGCTATTGGGCTGTTAGGAATACAATCCTGTCCTGATAATGCCTATCGCCTCCAGAGAAAGGGAAGTGCCTAGAAGATGTAAAAGGAAACTTAGTTTGATAGCATCCTGTCTGGCAAGAACTCACTTATCAATAGCTGGGATGTGAAATCCTCATTTCTTTGTTGTTCTGTCACTGTAGTCCCCATTTCCCTATTGTTTGTCTGTATAATCTCTGTCTGGTTCTGTGATTGTTTCTGTCTGCTGTATAATTAATTTTGCTGGGTGTAAACTAATTAAGGTGGTGGGATATAATTGGTTAAATAATCATGTTACAATATGTTAGGATTGGTTAGTTAAATTTCAGTAAAATGATTGGTTAAGGTAGAGCTAAGCAGAACTCAAGTTTTACTATATACTCTGTAGTCAATCAGGAAGTAAAGGGGAGGAAATGGGAACAGGGAATGGGAGTGGGGAAATTGGAATGATGTTTTGCTAAAGGGGGGACATGGGAACAGGGACACAGGTAAGGCTCTGTGGTCTCAGAGCTGGGAAGGGGGACACTAAGGAAGGAAACTAGAATCATGCTTGCTAGAAGTTGACCCTAATAAATATCGAATTGTTTGCACCTTTGGACTTTGGGTATTGTTGCTCTCTGTTCACGCGAGAAGGACCAGGGAAGTAAGCGGGTGAAGGAATAATCCCCTAACACGATGTATTGTCACTAAAGTGGAGGACTCTTTAGAATATCTAAAGAACAGTTGTTGGCATGGAAGTTAAACAACAGATATATCGTTATCTCTTTACTGGAGAGTTCCAGGGAATAAAAGAAAAAAAATATTAAGCTAGATTTTTTTGTTCATCTATTTCAACAATCTTGCAGAGAGAGAAAAAGTTCCATAGTTAGATGACTCAAGTAAACAAACAAAATATTCTGAATTACAGCCAGTATACAAGGCACTGGACCTTCATCTTCTCATAAGTCAGAACAAGTCACGAGACGCAAAACTTAAAATGTTCATAGTACATTATAATAGAGATACTAAATTCAAAGTTATAACTCCCTAAAATCTTCAGAAAGTCCTGTAGAGAACAGACGAAAGGAGGATTTTGACTCCAACCAAAAATGTAACTATATATCTGAAGTCCAGGTGTACTGCTCCCATGGATTTAAAAAGAGAACCCAATGTTGTAACTATTTTCATAACTAAACAAAGATCAAGATATGTAATGGGAATCACCTAATTCTTCATCACACCTGTTGAATCATAGCTGTGACAGATCTGACAATTTCCTGCCATATCCTTATTGAATTAAGTTTAAATACCTTTAGCGTCCATTGTATTAAATGAATGAATTAGTGGTATTGTGGGGCAAGACTGTATGTAACCTCTTGAGGAGGGAGATGTGACAGATGTGAGAACTGGGGGTTCAAAGGACCACATTAAACAATGTGCCAGACAAGAATGGACTTTTTGGAACAAAAAGCATTACGTGGTTTTCCTGGGGAATATTTAGGGGGAGGTGAATGCAAATCCCTCAACTCCAGTTATGCAAAAACCCAGTCTTTTGGGGCTATGCCCTGTGTGCTGCTGATCTATTACTGAAGACCAAGATCAAAGGCCTGAGCTGTAAAAAGAAATGGCTGCTCTGCCCAACCCATGTGCAGGTTCTGAGACAGTCATGACCTTGTAACCACTGGGACAATCCAGCTATGGGTTTTGAAGGACTGACACCTACCAGAGCCCAAGCTTGGAGCTGGGGTGATCTCTGGTAAGCTTTTAGAACACATGTAGGTTTTTATATTGTTTTTAATACTTTTTCTCTGTAATGCTTTCACCTTAAGAATAAACCTGCTTGCTTATAACAAGCTGTGTGGTTCCTTGTAATTGAGGGCAATCACATTGTTCATAACCTCCGGAGAGAAAGCAAAACGCAGACACTGGCCTTCCATGCACTCTGGCTAGCTGAAGATACCACAGTGCAGGCAAGAAACTCTGCAGCCTGGAAAACCCCCAGTCAGGAGGGAGAGAGGCACAAGTCTCTACCCAAGAGAGGTGACAGATGAAATTAAGTATGACCTGCTTCTTATAAAAGGAGGGAGAAAAGGCAAAATAAAAGGAGAATAGCTGAATGCCTTGCCGAAAGCTGTGTTGGGAAATCATCAGAAGTGATTTTTCATAGTTCACTAAAAAGCAGTAGCATATACAGTGGTGAATGATTCAGCTCTTGGCACACTAAGGCTTTACTCTGAGGACTCTGTGTTGGGGATATTGTCTAAGTAAGGATATAAGTGTATGCCTTCATGGAACAGAGCCGCAACCAGTATCAACAGGAGACGATAAAACCTTTGGAGCCCGAAGACAACCTGAATGGTAGGAAAAAGATCTGGATTCCTCAGACGTCCCAGAGTAGCCCACTATCAGGCCTCATCCTCAAAGGAAACCTGCACAACACTTCCAGAAAATGAGCCCGGGAGCTCAAAATTCATAACTTTGCTAGACACTAAAATTCACGGTCTTAAACAAGACACTCGATTTATGGCTTATTACAAAATTCTATAACCCACTAACCTCCCTTTTTGTCCTATGACTACAGGGGTGTTAACAGGCCACTTCACCTTGAATGGTCTCCCTTAGAGTATGTACTAGATACTTATGGTAAACTATCAGCTCAATCTTATATTTAGTGGTGACACTCTGAGTTCCTTTCCCAGACCTGAAGAAGAGCTCTGTGTAAGTTCAAAAGCTAGTCTCTCTCGCCAACTGAAGTTGGTTCAATAAAAGATATTACCTCACTCAGCTTCGTCTCTCTAATATCCTTGGACCAACACAGCTACAACACTGCATACAAAGAAAATGAATCAGTTTTCTGGTAGGAGAGAGACTAACACAAGAACCCAAGCTGGAGATCCTGGGGAGACACCCAGAAATTTACATGACCTTTGTTCTATTTATGCCTTGGAATCATCTCTCTCTTACCCTCTCTCCATCTTGTTTCTTTTTTACAAGGTGTCATAAATATAAAGGGAAGGGTAACCACCTTTCCGTATACAATGCTATAAAATCCCTCCTGGCCAGAAACAAAATCCTTTCACCTGTAAAGGGTTAAGAAGCTAAGGTAACCCCGCTGGCACCTGACCCAAAATGGCCAATGAGGAGACAAGATTCTTTCAAATCTGGAGCGGGGGGTACAAAAGGTTTGGTCTGTCTGTGTGATGCTTTTGCCAGGAACAGATCGGGAATGCAGCCTTACAACTCCTGTAAAGTTCATAAGTAATCTAGCTCGAAAATGTGTTCGATTTTCTTTTGTTTAATGGCTTGTAAAATAAGCTGTGCTGGAGGGAACGTATATTTCTGTTTTTGAGTCTTTTTGTAATTTAAGGTTTTGCCTAGAGGGATTCTCTATGTTTTGAATCTGATTACCCTGTAAAGCATTTAACATCCTGATTTTACAGAGGTGATTCTTTTACATTTTCTTTAATTAAAATTCTTCTTTTAAGAATCTGATTGATTTTTCATTGTTCTTAAAATCCAAGGGTTTGGGTCTGTGTTCACCTGTACCAATTGGTGAGGATTATCATCAAGCCTTCCCCAGGAAAGGGGGTGTAGGGCTTGGGGGGATATTCTGGGGGAAGACGTCGCCAAGTGGGCTCTTTCCTTGTTCTTTGTTTAACGCTTGATGGTGGCAGCATACTGTTCAAGGACAAGGCAAAGTTTGTACCTTGGGGAAGTTTTTAACCTAAGCTGGTAAGAATAAACTTAGGAGGTCTTTCATGTGGGTCCCCACATCTGAACCCTAGAGTTCAGAGTGGAGAAGGAACCTTGACACAAGGGCTTGAAGAAAGGACAGAATTGGAAGAGGAGTCAGAGATGAGGCATGAACTCTATGCTTCCATGTGGACTGATCAGAAGTGAGCGTTAGAGGCTGTCACAAAGAATACTTTTTCTCCTTGCTTCCTGCTAGAGAGATAACATGATATTGTCTCATCTACAGGATGGAGGCAAGGCAACATACAGGAAATAGTACATTGTATAGAAGAAAATTAAAATATACTTTACGGTAAACCACACATACCTTCAGAGGCATCTTTGTTTGCTCGTTTAATAGAGGAACATCAAACACTAATCTCCTTAGCAAGTGTTGCATCATGGAAGGCCTCAATTGGCTGCAGGTAGACAGACAGTTTCAACAAAGCATACAAGTAGCTTTTATGCAATAAATAGACAACCCATTAAAGTAACCACACACTCCAAGGATCTGTGCCAATTGTCCTACTCCTTATGGATTTAGGAATATCTGAAAGTGATGTAATTGACACAGCAAATTAAAAATGCGTGGGAAGGAAATGAAGAGCAAACAATAACAGATGCATACTAAACAAAACTTCCAGAATATGCTACTTCCAGTGTGAACCATATAAAAAAAACTGTGAAAACACAAGCTCTAAAATAGAGAAGAGAAGGACAGGCGCAAACCAGAAAATGTAATATTCTGATACTGTATTTGATTATCACCGTGCATACTGTAACACATAAAAAAAGCACATAAGAATAATCTTTTGTATTGTATTCTTGCATTGAAGAAGCCATATAAACTAAGTTTTGACACTGTGGATGTACTATATTAGGGCCCAAAGAGTATTGGGCATCAGCTGGAAAGAGAACAAACAACAGGGATTTATCTATATGCCACTCTATAATAGGCAGAGAATATACATATAAAAAGTCTCTCAATAACAGCAAACCATGAACATATATGATATTGACATTATCAAGATTAAAATATTATTATTAACTACATTGAACTAAGGTTTAGGAAAAATGACCTTTGAGAAAAGGTTAAAAAAACCGAGCATGTTTAGTCTTGAGAAAAAGACAACCGAGGGGGGACCAGATCACAGCCTTCAAATATGTTAAGGGCTATTAGGCAGTAGGATAAGTCGTAATTGGATTTATATGCATCAAGAGAGATTTAGGTTACATATTAGAAAAATCTTTCCAACTATAAGGTTAGTTAAGTACCAGAATAGGTTACCAAGAAGTGTTGTGGAATCCCCATCACTGAAGGTTTTTAAAAACAGATCAGACAAACATCTGTCAGGGATTGTCTAAGTATAATTGGTCCCGCCACAGCATGGGGGATGGACTAGATGATCTCTCATGGTCCCTTCCAACCCTATATGTCTATGATTCTATAATATATGGCATAAAGAATTCAGTACACTGCTTTTATTTGCCCTGAATTTCTTTCAGTGGGACTTAGGTTCCTGAATGCTTGCACATTTTGAAAATGAGACCTGGGCACTTTTGAAAATTTTGCACTTGGGCTGCTAGATTGAGAAGGGAGAACATAGGCAAACATTCCAAGATGGAAAGAAGGTGACGCTAACGCAACTGATAGGTTGGAGAGTGTGCTGATCATGAACTACTATGTAATTAAAGATCAGCTAGGATTTAAAATGTAACTGATAACTGAATAGCTTCAGCAAGCAATATAACCTTCTATAATAAATCACAACATGGAATTATCAGTTTGCAATGTTAAAAATGTTCTTAAAAATAATACTCTATTATGTTCATAATTCCCTATTTATATAGACTTTTGTCCCCAGTACAGTGCATTCTTTTGGTTTTCTTACTGAGGTTAATTAAGAAGAGTCTGTTAACAGAACAATAACTGAAAAATCTACATGTAATTACCAACTGTGCAACATGAATATAGTCAAGTATATATTTATTTAATACATCTTTCCCAGACTTCAGCAAAATGGAAAAATACAGTCTCTAAAGGGTGACAGTGTATTCAATAAAATCCATAACCATGCTACTGATAAAAGGTGATATGTAGTTAGCTAATCTGCCTTCGTGCTCTCGTATACATCACATCTCAGTATAGCAACTCATCTTTCTATGGAGTCTGGTATATTCGCTTACCCACAAATAGACAGTAAACATTCTTCAATGGAATCCCGCTGAGCTTTGGTAAGAGAGCAGCCCTTGGAGAGTCTGTACACAGTATGTAATAAGGAATCTATGAGGGAGGCATGGTGCTCTGTGCCAGCAAAAAGAGGAGCACATCTGGTCAACAAAGGCAAGACTGCAGTACAAAGGTATCGATTCAGAGCCAAGGCCATGTCTGTAGCACTCAGAGCAGCCTACGAAACAAATTAAACCCAAACAATGAGACTTGTTTGATAAATATTGTTACAAAGGAAAATAACTACATTTTTCAGCTTTTGCTTATATAGTAGATATAAAAGGAATTAATTTTCAAAGGCACAAAGGGAAAACTCTCCTCCCTACATGCCATGTATGATACAATTACACACTAATTTTTCAAATATACTATAATTATTTTGTGGAAAATGTCAAAGAAGAAGGTGAAAATTGGATAAGCAATGAGACTTAGTACACGGAGAGACAGACAATATACATCCTACAGCATGCACACTCCATTCTAATCTCCTATATTCAGTCACTTGTTACTTTCCAAACATGTCACTTGATATGTAGAGATTTTTCCAGATGAAAAAAAATGAAAAAAAAATATTTAAAAAAATTCGATTATATATACTATTTTTTCCCTGAAAAAAACATGCTATAGAGAGTTGGCAAAAATGGGGATCTACAAAATGTTAATCATTATTCAACTTATAAACTGTATGATATATAGATACACAGATATTATATATATAAGTGGGCTCAAGCTGCAGAAATTATTTTGAACTGTCTAAAGTTCATGAACCATTTGACAAGGGGTTTAGGGTCAGCCATTAGGAAGACTAGAGCTGCTTACAAAATTCAGATGCATTTTTAGATTTTGAACACACCACATATTGAGGTACAATAGAAGGCTTTGTTTCAAGTCCATTCTCTCTCTTTTAAACACACAAGGCAGTGTGTTTAAAGTATCACCTCTGGGTATTCACATCTCTGGCAATGTTGAGCTTTGAAACCTTCTGGAAAATAAAGGCAATTGAGGCACTGAACAATCAAAGTTGAGGTTATGCATTTTCCAATTGCCTTGATTCCTTCTGCAAAACTCAAGCATCCTATGAAGTCAAAATTCCTGGAAAGGTTCACTTCTTGGAATTGATGTTCTTGGTGTTCATAATAAACCTGGGCCCTACAGCTCCAAACCATCCAATAGTGACTTGTCTGGCATTTAAGTCAAAAGCAGCTTTCCTTGTTTCTTCACAAAAATGCACTTGTTTATACTTCATTCACGTTTGCAAGTTCTTTTCCCATTACTCTGAGGACTAGAAACTTTTTTTTTAATAAAAACTTAAACTCTACAAAATCTGATCATATCAAATATACATCCAGTGGACTATGTTTCTGATACCTCTGCTCTAGGGTGCGCTCTTCCTGTTGCCAGCACAATTGTATATGATCTGTTTTCTGTAACTATAGAATGATGATCTGTTTAAAAAACAAGTTTAAAGTTCCTGAAATGAGACTACTAACATATAGTACCTTCTCGTTCAAAGTATCTGCTTCGGATGTAGAGAGTTATAACTTACTGATTAATGACAAATATTTTCCCTTTTAGCCTTGCAGAACAAACACAGCCAAGAATAATATGGATTTTATTCCTTATCCTTCAAAAAAGGGCAAAAATTCTGTGCCACTGGTATTAATGCTCACTTCTCTTCAGACTTTTTTGCCACCTTCCATCTGGAATCTTGAAGCCCAAGTCTCAGCCCTCAGACTCCCCTTTTTCCTTCTGGTCATATAGGAAAAATTACAAGGGACAGACGTCTGAAAATAGGAGACGGGTGATTCCAAAGCAGAAATAGGACAAGGTCAAGAGAGTTCGAGAGGTAAGAGGCAGACCCAGATCACAGAATTCTGGAAAAGAAATCCTTTATTCCTGTTCCCTAGGGAGAGGCCCTTAGTTATATCCACAGGCACCTGATCTGATTTTAGATCCAGGACTCCGGCTCTGAAAGTTTCTTTGCTGGGAAAGACACTGAGCCTCTGCGGGCTGGGGCCCTGGGCTTGAGGTGTGAAGGCTCTATAAAACAAGCATAATTTCTGGAGAATATGCATCTTTGCTGTTTTTTCAAATGTTCTCAAAGGTCAGCAGCACCATGGGATGCATCTAGCAAGTGGGAATGGACAGAGGCCACCTTGAAAGAGAAGAATGTCATTTTGTGAAGTGCTTGACAAGCTGAGGGAACTGACAAATCAAAGAATTTAAATCTTTACCGTGTCTAAGGAAGCAGCGGCACGGAGATCTGGCAGAAAGCCAACTTCAAGGAGATGTAGAAGGAAATCCTGGTCCTCAATTCCATAGACTCTGTCAAGGAACAAAACCATGGCTGCCTTGTGATCTGGGCAAAACCCCGCTGACATGTCAGGTTCCACCACAGTACCATCTAAAAGGAAGCAATAAGGCTTCAATAAAAAGGATTATTCTGCATAGGTAAGGGTATTGAGTATCTGTTAATATCTGAACATTTTCCACATGTTTATGTTACACAAAGGCAACCAGTTCATAGCTTGACTGAATAAAATGCGTATGGCAACCTAAATCCAGGTAAACCTTATAGTATAAGTATGTGGTCTCATACTCTGGGTGTCAAAGCAGTCACGCTACCTGACTCTCTTATGTAGCATAAGAAAAATACCCTGTAATATATAGTGTTCACTAAAAAGGTCCAATGAAAAGTGAGCAGCAAAATGATTCTGACTTGTATATCCCTGGAATGCAGCACTGGTGAGAATACCTGAAAGGCAGGTTCATTAACAAAGGGAATGAGAACAAGAGATTACAAGAAAAAAATCTCAAAAAGGACCATTTACTAGAAGATCTTAAAAGGTGATGGAAATTCAGAGCTATTTTTTGAGCTTTAGGAAGTTTATACATGAAAACTATCCTTTGATAACACAATCAAGATGCTGGTAGTAAAGGATCTGTATAGTTATGTTTGAAAACATAACAGAAATGCTAATCCTTTTGATATTTTCTTTCCAAATAATTCTTTTTATTCCTGTATTTTATAGAGTGCTGTTTAGTTATAACTTCTGTCTATAATATGTTCTTATTTGTAAGGTAAATTAGCATTGCTGTGTTTATAACACTGTATTAGAATCAGGATATTCTTGTGCTGTAAGTGCTGCACTGAACCAAGCTGCATCCATGCCTGCAAATGCAGTGATAATTCTACTAAATGCCAGCAACATGGGGCTGACCCTGCTCCTGCCATGAGCCCTATGTGGGCTGACTTGGAGTCCCATTGAATTTATTGGGTCTCTGGTGTGACTGGAACAACAGAGACTTGGTGGGGTAGCTCACATGACTGGAGCGCTGGATGGGTATAAACTGTTCAGGAAGGACAGGCCGGGGAGAAAAGGAGGAGGAGGAGTAACTGTATGTAAGAGAGCAGTATGATTGCTCAGAGCTCAAGTATGAAACTGGAGAAAAGCCTCTTGAGAGCCTTTGGGTTAAGTTTAGAGACGAGAGAAACAAGGGTGATGTCGTGGTGGGCATCTGCTATAGACCACCAGACCAGGAGGATGAGGTAGACGAAGCTTTCTTCAGACAACTAACAGCAGTTTCCAGATAACAGGCCCTGGTTCTCATGGGGGACTTCAATCAACCTGATATCTGCTGGGAGAGCAATACATTTTTGGAGAGTGCTGGAGGAAACAACTAGGGGACATGCTCCTCTTGACCTGCTGCTTACAAACAGGGAAGAATTGGTAGGGGAGGTGAAGTGTGTGGCTACCTGTGCAGCAGTGAGCATGAGATGGTTGAGTTCAGGATCCTGACAAAAGGAAGAAAGGAGAGCAGCAGAATACGGACCCTGGATTTTAGACAAGCAGGCTTTGACTCCCTCAGGGAACTGATGGGCAGGATCCCCTGGGAAGCTAATATGAGGGGGAAAGGAGTCCAGGAGAGCTGGCTATATTTTAAAGAAGCCTTATGGAGGGTCGCAGGAACAAACCATTTCAATGTGCAGAAAGAATAGCAAATATGGTAGGCAACCAGCTTGGCTTCACAGAGAAATCTTCGGTGAGCTTAAACACAAAAAGGAAGCTTACAAGAAGTGAAAACTTGGGCAGATGACTAGGGAGGAGTATAAAAATATTGGTTGAGCAGCAGGGGTGTAATCAGGAAGGTCAAAGGACAACTGGAGTTGCAGTTAGCAAGGATGTGACGGGTAACAAGAAGGGTTTCTACAGGTATGTTAGCAACAAGGTGGTGGTCAGGTAAAGTGTGCTACCTTTGCTGAATGAGGGAGGCAACCTAGTGACAGATGATGTGGAAAAAGCTGAAATACTCAATGCTTTTTATTGCCACGGTCTTCACAGACAAGGTCAGCTCTCAGACTGCTGCACTGGGCAGCACAGTATGGGGAGGAGGTAAGCAGCCCTCACTGGTGAAAGAATAGGTTAAGGACTATTTAGTAAAGCTGGACATGCAGAAGTCCATGGGGCCAGATCTAATGCATCTGAGGGTGCTGAGGGAGTTGGCTGACGTGATTGCAAAGCCATTGGCCATTATCTCTGAAAACTCGTGGCAATCGGGGGAGGTCCTGGACAATTGGAAAAAGGCAAATATAGTGCCCATCTTTAAAAAAGGGAAGAAGGAGAACCCGGGGAACTATAGACCAGTCACCCTCACTGCAGTCCTTGGAAAAGTCATGGAGCAGGTCCTCAAGGAATCCATTTTGAAGCACTTGGAGGAGAGGAAGGTGATCAGGAACAGTCAACATGGAGTCACCAAGGGCAAGTCATGCCTGACCATCCAGATTGCCTTCTGTGATGGGATAACTGACTCTGTGGATATGGGGAAATCAATGGATGTGATATACCTTGACTTTAACAAAGCTTTTGATACAGTCTCCCACAGTACTCTTGCCAGCAAGTTAAAGAAGTATGGGTTAGATGAATGGACTATAAGGTGGATAGAAAGCTGGCTAGACTGTCGGGCTCAAGAGTTAGCAATCTTGGAGCCGGTTTTGTTCAACATCTTCATTAATGATCTGGATGATGGGACGTATTTCACTCTCTGCAAGTTCGTGGCTGACACTAAACTGGGGGGAGAGCTAGATACACTGGAAGGTAGGGATAGGGTCCAGAGTGACCTAGACAAATTGGAGTATTGGGCCCAAAGAAATCTGATGAGGTTCAACAAGGACAAGTGCAGAGTCCTGCACTTAGGACAGAAGAATCCCATGCACTGCTACAGGCTGGGGACTGACTGGCTAAGCAGCAGTTCTACAGAAAAGGACCTGGGGATTTCAGTGGACAAGAAGCGGATATGAGTCAATGGTGTGCCCTTGTTGCCAGAAGGCTAACAGCATACTGGGCTGCATTAGTAGGAGCATTGCCTGTAGATCGAGGGAAGGGATTATTCCCCTCTATTTGGCACTGGTGAGGCCACATCTGGAGTATTGGTTCCAGTTTTGGGCCCCCCACCACAGAAAGGATATGGACAGATTGGAGAGAGTCCAGCAGAGGGCAACAAAAATGATTACGAGGCTGGAGCACATGATTTATGAGGAGAGGCTGAGGAAACTGGGCTTATTTAGTCAGAAGAAGAGAAGAATGAGGGGGGATTTGATAGCAACCTTCAATTACCTGAAAGGGGGGACGTTCCAAAGAGGAGGGAGCTTGGCTGTTCTCAGTTGTGACAGATGACAAAACAAGGAACAATGTTGCAGTGGGGGAGGTCTAGGTTGGATATTAGGAAACACTATTTCACTAGGAGGGTGGTGAAGCACTGGAATGGGTTACCTAGGGAGGTGGTGAAATCTCCATCCTTAGAGGTTTTTAAGGCCTGGCTTGACAAAGCCCTGGCTGGGATGATTTAGTTGGGGTTGGTCCTGCTTTGAGCAGGGGGTTGGACTAGATGACCTCCTGAGGTCTCTTCCAGCCCTAATCTTCTATGATTCTATGTTGGGCCCATATGTGGGTGCAGGGCTATGCCCAGGAGGAGTTAGTTGCAGGATCAGGATCACAGTGTACATCTAAACTAGAGCTGGAAGGTGTAAATTCCAGTTTGAGGAGATATACCGGCACTAGCTCAGATCAAGCTGGCACACTAAAAATAGAAGTGTAGCCACTGTACATGGGCCATGGGAGGGACTAGTCACCTCAAGTACAATCTGATCTGAGTACATACTTGGGGCAGCTAGTCCCTCTCACCTCTGTGGCTACACTTCTATTTTTAGTGTGGTACCTCAATCAGAGCTAATGTGGGTATGTTAGAATTTTAACTTACCTTCCAGCTCCAGTGTAGGCATACTATAAGTTCTGCTGGAGATAAAGAACAAACAACAAGATTGTGGTGCCAGAACTAGGGGTTAGATTACCAGTCTCTCAGGAAAAGAGACGGCGAGTTGGATTTTTAAAAAATTTTTGTAGAAAAATAGAGAAAATATGTTTGTGGGTATAAAGACATGGATTGTCCCTATGTTCCCATTGGGGAGCTGCCGATGTGCCACACCTTAATTTCCCCTGATTGGGACAGCAATAAATTCCCTTCAACAGCCCAGGGCAAGGACAATCCAACACACACTAACAAAATAGCATGTCCCTTCTAACAAGCTTTCTGGACAGGAGCCGTCACAATAAACGGTTTGTAAGGTTCTCACCTCAGCACCCTAGTTCAGAACTCCCAAATGTTGAAGTTGACAAAACAAAATCTGACTTTGGTGTGGTTAGTCTGTCAGAGAAACCACCACCCACTGCAACCTGCAGGGCTCCTTGTCCCCCCACCCTCCCAGGCTCACTTAAGCTTTCTGCTGAATGCTGTTTAACGCAGCCTCACCCTAGGGCAGGGCAGTTCCTCCTTGATTACACCCCAGGCTGTCAGGGTCCTGTGCTCTAGCTTTTCCTTTAAAGGAGCAGCACACTCCATCACAGTGGGATTATTTTAAAAAAGGTCTTAAGGGGTTCTTCGTATCTATTTGTTAGTATTTTCCAGAAAAAAAGAAAAAAACTTTATCTGAAACCTACCAAAAAAGAACAGCATCTTAAAGGCTTAAAACAAAAAAAAATTCCTTAAAAAGCAAACAGAATGTGCTAAAAGTAAATAGTATGTGCTAAAGTGGGGATCAAGCTCCAGTTTCTGGTGTCAGCATCACAGCCGTACTGTCACCCTTCCCCTCCAGCAACACAAACATGGAGGAGCATGAACAGCCTTTTGATACTTGTGCCCAGTGCACATACTTCAGGAAAGAAGGTGCTCCCAGTGCTATTATAGATTCAGAAATGGTAATGTTATGGCACTGTGATAAAAGTAGGGCTCTATAGTAAAAAGTGAGGGGCTTGTTCCATTCTCTGAGTGTCAATATATTCTGAAAATACAGAAATGTTGTGTTTTATTTGCCAAGAATGAAAACAATAAATAATGTTTATGGTATATTAAATGGAACGGTTTAAATTAAAAAAATCAGATAGACTTTTTAATAAAAGCCAGATATGAACAATAGAACCTGTCTTAAGTGTTACCACAAGAAGCCAGCTAATTTTGCTTGCTGAATAAATTGCACAGGAAACCTAAAGGATACATTAAACTAGTTCCTTAAAACAGAGGGCGCTTAGAAGGTGATCCTTCATGAAACTTATCTTGTTCTATTCCCAGTAATTAGCCTTCTCTACTTTCCCTCCTGTGCACCTTTAAAATTCCCACTTTGTCTACCATTATTAGATCTGATGGCCATTGTAGACCCAATGACGATCCCACTGAAATCAGTGGAGGTTTTGCCACTGATTTAAAAATGGACATAGAATCACTATCTAGAAAATCAAAGAAAGTGGTATGACTTTTCTAGTTCACATCATGAATAATTAAATTCCCCAGTGTGGGAAATATGGATATAAATATTCACATATTAATAGCAAAATTCAAAAGAATGAGTTGACGCGGGAGAAAGAAATGCACTGCAATCATCTTACCTTTAGCTATTGTTGGCATGTGGAAAGGAATGCTAATTACACCCACCAGATCTTCCAGGGGAATCAAAGACCGCAGAATTGACCTGATCCTAATGGCTTCCCCTTTGCCAGCATGGATTAGCTAATGGAAGAGTAACAAAAAATTAACATTTTTTTCCCTGTAACTATATTTGCCTGCATACTCTAGAAACCTTCAGAAGTACACATTTACAAGAATGAGTGCTGAGCCAAATGATAAAAAAACATACACATTTCACACAATATATATTTCATTTTTTTTACCCAGATGCAAATTTGTGGGACTTAGTGCTATAAAGGTTTTATTATTAATGTAAAATGACTACATTTTCATGGTGAAATGCTGAGACCCCTGGGAAGAGGGCAGGGTGTCAACGTGTAGTAGGCTTGGTGAAAGAAAATCCATGAGATGCTGATGAGTTCAGCTATTCTATCATCATCAGCTTCACTGTCTTAGTTAGCTTACGGCTCCTTCAGGGTGACCATGGGTTTATGAAAACTAGTCAAAATAATGACAGGTTTCAGAGTAGCAGCCATGTTAGTCTGTATCCGCAAAAAGAAAAGGAGTACTTGTGGCACCTTAGAGACTAACAAATTTATTTGAGCATAAGCTTTCGTGAGCTTTTATTTTATGCTCAAATAAATTTGTTAGTCTCTAAGGTGCCACAAGTATTCCTTTTTTAGTCAAAATAATGTTTATTCTTCAAACAAAACAACACAAAAACACATACAGAGAATTTATAATATAGATACTTCCAGTTTTTGAGGATGCCTAACCCTGTATAAACCTGACATTTGGGGGAACCTGTGCAAGACAGTGTTATTTAGAGAAATGAGGCCATAGTTTGAACTTCAATGAGCACAAGTGGTTCCTACCTTATACTTCCCACTCCCACTTGTTAGTTTGCCTCATCCACTTGTTGCATCTAGTCATAACCCAGGCCCCAGTAATGAAAAAAATTACATACATATTTAAATATGGGAGTAGCCCTAATAAATTTGGCGAGACCACTGACATGCATCAAGTTAAGCATATGCATAAGCCTTTGCAGGACTGGGGCCTAGACTGTAAACTCTCCGGGGTGGGGTCTGTCTGTTTATCATATATCTGTATAGCTCCTAGCACAAAGGACCCTGATCATTGACTAGTATCCCTAGGTGATGCTAATACAGTACAAAGATCATGGTGGAATACCACAGTCTATCTTTGGGAGTGGAATTGATTGTTCATGTTTTAATGGATGGCAACATCATTTTTACTTTCTTTTATATGTGAGTGATGTGAGTTCAAGTGTATGTAATGCGAGTAAAAAAATACTGCTTGTTGTTTAAGAAATAGTTTACAGCTGTGAAAAGAGAGGGCAGTTTGGTCTGGATAGTCTCACTACCACATGGGAGAACTTAGTTCAAGAGTATCTCTTTGATGCTTCAGGCAACTTTATGGGATATTTTCAGTCTCCTCGTAGGAAAGGAGGCAACCTGACATTTTGCTTTGTTCCTGTTAGCGACTGCAGAAATGCACAATGGGTTTCAGTGAGAGACAAAACAGGGAAGATTCAGGGGTTCTCCAACATTTTTCTTTGACTAAACCTTCTCGTGTATTCGGGCAAAATGGTGATCTTAGAGCCATGTGGTATATCTTGACTGATGATTCTCTGCTTTCCCTACAAGCCCATACATACTGGTACACCCATTGGAAGTTCTGCACATGTAATAAGGGAAAATTACTGGAGCTCAGATGTGCCACACAGATTCTGAAGGCAGAATTTTGCCTCTGCACAGGTTACATGGAAATCCTTAAGAAACTGGTTTCAGAGGAACAGCCGTGTTAGTCTGTATTCGCAAAAAGAAAAGGAGTACTTGTGGCACCTTAGAGACTAACCAATTTATTTGAGCATGAGCTCAACTGGCAACTGGACATTGGTTTTAACTAATATCAAAATGATCCCACATACAGTTTATTTAAATCACATCTGCACATTTAAATATTATACTGGCATAACATTGTTTCAATACTAAGGGATAACATGTATTGCAGTGAAAAGGCCAATGAACTAAAATACCAGACTATCAGTAAGAAAACAGCTGTACTTGCAGAGACAAAAACTTACATGCATTTCAGGGGCACAACGTCCTAAGAGGTCAATCAAAGCAGCATAAAAGGTCATGATGGCATTTCCCATGTGGATAGTGTCATCTTCTTCTTCCATCTCACTTTTTATTTATTTGTGACAGGAAACAAAATACAAAAAAGACAAGAGTTTTTCATCAGCTATGAAATCAACACAAAGTTGGAGCCAAAGTCAGCTCACACTTACACTGGTTAAAATCCAGGGAGACTCCATCACCCTCAGAGAAGTTATTCTGGATTTATACTGAAGCAATTGAGAGCAGAATTTGGTCCTCAGTGATCATACTGACATTTCCATTCTTACTTTTTAACCTTTCGTTTTCTACTGTGCAAGCTATGTAATCCAATTTCAAGCACTCCTCTTTCAATAGGGGCAGCATTGCAGCAAGAGTAAAGTAACTAAGAAAGAGAATCTGTGTTTGTGGAGTAAAGATGCATTTTTTTTAACCTGAAAATATCTAAGGCAGCCATGTTGAGGCTTGGGCTGGATCCCCGGCTCTAGGACCCTGAGAAGTGGGAGGGTCCCAGAGCTTGGGCTGCAGTCTGAGCCCAAACGGCTATACTGCATTTAAGCAGCCCCTTAGCCTGAGCCCCACAAATCCTAATCAGCTATTATGGGACAGCTGTGGGTGTCTAACTCCAGGGCAGACATACCCTAAGACTCCATCCAGCCCTATGGTGTTTGAGGAGAACAATAGAGGAAGCACAAGCTACATGCAGTCTCTCCCTAACTCCACAACAGGAGACTGGTTCCTACCTACACCTGACTGATAGGAGCAAGAAGGAATCCTAAAGATGCTGTGCATCTTGAAAATAGTCATCCAGACTGACATCTGTGAGTTCAGGGACAGTTGCAGGGGCCTCACTTGGCTGAAGATGCACACCCAATGGAATTTTGGGAAGAGGAGAGAATATTTCCTGCCCCACATCGTCAGATTATGTGATAATATTTTAAAAATATGGTAAAAAGAAATACTGAATTCCATAAATAGGATTATAAAACAAAAGGTGTAGGTAAACTGAACAGCCCCATTGCACCTACAGAGTTTTACTGGATCCATTACTTGGGGAAGGTCCATCTCTAGTAGAATCTTCTGATATTTTTATTGCTTCCTCCATGGCAGCAAGTAACCCGTTACCTCCTTCCCCTCTCAATGCTGGACCAAAGCACTCAGGACGACGAATAAGTAGCCTGACCACAACATTAGCATTCTCTTCAACACTCTCTCCTAGCATCATACAGAAAAAATATTGGTAAATGGATCCATTCAGTATACATCTGAGATATGATCTGATATAAGGTGGGTGATGAATACACATTACATATGCATCAGTACAAGGCAGATTGGACTTAAATATGAAAGACAAAATTCAACTTTATTCAGCTGTTCTTAAAAAAAAATCAGATGTATGAAATTGTGTAATGCCAATAGAAAGAAGCAAAGAAGATTAGTGTTTACATATTTAAATTCTTTCACTCTTCTGTTGTTCAATTCTGCCTTCAGAAATTTCATATGATTAACACTTACTTGATATTGTGAAATCAAAGAGACGGAAAGTGTTAGACCTTGTGTGAATTTCATCAGCATATAGCTAAAAGATTTATAAATGAAACTCAACAAATCTAGTAGCATGGTTATAAGCTATTAGACCAATAGGATGAAGCTGAATTTTATATTACACGCACACAACTTCTGATGATTATTGCAATGAAAGTTAAGTATACATTAACAGAATATTTATTTCACTTAATTTTAAATTAAGTTATGGTCCAAAAAGTGACTAACACATATGCCATTCACCTGTGGTAAAATTCGTACCAGTGCCAGAGGGCTAGTGCAAGAATCAATGCACCAGTTAAACACTTAAACCAGATCTTATATAGGCTTCCTGAGCCATATAAGTTTACTTTGTTCGTAATGTCATGACCTTTGACTGTATCTGTAATTTAAGTGCCTGTCTGTGTGGCGATTTAGCGCCCAGCAAGCTGGGGCATGAACCTAGAGTGCTCCAATCTGCTGTGTACTAAGAGGCTGTGCGGATCCTGCTGCTATGCACTACAGAAAATTTAGTGTGCTATAGCAGTCCACATAGCAACTTAGTGCATGGCAAGCTAGAGCACAGTAGAGTCAGACCTCAGCTTTCTGTGCAATAGATCACCATGTAGACAAGCCCTCAATGACAAATTTTACATATACAATTATTTAAACATTACAGAACAGTACCATTGCAAAAAACTGCAAAGCGAAGAAAATCCAGATACCGCTCTCCTTCAACTGGATTCCATCCAATGTCTGGATATCCCTTAAAAACCAGCAAAGGGCAGCTTTGCAAACCACATCCAGCCAAATAGCGAACTACCTAAAAATAAGGTAAGATGAAAAAAGACAAACATTTATTGTTGAAAAGGAGAAAGTTACTGTTTTTAAAAGGTAGTTTACTCAAACTCCCTCCAATCTGGCTTCCACCCTCTAAGCTCCACTGAAATGGCTCTAACTAAAGTCTCGAATGACCTCCACTTGGCCAAATCTAAGGACTAGTACTTCATCATCATCATCATCCTCAACCATCATCTACCAAACATGATCTACATCATGAAATCTTGTCCTCTCTCTTCTCTTCCTTCTTCTCTCATCATTCCTTCAGCACTTTGTTCAGCACTTCTCATTTCTGCTCCAACTTTCAGCGAGTGTCCCAAATGACTCTATTCTTAGTTCCCTCCTGTTCTCGCTTCACACTCTATCCTTATTCAAAAATAAGTTTACAACTAGTCTCTTTATCCTGACACCTTTCAGATATGCTCTTCCATTCTAACCAATCTCCTTCTGTCCAAACTAAACTCTTGGCCTGTTGTTTTTTTGGACATCTTACCGATATCCAGGCATCAACTTAAATTCAATGTACCCCAAAATGGGCTCTCATTTCCCTCCTGTCCACCAACCTGGCCTCTTCCCACTTCCTCATTTCTCACTCACCATCGACAACAATTCCATCGTCCCTGAGACACAGTCCTGTCACATGGGTGTCATCTTTGATTTGGCCATTCCTCTAGACCCACAAATCCAGGCTACACCTAAGTCATCCTGCTTCTTCCTGAACATCTCTAAGATCCAGCCTTTCTGTAAGTGCAGATAAAACTCCCATCCAAACTTTCTTCATCTCAGGTCTTGACTACTGCAATCACCTCCTTGTTAACCTTGGAAAATGCCATCTTGCCCTTCTTAAATCCGTTGATGCTGCTGCAAAAATCATCCTCCTGACTTGGAGTTCCAGTTATCTCACCCTCCTACTTCTCTCCACTAGTCCCCCTCCTTCTCCACATCAAGCACAAATTACCTGTCTACACTTGTATGGCCCTTCAGAACTTAGCGCCATTCTACATTTTATGATACTGAGATGTCCTCTCTGCTTTATCACCAACCTTTAATGACCACTAGTTGAATCTTCCTTTAAACACATTTGCACTTACTCTCAGGCTGCTCTCACACATGAGAGGAATGCCCCAAAAAAATCTGCAAAGCCCTTAACATTTTCTTCTTCATGGGAAGATCTATCGTAGAAAATTTTGCCAGTTTGACTACACCAGAACACCTGAACCAACAAAACCCTCCCAGCGCAGACACTGTTATATCAGTATAAAATTGCTTATACTCTTACAGCTTATGCCAATTTGGGGAACAAGCATAAGCACTTTTATGTCAATATAACTATGCCTACATGAAAACAATGAGGAGTCCAGTGGCACGTTAAAGACTAACAGATTTATTTGGGCATAAGCTTTCATGGGTAAAAAACCCACTTCTTCAGATGCATGGAGACTACACTGCAGCTTTTACTGATTAGCTATGTCAGCAAAAAAATCACTCCCTTATCCAACATAATAACTATGCTGGTAAAACTTTTAAGTGTAGATTAAGTCCCAGTACCTCCTTAAAACTCACTTCTGTTGTGATGCCTACAAAACACTTGACAGCGGCTAGGCAGCTGTAGTGCTGTAATGGTTGCTTATTAGGTTAATCATAATTGCTACTTTGTGCATCCCCATATGTGTTATCTTTTGTCTCATACTTTAAAATGAAGCTCTTTGGGACAGGGACTGTATTTTTGTACTTGGCCTAAGACAATCTGGTCTGCACCAGGACTGGGGTCTCTAGGTACTACTGCACTACTGCTACATCATAAAATTTTTCCACTGAGTAAATGTAAAGTTTTCAAATTGAAAATGTTCGAAAGCCTAGCATAGATAATACAAACAGAAGTATCACATGTCCAAGAAATATATGACTTCAGGTAATCCATTACTTGTAGTTATAGATGCTTGTTGATTCATATTTTATGTACCTACACACACCCTGGGAAAATGCTAGAAAAATACTATCATTAACCTTCTCCAGGTCAGGCTCCCTTAAAGCTAGTGCAAGTTCATTGTTATCCATCACAGATGCTGCTGCAACATCTAGAGGGGTTGATCCTCGCATAGAAGGGGAAGCTGTTAATAAAACAGTTGCCAAAGTTAGTAATTTAAATAAAAAATAATAAAGATGCAATAGCTTATAAAAATACAAACGTATCCAGAGGACAAATATATTTACCATTAAAGTTATAATAAACCATGGGGCAAACATCTGAGGTTTGGGCATTAATAACCAACTAGTAGCTGAAAGTCCATGCAGTTGTATGTGTATAATTTGTAATATCATGTGTGAAGAATAAAAACAAGAGATGGCTGACAACTCAAAAATGTGATGCTAACAGACCACGAACCCCAGTGATGACTGAACCTGGTGATATTCTAAACAAAAAGGGCTCTCAGCTGTGCCTGCAGGGAGGGGCTATGCATGCCTGTTCTATGTATTTGCCTGTTTGTGTATGCTGGTTGTGTTGTTTTGTGGGTGGTTGCGTTTTGCTGGGAGGGTTATATGTATGGGGAATGAAGCAAGTGTGTTGCCATGAGGGGCTTTCAACAATGCTTGTAGCTGTTTTTATCACTTCATACTGACAAACAGACATTCTAGACGCACTCCAGGGACAATCCCAGAATTTTATTACACAGATACCACTTAACTATTTTTTTTTACCAATACCATTATTAACACTATAATATAAGCGTTCATGGTGCTGAAATTTCCAAGTGTGAGGCCCATATCAAGTCCCCTTGTAACCTTGTGTTTTCATTCAATGAGAACTTTATGCAAAATTATCTTTTTAGTCTACAAATACAAATGCTTCATTTCAGGTGGAAGATGATTATTGTTTTAGAGGGGAGGGTGAGTGGGAAGTTTAAAGAAAATCCATTTAGACATGGTTTGAGTTATGGATAATTGGGAAATATTTTTCAGATTTAAAATAAAAGGTTTTTTTTCCCTTTTCTTAAAAAAAATGGAAATTAAATGAAACCTCCCCAATGTTAACATAATATTAGCAAAAGATCTCACAGTAACATTGACTAAGTCCAGTACAAACACAATTTAACTGTTTTCACTCTAAACATACTTTTGGGCTATGCTTCTGACATGTAAAAATATGTTAAACATGAAAAATTTGGTAACTAAATTTTTGAGCATCAAAATAATCAGATACAACTATGTAGTCCAGAAGAAAAGCAGTAAAATAAAACAAAAGTGGCATTTCACATTTCTGAGCCTCAGCATAAGCATCGTGGACAAGCTAATGTTAGCACGAAAACCTTACATTGGGATTCAGTTGTGAACTGCCTACCACACCCATGTAAGTGAACAAGCACCAGCTACTCTCCCACCCTCCTTGTACAGGTGGGCAGGCTCTTGGCTCTGCCTCTTCCCTGTACAACCCAGAGCGTCTTGGCCTGTGTGGGTAGGGAGAAAAGCTGTCCCAGGAAAATCCCGGTAGAAAGGGGGAAGCAGGCATTGAACAGTGACTCTTACAGTTAAACTGTTCTGTTAAAGATCTTCAGCTCCTAGAGCAGCACAAATAGACTCTGCCCTTTACATGGGGAGGAGGGAAGGGGGTAATTACAAGGTGCAATCCAACCCAAAGGCATGAAATGATATTTTTGCTGAAATTGTGTCCATAATTTTGAATTCATGTAGGGTGGGCGGTTGTTTATTTATGGGGTTTTCTGCATTAAATAATACAATTGCATAAGGTCTTTTTCACATTTAATAATATAGAAACTTCAAGTTTAAAAAAATAAAATCATGCTACCAAGCAGAATGTTGTGTTTTAAACATGGAGTTTGAAGGTTTTTGTACTGTTTTTCTGTTTGTTCATAACTTATAAATCAATGAAAACATTTAAAACTGTATTTTACACACAATTTAGGATACATTTTATGTTACTACTCACCAAGTCCAACACTGCTGTTTTCCAATAAGTAACTAAGATGATCAAACATAGCCTTTTGATTCTGCCTGCTGATGCGGCAGAAATAACATAGAAAACGACAGCAATTTGCCACCATCTTAGGAAACGTGATTTCCTAGACAAACAAGACTAAGTTAGAGTTGCAAAAATGTCTAAAAATCACCAAAAAATCATCATATGCTGGGTCCTTTTACATATTTGTCTTCACATACTTTTTTTTTGTGTGTGTGTGTGTGTGTAAACACAATTAGGTAGGTACCAATCCCACAAAATGATCTTCCAAGGGCAGATCCCATTGAAATCAACGGGACTCTGGGCAAGTGCATGGTTCATTAAGTTTAGTTGCACAGATTGTGGCCTTAACAAGAAAGAGAACTGGATTCACACCTAAACCCTAGATTCAAACACTGAAATATGGGAAAGTTCAGATGCAGAGCCTGATGTTACAGCCATCTCTAATCAGATGTTTCCAAAAAAAATCTTACTCTAAAACACTCTTCATTTTGGAAATCCCTAAGTATCCTTTTTGGTTTTTATATATATTAGAATCTTTTCCACATACCATGCAGATCAAGAATCCTTTGAAACCAATACCTATAAAACATAGTAGGTTATAAATGCTTTTGGCTGTCCTTCCTTTCCCATGTGAGAATATAGTACTGCTCGTATCCTATTCTAAATTCACAAACAAAAATGGAATCCTTGTAATGTAATATTATTAGGATAATAATTAGAAGATATACAACTTTTTCAGGAAAAGGTGATTCTACTCACTAAGAACTTGACCTTATATTGTGCCAATGGGAAAAGAACAGGAGTGTAGGGCTCTCAGCACTTCCATGAGTTTCTGAGCACCTTGCAGGATCAAAGCTTTAAAAGGCCACATTCTAAATTCCCTCTCTTCTGCCAGTGAAATTCTTTACCTTGGATTCTCCTCCTCCGAGTACATTGACCATCACATCCATGACAGTCTCATGCATTCCTAGAGCCCTCATAAGATTAGGATGTTGGTAAAACACTTTATTATTCATGATGTCTCTATAAAGAAACATAATAAGAAAATGGATTAAAATGTACTGTTCAGGGAACACATTTTAATTTCTCTGTCACATGATACTCACACAACTACCAGTCTGAAGAACAAGCCTGCTCTTGCAGTTCTTACCTAGGTATACCGCCCTGTGTTTGCACAGGGACAGAAGGACTGGGCACAAATAAAGTTAAGTGTTAGAAATTATTGAATTTTATTGATTGATTTCAATCCTTGTAATTTAATGAAATTCTAGAAAATGCACAAAGGATTGAATGCTTATTTCACTGTGTATTACTTACATGGAATGTTCGCAAAGCCACATGATACAGAGATCATAAGTCAAGTTAGAGGCCTTAGTTCAAATCCAGTGGAAAATACCTCGTCATGATGATGGCATATTTCCTCTCCTAACAGGTTAGCTGGATTTCAGCACATTCATACAGTTTGTGCATTCAGTGCACCTGAATTACATACATACCAATTTGATAGAACAAAACTCCTAGGGCTGTCAGAGGGAAGGGAGCAGAGCCAAAGAGGTATCATTCCGCCAGCCTCCGACTGCGTGCTGGACACCATACAGTCCATGGGCTGAGGGGTAATGTGACTGGATGGCATAGAGGGGGGTGACAAGTAGAGCTATTCTCTGCTGCATCATTCCAAATAAAACCCACAAGGAAATTGGCCAAGGGGCAGGCAGAGAGGCATTTAGTTCTGAGTGGGTGGAGGAGATACCCAAGGGGTCGTGCCAAGGTCTAGCACCTTTCACAAAGGCCCCAGAATTAGTAGCATTTCCTCATGGTTTTAGGACATCCATAAGGTTAGAGGGTCATGACCAAGGACATTGTGGATTCTTCATCACTTGAAGTCTTGATTTAAACACTGGATGTCTGTGTAAAAGATATGCTTTAGCTCAGACAGAAGTTATGGGCTTGAAGTAGGAATTATTGAGTGAGGTTCCATGGCCTATATTATGTAGGAGGTCAAACTATATCATCATAATGGTCCCTGCTGGCCTTGAAATCGGTGAATCTAACATTTCCCTGACATTCCCACCCCATAGTGTCACCCTCTTCTTTTTTTTTTTAATAACTAAAGCCTAAATCTGATATTTACTCTAATTTATTTTCATGCCACATAAATATCGCTTAGTACTGTATACTACATAATTTACATAGATGTAACCAATATGATAATTCATAATTATAACATCCTGGATTACCCCTATAAAATTGGTCAGACTGCTAGACGTGTTTTTTAATTAAAAAAAAAGATTTTAATAAACAACAGTCATAGTGGAATAAAAACCAAATACAGTTATCTCACAGAATAGCAATAAGATTTCCACAAAGAGGAAAACAATGCCGCAAAACAGGAGCTGTGGGTAAATGATATTAATAAATTAACCAGTCTAAGCCCAGTCCTTCAGTCCTTACTCCCACTGAAGTCATCGTGATCTCAGCCTGAGTACAGAATGGAAAATGGAACCCGAAGTGATGTGACAATGGAAGCTTCAATTATCCATTAAATAACAATTATTCTGCAGTCAGAGTTTCGAAGATTCATTCTGTCTAATTAAAAGATTGTACTATACAGGACAGAAGTGAAGGAATTTTTTTTTCCAGTAACAGAATGCACATTTGCAAACATTGCCCCAAATAACAGCACTAACAGTACTTGTACCATAGAAATGTGCCAGTTACATCTCCAAGCCTTAGACGTTTGCCTGTGGAATCTCCTATCAAGATCAGAAAAGAATTTAGAGTCTGGATAGGAAAGAGAATTTACGACATGTCTACACCGCCACACAGTTTGGACTACAGAGGTGTGAATAGCAGTACACACCAAAGTACTGTGCTGTAACATCCCTGTGTGGCTGCTGCAGGCATGAACAAAAAGGTTCCTAGTTCACATTAATGTAGTTCTCTTCCAACAGGACTACACTGATGCAAAATAGGAAACCTTTAGTTCATGCCTGCAGTAGCCACACACGGGAGTTACAGTGCTATTCACACCCCAACAGCCCCAACTTCAGGGCAGTGTAGACATGTCTTTAGTTCCAGTTATCCTCCTGTCATCAAGTATTAGCCACATAAAGAACAATAATCGTAAGAACTTTACTGGTTTTCCAATAAATGTTAACTTAAGTGAACTACTGCTCAAGAGAACATTCTTTCCTTTCTAGTGCACTTCAGCAATGCAGCTTTAAACATGAGCACCAATTTTGAAAATTATGGTGTCAATATTATTTTACATAAAGATAGAGATGTCTAATAAACATGAATATTTTTTACAGTACAATTTAAAAGCTGTAGCAAGCCTACAAATTATATACAACGTAGAAATAAATTTGAAAGCAATGTGCCTCAGGTCAGAGGAAAAATGACTAGATAATTATAAATGAAGCAACAGTATTGTTAATTCTCCTGCTAATATTGTGAGTCTTGTGATATTTGCTGTTCTTCTTTTAGCTTCTGCTCCTGGAATTATATGATTATGTAACTCAGCTTTAGTTAAAAAAATGGTTGTGAAGAAAAGCTTGAAAACATGAACACTAAAATCTAAAAACCAGATGCATCAGCCACACTACACAATCTCTGTAGTGTAGCTGGCAGCTGTGTCATTACTAATAGTGCTTAACTCTATTAGCCCCTAATGACTTAGGTGCCCCCTCTGCCTGTTCCCCAGACAAGCCTTCAGGTCAAAGTTGCTATGGGATCTGTACCAGGAATCTCCAGCCAGGAAAGCTGCTCCTGCTACGTGCCACTACGTGCCTGGCATCTACTCTGTGTGCCCTGGGCCATGACCTTTTTAAAAAAGAGGGGCAAATCAAATCTTTCAGGGAGGCCACAGGCAGGCTGCTTTGGCTGTGTTCAAGAGCCTTAATTGCTTACTACTCTGAATAGCCATAAACTCTTCTATCTCTACACCACACCATGGCTTAGATTTTCCTCCTTCATTGGGAACTGAGCCGTCCTGGACATATAAGACACTTCAAGGATGGGCCAGTGGTATCAAGGACAAAGACTCTTTGAAAGCATAACTCTTACAATACTTGGCATAATTACTGAGCATATTATAAAGTGTGACAACTGAAAGACTCTGCTGTATTAGCTTATCTGCTGTATCTCTGAAATAACACTGTGATGAAAAAGACCTGAAGAAGAGCTCTGTGTAGCTCAGAAGCTTGTCCCTTTCACCAACATAAGTTGATCCAATAGAAGATATTATCTCACCCACCCCGTCTCTTTATTATGATGAAAAAGAAAATTGTGCCTTTAAATGTGATTGAGCAGTGCTCCCATTTATCCACTGGAAGAGACAGATAGTTGACACTAAAAGAACAGGAGTACTTGTGGCACCTTAGAGACTAACAAATTTATTAGAGCGTAAGCTTTCATGGGCTAGAACCCACTTCATCGGATGCACAGAATGGAACATATAGTAAGAAGATAGATAGATAGATATACACATTACAGATAAGTTGGAAGTTGCCATACAAACTGTGAGAGGCTAATTAATTAAGATGAGCTATTATCAGCAGGAGAAAAAAACTTTTGTACTGATAATCAAGATGGCCCATTTAGACAGTTGATAAGAAAGTGTGAGGATACTTAACTTTAGGGAAATAGATTCAATATGTGTAATGACCCAGCCACTCCGAGTCTCAATTCAAACCCAAGTTAATGGTAGCTAGTTTGCATATTAATTCAAGCTCAGCAGTTTCTCACTGGAGTCTGCTTTTGAAGCTTTTCTGTTGCAAAATTACCACCCTTAAATCTTTTACTGAGTGGCCAGAGAGGTTGAAGTGTTCTCCTACCAGTTTTTGAATGTTATGATTCCTGATGTCAGATTTGTGTCCATTTATTCTTTTGCGTAGAGACTGTCCAGTTTAGCCAATGTACATGGCAGAGGGGCATTGCTGGCACAGGATGGCATATATCACACTGGTAGATGTGCAGGTGAACGAGCCCCTGATGGCGTGGCTAATGTGATTAGGTCCTATGATGGTGTCACTTGAATAAATATATGGACAGAGTTGGCATCGGGCTTTGTTGCAAGGATAGATTCCTGGGTTAGTGTTTTTGTTGTGTAGTATGTGGTTGCTGAAGAGTATTTGCTTCAGGTTGTGGGGGCTGTCTGTAAGTGAGGACTGGTCTGTCTCCCAAGATCTGTGAGAGTGAGGGATTATTTTTCAGGATAGGTTGTAAATCTGTGATGATGTGCTGGAGAGGTTTTAGTTGGGGGCTGAAGGTGACAGCTTGTGGCGTTCTGTTATTTTCTTTGTTGGGCCTGTCCTGTAGTAGGTGACTTCTGGGTACTCTTCTGGCTCTGTCAATCTGTTTCTTCACTTCAGCAGGTGGGTATTGTAGTTTTAAGAATGCTTGATAGAGATCTTGTAGGTGTTTGTCTCTGTCTGAGGGATTGGAGCAAATGTGGTTGTATTTTAGAGCTTGGCTGTAGACAATGGATCGTGTGGTGTGTCCTGGATGGAAGCTGGAAGCATGTAGGTAAGTATAGCGGTCAGTAGGTTTCCGGTATAGGGTGGTGTTTATGTGACCATTGCTTATTAGCACCATAGTGTCCAGGAAATGGACCGCTTGTGTGGACTGGTCTAGCCTGAGGTTGATGGTGGGATGGAAATTGTTGAAATCATAGTGGAATTCCTCAAGGGCTTCTTTTCCATGGGTCCAGATGATGAAGATGTCATCAATGTAGCGCAAGTAGAGTTAGGGGACGAGAGCTAAGGAAGTGTTGTTCTAAGTCAGCCATAAAAATGTTGGCATACTGTGGGGCCGTGTGGGTACCCATAGCAGTGCCGCTGACTTGAAGGTATATGTTGTCCCCAAACGTGAAATAGTTATGGGTGAGGACAAAGTCACAAAGGTCAGCCACCAGGTCAGCTGTGACATTATCGGGGATACTGTTCCTGATAGCTTGTAGTCCATCTTTGTGTGGAATGTTGGTGTGGAGGGCTTCTACATCCATAGTGGCTAGGACAGTGTTCTCTGGAAGATCACCGATGGATTGTAGTTTCCTCAGGAAGTCAGTGGTGTCTCGAAGATAGCTGGGAGTGCTGGTAGCGTAGGGCCTGAGGAGAGAGTCTACATAGCCAGACAATCCTGCTGTCAGGGTGCCAATGCCTGAGATGATGGGGCGTCCAGGATTTCCATGTTTATGGATCTTGGGTAGCAAATAGAATACCCCTGGTCCAGGTTCTAGGCATGTGTCTGCACACATCTGTTCCTGTGCTTTTTCAGGGAGTTTCTTGAGCAGATGGTGTAGTTTCTTTTGGTAATCCTCAGTGGTTTCAGAGGATAATGACCTGTAGAATGTGGAGTTAGTGAGCTGCCTAGCAGCCTCTTGTTTATATTCCAACTTATTCATAATAACAACAGCACCTCCTTTGTCAGCCTTTTTGGTTATGATGTCAGAGTTGTTCCTGAGGCTGTTGATGGCATTGTGTTCAGCACAGCTGAGATTATGGGGCAAGTGATGCTGCTTTTCCACAATTTCAGTCCGTGTGCATCGACGGAAGCAATCTATGTAGAAGTCTGCATCCCTCACAAGACTTGACACACTTATGAGAATGACAGTGAGGCTTGAGCAAAGATTAAAAACCATCAGCCTTTTCATTAAGCCAAATATCTTGGTCTGAGCTCTCAGATGGTCAAAAGCTATTTTACTGCTTGCTGTACTCCCTGGATACAGGAATGGCTAGAGGCAACAGAGACATATTTGTATCTTCTTTACTGGTGGAACATAATAAGAATGGAATTGTTTTCCTTATTCCTTTTAAACATCTAGCTATGATATATCTGCCTCACATTTGGGATAGAATGTAATTGGTCACTGCACTTACAATAATTGATACATTGCTTTCTTTTCAGTGAGCAGCTATTACGGACTCTGCAAGTGTTTGACTTTGTGAATCAATTAAACTATAATCTCTGGTTTCAACTGCATAATTTAGTTAGAAACTAGCCATCTATCAATCCCACAGAGGTGCTATGTACATGGCCCTACAGTTACCTCTTGAACTGTTAAGACAAGGTACTTTGAGCTCTTTCCCATGTGCATAGATCACTTAAGGGCTATCTTAGCAGTGTGTGTGGATTTAAGAATGGATATAAGATGATACATAGAAAAAATGTTTAGGGCAATTTGAAAACGTATATTCCAAGCTTTGGTAAAATTATACTAATACATCAGATATGTCATGGGCTTAAACTTGTAGATAGAACTTTTTTGTGGATAGAACTTTTCTGAAGAGGTTGAGACAAGTCAGACACAACATTTCAAAAATATAAGAGTTCAAAACTGAGCTGATTTCATTTGAGGTGGGATCACCAAGGGCAACCCTATAGGCCCTCATAGGAGACTCCTCAATCAAAGGTAGGTGGAAGAGTCAGAGGAGATCATGGTCTGCTCATACCAGAATCTCATACCAGATGGGCAAAGTATCAGACCTCCACAACAAATATAGATCATGGAATGCTGCCTCCACGAGGTCCTGTTCAGAACCAGGACTACATATGGATACAGGAGAACTGTCAGGGTAAAGGGAGCAAAAATGACAAACAGATCCCTGACAATGAGTTAAGGCATCCCCCAGTTCCAACCTTTCTTGGATCTGGAGGTCTGCTTGGAGCAGACAGGTGCCTGGATCTGTGGCTTTTATGATACCTACAAGTTCCAGTACCTGGGCCTGAGAACTCACATGTTTCTCTTACGGCAGAGGGGACTAGATCTGAGGACTCCCTATGGTTATTAATCGTTTACCTACAGGGAAAAGGTCAGAGTTTTAGTGGCTTACTTGGTAATTCAAATAATTAAAATAGTACTAACTACATTTTGAGAATTAAATGATTAAATATATATGAATAATGAAATGCAAGTATAATTAGACCTACACAGAATTACAAATGGAAGAAAATGTAGGGAAGTTCTAATTCAAGTAGACAGATGCTATCTCATTAATTTAAGATCATTTTTGACCATACTTATCTACTGACTGTCATACTCTGGAGGGAATCTCACTGCTGCTCATAAAAGTACATTGCAATAAAATAATGTCACCAAATATATAATGCTTGAATCCACATAAAAAGAGAGAAAATGTAAGAGGCAAGCTGACCAGCACTTCCTGTGAGGTACAGAGCATGCTCAACTCATCATGCAGAATCAGAGTTAAGAGATGTGTACATAGTGTAATTGCTACTGAAAAGTCAAATATATTTCACTAGTTACCACCAAAGGCATTTTTGAGGAACTAAAATGTTCCCAATGTGTCAAAACAATGGTGCAACTTCATACATAAAGTTGGGGTTATTTAACCAGGACTGACAATGCTCTGGGTCCACAGTCAACATGAGGGGGACATAAAAAAGGGATGTGCATTCTAGGTGTGCTCTACTAGGTGTAAGGTCTAATAGTGGGCAAGCTACGGGAGTGGTAGAGGAATCGGTGTGGGGATTAAGGCTGGGTAAAAACTTCTTTCTTGTTCTCCTAGACAACTAATGGCTGTTACATAGCATTCAGGGCTATGCTGCTTCAAGAGGAGAAAAAACACTGCCTCAAGCAACAGTAAAAAACAGAAGTGGAAAATCCAATTTTTCCCTTTTAGTGAACTCAGAAACATGAATTTGTGCTGGCAGTTAGAAGATTTATGGAATAAACTGGTCTGAGTGCAATCATCACTCTTTTGGTAGCTGGTTCCAGCAACGACAAAGCCCATTAACATCTCACAAATAAATGTATTCTCCTTAAACTCAAGTGGATGAAACCTCTGGCTTTGGTGTTGAAAGTCCCAGGGTGATCTTTACTGATGGCAGGGCTACTTATATGAATATGCAGCCTCTATCCATTCAATTTATAGAAAGGTCTAAATGCTGAACCTGATTGTATCCTTTAAAGTGAAGTTACAGTGTTTCAAATAGGACTGATATATTACTGTAGAACTGTAATGCTCTTCACTTTTGCTTCTCCCTTCTATGAATTTTCCAAAAAGATAAGACCTTATAGTGCAGTTTACTACTATTCAAAAGACATCTTTGTTAACAATGCTTCAAAGCCTAGATCTTAGAACTACTGAAGCTCCTATCTATTTCAACCCAAAACTTCCCTTTTAGCCTCCTTAAACCACAGAAATCATATTTACAGTCAAACAATATGCTTAACCCAAGTGATAACAATGAGACAAATAATTGGAAAGTAAGAGATCTGTCAATCAAATGTTACTGTACTCCAGTGATTTACCCTAATCCACGAATCATAAGCTTCTCTTCCTCCTTGCCCATTCTGACGCTAAGCAAGGAACGGATCTGGCCCAGGGATGCCAAGAGGTTGATTGTATCTTCCACTGATACACCATTTATGGTGTAGGTCTTCGGTAAGCTTCGAACCAGACCACCGATACCATCATACTGGCGATGCAGCAATACAAACATGGCCCTCACTAACTCCGGATCCTCTATTATTGACTCCTGAGCCCAGCGTACCATGGTCTCTGAAATCAATTGCTGAAGAGTGGCTAAAAAAGAATGAAGAATGAAAAAAATCAGAATTAATTTCTCATGTTTCTAATAACAGTCTCTTTGAATGCATTATGCAGCATATTAGAATTAGCACAATCAAGAAAAAAAATTATTTTTGTTTTCTTAACAGGCTGAGGTACAATGTAATACATTGTGTCAAGAGAAAAATATGCCATTATAGGGAAAACAAGCAGTAATATTTTGCTGCAAGAAGCTAGCTTTAAAATAATAGATATCACTTCCACATATGACAGTGTAAAAGAGCACGAAGATGTACTGGATCCTCACTGGAGAGTGACTTTACAGCAGTGGCCAGCTCCACTTCCAGATACTTTTTCCATGAGTTTTGAAAGCATGAGTTTTTATTATTATTTTTTTATTATTATTTATATGGTAGTATCACCATTGTCAGCTCCTGTGTATTGGACTATTAATTTAGGATACAGCAATACATATCTTATTTTAAAAAAAGTAAGTGTTTTGGCTGACATTTCAGACAATAATTGGGTTGAAGCAAAGATCCCATTGAAAAACCAATATTGTACACTCCGAAAACTTCAGTTAAGCCTGCTTTGAGTCAGAGCCATAAGCTTAAAGGTACACACAGAAGCTTCCCTTAAAATCTAACTTCCTATGACACATAACATATACGGAGATGCCAGAACTTTCCACCCCCTTCCCCTTCAGAGCAGGACTACACTGGACTTTAATTTTACTTACAGGGCTTCTTAGCATCATTATCAGCTGGTTTCTCATTTTGTTTCTTCTTTAAATATGTGACTTTTTCTACTAGGTACATCAGGCGACCTCTAATGGTTAAATCACTGTTTCCATCCAGGGCTCCATCTTCATCTAATTCAATTCCTGAAAGCAACAAATATTAAATCGCTAAAAAAATACAGTTGAATAGATGACAGCTATGCTCAGTGTCCAAATGTGAAAATATACCAAACTGATTTTGTTCTGCTCTGTTAGCTAAGTGTCCCACAAACAAATACATATATAGTACTGCTTCAAAAGTTATACCAGTTTAAAGGTTAGAGTAGAGGACTGGGAGCTGGGAATCCTGTCTGCTGCTGTCATTTAGTCAGTGTGTGACTGTGGGTCAGTCTCTTAGCCTGTGCGTGCCTTAGTTTCCCCATCTGCAAAATGGGATAATACCTGTATTCCAGGGGATTTAGTGATGCTTGACTGAGGTTTGTATTTTGAGATCCTCAGTGGAAAGGAATTATAGAAATGAGGGCATTGGCATGGCTGTTAATTCATTTTTCAATGAGTAGGTATGAGCAAGTAACTCCATTCATTATATCATGGCACATGTGATAGGCAGCTATAAGGAAAAACAAGGTGTGAAAATGCAAAATATGTTGATTTGATGCAAGATTTGTTCTTCATTTTTATGGTTTCATCTAAAATAATGTAACTGAAACCTAAGGGTTTGGTCCAGGATGATAACTAATATTAAAGTGTCATGACTATATGAGTTCAAAGTAAAAATGACATTCAGTATTTTTTTTCAAATTCAGAATTATTCAACTTTTAAAAAATATGATGGTCACTTTTACAGCAGGATTCTACCTCACATTAGATCATTCTGCTTGCTCCTTTGGTATTTTTGATAAAGAAGTTGGGTTGTTTTTAAAATACATTTGCCTTTTTTCCATTAATCCCTTTGTGGGATGTGATCTATTCTCTGTTTTCTTGCTTTTCACCCTAAGGAAAATGTTAATGCATAAGTCATTGATAAGACTACAATTAAGACATGGGTATTTTTTAGTAAAAGTCACCTGTCCATGATTTGTACTATAAATACCCCTGACTAAATCTTAGCTGGGGGCTACTGCTCTGGGGAGCCCCTGGGAGGCTGCTTCTCTGAGGGGCCCCTGGGGCCAGCCCCACTGGCTGCTGCTCAAGATGTCCACGGGACCAGCAGCACCAGCTGCCGGGGACTGCTGAGCAGCGGCTGCTTCGGCCGCCCCCCGGACCACTGCTCAGGTGGTCCCCGGGGCCAGCCATATCGGCCGATGCTCGGGAGGTCCCCCGGGCCAGCTGCCGGGGGCCACCGAGCAGCGGCCGGTGCATCTATCCATGGGGCTGTCTGGGCAGCTGGCCTCTGGGCCAGCTCCTTTGGCAGCCCTGGGGTCAGCCACACTGGCTGCTGCAGAAGTCACGGAGGCCACGGAAAGTCACGGACAGACATGGAGCCCTAGTCATCAATAATCACATATTTTAAGAATTATAAACTGGTTTGTAAGGAAATTGCAATCTGATTGGTGGAAATTCCTTTTAATTTAAGTAATTAACAATAATGTAACTGAATTATCTAATCCAGTTAGAGTACAGAAACACTCCTACAGTTATTGATGCAAAAAAAAAAATGCCAGTTCCATGTGTCTGATTTGCAGAATATCAGAATGATTATTTCTTAACCAATACACAACATATGAATTCCCAAATTATGACTGGTTGACAGTCATCAGTAGCCAGTTATCTACAACCAAGAGTTGCATAATCTGTGTTTGTTTCCTCTTGACTACATAAATCTATGTACTCTGCCCTACTATAATCCCTCTTCTCATTGGCTTCTGTCTAGGTCTTTCGGTTTTTTGTAGCTTTTCTTTTCCATTTAAAATTGGAATATTTAATTTGAAATGTCATAACAACAACAAGAGTCCTTGAAGGTCCCTCCTGTTAAAGACCCAATCCTGGAAGAAACTCAAGGCAAAAAAATCAATTGGGTTCTAGACAAGTATGAAGGCCTGAGTAGCAGAGTCCCTTCCAGGATCAGGGCCTGAGTTAGGAAAAAAATAATAATCACATGACTCAGCTGCAGCTTTCTCCATGCGGGAGGGGAGGAGGGAGAATTTAAATGTGAAGCAGCTCAACTGCCACCTCCCTCTGCTGCTTGTCAACTGCTGGCTCCTTTTACAAACTGAGCAGCTAATTTTTCCTGTTTTCTACAGGTGATTTACAGAAGAAGGCGGCATGAATAACTTTAAATAGAGAAGTGGTGATTAACCACAGCTTTGTCTTATCAGTCTCTAGGAGACTGAAGCAAAATTTAAATGGAAGGAACCTCTTCACTGGATCTGCAGTGTCCACAGATGCGTGTTTAACATTTGAAAAATTATTTTGTTTTGGTTTCTTGGCATTTACTTTATTTTCTTACAATGGTCAACATTTCGACACTAAAGAGACTGTTGCATTTCATGTAATTATTGTAACAAAAATATTTGGACTGAGCTTAAGCACCATTTTCTCTGTCTGTCTTCAACAAAACCCCCAGCCTCAAAGTTTTTAGTAAGTGAACTATAATGTTTTTTTAGCATGTTCATTTTTCATTTTCATTTGCCTTTGGAGAACTGGAACAGCTGTTATTGTGGTTAATAGGACCACAGTTATTTTGATAGAGTGAAATTCACCTATTGGTGAATGGGAGCAGTTTACCTATGGTACTGGGGGAAAAGAGGAGCAACAGCTGCTATTCTAGCCCCAGATTATTACTGAAGAGCTATAGAGCTTCCCAATACCCACAGGAGCTAGATTTCATTCACTAACCTCTGAGGAGTACCACACAAGTTCCATTTATTTGGAGCTTGTGTGGGAGGAATGAAATTTCCTCTTGTCGACTAAAATGTAACGTGTTTTCTTCTATTCTGATCAGATGAGAGGGTGCACTTGTATTATAATGACTGAGGAATCCACACCCCCTTGTGTATTATTTAGCTACCTGTTGCTGACATAATTTAATGGGTAGCTTGGTTTTGCTGAAGTTATTGAATCTGGCTAATACAGTTTCAGAGACAAGAACATTCCAAAATAGGGTTTACCACAATGTGTCATTAAGTCCTCATGGAACTCCAAGAGTTGATCTCTAATTTCTTCAGAGCAAGGACAATCACTTTTATCATCCTTAAAATTCAGAAGCATGTTAATCTTAAAAAGAAAGAATACAAAAGAAAGTTTAAAGCTTTGGGAGCATCTTTTTGAACACTTTGCAGTAGGCTAGAAGGGAATACGGAAAGCCAAGGATGCCTGGAATCCAAATATGTACTTAGAAGACCAATAAAGTATCCACAAGGTTTACAGTTAATACGCAAATACTGCATTTCTTTTTGCACATTATCTCCATAAATATGTGCAGATAACAAATTTTAAAACATTTTTTCTATTATAGAAATCTTTTAGGTAAACTGAACTACACAAATACCAGAGGAACTATGATTTCTGAAGAGGAAAAAAATCAGGCATTTAAGTAGAGTAGGTAAAAAAAGTAATAAAATGAGCATCAGTGTGAACTGGCGGCTAGAGCACAGGATAGGATCAGGACTCCTGGGTTCCGTTTCCAACTCTGCCACTAATTAGCTGCGTCACCTTGGTCAAATCACTTAATCTCTCTGAATATCAGTTTCTCTACGTTTAAAATAGGTTTAAAAGGGTGTTGTAAAGTTTAATAAATGAATGTTTGTAAAGCATTCTGAAATCCAGAAATGTATGTCTATGCTAAGTTTTATTATTACTGCAGAACCTCATCTGAGAACTGTCTACTTTCCTATAATGCCATTGTATACATAGACAGAAGAGCATGACAAGGCTGTACTCTAAAAGCTTGTCTACACTGGGAAATTACACAGCACTAGACAACGCTAATACATATGAATGAACACAACATATTACTCAGTGTAGATAAAGACTAACATCCCGTGGTGTCATGTCATGATTAGCCCTAGTGTGGACCTTAGGGCTCACCACAACCGGCTGACTGACAATGTTAAACATGACCTATCCTTGACTGCACTGAAGTTGTACATCATGTATGTTTCAATACTTGATTTACCAGCATAGAAAAGGGTGAGAACCGAATGAAAATTTGAATGTTAGGACACAGCACTCTGACTGGGCTGGGATCCTACTTCCCTGCTTTGGCTTTTCTGCCACGCTCACAGTCTGGAAAAAAGAATAACTGCCCATTTTAAGTGGTACCTGCTCTTGAGGTGGAGACCGAAACTCTCTTGTTTTTCTTGCTGTCAGTGCGGCAGACATGTTTAAGGCCTGCATAACTTCATTGTATCGGAATCGCTGATTCTCTTGAAGCTTAAACACAAAATCATCAGAAAATGCTACAATGGCTTCTATCCGGTGACGTATCTGGCAGTCACAGAGGTACTGGAGTAGGTAACACATCTGAGAAAATATCAGAAAGAGGGCAACAAAAAGTAGACAAACTTTTAAAATATTCTGTTAACATATAACTGAGTGTGGGTACTGTAGACTTCAAGTGATAAGGCAGAACCTGTTATCAGATGAATTGACAGTAAGCTGCGATACAGCCATGCTTGAGTTAGTATTGGGGCTTATAAATTGCCATCTGCAGGAGATCTATCTGCCTCAGAAACATATACAAGGACATGGGAATTGTGCTAGAGTGAAAAGATAATAATATAGATTTAGACCTTGTCTATATAGCAATTTAGTGCACAGCAAGCTGAGGTGTGAATCTACAGTGCACCGGCCTGCCATGCACTAAATGGCTGTTTGGGCCCTTAGTGCTCTTAGTCTCTATTTCCAGTGGATCATCTTTTGCATTTGTACATGGAAGCTGCAGAATGTCCTATTAAATTAGTTCCTTTTAGAAATTAATTCTGACTAGATGACAACAGTTGGTGCTAGGCTGATGGCTAAAATAATACCATTTTATTAGCAATTTAACTCCACAGTTTACTACCAGTAAATATCCCCCTTAGGCCCAACTAATAACCACAGGGCAGCTCAAATGAGAGAGTACAACTTACAAAAAACAGAAATGTATCTGAATGTATTTGGTTAAATGTTTCATCAGCCCTCTAGTTTTTTTGTTTTGGGAGAGTGTGTGCACCTGTGCAAAGGAGATAGCTCAGTGGTTTGAGCATTGGCCTGCTAAACCCAGGGTTGTGAGTTCAATCCTTGAGGGGGCCATTTAGGGATCTGGGGCAAAAAGTGGGGATTGGTCCTGCTTTGAGCAGGGGGTTGGACTAGATGAACTCCTGAGGTCCCTTCCAACCCGGAGATTCTATTAATTCCTTTATCTTTCTTTATAAAATAATCACATCCATCTCTTATTCATTAAAGGTGAGGTCACCCAGAACAAAGCCTATGCACCACTTTTATCCCAATTAATCTAATTTGATGGCTTCCAGGGATTTAAGTGGTACCTAGGCCTTGTCTGTCTCTCTGCTCAGGGGTGAATTTCATCCTAGAAACTACATTGTGCCATTTAAGATTCCTTATAGAAAGGGGTATTGCACAGTCACACGGCTTCAGTGCAACAATGGGAGGCCTTCTGCCTAAACTGACAAAATGACTCCCACAGCTTCTGGGCATGCAGAGGCAGAATGACTATGTCTGCTACTATGCCAGTGCCGGTTCAGCCTTTTGTTGTTGTTGTTATTTGGTTGGTTGTTTTTTTCCCTCTGCTCTGTTGTTTGACCAGCCCTTTTCAGTCACTGCTCAACTATGTAACAGCCAGGAAGAAAATAGCTCTTAGAAGGTGCTCTCACTTGGTTATCTACTAATAGCCACAATTCTCCAAAGAAAGTTGAAGGGAAAATGTAATACATTATATATAAGTCGCTGCTTCTAAATTTATAAAACGACAATTTTTTTTTTTAATTCAGAAGATATTTCCGACCTAATTATGTTTTATTTATGTCAGATTTGGTTCGAAACAGGTCTCACAACGTCCACCAAGGCTACTGTTATCATAGGGCAATAAAGGGGATAATGCAAAATTATATCATTAATAGCGATTATATTTTTAAAACACAATGTAAAAATGCACTACAGATGCACGTGTGCCTGCAATAAAGAGTGCATGGCTTGAAATATGCTTCAAGACTGCTGTGTTCCTTGAAATATTTGAATGAAAGGAAGAAGGAAGTCTGAAATATACAAACAGCCACTGATACTGTCTCAGTCATTACCTGTAATTTTACTGGTTCAGGAAGTTTCATTTGAAGAAGGCCTTCCGTCAGCACCTGCCCCCCTTTGACTTCTTCCTCTCCTCTTTCTGGCTTTAGCTCCTCTGTACTCAACTCCTTCTCTGGCACTTCACTCTCATCCTCCTGGCTCATGCCTTCCTTAAAAACGCTGGGCTCAATCAGCTGCAAGATGTGTTTCAGATCCCCATTATGGAAGACTCCCATGATTAGCAGAGTGTAAAAAAGCTTGATGAGAGGGACAAATAGAAACTCTGTCGTACCCCCTACTGGATCTCTGACATGGAGGTTGCCCTCTTGAACAGCCTCAGTCAGCATCTCTATAGTTTTGGCCTTTAAGATATCCAGAGGAAATTCAGGGCTAAATTGATAGCACTCGCTGCTAATGCTTACAAAACTGGGAGACGAGAACTGGATTCTAGGTCGTAGTGAGGTGCTGAGTCCTATACCAGGGAGGCCATGTTTTTTGTTCTCATCAGGGAACAGAGTAATGCTCTTGGTCTCATCTGTCATCGGAACAATAAATTCATTATTCATCATTAACCTGGCCGTGGCATAGGTGTTGAGGTGGATGTCAATGAGTAAGTCATAATAGCCTGTGCGAAGCAAGCCTGGCATATACTTATTCTCAATGCCATACAGAAGCTGAGATTCATCCACATGGCTGCACATAGCATGTGCCACCCGGTTGTTCCCTAGAGCACAAACAGCTGAATACAATCGGAGGGTATGATAGTGAAATTTCAGCAATTCTTCCTGTTCTGTCAGTTCTAAAATATCTATAGACCTGTAGAGAAGAAGGGAAAATAGAGGAAGTTCCATATCAGTGCAGTAGCTAGGAACATAGGACTCAAAAAGCAAGAAAGTTATTCAGAATTCTACAATTGTGCAATATGGGCAAATTAGCCATTGCTCTGGACCTTGAATTTTTGACTTCCTAACTTTCAGGTATTTAAATTTGCAATTTTATAGACAACAGACGGCTTAAAAATCATGAGCCAAGCCTTGAAATTGTTTAGACTGTATAAAAACTATCACTTCAAAAAACTCCAATCGTCTTCAGTGGGAGCAGGATCAGGTGGAATTATTTAAAACAAATTTCCCTTTAGATTTACATTTGAAAAAAAAATTAGATAATTGAGAACATAAAGACAACATTCAAATTAAATTTTTACTATTCATGCTACTTATTTAGTTTTCATTTCAGGCTGGACAACGAAAATAGACTACTCACTTTCACTTTTGGTTTCTCATCATCATTAATGTAATATTCTAGGCAATTTCACTTTCAGGTTCTTGTAGATTAGCACAATGCTGCAATATTTGGGTCACAAATACTGTGGGGGGGATGTATTACACTTGTTTTGAGGTTTTATTTAAATGTTTCCTTTAGAATTTAACATTAATAAAATCATGGACATGCTTCTATTGGTCACAAGTTTTGTAAAAGCTTACTTTTACAAAAAATAATTTTGGGGTTTTTCATAACATAAATGTAAGTTTTTGCTTTCAATTTCCTTTTTTTAAAACAAAAGCAAATAAAACCTATATGCATTGGAGTTGAGTAACAGTCCTGCAAAGTCTTTCAGGTTTGAAACACAACAGCAATGGAGATTTCAAAACAATCTAGTTCATGAATACCTCTTGCTCTCATCTGTACATTTTTAAAAGTGAGATTAGATCATAATACAAGCTAATCACTTTTAGGGCTAAATCCTTCTCTCAGTGCCAAGACCAAAGTGTCAGGCATGCACAGGGAGATTTCACAGGGGCAAAAAGAGACACCCTGCTCTGCTGCCAGCATGCCCCTGTCCTCAGACTTGATTGGTACTTTCAACTACCTGAAAGGGGGTTCCAAAGGGCTCTAGACTGTTCTCAGTGGTAGCAGATGACAGAACAAGGAGTAATAGTCTCAAGTTGCAGTGGGGGAGATTTAGGTTGGATATTAGGAAAAACTTTTACACTAGGAGAGTGGTGAAACACTGGAATGCGTTGCCTAGGGAGGTGGTGGAATATCCTTACTTAGAAGTTTTTAAGGTCAGGCTTGACAAAGCCCTGGCTGGGAGGATTTAATTGGGGGTCGGTCCTGCTTTGAGCAGGGGGTTGGACTAGATGACCTCCTGAGGTCCCTTCCAACCCTGATAGTCTATGATTCTATGGTATCTGAGCTAGCCTCTCCAGCACACCGGGGGGTGGCTAAGCCACACCAGCTCCAGACCTGCTTCCTGTGCTGTGGAACCAAGTCCGTTCCACTTCCCCTGAGGCCCTTCATAGCCCTGGGAGAAGTAGCAGAATTTGCCCCACAATATTTTTTAACAAATATACTCAAGCTGCACACGATATTTTGGTTTTTCACTACGGACCACAATGCACTAATTCTCACTCTCCACATATCTCATGCATAGGTTTGAAGATAATATATCTGAAGATAATCAAAACAGTCCATTTGTTCTACCGAAATTGAGTTTTGATGAGCCTTAAAGCACACAGCATATCAGTTGTTTGATTATTGCTAACACAAAAATCCAAATAAATTACTAGACTACAAAAAAAAAAAAAGCACTGAAAAACTTTGTACACACACAAGCTACAACTGAGGCTCCCTCCCTTCTGACCTATCTAATGTTTTGTAAGGATTAGTTTCAAAATTTACCAGCAGCTTTGTACATATTTCCCCTCTCAGCAAAATAATATACAAAACAAAATCAGGTATGCCTTGTCTACATCTCTATGTAGTTCTGGCGTCCACAGAAGCATGTGCTTCTCCCTGAGGAGAAGAAACCCAAATCTGTCATAAATGCTAATTGGCAACGTGTCTTTAATTCAAGAGATCTCTTGTTGTTGAACACGACTAGAAACAGTTTATTAAAACCAGTGATTATATTTATGTGACCCAGTTAATAATTCACTAATTGAATTTAATTGGGGCCCACAAGAAGGGATTCCTTTCTATGTCAGAATATATTATTTGTATTTATATATATTATACAAATGCAAGAGAGAAAGGGAACTGACTGTCTAGCAGACTATTTTCTTGCTACTTGTCTGACCTCATAAAACCCACACCTACTCTCATTCAGTTTATACATACAAACAAAGCCAACCTGTTTTCTTCTGGGATATGGAGAGACATGAACTGCAAAGGATCCAAGCACTGTACCATCCAGCCTTGACGTTCACTGACCCGTGAGATATCAACCTTCAGAAAGTGGTTTGGCATTCTGCTCCACAGCACATGGGTCAAAAACTGGACATGGAGACGGGGAGGGCATTGAGGGACTGGGTTTTTATGCTCGCTTTTGAACAAGCCAGCAGACAATGGCATTACATTCTGGAGACAGCAAGAGAAGAGACAGTTAGCTTTATAATCACTATAGGACAATGCAGTGTATGATAATACACAAGACAAATGTGCTACAAACAGATATGAAATCAATGCAATGAAACAAGCATAGTATGGTAGGAATGTCGCATTTTATGCAGCTCCCAAAACAGGCTGGGGACTGGTGGTTCTCAAAGCAAAATATAAAACACTAAATAGAACTTGCCTAAAGGGATGTCATAGAGGTTTAATATCTAGCTGCCCTGAAACCAGAGATATGAAATCCAGTAATCCTTACGCCCGCTGAAACCTCAGTCTTTCATTCCTCTGAGACAGAGTTCAAGTTCTGTGCAATTCAAGTTCGCTAGAAGCAAGCAGTTTGGGTGAATCCTTGAAAACTGAAGCCCAATCTCTTCTGTATGGACATTAATGATCCCGTGGCCCTATTTGTAAGAGTAAGGGTTTGCCCTGGTATTTAAACCAAAAATTGTACCCCCATCTCCACCATCACAAGTTATTATGTTCTCCTCCTAATTCAGAAGAAGCTAATTTCAGCATGAAGAATAGGATTTAAAGGCTTCCATGGAACCTTAAAAAGTCTGTGTTAGTTCTTCTGGGCTGCAACCCTTTTCATGAGACTACACAGTATCCCATACATATAAATTGACTCTGAGCTAAAACAGACATCAGTGCATTGGATATATTTAAAAATGAAAATTCTCACCATTTTTACCTACACAAGTGTACATTTGAATTCTATCATTTTGATATTATTTATACTACCAATACTGATTGTTTATATTGCGATAGGACCAAGAGGTCTCAGTTAGGATCAGGGCCCCCTTGGGCTGTAAAAGCACATAAGTGGCAGTCCCTTTTCCAGAAGGCTTGCCACTCTCTTCTATTACAAAAAATCACTTCTCAAGACTTGTTGCTGATTGTTAAAGCCAAACCAAGGTCTTAATAAAGGCATTTTGAGCTTCAGAAAAATAGGCACTGAAGACTAGATTCGGCTCTGGTCCTCTATAGATACACAGGGCAGTAAGGCCTCTACTACCCCCTGTCCATGTCCAGCCACCAAGGACATACCCAGATCGTGCCTCTGAGCAGGGGACAGGAGAGATAGCAGGGGCTGCCCAACCTATACATCCAGCGACAAGCCTATGGGAAGGGAATGGACATGGAGTGGATGAGTCCTTAGTTTGCACAGCAAGCATTACAACAGTTAGAGTAGCTGGCTGTGCGGACAGATATGGAGTATGCTACATCGCCAACGGTATTTTATGAAATTACTCCCTGCAACAAGAGAAAAGATGGAAGAAGAATCGTGCCTCTCGAAGCCACAATTGTTCCTGATGCTCCTCCTGAGAAGGCACAGCAACACACTGCTGCACAGTAAGCCTGGAGACTCAGGCCATGTCTACAATAACACTTATGCTGGCAAAATTTTTGTCGCTCTGGGGTGTGAAAAAATGCTCTTGCACCGACATAGATTGTTGAGCTGGTTTTATTAGGTCGATGGGAGAGCTCCCTCCCATCAGCATAATGCATCTACACGAGCGCTCTTACAGCGGCACAGCTGTATCGGTACAGCTGTGCCACTGTAAGCTTGTAAGTGTAGACATGGCCTCAATCCAGCACTAAATATCCCAAATCATTAAATTCAGCTAATACACACAGTAACTTTTGTGATACAAATCTGTATATAACTATCGTAATTGTTCTTTGCTACAGAATGACAAAATATAACCAGGCTCGGGGAGTGAAATATGAGAGTTATAGAAATTGACTAAATTTGCAGTAGTGACCGATAAAATGAGCATATAGTCCCTTTCACAATGTGAATAGTACCTCACACATTCGCACTGCAGGAACGTGTGATTTTAGAATCTTTTCACAAAAGGGTGAGATTCCTCCACAATGTTCGCATTCATTTTAGCTGTGACTACCTTACATGTTCATACCATAGATGTGATGGCTTCAGAGAAGACATGATATGATCTAATGAATAAATAGTGCATACTTTAAAATTGATCTAGTCATTTTTATTCATTGCATGACATACAGCATGAAGGGTGACAAGCATAAGAAATAAATATTGCATTTACAGTTTGGAAATATTTAAGTTCTCAGATGCAACCTTAACAAAATTGTTTTATTCTGTGCCATAAGATCAAATTTCCAAGCCTACTTGCAGGCAAGAACCAAAATATGTGCCTTACAAAATGCCATACTAAACAATTGCACAAACAAAAATATCCCTAACACCGGGAACATACTGAATTCAACAAAATAGCAACAACTGGATATTATCTGATATAACAATTAAACTTATAGAGAAACGAATAAGTGTGGTCTTATTTACCTTTATCCTTCCCAACTCAAACTGGAAAACATTGGGGCTTGTAGCTTGTGCAAATACTGCAGGAAATAACTTAGTACTTGGTTCAACCTAAATCACAAACAGAAATACACAGTGACACAAGATAGGAAAACACCATCAATGCTAGGAAACCTATCACTTGTGTCAACTGCTTGTAGGTACAAACTACTTCGTGAAACTCTAGAAGATCATAATTGGGGTTCAGAAGAGAGAGAAGATTACAATCGCATCAGAGGCAATGTCTTTTCCTTTCATTTCTATTAATAAATAAGGCTAGTAAAATTCAATCTACTAGCTTTTCTCATCTGGATGAGGTGACAAAACCAAATAAATATATACCTGATAATAGGTGCTCAGTTCCTTGCCATTAGCAGTGAAGGTTAGCAGACCACTGGCAGCATCGACCACGCAACCAATCTCTAGTCCATTGTTGTTGCGTCCTTGTCCAGGGCTCATGCTCTCTCCAGCGCACACCATATAGCAGTTGCTGCGTTTGATACTGAATTTCAAGAGATACATTTGTGGCTAGCAGGTGAGCTTGTATGGGAAGGTAGAGTTGTAGTCTGTTTATTCAAATTAAATTACACTGTTGCAACCATCAGGCTACTGCTGAAACTGGAATGTTGTATTAACGTCATGGTTGAAATCCTGGCCTTATTCATAGCAAAACTCCCACCGATGGCAATGAAGCCAGAATTTCACACCATGGATTTTCCAAAGTTCCGTAAAGATGGAAGAATTATTTCTGACAAAACAAGAACCAGCCCAAACCTTTACATGAACCAGACAAAAGAGATTCCAGGAGTTAACATTTTAAATCATTTATTTTTATGCATCCCTGAACTTACAGATTCTGACCTGCACCATAAGCAGAAATGCCGTGAAAGCATAAGAACAGTCAGCCTAATTCTGGCCTGACTAGAAGCAGGACGTACCACAATTCTAACAAGAGACTGTTCTCACTTGACTTTGCAGACTGAAGATTTTGCAGGCTCGGGGCCTGAATGACTGAAATGGCACACAAAGGCGGTACTGCTTCTATTTTTCAATATACATAATTTTGATCAGGCAATTATTTCACGTATTCTTTGCAGTGGAGATACAAACAGGTAAATTATATTAGTGATGAAACTTTACTGCACCTTTACCTGTCATCAGTTATTTTACTTTCAATAACATGGTACTACATCCATGGATCTTGAATTCACGTTTCCAAACAAAAACATAACAGCAGCTATACTGGGTCAGATCATTGGTCCATCCAGGGGTTCTAAACCTTTTCCGACAACTGTACCCCTTTCAGGAGTCTGATTTGTCTTGCGTATCCCCAAGTTTCCCCTCACCTAAAAACTACTTGCTTACAAAATCAGACATAAAAATACAGAAGGGTCACAGCACACTATTACTGAAAAATTGTTTACTTTCTCCTTTTTATCATATAATTATAAAATAAATCAATTGGAATATAAACGTTGTACTTACATTTCAGTACATAGCGCAGTATTAACAAGTAATTGTATGAAATTTTAAGCTGTACTGACTTCAGTAGTGCTTTCTGTGTAACTTAATGTAATACTAGGCAAATATCTAGATGAGTTAATATATGCCCTGGAAGACCTCTGCATACCCCATTTGAGAACCACTGCTCTAGCCCAGTATCCTGTCTTTTGACAATGGCCAATGCCAGGTGCTTCAGAGGGAATGACCAGAACAGGTAATCATCAAGTGACCCATCCCCTGTCATCCACTCTCAGCTTCTGGCAGTCACAGGCTAGAGACATCCAGAGCATGGGGTTGCATCTCTGACCATCTTGGCTAATAGCCATTGATGGACTTATCCTCCATGAATTTATCTAATTCTTTTTTGAACCCAGTTATACTTTTGGCCTTCACAGCATCCCCTGGCAATGAGTTCCACAGATTGACTGTGCATTGTGCGAAAAAGTACTTCCTTTTATTTGTTCCTGCTCCCTATTAATTTCATTGGTTGACCCCTCAACATTTACAAGCCTGATTCTCCTCTGTAATTCCCATTTTATACCAGGTGCTAGATGTTTAAAAACATACCAAGTATAAAACAATTCAATTAAAAAGAAAAATAATTGGAACCAACCTCTCATGAACCTTTCCTTTTTCATCCCCTAGTGTCACTGTAACGGTGCGTACTCTGTCCAAGTCAAAGGTCATGTCATATTGATGGAAGTCAGATGTAATCCAGCCCACCCAGACATTAGCAGGTTCTTGCCCAGGAAATATTCTCACTGAGTAATAGTACTGTCAATAAATTAACAATATCGCATGGTGTTAATATCTGGTGTATGTTATAATTTTGATTCAGAATTAATTTGTTGTTTTAAAATCTCGTAGTTTATTTTTCACAATCTAACTGGGATGAATCAGCTTTTGTGAACAGATATAGTCTTGTTTGAGAGTAATTCATTACTAGAGCAATGGAAGAATGATGATTGCTTTGCACGGACATGTTCTTCAAAAAAGCGGTCTGATTTAAACTGAAAGACAAGAGGATAAAAAAAATGCATGCAGAAACATTGGCGGTATGTTCACATTACAGTAGTAGAGGATTAATAGACATACAGGTGCATTATAATGCCTGCAAACTCTGGAAACACAGTAAACTGAGCAGATTTAAGGGGCTGAGCCTGTCACTGATCCATGCACAAAACTCCCATTACTTTCAATGGGACTTCTACATTTCATACTCTGAATCAGGATCATGTATTTAGTTGTTGACTCTAACTCTCTATGTTTGAGTAGCTCTGGGCTTGACTAGCTGTTTCAAAATAGGGCCATATTCTGCCCTTGTTCTGTTGCCCATGGAAGTTCTTTTAAGCACAGATCCAAGCTAAGTTAAGTCTCTTCAAATAGGAGTTGTTTTGGATTTGGGGCTAAGTAGGAGGCAGGTCAAAATGGAATGAGTGTGGTGATCTCAAGTTTTGTTACACAGTACTACTGCAGAAAAGTGCATAAAAAATATGGCCTGGAAATAAAAGGGAGAAAAATTGAATGTGTTCACTGTGACTCCTACTAGCAAAAGTAAGCAATTGTTAGAAAAGCAAATAGCAAAAATATGAACACTGCGTTGCCATACCGTAGAAGTATGCATCAAGTAATCATAGTCATCTCTGTCATCTGCCAGAACATCCTCTGTGAGCCGTGCCGAGTGGCTTGTGCTGTAATCTGGCTTTGTCCTTCTGAGCATAAACCTGTAATACAGCAAAGTACTGAGGACGGAGTAAAATCACAACCTATATCAATTCTGAGCAAATCAATACACACAAACACGCACACACACACACACACAGGAATTCCGCAAATATAAATTACCCTAAAAGATTTAGTAGTTGGGTCCAGATTGTTATTTATTGTTTACATCAGGTATGGGTAGAATAAGTGCTTTACAGAAGACACAGGGTAAAATTTTCAAACTTGCCTAAGTGACTTAGAAGCTTAAATCCTATTCTCAAAAGTCATTTAGGAGCCTAAGTTCCATTGACTTGAAATGAGTGTTTGTCTCTTAAGTACTTATGTCATTTATAAAAATGGACTTAGGCTCCTAAGTCAGTATGGAGCTTTTGAAAATTTTATCCACTGCCCCTATTCTAAAACTTTACAATTTAACATAACACAACAAGCTAGGGGGCGAGCAAAAGTAGAAAGGGAATGGAAGGATGAAGGTTTCAGTAATATGTCTGGACAGTTACTAAGTTAGGTATGTGTATCTCATGGATCAGATGGGGAAGGGGAGGGTTTGTTTGATTACCTCTGAAAACGATAAAGATATAACATAGTGAATATTCTTGCCTCACTTAATTGGGGCATGGGGAAAGACCATGAAAGTTCAGATGTTCACCAAAGCTTATCTAAATATCTTTGGCCTTTGCTGGAAGTCTTATAAGCATCATTTTCTGATGAAATTTCCAGTATTTCCTAGTTTTGACAGGATCAGAAAAAACCCTCTGGCACTTTTAGAGTGCCTTTCATCTGAGAATGTCAAAAGACTGCATTTAGCCTCACAATACCCTTAGAGGAAGGCTTCTTTTATAGATTTCTGTTTCTTCTATTTAACAGATGATGAAAGTGAGGTACAGGGAGGTTAAATGATATGCTTATTGTTACACAATGATTCAGTGGTGGTGCTGGGAATAGAACCAAGGAGTCCTGACTGTCAGTTTAGCACTAACCACAACTTTACAAACTCTCCACAGAAAACTTTTACTGGTGATATGGAGAGGGATTTAAAATGAATTTTCTAGTAATGTTTAAAGCAAACCCTACCCACCGTATTATGACAAAAACAGATCAAATATGTTACTGACCTTTGTTTAAGACGTGAAGGTTTCTCTTGAGTGTAATCCTTGTGGTTATTGAACTCTTGTTTTGTAGCTTCTTTTTCTGCCCGATCAGGCACTAGGTGACCATGAGCTGTCTTCATCAGAACCTCAAAATCAGAATCAGCATCATAATCCTCCAAGTCGCTTTTTGGGCCAAAAAGACCAGTGCCTGGCAACCCTCCTGCTGATGTTTTGGAGAATACTTCTGCACACTCAATTGGCATGCTCAAGCGAAAAAACATGATGCCTATTTTGCTGTTCTGTGAGCCAAAGGACTTCTGTGTGACCTTCAAACAGGGGGAGCTGTCTACGGTGCCATCTATTCTCATCACCTATCAAATATAAAAGCTCATTTATTATAAAAGTAAATGTCTTCTCCGCCTCCTCCCAAATGTTCCAGTTTGATTTTTAGCATAATATATTTAAAGTATTTAGAGTTACAAAATGATTACATGTTACAATATGGCCTAGACATTTAATTAAACATCAGCATGCCCTATAGCAGCAAGAGCAGGTAAATCCATTGACAAGTGAATGGAATTGCTTCCTTTTAGCACTTATAAACTGGATATACAGTCAAAGACTATCCCCACTATTTTTTGCAATAGTAATCCAACCTTGGCCAGTATGATCCATAATAACTCAAACACAAGGCACAGATATAAGAGAAAGAACAATATTTCTTTTTACCTATGCTTCCTGATATACTTCAATAGGGACAGAGTTTCTATTTCATTCAAACGTGGCTTTCATGTGGTCTGGTAAGAACTGATTGCAATTGTATAGAGTTATATGTATTTTGAAAACGTATGCATTTGTACAGATTTTTGTTATTGGATAAAACAAACAATCTGCAAATGGCCTATTGTCTATGCACATGGGTCCATATATAAATTGAGTAACAATTTCCGTTGAATTCGTGAATTTAGAGTATTACATTGAATTTGTGCACGAGAGCATAAAAAGGTGACCGGAATTTCGGTTCCTGTATTTAAATGCCTGTGGAGGACAGTCAGCAACAGTACATGTAGAACTCTGAAGTGTCTTTATATATTACAGTCCATATTTTGAGAGAGAGAGAGAGAAATACTATTAAGATCGCAAAGGTGAGGTCACAGAAGTTAGGAAAATACCAGAGATGATGGTTACCAAGGCAGTCTTAACTCTGCTCCCTTGTGCGTATGCCTTATGATACAGGGTAATATTTTCAAAAGAACCTAAGTCATTTAGTACCCTAAGACCCAGATTTTTAAAAGTGTTTAGGTGTTCCTTTGCTCAGCTGACTTAGGAACCTAAGTCCCTTTTGAAAATGAGACTTAGGAGCCTAAGGCTCATTAAAAGTCAATGAGAGACTCCAAAGAGCCTGTGTCACTTTTAAAAATGATATTTAGGAGTCGCAGTGCTGATTAGAGAAAGGTCTACGTACCTCTAAAAACTGAGCTTAAGTCACTTAGGTGCCTGTGAAAATATTACTCATAATCTTTGACTTTTTTTTTTTGGGTAGAATCCTTGTCTCATTCAGTGTGGAGTTTGTATAGAGTGCAGTATAAAACTTATGGGACAACAAGATAAAAGCAAGTATTAAAAATTTACCTCACCCATGGAGCACTATCTGATCTACACTATTGAATGAAGTAGTAATCTTTAAGTTTAAAACAATATAATTAAAGATTGTTTCATGATGTACTCATGCAAAGGGGTAGCATTAAGGTTGCGGAAGCAACCTTAACTCTGGAACTTTCAGGCTTTTGACAGCTCAACTTGGCAAGCTTAACATATTATTTTATTGTTTATTTAGGAGTCTAATACATTCATACTCTTCCAAGAGATCACTCATTGGCTGACAGAATTCATCATCATGTTCTCATTGAGCTACAATCATAGTTTACCAGGGTGAGTAAGTGCATGTCAGATGCCAACACTGATATCCATATTCAAAGGGAAGGCTGAAATAGCAAAGCAGCAAGTTAACTGTAGAGTTCATTTAATTAAAACAAATTCCTGAAAAATTAACAGGAAACCTTAATGTAGAACACAAACCTCAATGTGTTCATGGTTTGGTGGCACTGGGAAAAACTGAGGGAGTCTCTTGCTCAGCCACATGGTAATGTCTCTGTTTGTATTAACAGCAAAGGGTTCATAGCCTTCTTGTAAGCCACAGATAGTAAAATATTTCAGGGAGCTGACATCTTTGCCAAAGTTCATTCTTCCCACTTGAGACAAGCCCAGGCTGCACACAGGTATAAATCCTATAGAAAGACAGAAAGAAAGAAAATTTATGCATCCCATATATTACAGAAGTGTTTTCTTGACATAACACAGTCAGAAATGGTTTGGGATAAAAATGCGTGAAACCCAAAAAGTACAAACTCCTGTATTAGGGCGTAGTAGTCTACCTTCCAGGAATCAGCAAGCAGCACATCTCTGTTATTGTTCTGTATACAAGCCTCTCTAAAAGGAGATGCAGCAAGAAATAATATCACATACCAGATAATTCACTGTTCAGAAATATCAGACAGTGATTGTCATATTGACCATAAGGCCAAATTCTCTGCGGATGACCAGTGCTGCCAGCGCTCATGATTTTACAAGACTTACATTATTTGATTTTGCTCATCAAGTTTCAGCTCAGAGTTCTGGAAGTTTTGGTTTTTTTTTTAAAAACAAGAACCTCACCTTTCCTTTAAAAAAAATGTTTCTGGCCCCAATGGCTGCAGAGAAAAACTTGAAAACATGGCCCAAAGGTAACCTAAAGGTTTGAAAACCAGACGGGCAAATAAAAAGAACCCACGTTCATTTCTTTAAATCTCATTATTTTTGTACCAATCTTATGATATTTTGGGGTCAGATTCATGACTTATGAATGCTTAGGGTAGGCAATATTGTACTGTAACTTCCGTGAAGTTGATGGATGGGTTTGTCCCTGTGTAGCATCAGGTGCAAGTTTGGGGCACAACGCAAGAACAAGATTGGTCTCTTGGTACTTCACATCTAAGAGAAGACCCTATTCATTAAAGAATGAAATTCACTCCTGTGCTGAGTAAACACAAGACCTATGCACCACTTCAAAAATTACATTAAGACATCTCTGGTTGTTAGGTTCAGTCTGTTATTTTAGAAAATGAAGAAAATGTATTTTCTTTCTCCTGTTCATCCTTCTTGTTCCCCTTTCATCTAACAATACTATTGAAAACTTATTTGACCTGTCTGCTAAAAAAAATAATCTATTAAGTTTAATAAAAGTGTCAAAAAGGTAATTCCCGTATTGCCCCCCAAGAAATGTAAATCTGGATGCTCCACTCCATTACGCTGGTAGAGGTGAGTAGAATCTAAGGAAATTGGGGAGTAGAAATGGCAATGGTCAACAGGCAGAGCAGCTGGATCTTCCCATTCTTTGGGGCCCCTGAAATTAGGGGCTATGCAGGATGGGAAGGAGCAGAGCCTCCATTCATGACATGCTCTGCATACACAAGTAGAAGAATGTCACAGCCAAAAGCCACAGTGGTTAATGCTGTTCTGCATTAACTTCCAGACTTCAAAACTTCCTTTGAATATTTTATTACAGATAAAAGAGATTCACTGTCATTTACATGTATGTTAAGCATGATAAACATAAGGCCAGAAACTACAAGCCATAGACTCTAGTCGGTAAGATTAATATCTGAACTTCTATCTTTGTGGCCAGGCTCTTAGTAATGAGACATCAGTTTCATACACAGATAATGAGATTGCTCAATCACTGTGATTTATGACTACTTTTTATTGCAAATCTATTAAATATCTATTGTTAAAATATTATACAAACCATTTCTCAGCAGAATACGAGAACTAAATGGGAAAAATCATATTAAACAATTTATAACAAGAGGAGTTACATTTGCATAAATCAATATATATTTAAATTAATATTTGCCTTGCAGCTTAACTTACAGGGAAGGTAACATGCACGCTGCAGAGTTCAACGAACCATGAATGATTGCAAATGTTTTTAGGCAAAGCCAAAAATCACAGCTCTGTCTGCAGTAGGATGACAAATCTTGATGCATCACTCAAGAAGAGTTGTTCTTGGGAGCAACTGTCCCTGGGGGCAGCAGTTAGTGTAGTTACAGGAAGGGTGTTCAGAGAAGACAGCATGGACCTCTGTAATGCAACTCATCACTTGCAAGTTTCCACTTTATATATGGCAGGAGAAACCCAACTAGATATAAGTTTATCAGACTTACAGCACATGCCTGCCTGCCTAACACCTTGTCTCCCTTTACCCCTGTTTCTTATTGATGTAAAGCACTTTGAGAGTTCTTCAGCATGAAGGTCAACATATGAATGTCAGTCATTCTTGGGTAGAACTGCCCAGCGCTGAGCAGGCATTCAAGAGGAAGAAGGAACAAAAAGCCTCCCTTCCCATTTCTCCCCTTGCAAAAGGGGAAAGCACAACTGCAATTCTTGTGCTAAGGGAGCACAAGGACAGTACAAAAGTAGGTACCGCACAGCAGCATAAATCTTTCCAGAGTGGGTGGTATTATAGCCCTGCCCCACACTCCACAACAACATGCTTGTAAAGAGTGGTGCCAGGATTCTCCTCCCCAGGCACTCTAAGGAAGCAGGCACTGGAGGAAGTGATGTGTCTCAGTGACTCAATGTCTCCTGGAGCTCTCAGTGGAGCAGTACAGCCCTGCACCATCCTCAATATAAAGAAGTCTTTAAGTAGCATTGATATAACATACACCTTGATGCAAATGACTCTGGAAACAACATACAATATTCCACACAAAACCTGATTTCATTTTTTTTTAAATAGCATTATAGATTGAAAACTATGAGTGCATGCCATGTTTGTATGAGGAGTTTTGGAACAGTCAGAATGCTATTGAAGTTATTAGTGACAGTACAGATGAAGCATTTAAGAAACTGTAGGTGTATTTCTTTGATGTAGATAGGATTTTGTCTGATAAAGGAAAAAATATATATTTAGAATGAAATTTCTAAGAAGTCCCTGTCATCCACTCTGAAGAAAAAAAAGTGATCATGTAAAAAAGAGCTCCAAAATTTACTCAAAAACAGGAAAGTGGAAGAATCAAATGCCGTCTACATCAAATTCATGAGAGTTTGCAATATAAGAGCAGCTAGTTAAGGTGGGTTTTAGCAAGAGTCAATGTTTCATGTGAGGAAGTGGCAATATTTTTACCAAATTCTGTATCTACAGCTATTGGAGATCCAACTCAGATAAGATAGTCCCTTACTACAGCAATCAGCTCATAAATGAAAGAGCTTAGTTATGCATAATACAGGTAGTGGCAATTGCTGTGATGAGCAGAAGCAGGCAGGAAAACAGTAGGAGTGTAGAAGCTGAGTATATAATGAAAATGCAGTTCTGCATCTCATCACCCCTAACAAGAAAGGGAAATGAGTGGTGTACAAGATGACACACATACATTATTAATTCTACTACATGCATGCATGCATGTCTGTCAGATCTGGAGTAGCATTCTCACAGAGGCACACATTATTAGAAATATAGTACACATTTGCTTCTCATCACACATTCACTAACTTGGTAAAATGAATAGGAATCATAACCTTAGCAGACACCTTTTTTTCAGAGATACCTTAGTACAATAAATACATCTGTAAGTTGTCTTTAAGTTACGCATATCTCACCACGCAGCCTACGTTGCAATGAATTTTGAACTAAATCCTTACCCAGGAAAATTTTTCACTTGACATCAATTGGCTAAATGCAGAAGGTTCTCATTAACTCAGTAACCAGTCAGTGTGACATGCAGATGAGAATTCTGTATCATCAGCCCAGTTCCACAGGCACCAGATTAATCACCAACTCATTCTGCAATAGCCAAAATCCCCCAAATACCCCACAGTGGACCAGTATTTGCTGTGGTGCCTCATAAATTGAGTGAAAATGGTTGAAGATGCCTGTGGCAGCATTAATTTGCTCCATAGGTTAAATCCTGCCTTGACTTACATGCAATGCAACCACACCAAAGTAGATGCAGTTACACAGGGCATGAGTCAGGGTAGGATTTGCCTCTCCCCTCTCCTGCAGGTTGCTTCTGGCAGATGCATATTGAATAAGGGATTTGATCCTGACTACAACTCCATCCACTTTTTCCACATCCAAGGTGAACCACATAATGCCACCCTTTGCTCACTGCAAAAGGATAAGGGCAGCATAATTTCTGTGTAATTTATACTCTTTTGGAGAAGACAGGGTGCAACTTGTAACCTTTTTGCCACATATACAGTGCAGACATGAAAATCATACTCTGAAGTTGCATTGGTGTAACTGGGGACGGAATTTGAATCATACTATTTACCTGGCTGAATATTCAGAATTATAATGCATGAATACACCATACCTCCTGCATGAAATCTCTCTTGCACAAACATAAATAAATGTGCAATTATCATTTAATAGTTATGTTTACTACTGACAAGAATGATATCTCACAAGTGGTACCGTCTGCCATAATTCTGTGGAACTCTTCTTGTTGGCAGTAGACCCTAAAATAGGGGCCTGTGAACCTGATTGGTAACTTGGCAGAGAGCCATGTTCCTTTTTCCCTGTTTGTAAATATGTTATAACACTAGCACTGGCTTATAAGTAGGCTGTGTCCTCTAAAGCAGGGCAGATGGCTCTGACAAATTGTTATCTTTTTACTGAAGTGAAAAGCTTCATTCTGCAGCACCCTAAGTCTCCAACTGCCTGAAGCTGGGAGTGGACAACAGGGGATGGATCAGTCAAAATTTCCCTCTGAAGCATCCAGTACTGGCCACTGTTAACCTCTCAATTACCCTATCAGTTCAATGCTTGCGGTGGGGGGTGGAAGAGATCATTCTTGCCTGCTTTTTGAGGGTAGGTCTACACTACAGCAGGAATGGACACTGAGATCGATCCACCAGTGTTCGATTTAGTGAGTCTAGTGAAGACCTGCCAAACTGACAGCAGATCACTCTCCAGTCGACCCCTGTACTCTACCCCCAACGAGAAGAGTAAGGTAAGTCAACAGGAGATTTTCTCCCATTGACTCCCCACAGTGTAGACCCTGCTGTAACTCGACCTAAGGTACGCCAACTCCAGCTACATTATTCACGTAGCCGGAGTTGCGTAACATAGGTCAACTTTCCACGGTAGTGTAGACATAGCCTGAGTTACAGCTGTAAGACCTTGTTCAGTAATAAGGGCTGCGAAGTTCACAGAATTGTGTACACTAGTAGGTGGAAGCAGGAGTCTTCTACTCACACTCACCACACCTTCTTTGAGTGGGGAATGTAAATGAAATCAGGAGCAGCTCTAGGGCAGCACTGACAAAAATGAGCACTTCCTCTTCTTATGGCAGAGCTGGGAAAGCTGATGCAGGAGTAGTCATTTAACCTTCATCAGTTCTACTAACTCTACATCCTACTAAAATAGAGGCCAAAGAAAGTACAATGTAACCTGTTATTAAAAGCTATAATTTTGAAAGCACAGTAACATACTCTAAGAGATGTGTGCTCATCAGTCAATGTAAGCGTCCTTAGCATGTAGAGACACATGCCATTTCAACTGACAAATGCACACGCAACAATGTGCTATTGTTCAATTACATCAACTTACTTACACTCTGTGAATATGGCACAGAAAATATTTACAGTGGGGATGAATGCACACCATCGCAGACTAGAAAACTGAAGCTTTTTTTTTAATTAAGAGAGAGAAATAAGAATTTATTTTCATGACCCCAGAAAAGTGCTGTTATATTCAGCATTGTGTAGCACGGGGACAAGGCCCAAAAAGGAAAACCATTGTCCCATGACATGAATATGGGACAGGCAGCAGGGAAGTCATAGAAAGAGGATTTGATTCAAAGCCAACTCAAGTGAATGGAAAGACTCCCAGTGGTTAACCGGTCTTTTGATTAGACACCTTCTGCACTCTATGAACTGCTCCACAACACTTTGATGACAATGTGGAGAGGAACTTGTGAACAGGATAGGGACTCTCTCTTCTATATATGTTTCTATTACAATGGGATCACACTCAGTGCTCTATAAATAATTAATATCAGGCAAGGCTTGAGGAAGCCCATTGTCTCTTGTATGTCTGCAGAAACATCTCTCAGAGTTGTTTCAATGCCTTTTTGAAACTGGAAGCACAAATTGCGTCACATAATACTGCAAATGCAGACAGAATGAAGCAACTTTGTGTTCTACATTGAATATTTTAAGGGTGAAATTCTACTGGGCAATACAATCATGTTTCTAGCAAGCCATTTAGAGATTATTTACCAATATATGTATCATTCAGAAAAACAGAATACAAACTTTCAAAATATGCAGTGAACAAACACAAATCTCCATTAACAGGGATCTGTCAAGTCTGAGAGATTTAAAATTCCATCTAGCACTTTAATTTTTGTTTGTGGGTGTGTGCATTTTTCTGAGCACCACACTAAATTATTCAGAAACACTTTTATCAGACATTTGCAGCCCTACAGTGGTTCTGCAACTGTAGATATTAAAATCAATTCTTAATTCTACATCCCTGTCACTGAAGCAAACTTGAGAATTTAGGCCTAATCCAAAGCCCACCAAAGTCAATGGAAAAACTTTTAATTGTAAAAATCAAAATCAGCGCTCATCTTCTTTGCACCAACATTTAATTTACCTTCATTTTTCTTTTGAGGGCCTGAAGATAAACCTCAGAAACAACCCCCCCCCCAAGTGCAAATATTGTTACACCCAACAGTGGTTTGATTACTTATGGGAGTGCTAACAGTCTGCAGCCAATTGCCTAGAAATGGGACAGCAAGATGCACTGTTTACCTGCGGTACAACAGTATAATGGCACAAGACATGCCTATTTGAGAGCTGTCTTATACAGGAATGCCCGAACGGTATTGCCATAGCTGCAGTGAGTGGCGGTACTTGAAGTGTAGACCTCTTCGGATACAAGAAAAGGTGCAGCTTTCTGCAGGAGTGGCCCACAATTTTGGAACCTATTCCTGTCCTTTGTACAAAACGGATTAGGTTTGTTGCCCTTCAGGACAGACTGAAATGTTTATTTATTTACTTACTCAGATGTGACTGAAAGTTTTCTTTAGCAGTTGTACCTTTCATTGTTGATTGGCTTCTCCCAAAACACAAAGTCTATTACAAAATCTTTTGCCATGATGCGGTGCAATGGGTATGTGGTGTTTGTTTTGTTTTTATGTTATATTGGCATTAGGATAATTTTTAACCATTATTTATATTGTAAATGAAAGTTTATGCATACAAACCCCAGGGATGGGAAGTGGGTGCACATAAGCCCAATTAGGTGATGGGGGAAAGAGAGATACACGTAAGCCTGGTTTGATGGGAAACAGAAGCACATAAAACTTCTTTATCAGGAGAAAAAAGAAAAGGAGGACTTGTGGCACCTTAGAGACTAACCAATTTATTTGAGCATAAGCTTTCGTGAGCTACCAGTTCTGAAGAAATGCCTCAGTACTGTAACAAAATGATGAACCAAGCTGCTCTAACTGAAATCACTAGTGCTCAAGATCAGCATCATACAGTAATTACTATTCTATTTCCACTGATGTTCACCCTTTTGCCCAATGCAGTTCTCAGCTAAATGAGAGAAAGCAAAGATACTGCAAAGCAATGCCAAATAACAAGTATTTTTCTGCCAAACTATGCTGTGCACATGTGACAAAGCTGCATTCTCATCTGCTTGTACACCCACAAAGAGCATGTTAAAAGGATGTCAACCCACAATAGGCATAATCTAGCAACAAAAGCAAGTTAACAGCACAAAGCGTGCAACCACTTACCATCACCAACCTCGAAGTCCTTGAATGCAAGCTCTGAACCTGAGTCATCGAGCAGGATTTCACCATTCAGGGTGAACATCATGGTGTGCTCGTTCATGTCAACCATACATCCCACAACATCCCCTGCCAGCCAAGAGCGGCCAAAATGCTCATTACCCTGGTGCCACCGCTGGGCCTGAAAAGGATTTCAGAGAAGGATAAAAACAATGAGAGTATTTCCCTCCCCCTCAGTGATATGACTAATAATCATCCCCCGCAATTAACACAGCACTAGAATTAATACTTTTACAGCAACTCATTCTGAAACAATGCTCATAAGTATCACAATTACACTTTGAGAGTGGCAATCCTACAATTAATTTTGTTGAAGCTCTCCGAACATCAGCATTGTAAAATGAGGCCCAGTGAATAGATGAGTTAAATTGATATTTCAGCATATTAGTAACACATGTAAGAGCATATTTTATTTTTATTTGGAAGATCTACAAAAGGTCTGTCATGAAAATAATATGGTCTCAATTGCAAAGTTAAATAGCTGCTTTATAGTATTTTTTAAATTACTTCCATGCAATTGTTTGGCCTCTAAATTTTATGCTTCCAAGCAATCTTCAAAAATATGTTATTCTTAATGAATTTATTTAGATTTATGCAACATGCCTGCCATGCTCTCTATCGGCCTGAACATGCTGAGCAATTCTTGGAAGTGATGAGCACCCTCAGTTCCCACTTGTTTCTATAGAAGTAGTTGAGGGCATTCATTACCTCAAAGAGTGGCTCAGCACCTTGCATGACTGACCTCTAGAGGAATAAATATTGCAGGTCTGGATGGATGCCTGTTGTGGAGTTTGCATAAGAGCAGAATCTAAATAAATACATACAAATTCTTAGAAAATTTACACAAAAAACCCCCATTATCAATGTACCTCTTCCTAACACACCCATTCTATCAGGACTAAGTTTCCATCCCTTACTCCCACTCCTCAAAAGCCTGGGAGAACACATGAGACTTGCGGCATGCCCTGAAAGTCAACAATCTCAAGCTCTCTTTGACCAAGGGGGGAGTGAATTCCAGAACTGACGAACCTTCATCTAAAATCCCTCCTGTAAACAGCCTCCCAAATAAACTGGAATCTGTTAATTCCAGCACCTCAGCTGATCTCAACTTCTGTGGTACAAGAGGATAGAGCCATTCTTAAAAGATAGTCACAGCTAAAATCCTTAAGAAATGTATCAGTCAAAACCAACACCTTATACAGCACCTGGAAATCAGATGGGAACTGGAATAGAACACACAGCAAAGGTAAAATGTGCTTCCTGCAGGAAATACAACTAAGAAGGGGGATAATGTCCATTTCATTAATCTTAGCAAAACAAAAAGTATTACTAAAATCCCAATATTGGCTTACAAATAGACTGAAGGAGTTTTTACCTGAGATTGTATTAGCTTGGAAAACTTGACTGATGACATGGTTTATATCTAAAAGAAGGCAGGGAGTAGCATTCTCACTGCTGCTTTAGGTGTTAGTGATCTTACACAGTTGCAAGGAAAACATCAAGGTCCCAACTCAGGATTTAGCAGGACAATTGATTCTCAGCTTTTTATTGTTATCATTTTCAAATATATTCAGTGCTCATCCTCTGCTAATGATAGGACACTGTGAATGGTTATTTAATTTGATCAGTCATTTAAAAAATTCTGACTTTTCAGTTCAATGTTAAGGCATCTCAATTTGTATCATACAACACTGTCAAATAGAAATGCAGTAACAACAATAAAATAGGGCTGAGGTAGGCTTGCTTGACAATCTGCAGTTCTGAAATTGAGTTTGTGAAGAGTAATGCTAACTTCTGTCAAGTATTATAACAACAACATAACTGTATTCCAACTCCAGACACAAAATGCAGTTAATATGCATTTTTGTACTAAGACATGAGTCACCACTAGTCTAGATAGCAACTGTTATCATGGCAGAGATTTCACATGCCTTCACACTAAAATGATGTTTTACTGCCACACTTTAATGAGTCATTTGACTCTTGTGAAGGATCAAAAACCAGCGGCATAAAAAAATGTTATGCTTATCTACATATTACCCATACAACTAGATTTCAGTCTTTCATTGTTTCTTTCATACTGAAGTTGGAGCTAGAACTACCTGCTTTCTCATACTTAATTTGTGCTAAATACTATCAGAAATTTCCATTAAAATTTAGTCTTCATTTTCATAACTTTTACATTCCTATATTCTTAACCAAATTCAGTCCAATGGAATTACTGCTGACAATGAAAATCACATTCTCTTTCCTATAGCGATTTCCTATCGGGAGATCACTGCACTAGGATTCAGGAGAAATGGGTTCTAATCTCAGCTCTCCCAATGACTTGATTTAGGGTAAGTTACTTAAGTGCTCTGTGCCTCAAATACACACCCAATTTTGTACAGCATTTTGAGATTTTCAAACGAAAAGAGCTATGAAAGTGCCAAGTGCTCTTACTGTATTTTTGCCAAGTAATACGGTTCTACATTCTAAAATATTATTTTACCTTTCATTTCATCCAGACCCTAAAGAGGATTCTTAATATTTTCAAACACTGAAACAAAAGCTAAGGCACAGAAGGGCATTAAGCTGAAACAACTAGAATAGGAAGAAAAAATAAGTGATTTTTGTTAACAACTTACTGTCACTACTTACAATCAATCCCACCAAAACAAACTATACAAACCTTGAAGCCATCAAAGACAAAAGCTTGCTCATCTGAGCCAAGTTCCTGGTCTGGCTGGCAGCCTGGCCTGGTCCAGCCAACTCTCATGTCTCCTGCAGTGACAGCCTCAAACTCAAAGTACCATTTTCCAGCCTTTACTGCGTAAGTCTTCTCAGTGCGGAATATCCGGAACCTTTCCATTATCCCAGTGCACATGTCTGACCTTGTAGCTGCAGGGGGAAAAAAGGGCCCTTATGTTTATCTGATAACAAAATGAAAGCAATGAAAATAAACGGAGATTACTGTATAGTATCCATACCTCTCAACCTTATAGAAAAATATTAGGAAGTAGATAATGGGATTTAGCAATGATTTACCATAAGTCATGATGCTGTATAGCCAAGAATTGAAGCCCTGAAAGCTCAGTTAATCCAGTGAGCTAGTGGTACCAATGATTGGTAATGCACATGAAAATATCAGAGACTCAGATTTTAAAGGCCAGAAGGTTAACTATGAACATCTACTCTGGCCTCCTTCATAACACAGACTACAGAATTTTTACTCAATATTCCTACTTCAAGCCCATATTCTATGGTTGAGATAGATCATATATTTTTGAAAGACATCCCATTTCGATTTAAAGACTTCAAGAGATGGAGTTTACACTACATCCCTAGATAAATTGTTCCAAAGAGTAATTACACCTCACTGTGAAAAAAAAGTGCTTTATTTTCAGTCTGAATTTTTCTAACTTCAACACCCAGTCTTTGGATCTTATTACGACACTCCTTGCTAAATTAGAGTCCTCTACTATCAGAAATCTTCTTCCCTAGTTGGTACTTAATCTGATATTTGATATGTTAATTAGATAGAGCTTCTTAAATCTCTCAGTGTAACACTGCTGTACAAATATTTATTTACTGTAATGAGTCCTACCCACAGTTATATGTGCATAGCTAAGGGTACTTGGACCATGTTATTTTAGCATCCTTTTTCTGCAGTGGGAGGAGTGGGCAGAAGGAAAGGATACATTTATCTGCATGAGTCTCTAACACACCAGATGACCACATTTCTGCATTAGAAAAAATATCACAAGGAGAAAGGGCAGAGGGTTTGAAAAAACAGATGCCCTTTAAAATACAGTGTAGGACAAATAACTGGCATTTCTTATTATAATAAAACTGACTCATCTGAGGTTAAGTGGGTGAGGTCATATCTTTTATTAGACCTACTTCTATTGGTGGGAGAGAGAAGCTTTTGTGAATACACAGAGCTCAAGGCTGTAAACTGTTCAAGGATAAAAGAAAAATCAATGTTTTTATGATGCTTGAAATCAGACCCAAAGAGGTATTTAGAAAATATTGCTGAACACTGAAATAACATATACGTTTTCAATTGAATAGACTATCCTTATTCACTTCCCATCTGTCATATATATAAAGGGAAGGGTAAACACCTTTAAAATCCCTGCTGGCCAGAGGAAAAAACCCTTTCACCTGTAAAGGGTTAAGAAGCTAGGATAACCTCGCTGGCACCTGACCAAAATGACCAATGAGGAGACAAGATACTTTCAAAGCTGGAGGAGGGGAGAAACAAAGGTTCTCTCTGTCTGTGTGAGGCTTTTGCCAGGAACAGGAAAGGAATGGAGTCTTAGAACTTAGTAAGTAATCTAGCTAGATATGCATTAGATTCTGTTTTGCTTAAATGGCTGATAAAATAAGTCATGCTGAATGGAATGTATATTCCTGTTTTTGTGTCTTTTTGTAACTTGAGGTTTTGCCTAGATGGATTCTCTATGTTTTGAATCTGCATACCCTGTATTTACCATCCTGATTTTACAGAGGTGATTCTTTTACTTTTTCTTCAATTAAAATTCTTCTTTTACGAACCTGATTGCTTTTCCATTGTTCTTAAGATCCAAGGGTTTGGGTCTGTGTTCACCTATGCAAATTGGTGAGGATTTTTATCAAGCCTTCCCCAGGAAAGGGGGTGTAGGGTTTGGGGGGATATTTTGGGGGGAAAGACGTTTCCAAGCGGGCTCTTTCCCTGTTATGTATTTGTTAAGACGCTTGTAAAGTCCAATAAAAAGTCCAAGAGCGAAAGGTAAATTAGTTTGTACCTTGGGGAAGTTTTAACCTAAGCTGGTAAAAATAAGCTTAGGGGGTTTTCATGCAGGTCCCCACATCTGTACCCTAGAGTTCAGAGTGGGGAAGGAACCATGACACCATCCTAAACTGTTGTATAGATATTGTGTCCTATTAAACAGTTGCCCTGACTGCAACAGGTAAAGAACAACACACAAGTTTACAGGCTAAAAGGTTACAGGATAAAAGTATCACATTTTCTGCCTTAACATACGTTTCCTTCAAGACTACTATGGCTACATAACAATTCACTCAAGAGGGGCTCAGCATGAAACACTATTTCAAAAATCTCCAGTAGACGGACACATTAATCTTACTCTTACCACTGACATTATTATGCAAACAGTGTGTCATGTATCTTGATCACAACAGATGTAAACTCCACAGAAAGATTAGTGGTACATGGCATAAGTGAACTATTGTAGTTCCTAAACAAGAGAACTGTGGAGTGGTTGGGAAATGCATGGGTTTAAAAAATAATCTAAGTCAGTAAATAAAATGTATTTAGATTTTAAAAACGAAAGAATGTGCATGTGTCACTTTGAAGTGCATGAATAAATCTATTATTCTCTCCTCTTTTTCCCTTACAACTGACACTGAGGTTTCACACTTTATTTCTAGCCTCTGACCCACTCCACTACTCTCCTGAGCCGATACCTGTCCTGGCCTCCTGCTTTCATGCACTCCTCTTCCTTCCTCCTCAACCGCCAACTCTTCTCTGGCTCCATCTCCTCAGAATGTAAGTATATTATGGTTTCCTCAACAGACAAAAAAAGCCAGCCATTGATTTTGTCTCTCTCTCCCATTATGCCACCACTCCCTTCTTCCCCTCAGCTCTAACCTTATTGAGTATGCAACCTACAACCATTGCCTTATCCTCTCCAACTTCGCTTCTGTCCTCCTCACTCCAACGAAACTGCGCTCACAAAGTTTTCTAATGCCCTCTTCTAGAAAATGTCTCAAGGTTTCTACTTCACCCAGAACTTTCTTGATCTCTATGATACTTCTCATACCTTCTTGACATCTTATCCTGTCCTCTTCCTATCTCTCTGGCTGATCCATGGAAAGAGATACAGAGGAGGAGAACCCACAAAACGATGTACCCAAAGGGCTCTCATGTTGGCTGCCTCCTTTTCTCACTTTACAACCTCTCTTTCATCCTCTTACACAGCTTCAACTACCACCTCTAAACTGATTACTTGCAAACTCTCACTATTCCTAACTTATCTTCCCCCATTCAGTCCTGCATTTTATCTGTTTCTGACACTTCCTTCCAAATGTCCCATTGTCAACTTAAACTTAACACAGTCACCCTTGTGCAAAGTGGGTGTAAATGGCAATGATCACATTTTACAAAGCTGTAAAGGACTACAAGGCACAAGAAGGAGAAGGCCCCTTGTTGCCTTCCCAATACCCATATTCTCTGTCATTATAGACAATGTCATCATCTTACCAGTCAGTCAGGCCCACAACCTGGGGCTCATCCTTTGATTCTTCTGTTTCCCTTCTCCTGCATATCCAGACTATGTCTGGATCCTGCTACTTCTTTCTCCATAAGATTTCTAGAATTCATTCTTCTACATACAGCTAAAACGCTTATTCAGGGACTCGCTCATCTTGATTACTGTAACATCCTTCTCATCTCTGATCTTCCTGTTAGCTCCACTGCTTCCCTTCAGTCTGTACAAGACATAGCTGCTAAAATCACCTTTCTTGCCTGCTGCTTTGACCATGTCAACAACCCACTCCCCATCTCACCTCTCCAATCCCTCCACTACCTTAAGTCCCAGCTTCTTGTTCGAGCCTTGAAGATTCTATGTAACTGTCTCCTCTGTACTTATCTGTTCTTGTCTCTTTTCCTGCTTTCCATCCCCTCTTCTCCACCCTGCCAGTGATGCCAGCCTCAGCAAAACTGCCCTGAGCTTTCTTCCTCACAGCTGTTTATAAATTGCATTTTCTATCCTTGCTGCTCTACATGCCCACTGCCCTCGCAACATCAAATGCCTCCTGAAAACCCCCGGTGTCATAACTCTACAAGAAATTAGCTGACTACTAATAGCAAGGTTGAACAGAAGTTGGGAATAGTGTATATATCGAATTAAAAAAAACAACTAAACATCACCCAACAACTTGTATGTTTCACCCATTGCCCCTACACTTTGTCTGATTCACTGTATTTTTAGATGCCAAATAGCTCTGTATCTTCTTATGATGTTTGTACAGCATCTAGAACATTTGGGGTGCTACTGGAAGCAATAAATAACAATTAATAAGGATACAGCTGAAGATACTCCATTTGGTTAACAAAGGCTTAAAAAAAAAATCATGAACCAAAAACCAGAAAACCACTAGAGATCTCTAAATCCTTTTACAATACACAATACAGAATTTGAATGACGAAGAGGGGCTTCCCACAATGTTTCAAAGGAAAACATCCTATGTCAGACAAGAAAACCGGAGAAAGCAACGATTCTGCAAAACAATCATATTATGTAACACACATATATAATATAGCAGTTTAACTCTATCAATTCATAGTATTGTCATATTCTAAAAAAGAATAAAAATACCCCGCCACAAGCTTTTCAAATACCTTGAACATATTACTTAGAAAAATGAAGGTTTATTCTTTATTTGCATTTATTTAATATTATTATTCAAATTTTATTAAGTCTAGGCACTAAATTCAGCATGTAATACATTGGCATAAAAACTAAGTAGTATGCAACTAGAAACATCCAATTTAGTACAAACATAATAAAATAACTAAAAAACAGGACCCACTTCTGCAACACTTATTCATGAACGTTAGGGCTAAAAGCATCTCAGAAGTGTGGTATTTGTGTGTGTGAACTGTGAGTGTGTGTGTGTGTGTAACAATTGCAAAGTAAACCCCAAGAAGGGGACTCCATACCCCAACATACACCACAGAAGAGTCCTCCATGGCAGTATAAATCTCCACACTACACTACAGAGGATGCAATATCAAGCATTTCGACAATCGATATACACAAGCATTGGTTCATGTTCTCTCAAGCATAATGTATTCTAAATAAATAAAATAGAAGGATATTGATAAAGTGAATTCAATATAAAATTACCTTATTTCACTTCATTTAGCATATTCCTAGGAAAACCTAGTGAATATGAAGGTATTTTGCATAATTTTCTCCATCCCAGCAGGCTCATATATTAATTGCAAAATAATTTTTATATGCATCCATACTCTTCCTCACATTAGCCTTATACCCCCACCCTCTTGCAAATTTTATTCTTACTAAGAATAGGAATATTTTGTGTGTGTTCCTGGGGGTAATGACCATTCTTTCTTCTTGGTAGCCTCATATGTACTCACCCACTTTCCCATCACGACACCCTGTTAAGCTTCCTCTGCAATGCCAGTCAAGGAGAAACCTCAAAGCAGTTTCTCTCTGAATTCTCAGAGGAGAACAATGGAGGTAATCAGGCAATTTTTCTTGGGCATTACCATTTCTGCTCTCAAGATTTCTGGCATACACCTATTTAAATCAGCACCTAAAATAGGGTTCTGAATATTTAAATCTTATAAATTGGGTTTAAATAATGCTTTCTTTTCATTATTCTTTCCTTCAGGATTATTGTAAACACAGAAAGCTCTTTTTAATAATAATGAGAAGTTAATAACTGAGACTTATGAGTTTCATTCTACAATTCTACCATAGAAACACAGGCCACACATCTTGAAAAATAATTAGCTTTGGGCCCTGATGCAATCTACCGGATAGCTGAGAGTATCATTAATTAAAATATATGCAGACTTAAATGTTTAAGTGTAGTGAGAGCCATTCTGTTGAATTTACCATCTGTTATCTAATGAGCATTGCTAGTGGGACAGTGCTGTACAGTACATAGAGCAACTCTCAGTCCTTAGTTTGCTGTCTAAAATGGACTAACAGCACATTTCAGACGCCAGCCATTTAGGGGTAATCTCAAAGTGGTACGGGCATATTGCCTTAATGATTTCATTATGTACTTATGTTTTGATGAAGTTAGGGACATCTTCTTAACTATCACCGAAGCACACAGAAGAGAACACCCAAGCACCAACATGCATACTCAAACCTGTCAGTTTATTTCCAAAGCTATGTATCCTAGAGCAAGCTTTATAATACATAATTATGAAAGCTTCCCTAAAACATACTTTCTCTGCGTATATCCAGTTTATAATTTCTGATTTTTTCCCACAATGTTTTTTCCCTGCAGCCATTATCTATTTTATTTCTTTATACAGCTGATTTCTTTTAAGAAGCAATGATAAAACATAACATCTCCTCTGAGTGGCAGGTTATCTCCAGTAGGTATCAAATGCCAACTAAGGAAATGATGCAGGAAGTATCTTCCACAATCTAGATGTTCTGTGATTAGAATACTCATGAGCAACACTGCACAGTCTGTTCATTATCTGTAAATTTAAACTGACTGGGAAAGTGACCATCTTTCAAATAAGGGCACTCACAAATTGATCAGAAGTCCTTTCTAACGGCTCCCTACTATTAGAGCAATCATCTAAAAACTATTATAAAAATGGTGTCACTAGAGTCACAGTTTACAAGAATTTGTCACCTATTTTCTTGTCTTTGAGATTAGTTCTTGCATTGGACATTAAACCAGGATGAAACACTGGACAACAGCTAGCTTGCTACTTGCTTAAAAGTAGTTGAAAGAATATAAAGGTTCATTCTTTCTTGAACACACATGCGTAACATCCAGTACTGCAGCCTTAAGAAAAGTTATGCCCATACATTAAGAAAGTAAACAAATCCTCAGCTCTTAGAGAAAAGTATTTCAGAGCCAATGATTTCACACAAACTAAGTTAAACTGATGTGTAAGAATAAAACAAAGTTCTCTACAGTCACAGGAAGTTTCATTGACATTCAGGTCCACACTAAAGGATCCTTTGCAGTATTGGGAATTACATTATTAAATTTCTTATATACAATATGTGTAAATTGGTTCTGAATCTGACTACAACCAAGCAAATTCACCAAATTCTGAGGTCCTTACTCAGTTTACACGGAGTTCTTTTACTCAGTTCTTCAACGGCTCTGTTGTGAAAGCTTGATGTAGAGGTTGAGGCAATGCTTGATTCAGACACCAGTTCTTGTGGAACACTACCATAAGGCTGAAGGACTCAGAAGATTGATTAGCATAACCCAATGGCCTGGGAAGACTTAGCGGAGTCCCTACATGCTGAGGTGTTTTTGGGCACAGAGCCTTTCTGGGTACCCATTCCCATCTCAGGAAAATAAGACACGGACTGAATGCAGGGTCATCAGGCAGACCAGAGCTGGAAGACAATAACTCATGCCACCTCTAAGAAATGAAGCTTAAGGCAATGTTCCTTGGCAATAGATGTGCTGCTAGCAAGTGACTTGAATGTGGAACACTTTCCTGATTTGGAATAGACATTGTGCTTGTTCATCAATGAGAGATGGGCACAGCTTGAAGCTAGTGGATTTGGTCATCCTCAGCAGCCCTGCAATGCCTCACGAAACAGTTCAATAGGGCTAAAAAAAACATAATAAACTTAACAACAAATAGATATGCCTCCGTCATTACCAATACCTACTGTAACATTACATGGATTCTTGAGAGTAAAAAAATTAAATTAAATACCGTGATCTTGATCAGGAGCCTCCAGGTTGTAACCATAGCCAAGAAGGGTGCGGACGGCCTCCCGGAGGCTATCTTTGTTTGACTTCTTGGTACGATCATCCAGAAGGGCATATGGGACAAGGCGGGGGTTTCTTCGATTCTTCACATCCTACATAAGGATAAGTTATTAAAAATCATTGCAGTTTCAGAGAGACCAAGCTAAAATGAAACATTTTTCTTACAAATAAAATTGCAAGGACAGATAAAATGTACAGTAGCTTCAGTTTAAAAAATATGATTTGCACAAAGTGAAATGAAGACTTGCATAACACCACACATGCAACAAGCATCTTGCAGAGGAAACTGAAGTTCTTGAAATCTACACGGACACTGAATTCAAAAGAAGCAAGTTATTCACAAATATTGATATTTAATGGCATGGCGTAAATTTTCTTTCATTTTCCACCAAATAATTTAATGGAAATATGTTCATGCAACACTAAGTGTGAAAATCAAGAACAGAAATGAATTGTTTACTATCTAAGATTTTGCACTCTCTTTGGAATGGGGATCATGTTTTTCTTCTATTTGTACAGCAACTAGCACAATGGTGTCCTAGTCCATGACTGGAACTCCTAAGAGCCAACATGATATAAATACTTGATAAATAATAGCACCAATGTTACACTACCCAAAGTGAATGGCTGGTTTGCCATTCATTTGAATGCAAGCAGGATCATCAGTCTCAAGATTCTTATCTTTATGTAGAAGAACAAAACTGCCACAACACCAAAATGTAAAACAACGGCTGCTTCTAATGTGAAATACTCAAGGCATATATTTTTCCAAAAGAAAGTATTGGATTTTACAGTTCTAGTAAGAATCCAAGTGTAAATGCCCTTCCCTCAGTGTGATGCTCTAGTGTGGAATTTTTTTAGCATAACATAAGATAAACAAACACAGCTCTCTGCTCCCAGCGGAATGAAGCTATTAAGTGAGTTAAAGTTTGTTTTTAACATAAAGTTATTTTTTTTCCTTTGCAAAGGTCATTTCAATTGCAAATGTTGATTATATAGTCTATTTAGTATACATTATGACAATTCTAGTGAGTATTATAATTTGCCTTTCTATGTTTTCACTTTTGCACTTGAGAGTCTATTGGCAGTGGCAGAAGCAGTGCAATAGATCTCTCCATATCCTTACTAATTGTGTAGATATTAATTTTTAAAAAAAATTAGAGGTTAAATCTGCCATAATAAGTTGACTATTGTATAGGAACAAAAAGCAAAGATATTGGGAACTTTCTACTAATGGGAGATACCAACAATTGTGAAAATGAAAATATCACAAAATATTGTCTTAGTATTTTATTCTATTATGGTTCTGATTCAGAATTTTTCAGCTTTGCTCCTGTACACACTCACACACATTTCTGCATCCTCAAACAGCAGATACGTTTTGGTAGTACAAATACTTGTGGCTGTTTTCCTTCATTAGCTATGACATATCTAGCGATCTGATTTAGGAGCACCCTGGTAACTAGATACTTAAAGTGTACTAAAATGTGTTTTTTGCATGTCGAAAGGCTCAATTCGTTCCCAATGCAAAAGGGAAATTTGATCTTTCCTGTGGATTTTCTTTCTAGGACAAGCCACAGCATAAAAATTACATAACCTGGATGTTAAATGTTATGTAATGTATGGATGTTACATAACCAAGGGGATAACAGAATATGTAGCAGACACACAAAAGGTGAGGTGCTGCTCTCCCCAAGAATGTTACAGGTCACTCATTTGGAGGAGCAGTGACACTGTTGGTGTAGAGATCATGTTTTTTATTACGAACTATAAAGAGCCCTTTTGTGGCTCTCTAGCCACACATTCTCAAACCATTTTGAGGGTGACCTCTACTCTTCTGTAGACACATCATTTGGTAGATGAGTGTTGCAGAACATGGCACCTCCAAAACCTTTACGTTCATTTTCAATTTATATATAAATTCAATCCTTCTTACTCTCCTAAGGACAAGTTACTGCTTTATAATATAAAGATTGCTGGGACAGAGAAGGGAAAATTTGGTCTAACCTGTGAATTTTTTTTCTAGAATCTTCCAGATTTGAAAGTCTGATTCTCCATTGGAGGACTGCATTACGTGCAGAGGTTTTCTAGTAATTACTTACTTTTTAAATAATTTAAATGACAAGAGTAGGTTTTCTTCAGGGAAACCCTTAAATATCTTGTCAGCACTACTACAAATGGTTTGAGTTAAATAACATTTGTTAACTTTTACATATAGTTAGTTTTTTCAGCTTTGGAAGCTATCATTCTATCAAACACAACATTAGTAATTTACACCTGAATTCTGGATTGCTTAAGGAAAAAAGCATGGGGACTAGAAAAGTACCTGCAAATATATGCTGGGAATGGAACAGAGAGATATAGGAGGACATGAATTAACATGTTTGAGCATATATAGTGGAAATGCAGGTTCTAAAGGCTCGTATCAGGCAAACAATGCTCCATACCAGCGACAGCTACCAGGAAATAGGTAGAAGGGATAGCCCAAAGAAATGCATACAAATAAGAACAATGTGGGCCATCTAAAAGGCTGTTAAAACTACTATTAGAAACAAAAGGATCAGGCCTATCAACCCTTCACAGTAGAAAGCGATAGTAAGGTGTATATGTGCATACATGCATGCTATAGGTATGTGGCAGGCACACAGAATGGATAAGTGATTTAGTGAGGGCCACATCATATATAGAGAGACTTGTATGAGAAATGCCACATAAAAGATAGTATGTGAAGGAGTGAGGCTGCAGAAGCATCTGTAGAACATTGTCCATAGCAGCACAGAATAACAGTGTTAAACAGCCAGTTCACACAAGCAGCTGTAAGGAAAGCAACTATTTAAAAGATCCAAAAGGAATCTCAAAGTCAGAGTTGTGCACTTTAGAGGTAAATCAACAACAAAGTGCTATTTTCCTATATAATCCCCTACTAAACCTCTTCTGTAATGACATGCAATAATGCAGCTTTCAATGGAACAACTTACGAGAAACCTGTCATTACGAGTATGGTATGCAATTAGATTTAATGAACCTATGCACTGTTGTGCTCGGACACTGCTGTGGAGTTCAACAGAAGTGCAGGTCATCAGCTAAGTGGTTTAAGGAGAAGACAGACAACTAGACACACATTACAGCGCTTCTCAAAGAAGAGGAAATAAAAGGCACAACCACAGAAAGCATGTAATAGGAGGAATATCGGAAAGACATGGATAAGCAACTGACATGGTCACAAGTTAAGTGATTTAGAACATCAGGTATTTATATATATCTATTCCATTTATATATATATCTATTAGAGGGGACCTAATTATTTCGTTCTCATAGCCATGGATGCTGACAACAAATGGATCAAAAAATGATTAGTAGTCACCTTCTATCACTGAATTTAAGAAAAATTCTCTTGAAAGTGGATTCTATTCAATATCAAAGGAGCTATTCCAATAAAGTTCTATGTAATACCTCTTTATTTGGCACTGGTGCAATTGCAATTGGAATATTGTTTCCAGTTCTGATACCCACAATTCAAGAAAGATGTTGGTAAATTGGAAAGGATTCAGAGAAGAGCCATGAGAATGATTAAAAACTATTCCTTATAGTGATAGACTCAAGGAGCTCAATCTGTTTAGCTTAAAAAATAGAAGGTTAATGGGTGACTTGATTACAGTCTGTAGGTACCTATACGTGGAAGAAATATTTAATATTGGGCTCTTCATTATGTCAGAGAAAGGTATAATACGATCCAATAACTGGAAGCTGAAGCTAAACAAATTCAGACTGGAAATAACATAAATTTTAAACATTTTTCACCATTGGAACAATTTACCAATGGTCATGGTGGATTCTCCATAACTGACCATTTTTAAATCAAGATAGGATTTTTTTTTAAGATATTCTTTGGGAATTATTTGGGGGAAGTTCTATGGCCTGTATTACTCAGGAGATGATCACAGTGGTCCTTTCTAGCCTTGGAATCTATGAATCTTGAGTTTAGCTCCCTACTGAAGACCCTGCTCTTTCAATAACTTCATCCCTGTTGAAGAACACAAGAAGGAAAGCCAATGATTTTGACTAACTGCAAGTGTAAGCAGTAGGATAGCTGCTATAGCAGTCCACCTATTAAGCCTCTCCCCTTACTCATCACTAGTAGTTGTAAATTGTGGCATGGGACTTGCAGGAGACAATGGCAAAATGTGGTATGATTGAATTCAGGTATTGCATAAATAGGATCCTGCTCCCAGATATCTTGAGTAACATCCCCACTAATAGTCCTTTAGCAGGCAATATTAGTCCTATAGAAGAGAAGTACTGGAATAAATGATCCCACTCAGGAAATACATTTCTCCACATATGATCCAAAGACACACAGTTCCTCAGAAGGTATATAACCCAGTTACAAATTTACCCCAGGGGTTCACACAGAATAGTACCTTGAACCTGCACTCAATTACTGTGACATGATTATACAAGAGCTTCTCCCAGGTGTCCTGCCTGTGGCACAAATGGTGTCTGCGCAGTTTCTATGCTAATCACCATTGGCATGATTGTCTGCAGTTCTATCGCAACCATGGCACATTAGGCCTGTGCACAGCACATGGAATGAAAACTGAGTAGTTTATTTGCACAATACAAATAAGCTTTCTGGTTCAGAGTAATACATGTGTCCTACACTCCACTATGTCTTCTGCAGTTTCCACGGTATGCAGCCGATGAAGTGAGCTGTAGCTCACGAAAGCTTAGGCTCAGATAAATTGGTTAGTCTCTAAGGTGCCACAAGTACTCCTTTTCTTTTTGAGAAATATTCTAGTTTGCCCAAAATGTATGGTGTCATCATAATTACTATGGTGTCTTGGTTCTGAAATTTGTTTATCCACATAATTCCTATATATATTGCCCACCGTTGTCATGTTTGACCTTCAAATACCACTTTACACTTCCAAGATATGGCAAAAGATCTGTCTTTTTACGATGCTATCTGGACAATTCATTCCACTTCTGAGAGTTCCCACTTTTTCTACTCTTACTAACATGAATCTACTGTTTTATATCGTAATCTTATGACAGAATTTGGCCCTTACAGAACATCTTACTGATCTAACAAAACAGCAGAAAAGGGGTGTGAATGTGTTTGTATTTTTAAAAGATATGTGAAGTATCAGCTGCATCATTTTTCCCCCGGTAGAAGCCAGTGACTGGCTCTGTTCCTCTTGTGGTGTCACAGCACTAGAATTGTGTGTGTCTCGGTACCAGTCCCTCCCCTCATTGCCAAGATATCTGAACACCGCAAGGGCAGGAGGACTGGATATTCCTATTCCAAGGAACGGATTAGCTTTTCTGCCTTTTCAATGCCCTGTGCCACAAACAGGACACATTGCTGTTTAGCGGTCTTCGGGGTTGATATACAGCAGTATAAATAATGGCAGGATAAATAATGAAAATGTAAAATAGTCATGTAATGCCAATAATTTTTAAAAGACACACCTCTGTATACTTTAATACAGCAAAATCAATTTTCACGTTTGAAAGAAAAGTAAGTGAAAAATTTTGAGTTGGAGGTTTTTTCCTTCCCCGTGTCTATGTTTCATTCACCCATGCGTTCTGATCACTTCCCCCTTGTCGTCTCAACAGGAGGGAAGTTTGGTCAGACCAGCACAGGGTTGGCCAACTCCAGATCAAACAATGGTTTAGAATATTTTATATATGTGACTGAAAATTGTTTGACCCTGTCTTCATGCGAACCCACAGTGACACCTGTTGTCTACCATGGGTAATTTTTCCTACAATACACAGGGACATGGTAACCTATGCTTCATAACAACTTTAAAAAAAAACATCCTGTCTACATAAGGTAACAAGAATTTATTTCATGAAAACTGCTTTTTAATAACGGTTTTCTAGCACTCTCATTTTTGTGAAGTAGTGGCTTCAATGTCTGGGTCCTTCTGCAACAGAACATAACCAGACTGAAGAATGAAAAGGATGCCTTGCTGCAAAGTTATTAGATGAAGTAATGTACCATTTCTACTGTCTTTGAGGTCACACTTAAAAAAAAAAAAAGCTCCATGTACAACATAGTGTATATAGCTGAACCCAGTGTCTCTAATCATAACATCAATATGGCCTATTTCCTACTTGTCATAGGCATGCCTGCCCTGTAGCCCTTCCCCCCACCCAGTTGCCACGCATGGGGCTGCAGATGTTCCCTGCCTCAGTTTCCCCTCACCAGAGTTTTCTCTTTCTCTGGAATTCCCATGGCTTAAGCCTTCTGGCAGGGTCACTCTGAGTTTAATCCCATACATGGGTAACAAAAGTCCAAATAAAAATCCCAAAGAAATAAAAGGTTCTTCTGCCCTGCTTGGGCTCCCCTTCAGCCCACCCTCTGGGGTCAGTTCCCAGTTCCTTCTAGGTTACCTTTGAGTGTCTCTGGCTCTAAGATAGAGCACTGACTTCCAGACTACTTCACTGGAGTGCTTCCAGACCCTACTCCCTATGGTTCCTTCTTCAAATTGAGCTGAGTTTTCTCAGCCCCTTCATGAGGCCCAGATGTTTCAGGCTGTCATCTGACCCCAAATAATCCAGTCCCCTTAGGCTGGTAGGCAGCTAATTATGGCACAGGTGGGACTGAGTGAACAGGGCTGGTGAGCCCCAGGCCTCTTGCTCTTTAAAGAGGCAAATAGGCTGCCTACACTCCCCCTGCCCCACGGGTAGGCCCAGAGGTCCAAAAAGGGAGCAGAACTAGTGTAGTACTGCTCCACAAGGGTGTCAAGCTACAAAGAGCCAACGCAGGAGCTATCAGCAGCCCCAACCACGCTACACAGCTCTACATCATGAACATCCATTTATGCTAGTGCAGAGAGAGGTCTTAGAGGTCTGGTGGACTGGAGAAGGGTCAGGCTATAGCAAGTATACCCATAAGTATGTGGCTAAACTATGTGGAGCATGAAGCGGGAGAGAGTAACAACTGTGGAGACTGTTATAGTTGACCTAGAGTATGTTTACATTGCAATTAAAAGCCCCTGGTCGGCCTGTGCCAGCTGACTCAGGCTCACAGGGCTCAGGGTAGGGGTCTGTTTAATTGTGGTACAAATGTTCTGGCTTGGGCTGGAGCCTGAGCTCTAGGATCCTATGAGGGGGGAGGGTTCTAGGGCTTGGGCTGCAGCCTGAGTTGAAACATCTACACTACAGTTAAACAGCCCCTGAGTCTGAGACCGAGCCCTGCAAGCCCAAGTGTCTAATTGCAGTGTAGATATACCCTTCAAGCATAGCTCAGGGCTTTGCAGGATGGATTCTGTCTCCCACCCTCCAACTCCAGCAGAGAGAACCCAATATTACAAACCCCAAGCGTTTGATAATCATAAGTCAGTCCCCAACACACCATCAGACTGGCTTAATTATCATGAGATTTTAAAAATAATGTATTTTGAGTTCTTTTGCTCTCTGATCTTTAAACCATTAGGATACATGTTTTCCATCTAATCTCTGCAACAAGGGCTAGAAACCTACTCTTTTTTTTAAATGAAAATTGAAGATCTTCAATATTCATCTGACTCCAGAGTCTAGGAAGTTATGAAAAGCACCAAATATTGCAAGATTAGGGACAAAAGTACAAGAGTTTGCAATAATGTAAACCCCATTTTTTCAGCAGGATTTAGACATAAATGCCCCCTTCCAAGCTGAAAACTTATTTTTAATCAGTTTGATCACAAATATGGTTTGAAGTTAGAGAGATGGTGAAGTACTTAAAGACATTTGGGACAATGAATTATGACATATCCTAGGCCAAACACCATCGACAGATAAGGATAAAATGACCCATAGTACAATCCTAATTACTGAGTTTACCAGAGATATATTTCGTCCCGTTTGCCTTACCTATTCAGGTCACATTCATCTCCCTCAGTTCAGAGAAAATGATCCGTCTGAGAGCAAACATGTTCTTCCTTAAAGGGACACTGTCAAGTATTTTCCTATTTTATTTATATCTATATATATATACACACACATTTGTTTTTCACGTACCATTGATATTCACTACCCTTCCATAAGATAACAAAATTATATTTTTCCTACTTGTTTTGTCCTTTTTCATTTCATAAACACTTGTTTGTGCCTCCTGCCTTATTTATGAAGCACAAGCTAATGTGGCTCTGACTTATTTACAGTACTTACTTGTTTGTGATCAGTGTCAGCATTGATGTCAGCATAGTTCTGGGAACAGGATTTATTATTTAACTTGTGCTCCCTCTGCTGGCTGGCTGGTTGGCTCTGCAGCAGCACAACAAAAATACTGGGTACAGTCATGCATAAACAGCAGCTATCATTTGTTAAAAATGTCCTTGTAAGCAGTGGTGGAGTGAGGAGACAATATGTAGAATCTGGAGGGCATTTCCCCTCCACATTATAATAATAAAAATAGGTTATATTTGGAACGTAAACTACTTGACAGTATCCCTTTAATTTGTAGCAGTTTTAGAATCACAGAATTTTAGAAATTAGATATAGAAAAGACCTACTATATAATTTAGTCCATCTCCCAGCACAATTGTTCACTATGATATATTTTCTAATGATTGGTTCAATCAACTTTCAAATCTCGCCAAGCAATGAGTTTCCTTCCCCAGCAGACTATTTCACAGAACTATTTGATCTCACTATGTATAATACTGTTTAGCAAACCATCACATTACCTTATGCAGTACTGTAACATGTCACAGTAACATGACGAGATGACAAAAGGTAGCCCATGGTATAACCCAGTGTGGAAGCTAAGCAGAAGCACATATTAGCACAGATATCCATTAGCAGCTATGTTATGTGTATGACAGAATGAAATGAGAAGGTTTTGTTTTTGTTCCAATCTGGAACAAAAACGATTTTTGAAATGTCAAAAGTTGCTGCTAAATGAAATTGTCATCCTCCAGTCAGTTCTACTTATGAGGAATAAGTGCCATACCACATCTATTCTTTACAAAGTGGAGCCTTCCATATCTACACACAGGCACACAAAAAGAAACACACAGAGACCCTGTACATATGAATAATCTGAATAATGCAGAGAAACTGTATCTACCACCCATTCCTGCTCTGCCTCTTTCCTCTCCTCCCCAACCCAACCTGATAACATTTAAGAAATTCTTAGCTGGCCTCACTTACTTCCTTTATCACTAAGTATCTCAGTAATTCAAAGAGTATATAATTTGGTGGCAAAGTTTATTGTAATAAGGTTGGCAAAATTAGTCATTCTACAGAAATTCAGATGTACAAAGTAAGCTAAATTGCTCTCAGGACCTAAGGAACCTCAACCTTTACACCGAATTTACCTTGGATTGTCTATATTTTGCTAATACATTACAGTTTAAACCACTGTGTTAATTAGCAAATATAAACACACATTTTTGATCTACTGTGTTCTTAACTTGTTATTAACTGGTCCATTGTATATGCATTACTAGATTTGATTTTAGGCAAAGCAAAGCTTCCAGTGATTCTACCAAAGCTATAAGAATACCCCCATTTTTCACGACTTTAAATCCTCTCAATTCAAGGCCACGAACTGCAACCATTTGGCTTCTGAAAGTAGATGAAATTATGGGTTGCAACCTGGAAATCACTGATAGCATTCTTTAATTTGCCAGTGATGTTGCAGTTGAGCATTAGGAAGCATTCCTTCATTCCAGGCAATGAATGCACTGCCTTCACAAAATCAACATGTGAAATTGTGGATAGAAAATACATGTGTCCACTTCTCCTATATGGCAATGTAGGTAACTATTTCTCTCATAGTCTATTAGGCCAACTCTCTATCGGAAACATAAAGGCACTTTAAAATGTCTGCATTAACACTGCATCTGTGAATGTAAAGTACATGATGGAATTTCACCAATGCTGAAGATGGCCCTGAATGTCTATACAAAGGATATCAGAGCCCATATTAAAAACATCCAAATGTAAACAAATATATTTGTTGTTAGTTCGCAAGCTGCTTAGACCCAAATATGGAAGATAGGTTTATACAATGACTTGCAAAGCCCCAAAATGAAGATACACTAATTGAGGGTGCTGGAAATGATATGTGGCATATTTCTTCAACATAAACAGTCTGTCAAATGTGATGAATAAAATTAAGTGATTCACTTAAATAAAACTGTAAAAACAGCAGGTTGTTTACTGACAGGAAAGCATTGCACACAGAATTAGTTTTGTTCTTGCATGTCAAACAAAATTCAAGATGTACCGAACTGCACTGTATAACTTGAATTCTTAACAAAACCAAAATGCAGATTTTGCAGGCAGAAAACAGTTGTGGTTCCTGCAAAATGCTGTTTTTCTTTTCAGAATGTCTTTTTACCCCCCAGCACAAATCCATGAAGACTCAAACTTTTTCCCAGAGGGTGGATTTTTCTATAGTTTCACTGTGAAATGCTACTGTACATTCTTTGGCAAAAGTGAAGATACCTGTCCTAGTTTGAATTCACAAATAATCACTACAGGGTTGGTGGATGTGGTCCACAATAGAAAACTGATACAGTGGTTAACCGTTAATAGTTACCACAATAGATTACATTGTACATCCATGGGATTTTTATAATTATTTATCTTTGTATAGAACAACTAGAGATCTTGAGTTTTGCTGCTAACAATCCACCATGCTTTATTTTTACTCACTCCTGACACATAGAAAAAAACTCAGCACCAGAACTGGCACTTGAAACCCAGGTTGCTAGCCTCAATGAAGGAGCAAAAATTTGGATGGGCCATGGAGACTGAATTACCCTCCCACCCTTAACAGTGGTCTGCTAGACCAGATATGATGCATATTGTAGGGTAATAAGTAGAAGTTTACACTGTTGCTACTTGGGGGCTTTAGCTGTTCAGTGGACAAAGAGAAAAATGTAGTCTCCCGGATGAGGGTATGTAAATTATTTTCCTACTGTAAATCATTGCCTACACTTCCTTAAGGGCTCAGAGGACAGCATTTCAGAGGCAGAGGGGAGCCCAAGACTTAATCTGTATGCTTTAGACAACACACAAAGAAATGCCACATCCCTTCCCCCAAGGTAGCTGTCCAGAGAATGCAAAGACACACCACACATTTCATTATGGCTTCCATAGAGAGTACTCTATGTGTAGAGAGTAAATCATTTATTGCTGGCAAGCTTAGCTATAATATACTTATTAACAACAGAAACCCAGATGCCAATAGTTTGCCCTCTTGACTGAGAGGCTAACATTCTGACAGTGGTTTCCTCTAACCTCATATCCCAAATTCAATTGTACAATACCTCAATATGTGGCTGAACTTTCAAGTGTCCAAGTTTGCTCTTACCTGCTGGATACCATATGTCCAACCCTGCCTGATACGGTCCCTTGCCCACACATTATGAGCATTCTCTGCTAGTTTATCCACCATGGCTTCTTGAGAGGGGGTCAACTTGATAAAGCTCAGATCCATGGGAGCAGGCTTGTATCCACTTGATAACTGGTAACTGTCAAACAATGTAGAATTTGCAATTGGTGATTTAAAAAAAAAATCACATATTTCACTGAGAAAACACTAACAGATATTACATAGGAAAACTACTGCATCTACTGATAAAACCACAGAAATACAAATATTAATAATCCAGATAAGATCTAGGTTATAAGAATAATGCATGGAAATAATGCACAGAAATTTAGCTTTGGTTTCTATTTAACGATATCTAGAGTGACTGAAGAAGTCCATTTCATTAGGCAGTAACATGTGTTATTGGATGTGTAAGTGACTCAGAATTACCGAAGTCCAAAAAAGGTTTAATATACTTATTGTGGCATTTCTTCACATGCTTAAAGCAATGCAGAGATTAAAGCTGATATCTATGGAGGTTGACTAGATGATCATAATGGTCCCTTCTGACCTTAGTATCTATGAATCTACTATATGCCCCACCCCCACCCCCGATCACAGTATCTAAGCACCTCACAATCATGAATAGATATCTTCATCCTGGGAGGTAAGGAAGGATATCCTTGTTTTACAGATGAAGAACTGAGGCACTGTACAGATTAAGTGGCTTCCCCAAAGACACACAGGAAGTCTATAGCTAAGCATGTAACTGAACTCCGGACTCTCCTGGCCCAGTGTAATACCTTAGCCACTAGGCTATCCCTCCAGCACTCAACTTCCTATGACTTGAATAGGAAGCACCGCAAGTAGAGCGCTGAAAACGGGGAATGTAATGAACCTTGAAGAGTTCCATGTTATCATTTTATTGTTTCCCCATTAGCATTATTTGTGTGCATTTCCTACTCTGTCAATGTTTCCCTGGGGGCAGGATTCCAATAGCATTCAAAGTAGTATTGTGAGGCCCATGCTCAAGAAACCAACTCATGATGTTGACAACCTGGCTAACGGTCTATCATTTTTAGGGAAGGTCATCGAAAGCCTATGACAGGCAAATATAAAAGTTTCTTGACATTTCCTTGACACTGGTCAATCTGGCTACAGGGCTGAAGAGGTGACAGAAATTGTATTGGTTGTGATTTCACTGACCATTGCTAGGAGGAGATCATCAAACTATTGAATAGACTATTTCACTGGACTGAAGTGTCCACCTTACAGAGACTATAAATGATGCAGAAAATTATGAATGCTAAAAAAACCCCGAATAATTAATTTAATCAAACTATGAAGATCTATTGCCAAGAAGTGGGGGGGAGGAGGAATTAGAGGTGAAATCACATGTATTTTCAGTAAAAGAAAAAAGGTACAAGAAATTATTTGTCCCTACTACTTGATCAGTGTCAAAAATAAGTTTATTGTAGACGTGGTAATAGAATCCAGAACTCCTAACTTTTAGTCCTGTGTCTTTTATCTTGTTTGTACCAGAGACACTATCTATAGGGAGAATTGAATGGCGGGCCTCTCCCTGTAAACTGTTATCTTCACAAGATGAGCTATGTTCACTCATTTATGTCTTTCTTAAAAGCCTTTAAATGTGATTTCTGATAGCAAAGTATAACAGACCTCTATGCAAAAACAGGTATCATAGCATGTATTTAATATGAATTCTACAGTAATCAGACCTTCAAAGGGCCAAACAGAACAACACCACATCTTTGTTTTAATCTTTAGTTCACTTCTGCTGATACAGCACAAGAAATCAATTTTCAGTGATGGTTATTCCAGACGGTTTTTACTGTGCCCTTATGTCATAAAAATGCTTCAAAGCATTAATAAAGCGTTACGCAAATCACTGAAATAGTGCTAGGAAAATCTCATACAGTAATTTTGGAACTCGTGTCTTAAAAAAGCAGCTAGTTAATATAGCCGGATTTTTTTTTAAGTACATTGAAATACTGCTATGCTGATGGTTAGAGTTCAGAATAAATGACTTACCCAACATTAATAAGCTGTTGCTGCTTTTTTTTTTTACCTGTCATGTAACTCATAGCTCTTTAGATCTGCCAACAGATATAAAAGAGCTGAAACTGAGTCTTCATTCTACATTTTTATTTTCTGTGAATATTCTCACTGGTGGGTTGGATAAGGTTCTATCAGTACAGTCACTTGCTCTCTCCACTACTGCTGCCTGTCGTTCAGTCCACCTGTATGTGGTAAACCATTTAATAAGATGCAGCTCAGCAGAAGTGGATCAGCCTATTATTTTGTTAAGACTTTCTTTCATAAGGAGTCTGTTAAACTGAACAGCCAGTTAAACAAAGAGATAAAACGGGCTGATTAACAGATTTTTTTCGCCATGAGCGCAGATAAAACATGTACCATTTTGGTCACAAAGGCATGTTGGTCTGTCGGAAAACACAGTTCTGGTTTCACATAAATTATACACATTAAAGAGCTGCCAACTGACATGGGAAAACAATAAAAACACTGAATTCAGAGAGTTTAACTAATCCGGATATTTTCTTGTATCTCCCTTGACTAGAGAATGAGAATACAATATTAACTCATCTTTTTTATCCATAGATCCTAAAGTGCTTTGCAACATTAATTAAGCTTCATAATACCCTTGTGAGGTACCTACTGCATAGTTCACTTCAGTAACAACTGGGGACATAAAGGGAAGAAGCCTACAGTCTAACAAAGTCTCTTAAACCCACATACTAATAGTTATTCTGAAAATAATTTCTTGTTCAATTTATTGCCCATGATCTGTAGATGCTTTTCTAAACTGTGCTTGTAAATGCTGTAAAACAATAGACTGGAATTAAAATATGTTTTAAACTTTGCAACTATTTTAAATTGTATAAGCCCTACTCTATTTTCCCTCCATCTTCCCTTTTTGACCCTCCTTTAATTTTGCTATAGTCAACTGAAGTCTTATTTTTTCAGATAATCATGACAAATAGGAGCTCAGAGGAAGGGTAAGTTCAGCATGATTGCTGGAATATTAATTGGAAACAGAGGTTTGTAATGAAGACATCACACAATCTGAACTAATTTATCAGAGGCATAAACATGATCGTGATGATGGTAAATGTAAAATGCAAAATGTCCCAATCTGTTTTCTGTCCAACTATAAAAATACTTCTAAATAACTTATCAGCAACACATTCTCATATGTAATTTATGTAGTCTCAACAGTTACCAAAATTGATTTAGTTTGTTAATTAATTAGCTTTGTCTGGCAACTGTAACAAATATATCTAATTCCTGGTTTCTGTCAATCAATTTGTATTCATGAGATCAATTTATAGGCTAACATTTAATTGTTCTACATGCAAATCATCTTCTCAGCATGACTTACTACAGAGCATTTTAATACTCCTGTTTGGGGGAATCAGTGAGGTGGCAAAATCTGCAGATGATACAAAACTATTCAAGATAGTTAAGTCTCAGGCAGACTGTGAAGAGCTACAAATGGATCTCTCAAAACTAGGTGACTGGACAACAAAATGGCAGATGAAATTCAATGTTGATAAATTCAAAGTAAAGCACACTGGAAAACATAATCCCAACTATACATAAAAAATGATAGGGTCTAAATTGGCTGTTACCACTCAAAAAGAGATCTTGGAGTCATGGATTGTTCTCTGAAAAATCCGCTCAATGTGCAGTGGCAGTCAAAAAAGCAAACAGTGTTGGGAATCATTAAGAAAGAGATAGATAAGAAGACAGAAAATATCATATTGCCTCTATATAAATCCACGGTACACCCACCTCTTGAATACTGCCTGCAGATGTGGTCGTCCCATCTCAAAAAATATATATTGGAATAATAGAAATGGTTCAGAAAAGGGCAACAAAAATGATTAAGGGGTATGGAATGGCTGCCATATGAGGAGAGATTAATAAGACTGGGATTTTTCAGCTTGGAAAAGAGACGAATAAGGGGGGATATGATAGAGGTTTATAGAATCATGACTGGTGTAGAGAAAGTAAATAGGGAAGTGTTATTTACTCCTTTTCATAACCCTAGAACTAGGGAAAAAGAAAAGGAGTACTTGTGGCACCTTAGAGACTAACCAATTTATTTGAGCATGAGCTTTCGTGAGCTACAGCTCACTTCATCGGATGAAGAACTAGGGGTCACCGAATGAAATTAATAGGCAGCAGATTTAAAACAAACAAAAGGAAGTATTTTTTTCACACAACACACAGTCAACCTGTGGAACTCTTTGCCAGAGGATGTCGTGAAGCCAAGACTACAACAAGGTTAAAAAAAGAACTAGATAAATTCATGGAGGATAGGTCCATCAATGGCTATTAGCCAGGATGGAGAGGGATGGTGTCCCTAGCCTCTGTTTGCCAGAAACTGGGAATGGGTGACAGGGGCTGGATCTCTTGATGATTACCTGTTCAGTTCATTCCCTCTGGGGCACCTGGCATTGGCCACTGTCGGAAGACAGAATACTGGGCTAGATGAACTTTTCATTTGACACAGTACAGCTGCTCTTACGGTCTTCTAAAGCTAAATTTCTTCTCAGAAAAGATTAATGCAATGGTAGACGACTACATACAATTAAATGTCAAAGAGCTTTTGTGTTTTTCTACTGTATTTTTATATTTTATACTTATTTTCTGACATAAAGTATGTGACACACACACATCATAAGTGCAAGATATGACTAGTAGTATATTTTAAAATTAATTTCTATTTAATCTGTCTTTAGTCATACAAAAAATGAGATAGTATTCTGTTTATTTTCTCAGAAAAACATAAATGTTGTTGATTGTGCCTATGAAAAAATGCTGTGCATGTCAGTGAAAAAAAAATCTGTGTAACTAAACATGACACCAATTTTCTCCTTTGAGTTGTACCTAGAGCTTTAGCACGAATCAAGTTAAATGGAGCTGAAAAGTCACTACGTTGCAAATGATATAAGGGAAACATATGCAATTTATGACCAAGTTCAGGGGATGTTAGCTGTAAACTCCATTTCTAAATCTGCTATTCAAGCACCTCACAACAAAATGGGAAAATCTCAGTTGACTGCACAGAGAAATATTAAGAATGTGTTTTGTTGTGAGCATGTCTTTAGAAGCTGACAAGGGAGTGAATTTTCAAATATAGTTCCCTTTGTCTTTCCTTTCAATTTGTCCTTGTCTTGTAGAGGACCAGGCATTTTCCCCTCATTGTGTGTCTCAACAATGAAGTCTCAGTTATGACAACATGGTTAAGGAAAATTGTAGCAATCATTTATAGTATCTGAGATAGTTAAATAGTCTACATATTTAATAGTGTACATAATTTATATATTTTATAGGTTTACCCACTTTTTAGGAAAACAAATGACAAAATTATTCTCAGTGAGTAGTATTTAAAGAACCTGTGTTGCACTAAAAATGAATGTTCAAAATAAGTCTTCAGGAATATTTGTCACTCTTTCACTAAATGCCAGCATAAATAATATTCATGTCATTGCATCACCGCTTGCCCATGTACATCTTCTGCTCTTTTCCTAAGAGACACTAAATCCCAAATTGACAGGTTTCAGAGGAACAGCCGTGTTAGTCTGTATTCGCAAAAAGAAAAGGAGTTCTTGTGGCACCTTAGAGACTAACCAATTTATTTGAGCATGAGCTTTCGTGAGCTACAGCTCACTTCATCAGATGTAAATCCCAAATGTCATGCCACCTTTTGCCTTCCAGCATCTCCAGAGATGGGGACTCATGGACCCTCCCAGATCTCCTGCCACTACCATCTACCAGATTGGACTTGATGAATAAGCAGGCATTTGGGAAAACAGATTCGCCAAGCAGTGCTTTGCGGGGGCTCCCCAAAGTATTTGAAAATGCAGTACTTGACTACAGAAGACTGAGTAGGACAAATGGCAATTTTCTTTCATCAAGAAAAAGAGGTGGCTGATCATACGTTTCTCACAGTTTTCTGTAATTACTCAGAAAATAGATACTCAACTCGCATAAGGTAAAAATAACTGCACAAATATTTGTAAGATCTATTAAAGATCTTTTGGTTACACTAGCTCTATATGAAAGAATAGAAGCTCTTTAATGTTTCATAAAAGAGCATAAATTATCTACATATCACTTAAAAGTGAGAATATCAGCTGCATCGGTATGCCATTACTGATACCGCCCTCCAATAATGACATCAGAGTGGGAAAGTCAGAAAACATGGGATCCAAATTCTGGCCCTCAAACTGATTTTAATGGGATGTAAATGTTTTCACTGAGCACAGGATTTGTCATGTGGGTTTTAAACCAACTCCAGGAGCTCAGGCCAGAGAGCAAATGGATATTTTAAAATGAAAACCATGGAGCAAAGTCAAAGATAGTATGGATCTACCTCACTAATGTCTAAAATCTGCCCCCAGATATACATGCAGTTTTGTGTTATGTGCCTGTATTTGAATTGCACTAATTACATAAAAGAACAACAGTTTTGCCCCTTTTCCCAAGTGGGTAGTCAATATTTGGGGCCTTGATGGAATCTTTCCATTAGGAGGAGAAATTTATTATACAAGTCAGGTGGTTCTTTGGTGCAGTCCTGTTTATTTACAAAGAACATACATAAAGTCCTGTTTTCCTGAATCCAATAAGAACAAACAGGAGGCATTTTCCTTGCTTGCAATTTCCAAGCCTGCCTCTTCAGTGAGCATTCTGCCCAAAAGAAGTCCCCTCTGTTAGCTTCCTCACACAGCCACACTCACACTGCTTCTCTTGGTGTCCGCTTGCTTCCCCTTTGCTTTCTGTTTCTGAAAAACACACACACACACCCATCTCCACTAATCATTATCCCAGCCACTGTGACTGCAATATGTCCCAGGGAAACCCCTCCTGTTTTCTCTCAGTTGGTTCTTCCCATGTGGCCCAGCACTTTCTGCATGATTTCTACTATTTCACCTATCCTACTCCATATGGAGATTCTTACTCCATAAAAGACCTTATTTATTTCTTTGAATGGTGGCTAGCACACCCACCAGTTTCAGTGAGGTATGTGATTGCCCACAGACCAAAGACATGCTTGCTGGCAGCCATCAATATCCTCTAGCACAACAATACATTCTTTAATTACACCTCTGACTTGTGCAGTACCTTCCATTAAAGGGACTCAAAAGTGGTTTATAAACATTAATGAATTAAGCTCACAACACCATCGAGAGGTATTTAGGCAGTTTTACAAAGCATATAGAATTAAGTACCTGGTTTACAGAGTGGTTTGACCACACTCATCTCAAAATGAAGTCAGCGGGAGCTTCTTGTGGTGTAACAGGTTTTATTGCAACTTGTTTGTTACATCTCTCTGAAAAAGGCCCTAAGTAACTTGCTCAGGGTCACGCAGGAATTCTATGACAGCACCAGCAATAGAACCCACCCCTCTTGGCTCCCAAGTCTTGTGCTTTGGCCATAAGACAACTCTTCCCATTTCTGTTACCTTTAACTCTACAAAGCTCTACTGAGAGGGGGCGGGGGGGTTCAATCTAAGTTACGCAACTTCAGCTAAGTGAATAACATAGCTGAAGTTGACGTACATAGATCGACTTACCGTGGTGTCTTCACTGCGGCGAGTCGACTGCTGCCACTCCCCCATCAACTCTGCCTGCGCCTCTCGCCGAACTGGAGTACGGGAGTCAATGGGAGAGCGCTCAGGGGTCAATTTATTGCATCTAGACTAGACGCAATAAATCAACCCCCGCTGGATCAATCGCTGCCCACCGATCCGGTGGGTAGTGAAGACATACTCTTAGAAACACACAGTGGAGTAACTAGACAGCATGTTGTGACTTCGGAATTAGAGAGAGAATAAAATAGGAGGCGTGTATCTCTCCAAATGGTGGCAAAATTGCTCTTTCAACAAAACAACCATGCACACCATGGCCATAACTGAAGGCAAGTTTGATCCTCAAAGATAAGATAGGAAAAATACCCCAAAGATAAACAAACAAGTTACAATAAAACCTGTTACACCACAAACTGTTGTGAGAGTTCAAGGAGCTAACAGAAAAATCACTACAGCATATCCAATTATTATAATTTTCTTTTGACTTGAGTTTGGCCATTCTGGCAGGGTGACTATTCTGTGAGCATCCATCCACCTTCAAGCAAAGATTACCACCCATGAGAATGTACACTGAGTATCTACTCAACCTACATTGATCATAATGTGAAACACTACCACCCTCCTGTCCAGAATCATTATGAGATAGAAGCATGTGAAAAAGAATTAAGTTTAAAATAGTTAAATATGAAAAACAAAATGAACAAAAAACAATATTAAAGTAACCACTTGAGTTTATTCTTCTTTGAGCCTCACAGGGGAATCATGATATTTTTGTGATTAGTAGCCAAATGCACAAAATGTTACACTAATCGTACATCTCGGTATCCAAAACAGTTACAGAAGCCAAGTTAACATTAATAATACTGTACCACTGATCTATTGGAATGAGCCTATTCATGAAGTAAGCTAAGAAACCTAAAACCAGAAGACTGTTGAGGTACAAATGAATAGTACAACAAAACAACCATTTAAAATGGGCCAGATTATATTCAGATACATGCACACAAGTCTTACTGGAACTATTTCTGCTCTCAATCTCATTGTGTAACCCTACTGAGCCAGTGGGCTTCCAGAGGTGTAAATGAACACAATTTCTGATAATCCTCTCTACAGAAATGTTAAATGTGTACCTAAGGGGAGAGTTTGACCCAGTGTTAGAAGTTTTTTATTTGAGCTACCTTTGTTTTACAAAATAAGATCTAATCAACCGGTTGGTTTGTGTTTTGCATCATGACTCTCTCAGATGTTTCCTTGATCAACATACAACAAATATACCAGAAAACTCTCTGCCTGGACAGTCGCCAGTGAAGTTAATGGTAATTTTTTTTTTTTAATCTAAGGGTAGAATCTAGTCCCTTAATTTTGAAATAACATTTTCAAGCTTTCAAGCACACAGAGAAATTTATAACTAGGAGAAGGTTCCCTGTGAACTAACAAGCAAGCCTGACAGTTTCCCACTTAGAGATCTGTCCTACAAGGTGCTGAGTATTGTCAACTCCCAGTTAATTCAATGGAAAGTAAGGACACTTTGGCATTTCACAGGATTGGAACCATAAAGATTTCAGTCAAAATGTCAAATGGACCATCTTAAAAAGTTTTAGTTGAGAACACAGAACCTTTTAAGGAGAAAATACACAGTAATATGCATTATGTGGTCTGGAGAGGAGACTGTTAGTTCACCAGTGACATGACATCTTTAGCTGAGATGTAAAGATTTACATTAGACATATATCCTCATAATATGCAACTTTATTTTGTCCCAATTATTTTTAAGAATAGTTTTACTAAAATCTTTACATATTAGTCTAACAGATGAAGAAATAGTTTGGAAAATAATACAATGAACAGTTATGTACAAATGAAGAGATGGATATTTAGGATGCATACATTACACTGTCCAGGAAACTCTGTTTTGGAAGGCATATGTATGAGATGTTGGAAGCATTTTAAAAGATTAAAATGAGAGTGAAGAACTGAAGAAAGAGTAACATAAGAGTGACATAAGCAATATTAAAAAGGGCCTAAAGGATTCCATGGGTAGTTTACCTGTTCACCTCACACTCATGCACATGACTTTAGTGAGACTACTCACAAATGTCAGGCTCAAAGGGTAGTGATCAATGGCTTGATGTCTAGTTGGCAGCCAGTATCAAGCGGAGGACCCCAGGGGTCGGTCCTGGGGCCAGTTTTGTTCAACATCTTATTAATGATCTGGATGATGGGATGAATTGCATCCTCAGCAAGTTCACAGATGACACTAAGCTGGGGGAAGAGGTAGATACACTGGAGGGTAGGGACAGGGTCCAGAGTGACCTAGAAAAATTGGAGGATTGGGCCAAAAGAAATTTTATGAGGTTCAACAAGGACAAATGCAGAGTCCTGCACTTAGGAAGGAAGAATCCCATGCACCGCTACAGGCTGGGGACCGACAGGCTAAGCAGTAGTTCTGCAGAAAAGGACCTAGGGATTACAGTAGACAAGAAGCTGGAGATGAGTCAGCAGTGTGCCCTTGTTGCCAAGAAAGCCAATGGGATACTGGCCTGTATTAGTAGGAACATTGCCAGCAGATCGAGCGAAGTGGTTATTCCCTTCTATTCGGCACTGGTGAGGCCACATCTGGAGTACCGTGTCCAGTTTTGGTCCCCTCACTACAGAAGGGATGTGGACAAATTGGAGAGTCCAGCAGAGGGCAACAAAAATGATTTTGGGGGCTGGGGCACATGGCTTACGAGGAGAGGATGAGGGAACTGGGGTTATTTAGTCTGCAGAAGAGAAGAGTGGGGGAAGGGATTTGATAGCAGCCTTCAACTACCTGAAAGGGGGTTCCAAAGAGGATGGAGCTAGGCTCTTCTCAAGTGGTGGCCGATGACAGAACAAGAAGCAATGGTCTCAAATTACAGTGCGGTAGGTCAAGGTTGGATATTAGGAAACACTATTTCACTAGGAGGGTGGTGAAGTACTGGAATGGGTTACCTAGGGAGGTTGTCGAATCTCCAGCCTTAGAGATTTTTAAGGCCTGGCTTGACAAACCCCTAGCTGGGATGATTTAGTTGGTGTTGGTTCTGCTTTGAGCAGGGCATTGGACTAGATAACCTCCTGAGGTCTCTTCCAACCCTAATATTCTATGATTCTATGCAGGACTTGGCCCAACTGATCCAACTTCTGAATCATTTGTCATTTCTTTGAGTCTAATTTTGCACATCTAAGGGTCTGTCTATATGAGGAGTTATTCCAGAATAGCTATTACTGATTAACTACATGTTAACTACTGATTAACTTCAAAGCTATTGCTGATTAACTAGATGCTTTAATCCCTAATTCCACTTTCTGAGTTAAACTAATTCTGAATAATGCACATGTCCTACAATAAGGGTGTCTTCACACAGTGAATCAGGAATATTTAATCCACTTTAAATTTACACCCAACCTTATTCCAGATTAATTTACATGTCTAGACAAACCTTTAAACAGATCTCCCATTGAAATCAAGGGAAGTTTTGCACAGGTAAGGTCAAAACCCTTAAATACTGTAGCATGAATGGAAGGTATTAGCTTAGGCTGCATGTGAAAGTTGTGATACAGATGAAAGAAAATGTCCCCAAACTTCTAGCTGTCATGCAATCTATTACACTGTGACTATAGCAGTGGTCTCCAACCTTTTTACGCACAAGATTACACCTTGAATTTAAATGCAACCCAGGATCTACCCCGCCCCTTCCTGAAAGCCCTGCCCCTTCCCTGAGGCCTCGCCCTCCTTCCCTCCATCACTCACTCTCCCCCACCCTCACTCACTTTCACCAGGCTGGGGCACAGGGTTGGGGCTCAGAAGGGCTGCAGGCTCTGGGCTGGGGCCAAGGGGTTCGGAGTGTGGGAGAGGGCTTGTCATAAATATAAAGGGAAGGGTAAACCCCTTTGAAATCCCTCCTGGCCAGGTGAAAGCTCCTCTCACCGGTAAAGGGTTAAGAAGCTAAAGGTAACCTCGCTGGCACCTGACCAAAATGACCAATGAGGAGACAAGATACTTTCAAAAGCTGGGAGGAGGGAGAGAAACAAAGGGTCTGTGTGTCTGTCTATATTCTGTCTTTGCTGGGGATAGACCAGGAATGGAGTCTTAGAACTTTTAGTAAGTAATCTAGCTAGGTACGTGTTAGATTATGATTTCTTTAAATGGCTGAGAAAAGAACTGTGCTGAATACAATAACTATTTCTGTCTGTGTATCTTTTTTGTAACTTAAGGTTTTGCCTAGAGGGGTTCTCTATGTTTTGAATCTAATTACCCTGTAAGGTATCTACCATCCTGATTTTACAGGGGGGATTTTTTTATTTCTATTTACTTCTATTTTTATTAAGTCTTCTTGTAAGAAAACTGAATGCTTTTTCATTGTTCTCAGATCCAAGGATTTGGGTCTGTGGTCACCTATGCAAATTGGTGAGGCTTTTTATCCAACATTTCCGAGGAAAGGGGGGGTGCAAGTGTTGGGAGGATTGTTCATTGTTCTTAAGATCCAAGGGTCTGGGTCTGTAGTCACCTAGGCAAATTGGTGAGGCTTTTTACCAAACCTTGTCCAGGAAGTGGGGTGCAAGGTTTTGGGAAGTATTTTGGGGGGAAAGACGTGTCCAAACAGTTCTTCCCCAGTAACCAGTATTAGTTTGGTGGTGGTAGCGGCCAATCCAAGGACAAAGGGTGGAATATTTTGTACCTTGGGGAAGTTTTGACCTAAGCTGGTAAAGATAAGCTTAGGAGGTTTTCATGCAGGTCTCCACATCTGTACCCTAGAGTTCAGAGTGGGGGAGGAACCTTGACAGGGCTCCAGGCTGATCCTGGTGCGGGGGGTTGAGGTGCAGAAGGAGATGCAGGGTGCGGAGTCTAGGAGAGAGTTTGTGTGAAGGAGGGGACTCTGGGCTGGGGCAGAGTGTTGGGGTGCAGGTGGGGGTACAGGGTGCTAGTTCTGGGAGGGGGCTCTGGGCTAGGGTAGGGGTGCGGGCTCCCGCTGGGGAGCGCTTACATCGGGCAGCTCCCAAGCAGTGGCGCAGTGGGGCTAAGGCAGGCTGCCTACCTGCCCTGGCCCCTCACCACTCCGCAGTTCCCCATTCCTGGCCAACGGGAGCTTCAGGAATGGTGCTTGCAGGCAGGAGCAGCAGGCAGAGACCCCTAACCCCCCACCGCCACCGGGGGCCACAGAGGCGTGCTGGCCACTTCTGGCAGCGGCGTGGGGACAGGGCAGGCAGGGAGCCTGCCTTAGCTCTGCTGTGCAACTGGACATTTAGCAGCCAGAAACTGCAATTGACTGTCAGAGGCTCTGGGATCGACCAGTTGAATACGACCTACCAGTTGGGGACCACTGCACTATAGTATTATTTTATAGAAAAAAGTAGTCAAACTGGCTTTTTTACTCCACGTGGTGTGACCACACCATTGTTAGAAAGATGACTGAGCCAGCCAAGCAGAGTCTACAAAAATGCTAGTATTCCACTACATAGAAGAGAGCTTTATTAAAATTACATTATTGTTGCTGTAGGACTGCACTAATCCTGCTTCCACATAAACTTTATTCACAAAAACTAGCAGACAAATTGTATATCAAAATATTGCAGGTGGATAGCTTCCTGGTCATTACAGTTACACTATTTCTTGACTGGATAAAAGGACCTTACATCTGGAAAACAGTACAGGTTTAACAAAAGTCTACCAAAACTGAGTTTACAAGTGCAACCAAGCTCTGACAGCATCACAGAGCAGAGCATATGTAATATTTCTTGTGATAGGCCACAAGCTTTCTGTTGTGGTGGCCATTGTTTCCCAGTAACAAAGTGGGTCCATATTGCGAGAGAGTAGATGGAGTGGGTTTAGTATTGTCTTTGTAGTGACACTATACTTGTCCAGAATTAATATTTGAAGTCGTGGGAATTGGGTCCATGTTTTACACATTTATTTTCTGGGCTCCAGAAACAAAATTAAAAGGAATATAAAAGAAATGTCATTGTTCCAATATAAAAAGCAGAAGAACACAGTCAGAATGTCACCACGTGCTGACACCTGTTGGCTTCATCTGGTGTCTTTGTGGCATGGCACCTTCATGTTAAAATTGTGTTGCTGCAGTAATCATAAAACTTTTAAAAGCATCCAGAACAGGTGAATGAATCTTTCTATCAATCTGGATAATCTTAATCCAGCCATTCTAGCTATGGTAACATGATTTTTCCAACATGGCTCAAGTCTCAGTGCATCACTGAGTTTTATATAGATTTGCACACATTTCAGAATCACCACAACTTCACCAGATATTACTTTTGTATCTAACCATGTTTCACTGGCCATTTTCCATCCTCATATGCTCAGTGAACCCCAATTATGTATTACATTTCTCAACTAGTCAGATCAATCCAGAGTAGCAACTCATTTCATGTATTTTGCGTGAAGTTTGAACATTTTGAGTGCCTAGTGGCCCATAACAAGTGGCAATTCCTTACAAGCTTTTGTAAGTGATCATGCTATTAACCTGATCTACTCATCCTGTAGCCACTGAAATCATGGGAGTTCTGCATGTTGAATGGCTACGAGATTGTGCGCTATAAAACCAATGTACCACCCTGAGGGTTAAATTGAGTTCATTGGGGAAGACCACTGACTTCATTGTGATTGCATGGTTATAACTGACAGAAGAATTCGCTCATCTGTATTTTCTACCAGAAGGGATGTCAGTAAGTCTAGGCACATATGAATTGATCCTTATTCATTCAAGCCATCATAATACAGCAGTGACCTCTTCTTCCACTTTAATACAGAAATCCTTGTTGCTTACTAGTAGCTCCTAATGTTTTGGCAGAGTTTCAATGAATTCTGCTAGTTGGGTACAGAAACCGTATCTCTATCGCAACTGTTATCATTCTCAAGTGTTGTAGCAGGTAAATTAAAATGATGGTCAGATTAATTCAAGATTCCTTCAGAAGGCCCAAAATAAACCTGATACAGAATGTAGTCCAACCTAACACCAACATAGCTAGCTCCTAATCCTGAAGTCCTTACTGAGTTCTTAGTCAGACACAACTGTATCTTGATGTCAACAGGAATTGTCACAGTAATATTATTTTACTATTAATTTTCTTTAGAATATATTTTTTTTAGGTTTTTTTTCTGCCCACATCTCAATTTAAAGGGTCATTTGTTGGGACCTCTGTTTTTTTCAGAGGCAATGAAGTTATGATCTCCAGTCCAATGGAATTCAAAAACACTGAACATTGTCATGGATAGAGTGGCATAGTTCTTGTATTACCAAGTATGATTTCCTGTTACCTAGATATTGAATACGCACCTTAGTTAGTCTTAACTCTCCCTTTTTCAGAATGCCATTACTGAAGAAGAGTTTGGGGAAGTTTATCCAATTCCCTATTTTCCTTTCTTTATTCTTGCAAAGAAACTAGCTGTAGCCCACAGGAGTCAGTGGGTAGTGACATTCTAACTTTGATCATCTTTTTGAGTTAGAAATTATAGTCCTTCATCCCCTTAAATTTTTTTTCTTGACTCCAGAAAACAAGTATAAAAAACATACCTGGCTCCGCGTGGCTCCCCAGAAGCAGCGACATGTCCCTGCTGCTCCTAGGCGGAGGAACAGCCACGAGGGGTTCGGCGTGCGGGAGGGTGTGCGGGGCTGGGGCATGGGTGGGGGGTGTGCAGTGCGTGCGCTCTGGGACAGAGTTTGGGTGCAGGAAGGAGCTCGGGGCAGGAGGTTGGGGTGCAGGGGGGGGGTTGGGGTGCCAGATCTGAGGGTGCTCACCTCAGGCGGCTCCCCACAAGCAGCAACCTGTCCCTGCTGTTCCTAGGCGGAGACACAGTTAGCCTCCACCCGCAAGAGCCAATAGGAGCTGCGGAGCCAGCACTCGGGGCAGGGTGGCGGCAGCGCGCAGAGCCGCCTAACTGCACCTCCACCTAGGAACAGCAGGGACAGGTTGCCACTTGTGGGGAACCACCCAAAGTGAGCATCCCCCGGATCCAGCACCCCGCACCACGCCCCCACACCCAAACTCCTTGCCTCTTAGTTAACCGGAATTTTTCACTTACCAGCACCCCACATTCCCCCAACATCCTGGATAAAAAAAAGCTTTTACTGAATATGTATGTATATGAGGGGATTTTGAAAAACACCTAATGAGTTAGGAGCACAAGACCCAAAGAAAGTCTTGTGATGATAGTTGGTAATATGAACATGCATGACGTACATGCAGTGCAATGGTATGCTTGGACCCATGTTTTATTCACTTATTTTCTGGGTACCAAATACAAAATCAAAGTAGATGAAGGAGGTCTGTAATACATTTCCAACCCAAAAAGCTGAAGATCACAGTCAGAATGTCACTATATGCTGACTCCTGTGGGCTACAGTTAGTGTTTTCTCTTCTCCCTCTTCCCTCCCTACCTTTCCTCCATACACACTTATTAGAACTCAGTCTCCTCAACTCTTCTTCCCTCATTAAACAATAAAACAAAATAAAAAGGATGTGTTTGAATTTTGACTTACTTCTTAGGAAGTTTCAGTTTTTTCACTTTTTCTTCAGCATATTCATCAGCAATTCCTACATGACAACCTAATGCCAACAGGGTTCTGGAAGGCAAAACCAGTGATAAACTGTCACTTTTATATATTGGTTTCTGTTATCAGATATACAGAACAGGACCCTTATGTCAAATTAGGCCTACAAGAACTACAACATAAAATTCCTTTTTTATGTAAAGATTCTTACCGCACTTCTTTTGAGGTGTGTGTTACACACTTCTGTGTACTGTTGGAAAACTTTATTAGGATACTTCTAAGTAGCCTATTTAAAATGTTAGATCAGACTTGTTATTAGAAAGGAGCTGTCATATGGGTAAAAGTTTCAAATACATCTGACTAAGATAGTTGGACGAAAAACTCCTCCCCTCCCTCCCCCCCAAAAATGTTTATTAAAAGTAAAAAATTATATTGGTCAAGTACATTTCTGTTTCCATACAATTCCAGAAAAGGCTCCTCAGGTAAGCAGAGCAGATACTAAATACTCTCTTTTGAGTTAAATACAATATAAATATAATACGCACAGCTGTAAATTGACTCTGAATAGATTGGTATAGCCTTCTGAATTTTTTCAATATACCATCTAAAAATCATGACTATAAACTGTCATTCTTTTTGTATTTCCTGATGTCTTGAGACAATTAGCAACTCTTATTTTCTCCCAACTCATAATCAAGGAGTCCATGAAACACTGACTTCACTTCCGAAAAGGAGGACGATAGGTTGTTTACTCCAGGTAGTGTCAATACTGCTCCTTTGATATGCCAGAGAACTTGGTGGATGAATGAAACAAGGTGTTCCTTTCCCGAAGACACAGAGCATACTACCTCTGCAGTGATCTCAGACTCTGGCCAAGCCAAACAGCGTACTGATACTCTACTTTTAACTTTCTTTCTTTAAGTGGGACTCCCATTTTGGCTTTTAAAAAAAAGGTGGCACCCTTGTCATATCAAAGGATCAAATACTAGCAGGAGTCAAAGATCAGAAATTCTAGGAACGTGCATTCAGTTTATTTCTCTAGAAAATGTTTGATTTTTAAATGCTATTGTTTTGAAACAACACCACTACACTTTTTTCAGCATGGAACCAAATAAACTTCTGCAGCGGCATGTTATATAACATACACAAGTTTTTACTCAGCCAATGAATACAACCCCCAAAGGTATCACAGAAAGAAATCGGAGGGATCACGAGTCATTGAAATTTTTAGTGCGATCTAAAAAAATGAAAACTTCACTACTCTGCCTACTTTCCACACACCTTTATCCTTCAAGATTAAATATTCTCCATCCATCTCTCAAAATCTACACACAAGTGAATTATACAGGTTTATCACTGATACATTTTTATAATTACTTTTATAGTAAATTTAAAGGAGTCCTGAATTTTTTTTCTTTGAATAAACGGTCATCAACCTGAAAAGGCTGGACAACATTGTCCTACGCCATGACCATTTTATCTGATGTAATCGAACCTCTACACTTTATAGTCCTCTATCACAGGCTGAACAGACAGGTTATTCAAATCCACAGGCCTACAAATGATCATATGTTGCCTTGTGAGGACAATGCGTACAATCTAAGGGTCCACAGTTTTTGTTCTGGTTTGCCAAAAACTGTGATTACATTTTCTTGTTGTTATTGTTAGCCTAAAGCTATCAACTGAGGAAAGACCAACATGTTTGTGACAGACTGAATGACTGTTGTTTTACATTATAGTATGCTGTAAAAGTTCAGATAGATATATTTTATTGACTTTTATCACACAGTCTGAGGGCAGGAACATCTCCCTTTTAAGTACTGACAATTTACTAGTGGGATCACTGGTCTCAGTTAACATCTTTTTAGGCTGCGTTCATTTCTAAGATGATATGAAAGGAAAAACATCAGAAAATGTCACCTGTCGTCTTTAAAATGTGATTCTTTTAGGAAGACAGACTTCAGATATTTTAACTGGCAACTAGTGGGCTTATCTGTGCTAGAAAATATTTTAGCTGATATTAGAGGGGTAAGTGTCAGACCCTAATTTTTCCAGTGTCAGAGTTACAAATTTGCTGTTAGTAAGATGGCTGGATATGTTTTAGTTCTCTTAAAACTACAGAAGTGTATAAGTCCTCAAGTTTGGACCCAGATTAGAACTTTCCCCGAATTTGAGGGTGTTTTTATCCATAACTTTGGCTCAGACTGATTAAAAGAGAGACCCAAGAGATATGAAATCGGGATTAAGATCCCAATTTTCCCATCACTCAAAGGGCTTGGGATGGAAGGTTTGATTTGGGCTGATTCTAGTTATACCATTCTTTCTTGATTTTACTTTCCGGTGCATACTGCTGCTCAGGGTGTTATGCAATTCCATATTTATTTCTCCTTGCAGATGGATCATATGCTTCAACTGATTATTAAATCTTATTTTTTCTACTGTATGAAAAATAAATAGTATTGTTATCTATTATGAACCCAAATTTTCTATTGGTTATTTTTCAATGAGGAATTATGTTTGTTGGTCTATTTTTTAAAACTTATGCTCAGTCCCATAAATTTGTATTTGTTTTTAGTATCAAAAAGAAAAAATAAGCTCTGAAATAGAACTTATTAACACTATTTTCAATTGTTGATGCACAATACAAGACTAGATGATGAACTGAGTTATACCACTGACCCTCAGAAAACAGAAATTTAATCCAGGACAAGGGGCTCAGTCTTCTACATTGCCTCCAACTTGCATGTGCAAAAATATTCTGACATTGCACAAATAACTCTTTGATAGCTGAAGACTTACTTGTCAATCACCAATACAGTATTTCATAGCGTATAAATGTGTATATTAGACAAGAGGCTCAACCCTTTAATCACATCACTTTCTCCTATCCAGGGTAAGACTAGACACTAAGACCCAGATTCTCCATTTCACTAAAGCCACCAGCTGGAGATTCCCATTGGAGAATGCTCATAGGGAGCATCTGCTGGCTTACAGCTAACAGTGTATCGACCTTCTATGCCAGCTCTCCCAACCATTGCCAATGTAAGGGGAGGGGAGGTGTGTTGTGGGAAGGAGGTGTACGGGAAGATTTTGGCAAATCAGTAAAATGCCTGAAACCACCATTGCTTATTGCTAACAGTAGCCAAGTCAGCAGGCAGCACTGAACCACTACTGCTTATCGCTATAAGTAGCCAAGTCAGCAGGTCGTAAATTGGCCATGCAGCCTTAACGTAACCAAGGCAGGAGGACAGGGAGGTTCAGGTGCCACAGACAAGGCGGCTTGACCCCACATCCTTCCTGCTAAGAATGTTAAAATTGCTGATATATGTATTTTAGAAAAATAGGAAGTCTGTCTATATGTGCCCCCGGGAATGTTTGTCAGGGCCCCAAGGCATGGACACATTGAAAAAAACAAAACATATCTGGTTAAATTGATGATCAAAAGAAAACCTCTTGCTGGACCTTTAAAAACTGCTTGCTTAGCAAGTTTTCTTTAAGGGATATGTCATTGTATTACTAAGGGGGAAAAGTTTGAGGTAGCTGCACTTCTCAGAAGGGTTTCTTCTTGGACGCTCCCTCTGGATGCATCTTGGGGTCCCCACTGGCAGACGGAAGTTTGGCCAGCGGGAAGCCTGTCACGGTGCCACTCGAAGGCCACACTCAGCTTCAGTAATTATCTAGGGTTTGGGGTGTTTTACTAACCTGTTGCGGATGTGTGTAAATGCTTGAGACTAAGTAAAGTTTAGCTTTAAATGAAAACACTCTTGTGTTGTCCTGTTTGTGCCAGCCATCTATCGGTCGGACGGCCGTGTCTCCCTTATTTCCTGACACCACTTCGCACACAGTAAAAGTTACCAAGAGCTTTGGATTAAAAGAACCCCCGCTAGCAGAGGTGGAATGGGGAAATTGAGTTCTGCTACACCAAATCCTCCCTGGTATAAGAGAGCTTACCCAAGCAGAGTAAATTATAGCAGTAGCCTTCCTGCTCTAATTTGCATCCAGACCAACTGGCACTGAATCAGGGAGCCACAAGTGGAGGAAGAGGAAACTGGGGCCTTGAGTCAGATTATAATCACCCTTAAATTTACAATTCACATAGACACACTGAAATCACTTGGACCTCTCACAGACTAAGGTATATAGTATAGCATGAAAACCAAATAAACATATTTTAATATTAAACCATTTTCAAGTGACAACTCATTCTTGAATTTTGATATTTTACAGTTTATATTATTTTTATACTTCATATGTGTGAAGGTGTACCATAATACTATCAAATATACTGAAATAGAAGCATAACAAGAAGAAAAGATGTGGCAGATGATATGATTCAAGTCTTTTTTGATTTCTGCATCTCTGAACAGGTAAGGCTGGCAGAAAACTGTCAACAACCACAAAATTAATTAAAGTGCAGAGCTATTCCTCAAACCTCGAGACAGTGCTTTCAAGTTTTGAACAAACACTCTAATACAAAATGTGAAGACTATGACATTGTTGTGTAAAGGGTTATAAGAAGCTTTAAAAAAAAAGATGCTTCCTTTCCCTCTTTCTCCCTCTCCCCCCCATTGAAGTTGAGTACTAATAGATTTAAAACCTCAGTTAAAGGACTATTCAAGCTACACTGAAAGTACCTTCAGATTCAAATCACTACAGGGGATATTAAGAGTGGATTAATGCACTATTCTTCCACTCGTGTAGACTAGCAGAAATGAAAAGAGTCTGACACTCTCATTCTAGTTCCTAGTGGATAAATTTCTACATGACAAAGTCACCATAATACAATACAACTAACAGTGTGTGCTTAAGAAAGGTCCAGTATTACAAAAGTAAGGCTCTTGCAGGACTATAATCAGATGCATTATTAAAGCGGCAGGGTGGGCAAGTTGCTATACAGTGGCCCTCCATTCACTTAACTAGCAGATTCTATATATTATGAGTAATAAAAATATCACTATACAAAACAACTAATTTCATATTATACATACACAAAATGACTTATGTTTTTTCCCAGGTCAGATTAGAAGGCTATGAGGACCTGGGACTGTAAAAATGTCAGGACCCCATAAAAGCCATGATGGGTATTCAATGGGATATTATTAGTATACATTAAATGTTATGAGAGACTGTGGCTTCCTATGTTTATGTCATGGTTCTATAAATCCAACAATTAATCTGGCCCTGAGACTGAAGGCAAAATTGATGGCATCACTTTTGGAGTTTCACAAACTGGACAGAGATTATCTTGGAAAATGACAGTGCTGTACTGATTGAGAATCCCATGAGCTGTTCTTGAAATGTTGCCACCTAGCTGAACAGAAAGTTGGGCTGATTTTCCTGCATTGGATGGAGTTCACCTTATAAGTGGATACAGCCAAAACATTCTTGCCAGAAACAATTTTTCACCAGTGCTCATAGAAGAGCAATTTATTTTAACCAAGTATCTGGTATTTCCAAAACGTGTTCTGGGGAGGATGCTTCAAGCCCCCTAAAAGTTCTTTGCACCTACACTCCATGGGTATACACTGAGTCATACTCTCAATATACACAGCATATTTTTCTTAGAGGAAAGTAGGAACATTTCCATCAAAGTGCCACTTAAAATGTATGTTGATTCTGCAGGGTCATCTCTTTTCTAAATTAAGGTTACAAAAAAGGCCATATATTTAAACTGGAAAACAAATTAACAAACTGCAGAGAAGAGAGATAGGGAAAACCGATACACATCCTAGTTTTGAGGTTTTTATCACAGGTAAGGAGAGAATTTTCAAGAAAGTCTCTTATTAATATAGTGGCAGCATCACACTGCAGATGGAGGATGAGCAATAGTGACCAGCTGAAATACTCTAGCATTCCAAGTTGGGAGGGTCTGTAAAATTCACACATGTATGTGCTCATCGGCAGGTCGGAGCTGGTGGCAACCATCCAGATAAAGAATGCTGAAGTAAGTCTTATCCAGCTTCTCATGACCACAAATCACTGTTTATTGCAAAACTGTGCCTAAAGAATGAGAACTAAACAACGTTAAAAATAAAGGGTTCCTCCTACTTCTGTGAGGTACACTTTGGACCCACTTCTCACACCTTCTGTCCCAGGGGAAAATGGCTCTCCTTGTCCTTTCATCATTATCAAAATGTCATTGTGTTGGTGTGACAATCTCAAACATACCAAAGCAGGCAGTGCTAGTCAGTACTAATAGGAAGTTGCTTTGAGGCAGGGAGATAATTATTGTTATAATACCTTGGAGAGTTTCAAATTCCCTGGAGACTGAGAAATGGACTTTCAGTACCACAGTTTGTTTAGCTAGTATGGCCTTTTCTAGTCTCAAGTCTATTATTCATCAATATACCGTAGTTTGTCGTTTCTGTATTACTACCCTACAGATAAACAAACTTCATTGATTGGATTAGAATTTATGACACCACAGCTGCTTAGTTGCATGAAAAAAACTTGCTGTAAGACTGTAGATGGTAGAAACTTACTTCAGCGTCTCAAGTGACATTTGTAAATTATAATTTCGTTCCTGCTCTGGCAACTTTGAAAACTCTACCAAGCACGGGTGTTGTCTTTTGTTGTCATCTCTAACCTGCAAGACAATAACGGAGAGAGTTTAAATGTGCCTTAAGAACCATAGTAATGATTAAAAAAAAAAAGACCCTCAAAACTTGGGACTGATCGTCAGCCCTACTGAAACAGGGTATTTCTTTGATCCAAAAATAGCCCCAATTTCAGAACATAAAACATTAATCATTAAGGAAGATTGGCAAAATTTGGCTCTCAGTAAATAAGACAAATCCAAAATGTAATACATTTTAAACATGAGCATCAGTACATATTATTCAGTAGTTCACAACAGGTACACACTGAGACAAACATACTGAAATAGACTTAAAAATATTATTCAAAGATAACCAAGACATTAAGGATTGCATAGAACTCAGCATAATTTGACAGACTGCATCATAAAAAGTCAGTTCAAATATCATTTAGGGACTGTCTGTTCCCATTCTCAGAGTAGTTTGTGCAAATTTGTGTATGGGACTTACATGGCTCAACTGATGTGCATAATACAGAAAAAAATATTCCATACTAACAATGATATTCAGTTAAGGCTAAACCTCCCCTTCTCTTAATTCAGGCAATATGTGTTTCAGAAAATGACTCAAAGATGGCCAGCAGGATACCAGCAGACAGAAACTGTAAAGCACACATACAAAATTGGCATAAATAATGTACTCTTATTAATGGGAGGTAGAGTCAAGAAGGGAGTCATTTTCAAAACCTTTTCATTTCATCCAGTCATAGCTTTGCCAAAAATATTCCTTTCAGGCTGAAACTTTCCATTCTTAGCTTCATTCTGACATCAGCCTCAATCAGGGAGTGGAGCCTAAGAGTTAGAACAATAGACAGGGTGACAGATGTCATGAGTATTATTTCTAGCTTTGCCACTGAAGTGAGAAAGCAATAACCACTGTGGTCTCAATTACACCATCCATAAAAAGATGATAATACTTCACAGGGATGTTTCAAGGCTTGAGTAATTCAAGTTTGCTTTGCAATTATTAGCTAAAAGGTGCTGTGTAAGTGAAAAGTACAATAATTGCTGAACTGAAAGTACTTTTAACTCAACAAATTTAGTTCAAAAGTTTTTCAATAGAGGGCTAGAATGCAGGGGGAAATGGATGTATATTTTTTTCTTTGGCACTCATACAAGTTTGTTGTTGAAACTTGAATTAACTTTGCTTCTTGACAGATGCCAGTCTCTGA